>NC_135072.1:8125808-9375808 GCF_051401765.1 Calliopsis andreniformis
TTTCCATCGTATAAAACAAATAATTCTAACCAGTGTGAAAGTAATGGTCATTTCTACGTTCCGAGCAACCTAGGCTTCACTCTAGGGCGTTGTTCCACCAGATCGAATAGTTAGGGCCTAAGAAGTCAACGCCAGAAGCATAAAATACAATATAAATACAACAGTTTTGCCATCGTATAAAACGAATAATTGCAACCAGTATGAAACTTATGGTCATTTCTACTTTCCGAGCAGCCAAGGCTTCACCCTAGGGCGTTGCTCCAACATATTGATAGTTAGGGCCTTAGAAGTCAACGCCCGAACCATAAAATGCAAAAAAAATACAACAGTGTTTCCATCATATAACAGGAATAATTGCAACCAGTTTGAAAGTGATGGCCAATTCTACGTTCCGGGCAACCTAGGTTTCACTGCAGGGCGTTGCTCCACCAGATCGAATAGTTACGGCCTAAGAAGTCAACGCCAGAAGCTTAAAATACGATATAAATACAACAGCTTTTCCAACGTATAAAACGAATAATTGCAACCAGTTTGAAAGTGATGGTCATTTTTACGTACCGGGCACCCTAGGCTTCACTCTAGGGCGTTGCTCCACCAGATCGAATTGTTAGGGCCTTAGAAGTCAACGCCCGAAGCATTAAATACAAAATAAAGACGACAGTTTTTCCATCGTATAAAACAAATAATTGCTACCAGTGTGAAAGTTATCGTCATTTCTTCTTTCCGGGCAACCTACGCTTCACCCTAGGGCGTTGTTCCACCAGATGGAATAGTTAGGGCCTAAGAAGTCAACGACAGAAGCATAAAATACGATATAAATGCAACAGCTTTTCCATCGTACAAAACGAATAATTGCAACCAGTGTGATAGTTATGGTCATTTCTGCGTTCCGGGCAACCTAGGCTTCACCCTAGGGCGTTGCTCCAACAGATTGAATAGTTAGGGCCTTAGAAGTCAATGCCCGAAGCATAAAATGCAATAAAAATACAACAGTTTTTCCATCGTATAGCAGGAATAATTTGCAAACAGTGTGATAGTAGTGGTCATTTCTACGTTCCGGGCAACCTAGGTTTCACTCCAGGGCGTTGCTCCACCAGGTCGAATAGTTACGGCCTAAGAAGTCAACGCCAGAAGCATAAAATACTATAAAGATGCAACAGTTTTTCCATCGTATAAAACGAATAATTGCTACCAGTGTGAAAGTTATGGTCATTTTGTTCGTTCCGCGCAACCTGGGCTTTACCCTAGGGCGTTGTTCTACCAGATGGAATAGTTAGGGCCTAACAAGTCAACGCCAGAAGCATAAAATACGATATAAATACAACAGCTTTTCCATCCTATAAAACGAATAATTGCAACCAGTGTGAAAGTAATGGTCATTTCTACGTTCCGATCACCCTAGGCGTCACTCTAGGGCGTTGATCCAGCACATCTAATTGCTACGGCCTTAGAAGTAAACGCCAGAGGCATAAAATACAATATAAATGCAACAGCTTTTCCATCCTATAAAACGAATAATTGCAACCAGTGTGATAGTTATGGTCATTTCTACATTCCGAGCAACCTAGGATTCACTCTAGGGCGTTACTCCACCAGATCGAATAGTTAGGTCCTTCGAAGTCAACGCCAGAAGCATAAAATACGAAATAAATACAACAGCTTTTCCATCGTATTAAATGAATAATTGCAAACAGTGTGAAAGCAGTGGTCATTTCTACGTTCCGAGCAACGTAGGCTTCACTCTAGGGCGGTGCTCCACCAGATCAAATAGTTAGGGCCTAAGAAGTCAACGCCAGAAGCATAAAATACGATATAAATACAACAACTTTTCCATCGTATAAAACAAATAATTGTAACCAGTGTGAAAGTTATGGTCATTTCTACGTTCCGGGCAACCTAGGCTTCACTCTAGGGCGTTGCTCCACCAGATCACACAGTTAGGGCCTTAGAAGTCGACGCCCGAAGCATTAAGTACCAAATAAATAGAACAGTTTTTCCATTGTATAAAACGAATATTTGCTACCAGTGTAAAAGTTATGGTCATTTCTACGTTCCGGTCAACCTAGGCTTCACCCTAGGCCGTTGTTCCACCAGATCGAATAGTTAGGGCCTAAGAAGTGAACGGCAGAAGCATAAAATGCAATAAAAATACAACAGTTTTTCCATCGTATAGCAGGAATAATTTGCAACCAGTGTCATAGTAGTGGTCATTTCTACGTTCCGGGCAACCTAGGT
Source organism: Calliopsis andreniformis (assembly GCF_051401765.1). Classification (NCBI taxonomy): domain Eukaryota; kingdom Metazoa; phylum Arthropoda; class Insecta; order Hymenoptera; family Andrenidae; genus Calliopsis; species Calliopsis andreniformis. The sequence goes on from NC_135072.1 coordinate 8,128,044, forward strand.
TTCACTCCAGGGCGTTGCTCCACCAGGTCGAATAGTTACGGCCTAAGAAGTCAACGCCAGAAGCATAAAATACGATAAAGATGCAACAGTTTTTCCATCGTATAAAACGAATAATTGCAACCAGTGTGAAAGTTATGGTCATTTCTTCGTTCCGCGCAACCTGGGCTTTACCCTAGGGCGCTGTTCCACCAGATGGAATAGTTAGGGCCTAAGAAGTCAACGCCAGAAGCATAAAATACGATATGAATACAACAGCTTTTCCATCGTATAAAACAAATAATTGCAACCAGTGTGAAAGTTATTGTCATTTCTACGGGCCGGGCAACCTAGGCTTCCCTCTAGGGCGTTGCTCCACCAGATCAAACAGTTTGGGCCTTAGAAGTCAACGCCCGAAGCATTTAATACAAAATAAATAGAACAGTTTTTCCATTGTATAAAATGAATAATTGCTACCAGTGTAAAAGGTATGGTCATTTCTACGTTCCTGGCAACCTAGGCTTCACCCTAGGGCGTTGTTCCACCAGATGGAATAGTTAGGGACTATGAAGTCAACGCCAGAAGCATAAAATACGCTATAAATACAACAGCTTTTCCATCGTATAAAACGAATAATTGCAACCAGTTTGAAAGTGATGGTCATTTCTACTTTCCGGGCAACCTAGGCTTCACCCTAGGCCGTTGTTCCACCAGATCGAATAGTTAGGGCCCAAGAAGTGAACGCCAGAAGCATAAAATGCGATAAAAATACAACAGTTTTTCCATCGTGTAGCAGGAATAATATGCAACCAGTGTGATAGTAGTGGTCATTTCTACGTTCCGAGCAACCTAGGATTCACTCCAGGGCGTTGCTCCACCAGATCGAATGGTTACGGCCTAAGAAGTCAACGCCGGAAGCATAAAATACGATAAAGATGCAACAGTTTTTCCATCGTATAAAACGAATAATTGCAACCAGTGTGAAAGTTATGGTCATTTCTACATTTCCAGCAACCTAGGCTTCACCCTAGGGCGTTGTTCCACCAGATCGAATAGTTAGGGCCTAAGAAGTGAACGCCAGAATCATAAAATACAATATAAATACAACAGTTTTTCCATCCTATAAAACGAATAATTGCAGCCAGCATTAAACTTATGGTCATTTCTACATTCCGGGCTACCCCGGCTTCACTCTATGGCGTTCTTCCAGCACATCCAATAGCTACGGCATTAGAAGTCAACGCCTGAAGTATAAAATACAATAAAAATACAACAGTCTTTCCATCGTATAACAGGAATAATTGCAACCCGTGTGAAAGTGATGGTCATTTCTACGTTCCAGGCAACCTAAGCTTCGCTCTAGGGCGTTGTTCCACCAGATCGAATAGTTAGGGCCTAAGAAGTCAACGCCAGAAGCATAAAATACAATATATATACAACAGTTTTGCCATCGTATAAAACGAATAATTGCAACCAGTATGAAACTTAAGGTCATTTCTACTTTCCGAGCAGCCTAGGCTTCACCCTAGGGCGTTGCTCCAACATATTGATAGTTAGGGCCTTAGAAGTCAACGCCCGAACCATAAAATGCAAAAAAAATACAACAGTGTTTCCATCATATAACAGGAATAATTGCAACCAGTTTGAAAGTGATGGCCAATTCTACGTTCCGGGCAACCTAGGTTTCACTGCAGGGCGTTGCTCCACCAGATCGAATAGTTACGGCCTAAGAAGTCAACGCCAGAAGCTTAAAATACGATATAAATACAACAGCTTTTCCAACGTATAAAACGAATAATTGCAACCAGTTTGAAAGTGATGGTCATTTTTACGTACCGGGCACCCTAGGCTTCACTCTAGGGCGTTGCTCCACCAGATCGAATTGTTAGGGCCTTAGAAGTCAACGCCCGAAGCATTAAATACAAAATAAAGACAACAGTTTTTCCATCGTATAAAACAAATAATTGCTACCAGTGTGAAAGTTATCGTCATTTCTTCTTTCCGGGCAACCTACGCTTCACCCTAGGGCGTTGTTCCACCAGATGGAATAGTTAGGGCCTAAGAAGTCAACGACAGAAGCATAAAATACGATATAAATGTAACAGCTTTTCCATCGTACAAAACGAATAATTGCAACCAGTGTGATAGTTATGGTCATTTCTGCGTTCCGGGCAACCTAGGCTTCACCCTAGGGTGTTGCTCCAACAGATTGAATAGTTAGGGCCTTAGAAGTCAATGCCCGAAGCATAAAATGCAATAAAAATACAACAGTTTTTCCATCGTATAGCAGGAATAATTTGCAAACAGTGTGATAGTAGTGGTCATTTCTACGTTCCGGGCAACCTAGGTTTCACTCCAGGGCGTTGCTCCACCAGGTCGAATAGTTACGGCCTAAGAAGTCAACGCCAGAAGCATAAAGTACTATAAAGATGCAACAGTTTTTCCATCGTATAAAACGAATAATTGCTACCAGTGTGAAAGTTATGGTCATTTTGTTCGTTCCGCGCAACCTGGGCTTTACCCTAGGGCGTTGTTCTACCAGATGGAATAGTTAGGGCCTAACAAGTCAACGCCAGAAGCATAAAATACGATATAAATACAACAGCTTTTCCATCGTATAAAACGAATAATTGCAACCAGTGTGAAAGTAATGGTCATTTCTACGTTCCGATCACCCTAGGCGTCACTCTAGGGCGTTGATCCACCACATCTAATTGCTACGGCCTTAGAAGTAAACGCCAGAGGCATAAAATACAATATAAATGCAACAGCTTTTCCATCCTATAAAACGAATAATTGCAACCAGTGTGAAAGTTATGGTCATTTCTACATTCCGAGCAACCTAGGATTCACTCTAGGGCGTTACTCCACCAGATCGAATAGCTAGGTCCTTCGAAGTCAACGCCAGAAGCATAAAATACGAAATAAATACAACAGCTTTTCCATCGTATTAAATGAATAATTGCAAACAGTGTGAAAGCAGTGGTCATTTCTACGTTCCGAGCAACGTAGGCTTCACTCTAGGGCGGTGCTCCACCAGATCAAATAGTTAGGGCCTAAGTAGTCAACGCCAGAAGCATAAAATACGATATAAATACAACAACTTTTCCATCGTATAAAACAAATAATTGTAACCAGTGTGAAAGTTATGGTCATTTCTACGTTCCGGGCAAGCTAGGCTTCACTCTAGGGCGTTGCTCCACCAGATCACACAGTTAGGGCCTTAGAAGTCAACGCCCGAAGCATTAAGTACCAAATAAATAGAACAGTTTTTCCATTGTATAAAACGAATATTTGCTACCAGTGTAAAAGTTATGGTCATTTCTACGTTCCGGTCAACCTAGGCTTCACCCTAGGCCGTTGTTCCACCAGATCGAATAGTTAGGGCCTAAGAAGTGAACGGCAGAAGCATAAAATGCAATAAAAATACAACAGTTTTTCCATCGTATAGCAGGAATAATTTGCAACCAGTGTCATAGTAGTGGTCATTTCTACGTTCCGGGCAACCTAGGTTTCACTCCAGGGCGTTGCTCCACCAGGTCGAATAGTTACGGCCTAAGAAGTCAACGCCAGAAGCATAAAATACGATAAAGATGCAACAGTTTTTCCATCGTATAAAACGAATAATTGCAACCAGTGTGAAAGTTATGGTCATTTCTTCGTTCCGCACAACCAGGGCTTTACCCTAGGGCGCTGTTCCACCAGATGGAATAGTTAGGGCCTAAGAAGTCAACGCCAGAAGCATAAAATACGATATGAATACAACAGCTTTTCCATCGTATAAAACAAATAATTGCAACCAGTGTGAAAGTTATGGTCATTTCTACGGGCCGGGCAACCTAGGCTTCCCTCTAGGGCGTTGCTCCACCAGATCAAACAGTTTGGGCCTTAGAAGTCAACGCCCGAAGCATTTAATACAAAATAAATAGAACAGTTTTTCCATTGTATAAAATGAATAATTGCTACCAGTGTAAAAGGTATGGTCATTTCTACGTTCCGGGCAACCTAGGCTTCACCCTAGGGCGTTGTTCCACCAGATGGAATAGTTAGGGACTATGAAGTCAACGCCAGAAGCATAAAATACGCTATAAATACAACAGCTTTTCCATCGTATAAAACGAATAATTGCAACCAGTTTGAAAGTGATGGTCATTTCTACTTTCCGGGCAACCTAGGCTTCACCCTAGGCCGTTGTTCCACCAGATCGAATAGTTAGGGCCTAAGAAGTGAACGCCAGAAGCATAAAATGCGATAAAAATACAACAGTTTTTCCATCGTATAGCAGGAATAATTTGCAACCAGTGTGATAGTAGTGGTCATTCGTACGTTCCGAGCAACCTAGGTTTCACTCCAGGGCGTTGCTCTACCAGGTCGAATAGTTACGGCCTAAGAAGGCAACGCCAGAAGCATAAAATACTATAAAGATGCAACAGTTTTTCCATCGTATAAAACGAATAATTGCTACCAGTGTGAAAGTTATGGTCATTTCTTCGTTCCGCGCAACCTGGGCTTTACCCTAGGGCGTTGTTCCACCAGATGGAATAGTTAGGGCCTAAGAAGTCAACGCCAGAAGCATAAAATACGATATAAATACAACAACTTTTCCATCGTATAAAACAAATAATTGCAACCACTGTGAAAGTAATGGTCATTTCTACGTTCCGGGCAACCTAGGCTTCCCTCTAGGGCGTTGCTCCACCAGATCAAACAGTTTGGGCCTTAGAAGTCAACGCCCGAAGCATTTAATACAAAATAAATAGAACAGTTTTTCCATTGTATAAAATGAATAATTGCTACCAGTGTAAAAGGTATGGTCATTTCTACGTTCCGGGCAACCTAGGCTTCACACTAGGCCGTTGTTCCACCAGATCGAATAGTTAGGGCCTAAGAAGTGAACGCCAGCAGCATAAAATGCAATAAAAATACAACAGTTTTTCCATCGTGTAGCAGGAATAATATGCAACCAGTGTGATAGTAGTGGTCATTTCTACGTTCCGAGCAACCTAGGATTCACTCCAGGGCGTTGCTCCACCAGATCGAATGGTTACGGCCTAAGAAGTCAACGCCAGAAGCATAAAATACGATAAAGATGCAACAGTTTTTCCATCGTATAAAACGAATAATTGCAACCAGTGTGAAAGTTATGGTCATTTCTACATTTCCAGCAACCTAGGCTTCACCCTAGGGCGTTGTTCCACCAGATCGAATAGTTAGGGCCTAAGAAGTGAACGCCAGAATCATAAAATACAATATAAATACAACAGTTTTTCCATCCTATAAAACGAATAATTGCAGCCAGCATTAAACTTATGGTCATTTCTACATTCCGGGCTACCCCGGCTTCACTCTATGGCGTTCTTCCAGCACATCCAATAGCTACGGCATCAGAAGTCAACGCCTGAAGTATAAAATACAATAAAAATACAACAGTCTTTCCATCGTATAACAGGAATAATTGCAACCCGTGTGAAAGTGATGGTCATTTCTACGTTCCAGGCAACCTAAGCTTCGCTCTAGGGCGTTGTTCCACCAGATCGAATAGTTACGGCCTAAGAAGTCAACGCCAGAAGCTTAAAATACGATATAAATACAACAGCTTTTCCAACGTATAAAACGAATAATTGCAACCAGTTTGAAAGTGAAGGTCATTTTTACGTACCGGGCACCCTAGGCTTCACTCTAGGGCGTTGCTCCACCAGATCGAATTGTTAGGGCTTTAGAAGTCAACGCCCGAAGCATTAAATACAAAATAAAGACAACAGTTTTTCCATCGTATAAAACAAATAATTGCTACCAGTGTGAAAGTTATCGTCATTTCTTCTTTCCGGGCAACCTACGCTTCACCCTAGGGCGTTGTTCCACCAGATGGAATAGTTAGGGCCTAAGAAGTCAACGCCAGAAGCATAAAATACGATATAAATGCAACAGCTTTTCCATCGTACAAAACGAATAATTGCAACCAGTTTGAAAGTGATGGTCATTTCTACTTTCCGGGCAACCTAGGCTTCACCCTAGGCCGTTGTTCCACCAGATCGAATAGTTAGGGCCTAAGAAGTGAACGCCAGAAACATAAAATGCAATAAAAATACAACAGCTTTTCCATCGTGTAGCAGGAATAATTTGCAACCAGTGTGATAGTAGTGGTCATTTCTACGTTCCGGGCAACCTAGGTTTCACTCCAGGGCGTTGCTCCCCCAGGTCGAATAGTTACGGCCTAAGAAGTCAACGCCAGAAGCGTAAAATACTACAAAGATGCAACAGTTTTTCCATCGTATAAAACGAATAATTGCAACCAGTGTGAAAGTTATGGTCATTTCTACATTCCGAGCAACCTAGGCTTCACTCTAGGGCGTTGTTCCACCAGATCGAATAGTTAGGGCCTAAGAAGTGAACGCCAGAAGCATAAAATACGATATAAATACAACAGCTTTTCCATCGTATAAAAGGAATAATTGACACCACTACGAAACTTATGGTCATTTCTACGTTCCGGGCAACCTCGGCTTCACTCTATGGCGTTCTTCCACCACATCGAATAGCTACGGCATCAGAAGTCAACGCCTGAAGTATAAAATACAATAAAAATACAACAGTCTTTCCATCCTATAACAGGAATAATTGCAACCTGTGTGAAAGTGATGTTCATTTCTACGTTCCAGGCAACCCAGGCTTCACTCTAGGGCGTTGTTCCACCAGATCGAATAGTTAGGGCCTAAGAAGTCAACGCCAGAAGCATAAAATACGATATAAATACAACAGCTTTTCCATCGTATAAAACGAATAATTGCAACCAGTGTGAATGTAATGGTCATTTCTACGTTCCGAGCACCCTAGGCGTCACTCTAGGGCGTTGCTCCACCACATCTAATTGCTACGGTCTTAGAAGTCAACGCCAGAGGCATAAAATACAATATAAATGCAACAGCGTTTCCATCCTATAAAACGAATAATTGCAACCAGTGTGAAAGTTATGGTCATTTCTACGTTCCGAGCAACCTAGGCTTCACTCTAGGGCGTTACTCCTCCAGATCGAATAGTTAGGTCCTCCGAAGTCAACGCCAGAAGCATAAAATACGAAATAAATACAACAGCTTTTCCATCGTATTAAATGAATAATTGCAAACAGGGTGAAAGTTCTGGTCATTTCAACGTTCCGAGCAACCTAGGCTTCACTCTAGGGCGGTGCTCCACCATATCGAATAGGTCACGGCCTTAGAAGCCTACGCCTGAAGCATAAAATACAATAAAAATGCAACAGTCTTTTCATCGTATAACAGGAATAATTGCAACAAGCGTGAAAGTAATGATCATTTCGGCGTTTCGGGCATCCTAGACTTAACTCGGAGGCATTGCTCCACCAGATCGAATAATTAGGGCCTTAGAAGCCAACGCCAGAAGCAGAAAATACAATATAAATACAACAGTTTTTCCATCGTATAAAACGAATAATTGCAACCAGTATGAAACTTATGGTCATTTCTACTTTCCGAGCAGCCTAGGCTTCACCCTAGGGCGTTGCTCCAACATATTGATAGTTAGGGCCTTAGAAGTCAACGCCCGAACCATAAAATGCAAAAAAAATACAACAGTGTTTCCATCATATAACAGGAATAATTGCAACCAGTTTGAAAGTGATGGCCAATTCTACGTTCCGGGCAACCTAGGTTTCACTCCAGGGCGTTGCTCCACCAGATCGAATAGTTACGGCCTAAGAAGTCAACACAAGAAGCATAAAATACGATATAAATACAACAGCTTTTCCATCGTATAAAACGAATAATTGCAACCAGTTTGAAAGTGATGGTCATTTCTACTTTCCGGGCAACCTAGGCTTCACCCTAGGGCGTTGCTCCAACAGATTGAATAGTTAGGGCCTTAGAAGTCAATGCCCGAAGCATAAAATGCAATAAAAATACAACAGTTTTTCCATCGTATAGCAGGAATAATTTGCAAACAGTGTGATAGTAGTGGTCATTTCTACGTTCCGGGCAACCTAGGTTTCACTCCAGGGCGTTGCTCCACCAGGTCGAATAGTTACGGCCTAAGAAGTCAACGCCAGAAGCATAAAGTACTATAAAGATGCAACAGTTTTTCCATCGTATAAAACGAATAATTGCTACCAGTGTGAAAGTTATGGTCATTTTGTTCGTTCCGCGCAACCTGGGCTTTACCCTAGGGCGTTGTTCTACCAGATGGAATAGTTAGGGCCTAACAAGTCAACGCCAGAAGCATAAAATACGATATAAATACAACAGCTTTTCCATCGTATAAAACGAATAATTGCAACCAGTGTGAAAGTAATGGTCATTTCTACGTTCCGATCACCCTAGGCGTCACTCTAGGGCGTTGATCCACCACATCTAATTGCTACGGCCTTAGAAGTAAACGCCAGAGGCATAAAATACAATATAAATGCAACAGCTTTTCCATCCTATAAAACGAATAATTGCAACCAGTGTGAAAGTTATGGTCATTTCTACATTCCGAGCAACCTAGGATTCACTCTAGGGCGTTACTCCACCAGATCGAATAGCTAGGTCCTTCGAAGTCAACGCCAGAAGCATAAAATACGAAATAAATACAACAGCTTTTCCATCGTATTAAATGAATAATTGCAAACAGTGTGAAAGCAGTGGTCATTTCTACGTTCCGAGCAACGTAGGCTTCACTCTAGGGCGGTGCTCCACCAGATCAAATAGTTAGGGCCTAAGAAGTCAACGCCAGAAGCATAAAATACGATATAAATACAACAACTTTTCCATCGTATAAAACAAATAATTGTAACCAGTGTGAAAGTTATGGTCATTTCTACGTTCCGGGCAACCTAGGCTTCACTCTAGGGCGTTGCTCCACCAGATCACACAGTTAGGGCCTTAGAAGTCAACGCCCGAAGCATTAAGTACCAAATAAATAGAACAGTTTTTCCATTGTATAAAACGAATATTTGCTACCAGTGTAAAAGTTATGGTCATTTCTACGTTCCGGTCAACCTAGGCTTCACCCTAGGCCGTTGTTCCACCAGATCGAATAGTTAGGGCCTAAGAAGTGAACGGCAGAAGCATAAAATGCAATAAAAATACAACAGTTTTTCCATCGTATAGCAGGAATAATTTGCAACCAGTGTCATAGTAGTGGTCATTTCTACGTTCCGGGCAACCTAGGTTTCACTCCAGGGCGTTGCTCCACCAGGTCGAATAGTTACGGCCTAAGAAGTCAACGCCAGAAGCATAAAATACGATAAAGATGCAACAGTTTTTCCATCGTATAAAACGAATAATTGCAACCAGTGTGAAAGTTATGGTCATTTCTTCGTTCCGCGCAACCTGGGCTTTACCCTAGGGCGCTGTTCCACCAGATGGAATAGTTAGGGCCTAAGAAGTCAACGCCAGAAGCATAAAATACGATATGAATACAACAGCTTTTCCATCGTATAAAACAAATAATTGCAACCAGTGTGAAAGTTATGGTCATTTCTACGGGCCGGGCAACCTAGGCTTCCCTCTAGGGCGTTGCTCCACCAGATCAAACAGTTTGGGCCTTAGAAGTCAACGCCCGAAGCATTTAATACAAAATAAATAGAACAGTTTTTCCATTGTATAAAATGAATAATTGCTACCAGTGTAAAAGGTATGGTCATTTCTACGTTCCGGGCAACCTAGGCTTCACCCTAGGGCGTTGTTCCACCAGATGGAATAGTTAGGGACTATGAAGTCAACGCCAGAAGCATAAAATACGCTATAAATACAACAGCTTTTCCATCGTATAAAACGAATAATTGCAACCAGTTTGAAAGTGATGGTCATTTCTACTTTCCGGGCAACCTAGGCTTCACCCTAGGCCGTTGTTCCACCAGATGGAATAGTTAGGGCCTAAGAAGTGAACGCCAGAAGCATAAAATGCGATAAAAATACAACAGTTTTTCCATCGTATAGCAGGAATAATTTGCAACCAGTGTGATAGTAGTGGTCATTCGTACGTTCCGGGCAACCTAGGTTTCACTCCAGGGCGTTGCTCTACCAGGTCGAATAGTTACGGCCTAAGAAGGCAACGCCAGAAGCATAAAATACTATAAAGATGCAACAGTTTTTCCATCGTATAAAACGAATAATTGCTACCAGTGTGAAAGTTATGGTCATTTCTTCGTTCCGCGCAACCTGGGCTTTACCCTAGGGCGTTGTTCCACCAGATGGAATAGTTAGGGCCTAAGAAGTCAACGCCAGAAGCATAAAATACGATATAAATACAACAACTTTTCCATCGTATAAAACAAATAATTGCAACCAGTGTGAAAGTAATGGTCATTTCTACGTTCCGGGCAACCTAGGCTTCCCTCTAGGGCGTTGCTCCACCAGATCAAACAGTTTGGGCCTTAGAAGTCAACGCCCGAAGCATTTAATACAAAATAAATAGAACAGTTTTTCCATTGTATAAAATGAATAATTGCTACCAGTGTAAAAGGTATGGTCATTTCTACGTTCCGGGCAACCTAGGCTTCACACTAGGCCGTTGTTCCACCAGATCGAATAGTTAGGGCCTAAGAAGTGAACGCCAGCAGCATAAAATGCAATAAAAATACAACAGCTTTTCCATCGTGTAGCAGGAATAATATGCAACCAGTGTGATAGTAGTGGTCATTTCTACGTTCCGAGCAACCTAGGATTCACTCCAGGGCGTTGCTCCACCAGATCGAATGGTTACGGCCTAAGAAGTCAACGCCAGAAGCATAAAATACGATAAAGATGCAACAGTTTTTCCATCGTATAAAACGAATAATTGCAACCAGTGTGAAGAGTATGGTCATTTCTACATTTCCAGCAACCTAGGCTTCACCCTAGGGCGTTGTTCCACCAGATCGAATAGTTAGGGCCTAAGAAGTGAACGCCAGAATCATAAAATACAATATAAATACAACAGTTTTTCCATCCTATAAAACGAATAATTGCAGCCAGCATTAAACTTATGGTCATTTCTACATTCCGGGCTACCCCGGCTTCACTCTATGGCGTTCTTCCAGCACATCCAATAGCTACGGCATCAGAAGTCAACGCCTGAAGTATAAAATACAATAAAAATACAACAGTCTTTCCATCGTATAACAGGAATAATTGCAACCCGTGTGAAAGTGATGGTCATTTCTACGTTCCAGGCAACCTAAGCTTCGCTCTAGGGCGTTGTTCCACCAGATCGAATAGTTACGGCCTAAGAAGTCATCGCCAGAAGCTTAAAATACGATATAAATACAACAGCTTTTCCAACGTATAAAACGAATAATTGCAACCAGTTTGAAAGTGAAGGTCATTTTTACGTACCGGGCACCCTAGGCTTCACTCTAGGGCGTTGCTCCACCAGATCGAATTGTTAGGGCCTTAGAAGTCAACGCCCGAAGCATTAAATACAAAATAAAGACAACAGTTTTTCCATCGTATAAAACAAATAATTGCTACCAGTGTGAAAGTTATCGTCATTTCTTCTTTCCGGGCAACCTACGCTTCACCCTAGGGCGTTGTTCCACCAGATGGAATAGTTAGGGCCTAAGAAGTCAACGCCAGAAGCATAAAATACGATATAAATGCAACAGCTTTTCCATCGTACAAAACGAATAATTGCAACCAGTTTGAAAGTGATGGTCATTTCTACTTTCCGGGCAACCTAGGCTTCACCCTAGGCCGTTGTTCCACCAGATCGAATAGTTAGGGCCTAAGAAGTGAACGCCAGAAACATAAAATGCAATAAAAATACAACAGCTTTTCCATCGTGTAGCAGGAATAATTTGCAACCAGTGTGATAGTAGTGGTCATTTCTACGTTCCGGGCAACCTAGGTTTCACTCCAGGGCGTTGCTCCCCCAGGTCGAATAGTTACGGCCTAAGAAGTCAACGCCAGAAGCGTAAAATACTACAAAGATGCAACAGTTTTTCCATCGTATAAAACGAATAATTGCAACCAGTGTGAAAGTTATGGTCATTTCTACATTCCGAGCAACCTAGGCTTCACTCTAGGGCGTTGTTCCACCAGATCGAATAGTTAGGGCCTAAGAAGTGAACGCCAGAAGCATAAAATACGATATAAATACAACAGCTTTTCCATCGTATAAAAGGAATAATTGACACCACTACGAAACTTATGGTCATTTCTACGTTCCGGGCAACCTCGGCTTCACTCTATGGCGTTCTTCCACCACATCGAATAGCTACGGCATCAGAAGTCAACGCCTGAAGTATAAAATACAATAAAAATACAACAGTCTTTCCATCCTATAACAGGAATAATTGCAACCTGTGTGAAAGTGATGTTCATTTCTACGTTCCAGGCAACCCAGGCTTCACTCTAGGGCGTTGTTCCACCAGATCGAATAGTTAGGGCCTAAGAAGTCAACGCCAGAAGCATAAAATACGATATAAATACAACAGCTTTTCCATCGTATAAAACGAATAATTGCAACCAGTGTGAAAGTAATGGTCATTTCTACGTTCCGAGCACCCTAGGCGTCACTCTAGGGCGTTGCTCCACCACATCTAATTGCTACGGCCTTAGAAGTCAACGCCAGAGGCATAAAATACAATATAAATGCAACAGCGTTTCCATCCTATAAAACGAATAATTGCAACCAGTGTGAAAGTTATGGTCATTTCTACGTTCCGAGCAACCTAGGCTTCACTCTAGGGCGTTACTCCTCCAGATCGAATAGTTAGGTCCTCCGAAGTCAACGCCAGAAGCATAAAATACGAAATAAATACAACAGCTTTTCCATCGTATTAAATGAATAATTGCAAACAGGGTGAAAGTTCTGGTCATTTCAACGTTCCGAGCAACCTAGGCTTCACTCTAGGGCGGTGCTCCACCATATCGAATAGGTCACGGCCTTAGAAGCCTACGCCTGAAGCATAAAATACAATAAAAATGCAACAGTCTTTTCATCGTATAACAGGAATAATTGCAACAAGCGTGAAAGTAATGATCATTTCGGCGTTTCGGGCATCCTAGACTTAACTCGGAGGCATTGCTCCACCAGATCGAATAATTAGGGCCTTAGAAGCCAACGCCAGAAGCATAAAATACAATATAAATACAACAGTTTTTCCATCGTATAAAACGAATAATTGCAACCAGTATGAAACTTATGGTCATTTCTACTTTCCGAGCAGCCTAGGCTTCACCCTAGGGCGTTGCTCCAACATATTGATAGTTAGGGCCTTAGAAGTCAACGCCCGAACCATAAAATGCAAAAAAAATACAACAGTGTTTCCATCATATAACAGGAATAATTGCAACCAGTTTGAAAGTGATGGCCAATTCTACGTTCCGGGCAACCTAGGTTTCACTCCAGGGCGTTGCTCCACCAGATCGAATAGTTACGGCCTAAGAAGTCAACACAAGAAGCATAAAATACGATATAAATACAACAGCTTTTCCATCGTATAAAACGAATAATTGCAACCAGTTTGAAAGTGATGGTCATTTCTACTTTCCGGACAACCTAGGCTTTACCGTAGGCCGTTGTTCCACCAGATCGAATAGTTAGGGCCTAAGAAGTGAACGCCAGAAGCATAAAATGCAATAAAAATGCAACAGTTTTTCCATCGTATAGCAGGAATAATTTGCAACCAGTGTGATAGTAGTGGTCATTTGTACGTTCCGGGCAACCTAGGTTTCACTCCAGGGCGTTGCTCCACCAGGTCGAATAGTTACGGCCTAAGAAGTCAACGCCAGAAGCATAAAATACTATAAAGATGCTACAGTTTTTCCATCGTATAAAACGAATAATTGCTACCAGTGTGAAAGTTATGGTCATTTCTTCGTTCCGCGCAACCTGGGCTTTACCGTAGGGCGTTGTTCCACCAGATGGAATAGTTAGGGCCTAAGAAGTCAACGCCAGAAGCATAAAATACAATATAAATACAACAACTTTTCCATCGTATAAACCAAATAATTTTAACCAGTGTGAAAGTAATGGTCATTTCTACGTTCCGGGCAACCTAGGCTTCACTCTAGGGCGTTGCTCCACCAGATCACACAGTTAGGGCCTTAGAAGTCAACGCCCGAAGCATTAAGTACAAAATAAATAGAACAGCTTTTCCATTCTATACAACAAATAATTGCAACCAGTGTGAAAGTTATGGTCATTTCTACGGGCCGGGCAACCTAGGCTTCCCTCTAGGGCGTTGCTCCACCAGATCAAACAGTTTGGGCCTTAGAAGTCAACGCCCGAAGCATTTAATACAAAATAAATAGAACAGTTTTTCCATTGTATAAAATGAATAATTGCTACCAGTGTAAAAGGTATGGTCATTTCTACGTTCCGGGCAACCTAGGCTTCACCCTAGGGCGTTGTTCCACCAGATGGAATAGTTAGGGACTATGAAGTCAACGCCAGAAGCATAAAATACGATATAAATACAACAGCTTTTCCAACGTATAAAACGAATAATTGCAACCAGTTTGAAAGTGATGGTCATTTCTACTTTCCGGGCAACCTAGGCTTCACCCTAGGCCGTTGTTCCACCAGATCGAATAGTTAGGGCCTAAGAAGTAAACGCCAGAAGTATAAAATGCAATAAAAATACAACAGTTTTTCCATCGTATAGCAGGAATAATTTGCAACCAGTGTGATAGTAGTGGTCATTTGTACGTTCCGGGCAACCTTGGTTTCACTCCAGGGCGTTGCTCCACCAGGTCGAATAGTTACCGCCTAAGAAGTCAACGCCAGAAGCATAAAATACGATAAAGATGCAACAGCTTTTCCATCGTATAAAACGAATAATTGCAACCAGTATGAAAGTTATGGTCATTTCTTCGTTCCGCGCAACCTGGGCTTTACCCTAGGGCGTTGTTCCACCAGATGGAATAGTTAGGGCCTAAGAAGTCAACGCCAGAAGCATAAAATACGATATAAATACAACAACTTTTCCATCGTATAAAACATGTAATTGTAACCAGTGTGAAAGTAATGGTCATTTCTACGTTCCGGGCAACCTAGGCTTCACTCTAGGGCGTTGCTCCACCAGATCACACAGTTAGGGCCTTAGAAGTCAACGCCCGAAGCATTAAGTACAAAATAAATAGAACAGTTTTTCCATTGTATGAAACGAATAATTGCTACCAGTGTAAAAGTTATGGTCATTTCTACGTTCCGGGCAACCTAGGCTTCACTCTAGGGCGTTGCTCCACCAGATCACACAGTTAGGGCCTTAGAAGTCAACGCCCGAAGCATTAAGTACAAAATAAATAGAACAGTTTTTCCATTGTATAAAACGAATAATTGCTACCAGTGTAAAAGTTATGGTCATTTCTACGTTCCGGGCAACGTAGGCTTCACCCTAGGCCGTTGTTCCACCAGATCGAATAGCTAGGGCCTAAGAAGTGAACGCCAGAAGCATAAAATGCAATAAAAATACAACAGTTTTTCCATCGTATAGCAGGGATAATTTGCAACCAGTGTGATAGTAGTGGTCATTTCTTCGTTCCGGGCAACCTAGGTTTCACTCCAGGGCGTCGCTCCACCAGGTCGAATAGTTACGGCCTAAGAAGTCAACGCCAGAAGCATAAAATACGATAAAGATGCAACAGTTTTTCCATCGTATAAAACGAGTAATTGCAACCAGTGTGAAAGTTATGGTCATTTTAACGTTCCGCGCAACCTGGGCTTTACCCTAGGGCATTGTTCCACCAGATGGAATAGTTAGGGCCTAAGAAGTCAACGCCAGAAGCATAAAATACGATATGAATACAACAGCTTTTCCATCGTATAAAACAAATAATTGCAACCAGTGTGAAAGTTATGGTCATTTCTACGGGCCGGGCAACCTGGGCTTTACCCTAGGGCATTGTTCCACCAGATGGAATAGTTAGGGCCTAAGAAGTCAACGCCAGAAGCATAAAATACGATATGAATACAACAGCTTTTCCATCGTATAAAACGAATAATTGCTACCAGTGTGAAAGTTATGGTCATTTCTTCGTTCCGCGCAACCTGGGCTTTACCCTAGGGCGTTCTTCCACCAGATGGAATAGTTAGGGCCTAAGAAGTCAACGCCAGAAGCATAAAATACGATATAAATACAACAACTTTTCCATCGTATAAAACAAATAATTGTAACCAGTGTGAAAGTAATGGTCATTTCTACGTTCCGGGCAACCTAGGCTTCACTCTAGGGCGTTGCTCCACCAGATCACACAGTTAGGGCCTTAGAAGTCAACGCCCGAAGCATAAAATATAAAATAAATAGAACAGTTTTTCCATCGTATAAAACGAATAATTGCTACCAGCGTGAAAGTTATGGTCATTTCTTCTTTCCGGGCAACCTAGACTTCACCCTAGGGCGTTGTTCCACCATATGGTACAGTTAGAGCCTAAGAAGTCAACGCCAGAAGCATAAAAAACGATATAAATACAACAGCTTTTCCATCGTATAAAACGAATAATTGCAACCAGTGTGGAAGTTATGGTCATTTCTACGTTCCGGGCAACCTAGGCTTCACCCTAGGGCGGTGCTTCAACAAATCGAATAGCTAGGGCCTTAGAAGTCAATGCCCGAAGCATAAAATACAAAATAAATAGAACAGTTTTTCCACCGTATAAAACGAATAATTGCTACCAGTGTGAAAGTTATGGTCATTTCTACGTACCGGGCAACCTAGGCTACACTCTAGGGCGTTGCTCCACCAGATCGAATAGTTAGGGCCTTAGAAGTCAACGCCCGAAGCTTAAAATACAATATAAATAAAACTGTTTTTCCATCGTATAAAAGGAAAAATTGCAACCAGTGTGAAAGTTATGGTCATTTCTACGTTCCGCGCAACCTGGGCTTTACCCTAGGGCATTGTTCCACCAGATGGAATAGTTAGGGCCTAAGAAGTCAACGCCAGAAGCATAAAATACGATATGAATACAACAGCTTTTCCATCGTATAAAACAAATAATTGCAACCAGTGTGAAAGTTATGGTCATTTCTACGGGCCGGGCAACCTGGGCTTTACCCTAGGGCATTGTTCCACCAGATGGAATAGTTAGGGCCTAAGAAGTCAACGCCAGAAGCATAAAATACGATATGAATACAACAGCTTTTCCATCGTATAAAACGAATAATTGCTACCAGTGTGAAAGTTATGGTCATTTCTTCGTTCCGCGCAACCTGGGCTTTACCCTAGGGCGTTCTTCCACCAGATGGAATAGTTAGGGCCTAAGAAGTCAACGCCAGAAGCATAAAATACGATATAAATACAACAACTTTTCCATCGTATAAAACAAATAATTGTAACCAGTGTGAAAGTAATGGTCATTTCTACGTTCCGGGCAACCTAGGCTTCACTCTAGGGCGTTGCTCCACCAGATCACACAGTTAGGGCCTTAGAAGTCAACGCCCGAAGCATAAAATATAAAATAAATAGAACAGTTTTTCCATCGTATAAAACGAATAATTGCTACCAGCGTGAAAGTTATGGTCATTTCTTCTTTCCGGGCAGCCTAGACTTCACCCTAGGGCGTTGTTCCACCAGATGGTACAGTTAGAGCCTAAGAAGTCAACGCCAGAAGCATAAAAAACGATATAAATACAACAGCTTTTCCATCGTATAAAACGAATAATTGCAACCAGTGTGGAAGTTATGGTCATTTCTACGTTCCGGGCAACCTAGGCTTCACTCTAGGGCGGTGCTTCAACAAATCGAATAGCTAGGGCCTTAGAAGTCAATGCCCGAAGCATAAAATACAAAATAAATAGAACAGTTTTTCCACCGTATAAAACGAATAATTGCTACCAGTGTGAGAGTTATGGTCATTTCTACGTTCATGGCAACCTAGGTTTCACTCCAGGACGTTGCTCCACCAGGTCGAATAGTTACGGCCTAAGAAGTCAACGCCAGAAGCGTAAAATACCATAAAGATGCAACAGTTTTTCCATCGTATAAAACGAATAATTGCAACCAGTGTGAAAGTTATGGTCATTTCTACATTCCGAGCAAACTAGGCTTCACTCTAGGGCGTTGTTCCACCAGATCGAATAGTTAAGACATAAGAAGTGAAC
Source organism: Calliopsis andreniformis (assembly GCF_051401765.1). Lineage (NCBI taxonomy): Eukaryota > Metazoa > Arthropoda > Insecta > Hymenoptera > Andrenidae > Calliopsis > Calliopsis andreniformis. The sequence continues at coordinate 8,146,042 of NC_135072.1, forward strand.
GCCAGAAGCATAAAATATGATATAAATACAACAGCTTTTCCATCGTATAAAAGGAATAATTGACACCAGTACGAAACTTATGGTCATTTCTACGTTCCGGGCAACCTAGGCTTCACTGTATGGCTTTCTTCCAACACATCGAATAGCTAGGGACTCAGAAGACCACGCCTGAAACTTAAAATACAATAAAAATACAACAGTCTTTCCATCCTATAACAGGAATGATTGCAACCCGTGTGAAAGTGATGGTCATTTCTACGTTCCAGGCAACCTAGGCTTCACTCCAGGGCGTTGTTCCACAAGCTCGAATCGTTAAGGCATAAGAAGTCAACGCCATAAGAATAAAATACAATATAAATATAACAGCTTTTCCATCGTATAAAACGAATAATAGCAACCAGTTGTCTAGGTTATGGTCATTTCAACGTTCCTGGCAATCTAGGCTTCACTCTAGGGCGTTGCTCCACCAGATCAATCAGTTACGGCCTCAGAAGTCAACGCCCGAAGCATAAAATGCAAAATTAATACAACAGCTTTTCCATTGTATAAAACGAATAATTGCTACCAGTGTAAAAGTTATGGTCATTACTACGTTCCGGGCAACCTAGGCTTCATTCTAGGGCGTTGCTCCACCAGATCGAATAGCTAGGGCCTTAGAAGTCAAAGCCCGAAGCATAAAATACAAAATAACTAGAACAGTTTTTCCATCGTATAAAACGTATAATTGCTACCAGTGTGAAAGTTATGGTCATTGCTACGTTCCGCGCAACCTAGGCTTCACCCAAGGGCGTTGTTCCACCAGATGGAATAGTTAGGGCCTAAGAAGACAACTCCAGAAGCATAAAATACCATATAAATACATCAGCTTTTCCATCGTATAAAACGAATAATTGCAACCAGTGTGAAAGTTATGGTCATTTCTTCGTTCCGCGCAACCTGGGCTTTACCCTAGGGCGTTGTTCCACCAGATGGAATAGTTAGGGCCTAAGAAGTCAACGCCAGAAGCATAAAATACGATCTAAATACAACAACTTTTCCATCGTATAAAACAAATAATTGTAACCAGTGTGAAAGTAATGGTCATTTCTACGTTCCGGGCAACCTAGGCTTCACTCTAGGGCGTTGCTCCACCAGATCACACAGTTAGGGCCTTAGAAGTCAACGCCCGAAGCATTAAGTACAAAATAAATAGAACAGTTTTTCCATTGTATAAAACGAATAATTGCTACCAGTGTAAAAGTTATGGTCATTTCTACGTTCCGGGCAACCTAGGCTTCACTCTAGGGCGTTGCTCAACCAGATCACACAGTTAGGGCCTTAGAAGTCAACGCCCGAAGCATTAAGTACAAAATAAATAGAACAGTTTTTCCATTGTATAAAACGAATAATTGCAACCAGTGTGAAAGTTATGGTCATTTCTACGGGCCGGGCAACCTAGGCTTCCCTCTAGGGTGTTGCTCCACCAGATCAAACAGATTGGGCCTTAGAAGTCAACGCCCGAAGCATTTTATACAAAATAAATAGAACAGTTTTTCCATTGTATAAAATGAATAATTGCTACCAGTGTAAAAGGTATGGTCATTTCTACGTTCCGGGCAACCTAGGCTTCACCCTAGGGCGTTGTTCCACCAGATGGAATAGTTAGGGACTATGAAGTCAACGCCAGAAGCATAAAATACGCTATAAATACAACAGCTTTTCCATCGTATAAAACGAATAATTGCAACCAGTTTGAAAGTGATGGTCATTTCTACTTTCCGGGCAACCTAGGCTTCACCCTAGGCCGTTGTTCCACCAGATCGAATAGCTAGGGCCTAAGAAGTAAACGCCAGAAGCATAAAATGCAATAAAAATACAACAGTTTTTCCATCGTATAGCAGGGATAATTTGCAACCAGTGTGATAGTAGTGGTCATTTCTTCGTTCCGGGCAACCTAGGTTTCACTCCAGGGCGTCGCTCCACCAGGTCGAATAGTTACGGCCTAAGAAGTCAACGCCAGAAGCATAAAATACGATAAAGATGCAACAGTTCTTCCATCGTATAAAACGAGTAATTGCAACCAGTGTGAAAGTTATGGTCATTTCTACGTTCCGCGCAACCTGGGCTTTACCCTAGGGCATTGTTCCACCAGATGGAATAGTTAGGGCCTAAGAAGTCAACGCCAGAAGCATAAAATACGATATGAATACAACAGCTTTTCCATCGTATAAAACAAATAATTGCAACCAGTGTGAAAGTTATGGTCATTTCTACGGGCCGGGCAACATGGGCTTTACCCTAGGGCATTGTTCCACCAGATGGAATAGTTAGGGCCTAAGAAGTCAACGCCAGAAGCATAAAATACGATATGAATACAACAGCTTTTCCATCGTATAAAACGAATAATTGCTACCAGTGTGAAAGTTATGGTCATTTCTTCGTTCCGCGCAACCTGGGCTTTACCCTAGGGCGTTCTTCCACCAGATGGAATAGTTAGGGCCTAAGAAGTCAACGCCAGAAGCATAAAATACGATATAAATACAACAACTTTTCCATCGTATAAAACAAATAATTGTAACCAGTGTGAAAGTAATGGTCATTTCTACGTTCCGGGCAACCTAGGCTTCACTCTAGGGCGTTGCTCCACCAGATCACACAGTTAGGGCCTTAGAAGTCAACGCCCGAAGCATAAAATATAAAATAAATAGAACAGTTTTTCCATCGTATAAAACGAATAATTGCTACCAGCGTGAAAGTTATGGTCATTTCTTCTTTCCGGGCAACCTAGACTTCACCCTAGGGCGTTGTTCCACCAGATGGTACAGTTAGAGCCTAAGAAGTCAACGCCAGAAGCATAAAAAACGATATAAACACAACAGCTTTTCCATCGTATAACAGGAATAATTGCAACCAGTGTGAAAGTAATGGTCATTTCTACGTACCGGGCAACCTAGGTTTCACTCCAGGGCGTTGCTCCACCAGATCGAATAGTTAGGTCCTAAGAAGTCAACGCCATAAGAATAAAATACAATATAAATATAACAGCTTTTCCATCGTATAAAACGAATAATAGCAACCAGTTGTCTAGGTTATGGTCATTTCAACGTTCCTGGCAATCTAGGCTTCACTCTAGGGCGTTGCTCCACCAGATCAATCAGTTACGGCCTCAGAAGTCAACGCCCGAAGCATAAAATGCAAAATTAATACAACAGCTTTTCCATTGTATAAAACGAATAATTGCTACCAGTGTAAAAGTTATGGTCATTACTACGTTCCGCGCAACCTAGGCTTCATTCTAGGGCGTTGCTCCACCAGATCGAATAGCTAGGGCCTTAGAAGTCAACGCCCGAAGCATAAAATACAAAATAAATAGAACAGTTTTTCCATCGTATAAAACGAATAATTGCTACCAGTGTGAAAGTTATGGTCATTGCTACGTTCCGCGCAACCTAGGCTTCACCCAAGGGCGTTGTTCCACCAGATGGAATAGTTAGGGCCTAAGAAGACAACTCCAGAAGCATAAAATACCATATAAATACATCAGCTTTTCCATCGTATAAAACGAATAATTGCAACCAGTGTGAAAGTTATGGTCATTTCTTCGTTCCGCGCAACCTGGGCTTTACCCTAGGGCGTTGTTCCACCAGATGGAATAGTTAGGGCCTAAGAAGTCAACGCCAGAAGCATAAAATACGATATAAATACAACAACTTTTCCATCGTATAAAACAAATAATTGCAACCAGTTTGAAAGTGATGGTCATTTCTACTTTCCGGGCAACCTAGGCTTCACCCTAGGCCGTTGTTCCACCAGATCGAATAGTTAGGGCCTAAGAAGTGAACGCCAGAAGCATAAAATGCAATAAAAATACAACAGCTTTTCCATCGTGTAGCAGGAATAATTTGCAACCAGTGTGATAGTAGTGGTCATTTCTACGTTCCGGGCAACCTAGGTTTCACTCCAGGACGTTGCTCCACCAGGTCGAATAGTTACGGCCTAAGAAGTCAACGCCAGAAGCATAAAATACCATAAAGATGCAACAGTTTTTCCATCGTATAAAACGAATAATTGCAACCAGTGTGTAAGTTATGGTCATTTCTACATTCCGAGCAACCTAGGCTTCACTCTAGGGCGTTGTTCCACCAGATCGAATAGTTAAGACATAAGAAGTGAACGCCAGAAGCATAAAATATGATATAAATACAACAGCTTTTCCATCGTATAAAAGGAATAATTGACACCAGTACGAAACTTATGGTCATTTCTACGTTCCGGGCAACCTAGGCTTCACTGTATGGCTTTCTTCCAACACATCGATTAGCTAGGGACTCAGAAGACCACGCCTGAAACTTAAAATACAATAAAAATACAACAGTCTTTCCATCCTATAACAGGAATGATTGCAACCCGTGTGAAAGTGATGGTCATTTCTACGTTCCAGGCAACCTAGGCTTCACTCCAGGGCGTTGTTCCACAAGCTCGAATCGTTAAGGCATAAGAAGTCAACGCCATAAGAATAAAATACAATATAAATATAACAGCTTTTCCATCGTATAAAACGAATAATAGCAACCAGTTGTCTAGGTTATGGTCATTTCAACGTTCCTGGCAATCTAGGCTTCACTCTAGGGCGTTGCTCCACCAGATCAATCAGTTACGGCCTCAGAAGTCAACGCCCGAAGCATAAAATGCAAAATTAATACAACAGCTTTTCCATTGTATAAAACGAATAATTGCTACCAGTGTAAAAGTTATGGTCATTACTACGTTCCGGGCAACCTAGGCTTCATTCTAGGGCGTTGCTCCACCAGATCGAATAGCTAGGGCCTTAGAAGTCAAAGCCCGAAGCATAAAATACAAAATAACTAGAACAGTTTTTCCATCGTATAAAACGTATAATTGCTACCAGTGTGAAAGTTATGGTCATTGCTACGTTCCGCGCAACCTAGGCTTCACCCAAGGGCGTTGTTCCACCAGATGGAATAGTTAGGGCCTAAGAAGACAACTCCAGAAGCATAAAATACCATATAAATACATCAGCTTTTCCATCGTATAAAACGAATAATTGCAACCAGTGTGAAAGTTATGGTCATTTCTTCGTTCCGCGCAACCTGGGCTTTACCCTAGGGCGTTGTTCCACCAGATGGAATAGTTAGGGCCTAAGAAGTCAACGCCAGAAGCATAAAATACGATCTAAATACAACAACTTTTCCATCGTATAAAACAAATAATTGTAACCAGTGTGAAAGTAATGGTCATTTCTACGTTCCGGGCAACCTAGGCTTCACTCTAGGGCGTTGCTCCACCAGATCACACAGTTAGGGCCTTAGAAGTCAACGCCCGAAGCATTAAGTACAAAATAAATAGAACAGTTTTTCCATTGTATAAAACGAATAATTGCTACCAGTGTAAAAGTTATGGTCATTTCTACGTTCCGGGCAACCTAGGCTTCACTCTAGGGCGTTGCTCAACCAGATCACACAGTTAGGGCCTTAGAAGTCAACGCCCGAAGCATTAAGTACAAAATAAATAGAACAGTTTTTCCATTGTATAAAACGAATAATTGCAACCAGTGTGAAAGTTATGGTCATTTCTACGGGCCGGGCAACCTAGGCTTCCCTCTAGGGTGTTGCTCCACCAGATCAAACAGTTTGGGCCTTAGAAGTCAACGCCCGAAGCATTTAATACAAAATAAATAGAACAGTTTTTCCATTGTATAAAATGAATAATTGCTACCAGTGTAAAAGGTATGGTCATTTCTACGTTCCGGGCAACCTAGGCTTCACCTTAGGGCGTTGTTCCACCAGATGGAATAGTTAGGGACTATGAAGTCAACGCCAGAAGCATAAAATACGCTATAAATACAACAGCTTTTCCATCGTATAAAACGAATAATTGCAACCAGTTTGAAAGTGATGGTCATTTCTACTTTCCGGGCAACCTAGGCTTCACCCTAGGCCGTTGTTCCACCAGATCGAATAGTTAGGGCCTAAGAAGTGAACGCCAGAAGCATAAAATGCAATAAAAATACAACAGTTTTTCCATCGTATAGCAGGAATAATTTGCAACCAGTGTGATAGTAGTGGTCATTCGTACGTTCCGGGCAACCTAGGTTTCACTCCAGGGCGTTGCTCCACCAGGTCGAATAGTTACGGCCTAAGAAGTCAACGCCAGAAGCATAAAATACTATAAAGATGCAACAGTTTTTCCATCGTATAAAACGAATAATTGCTACCAGTGTGAAAGTTATGGTCATTTCTTCGTTCCGCGCAACCTGGGCTTTACCCTAGGGCGTTGTTCCACCAGATGGAATAGTTAGGGCCTAAGAAGTCAACGCCAGAAGCATAAAATACGATGTAAATACAACAACTTTTCCATCGTATAAAACAAATAATTGTAACCAGTGTGAAAGTAATGGTCATTTCTACGTTCCGAGCAACCTAGGCTTCACTCTAGGGCGTTGATCCACCAGATCACACAGTTAGGGCCTTAGAAGTCGACGCCCAAAGCATTAAGTACAAAATAAATAGAATAGTTTTTCCATTGTATAAAACGAATAATTGCTACCAGTGTAAAAGTTATGGTCATTTCTACGTTCCGGGCAACCTAGGCTTCACCCTAGGCCGTTGTTCCACCAGATAGAATAGTTAGGGCCTAAGAAGTGAACGCCAGAAGCATAAAATGCAATAAAAATACAACAGCTTTTCCATCGTGTAGCAGGAATAATTTGCAACCAGTGTGATAGTAGTGGTCATTTCTACGTTCCGAGCAACCTAGGCTTCACTCTAGGGCGTTGTTCCACCAGATCGAATAGTTAGGGCCTAAGAAGTGAACGCCAGAAGCATAAAATACGATATAAATACAACAGCTTTTCCATCGTATAAAAGGAATAATTGACACCACTACGAAACTTATGGTCATTTCTACGTTCCGGGCAACCTCGGCTTCACTCTATGGCGTTCTTCCACCACATCGAATAGCTACGGCATCAGAAGTCAACGCCTGAAGTATAAAATACAATATAAATACAACAGTCTTTCCATCCTATAACAGGAGTAATTGCAACCTGTGTGAAAGTGATGTTCATTTCTACGTTCCAGGCAACCTAGGCTTCACTCTAGGGCGTTGTTCCACCAGATCGAATAGTTAGGGCCTAAGAAGTCAACGCCAGAAGCATAAAATACGATATAAATGCAACAGCTTTTCCATCGTATAAAACGAATAATTGCAACCAGTGTGAAAGTAATGGTCATTTCTACGTTCCGAGCACCCTAGGCGTCACTCTAGGGCGTTGCTCCACCACATCTAATTGCTACGGCCTTAGAAGTCAACGCCAGAGGCATAAAATACAATATAAATGCAACAGCGTTTCCATCCTATAAAACGAATAATTGCAACCAGTGTGAAAGTTATGGTCATTTCTACGTTCCGAGCAACCTAGGCTTCACTCTAGGGCGTTACTCCTCCAGATCGAATAGTTAGGTCCTCCGAAGTCAACGCCAGAAGCATAAAATACAATATAAATACAACAGTTTTGCCATCGTATAAAACGAATAATTGCAACCAGTATGAAACTTATGGTCATTTCTACTTTCCGAGCAGCCTAGGCTTCACCCTAGGGCGTTGCTCCAACATATTGATAGTTAGGGCCTTAGAAGTCAACGCCCGATCCATAAAATGCAAAAAAAAATACAACAGTGTTTCCATCATATAACAGGAATAATTGCAACCAGTTTGAAAGTGATGGCCAATTCTACGTTCCGGGCAACCTAGGTTTCACTCCAGGGCGTTGCTCCACCAGATCGAATAGTTACGGCCTAAGAAGTCAACGCCAGAAGCTTAAAATACGATATAAATACAACAGCTTTTCCAACGTATAAAACGAATAATTGCAACCAGTTTGAAAGTGATGGTCATTTCTACGTACCGGGCACCCTAGGCTTCACTCTAGGGCGTTGCTCCACCAGATCGAATTGTTAGGGCCTTAGAAGTCAAGGCCCGAAGCATTAAATACAAAATAAAGACAACAGTTTTTCCATCGTATAAAACAAATAATTGCTACCAGTGTGAAAGTTATCGTCATTTCTTCTTTCCGGGCAACCTACGCTTCACCCTAGGGCGTTGTTCCACCAGATGGAATAGTTAGGGACTATGAAGTCAACGCCAGAAGCATAAAATACGCTATAAATACAACAGCTTTTCCATCGTATAAAACGAATAATTGCAACCAGTTTGAAAGTGATGGTCATTTCTACTTTCCGGGCAACCTAGGCTTCACCCTAGGCCGTTGTTCCACCAGATCGAATAGCTAGGGCCTAAGAAGTAAACGCCAGAAGCATAAAATGCAATAAAAATACAACAGTTTTTCCATCGTATAGCAGGGATAATTTGCAACCAGTGTGATAGTAGTGGTCATTTCTTCGTTCCGGGCAACCTAGGTTTCACTCCAGGGCGTCGCTCCACCAGGTCGAATAGTTACGGCCTAAGAAGTCAACGCCAGAAGCATAAAATACGATAAAGATGCAACAGTTCTTCCATCGTATAAAACGAGTAATTGCAACCAGTGTGAAAGTTATGGTCATTTCTACGTTCCGCGCAACCTGGGCTTTACCCTAGGGCATTGTTCCACCAGATGGAATAGTTAGGGCCTAAGAAGTCAACGCCAGAAGCATAAAATACGATATGAATACAACAGCTTTTCCATCGTATAAAACAAATAATTGCAACCAGTGTGAAAGTTATGGTCATTTCTACGGGCCGGGCAACATGGGCTTTACCCTAGGGCATTGTTCCACCAGATGGAATAGTTAGGGCCTAAGAAGTCAACGCCAGAAGCATAAAATACGATATGAATACAACAGCTTTTCCATCGTATAAAACGAATAATTGCTACCAGTGTGAAAGTTATGGTCATTTCTTCGTTCCGCGCAACCTGGGCTTTACCCTAGGGCGTTCTTCCACCAGATGGAATAGTTAGGGCCTAAGAAGTCAACGCCAGAAGCATAAAATACGATATAAATACAACAACTTTTCCATCGTATAAAACAAATAATTGTAACCAGTGTGAAAGTAATGGTCATTTCTACGTTCCGGGCAACCTAGGCTTCACTCTAGGGCGTTGCTCCACCAGATCACACAGTTAGGGCCTTAGAAGTCAACGCCCGAAGCATAAAATATAAAATAAATAGAACAGTTTTTCCATCGTATAAAACGAATAATTGCTACCAGCGTGAAAGTTATGGTCATTTCTTCTTTCCGGGCAACCTAGACTTCACCCTAGGGCGTTGTTCCACCAGATGGTACAGTTAGAGCCTAAGAAGTCAACGCCAGAAGCATAAAAAACGATATAAACACAACAGCTTTTCCATCGTATAACAGGAATAATTGCAACCAGTGTGAAAGTAATGGTCATTTCTACGTACCGGGCAACCTAGGTTTCACTCCAGGGCGTTGCTCCACCAGATCGAATAGTTAGGTCCTAAGAAGTCAACGCCATAAGAATAAAATACAATATAAATATAACAGCTTTTCCATCGTATAAAACGAATAATAGCAACCAGTTGTCTAGGTTATGGTCATTTCAACGTTCCTGGCAATCTAGGCTTCACTCTAGGGCGTTGCTCCACCAGATCAATCAGTTACGGCCTCAGAAGTCAACGCCCGAAGCATAAAATGCAAAATTAATACAACAGCTTTTCCATTGTATAAAACGAATAATTGCTACCAGTGTAAAAGTTATGGTCATTACTACGTTCCGCGCAACCTAGGCTTCATTCTAGGGCGTTGCTCCACCAGATCGAATAGCTAGGGCCTTAGAAGTCAACGCCCGAAGCATAAAATACAAAATAAATAGAACAGTTTTTCCATCGTATAAAACGAATAATTGCTACCAGTGTGAAAGTTATGGTCATTGCTACGTTCCGCGCAACCTAGGCTTCACCCAAGGGCGTTGTTCCACCAGATGGAATAGTTAGGGCCTAAGAAGACAACTCCAGAAGCATAAAATACCATATAAATACATCAGCTTTTCCATCGTATAAAACGAATAATTGCAACCAGTGTGAAAGTTATGGTCATTTCTTCGTTCCGCGCAACCTGGGCTTTACCCTAGGGCGTTGTTCCACCAGATGGAATAGTTAGGGCCTAAGAAGTCAACGCCAGAAGCATAAAATACGATATAAATACAACAACTTTTCCATCGTATAAAACAAATAATTGCAACCAGTTTGAAAGTGATGGTCATTTCTACTTTCCGGGCAACCTAGGCTTCACCCTAGGCCGTTGTTCCACCAGATCGAATAGTTAGGGCCTAAGAAGTGAACGCCAGAAGCATAAAATGCAATAAAAATACAACAGCTTTTCCATCGTGTAGCAGGAATAATTTGCAACCAGTGTGATAGTAGTGGTCATTTCTACGTTCCGGGCAACCTAGGTTTCACTCCAGGACGTTGCTCCACCAGGTCGAATAGTTACGGCCTAAGAAGTCAACGCCAGAAGCATAAAATACCATAAAGATGCAACAGTTTTTCCATCGTATAAAACGAATAATTGCAACCAGTGTGTAAGTTATGGTCATTTCTACATTCCGAGCAACCTAGGCTTCACTCTAGGGCGTTGTTCCACCAGATCGAATAGTTAAGACATAAGAAGTGAACGCCAGAAGCATAAAATATGATATAAATACAACAGCTTTTCCATCGTATAAAAGGAATAATTGACACCAGTACGAAACTTATGGTCATTTCTACGTTCCGGGCAACCTAGGCTTCACTGTATGGCTTTCTTCCAACACATCGATTAGCTAGGGACTCAGAAGACCACGCCTGAAACTTAAAATACAATAAAAATACAACAGTCTTTCCATCCTATAACAGGAATGATTGCAACCCGTGTGAAAGTGATGGTCATTTCTACGTTCCAGGCAACCTAGGCTTCACTCCAGGGCGTTGTTCCACAAGCTCGAATCGTTAAGGCATAAGAAGTCAACGCCATAAGAATAAAATACAATATAAATATAACAGCTTTTCCATCGTATAAAACGAATAATAGCAACCAGTTGTCTAGGTTATGGTCATTTCAACGTTCCTGGCAATCTAGGCTTCACTCTAGGGCGTTGCTCCACCAGATCAATCAGTTACGGCCTCAGAAGTCAACGCCCGAAGCATAAAATGCAAAATTAATACAACAGCTTTTCCATTGTATAAAACGAATAATTGCTACCAGTGTAAAAGTTATGGTCATTACTACGTTCCGGGCAACCTAGGCTTCATTCTAGGGCGTTGCTCCACCAGATCGAATAGCTAGGGCCTTAGAAGTCAAAGCCCGAAGCATAAAATACAAAATAACTAGAACAGTTTTTCCATCGTATAAAACGTATAATTGCTACCAGTGTGAAAGTTATGGTCATTGCTACGTTCCGCGCAACCTAGGCTTCACCCAAGGGCGTTGTTCCACCAGATGGAATAGTTAGGGCCTAAGAAGACAACTCCAGAAGCATAAAATACCATATAAATACATCAGCTTTTCCATCGTATAAAACGAATAATTGCAACCAGTGTGAAAGTTATGGTCATTTCTTCGTTCCGCGCAACCTGGGCTTTACCCTAGGGCGTTGTTCCACCAGATGGAATAGTTAGGGCCTAAGAAGTCAACGCCAGAAGCATAAAATACGATCTAAATACAACAACTTTTCCATCGTATAAAACAAATAATTGTAACCAGTGTGAAAGTAATGGTCATTTCTACGTTCCGGGCAACCTAGGCTTCACTCTAGGGCGTTGCTCCACCAGATCACACAGTTAGGGCCTTAGAAGTCAACGCCCGAAGCATTAAGTACAAAATAAATAGAACAGTTTTTCCATTGTATAAAACGAATAATTGCTACCAGTGTAAAAGTTATGGTCATTTCTACGTTCCGGGCAACCTAGGCTTCACTCTAGGGCGTTGCTCAACCAGATCACACAGTTAGGGCCTTAGAAGTCAACGCCCGAAGCATTAAGTACAAAATAAATAGAACAGTTTTTCCATTGTATAAAACGAATAATTGCAACCAGTGTGAAAGTTATGGTCATTTCTACGGGCCGGGCAACCTAGGCTTCCCTCTAGGGTGTTGCTCCACCAGATCAAACAGTTTGGGCCTTAGAAGTCAACGCCCGAAGCATTTAATACAAAATAAATAGAACAGTTTTTCCATTGTATAAAATGAATAATTGCTACCAGTGTAAAAGGTATGGTCATTTCTACGTTCCGGGCAACCTAGGCTTCACCTTAGGGCGTTGTTCCACCAGATGGAATAGTTAGGGACTATGAAGTCAACGCCAGAAGCATAAAATACGCTATAAATACAACAGCTTTTCCATCGTATAAAACGAATAATTGCAACCAGTTTGAAAGTGATGGTCATTTCTACTTTCCGGGCAACCTAGGCTTCACCCTAGGCCGTTGTTCCACCAGATCGAATAGTTAGGGCCTAAGAAGTGAACGCCAGAAGCATAAAATGCAATAAAAATACAACAGTTTTTCCATCGTATAGCAGGAATAATTTGCAACCAGTGTGATAGTAGTGGTCATTCGTACGTTCCGGGCAACCTAGGTTTCACTCCAGGGCGTTGCTCCACCAGGTCGAATAGTTACGGCCTAAGAAGTCAACGCCAGAAGCATAAAATACTATAAAGATGCAACAGTTTTTCCATCGTATAAAACGAATAATTGCTACCAGTGTGAAAGTTATGGTCATTTCTTCGTTCCGCGCAACCTGGGCTTTACCCTAGGGCGTTGTTCCACCAGATGGAATAGTTAGGGCCTAAGAAGTCAACGCCAGAAGCATAAAATACGATGTAAATACAACAACTTTTCCATCGTATAAAACAAATAATTGTAACCAGTGTGAAAGTAATGGTCATTTCTACGTTCCGAGCAACCTAGGCTTCACTCTAGGGCGTTGATCCACCAGATCACACAGTTAGGGCCTTAGAAGTCGACGCCCAAAGCATTAAGTACAAAATAAATAGAATAGTTTTTCCATTGTATAAAACGAATAATTGCTACCAGTGTAAAAGTTATGGTCATTTCTACGTTCCGGGCAACCTAGGCTTCACCCTAGGCCGTTGTTCCACCAGATAGAATAGTTAGGGCCTAAGAAGTGAACGCCAGAAGCATAAAATGCAATAAAAATACAACAGCTTTTCCATCGTGTAGCAGGAATAATTTGCAACCAGTGTGATAGTAGTGGTCATTTCTACGTTCCGAGCAACCTAGGCTTCACTCTAGGGCGTTGTTCCACCAGATCGAATAGTTAGGGCCTAAGAAGTGAACGCCAGAAGCATAAAATACGATATAAATACAACAGCTTTTCCATCGTATAAAAGGAATAATTGACACCACTACGAAACTTATGGTCATTTCTACGTTCCGGGCAACCTCGGCTTCACTCTATGGCGTTCTTCCACCACATCGAATAGCTACGGCATCAGAAGTCAACGCCTGAAGTATAAAATACAATATAAATACAACAGTCTTTCCATCCTATAACAGGAGTAATTGCAACCTGTGTGAAAGTGATGTTCATTTCTACGTTCCAGGCAACCTAGGCTTCACTCTAGGGCGTTGTTCCACCAGATCGAATAGTTAGGGCCTAAGAAGTCAACGCCAGAAGCATAAAATACGATATAAATGCAACAGCTTTTCCATCGTATAAAACGAATAATTGCAACCAGTGTGAAAGTAATGGTCATTTCTACGTTCCGAGCACCCTAGGCGTCACTCTAGGGCGTTGCTCCACCACATCTAATTGCTACGGCCTTAGAAGTCAACGCCAGAGGCATAAAATACAATATAAATGCAACAGCGTTTCCATCCTATAAAACGAATAATTGCAACCAGTGTGAAAGTTATGGTCATTTCTACGTTCCGAGCAACCTAGGCTTCACTCTAGGGCGTTACTCCTCCAGATCGAATAGTTAGGTCCTCCGAAGTCAACGCCAGAAGCATAAAATACAATATAAATACAACAGTTTTGCCATCGTATAAAACGAATAATTGCAACCAGTATGAAACTTATGGTCATTTCTACTTTCCGAGCAGCCTAGGCTTCACCCTAGGGCGTTGCTCCAACATATTGATAGTTAGGGCCTTAGAAGTCAACGCCCGATCCATAAAATGCAAAAAAAAATACAAGAGTGTTTCCATCATATAACAGGAATAATTGCAACCAGTTTGAAAGTGATGGCCAATTCTACGTTCCGGGCAACCTAGGTTTCACTCCAGGGCGTTGCTCCACCAGATCGAATAGTTACGGCCTAAGAAGTCAACGCCAGAAGCTTAAAATACGATATAAATACAACAGCTTTTCCAACGTATAAAACGAATAATTGCAACCAGTTTGAAAGTGATGGTCATTTCTACGTACCGGGCACCCTAGGCTTCACTCTAGGGCGTTGCTCCACCAGATCGAATTGTTAGGGCCTTAGAAGTCAAGGCCCGAAGCATTAAATACAAAATAAAGACAACAGTTTTTCCATCGTATAAAACAAATAATTGCTACCAGTGTGAAAGTTATCGTCATTTCTTCTTTCCGGGCAACCTACGCTTCACCCTAGGGCGTTGTTCCACCAGATGGAATAGTTAGGGCCTAAGAAGTCAACGACAGAAGCATAAAATACGATATAAATGCAACAGCTTTTCCATCGTACAAAACGAATAATTGCAACCAGTGTGATAGTTATGGTCATTTCTGCGTTCCGGGCAACCTAGGCTTCACCCTAGGGCGTTGCTCCAACAGATTGAATAGTTAGGGCCTTAGAAGTCAATGCCCGAAGCATAAAATGCAATAAAAATACAACAGTTTTTCCATCGTATAGCAGGAATAATTTGCAAACAGTGTGATAGTAGTGGTCATTTCTACGTTCCGGGCAACCTAGGTTTCACTCCAGGGCGTTGCTCCACCAGGTCGAATAGTTACGGCCTAAGAAGTCAACGCCAGAAGCATAAAATACTATAAAGATGCAACAGTTTTTCCATCGTATAAAACGAATAATTGCTACCAGTGTGAAAGTTATGGTCATTTTGTTCGTTCCGCGCAACCTGGGCTTTACCCTAGGGCGTTGTTCTACCAGATGGAATAGTTAGGGCCTAACAAGTCAACGCCAGAAGCATAAAATACGATATAAATACAACAGCTTTTCCATCGTATAAAACGAATAATTGCAACCAGTGTGAAAGTAATGGTCATTTCTACGTTCCGATCACCCTAGGCGTCACTCTAGGGCGTTGATCCACCACATCTAACTGCTACGGCCTTAGAAGTAAACGCCAGAGGCATAAAATACAATATAAATGCAACAGCTTTTCCATCCTATAAAACGAATAATTGCAACCAGTGTGAAAGTTATGGTCATTTCTACATTGCGAGCAACCTAGGATTCACTCTAGGGCGTTACTCCACCAGATCGAATAGTTAGGTCCTTCGAAGTCAACGCCAGAAGCATAAAATACGAAATAAATACAACAGCTTTTCCATCGTATTAAATGAATAATTGCAAACAGTGTGAAAGCAGTGGTCATTTCTACGTTCCGAGCAACGTAGGCTTCACTCTAGGACGTTGCTCCACCAGATCGAATAGTTAGGGCCGAAGAAGTGAACGCCAGAAGCATAAAATACGATATAAATGTAACAGCTTATCCATCGTATAAAACGAATAATTGCTACCAGTGTAAAAGTTATGGTCATTTCTACGTTCCGGGCAACCTAGGCTTCACCCTAGGGCGTTGTTCCACCAGATCGAATAGTTAGGGCCTAAGAAGTGAACGCCAGAATCATAAAATACAATGTAAATACAACAGTTTTTCCATCCTATAATACGAATAATTGCAGCCAGCATTAAACTTATGGTCATTTCTACATTCCGGGCAACCCCGGCTTCACTCTATGATGTTCTTCCAGCACATCCAATAGCTACGGCATCAGAAGTCAACGCCTGAAGTATAAAATACAATAAAAATACAACAGTCTTTCCATCCTATAACAGGAATAATTGCAACCCGTGTGAAAGTGATGGTCATTTCTACGTTCCAGGCAACCTAAGCTTCACTCTAGGGCGTTGTTCCACCAGATCGAATAGTTAGGGCCTAAGAAGTCAACGCCAGAAGCATAAAATACAATATAAATACAACAGTTTTGCCATCGTATAAAACGAATAATTGCAACCAGTATGAAACTTATGGTGATTTCTACTTTCCGAGCAGCCTAGGCTTCACCCTAGGGCGTTGCTCCAACATATTGATAGTTAGGGCCTTAGAAGTCAACGCCCGAACCATAAAATGCAAAAAAAATACAACAGTGTTTCCATCATATAACAGGAATAATTGCAACCAGTTTGAAAGTGATGGCCAATTCTACGTTCCGGGCAACCTAGGTTTCACTCCAGGGCGTTGCTCCACCAGATCGAATAGTTACGGCCTAAGAAGTCAACGCCAGAAGCTTAAAATACGATATAAATACACCAGCTTTTCCAACGTATAAAACGAATAATTGCAACCAGTTTGAAAGTGATGGTCATTTCTACGTACCGGGCACCCTAGGCTTCACTCTAGGGCGTTGCTCCACCAGATCGAATTGTTAGGGCCTTAGAAGTCAACGCCCGAAGCATTAAATACAAAATAAAGACAACAGTTTTTCCATCGTATAAAACAAATAATTGTAACCAGTGTGAAAGTTATGGTCATTTCTACGTTCCGGGCAACCTAGGCTTCACTCTAGGGCGTTGCTCCACCAGATCACACAGTTAGGGCCTTAGAAGTCAACGCCCGAAGCATTAAGTACCAAATAAATAGAACAGTTTTTCCATTGTATAAAACGAATATTTGCTACCAGTGTAAAAGTTATGGTCATTTCTACGTTCCGGTCAACCTAGGCTTCACCCTAGGCCGTTGTTCCACCAGATCGAATAGTTAGGGCCTAAGAAGTGAACGGCAGAAGCATAAAATGCAATAAAAATACAACAGTTTTTCCATCGTATAGCAGGAATAATTTGCAACCAGTGAGATAGTAGTGGTCATTTCTACGTTCCGGGCAACCTAGGTTTCACTCCAGGGCGTTGCTCCACCAGGTCGAATAGTTACGGCCTAAGAAGTCAACGCCAGAAGCATAAAATACGATAAAGATGCAACAGTTTTTCCATCGTATAAAACGAATAATTGCAACCAGTGTGAAAGTTATGGTCATTTCTTCGTTCCGCGCAACCTGGGCTTTACCCTAGGGCGCTGTTCCACCAGATGGAATAGTTAGGGCCTAAGGAGTCAACGCCAGAAGCATAAAATACGATATGAATACAACAGCTTTTCCATCGTATAAAACAAATAATTGCAACCAGTGTGAAAGTTATGGTCATTTCTACGGGCCGGGCAACCTAGGCTTCCCTCTAGGGCGTTGCTCCACCAGATCAAACAGTTTGGGCCTTAGAAGTCAACGCCCGAAGCATTTAATACAAAATAAATAGAACAGTTTTTCCATTGTATAAAATGAATAATTGCTACCAGTGTAAAAGGTATGGTCATTTCTACGTTCCGGGCAACCTAGGCTTCACCCTAGGGCGTTGTTCCACCAGATGGAATAGTTAGGGACTATGAAGTCAACGCCAGAAGCATAAAATACGCTATAAATACAACAGCTTTTCCATCGTATAAAACGAATAATTGCAACCAGTTTGAAAGTGATGGTCATTTCTACTTTCCGGGCAACCTAGGCTTCACCCTAGGCCGTTGTTCCACCAGATCGAATAGTTAGGGCCTAAGAAGTGAACGCCAGAAGCATAAAATGCGATAAAAATACAACAGTTTTTCCATCGTATAGCAGGAATAATTTGCAACCAGTGTGATAGTAGTGGTCATTCGTACGTTCCGGGCAACCTAGGTTTCACTCCAGGGCGTTGCTCCACCAGGTCGAATAGTTACGGCCTAAGAAGTCAACGCCAGAAGCATAAAATACTATAAAGATGCAACAGTTTTTCCATCGTATAAAACGAATAATTGCTACCAGTGTGAAAGTTATGGTCATTTCTTCGTTCCGCGCAACCTGGGCTTTACCCTAGGGCGTTGTTCCACCAGATGGAATAGTTAGGGCCTAAGAAGTCAACGCCAGAAGCATAAAATACGATATAAATACAACAACTTTTCCATCGTATAAAACAAATAATTGTAACCAGTGTGAAAGTAATGGTCATTTCTACTTTCCGGGCAACCTAGGCTTCACTCTAGGGCGTTGCTCCACCAGATCCAATAGTTAGGGCTTTAGAAGTCAACGCCCGAAGCATAAAATACAAAATAAATAGAACAGTTTTTCCATTGTATAAAACGAATAATTGCTACCAGTGTAAAAGTTATGGTCATTTCTACGTTCCGGGCAAACTAGGCTTCACCCTAGGACGTTGTTCCACCAGATCGAATAGTTAGGGCCTAAGAAGTCAACGCCAGAAGCATAAAATACGATATAAATACAACAACTTTTCCATCGTATAACACAAATAATTGTAACCAGTGTGAAAGTTATGGTCATTTCTACGTTCCGGGCAACCTAGGCTTCACTCTAGGGCGTTGCTCCACCAGATCACACAGTTAGGGCCTTAGAAGTCAACGCCCGAAGCATTAAGTACCAAATAAATAGAGCAGTTTTTCCATTGTATAAAACGAATATTTGCTACCAGTGTAAAAGTTATGGTCATTTCTACGTTCCGGTCAACCTAGGCTTCACCCTAGGCCGTTGTTCCACCAGATCGAATAGTTAGGGCCTAAGAAGTGAACGGCAGAAGCATAAAATGCAATAAAAATACAACAGTTTTTCCATCGTATAGCAGGAATAATTTGCAACCAGTGTGATAGTAGTGGTCATTTCTACGTTCCGGGCAACCTAGGTTTCACTCCAGGGCGTTGCTCCACCAGGTCGAATAGTTACGGCCTAAGAAGTCAACGCCAGAAGCATAAAATACGATAAAGATGCAACAGTTTTTCCATCGTATAAAACGAATAATTGCAACCAGTGTGAAAGTTATGGTCATTTCTTCGTTCCGCGCAACCTGGGCTTGACCCTAGGGCGCTGTTCCACCAGATGGAATAGTTACGGCCTTAGAAGTCAACGCCCGAAGCATTAAATACAAAATAAAGACAACAGTTTTTCCATCGTATAAAACAAATAATTGCTACCAGTGTGAAAGTTATCGTCATTTCTTCTTTCCGGGCAACCTACGCTTCACCCTAGGGCGTTGTTCCACCAGATGGAATAGTTAGGGCCTAAGAAGTCAACGCCAGAAGCATAAAATACGATATAAATGCAACAGCTTTTCCATCGTACAAAACGAATAATTGCAACCAGTGTGATAGTTATGGTCATTTCTGCGTTCCGGGCAACCTAGGCTTCACCCTAGGGCGTTGCTCCAACAGATTGAATAGTTAGGGCCTTAGAAGTCAATGCCCGAAGCATAAAATGCAATAAAAATACAACAGTTTTTCCATCGTATAGCAGGAATAATTTGCAAACAGTGTGATAGTAGTGGTCATTTCTACGTTCCGGGCAACCTAGGTTTCACTCCAGGGCGTTGCTCCACCAGGTCGAATAGTTACGGCCTAAGAAGTCAACGCCAGAAGCATAAAATACTATAAAGATGCAACAGTTTTTCCATCGTATAAAACGAATAATTGCTACCAGTGTGAAAGTTATGGTCATTTCTTCGTTCCGCGCAACCTGGGCTTTACCCTAGGGCGTTGTTCTACCAGATGGAATAGTTAGGGCCTAAGAAGTCAACGCCAGAAGCATAAAATACGATATAAATACAACAGCTTTTCCATCGTATAAAACGAATAATTGCAACCAGTGTGAAAGTAATGGTCATTTCTACGTTCCGATCACCCTAGGCGTCACTCTAGGGCGTTGCTCCACCACATCTAATTGCTACGGCCTTAGAAGTAAACGCCAGAGGCATAAAATACAATATAAATGCAACAGCTTTTCCATCCTATAAAACGAATAATTGCAACCAGTGTGAAAGTTATGGTCATTTCTACATTCCGAGCAACCTAGGATTCACTCTAGGGCGTTACTCCACCAGATCGAATAGTTAGGTCCTTCGAAGTCAACGCCAGAAGCATAAAATACGAAATAAATACAACAGTTTTTCCATCGTATTAAATGAATAATTGCAAACAGTGTGAAAGCAGTGGTCATTTCTACGTTCCGAGCAACGTAGGCTTCACTCTAGGGCGGTGCTCCACCAGATCAAATAGTTAGGGCCTAAGAAGTCAACGCCAGAAGCATAAAATACGATATAAATACAACAACTTTTCCATCGTATAAAACAAATAATTGTAACCAGTGTGAAAGTTATGGTCATTTCTACGTTCCGGGCATCCTAGGCTTCACTCTAGGGCGTTGCTCCACCAGATCACACAGTTAGGGCCTTAGAAGTCAACGCCCGAAGCATTAGTACCAAATAAATAGAACAGTTTTTCCATTGTATAAAACGAATATTTGCTACCAGTGTAAAAGTTATGGTCACTTCTACGTTCCGGTCAACCTAGGCTTCACCCTAGGCCGTTGTTCCACCAGATCGAATAGTTAGGGCCTAAGAAGTGAACGCCAGAAGCATAAAATGCAATAAAAATACAACAGTTTTTCCATCGTATAGCAGGAATAATTTGCAACCAGTGTGATAGTAGTGGTCATTTCTACGTTCCGGGCAACCTAGGTTTCACTCCAGGGCGTTGCTCCACCAGATCGAATAGTTACGGCCTAAGAAGTCAACGCCAGAAGCTTAAAATACGATATAAATACACCAGCTTTTCCAACGTATAAAACGAATAATTGCAACCAGTTTGAAAGTGATGGTCATTTCTACGTACCGGGCACCCTAGGCTTCACTCTAGGGCGTTGCTCCACCAGATCGAATTGTTAGGGCCTTAGAAGTCAACGCCCGAAGCATTAAATACAAAATAAAGACAACAGTTTTTCCATCGTATAAAACAAATAATTGTAACCAGTGTGAAAGTTATGATCATTTCTACGTTCCGGGCAACCTAGGCTTCACTCTAGGGCGTTGCTCCACCAGATCACACAGTTAGGGCCTTAGAAGTCAACGCCCGAAGCATTAAGTACCAAATAAATAGAACAGTTTTTCCATTGTATAAAACGAATATTTGCTACCAGTGTAAAAGTTATGGTCATTTCTACGTTCCGGTCAACCTAGGCTTCACCCTAGGCCGTTGTTCCACCAGATCGAATAGTTAGGGCCTAAGAAGTGAACGGCAGAAGCATAAAATGCAATAAAAATACAACAGTTTTTCCATCGTATAGCAGGAATAATTTGCAACCAGTGTGATAGTAGTGGTCATTTCTACGTTCCGGGCAACCTAGGTTTCACTCCAGGGCGTTGCTCCACCAGGTCGAATAGTTACGGCCTAAGAAGTCAACGCCAGAAGCATAAAATACGATAAAGATGCAACAGTTTTTCCATCGTATAAAACGAATAATTGCAACCAGTGTGAAAGTTATGGTCATTTCTTCGTTCCGCGCAACCTGGGCTTTACCCTAGGGCGCTGTTCCACCAGATGGAATAGTTAGGGCCTAAGGAGTCAACGCCAGAAGCATAAAATACGATATGAATACAACAGCTTTTCCATCGTATAAAACAAATAATTGCAACCAGTGTGAAAGTTATGGTCATTTCTACGGGCCGGGCAACCTAGGCTTCCCTCTAGGGCGTTGCTCCACCAGATCAAACAGTTTGGGCCTTAGAAGTCAACGCCCGAAGCATTTAATACAAAATAAATAGAACAGTTTTTCCATTGTATAAAATGAATAATTGCTACCAGTGTAAAAGGTATGGTCATTTCTACGTTCCGGGCAACCTAGGCTTCACCCTAGGGCGTTGTTCCACCAGATGGAATAGTTAGGGACTATGAAGTCAACGCCAGAAGCATAAAATACGCTATAAATACAACAGCTTTTCCATCGTATAAAACGAATAATTGCAACCAGTTTGAAAGTGATGGTCATTTCTACTTTCCGGGCAACCTAGGCTTCACCCTAGGCCGTTGTTCCACCAGATCGAATAGTTAGGGCCTAAGAAGTGAACGCCAGAAGCATAAAATGCGATAAAAATACAACAGTTTTTCCATCGTATAGCAGGAATAATTTGCAACCAGTGTGATAGTAGTGGTCATTCGTACGTTCCGGGCAACCTAGGTTTCACTCCAGGGCGTTGCTCCACCAGGTCGAATAGTGACGGCCTAAGAAGGCAACGCCAGAAGCATAAAATACTATAAAGATGCAACAGTTTTTCCATCGTATAAAACGAATAATTGCTACCAGTGTGAAAGTTATGGTCATTTCTTCGTTCCGCGCAACCTGGGCTTTACCCTAGGGCGTTGTTCCACCAGATGGAATAGTTAGGGCCTAAGAAGTCAACGCCAGAAGCATAAAATACGATATAAATACAACAACTTTTCCATCGTATAAAACAAATAATTGTAACCAGTGTGAAAGTAATGGTCATTTCTACTTTCCGGGCAACCTAGGCTTCACTCTAGGGCGTTGCTCCACCAGATCGAATTGTTAGGGCCTTAGAAGTCAACGCCCGAAGCATTAAATACAAAATAAAGACAACAGTTTTTCCATCGTATAAAACAAATAATTGTAACCAGTGTGAAAGTTATGGTCATTTCTACGTTCCGGGCAACCTAGGCTTCACTCTAGGGCGTTGCTCCACCAGATCACACAGTTAGGGCCTTAGAAGTCAACGCCCGAAGCATTAAGTACCAAATAAATAGAACAGTTTTTCCATTGTATAAAACGAATATTTGCTACCAGTGTAAAAGTTATGGTCATTTCTACGTTCCGGTCAACCTAGGCTTCACCCTAGGCCGTTGTTCCACCAGATCGAATAGTTAGGGCCTAAGAAGTGAACGGCAGAAGCATAAAATGCAATAAAAATACAACAGTTTTTCCATCGTATAGCAGGAATAATTTGCAACCAGTGTGATAGTAGTGGTCATTTCTACGTTCCGAGCAACCTAGGTTTCACTCCAGGGCGTTGCTCCACCAGGTCGAATAGTTACGGCCTAAGAAGTCAACGCCAGAAGCATAAAATACGATAAAGATGCAACAGTTTTTCCATCGTATAAAACGAATAATTGCAACCAGTGTGAAAGTTATGGTCATTTCTTCGTTCCGCGCAACCTGGGCTTTACCCTAGGTCGCTGTTCCACCAGATGGAATAGTTAGGGCCTAAGGAGTCAACGCCAGAAGCATAAAATACGATATGAATACAACAGCTTTTCCATCGTATAAAACAAATAATTGCAACCAGTGTGAAAGTTATGGTCATTTCTACGAGCCGGGCAACCTAGGCTTCCCTCTAGGGCGTTGCTCCACCAGATCAAACAGTTTGGGCCTTAGAAGTCAACGCCCGAAGCATTTAATACAAAATAAATAGAACAGTTTTTCCATTGTATAAAATGAATAATTGCTACCAGTGTAAAAGGTATGGTCATTTCTACGTTCCGGGCAACCTAGGCTTCACCCTAGGGCGTTGTTCCACCAGACGGAATAGTTAGGGACTATGAAGTCAACGCCAGAAGCATAAAATACGCTATAAATACAACAGCTTTTCCATCGTATAAAACGAATAATTGCAACCAGTTTGAAAGTGATGGTCATTTCTACTTTCCGGGCAACCTAGGCTTCACCCTAGGCCGTTGTTCCACCAGATCGAATAGTTAGGGCCTAAGAAGTGAACGCCAGAAGCATAAAATGCGATAAAAATACAACAGTTTTTCCATCGTATAGCAGGAATAATTTGCAACCAGTGTGATAGTAGTGGTCATTCGTACGTTCCGGGCAACCTAGGTTTCACTCCAGGGCGTTGCTCCACCAGGTCGAATAGTTACGGCCTAAGAAGTCAACGCCAGAAGCATAAAATACTATAAAGATGCAACAGTTTTTCCATCGTATAAAACGAATAATTGCTACCAGTGTGAAAGTTATGGTCATTTCTTCGTTCCGCGCTACCTGGGCTTTACCCTAGGGCGTTGTTCCACCAGATGGAATAGTTAGGGCCTAAGAAGTCAACGCCAGAAGCATAAAATACGATATAAATACAACAACTTTTCCATCGTATAAAACAAATAATTGTAACCAGTGTGAAAGTAATGGTCATTTCTACTTTCCGGGCAACCTAGGCTTCACTCTAGGGCGTTGCTCCACCAGATCCAATAGTTAGGGCTTTAGAAGTCAACGCCCGAAGCATAAAATACAAAATAAATAGAACAGTTTTTCCATTGTATAAAACGAATAATTGCTACCAGTGTAAAAGTTATGGTCATTTCTACGTTCCGAGCAAACTAGCCTTCACCCTAGGACGTTGTTCCACCAGATCGAATAGTTAGGGCTGAAGAAGTGAACGCCAGAAGCATAAAATACGATATAAATGTAACAGCTTATCCATCGTATAAAACGAATAATTGCTACCAGTGTAAAAGTTATGGTCATTTCTACGTTCCGGGCAACCTAGGCTTCACCCTAGGGCGTTGTTCCACCAGATCGAATAGTTAGGGCCTAAGAAGTGAACGCCAGAATCATAAAATACAATGTAAATACAACAGTTTTTCCATCCTATAATACGAATAATTGCAGCCAGCATTAAACTTATGGTCATTTCTACATTCCGGGCAACCCCGGCTTCACTCTATGGCGTTCTTCCAGCACATCCAATAGCTACGGCATCAGAAGTCAACGCCTGAAGTATAAAATACAATAAAAATACAACAGTCTTTCCATCCTATAACAGGAATAATTGCAACCCGTGTGAAAGTGATGGTCATTTCTACGTTCCAGGCAACCTAAGCTTCACTCTAGGGCGTTGTTCCACCAGATCGAATAGTTAGGGCCTAAGAAGTCAACGCCAGAAGCATAAAATACGATATAAATACAACAACTTTTCCATCGTATAAAACAAATAATTGTAACCAGTGTGAAAGTTATGGTCATTTCTACGTTCCGGGCAACCTAGGCTTCACTCTAGGGCGTTGCTCCACCAGATCACACAGTTAGGGCCTTAGAAGTCAACGCCCGAAGCATTAAGTACCAAATAAATAGAGCAGTTTTTCCATTGTATAAAACGAATATTTGCTACCAGTGTAAAAGTTATGGTCATTTCTACGTTCCGGTCAACCTAGGCTTCACCCTAGGCCGTTGTTCCACCAGATCGAATAGTTAGGGCCTAAGAAGTGAACGGCAGAAGCATAAAATGCAATAAAAATACAACAGTTTTTCCATCGTATAGCAGGAATAATTTGCAACCAGTGTGATAGTAGTGGTCATTTCTACGTTCCGGGCAACCTAGATTTCACTCCAGGGCGTTGCTCCACCAGGTCGAATAGTTACGGCCTAAGAAGTCAACGCCAGAAGCATAAAATACGATAAAGATGCAACAGTTTTTCCATCGTATAAAACGAATAATTGCAACCAGTGTGAAAGTTATGGTCATTTCTTCGTTCCGCGCAACCTGGGCTTTACCCTAGGGCGCTGTTCCACCAGATGGAATAGTTACGGCCTTAGAAGTCAACGCCCGAAGCATTAAATACAAAATAAAGACAACAGTTTTTCCATCGTATAAAACAAATAATTGCTACCAGTGTGAAAGTTATCGTCATTTCTTCTTTCCGGGCAACCTACGCTTCACCCTAGGGCGTTGTTCCACCAGATGGAATAGTTAGGGCCTAAGAAGTCAACGCCAGAAGCATAAAATACGATATAAATGCAACAGCTTTTCCATCGTACAAAACGAATAATTGCAACCAGTGTGATAGTTATGGTCATTTCTGCGTTCCGGGCAACCTAGGCTTCACCCTAGGGCGTTGCTCCAACAGATTGAATAGTTAGGGCCTTAGAAGTCAATGCCCGAAGCATAAAATGCAATAAAAATACAACAGTTTTTCCATCGTATAGCAGGAATAATTTGCAAACAGTGTGATAGTAGTGGTCATTTCTACGTTCCGGGCAACCTAGGTTTCACTCCAGGGCGTTGCTCCACCAGGTCGAATAGTTACGGCCTAAGAAGTCAACGCCAGAAGCATAAAATACTATAAAGATGCAACAGTTTTTCCATCGTATAAAACGAATAATTGCTACCAGTGTGAAAGTTATGGTCATTTCTTCGTTCCGCGCAACCTGGGCTTTACCCTAGGGCGTTGTTCTACCAGATGGAATAGTTAGGGCCTAAGAAGTCAACGCCAGAAGCATAAAATACGATATAAATACAACAGCTTTTCCATCGTATAAAACGAATAATTGCAACCAGTGTGAAAGTAATGGTCATTTCTACGTTCCGATCACCCTAGGCGTCACTCTAGGGCGTTGCTCCACCACATCTAATTGCTACGGCCTTAGAAGTAAACGCCAGAGGCATAAAATACAATATAAATGCAACAGCTTTTCCATCCTATAAAACGAATAATTGCAACCAGTGTGAAAGTTATGGTCATTTCTACATTCCGAGCAACCTAGGATTCACTCTAGGGCGTTACTCCACCAGATCGAATAGTTAGGTCCTTCGAAGTCAACGCCAGAAGCATAAAATACGAAATAAATACAACAGCTTTTCCATCGTATTAAATGAATAATTGCAAACAGTGTGAAAGCAGTGGTCATTTCTACGTTCCGAGCAACGTAGGCTTCACTCTAGGGCGGTGCTCCACCAGATCAAATAGTTAGGGCCTAAGAAGTCAACGCCAGAAGCATAAAATACGATATAAATACAACAACTTTTCCATCGTATAAAACAAATAATTGTAACCAGTGTGAAAGTTATGGTCATTTCTACTTTCCGGGCAACCTAGGCTTCACCCTAGGCCGTTGTTCCACCAGATCGAATAGTTAGGGCCTAAGAAGTAAACGCCAGAAGCATAAAATGCAATAAAAATACAACAGTTTTTCCATCGAATAGCAGGAATAATTTGCAACCAGTGTGATAGTAGTGGTCATTTGTACGTTCCAGGCAACCTAGGTTTCACTCCAGGTCGTTGCTCCGCCAGGTCGAATAGTTAGGGCCTAAGAAGTCAACGCCAGAAGCATAAAATACGATATAAATACAACAACTTTTCCATCGTATAAAACAAATAATTGTAACCAGTGTGAAAGTAATGGTCATTTTTACGTTCCGGGCAACCTAGGCTTCACTCTAGGGCGTTGCTCCACCAGATCACACAGTTAGGGCCTTAGAAGTCAACGCCCCAAGCATTAAGTACAAAATAAATAGAACAGTTTTTCCATTGTATAAAACGAATATTTGCTACCAGTGTAAAAGTTATGGTCATTTCTACGTTCCGGTCAACCTAGGCTTCACCCTAGGCCGTTGTTCCACCAGATCGAATAGTTAGGGCCTAAGAAGTGAACGCCAGAAGCATAAAATGCAATAAAAATACAACAGTTTTTCCATCGTATAGCAGGAATAATTTGCAACCAGTGTGATAGTAGTGGTCGTTTGTACGTTCCAGGCAACCTAGGTTTCACTCCAGGGCGTTGCTCCGCCAGGTCGAATAGTTAGGGCCTAAGAAGTCAACGCCAGAAGCATAAAATACGATATAAATACAACAACTTTTCCATCGTATAAAACAAATAATTGTAACCAGTGTGAAAGTAATGGTCATTTTTACGTTCCGGGCAACCTAGGCTTCACTCTAGGGCGTTGCTCCACCAGATCACACAGTTAGGGCCTTAGAAGTCAACGCCCCAAGCATTAAGTACAAAATAAATAGAACAGTTTTTCCATTGTATAAAACGAATAATTGCTACCAGTGTAAAAGTTATGGTCATTTCTACGTTCGGGCAACCTAGGCTTCACCCTAGGCCGTTGTTCCACGAGATCGAATAGTTAGGGCCTAAGAAGTGAACGCCAGCAGCATAAAATGCAATAAAAATACAACAGTTTTTCTATCGTGTAGCAGGAATAATATGCAACCAGTGTGATAGTAGTGGTCATTTCTACGTTCCGAGCCACCTAGGATTCACTCCAGGGCGTTGCTCCACCAGATCGAATAGTTACGGCCTAAGAAGTCAACGCCAGAAGCATAAAATACGATAAAGATGCAACATTTTTTCCATCGTATAAAACGAATAATTGCAACCAGTGTGAAAGTTATGGTCATTTCTACGGGCCGGGCAACCTAGGCTTCCCTCTAGGGCGTTGCTCCACCAGATCAAACAGTTTGGGCCTTAGAAGTCAACGCCCGAAGCATTTAATACAAAATAAATAGAACAGTTTTTCCATTGTATAAAATGAATAATTGCTACCAGTGTAAAAGGTATGGTCATTTCTACGTTCCGGGCAACCTAGGCTACACCCTAGGGCGTTGTTCCACCAGATGGAATAGTTAGGGACTATGAAGTCAACGCCAGAAGCATAAAATACGATATAAATACAACAGCTTTTCCATCGTATAAAACGAATAATTGCAACCAGTTTGAAAGTGATGGTCATTTCTACTTTCCGGGCAACCTAGGCTTCACCCTAGGCCGTTGTTCCACTAGATCGAATAGTTAGGGCCTAAGAAGTAAACGCCAGAAGCATAAAATGCAATAAAAATACAACAGTTTTTCCATCGTATAGCAGGAATAATTTGCAACCAGTGTGATAGTAGTGGTCATTTGTACGTTCCAGGCAACCTAGGTTTCACTCCAGGGCGTTGCTCCGCCAGGTCGAATAGTTAGGGCCTAAGAAGTCAACGCCAGAAGCATAAAATACGATATAAATACAACAACTTTTCCATCGTATAAAACAAATAATTGTAACCAGTGTGATAGTAGTGGTCATTTCTACGTTCCGAGCAACCTAGGATTCACTCCAGGGCGTTGCTCCACCAGATCGAATAGTTACGGCCTAAGAAGTCAACGCCAGAAGCATAAAATACGATAAAGATGCAACATTTTTTCCATCGTATAAAACGAATAATTGCAACCAGTGTGAAAGTTATGGTCATTTCTACATTTCGAGCAACCTAGGCTTCACTCTAGGGCGTTGTTCCACCAGATCGAATAGTTAGAGCCTAAGAAGTGAACGCCAGAAGCATTAAATACGATATAAATACAACAGTTTTTCCATCGTATAAAACGAATAATTGCAACCAGTGTGAAAGTTATGGTCATTTCTACATTCCGAGCAACCTGGGCTTCACTCTAGGGCGTTGTTCCACCAGATCGAATAGTTAAGGCCTAAGAAGTGAACGCCAGAAGCATAAAATACGATATAAATACAACAGCTTTTCCATCGTATAAAAGGAATAATTGACACCAGTACGAAACTTATGGTCATCTCTACGTTCCGGGCAACCTAGGCTTCACTGTATGGCTTTCTTCCACCACATCGAATAGCTAGGGACTCAGAAGTCCACGCCAGAAGCATAAAATACGAAATAAATACAACAGCTTTTCCATCGTATTAAATGAATAATTGCAAACAGTGTGAAAGCAGTGGTCATTTCTACGTTCCGAGCAACGTAGGCTTCACTCTAGGGCGGTGCTCCACCAGATCAAATAGTTAGGGCCTAAGAAGTCAACGCCAGAAGCATAAAATACGATATAAATACAACAACTTTTCCATCGTATAAAACAAATAATTGTAACCAGTGTGAAAGTTATGGTCATTTCTACGTTCCGGGCAACCTAGGCTTCACTCTAGGGCGTTGCTCCACCAGATCACACAGTTAGGGCCTTAGAAGTCAACGCCCGAAGCATTAAGTACCAAATAAGTAGAACAGTTTTTCCATTGTATAAAACGAATATTTGCTACCAGTGTAAAAGTTATGGTCATTTCTACGTTCCGGTCAACCTAGGCTTCACCCTAGGCCGTTGTTCCACCAGATCGAATAGTTAGGGCCTAAGAAGTGAACGCCAGAAGCATAAAATGCAATAAAAATACAACAGTTTTTCCATCGTATAGCAGGAATAATTTGCAACCAGTGTGATAGTAGTGGTCATTTCTACGTTCCGGGCAACCTAGGTTTCACTCCAGGGCGTTGCTCCACCAGGTCGAATAGTTACGCCCTAAGAAGTCAACGCCAGAAGCATAAAATACGATAAAGATGCAACAGTTTTTCCATCGTATTAAACGAATAATTGCAACCAGTGTGAAAGTTATGGTCATTTCTTCGTTCCGCGCAACCTGGGCTTTACCCTAGGGCGTTGTTCCACCAGATAGAATAGTTAGGGCCTAAGAAGTCAACGCCAGAAGCATAAAATACGATATGAATACAACAGCTTTTCCATCGTATAAAACAAATAATTGCAACCAGTGTGAAAGTAATGGTCATTTCTACTTTCCGAGCAACCTAGGCTTCACCCTCGGGCGTTGCTCGAACAGATTGAAAAGTTAGGGCCTTAGAAGTCAACGCCCGAAGCATAAAATGCAATAAAAATACAACAGCTTTTCCATCGTATAAAAGGAATAATTGCAAACAGTGTGAAAGTAATGGTCATTTCTACTTTCCGAGCAACCTAGGCTTCACCCTAGGGCGTTGCACCAACATATTGATAGTTAGGGCCTTAGAAGTCAACGCCCGAACCATAAAATGCAAAAAAAATACAGCAGTGTTTCCATCATATAACACGAATAATTGCAACCAGTTTGAAAGTGATGGCCAATTCTACGTTCCGAGCAACCTAGGTTTCACTACAGGGTGTTGCTCGACCAGATCGAATAGTTACGGCGTAAGAAGTCAACGCCAGAAGCATAAAATACGATATAAATATAACAGCTTATCCATCGTATAAAACGAATAATTGCTACCAGTGTAAAAGTTATGGTCATTTCTACGTTCCGGGCAACCTAGGCTTCACCCTAGGACGTTGTTCCACCAGATCGAATAGTTAGGGCCTAAGAAGTGAACGCCAGAAGCATAAAATACGATATAAATATAATAGCTTATCCATCGTATAAAACAAATAATTGCAACCAGTGTGAAAGTTATGGTCATTTCTACGAGCCGGGCAACCTAGGCTTCCCTCTAGGGCGTTGCTCCACCAGATCAAACAGTTTGGGCCTTAGAAGTCAACGCCCGAAGCATTTAATACAAAATAAATAGAACAGTTTTTCCATTGTATAAAATGAATAATTGCTACCAGTGTAAAAGGTATGGTCATTTCTACGTTCCGGGCAACCTAGGCTTCACCCTAGGGCGTTGTTCCACCAGATGGAATAGTTAGGGACTATGAAGTGAACGCCAGAATCATAAAATACAATGTAAATACAACAGTTTTTCCATCCTATAATACGAATAATTGCAGCCAGCATTAAACTTATGGTCATTTCTACATTCCGGGCAACCCCGGCTTCACTCTATGGCGTTCTTCCAGCACATCCAATAGCTACGGCATCAGAAGTCAACGCCTGAAGTATAAAATACAATAAAAATACAACAGTCCTTCCATCCTATAACAGGAATAATTGCAACCCGTGTGAAAGTGATGGTCATTTCTACGTTCCAGGCAACCTAAGCTTCACTCTAGGGCGTTGTTCCACCAGATCGAATAGTTAGGGCCTAAGAAGTCAACGCCAGAAGCATAAAATACGATATAAATACAACAACTTTTCCATCGTATAAAACAAATAATTGTAACCAGTGTGAAAGTTATGGTCATTTCTACGTTCCGGGCAACCTAGGCTTCACTCTAGGGCGTTGCTCCACCAGATCACACAGTTAGGGCCTTAGAAGTCAACGCCCGAAGCATTAAGTACCAAATAAATAGAGCAGTTTTTCCATTGTATAAAACGAATATTTGCTACCAGTGTAAAAGTTATGGTCATTTCTACGTTCCGGTCAACCTAGGCTTCACCCTAGGCCGTTGTTCCACCAGATCGAATAGTTAGGGCCTAAGAAGTGAACGGCAGAAGCATAAAATGCAATAAAAATACAACAGTTTTTCCATCGTATAGCAGGAATAATTTGCAACCAGTGTGATAGTAGTGGTCATTTCTACGTTCCGGGCAACCTAGATTTCACTCCAGGGCGTTGCTCCACCAGGTCGAATAGTTACGGCCTAAGAAGTCAACGCCAGAAGCATAAAATACGATAAAGATGCAACAGTTTTTCCATCGTATAAAACGAATAATTGCAACCAGTGTGAAAGTTATGGTCATTTCTTCGTTCCGCGCAACCTGGGCTTTACCCTAGGGCGCTGTTCCACCAGATGGAATAGTTACGGCCTTAGAAGTCAACGCCCGAAGCATTAAATACAAAATAAAGACAACAGTTTTTCCATCGTATAAAACAAATAATTGCTACCAGTGTGAAAGTTATCGTCATTTCTTCTTTCCGGGCAACCTACGCTTCACCCTAGGGCGTTGTTCCACCAGATGGAATAGTTAGGGCCTAAGAAGTCAACGCCAGAAGCATAAAATACGATATAAATGCAACAGCTTTTCCATCGTACAAAACGAATAATTGCAACCAGTGTGATAGTTATGGTCATTTCTGCGTTCCGGGCAACCTAGGCTTCACCCTAGGGCGTTGCTCCAACAGATTGAATAGTTAGGGCCTTAGAAGTCAATGCCCGAAGCATAAAATGCAATAAAAATACAACAGTTTTTCCATCGTATAGCAGGAATAATTTGCAAACAGTGTGATAGTAGTGGTCATTTCTACGTTCCGGGCAACCTAGGTTTCACTCCAGGGCGTTGCTCCACCAGGTCGAATAGTTACGGCCTAAGAAGTCAACGCCAGAAGCATAAAATACTATAAAGATTCAACAGTTCTTCCATCGTATAAAACGAATAATTGCTACCAGTGTGAAAGTTATGGTCATTTCTTCGTTCCGCGCAACCTGGGCTTTACCCTAGGGCGTTGTTCTACCAGATGGAATAGTTAGGGCCTAAGAAGTCAACGCCAGAAGCATAAAATACGATATAAATACAACAGCTTTTCCATCGTATAAAACGAATAATTGCAACCAGTGTGAAAGTAATGGTCATTTCTACGTTCCGATCACCCTAGGCGTCACTCTAGGGCGTTGCTCCACCACATCTAATTGCTACGGCCTTAGAAGTAAACGCCAGAGGCATAAAATACAATATAAATGCAACAGCTTTTCCATCCTATAAAACGAATAATTGCAACCAGTGTGAAAGTTATGGTCATTTCTACATTCCGAGCAACCTAGGATTCACTCTAGGGCGTTGTTCCACCAGATCAAACAGTTTGGGCCTTAGAAGTCAACGCCCGAAGCATTTAATACAAAATAAATAGAACAGTTTTTCCATTGTATAAAATGAATAATTGCTACCAGTGTAAAAGGTATGGTCATTTCTACGTTCCGGGCAACCTAGGCTTCACCCTAGGGCGTTGTTCCACCAGATGGAATAGTTAGGGACTATGAAGTCAACGCCAGAAGCATAAAATACGATATAAATACAACAGCTTTTCCATCGTATAAAACGAATAATTGCAACCAGTGTAAAAGTTATGGTCATTTCTACGTTCCGGTCAACCTAGGCTTCACCCTAGGCCGTTGTTCCACCAGATCGAATAGTTAGGGCCTAAGAAGTGAACGCCAGAAGCATAAAATGCAATAAAAATACAACAGTTTTTCCATCGTATAGCAGGAATAATTTGCAACCAGTGTGATAGTAGTGGTCATTTCTACGTTCCGGGCAACCTAGGTTTCACTCCAGGGCGTTGCTCCACCAGGTCGAATAGTTACGGCCTAAGAAGTCAACGCCAGAAGCATAACATACGATAAAGATGCAACAGTTTTTCCATCGTATAAAACGAATAATTGCAACCAGTGTGAAAGTTATGGTCATTTCTTCGTTCCGCGCAACCTGGGCTTTACCCTAGGGCGTTGTTCTACCAGATGGAATAGTTAGGGCCTAAGAAGTCAACGCCAGAAGCATAAAATACGATATAAATACAACAGCTTTTCCATCGTATAAAACGAATAATTGCAACCAGTGTGAAAGTAATGGTCATTTCTACGTTCCGATCACCCTAGGCGTCACTCTAGGGCGTTGCTCCACCACATCTAATTGCTACGGCCTTAGAAGTAAACGCCAGAGGCATAAAATACAATATAAATGCAACAGCTTTTCCATCCTATAAAACGAATAATTGCAACCAGTGTGAAAGTTATGGTCATTTCTACATTCCGAGCAACCTAGGATTCACTCTAGGGCGTTACTCCACCAGATCGAATAGTTAGGTCCTTCGAAGTCAACGCCAGAAGCATAAAATACGAAATAAATACAACAGCTTTTCCATCGTATTAAATGAATAATTGCAAACAGTGTGAAAGCAGTGGTCATTTCTACGTTCCGAGCAACGTAGGCTTCACTCTAGGGCGGTGCTCCACCAGATCAAATAGTTAGGGCCTAAGAAGTCAACGCCAGAAGCATAAAATACGATATAAATACAACAACTTTTCCATCGTATAAAACAAATAATTGTAACCAGTGTGAAAGTTATGGTCATTTCTACTTTCCGGGCAACCTAGGCTTCACCCTAGGCCGTTGTTCCACCAGATCGAATAGTTAGGGCCTAAGAAGTAAACGCCAGAAGCATAAAATGCAATAAAAATACAACAGTTTTTCCATCGTATAGCAGGAATAATTTGCAACCAGTGTGATAGTAGTGGTCATTTGTACGTTCCAGGCAACCTAGGTTTCACTCCAGGGCGTTGCTCCGCCAGGTCGAATAGTTAGGGCCTAAGAAGTCAACGCCAGAAGCATAAAATACGATATAAATACAACAACTTTTCCATCGTATAAAACAAATAATTGTAACCAGTGTGAAAGTAATGGTCATTTTTACGTTCCGGGCAACCTAGGCTTCACTCTAGGGCGTTGCTCCACCAGATCACACAGTTAGGGCCTTAGAAGTCAACGCCCCAAGCATTAAGTACAAAATAAATAGAACAGTTTTTCCATTGTATAAAACGAATATTTGCTACCAGTGTAAAAGTTATGGTCATTTCTACGTTCCGGTCAACCTAGGCTTCACCCTAGGCCGTTGTTCCACCAGATCGAATAGTTAGGGCCTAAGAAGTGAACGCCAGAAGCATAAAATGCAATAAAAATACAACAGTTTTTCCATCGTATAGCAGGAATAATTTGCAACCAGTGTGATAGTAGTGGTCGTTTGTACGTTCCAGGCAACCTAGGTTTCACTCCAGGGCGTTGCTCCGCCAGGTCGAATAGTTAGGGCCTAAGAAGTCAACGCCAGAAGCATAAAATACGATATAAATACAACAACTTTTCCATCGTATAAAACAAATAATTGTAACCAGTGTGAAAGTAATGGTCATTTTTACGTTCCGGGCAACCTAGGCTTCACTCTAGGGCGTTGCTCCACCAGATCACACAGTTAGGGCCTTAGAAGTCAACGCCCCAAGCATTAAGTACAAAATAAATAGAACAGTTTTTCCATTGTATAAAACGAATAATTGCTACCAGTGTAAAAGTTATGGTCATTTCTACGTTCGGGCAACCTAGGCTTCACCCTAGGCCGTTGTTCCACGAGATCGAATAGTTAGGGCCTAAGAAGTGAACGCCAGCAGCATAAAATGCAATAAAAATACAACAGTTTTTCTATCGTGTAGCAGGAATAATATGCAACCAGTGTGATAGTAGTGGTCATTTCTACGTTCCGAGCCACCTAGGATTCACTCCAGGGCGTTGCTCCACCAGATCGAATAGTTACGGCCTA
This sequence comes from Calliopsis andreniformis, assembly GCF_051401765.1. NCBI lineage: Eukaryota > Metazoa > Arthropoda > Insecta > Hymenoptera > Andrenidae > Calliopsis > Calliopsis andreniformis. The sequence continues at coordinate 8,181,754 of NC_135072.1, forward strand.
AGAAGTCAACGCCAGAAGCATAAAATACGATAAAGATGCAACGTTTTTTCCATCGTATAAAACGAATAATTGCAACCAGTGTGAAAGTTATGGTCATTTCTACGGGCCGGGCAACCTAGGCTTCCCTCTAGGGCGTTGCTCCACCAGATCAAACAGTTTGGGCCTTAGAAGTCAACGCCCGAAGCATTTAATACAAAATAAATAGAACAGTTTTTCCATTGTATAAAATGAATAATTGCTACCAGTGTAAAAGGTATGGTCATTTCTACGTTCCGGGCAACCTAGGCTTCACCCTAGGGCGTTGTTCCACCAGATGGAATAGTTAGGGACTATGAAGTCAACGCCAGAAGCATAAAATACGATATAAATACAACAGCTTTTCCATCGTATAAAACGAATAATTGCAACCAGTTTGAAAGTGATGGTCATTTCTACTTTCCGGGCAACCTAGGCTTCACCCTAGGCCGTTGTTCCACTAGATCGAATAGTTAGGGCCTAAGAAGTAAACGCCAGAAGCATAAAATGCAATAAAAATACAACAGTTTTTCCATCGTATAGCAGGAATAATTTGCAACCAGTGTGATTGTAGTGGTCATTTGTACGTTCCAGGCAACCTAGGTTTCACTCCAGGGCGTTGCTCCGCCAGGTCGAATAGTTAGGGCCTAAGAAGTCAACGCCAGAAGCATAAAATACGATATAAATACAACAACTTTTCCATCGTATAAAACAAATAATTGTAACCAGTGTGAAAGTAATGGTCATTTTTACGTTCCGGGCAACCTAGGCTTCACTCTAGGGCGTTGCTCCACCAGATCACACAGTTAGGGCCTTAGAAGTCAACGCCCCAAGCATTAAGTACAAAATAAATAGAACAGTTTTTCCATTGTATAAAACGAATAATTGCTACCAGTGTAAAAGTTATGGTCATTTCTACGTTCGGGCAACCTAGGCTTCACCCTAGGCCGTTGTTCCACTAGATCGAATAGTTAGGGCCTAAGAAGTGAACGCCAGCAGCATAAAATGCAATAAAAATACAACAGTTTTTCTATCGTGTAGCAGGAATAATATGCAACCAGTGTGATAGTAGTGGTCATTTCTACGTTCCGAGCAACCTAGGATTCACTCCAGGGCGTTGCTCCACCAGATCGAATAGTTACGGCCTAAGAAGTCAACGCCAGAAGCATAAAATACGATAAAGATGCAACATTTTTTCCATCGTATAAAACGAATAATTGCAACCAGTGTGAAAGTTATGGTCATTTCTACATTTCGAGCAACCTAGGCTTCACTCTAGGGCGTTGTTCCACCAGATCGAATAGTTAGAGCCTAAGAAGTGAACGCCAGAAGCATTAAATACGATATAAATACAACAGTTTTTCCATCGTATAAAACGAATAATTGCAACCAGTGTGAAAGTTATGGTCATTTCTACATTCCGAGCAACCTGGGCTTCACTCTAGGGCGTTGTTCCACCAGATCGAATAGTTAAGGCCTAAGAAGTGAACGCCAGAAGCATAAAATACGATATAAATACAACAGCTTTTCCATCGTATAAAAGGAATAATTGACACCAGTACGAAACTTATGGTCATCTCTAGGTTCCGGGCAACCTAGGCTTCACTGTATGGCTTTCTTCCACCACATCGAATAGCTAGGGACTCAGAAGTCCACGCCAGAAGCATAAAATACGAAATAAATACAACAGCTTTTCCATCGTATTAAATGAATAATTGCAAACAGTGTGAAAGCAGTGGTCATTTCTACGTTCCGAGCAACGTAGGCTTCACTCTAGGGCGGTGCTCCACCAGATCAAATAGTTAGGGCCTAAGAAGTCAACGCCAGAAGCATAAAATACGATATAAATACAACAACTTTTCCATCGTATAAAACAAATAATTGTAACCAGTGTGAAAGTTATGGTCATTTCTACGTTCCGGGCAACCTAGGCTTCACTCTAGGGCGTTGCTCCACCAGATCACACAGTTAGGGCCTTAGAAGTCAACGCCCGAAGCATTAAGTACCAAATAAATAGAACAGTTTTTCCATTGTATAAAACGAATATTTGCTACCAGTGTAAAAGTTATGGTCATTTCTACGTTCCGGTCAACCTAGGCTTCACCCTAGGCCGTTGTTCCACCAGATCGAATAGTTAGGGCCTAAGAAGTGAACGCCAGAAGCATAAAATGCAATAAAAATACAACAGTTTTTCCATCGTATAGCAGGAATAATTTGCAACCAGTGTGATAGTAGTGGTCATTTCTACGTTCCGGGCAACCTAGGTTTCACTCCAGGGCGTTGCTCCACCAGGTCGAATAGTTACGCCCTAAGAAGTCAACGCCAGAAGCATAAAATTCGATAAAGATGCAACAGTTTTTCCATCGTATTAAACGAATAATTGCAACCAGTGTGAAAGTTATGGTCATTTCTTCGTTCCGCGCAACCTGGGCTTTACCCTAGGGCGTTGTTCCACCAGATGGAATAGTTAGGGCCTAAGAAGTCAACGCCAGAAGCATAAAATACGATATGAATACAACAGCTTTTCCATCGTATAAAACAAATAATTGCAACCAGTGTGAAAGTAATGGTCATTTCTACTTTCCGAGCAACCTAGGCTTCACCCTCGGGCGTTGCTCGAACAGATTGAAAAGTTAGGGCCTTAGAAGTCAACGCCCGAAGCATAAAATGCAATAAAAATACAACAGCTTTTCCATCGTATAAAAGGAATAATTGCAAACAGTGTGAAAGTAATGGTCATTTCTACTTTCCGAGCAACCTAGGCTTCACCCTAGGGCGTTGCACCAACATATTGATAGTTAGGGCCTTAGAAGTCAACGCCCGAACCATAAAATGCAAAAAAAATACAGCAGTGTTTCCATCATATAACACGAATAATTGCAACCAGTTTGAAAGTGATGGCCAATTCTACGTTCCGAGCAACCTAGGTTTCACTACAGGGTGTTGCTCGACCAGATCGAATAGTTACGGCGTAAGAAGTCAACGCCAGAAGCATAAAATACGATATAAATATAACAGCTTATCCATCGTATAAAACGAATAATTGCTACCAGTGTAAAAGTTATGGTCATTTCTACGTTCCGGGCAACCTAGGCTTCACCCTAGGACGTTGTTCCACCAGATCGAATAGTTAGGGCCTAAGAAGTGAACGCCAGAAGCATAAAATACGATATAAATATAATAGCTTATCCATCGTATAAAACGAATAATTGCTACCAGTGAAAAAGTTATGGTCATTTCTACGTTCCAGGCAACCTAGGCTTCACCCTCGCGCGTTGTTCCACCAGATCGAATAGTTAGGGCCTAAGAAGTGAACGCCAGAATCATAAAATACAATATAAATACAACAGTTTTTCCATCCTATAAAACGAATAATTGCAACCAGTATTAAACTTATGGTCATTTCTACGTTCCGGGCAACCTCGGCTTCACTCTATGGCGTTCTTCCACCACATCGAATAGCTACGGCATCAGAAGTCAACGCCTGAAGTATAAAATACAATAAAAATACAACAGTCTTACCATCCTATAACAGGAATAATTGCAACCCGTGTGAAAGTGATGTTCATTTCTACGTTCCAGGCAACCTAGGCTTCACTCTAGGGCGTTGTTCCACCAGATCGAATAGTTAGGGCCTAAGAAGTCAACGCCAGAAGCATAAAATACGATATAAATACAACAGCTTTTCCATCGTATAAAACGAATAATTGCAACCAGTGTGAAAGTAATGGTCATTTCTACGTTCCGAGCACCCTAGGCGTCACTCTAGGGCGTTGCTCCACCGCATCTAATTGCTACGGGCTAAGAAGTCAACGCAAGAGGCATAAAATACAATATAAATGCAACAGCTTTTCCATCCTATAAAACGAATAATTACAACCAGTGTGAAAGTTATGGTCATTTCTACATTCCGCGCAACCTGGGCTTTACCCTAGGGCGTTGTTCCACCAGATGGAATAGTTAGGGCCTAAGAAGTCAACGCCAGAAGCATAAAATACGATATGAATACAACAGCTTTTCCATCGTATAAAACAAATAATTGCAACCAGTGTGAAAGTTATGGTCATTTCTACGGGCCGGGCAACCTAGGCTTCCCTCTAGGGCGTTGCTCCACCAGATCAAACAGTTTGGGCCTTAGAAGTCAACGCCCGAAGCATTTAATACAAAATAAATAGAACAGATTTTCCATTGTATAAAATGAATAATTGCTACCAGTGTAAAAGGTATGGTCATTTCTACGTTCCGGGCAACCTAGGCTTCACCCTAGGGCGTTGTTCCACCAGATGGAATAGTTAGGGACTATGAAGTCAACGTCAGAAGCATAAAATACGATATAAATACAACAGCTTTTCCATCGTATAAAACGAATAATTGCAACCAGTTTGAAAGTGATGGTCATTTCTACTTTCCGGGCAACCTAGGCTTCACCCTAGGCCGTTGTTCCACCAGATCGAATAGTTAGGGCCTAAGAAGTAAACGCCAGAAGCATAAAATGCAATAAAAATACAACAGTTTTTCCATCGTATAGCAGGAATAATTTGCAACCAGTGTGATAGTAGTGGTCATTTGTACGTTCCAGGCAACCTAGGTTTCACTCCAGGGCGTTGCTCCGCCAGGTCGAATAGTTACGGCCTAAGAAGTCAACGCCAGAAGCATAAAATACTATAAAGATGCAACAGTTTTTCCATCGTATAAAACGAATAATTGCTACCAGTGTGAAAGTTATGGTCATTTCTTCGTTCCGCGCAACCTGGGCTTTACCCTAGGGCGTTGTTCCACCATATGGAATAGTTAGGGCCTAAGAAGTCAACGCCAGAAGCATAAAATACGATATAAATACAACAACTTTTCCATCGTATAAAACAAATAATTGTAACCAGTGTGAAAGTAATGGTCATTTTTACGTTCCGGGCAACCTAGGCTTCACTCTAGGGCGTTACTCCACCAGATCACACAGTTAGGGCCTTAGAAGTCAACGCCCCAAGCATTAAGTACAAAATAAATAGAACAGTTTTTCCATTGTATAAAACGAATAATTGCTACCAGTGTAAAAGTTATGGTCATTCCTACGTTCCGGGCAACCTAGGCTTCACCCTAGGCCGTTGTTCCACCAGATCGAATAGTTAGGGCCTAAGAAGTGAACGCCAGCAGCATAAAATGCAATAAAAATACAACAGTTTTTCCATCGTGTAGCAGGAATAATATGCAACCAGTGTGATAGTAGTGGTCATTTCTACGTTCCGGGCAACCTAGGATTCACTCCAGGGCGTTGCTCCACCAGATCGAATAGTTACGGCCTAAGAAGTCAACGCCAGAAGCATAAAATACGATAAAGATGCAACATTTTTTCCATCGTATAAAACGAATAATTGCAACCAGTGTGAAAGTTATGGTCATTTCTACATTTCGAGCAACCTAGGCTTCACCCTAGGACGTTGTTCCACCAGATCGAATAGTTAGGGCCCAAGAAGTGAACGCCAGAATCATAAAATACAATATAAATACAACAGTTTTTCCATCCTATAAAACGAATAATTGCAACCAGTATTAAACTTATGGTCATTTCTACGTTCCGGGCAACCTCGGCTTCACTCTGTGGCGTTCTTCCACCACATCGAATAGCTACGGCATCAGAAGTCAAGGCCTGAAGTATAAAATACAATAAAAATACAACAGTCTTTCCATCCTATAACAGGAATAATTGCAACCCGTGTGAAAGTGATGTTCATTTCTACGTTCCAGGCAACCTAGGCTTCACTCTAGGGCGTTGTTCCACCAGATCGAATAGTTAGGGCCTAAGAAGTCAACGCCAGAAGCATAAAATACGATACAAATACAACAGCTTTTCCATCGTATAAAACGAATAATTGCTACGAGTGTGAAAGTAATGGTCATTTCTACGTTCCGAGCACCCTAGGCGTCACTCTAGGTCGTTGCTCCACCGCATCTAATTGCTACGGGCTAAGAAGTCAACGCCAGAAGCATAAAATACGGTATGAATACAACAGCTTTTCCATCGTATAAAACAAATAATTGCAACCAGTGTGAAAGTTATGGTCATTTCTACGGGCCGGGCAACCTAGGCTTCCCTCTAGGGCGTTGCTCCACCAGATCAAACAGTTTGGGCCTTAGAAGTCAACGCCCGAAGCATTTAATACAAAATAAATAGAACAGATTTTCCATCGTATAAAATGAATAATTGCTACCAGTGTAAAAGGTATGGTCATTTCTACGTTCCGGGCAACCTAGGCTTCACCCTAGGCCGTTGTTCCACCAGATCGAATAGTTAGGGCCTAAGAAGTAAACGCCAGAAGCATAAAATGCAATAAAAATACAACAGTTTTTCCATCGTATAGCAGGAATAATTTGCAACCAGTGTGATAGTAGTGGTCATTTGTACGTTCCAGGCAACCTAGGTTTCACTCCAGGGCGTTGCTCCGCCAGGTCGAATAGTTACGGCCTAAGAAGTCAACGCCAGAAGCATAAAATACTATAAAGATGCAACAGTTTTTCCATCGTATAAAACGAATAATTGCTACCAGTGTGAAAGTTATGGTCATTTCTTCGTTCCGCGCAACCTGGGCTTTACCCTAGGGCGTTGTCCCACCAGATGGAATAGTTAGGGCCTAAAAAGTGAACGCCAGAAGCATAAAATACGGTATGAATACAACAGCTTTTCCATCGTATAAAACAAATAATTGCAACCAGTGTGAAAGTTATGGTCATTTCTACGGACCGGGCAACCTAGGCTTCCCTCTAGGGCGTTGCTCCACCAGATCAAACAGTTTGGGCCTTAGAAGTCAACGCCCGAAGCATTTAATACAAAATAAATAGAACAGTTTTTCCATCGTATTAAACGAATAATTGCAACCAGTGTGAAAGTTATGGTCATTTCTTCGTTCCGCGCAACCTGGGCTTTACCCTAGGGCGTTGTTCCACCAGATGGAATAGTTAGGGCCTAAGAAGTCAACGCCAGAAGCATAAAATACGATATGAATACAACAGCTTTTCCATCGTATAAAACAAATAATTGCAACCAGTGTGAAAGTAATGGACATTTCTACTTTCCGAGCAACCTAGGCTTCACCCTCGGGCGTTGCTCGAACAGATTGAAAAGTTAGGGCCTTAGAAGTCAACGCCCGAAGCATAAAATGCAATAAAAATACAACAGCTTTTCCATCGTATAAAAGGAATAATTGCAAACAGTGTGAAAGTAATGGTCATTTCTACTTTCCGAGCAACCTAGGCTTCACCCTAGGGCGTTGCACCAACATATTGATAGTTAGGGCCTTAGAAGTCAACGCCCGAACCATAAAATGCAAAAAAAATACAGCAGTGTTTCCATCATATAACACGAATAATTGCAACCAGTTTGAAAGTGATGGCCAATTCTACGTTCCGAGCAACCTAGGTTTCACTACAGGGTGTTGCTCGACCAGATCGAATAGTTACGGCGTAAGAAGTCAACGCCAGAAGCATAAAATACGATATAAATATAACAGCTTATCCATCGTATAAAACGAATAATTGCTACCAGTGTAAAAGTTATGGTCATTTCTACGTTCCGGGCAACCTAGGCTTCACCCTAGGACGTTGTTCCACCAGATCGAATAGTTAGGGCCTAAGAAGTGAACGCCAGAAGCATAAAATACGATATAAATATAATAGCTTATCCATCGTATAAAACGAATAATTGCTACCAGTGAAAAAGTTATGGTCATTTCTACGTTCCAGGCAACCTAGGCTTCACCCTCGCGCGTTGTTCCACCAGATCGAATAGTTAGGGCCTAAGAAGTGAACGCCAGAATCATAAAATACAATATAAATACAACAGTTTTTCCATCCTATAAAACGAATAATTGCAACCAGTATTAAACTTATGGTCATTTCTACGTTCCGGGCAACCTCGGCTTCACTCTATGGCGTTCTTCCACCACATCGAATAGCTACGGCATCAGAAGTCAACGCCTGAAGTATAAAATACAATAAAAATACAACAGTCTTACCATCCTATAACAGGAATAATTGCAACCCGTGTGAAAGTGATGTTCATTTCTACGTTCCAGGCAACCTAGGCTTCACTCTAGGGCGTTGTTCCACCAGATCGAATAGTTAGGGCCTAAGAAGTCAACGCCAGAAGCATAAAATACGATATAAATACAACAGCTTTTCCATCGTATAAAACGAATAATTGCAACCAGTGTGAAAGTAATGGCCATTTCTACGTTCCGAGCACCCTAGGCGTCACTCTAGGGCGTTGCTCCACCGCATCTAATTGCTACGGGCTAAGAAGTCAACGCAAGAGGCATAAAATACAATATAAATGCAACAGCTTTTCCATCCTATAAAACGAATAATTACAACCAGTGTGAAAGTTATGGTCATTTCTACATTCCGCGCAACCTGGGCTTTACCCTAGGGCGTTGTTCCACCAGATGGAATAGTTAGGGCCTAAGAAGTCAACGCCAGAAGCATAAAATACGATATGAATACAACAGCTTTTCCATCGTATAAAACAAATAATTGCAACCAGTGTGAAAGTTATGGTCATTTCTACGGGCCGGGCAACCTAGGCTTCCCTCTAGGGCGTTGCTCCACCAGATCAAACAGTTTGGGCCTTAGAAGTCAACGCCCGAAGCATTTAATACAAAATAAATAGAACAGATTTTCCATTGTATAAAATGAATAATTGCTACCAGTGTAAAAGGTATGGTCATTTCTACGTTCCGGGCAACCTAGGCTTCACCCTAGGGCGTTGTTCCACCAGATGGAATAGTTAGGGACTATGAAGTCAACGTCAGAAGCATAAAATACGATATAAATACAACAGCTTTTCCATCGTATAAAACGAATAATTGCAACCAGTTTGAAAGTGATGGTCATTTCTACTTTCCGGGCAACCTAGGCTTCACCCTAGGCCGTTGTTCCACCAGATCGAATAGTTAGGGCCTAAGAAGTAAACGCCAGAAGCATAAAATGCAATAAAAATACAACAGTTTTTCCATCGTATAGCAGGAATAATTTGCAACCAGTGTGATAGTAGTGGTCATTTGTACGTTCCAGGCAACCTAGGTTTCACTCCAGGGCGTTGCTCCGCCAGGTCGAATAGTTACGGCCTAAGAAGTCAACGCCAGAAGCATAAAATACTATAAAGATGCAACAGTTTTTCCATCGTATAAAACGAATAATTGCTACCAGTGTGAAAGTTATGGTCATTTCTTCGTTCCGCGCAACCTGGGCTTTACCCTAGGGCGTTGTTCCACCATATGGAATAGTTAGGGCCTAAGAAGTCAACGCCAGAAGCATAAAATACGATATAAATACAACAACTTTTCCATCGTATAAAACAAATAATTGTAACCAGTGTGAAAGTAATGGTCATTTTTACGTTCCGGGCAACCTAGGCTTCACTCTAGGGCGTTGCTCCACCAGATCACACAGTTAGGGCCTTAGAAGTCAACGCCCCAAGCATTAAGTACAAAATAAATAGAACAGTTTTTCCATTGTATAAAACGAATAATTGCTACCAGTGTAAAAGTTATGGTCATTTCTACGTTCCGGGCAACCTAGGCTTCACCCTAGGCCGTTGTTCCACCAGATCGAATAGTTAGGGCCTAAGAAGTGAACGCCAGCAGCATAAAATGCAATAAAAATACAACAGTTTTTCCATCGTGTAGCAGGAATAATATGCAACCAGTGTGATAGTAGTGGTCATTTCTACGTTCCGGGCAACCTAGGATTCACTCCAGGGCGTTGCTCCACCAGATCGAATAGTTACGGCCTAAGAAGTCAACGCCAGAAGCATAAAATACGATAAAGATGCAACATTTTTTCCATCGTATAAAACGAATAATTGCAACCAGTGTGAAAGTTATGGTCATTTCTACATTTCGAGCAACCTAGGCTTCACCCTAGGACGTTGTTCCACCAGATCGAATAGTTAGGGCCCAAGAAGTGAACGCCAGAAGCATAAACTACGATATAAATACAACAGCTTTTCCATCGTATAAAACAAATAATTGCCACCAGTCTGATAGTGATGGTCATTTCTACGTACCGGGCAGCCTAGGCTTCACTCTAGGGCGTTGCTCCACCAGATCGAATAGTTAGGGCCTTAGAAGTCAACGCCCGAAGCTTAAAATCCAATTAAAATACAACAGTTTTTCCATCCTATAGCAGGAATAATTGCAACCCGTGTGCAAGTGATGGTCATTTCTACTTTCCGGGCAACCTAGGCTTCACCCTAGGACGTTGTTCCACCAGATCGAATAGTTAGGGCCCAAGAAGTGAACGCCAGAAGCATAAAATACGATATAAATATAATAGCTTATCCATCGTATAAAACGAATAATTGCTACCAGTGAAAATGTTATGGTCATTTCTACGTTCCAGCCAACCTAGGCTTCACCCTAGCGCGTTGTTCCACCAGATCGAATAGTTAGGGCCTAAGAAGTGAACGCCAGAATCATAAAATACAATATAAATACAACAGTTTTTCCATCCTATAAAACGAATAATTGCAACCAGTATTAAACTTATGGTCATTTCTACGTTCCGGGCAACCTCGGCTTCACTCTGTGGCGTTCTTCCACCACATCGAATAGCTACGGCATCAGAAGTCAAGGCCTGAAGTATAAAATACAATAAAAATACAACAGTCTTTCCATCCTATAACAGGAATAATTGCAACCCGTGTGAAAGTGATGTTCATTTCTACGTTCCAGGCAACCTAGGCTTCACTCTAGGGCGTTGTTCCACCAGATCGAATAGTTAGGGCCTAAGAAGTCAACGCCAGAAGCATAAAATACGATACAAATACAACAGCTTTTCCATCGTATAAAACGAATAATTGCTACGAGTGTGAAAGTAATGGTCATTTCTACGTTCCGAGCACCCTAGGCGTCACTCTAGGGCGTTGCTCCACCGCATCTAATTGCTACGGGCTAAGAAGTCAACGCAAGAGGCATAAAATACAATATAAATGCAACAGCTTTTCCATCCTATAAAACGAATAATTACAACCAGTGTGAAAGTTATGGTCATTTCTACATTCCGCGCAACCTGGGCTTTACCCTAGGGCGTTGTTCCACCAGATGGAATAGTTAGGGCCTAAGAAGTCAACGCCAGAAGCATAAAATACGGTATGAATACAACAGCTTTTCCATCGTATAAAACAAATAATTGCAACCAGTGTGAAAGTTATGGTCATTTCTACGGGCCGGGCAACCTAGGCTTCCCTCTAGGGCGTTGCTCCACCAGATCAAACAGTTTGGGCCTTAGAAGTCAACGCCCGAAGCATTTAATACAAAATAAATAGAACAGATTTTCCATCGTATAAAATGAATAATTGCTACCAGTGTAAAAGGTATGGTCATTTCTACGTTCCGGGCAACCTAGGCTTCACCCTAGGCCGTTGTTCCACCAGATCGAATAGTTAGGGCCTAAGAAGTAAACGCCAGAAGCATAAAATGCAATAAAAATACAACAGTTTTTCCATCGTATAGCAGGAATAATTTGCAACCAGTGTGATAGTAGTGGTCATTTGTACGTTCCAGGCAACCTAGGTTTCACTCCAGGGCGTTGCTCCGCCAGGTCGAATAGTTACGGCCTAAGAAGTCAACGCCAGAAGCATAAAATACTATAAAGATGCAACAGTTTTTCCATCGTATAAAACGAATAATTGCTACCAGTGTGAAAGTTATGGTCATTTCTTCGTTCCGCGCAACCTGGGCTTTACCCTAGGGCGTTGTCCCACCAGATGGAATAGTTAGGGCCTAAAAAGTGAACGCCAGAAGCATAAAATACGGTATGAATACAACAGCTTTTCCATCGTATAAAACAAATAATTGCAACCAGTGTGAAAGTTATGGTCATTTCTACGGGCCGGGCAACCTAGGCTTCCCTCTAGGGCGTTGCTCCACCAGATCAAACAGTTTGGGCCTTAGAAGTCAACGCCCGAAGCATTTAATACAAAATAAATAGAACAGTTTTTCCATCGTATTAAACGAATAATTGCAACCAGTGTGAAAGTTATGGTCATTTCTTCGTTCCGCGCAACCTGGGCTTTACCCTAGGGCGTTGTTCCACCAGATGGAATAGTTAGGGCCTAAGAAGTCAACGCCAGAAGCATAAAATACGATATGAATACAACAGCTTTTCCATCGTATAAAACAAATAATTGCAACCAGTGTGAAAGTAATGGTCATTTCTACTTTCCGAGCAACCTAGGCTTCACCCTCGGGCGTTGCTCGAACAGATTGAAAAGTTAGGGCCTTAGAAGTCAACGCCCGAAGCATAAAATGCAATAAAAATACAACAGCTTTTCCATCGTATAAAAGGAATAATTGCAAACAGTGTGAAAGTAATGGTCATTTCTACTTTCCGAGCAACCTAGGCTTCACCCTAGGGCGTTGCACCAACATATTGATAGTTAGGGCCTTAGAAGTCAACGCCCGAAACATAAAATGCAAAAAAAATACAGCAGTGTTTCCATCATATAACACGAATAATTGCAACCAGTTTGAAAGTGATGGCCAATTCTACGTTCCGAGCAACCTAGGTTTCACTACAGGGTGTTGCTCGACCAGATCGAATAGTTACGGCGTAAGAAGTCAACGCCAGAAGCATAAAATACGATATAAATATAACAGCTTATCCATCGTATAAAACGAATAATTGCTACCAGTGTAAAAGTTATGGTCATTTCTACGTTCCGGGCAACCTAGGCTTCACCCTAGGACGTTGTTCCACCAGATCGAATAGTTAGGGCCTAAGAAGTGAACGCCAGAAGCATAAAATACGATATAAATATAATAGCTTATCCATCGTATAAAACGAATAATTGCTACCAGTGAAAAAGTTATGGTCATTTCTACGTTCCAGGCAACCTAGGCTTCACCCTCGCGCGTTGTTCCACCAGATCGAATAGTTAGGGCCTAAGAAGTGAACGCCAGAATCATAAAATACAATATAAATACAACAGTTTTTCCATCCTATAAAACGAATAATTGCAACCAGTATTAAACTTATGGTCATTTCTACGTTCCGGGCAACCTCGGCTTCACTCTATGGCGTTCTTCCACCACATCGAATAGCTACGGCATCAGAAGTCAACGCCTGAAGTATAAAATACAATAAAAATACAACAGTCTTACCATCCTATAACAGGAATAATTGCAACCCGTGTGAAAGTGATGTTCATTTCTACGTTCCAGGCAACCTAGGCTTCACTCTAGGGCGTTGTTCCACCAGATCGAATAGTTAGGGCCTAAGAAGTCAACGCCAGAAGCATAAAATACGATATAAATACAACAGCTTTTCCATCGTATAAAACGAATAATTGCAACCAGTGTGAAAGTAATGGTCATTTCTACGTTCCGAGCACCCTAGGCGTCACTCTAGGGCGTTGCTCCACCGCATCTAATTGCTACGGGCTAAGAAGTCAACGCAAGAGGCATAAAATACAATATAAATGCAACAGCTTTTCCATCCTATAAAACGAATAATTACAACCAGTGTGAAAGTTATGGTCATTTCTACATTCCGCGCAACCTGGGCTTTACCCTAGGGCGTTGTTCCACCAGATGGAATAGTTAGGGCCTAAGAAGTCAACGCCAGAAGCATAAAATACGATATGAATACAACAGCTTTTCCATCGTATAAAACAAATAATTGCAACTAGTGTGAAAGTTATGGTCATTTCTACGGGCCGGGCAACCTAGGCTTCCCTCTAGGGCGTTGCTCCACCAGATCAAACAGTTTGGGCCTTAGAAGTCAACGCCCGAAGCATTTAATACAAAATAAATAGAACAGATTTTCCATCGTATAAAATGAATAATTGCTACCAGTGTAAAAGGTATGGTCATTTCTACGTTCCGGGCAACCTAGGCTTCACCCTAGGGCGTTGTTCCACCACATGGAATAGTTAGGGACTATGAAGCCAACGCCAGAAGCATAAAATACGATATAAATACAACAGCTTTTCCATCGTATAAAACGAATAATTGCAACCAGTTTGAAAGTGATGGTCATTTCTACTTTCCGGGCAACCTAGGCTTCACCCTAGGCCGTTGTTCCACCAGATCGAATAGTTAGGGCCTAAGAAGTAAACGCCAGAAGCATAAAATGCAATAAAAATACAACAGTTTTTCCATCGTATAGCAGGAATAATTTGCAACCAGTGTGATAGTAGTGGTCATTTGTACGTTCCAGGCAACCTAGGTTTCACTCCAGGGCGTTGCTCCGCCAGGTCGAATAGTTACGGCCTAAGAAGTCAACGCCAGAAGCATAAAATACTATAAAGATGCAACAGTTTTTCCATCGTATAAAACGAATAATTGCTACCAGTGTGAAAGTTATGGTCATTTCTTCGTTCCGCGCAACCTGGGCTTTACCCTAGGGCGTTGTCCCACCAGATGGAATAGTTAGGGCCTAAAAAGTCAACGCCAGAAGCATAAAATACGATATAAATACAACAGTCTTTTCATCGCATAACAGGAATAATTGCAACGAGCGTGAAAGTAATGATCATTTCGGCGCTTCGGGCATCCTAGACTTAACTCGGAGGCATTGCTCCACCAGATCGAATAATTAGGGCCTTAGAAGTCAACGCCAGAAGCATAAAATACAATATAAATACAACAGCTTTTCCATCGTATAAAACGAATAATTGGAACCAGTATGAAACTTATGGTAATTTCTACTTTCCGAGCAACCTAGGCTTCACCCTAGGGCATTGCTCCAACAGATTGAATGGTTAGGGCATAAGAAGTCAACGCCCGAACCATAAAATGCAAAAAAAATACAACAGCGTTTCCATCATATAACAGGAATAATTGCAACCAGTTTGAAAGTGATGGCCAATTCTACGTTCCGAGCAACCTAGGCTTCACCCTAGGGCGCTGCTCCAACAGATTGAATAGTTAGGGCCTTAGAAGTCAATGCCCGAAGCATAAAATGCAATAAAAATACAACAGTTTTTCCATCGTATACCAGGAATAATTTGCAACCAGTGTGATAGTAGTGGTCATTTCTACGTTCCGGGCAACCTAGGTTTCACTCCAGGGCGTTGCTCCACCAGGTCGAATAGTTACGGCCTAAGAAGTCAACGCCAGAAGCATAAAATACGATAAAGATGCAACAGTTTTTCCATTGTATAAAACGAATAATTGCAACCAGTGTGAAAGTTATGGTCATTTCTACGTTCGGCGCAACCTGGGCTTTACCCTAGGGCGTTGTTCCACCAGATGGAATAGTTAGGGCCTAAGAAGTCAACGCCAGAAGCATAAGATACGATATAAATACAAGAACTTTTCCATCGTATAAAACAAATAATTGTAACCAGTGTGAAAGTAATGGTCATTTCTACGTTCCGGGTAACCTAGGCTTCACTCTAGTGCGTTGCTCCACCAGATCACACAGTTAGGGCCTTAGAAGTCAACGCCCGAAGCGTTAAGTACAAAATAAATAGAACAGTTTTTCCATTGTATAAAACGAATAATTGCTACCAGTGTAAAAGTTATGGTCATTTCTACGTTCCGGGCAACCTAGGCTTCACCCTAGGCCGTTGTTCCACCAGATCGAATAGTTAGGGCCTAAGAAGTGAACGCCAGAAGCATAAAATGCAATAAAAATACAACAGTATTTCCATCGTGTAGCAGGAATAATATGCAACCAGTGTGATAGTAGTGGTCATTTCTACGCTCCGGGCAACCTCGGATTCACTCCAGGGCGTTGCTCCACCAGATCGAATGGTTACGGCCTAAGAAGTCAACGCCAGAAGCATAAAATACGATAAAGATGCAACAGTTTTTCCATTGTATAAAACGAATAATTGCAACCAGTGTGAAAGTTATGGTCATTTCTACGTTCCGCGCAACCTGGGCTTTACCCTAGGGCGTTGTTCCACCAGATGGAATAGTTAGGGCCTAAGAAGTCAACGCCAGAAGCATAAAATACGATATAAATGCAACAGCTTTTCCATCGTACAAAACGAATAATTGCAACCAGTGTGATAGTTATGGTCATTTCTGCGTTCCGGGCAACCTAGGCTTCACCCTAGGCCGTTGTTCCACCAGATGGAATTTTTTAGGGCCTAAGAAGTCAACGCCAGAAGCTTAAAATACGATATAAATACAACAGCTTTTCCAACGTATAAAACGAATAATTGCAACCAGTTTGAAAGTGATGGTCATTTCTACGTACCGGGCACCCAAGGCTTCACTCTAGGGCGTTGCTCCACCAGATCGAATTGTTAGGGCCTTAGAAGTCAACGCCAGAAGCATAAAATGCGATATAAATACAACAGCTTTTACATCGTATAAAACGAATAATTGCAACCAGTTTGAAAGTGATGGTCATTTCTACTTTCCGGGCAACCTAGGCTTCACCCTAGGCCGTTGTTCCACCAGATCGAAAAGTTAGGGCCTAAGAAGTGAACGCCAGAAGCATAAAATGCAATAAAAATACAACAGTTTTTCCATCGTACAGCATGAATAATTTGCAACCAGTGTGATAGTAGTGGTCATTTGTAAGTTCCGGGCAACCTAGGTTTCACTGCAGGGCGTTGCTCCACCAGGTCGAATAGTTACGGCCTAAGAAGTCAACGCCAGAAGCATAACATACTATAAAGATGCAACAGGTTTTCCATTGTATAAAACGAATAATTGCTACCAGTGTGAAAGTTATGGTCATTTCTTCGTTCCGCGCAACCTGGGCTTTACCCTAGGGCGTTGTTCCACCAGATGGAATAGTTAGGGCCTAAGAAGTCAACGCCAGAAGCATAAAATACGATATAAATACAAGAACTTTTCCATCGTATAAAACAAATAATTGTAACCAGTGTGAAAGCAATGGTCATTTCTACGTTCCGGGTAACCTAGGCTTCACTCTAGTGCGTTGCTCCACCAGATCACACAGTTAGGGCCTTAGAAGTCAACGCCCGAAGCGTTAAGTACAAAATAAATAGAACAGTTTTTCCATTGTATAAAACGAATAATTGCTACCAGTGTAAAAGTTATGGTCATTTCTACGTTCCGGGCAACCTAGGCTTCACCCTAGGCCGTTGTTCCACCAGATCGAATAGTTAGGGCCTAAGAAGTGAACGCCAGAAGCATAAAATGCAACAATTAATACAACAGCTTTTCCATCGTGTAGCAGGAATAATTTGCAACCAGTGTGATAGTAGTGGTCATTTCTACGTTCCGGGCAACCTAGGTTTCACTCCAGGGCGTTGCTCCACCAGGTCGAATAGTTACGGCCTAAGAAGTCAACGCCAGAAGCGTAAAATACTGTAAAGATGCAACAGTTTTTCCATCGTATAAAACGAATAATTGCAACCAGTGTGAAAGTTATGGTCATTTCTACATTCCGAGCAACCTAGGCTTCACCCTAGGCCGTTGTTCCACCAGATCGAATAGTTAGGGCCTAAGAAGTGAACGCCAGAAGCATAAAATACGATATAAATACAACAGCTTTTCCATCGTATAAAAGGAATAATTGACACCAGTACGAAACTTATGGTCATTTCTACGTTAAGGGGCAACCTAGGCTTCACTGTATGGCTTTCTTCCACAAGATCGAATAGCTAGGGACTCAGAAGTCCACGCCTGAAACTTAAAATACAATAAAAATACAACAGTCTTTCCATCCTATAACAGGAATGATTGCAACCCGTGTGAAAGTGATGGTCATTTCTACGTTCCAGGCAACCTAGGCTTCACTCCAGGGCGTTGTTCCACAAGATCGAATCGTTAAGGCATAAGAAGTCAACGCCAGAAGCATAAAATACAATATAAATATAACAGTTTCTCCATCGTATAAAGCGAATAATTGCTACCAGTGTAAAAGTTATGGTCATTTCTACGTTCCGGGCAACCTAGGCTTCACCCTAGGACGTTGTTCCACCAGATCGAATAGTTAGGGCCTAAGAAGTGAACGCCAGAAGCATAAAATACGATATAAATGTAACAGCTTATCCATCGTATAAAACGAATAATTGCAACCAGTGTGAAAGTTATGGTCATTTCTACATTCCGAGCAACCTAGGATTCACTCTAGGGCGTTACTCCACCAGATCGAATAGTTAGTTCCTTCGAAGTCAACGCCAGAAGCATAAAATACGAAATAAATACAACAGCTTTTCCATCGTATTAAATGAATAATTGCAAACAGTGTGAATGCAGTGGTCATTTCTACGTTCCGAGCAACGTAGGCTTCACTCTAGGGCGGTGCTCCACCAGATCAAATAGTTAGGGACTAGGAAGCCAACGCCAGAAGCATAAAATACGATAAAGATGCAACAGTTTTTTCCATCGTATAAAAGGAATAATTGCAAACAGTGTGAAAGGAATGGTCATTTTTACGTTCGGGGCAACCTAGGCTTCACTCTAGGTCGTTGCTCCACCAGATCGAATAGCTAGCGACATAGAATTAAACGCCAGAAGTATAAAATACAATGAAAATACAACAGTTTTTCCATCGTATAACAGGAATTATTGCAACTAGTGTGAAAGTAAAGGTCATTCCGACGTACCGGGCAACCTAGGCGTCACTCTAGGGCGTTGCTCCACCAGATAGAACAGTTAGGGCCTTAGAAGTCAACGCCAGAAGCATAAGATGCAATAAAGATGCAACAGTTCTTCCATCGTATAACACGAGTAAATGCAATCAGTTTGAAAGTTATGGTCAATTCTAAATTCCGAGCAACATAGGCTTCACTCTAGGGCGTTGCTCCACCAGATCGAAATGTTAGGGCCTAAGAAGTCAACGCCCGAAGCATAAAATACGATATAAATACAACAGCATTTCCATCGTATTAAATGAATAATTGCAAACAGTGTGCAAGTAATGGTCATTTCTACTTTCCGAGCAACCTAGGCTTCACCCTAGGGCGTTGCTCCGACAGATTGAATAGTTAGGGCCTTAGAAGTCAACGCCCGAACCATAAAATGCAAAAAAAATACAAC
The DNA here is from genome assembly GCF_051401765.1 of Calliopsis andreniformis. Taxonomy (NCBI): domain Eukaryota; kingdom Metazoa; phylum Arthropoda; class Insecta; order Hymenoptera; family Andrenidae; genus Calliopsis; species Calliopsis andreniformis. The sequence continues at coordinate 8,200,734 of NC_135072.1, forward strand.
AGTGTTTCCATCATATAACAGGAATAATTGCTACCAGTTGGAAAGTGATGGACAATTCTACGTTCCGGGCAACATAGGCTTCACTCTAGGGCGTTGCTCCACCAGATCGAATAGTTGGTGCCTTAGAAGTCAACGCCAGAAGCATAAAATACAATATAAATACAACGGTTTTTCCATCGTATAAAACGAATAATTGCAACCAGTATGAAAATGATGGTCATTTCTACTTTCCGAGCAACCTAGGCTTCACCCTAGGGCGCTGCTCCAACAGATTGAATAGTTAGGGCCTTAGAAGTCAATGCCCGAAGCATAAAATGCAATAAAAATACAACAGTTTTTCCATCGTATACCAGGAATCATTTGCAACCAGTGTGATAGTAGTGGTCATTTCTACGTTCCGGGCAACCTAGGTTTCACTCCAGGGCGTTGCTCCACCAGGTCGAATAGTTACGGCCTAAGAAGTCAACGCCAGAAGCATAAAATACTATAAAGATGCAACAGTTTTTCCATCGTATAAAACGAATAATTGCTACCAGTGTGAAAGTTATGGTCATTTCTTCGTTCCGCGCAACCTGGGCTTTACCCTAGGGCGTTGTTCTACCAGATGGAATAGTTAGGGCATAAGAAGTCAACGCCAGAAGCATAAAATACGATATAAATACAACAACTTTTCCATCGTATAAAACAAATAATTGTAACCAGTGAGAAAGTTATGGTCATTTCTACGTTCCGGGCAACCTAGGCTTCACTCTAGGGCGTTGCTCCACCAGCTCACACAGTTAGGGCCTTAGAAGTCAACGCCCGAAGCATTAAGTACAAAATAAATAGAACAGTTTTTCCATTGTATAAATCGAATAATTGCTACCAGTGTAAAAGTTATGGTCATTTCTACGTTCCGGGCAACCTAGGCTTCACCCTAGGCCGTTGTTCCACCAGATGGAATAGTTAGGGCCTAAGAAGTCAACGCCAGAAGCATAAAATACGATATAAATGCAACAGCTTTTCCATCGTACAAAACGAATAATTGCAACCAGTGTGATAGTTATGGTCATTTCTGCGTTCCGGGCAACCTAGGCTTCACCCTACGGCGTTGTTCCACCAGATCGAATAGTTAGGGCCTAAGAAGTGAACGCCAGAAGCATAAAATGCAATAAAAATACAACAGTTTTTCCATCGTATAGCAGGAATAATTTGCAACCAGTGTGATAGTAGTGGTCATTTCTACGTTCCGGGCAACCTATGTTTCACTCCAGGGCATAGCTCCACCAGGTCGAATAGTTACGGCCTAAGAAGTCAACGCCAGAAGCATAAAATACGATAAAGATGCAACAGTTTTTCCATTGTATAAAACGAATAATTGCAACCAGTGTGAAAGTTATGGTCATTTCTACGTTCCGCGCAACCTGGGCTTTACCCTAGGGCATTGTTCCACCAGATGGAATAGTTAGGGCCTAAGAAGTCAACGCCAGAAGCATAAAATACGATATGAATACAACAGCTTTTCCATCGTATAAAACAAATAATTGCAACCAGTGTGAAAGTTATGGTCATTTCTACGGGCCGGGCAACCTAGGCTTCCCTCTAGGGCGTTGCTCCACCAGATCAAACAGTTTGGGCCTTAGAAGTCAACGCCCGAAGCATTTAATACAAAATAAATAGAACAGTTTCTCCATTGTATAAAATGAATAATTGCTACCAGTGTAAAAGGTATGCTCATTTCTACGTTCCGGGCAACCTAGGCTTCACCCTAGGGCGTTGTTCCACCAGATGGAATAGTTAGAGACCATGAAGTCAACGCCAGAAGCATAAAATACGATATAAATACAACAGCTTTTCCATCGTATAAAACGAATAATTGCAACCAGTTTGAAAGTGATGGTCATTTCTACTTTCCGGGCAACCTAGGCTTCACCCTAGGCCGTTGTTCCACCAGATCGAAAAGTTAGGGTCTAAGAAGTGAACGCCAGAAGCATAAAATGCAATAAAAATACAACAGTTTTTCCATCGTATAGCAGGAATAATTTGCAACCAGTGTGATAGTAGTGGTCATTTGTACGTTCCGGGCAACCTAGGTTTCACTCCAGGGCGTTGCTCCACCAGGTCGAATAGTTACGGCCTAAGAAGTCAACGCCAGAAGCATAACATACTATAAAGATGCAACAGTTTTTCCATCGTATAAAACGAATAATTGCTACCAGTGTGAAAGTTATGGTCATTTCTTCGTTCCGCGCAACCTGGGCTTTACCCTAGGGCGTTGTTCCACCAGATGGAATAGTTAGGGCCTAAGAAGTCAACGCCAGAAGCATAAAATACGATATAAATACAAGAACTTTTCCATCGTATAAAACAAATAATTGTAACCAGTGTGAAAGTAATGGTCATTTCTACGTTCCGGGTAACCTAGGCTTCACTCTAGTGCGTTGCTCCACCAGATCACACAGTTAGGGCCTTAGAAGTCAACGCCCGAAGCGTTAAGTACAAAATAAATAGAACAGTTTTTCCATTGTATAAAACGAATAATTGCAACCAGTGTGAAAGTTATGGTCATTTCTACATGTCGAGCAACCTAGGCTTCACTCTAGGGCGTTGTTCCACCAGATCGAATAGTTAGGGCCTAAGAAGTGAACGCCAGAAGCATAAAATACGATATAAATACAACAGCTTTTCCATCGTATAAAACGAATAATTGCAACCAGTTTGAAAGTGATGGTCATTTCTACTTTCCGGGCAACCTAGGCTTCACCCTAGGCCGTTGTTCCACCAGATCGAATAGTTAGAGCCTAAGAAGTGAACGCCAGAAGCATAAAATGCAATAAAAATACAACAGCTTTTCCATGGTGTAGCAGGAATAATTTGCAACCAGTGTGATAGTAGTGGTCATTTCTACGTTCCGGGCAACCTAGGTTTCACTCTAGGGCGTTGCTCCACCAGGTCGAATAGTTACGGCCTAAGAAGTCAACGCCAGAAGCGTAAAATACTGTAAAGATGCAACAGTTTTTCCATCGTATAAAACGAATAATTGCAACCAGTGTGAAAGTTATGGTCATTTCTACATTCCGAGCATCCTAGGCTTCACTCTAGGGCGTTGTTCCACCAGATCGAATAGTTAGGGCCTAAGAAGTGAACGCCAGAAGCATAAAATACGATATAAATACAACAGCTTTTCCATCGTATAAAAGGAATAATTGACACCAGTACGAAACTTGTGGTCATTTCTACGTTCCGGGCAACCTAGGCTTTACTGTATGGCTTTCTCCCACAAGATCGAATAGCTAGGGACTCAGAAGTCCACGCCTGAAACATAAAATACAATAAAAATACAACAGTGTTTCCATCCTTTAACAGGAATGATTGCAACCCGTGTGAAAGTGATGGTCATTTCTACGTTCCAGGCAAACTAGGCTTCACTCCAGGGCGTTGTTCCACAAGATCGAATCGTTAAGGCATAAGAAGTCAACGCCAGAAGCATAAAATACAATATAAATATAACAGTTTCTCCATCGTATAAAGCGAATAATAGCAACCAGTGTGAAAGTTATGATCATTTCTACGTTCCGGGCAACCTAGGCTTCACCCTAGGGCGTTGTTCCACCAGATGGAATAGTTAGGGACTATGAAGTCAACGCCAGAAGCATAAAATACGATATAAATACAACAGCTTTTCCATCGTATAAAACGAATAATTGCAACCAGTATGAAAATGATGGTCATTTCTACTTTCCGAGCAACCTAGGCTTCACCCTAGGGCGCTGCTCCAACAGATTGAATAGTTAGGGCCTTAGAAGTCAATGCCCGAAGCATAAAATGCAATAAAAATACAACAGTTTTTCCATCGTATACCAGGAATCATTTGCAACCAGTGTGATAGTAGTGGTCATTTCTACGTTCCGGGCAACCTAGGTTTCACTCCAGGGCGTTGCTCCACCAGGTCGAATAGTTACGGCCTAAGAAGTCAACGCCAGAAGCATAAAATACTATAAAGATGCAACAGTTTTTCCATCGTATAAAACGAATAATTGCTACCAGTGTGAAAGTTATGGTCATTTCTTCGTTCCGCGCAACCTGGGCTTTACCCTAGGGCGTTGTTCTACCAGATGGAATAGTTAGGGCATAAGAAGTCAACGCCAGAAGCATAAAATACGATATAAATACAACAACTTTTCCATCGTATAAAACAAATAATTGTAACCAGTGAGAAAGTTATGGTCATTTCTACGTTCCGGGCAACCTAGGCTTCACTCTAGGGCGTTGCTCCACCAGCTCACACAGTTAGGGCCTTAGAAGTCAACGCCCGAAGCATTAAGTACAAAATAAATAGAACAGTTTTTCCATTGTATAAATCGAATAATTGCTACCAGTGTAAAAGTTATGGTCATTTCTACGTTCCGGGCAACCTAGGCTTCACCCTAGGCCGTTGTTCCACCAGATGGAATAGTTAGGGCCTAAGAAGTCAACGCCAGAAGCATAAAATACGATATAAATGCAACAGCTTTTCCATCGTACAAAACGAATAATTGCAACCAGTGTGATAGTTATGGTCATTTCTGCGTTCCGGGCAACCTAGGCTTCACCCTACGGCGTTGTTCCACCAGATCGAATAGTTAGGGCCTAAGAAGTGAACGCCAGAAGCATAAAATGCAATAAAAATACAACAGTTTTTCCATCGTATAGCAGGAATAATTTGCAACCAGTGTGATAGTAGTGGTCATTTCTACGTTCCGGGCAACCTATGTTTCACTCCAGGGCATAGCTCCACCAGGTCGAATAGTTACGGCCTAAGAAGTCAACGCCAGAAGCATAAAATACGATAAAGATGCAACAGTTTTTCCATTGTATAAAACGAATAATTGCAACCAGTGTGAAAGTTATGGTCATTTCTACGTTCCGCGCAACCTGGGCTTTACCCTAGGGCATTGTTCCACCAGATGGAATAGTTAGGGCCTAAGAAGTCAACGCCAGAAGCATAAAATACGATATGAATACAACAGCTTTTCCATCGTATAAAACAAATAATTGCAACCAGTGTGAAAGTTATGGTCATTTCTACGGGCCGGGCAACCTAGGCTTCCCTCTAGGGCGTTGCTCCACCAGATCAAACAGTTTGGGCCTTAGAAGTCAACGCCCGAAGCATTTAATACAAAATAAATAGAACAGTTTCTCCATTGTATAAAATGAATAATTGCTACCAGTGTAAAAGGTATGCTCATTTCTACGTTCCGGGCAACCTAGGCTTCACCCTAGGGCGTTGTTCCACCAGATGGAATAGTTAGAGACCATGAAGTCAACGCCAGAAGCATAAAATACGATATAAATACAACAGCTTTTCCATCGTATAAAACGAATAATTGCAACCAGTTTGAAAGTGATGGTCATTTCTACTTTCCGGGCAACCTAGGCTTCACCCTAGGCCGTTGTTCCACCAGATCGAAAAGTTAGGGTCTAAGAAGTGAACGCCAGAAGCATAAAATGCAATAAAAATACAACAGTTTTTCCATCGTATAGCAGGAATAATTTGCAACCAGTGTGATAGTAGTGGTCATTTGTACGTTCCGGGCAACCTAGGTTTCACTCCAGGGCGTTGCTCCACCAGGTCGAATAGTTACGGCCTAAGAAGTCAACGCCAGAAGCATAACATACTATAAAGATGCAACAGTTTTTCCATCGTATAAAACGAATAATTGCTACCAGTGTGAAAGTTATGGTCATTTCTTCGTTCCGCGCAACCTGGGCTTTACCCTAGGGCGTTGTTCCACCAGATGGAATAGTTAGGGCCTAAGAAGTCAACGCCAGAAGCATAAAATACGATATAAATACAAGAACTTTTCCATCGTATAAAACAAATAATTGTAACCAGTGTGAAAGTAATGGTCATTTCTACGTTCCGGGTAACCTAGGCTTCACTCTAGTGCGTTGCTCCACCAGATCACACAGTTAGGGCCTTAGAAGTCAACGCCCGAAGCGTTAAGTACAAAATAAATAGAACAGTTTTTCCATTGTATAAAACGAATAATTGCAACCAGTGTGAAAGTTATGGTCATTTCTACATGTCGAGCAACCTAGGCTTCACTCTAGGGCGTTGTTCCACCAGATCGAATAGTTAGGGCCTAAGAAGTGAACGCCAGAAGCATAAAATACGATATAAATACAACAGCTTTTCCATCGTATAAAACGAATAATTGCAACCAGTTTGAAAGTGATGGTCATTTCTACTTTCCGGGCAACCTAGGCTTCACCCTAGGCCGTTGTTCCACCAGATCGAATAGTTAGAGCCTAAGAAGTGAACGCCAGAAGCATAAAATGCAATAAAAATACAACAGCTTTTCCATGGTGTAGCAGGAATAATTTGCAACCAGTGTGATAGTAGTGGTCATTTCTACGTTCCGGGCAACCTAGGTTTCACTCTAGGGCGTTGCTCCACCAGGTCGAATAGTTACGGCCTAAGAAGTCAACGCCAGAAGCGTAAAATACTGTAAAGATGCAACAGTTTTTCCATCGTATAAAACGAATAATTGCAACCAGTGTGAAAGTTATGGTCATTTCTACATTCCGAGCATCCTAGGCTTCACTCTAGGGCGTTGTTCCACCAGATCGAATAGTTAGGGCCTAAGAAGTGAACGCCAGAAGCATAAAATACGATATAAATACAACAGCTTTTCCATCGTATAAAAGGAATAATTGACACCAGTACGAAACTTGTGGTCATTTCTACGTTCCGGGCAACCTAGGCTTTACTGTATGGCTTTCTCCCACAAGATCGAATAGCTAGGGACTCAGAAGTCCACGCCTGAAACATAAAATACAATAAAAATACAACAGTGTTTCCATCCTTTAACAGGAATGATTGCAACCCGTGTGAAAGTGATGGTCATTTCTACGTTCCAGGCAAACTAGGCTTCACTCCAGGGCGTTGTTCCACAAGATCGAATCGTTAAGGCATAAGAAGTCAACGCCAGAAGCATAAAATACAATATAAATATAACAGTTTCTCCATCGTATAAAGCGAATAATAGCAACCAGTGTGAAAGTTATGATCATTTCTACGTTCCGGGCAACCTAGGCTTCACCCTAGGGCGTTGTTCCACCAGATGGAATAGTTAGGGACTATGAAGTCAACGCCAGAAGCATAAAATACGATATAAATACAACAGCTTTTCCATCGTATAAAACGAATAATTGCAACCGGTTTGAAAGTGATGGTCATTTCTACTTTCCGGGCAACCTAGGCTTCACCCTAGGCCGTTGTTCCACCAGATAGAATGGTTAGGGCCTAAGAAGTGAACGCCAGAAGCATAAAATGCAATAAAAATACAACAGTTTTTCCATCGTATAGCAGGAATAGTTTGCAACCAGTGTGATAGTAGTGGTCATTTCTACTTTCCGGGCAACCTAGGTTTCACTCCAGGGCGTTGCTCCACCAGGTCGAACAGTTACGGCCTAAGAAGTCAACGCCAGAAGCATAAAATACGATAAAGATGCAACAGTTTTTCCATCGTATAAAACGAATAATTGCTACCAGTGTGAAAGTTATGGTCATTTCTTCGTTCCGCGCAACCTGGGCTTTACCCTAGGGCGTTGTTCTACCAGATGGAATAGTTAGGGCCTAAGAAGTCAACGCCAGAAGCATAAAATACGATATAAATACAACAACTTTTCCATCGTATAAAACAAATAATTGTAACCAGTGAGAAAGTTATGGTCATTTCTACGTTCCGGGCAACCTAGGCTTCACTCTAGTGCGTTGCTCCACTAGATCACACAGTTGGGGCCTTAGAAGTCAACGCCCGAAGCGTTAAGTACAAAATAAATAGAACAGTTTTTCCAGTGTATAAAACGAATAATTGCTACCAGTGTAAAAGTTATGGTCATTTCTACGTTCCGGGCAACCTAGGCTTCACCCTAGGCCGTTGTTCCACCAGATCGAATAGTTAGGGCCTAAGAAGTGAACGCCAGAAGCATAAAATGCAATAAAAATACAACAGTTTTTCCATCGTGTAGCAGGAATAATATGCAACCAGTGTGATAGTAGTGGTCATTTCTACGCTCCGGGCAACCTCGGATTCACTCCAGGGCGTTGCTCCACCAGATCGAATGGTTACGGCCTAAGAAGTCAACGCCAGAAGCATAAAATACGATAAAGATGCAACAGTTTTTCCATCGTATAAAACGAATAATTGCAACCAGTGTGCAAGTTATGGTCATTTCTACATTTCGAGCAACCTAGGCTTCACTCTAGGGCGTTGTTCCACCAGATCGAATAGTTAGGGCCTAAGAAGTGAACGCCAGAAGCATAAAATACGATATAAATACAACAGCTTTTCCATCGTATAAAACGAATAATTGCAACCAGTTTGAAAGTGATGGTCATTTCTACTTTCCGGGCAACCTAGGCTTCACCCTAGGCCGTTGTTCCACCAGATGGAATAGTTAGGGCCTAAGAAGTGAACGCCAGAAGCATAAAATGCAATAAAAATACAACAGCTTTTCCATCGTGTAGCAGGAATTATTTGCAACCAGTGTGAAAGTAGTGGTCATTTCTACGTTCCGGGCAACCTAGGTTTCACTCCAGGGCGTTGCTCCACCAGGTCGAATAGTTACGGCCTAAGAAGTCAACGCCAGAAGCGTCAAATACTGTAAAGATGCAACAGTTTTTCCATCGTATAAAACGAATAATTGCAACCAGTGTGAAAGTTATGGTCATTTCCACATTCCGAGCAACCTAGGCTTCACTCTAGGGCGTTCTTCCACCAGATCGAATAGTTAGGGCCTAAGAAGTGAACGCCAGAAGCATAAAATACGATATAAATACAACAGCTTTTCCATCGTATAAAAGGAATAATTGACACCTGTACGAAACTTATGGTCATTTCTACGTTCCGGGCAACCTAGGCTTCACTGTATGGCTTTCTTCCACAAGATCGAATAGCTAGGGACTCAGAAGTCCACGCCTGAATCTTAAAATACAATAAAAATACAACAGTCTTTCCATCCTATAACAGGAATGATTGCAACCCGTGTGAAAGTGATGGTCATTTCTACGTTCCAGGCAACCTAGGCTTCACTCCAGGGCGTTGTTCAACAAGATCGAATCGTTAAGGCATAAGAAGTCAACGCCAGAAGCATAAAATACAATATAAATATAACAGTTTCTCCATCGTATAGAGCGAATAATAGCAACCAGTGTGAAAGTTATGATCATTTCTACGTTCCGGGCAGCCTAGGCTTCACCCTAGGGCGTTGTTCCACCAGATGGAATAGTTAGGGACTATGAAGTCAACGCCAGAAGCATAAAATACGATATAAATACAACAGCTTTTCCATCGTATAAAACGAATAATTGCAACCAGTTTGAAAGTGATGGTCATTTCTACTTTCCGGGCAACCTAGGCTTCACCCTAGGCCGTTGTTCCACCAGATCGAATGGTTAGGGCCTAAGAAGTGAACGCCAGAAGCATAAAATGCAATAAAAATACAACAGTTTTTCCATCGTATAGCAGGAATAATTTGCAACCAGTGTGATAGTAGTGGTCATTTCTACGTTCCGGGCAACCTAGGTTTCACTCCAGGGCGTTGGTCCATCAGGTCGAATAGTTACGGCCTAAGAAGTCAACGCCAGAAGCATAAAATACGATAAAGATGCAATAGTTTTTCCATCGTATAAAACGTATAATAGCAACCAGTGTGAAAGTGATGGTCATTTCTACATTCCGAGCAACCTAGGCTTCACTCTAGGGCGTTGCTCCACCAGATGGAATAGTTAGGGCCTAAGAAGTGAACGCCAGAAGCATAAAATACAATATAAATACAACAGTTTTTCCATCGTGTAAAACGAATAATTGCAACCAGTATGAAACTTATAGTCATTTCTACGTACCGGGCAACCTAGGCTTCACTCTAGGGCGTTGGCTCTACAAGATCGAATAGTTAGGGCCTTAGAAGTCAATGCCCGAAGCATAAAATACCAAATAAATAGAACAGTTTTTCCATCGTATAAAACGAATAATTGCTACCAGTGTGAAAGTTATGGTCATTTCTACTTTCCGGGCAACCTAGGCTTCACTCTAGGGCGTTGCTCCACTAGATCGAATAGCTAGGGCCTTAGAAGTCAACGCCAGAAACATAAAATACGATATAAATACAACAGCTTTTCCATCGTATAAAACAAATAATTGCAACCAGTTTGATGGTGATGGTCATTACTACGTACCGGGCAACCTAGGCTTCACTCTAGGGCGTTGCTCCACCAGATCGAATAGTTAGGGCCTTAGAAGTCAACACCCGAAGCATAAAATATAAAATAAACAGAACAGTTTTTCCATCGTATAAAACGAATAATTGCAACCAGTGTGGAAGTTATGGTCATTTCTACGTTCCGGGCAACCTAGGCTTCACTCTAGGGCGGTGCTTCACCAAATCGAATATCTAGGGCCTTAGAAGTCAATGCCCGAGGCATAAAATACAAAATAAATAGAACAGTTTTTCCACCGTATAAAACGAATTATTGCTACCAGTGTGAAAGTTATGGTCATTTCTACGTACCGGGCAACCTAGGCTACACTCTAGGGCGTTGCTCCACCAGATCGAATAGTTACGGCCTCAGAAGTCAACGCCCGAAGCATAAAATGCAAAATTAATACAACAGCTTTTGCATTGTATAAAACGAATAATTGCTACCAGTGTAAAAGTTATGGTCATTACTACGTTCCGGGCAACCTAGGCTTCATTCTAGGGCGTTGCTCCACCAGATCGAATAGCTAGGGCCTTAGAAGTCAACGCCCGAAGCATAAAATACAAAATAAATAGAACAGTTTTTCCATCGTATAAAACGAATAATTGCTACCAGTGTGAAAGTTATGGTCATTGCTACGTTCCGCGCAACCTAGGCTTCACCCAAGGGCGTTGTTCCACCAGATGGAATAGTTAGGGCCTAAGAAGACAACTCCAGAAGCATAAAATACCATATAAATACATCAGCTTTTCCATCGTATAAAACGAATAATTGCAACCAGTGTGAATGTAATGGTCATTTCTACTTTCCGGGCAACCTAGGCTTCACTCTAGGCCGTTGTTCCACCAGATAGAATGGTTAGGGCCTAAGAAGTCAACGCCAGAAGCATAAAATACGATAAAGATGCAACAGTTTTCCATCGTATAAAACGAATAATAGCAACCAGTGTGAACGTGATGGTCATTTCTACATTCCGAGCAGCCTAGGCTTCACTCTAGGGCGTTGCTCCACCAGATCGAATAGTTAGGGCCTTAGAAGCCAACGCCCGAAGCATAAAATACAAAATAAATAGAACAGTTTTTCAATCGTATAAAACGAATACTTGCCACCAGTGTGAAAGTTATGTTCATTTCTACGTTCCGCGCAAGCTGGGCTTTACTCTAGCGCGTTGTTCCACCGGATGGAATAGTTAGGGCCTAAGAAGTGAACGCCAGAAGCATAAAATACAATATAAATACAACAGTTTTTCCATCGTATAAAACGAATAATTGCAACCAGTATGAAACTTATAGTCATTTCTACGTACCGGGCAACCTAGGCTTCACTCTAGGGCGTTGGCTCTACAAGATCGAATAGTTAGGGCCTTAGAAGTCAACGCCCGAAGCATAAAGTACCAAATAAATAGAACAGTTTTTCCATCGTATAAAACGAATAATTGCTACCAGTGTGAAAGTTATGGTCATTTCTACTTTCCGGGCAACCTAGGCTTCACTCTAGGGCGTTGCTCCACCAGGTCGAATAGATAGGGCCTTAGCAGTCAACGCCAGAAGCATAAAATACAATATAAATACAACAGCTTTGCAATCGTATAAAACGAATAATTGCAACCAGTGTGAAAGTTATGGACATTTCTACGTTCCGGGCTACCTAGGCTTCACTCTATGGAGTTCTTCCACCACATCGAATAGCAACGGCCTCAGAAGTCAACGCCAGAAGCATAAAATACAATATAAATATAACAGTTTTTACATCGTCTAAAACGAACAAGAGCAACCAGTGTGAAAGTTATGGTCAATTCTACGTTCCGTTCAACCTAGGCTTCACTCCAGGGCGTTGTTACGCCAGATCGAATTGTTAGGGCCTGAGAAGTCAACGACAGAAGAATAAATCACAATATATGTACAACAGTTTTTCCATCGTATAGAATGAGTAATTGCTAACATTGTGAAAGTTATGGTCATTTCTACGATCCGGGCAACCTAGGCTTCACTCGAGGGCGTCGCTCCAATAGGTCGAATAGCTAGGGACTTAGAATTCAACGCCAGAAGGATAAAATACAATATATGTACAACAGTTTTTTCATCGTATAAAATGAATAATTGCAAACATTGTGAAAGTTATGGTCATTTCTACTTTCCGGGCAGCCTAGGCTTCACCATAGGGCGCTGCTCCAACAGATTGAATAGTTAGGGCCTTACAACTCAATGCCCGAAGCATAAAATGCAATAAAAGTACAACAGTTCTTCCATCATATAACAGGAATAATTGCAACCAGTTTGTATGTGATAGTCATTTCTACGTTCCGGGCAACTTAGGCTTCACTCTAGGGCATTCCTCCACCAGATCGAATAGTTAGTACCTTAGAAGCCAACGCCAGAAGCATAAAATACAATATAAATACAACAGCTTTTCCATCGTATATAATGTATATTTGCAAACTCTGTGAAAGTAATGGTCATTTCCATGTTCCGGGCAACCTAGGCGTCACTTTAGGGCGTTGCTCCACCAGATCGAATAGCTATGGACTTAGAATTCAACGCTAAAAGCATAAAATACAATAAAAATACAACAGTCTTTCATCGTATAACAGGAATAATGCCAACCAGTTTGAAAGTGATGGTCATTTCCACGTTCCGGGCAACCGAGGCTTCACTCTAGGGCGTTGTTATACCAGATCGAATAGTTAGGGCCTGAGAATTCAACGCCAGAAGGATAAAATACAGTATAAGTACAACAGTTCTTTCATCGTATGAAATGAATAATTGCAAACATTGTGAAAGTAATGGTCATTTCTACGTTCCGGGCAACCTAGGCTTCACTCTAGGGCGTTGCTGCACCAGATCGAATAGCTAGGACCTTAGAAGTCAACGCCCGAAGCATAAAATACAAAATAAATGGAACAGTTTTTCCATCGTATAAAACGAATAATTGCTACCAGTTTGAAAGTGATGGCCAATTCTACGTTCCGGGCAACCTAGGCTTCACTCTAGGGCGTTGCTCCACCAGATGGAATAGTTAGGGCCTTAGAAGTCAACGCCAGATGAATAAAATACAATTAAGATGCAACAGTTTTTCCATCGTATAACAGGAATACTTGCAACCAGTTTGAAAGTGATGGTCATTTCTACGTTCCGGGCGACCTAGGCTTCACTCTAGGGCGTTGCTCCACCAGGTCGAATAGATAGGGCCTTAGCAGTCAACGCCAGAAGCATAAAATACAATATAAATACAACAGCTTTGTAATCGTATAAAACGAATAATTGCAACCAGTGTGAAAGTTATGGACATTTCTACATTCCGGCCAACCTAGGCTTCACCATAGGGCGTTGATCCACCAGATCGAATAGTTAGGGCCTAAGAAGTCAACGCCAGAAGCATAAAATACAATATAAATACAACAGCTTTGCCATCGTATAAAATGAATAATTGCAAACAGTGCGAAAGATATGGACATTTCTACGTTCCGGGCTACCTAGGCTTCACTCTATGGAGTTCTTCCACCACATCGAATAGCAACGGCCTCAGAAGTCAACGCCAGAAGCATAAAATACAATATAAATATAACAGTTTTTCCATTGTATAAAACGAATAATAGCAACCAGCGTGAAAGTTATTGTCATTTCTACGTTCCGGGCAGCCCAGGCTTCACTCTAGGGCGTTGCTCCACCATATGGAATGGTTAGGGCCTTAGAAGTCAACGCCAGAAGCATAAAACACAATAAAGATGCAACAGTTTTTCCATCGTATAACAGGAATAATTACAACCAGTGTGAAGGGAATGGTATGTTCTACGTTCCGGGCAACCTATGCTTCACTCTGGGGCGGTGCACTACCAGATTAAATAGTTAGGGCCTAAGAAGTCAACGCCAGATGCATAAAACACCATATAAATACAACAGCTTTTCCATCGTATATAATGTATATTTGCAAACAGTGTGAAAGTAATGGTCATTTCCATGTTCCGGGCAACCTAGTCTTCACTCTAGGGCGTTGTTCCACCAGACCGAATAGTTAGGGCCTAAGAAGTCAACGCCAGAAGAATAAAATACAATATAAGTACAAAAGTTTTTCCATCGAATAAAATGAATAATTGCAAATATTGTGAAAGTAATGGTCATTTCTAGGTTCCGGGCAACCTAGGCGTCACTATAGGGCGTTGCTCCACCACACCTAATAGCTACGGCCTTAGAAGTCAACCCCAGATGAATAAAACACAATAAAGATGCCACAGCTTTTCCATCGTATAAAACGAATAATTGCAACCAGTATGAAACTTATGGTCATTTCTACGTTGCGGGCAACCTAGGCTTCACTGTACGGCGTTCTTCCACCACATCGAATAGCTACGGCCTCAGAAGTCAACGCCTGAAGTATAAAATACAATAAAAATACAACAGCCTTTCCATCCTATAACTGGAATAATTGCAACCCGTGTGAAAGCGATGGTCATTTCTACGTACCAGGCAACCTAGGCTTCACTCTAGGGCGTTGTTCCACAAGATCGAATAGTTACGGCCTAAGAAGTCAACGCCAGAAGCATAAAATACAATATAAATATAACAGTTTTTCTATCGTATGAAACGAATGATAGCAACCAGTGTGAAATTTATGGTCACTTCTACGTTCCGGGCAACCTAGACTTCACTCTAGGGCGTTGCTCCACCAGATGGAATAGTTAGGGCCTTAGAAGTCAACGCCAGAAGCAGAATGTATAATAAAGATGCAACAGTTTTTCCACCGTATAACAGGAACAATTGCAACCAGTGTGATGGTAATGGTATGTTCTACGTTCCGGGCAACCTATGCTTCACTCTAGGGCGTTTTTCCACCAGATCGAATAGTTAGGGCCTAAGAAGACAACGCCAGAAGAATAAAATACAATATAAGTACAAAAGTTTTTCCATCGCATAAAATGAATAATTGCAAATATTGTGAAAGTAATGGTCATTTCTACGTTCCGGGCAACCTAGGCTTCACTGTACGGCGTTCTTCCACCACATCGAATAGCTACGGCCTCAGAAGTCAACGCCTGAAGTATAAAATACAATAAAAATACAACAGTCTTCCCATCCTATAACAGGAACAATTGCAACCCGTGTGAAAGTGATGGTCATTTCTACGTTCCAGGCAACCTAGGCTTCACTCTAGGGCGTTGTTCCACAAGATCGAATAGTTAGGGCCTAAGAAGGCAACGCCAGAAGCATAAAATACAATATAAATATAACAGTTTTTACATCGTCTAAAACGAACAATAGCAACCAGTGTGAAAGTTATGGTCAATTCTACGTTCCGTTCAACCTAGGCTTCACTCCAGGGCGTTGTTACACCAGATCGAATTGTTAGGGCCTGAGAAGTCAACGACAGAAGAATAAATCACAATATATGTATAACAGTTTTTCCATCGTATAGAATGAATAATTGCTAACATTGTGAAAGTTATGGTCATTTCTACGATCCGGGCAACCTAGGTTTCACTCGAGGGCGTCGCTCCAATAGGTCGAATAGCTAGGGACTTAGAATTCAACGCCGGAAGGATAAAATACAATATATGTACAACAGTTTTTTCATCGTATAAAATGAATAATTGCAAACATTGTGAAAGTTATGGTCATTTCTACTTTCCGGGCAGCCTAGGCTTCACCATAGGGCGCTGCTCCAACAGATTGAATAGTTAGGGCCTTAGAACTCAATGCCCGAAGCATAAAATGCAATAAAAGTACAACAGTTCTTCCATCATATAACAGGAATAATTGCAACCAGTTTGTATGTGATAGTCATTTCTACGTTCCGGGCAACTTAGGCTTCACTCTAGGGCATTCCTGCACCAGATCCAATAGTTAGTACCTTAGAAGCCAACGCCAGAAGCATAAAATACAATATAAATACAACAGCTTTTCCATCGTATATAATGTATATTTGCAAACTCTGTGAAAGTAATGGTCATTTCCATGTTCCGGGCAACCTAGGCGTCACTTTAGGGCGTTGCTCCACCAGATCGAATAGTTATGGACTTAGAATTCAACGCTAAAAGCATAAAATACAATAAAAATACAACAGTCTTTCATCGTATAACAGGAGTAATGCCAACCAGTTTGAAAGTGATGGTCATTTCTACGTTCCGGGTAACCGGGGCTTCACTCTAGGGCGTTGTTATACCAGATCGAATAGTTAGGGGCTGAGAATTCAACGCCAGAAGGATAAAATACAGAATAAGTACAACAGTTCTTTCATCGTATGAAATGAATAATTGCAAACATTGTGAAAGTAATGGTCATTTCTACGTTCCGGGCAACCTAGGCTTCACTCTAGGGCGTTGCTGCACCAGATCGAATAGCTAGGACCTTAGAAGTCAACGCCCGAAGCATAAAATACAAAATAAATGGAACAGCTTTGTAATCGTATAAAACGAATAATTGCAACCAGTGTGAAAGTTATGGACATTTCTACATTCCGGCCAACCTAGGCTTCACCATAGGGCGTTGAAGCACCAGATCGAATAGTTAGGGCCTAAGAAGTCAACGCCAGAAGCATAAAATACAATATAAATACAACAGCTTTGCCATCCTATAAAATGAATAATTGCAAACAGTGCGAAAGATATGGACATTTCTACGTTCCGGGCTACCTAGGCTTCACTCTATGGAGTTCTTCCACCACATCGTATAGCAACGGCCTCAGAAGTCAACGCCAGAAGCATAAAATACAATATAAATATAACAGTTTTTACATCGTCTAAAACGAACAAGAGCAACCAGTGTGAAAGTTATGGTCAATTCTACGTTCCGTTCAACCTAGGCTTCACTCCAGGGCGTTGTTACGCCAGATCGAATTGTTAGGGCCTGAGAAGTCAACGACAGAAGAATAAATCACAATATATGTACAACAGTTTTTCCATCGTATAGAATGAGTAATTGCTAACATTGTGAAAGTTATGGTCATTTCTACGATCCGGGCAACCTAGGTTTCACTCGAGGGCGTCGCTCCAATAGGTCGAATAGCTAGGGACTTAGAATTCAACGCCAGAAGGATAAAATACAATATATGTACAACAGTTTTTTCATCGTATAAAATGAATAATTGCAAACATTGTGAAAGTTATGGTCATTTCTACTTTCCGGGCAGCCTAGGCTTCACCATAGGGCGCTGCTCCAACAGATTGAATAGTTAGGGCCTTACAACTCAATGCCCGAAGCATAAAATGCAATAAAAGTACAACAGTTCTTCCATCATATAACAGGAATAATTGCAACCAGTTTGTATGTGATAGTCATTTCTACGTTCCGGGCAACTTAGGCTTCACTCTAGGGCATTCCTCCACCAGATCGAATAGTTAGTACCTTAGAAGCCAACGCCAGAAGCATAAAATACAATATAAATACAACAGCTTTTCCATCGTATATAATGTATATTTGCAAACTCTGTGAAAGTAATGGTCATTTCCATGTTCCGGGCAACCTAGGCGTCACTTTAGGGCGTTGCTCCACCAGATCGAATAGCTATGGACTTAGAATTCAACGCTAAAAGCATAAAATACAATAAAAATACAACAGTCTTTCATCGTATAACAGGAATAATGCCAACCAGTTTGAAAGTGATGGTCATTTCCACGTTCCGGGCAACCGAGGCTTCACTCTAGGGCGTTGTTATACCAGATCGAATAGTTAGGGCCTGAGAATTCAACGCCAGAAGGATAAAATACAGTATAAGTACAACAGTTCTTTCATCGTATGAAATGAATAATTGCAAACATTGTGAAAGTAATGGTCATTTCTACGTTCCGGGCAACCTAGGCTTCACTCTAGGGCGTTGCTGCACCAGATCGAATAGCTAGGACCTTAGAAGTCAACGCCCGAAGCATAAAATACAAAATAAATGGAACAGTTTTTCCATCGTATAAAACGAATAATTGCAACCAGTGTGAAAGTTATGGACATTTCTACATTCCGGCCAACCTAGGCTTCACCATAGGGCGTTGATCCACCAGATCGAATAGTTAGGGCCTAAGAAGTCAACGCCAGAAGCATAAAATACAATATAAATACAACAGCTTTGCCATCGTATAAAATGAATAATTGCAAACAGTGCGAAAGATATGGACATTTCTACGTTCCGGGCTACCTAGGCTTCACTCTATGGAGTTCTTCCACCACATCGAATAGCAACGGCCTCAGAAGTCAACGCCAGAAGCATAAAATACAATATAAATATAACAGTTTTTCCATTGTATAAAACGAATAATAGCAACCAGTGTGAAAGTTATTGTCATTTCTACGTTCCGGGCAGCCCAGGCTTCACTCTAGGGCGTTGCTCCACCATATGGAATGGTTAGGGCCTTAGAAGTCAACGCCAGAAGCATAAAACACAATAAAGATGCAACAGTTTTTCCATCGTATAACAGGAATAATTACAACCAGCGTGAAGGGAATGGTATGTTCTACGTTCCGGGCAACCTATGCTTCACTCTGGGGCGGTGCACTACCAGATTAAATAGTTAGGGCCTAAGAAGTCAACGCCAGATGCATAAAACACCATATAAATACAACAGCTTTTCCATCGTATATAATGTATATTTGCAAACAGTGTGAAAGTAATGGTCATTTCCATGTTCCGGGCAACCTAGTCTTCACTCTAGGGCGTTGTTCCACCAGACCGAATAGTTAGGGCCTAAGAAGTCAACGCCAGAAGAATAAAATACAATATAAGTACAAAAGTTTTTCCATCGAATAAAATGAATAATTGCAAATATTGTGAAAGTAATGGTCATTTCTAGGTTCCGGGCAACCTAGGCGTCACTATAGGGCGTTGCTCCACCACACCTAATAGCTACGGCCTTAGAAGTCAACCCCAGATGAATAAAACACAATAAAGATGCCACAGCTTTTCCATCGTATAAAACGAATAATTGCAACCAGTATGAAACTTATGGTCATTTCTACGTTGCGGGCAACCTAGGCTTCACTGTACGGCGTTCTTCCACCACATCGAATAGCTACGGCCTCAGAAGTCAACGCCTGAAGTATAAAATACAATAAAAATACAACAGCCTTTCCATCCTATAACTGGAATAATTGCAACCCGTGTGAAAGCGATGGTCATTTCTACGTACCAGGCAACCTAGGCTTCACTCTAGGGCGTTGTTCCACAAGATCGAATAGTTACGGCCTAAGAAGTCAACGCCAGAAGCATAAAATACAATATAAATATAACAGTTTTTCTATCGTATGAAACGAATGATAGCAACCAGTGTGAAATTTATGGTCACTTCTACGTTCCGGGCAACCTAGACTTCACTCTAGGGCGTTGCTCCACCAGATGGAATAGTTAGGGCCTTAGAAGTCAACGCCAGAAGCAGAAAGTATAATAAAGATGCAACAGCTTTTCCACCGTATAACAGGAACAATTGCAACCAGTGTGATGGTAATGGTATGTTCTACGTTCCGGGCAACCTATGCTTCACTCTAGGGCGTTTTTCCACCAGATCGAATAGTTAGGGCCTAAGAAGACAACGCCAGAAGAATAAAATACAATATAAGTACAAAAGTTTTTCCATCGCATAAAATGAATAATTGCAAATATTGTGAAAGTAATGGTCATTTCTACGTTCCGGGCAACCTAGGCTTCACTGTACGGCGTTCTTCCACCACATCGAATAGCTACGGCCTCAGAAGTCAACGCCTGAAGTATAAAATACAATAAAAATACAACAGTCTTCCCATCCTATAACAGGAACAATTGCAACCCGTGTGAAAGTGATGGTCATTTCTACGTTCCAGGCAACCTAGGCTTCACTCTAGGGCGTTGTTCCACAAGATCGAATAGTTAGGGCCTAAGAAGGCAACGCCAGAAGCATAAAATACAATATAAATATAACAGTTTTTACATCGTCTAAAACGAACAATAGCAACCAGTGTGAAAATTATGGTCAATTCTACGTTCCGTTCAACCTAGGCTTCACTCCAGGGCGTTGTTACACCAGATCGAATTGTTAGGGCCTGAGAAGTCAACGACAGAAGAATAAATCACAATATATGTACAACAGTTTTTCCATCGTATAGAATGAATAATTGCTAACATTGTGAAAGTTATGGTCATTTCTACGATCCGGGCAACCTAGGTTTCACTCGAGGGCGTCGCTCCAATAGGTCGAATAGCTAGGGACTTAGAATTCAACGCCAGAAGGATAAAATACAATATATGTACAACAGTTTTTTCATCGTATAAAATGAATAATTGCAAACATTGTGAAAGTTATGGTCATTTCTACTTTCCGGGCAGCCTAGGCTTCACCATAGGGCGCTGCTCCAACAGATTGAATAGTTAGGGCCTTAGAACTCAATGCCCGAAGCATAAAATGCAATAAAAGTACAACAGTTCTTCCATCATATAACAGGAATAATTGCAACCAGTTTGTATGTGATAGTCATTTCTACGTTCCGGGCAACTTAGGCTTCACTCTAGGGCATTCCTGCACCAGATCCAATAGTTAGTACCTTAGAAGCCAACGCCAGAAGCATAAAATACAATATAAATACAACAGCTTTTCCATCGTATATAATGTATATTTGCAAACTCTGTGAAAGTAATGGTCATTTCCATGTTCCGGGCAACCTAGGCGTCACTTTAGGGCGTTGCTCCACCAGATCGAATAGTTATGGACTTAGAATTCAACGCTAAAAGCATAAAATACAATAAAAATACAACAGTCTTTCATCGTATAACAGGAGTAATGCCAACCAGTTTGAAAGTGATGGTCATTTCTACGTTCCGGGTAACCGAGGCTTCACTCTAGGGCGTTGTTATACCAGATCGAATAGTTAGGGGCTGAGAATTCAACGCCAGAAGGATAAAATACAGAATAAGTACAACAGTTCTTTCATCGTATGAAATGAATAATTGCAAACATTGTGAAAGTAATGGTCATTTCTACGTTCCGGGCAACCTAGGCTTCACTCTAGGGCGTTGCTGCACCAGATCGAATAGCTAGGACCTTAGAAGTCAACGCCCGAAGCATAAAATACAAAATAAATGGAACAGCTTTGTAATCGTATAAAACGAATAATTGCAACCAGTGTGAAAGTTATGGACATTTCTACATTCCGGCCAACCTAGGCTTCACCATAGGGCGTTGAAGCACCAGATCGAATAGTTAGGGCCTAAGAAGTCAACGCCAGAAGCATAAAATACAATATAAATACAACAGCTTTGCCATCCTATAAAATGAATAATTGCAAACAGTGCGAAAGATATGGACATTTCTACGTTCCGGGCTACCTAGGCTTCACTCTATGGAGTTCTTCCACCACATCGAATAGCAACGGCCTCAGAAGTCAACGCCAGAAGCATAAAATACAATATAAATATAACAGTTTTTCCATTGTATAAAACGAATAATAGCAACCAGTGTGAAAGTTATTGTCATTTCTACGTTCCGGGCAGCCCAGGCTTCACTCTAGGGCGTTGCTCCACCAGATCGAATAGTTAGGGCCTAAGAAGTGAACGCCAGAAGCATAAAATACGATATAAATACAACAGCTTTTCCATCGTATAAAAGGAATAATTGACACCAGTACGAAACTTATGGTCATTTCTACGTTCCGGGCAACCTAGGCTTCACTGTATGGCTTTCTCCCACAAGATCGAATAGCTAGGGACTCAGAAGTCCACGCCTGAAACATAAAATACAATAAAAATACAACAGTGTTTCCATCCTTTAACAGGAATGATTGCAACCCGTGTGAAAGTGATGGTCATTTCTGCGTTCCAGGCAACCTAGGCTTCACTCCAGGGCGTTGTTCCACAAGATCGAATCGTTAAGGCATAAGAAGTCAACGCCAGAAGCATAAAATACAATATAAATATAACAGTTTCTCCATCGTATAAAGCGAATAATAGCAACCAGTGTGAAAGTTATGATCATTTCTACGTTCCGGGCAACCTAGGCTTCACCCTAGGGCGTTGTTCCACCAGATGGAATAGTTAGGGACTATGAAGTCAACGCCAGAAGCATAAAATACGATATAAATACAACAGCTTTTCCATCGTATAAAACGAATAATTGCAACCGGTTTGAAAGTGATGGTCATTTCTACTTTCCGGGCAACCTAGGCTTCACCCTAGGCCGTTGTTCCACCAGATAGAATGGTTAGGGCCTAAGAAGTGAACGCTAGAAGCATAAAATGCAATAAAAATACAACAGTTTTTCCATCGTATAGCAGGAATAGTTTGCAACCAGTGTGATAGTAGTGGTCATTTCTACGTTCCGGGCAACCTAGGCTTCACCCTAGGGCGTTGCTCCACCAGATCAAACAGTTAGGGCCTTAGATGTCAACGCCCGAAAAATAAAATACAGAATAAATAGAACAGTTTTTCCATTGTATAAAACGAATAATTGCTACCAGTGTAAAAGTTATGGTCATTTCTACGTTCCGGGCAACCTAGGCTTCACCCAAGGGCGTTGCTCCACCAGATGGAATAGTTAGGGCTAAGAAGGCAACGCCAGAAGCATAAAATACGATATAAATACAACAGCTTTTCCATCGTATAAAACGAATAATTGCAACCAGTGTGAATGGAATGGTCATTTCTACGTTCCGGGCAACCTAGGCTTCACTCTAGGGCGTTGCTCCACCAGATCGAATAGTTAGGGCCTAAGAAGTCAACGCCAGAAGCATAAAATACGATATAAA
This sequence comes from Calliopsis andreniformis, assembly GCF_051401765.1. Classification (NCBI taxonomy): domain Eukaryota; kingdom Metazoa; phylum Arthropoda; class Insecta; order Hymenoptera; family Andrenidae; genus Calliopsis; species Calliopsis andreniformis. Next base: position 8,223,645 of record NC_135072.1, read on the forward strand.
TACAGCAGCTTTTCCATCGTATAAAACGAATAATTGCAACCAGTGTGGAAGTTATGGTCATTTCTACGTTCCGGGCAACCTAGGCTTCACCCAAGGGCGTTGTTCCACCAGATGGCATAGTTAGGGCCTAAGAAGTCAACGGCAGAAGCATAAAATACGATATAAATACAGCAGCTTTTCCATCGTATAAAACGAATAATTGCAAGCAGTGTGAATGTAATGGTCATTTCTACGTTCCGCGCAACCTAGGCTTCACCCCTGGGCGTTGTTCCACCAGATGCAATAGTTAGCGCCTAAGAAGTCAACGCCAGAAGCATAAAATACGATATAAATAGAACAGGTTTGCCATCGTATAAAACGAATAATTGCAACCAGTGTGGAAGTTATGGTCATTTCTACGTTCCGGGCAACCTAGGCTTCACTCTAGGGAGTTGCTCGACCAGATCGAATAGCTAGGGCCTTAGAAGTCAACGCCTGAAGTATAAAATACAATAAAAATACAGCAGCCTTTCCATCCTATAACAGGAATAATAGCAACCCGTGTGAAAGTGATGGTCATTTCTACGTTCCAGGCAACCTAGGCTTCACCCTAGGGCGTTGCTCCACCAGATGGAATAGTTAGGGCCTAAGAAGTCAACGCCAGAAGCATAAAACGCTATATAAATACAACAGTTTTTCCATCATATAAAACGAATAATTGCAACCAGGATGAAAGTTATGGTCATTTCTACTTTCCGGGCAACCTAGGCTTCACTCTAGGGCGTCCCTCCAATAGATCGAATGGCTAGGGACTTAGAATTCAACGCCAGAAGGATAAAATACAATATATGTACAACAGTGTTTTCATCGTATAAAATGAATAATTGCAAACATTGTGAAAGTTATGGTCATTTCTACTTTCCGGGCAACCTAGGCTTCACTCTAGGGCGTTGCCCCACCACATCTAATAGCAACGGCCTTAGAAGTCAACCCCAGATGAATAAAATACATAAAAGATGCCACAGCTTTTCCATCGTATAAAACGAATAATTGCGACCGGTGTGAAAGTTATTGTCATTTCTACGTTCCGGGCAACCTAGGCTTCACTCTAGGGCGTTGCGGCACCAGATCGAATAGATAGGGCCTTAGAAGTCAACGCCAGAAGCATAAAATACGATATAAATACAACAGCTTTTCCATCGTATAAAACGAATAATTGCAACCAGTGTGGAAGTTATGGTCATTTCTACGTTCCGGGCAACCTAGGCTTCACCCAAGGGCGTTGTTCCACCAGATGGCATAGTTAGGGCCTAAGAAGTCAACGGCAGAAGCATAAAATACAATAAAGATTCAAAAGATTTTCCATCGTATAACAGGAATAACTGCAAACGGTGTGAATGTAATGGTCATTTCTACGTTCCAGGCAACCTGGGCTTCACTCTAGGGCGTTGTTCCACCAGATCGAATAGTTAGGCCCTAAGAAGTCAACGCCAGAAGCATAAAATGCAATAAAAGTACAACAGTTTTTCCATCGTATAACAGGAATGATTCCAACCAGTTTGAAAATGATGGTCATTTCTACGTTCCGGGCAACCTAGGTTTCACTCTAGGGCGTCCCTCCAATAGATCGAATGGCTAGGGACTTAGAATTCAAAGCCAGAAGGATAAAATACAATATATGTACAACAGTGTTTTCATCGTATAAAATGAATAATTGCAAACATTGTGGAAGTTATGGTCATTTCTACTTTCCGGGCAACCTAGGCTTCACTCTAGGGCGTTGCCCCACCACACTGAATAGTTAGGGCCTTAGAAGTCAACGTCCGAAGCATAAAATGCAATAAAAATACAACAGTTTTTCGATCGTATAACAGGAATAATTCCAACCTGTTTGAAAGTAATGGTCATTTCCACGTTCCGGGCAACCTAGGCTCCACTCTAAGTCGTTGCTCCACCAAATCGAATAGCTAGGGACTTAGAAGTCAACGCCCGAAGCATAAAATGCAAAATAATTAGAACAGTTTTTCCATTGCATAAAACGAATAATTGCTACCAGTGCAAAAGTTATGGTCATTTCTACGTTCTGGGCAACCTAGGCTTCACCCTAGGGCATTTTTCCATCAGATAGAATAGTTAGGTCCTTAGAAGTCGACGCCCGAAGCATAAAATACAAAGTAAATAGAACAGTTTTTGCATCGTATAAAACGAACAATCGCAACCAGTATGAAAGTTATGGTCATTTCTACTTTCTGGGCAACCTAGGCTTCACCCTAGGGCGTTGCACCACCAGATCGAATAGTTATGGCCTTAGAAATCAACGCCAGAAGCATAAAATACAATAAAGATGCAAGAGTCTTTCCATCGTAAAACAGGAATAATTGCAACCAGTGCGAAGGTAATGGTCTTTTCTACGTTCCGGGCAACCTAGACTTCACTCTAGGGCGTTGTTGAACCAGATCGAATAGTTAGGGCCTAAGAAGTCAACGCCAGAAGCATAAAATACAAAATAAATATAACAGTTTTTCCATCGTATAAAACGTATGATAGCAACCAGTGTGAAAGTTATGGTCATTTCTGCGTTCCGGGCAACCTAGGCTTCACTCTAGGGCGTTGCGCCACCAGATCGAATAGTTAGGGCCTTAGAAGTCAACGCCCGAAGCATAAAATACAAAATAAATAAACAGTTTTTCCATTGTATAAAACGAATAATTGCAACCAGTATGAATGTTAACGTCATTTCTACTATCCGGGCAACATAGGCTTCACCCTTGGGCGTTGCACCAGCAGATTGAATAGTTAGGGCCTTAGAAGTCAACGCCCGGAGCATAAAATTCAAAATAAATAGAACAGCTTTTCCATCGTATAAAACGAATAATTGCAACCAGTGTGAAGGTAATGGTCTTTTCTACGTTCCGGGCAACCTAGGCTTCACTCTAGGGCGGTGCTCCACCAGATCAAATAGTTAGGGCCTAAGAATTCAACGCCAGAAGCATAAAATACAACATAAATACAACAGATTTTCCATCGTATATAATGTAGATTTGCAAACAGTGTGAAAGTAATGGTCATTTCTACGTACCCGGCAACCTAGGCTCCACTCTCGGGCGTTGCTCCACCAAATCGAATAGCTAGGGCCTTAGAAGTCAACGCCAGAAGCATAAAATACAATAAAGATGCAATAGTTTTTCCATTGTATGACAGGAATAACTGCAAACAGTGTAAAAGTAATGGTCATTTCCATGTTCCGGGCAACCTAGGCTTCACCCTAGGGCGTTGTTCCACCAGATGGAATAGTTAGGGACTATGAAGTCAACGCCAGAAGCATAAAATACGATATAAATACAACAGCTTTTCCATCGTATAAAACGAATAATTGCAACCGGTTTGAAAGTGATGGTCATTTCTACTTTCCGGGCAACCTAGGCTTCACCCTAGGCCGTTGTTCCACCAGATAGAATGGTTAGGGCCTAAGAAGTGAACGCCAGAAGCATAAAATGCAATAAAAATACAACAGTTTTTCCATCGTATAGCAGGAATAGTTTGCAACCAGTGTGATAGTAGTGGTCATTTCTACGTTCCGGGCAACCTAGGCTTCACTCTAGGGCGTTGCTCCACCAGATCGAATAGTTAGGGCCTAAGAAGTCAACGCCAGAAGCATAAAATACGATATAAATACAGCAGCTTTCCCATCGTATAAAACGAATAATTGCAAGCAGTGTGAATGTAATGGTCATTTCTACGTTCCGCGCAACCTAGGCTTCACCCCAGGGCGTTGTTCCACCAGATGCAATAGTTAGGGCCTAAGAAGTCAACGCCAGAAGCATAAAATACGATATAAATAGAACAGGTTTGCCATCGTATAAAACGAATAATTGCAACCAGTGTGGAAGTTATGGTCATTTCTACGTTCCGGGCAACCTAGGCTTCACTCTAGGGAGTTGCTCGACCAGATCGAATAGCTAGGGCCTTAGAAGTCAACGCCTGAAGTATAAAATACAATAAAAATACAGCAGCCTTTCCATCCTATAACAGGAATAATAGCAACCCGTGTGAAAGTGATGGTCATTTCTACGTTCCAGGCAACCTAGGCTTCACCCTAGGGCGTTGCTCCACCAGATGGAATAGTTAGGGCCTAAGAAGTCAACGCCAGAAGCATAAAACGCTATATAAATACAACAGTTTTTCCATCATATAAAACGAATAATTGCAACCAGGATGAAAGTTATGGTCATTTCTACTTTCCGGGCAACCTAGGCTTCACTCTAGGGCGTCCCTCCAATAGATCGAATGGCTAGGGACTTAGAATTCAACGCCAGAAGGATAAAATACAATATATGTACAACAGTGTTTTCATCGTATAAAATGAATAATTGCAAACATTGTGAAAGTTATGGTCATTTCTACTTTCCGGGCAACCTAGGCTTCACTCTAGGGCGTTGCCCCACCACATCTAATAGCAACGGCCTTAGAAGTCAACCCCAGATGAATAAAATACATAAAAGATGCCACAGCTTTTCCATCGTATAAAACGAATAATTGCGACCGGTGTGAAAGTTATTGTCATTTCTACGTTCCGGGCAACCTAGGCTTCACTCTAGGGCGTTGCGGCACCAGATCGAATAGATAGGGCCTTAGAAGTCAACGCCAGAAGCATAAAATACGATATAAATACAACAGCTTTTCCATCGTATAAAACGAATAATTGCAACCAGTGTGGAAGTTATGGTCATTTCTACGTTCCGGGCAACCTAGGCTTCACCCAAGGGCGTTGTTCCACCAGATGGCATAGTTAGGGCCTAAGAAGTCAACGGCAGAAGCATAAAATACAATAAAGATTCAAAAGATTTTCCATCGTATAACAGGAATAACTGCAAACGGTGTGAATGTAATGGTCATTTCTACGTTCCAGGCAACCTGGGCTTCACTCTAGGGCGTTGTTCCACCAGATCGAATAGTTAGGCCCTAAGAAGTCAACGCCAGAAGCATAAAATGCAATAAAAGTGCAACAGTTTTTCCATCGTATAACAGGAATGATTCCAACCAGTTTGAAAATGATGGTCATTTCTACGTTCCGGGCAACCTAGGTTTCACTCTAGGGCGTCCCTCCAATAGATCGAATGGCTAGGGACTTAGAATTCAAAGCCAGAAGGATAAAATACAATATATGTACAACAGTGTTTTCATCGTATAAAATGAATAATTGCAAACATTGTGGAAGTTATGGTCATTTCTACTTTCCGGGCAACCTAGGCTTCACTCTAGGGCGTTGCCCCACCACACTGAATAGTTAGGGCCTTAGAAGTCAACGTCCGAAGCATAAAATGCAATAAAAATACAACAGTTTTTCGATCGTATAACAGGAATAATTCCAACCTGTTTGAAAGTAATGGTCATTTCCACGTTCCGGGCAACCTAGGCTCCACTCTAAGTCGTTGCTCCACCAAATCGAATAGCTAGGGACTTAGAAGTCAACGCCCGAAGCATAAAATGCAAAATAATTAGAACAGTTTTTCCATTGCATAAAACGAATAATTGCTACCAGTGCAAAAGTTATGGTCATTTCTACGTTCCGGGCAACCTAGGCTTCACCCTAGGGCATTTTTCCATCAGATAGAATAGTTAGGTCCTTAGAAGTCAACGCCCGAAGCATAAAATACAAAGTAAATAGAACAGTTTTTGCATCGTATAAAACGAACAATCGCAACCAGTATGAAAGTTATGGTCATTTCTACTTTCTGGGCAACCTAGGCTTCACCCTAGGGCGTTGCACCACCAGATCGAATAGTTAGGGCCTTAGAAATCAACGCCAGAAACATAAAATACAATAAAGATGCAACAGTCTTTCCATCGTAAAACAGGAATAATTGCAACCAGTGCGAAGGTAATGGTCTTTTCTACGTTCCGGGCAACCTAGACTTCACTCTAGGGCGTTGTTGAACCAGATCGAATAGTTAGGGCCTAAGAAGTCAACGCCAGAAGCATAAAATACAAAATAAATATAACAGTTTTTCCATCGTATAAAACGTATGATAGCAACCAGTGTGAAAGTTATGGTCATTTCTGCGTTCCGGGCAACCTAGGCTTCACTCTAGGGCGTTGCGCCACCAGATCGAATAGTTAGGGCCTTAGAAGTCAACGCCCGAAGCATAAAATACAAAATAAATAAACAGTTTTTCCATCGTATAAAACGAATAATTGCAACCAGTATGAATGTTAACGTCATTTCTACTATCCGGGCAACATAGGCTTCACCCTTGGGCGTTGCACCAGCAGATTGAATAGTTAGGGCCTTAGAAGTCAACGCCCGGAGCATAAAATTCAAAATAAATAGAACAGCTTTTCCATCGTATAAAACGAATAATTGCAACCAGTGTGAAGGTAATGGTCTTTTCTACGTTCCGGGCAACCTAGGCTTCACTCTAGGGCGGTGCTCTACCAGATCAAATAGTTAGGGCCTAAGAATTCAACGCCAGAAGCATAAAATACAACATAAATACAACAGATTTTCCATCGTATATAATGTAGATTTGCAAACAGTGTGAAAGTAATGGTCATTTCTACGTACCCGGCAACCTAGGCTCCACTCTCGGGCGTTGCTCCACCAAATCGAATAGCTAGGGCCTTAGAAGTCAACGCCAGAAGCATAAAATACAATAAAGATGCAATAGTTTTTCCATTGTATGACAGGAATAACTGCAAACAGTGTAAAAGTAATGGTCATTTCCATGTTCCGGGCAACCTAGTCTTCACTCTAGGGCGTTGTTGAACCAGATCGAATAGTTAGGGCCTAAGAAGTCAACGCCAGAAGCATAAAATACAAAATAAATATAACAGTTTTTCCATCGTATAAAACGTATGATAGCAACCAGTGTGAAAGTTATGGTCATTTCTGCGTTCCGGGCAACCTAGGCTTCACTCTAGGGCTTTGCGCCACCAGATCGAATAGTTAGGGCCTAAGAAGTCAACGCCAGAAGAATAAAATACAATATAACTACAAAAGCTTTTCCATCGTATAAAATGAATAATTGCAAACATTGTAAAAGTAATGGTCATTTCTACGTTCCCGGCAACCTAGGCGTCACTCTAGGGCGTTGCTCCACAACATCTAATAGCTACGGCCTTAGAAGTCAACCCCGGATGAATAAAATACAGTAAAGATGCCACAGCTTTTCCATCGTATAAAACGAATAATTGCAACCAGTGTGAAAATTATGGTCATTTCTACATTCCGGGCACCCTAGGCTTCACCCTAGGGCGTTGTTCCACCAGATCGAACAGTTAGGGCCAAAGAAGTCAACGCCAGAAGCATAAAATACAAAATAAATAGAACAGTTTTTCCATCGTATAAAACGAATAATTGCTACCGGTGTGAAAGTTATGGTCATTTCTCCGTTCCGGGCAACCTAGGCATCACCCGAGGCCATTGGTCCAACAGATTGAATAGTTAGGGCCTTAGAAGTCAACGCCCGAAGCATAAAATGCAATAAAAATACAACAGTGTATCCATCATATAACAGGAATAATTGCAACCAGTTTGAAAGTGATGGCCAATTCTACGTTCCGGGCAAAATAGTCTTCACACTAGGGCGTTGCTCCACCAGATCGAATAGTTAGTGCCTTAGAAGTAACCGCCAGCAGCATAAAATACAATATAAATACTACAGTTTTTCCATTTTATAAAACGAATAATTGCAACCAGTATGAACCTTATGGTCATTTCAACTTTCCGAGCAACCTAGGCTTCACTCTAGGGCGTCCCTCCAATAGATCGAATAGCTAGGGACTTAGAATTCAACGGCAGAAGGATAAAATACAATATATGTACAACAGTGTTTTCATCGTATAAAATGAATAATTGCAAACATTGTGAAAGTTATGGTCATTTCAACTTTCCGGGCAAACTAGGCTTCACTCTAGGGCGTTGCCCCACCACATCTAATAGCAACGGCCTTAGAAGTCAACCCCAGATGAATAAAATACATAAAAGATGCCACAGCTTTTCCATCGTATAAAACGAATAATTGCGACCAGTGTGAAAGTTATTGTCATTTCTACGTTCCGGGCAACCTAGGCTTCACTCTAGGGCGTTGCGGCACCAGATCGAAAAGTGAGGGCCTTAGAAGTCAACGCCAGAAGCATAAAATACGATATAAATACAACAGCTTTTCCATTGTATAAAACGAATAATTGCAAGCAATGTGAATGTAATGGTCATTTCTACGTTCCGGGCAACCTAGGCTTCACTCTAGGGCGTTGCTCCACCAGATCGAATAGTTAGAGCCTTAGAAATCAACGCCAGAAGCATAAAATACAACATAAATACAACAGCTTTCCCATCGTATAAAACGAATAATTGTAACCAGTGTGAAAGTTATGGTCATTTCTACGTACCGGGCAACCTTGGCTCCACTCTAGGGCGTTGCTCCACCAAACCGAATAGCTAGGGCCTTAGAAGTCAACGCCAGGAGCATAAAATACAATAAAGATTCAAAAGATTTTCCATCGTATAACAGGAATAACTGCAAACGGTGTGAATGTAATGGTCATTTCTACGTTCCAGGCAACCTGGGCTTCACTCTAGGGCGTTGTTCCACCAGATCGAATAGTTAGGCCCTAAGAAGTCAACGCCAGAAGCATTAAATGCAATAAAGGTACAACAGTTTTTCCATCGTATAACAGGAATGATTCCAACCAGTTTGCAAATGATGGTCATTTCTACGTTCCGGGCAACCTAGGTTTCACTCTAGGGCGTCCCTCCAATAGATCGAATGGCTAGGGACTTAGAAGTCAACGCCCGAAGCATAAAATGCAAAATAATTAGAACAGTTTTTCCATTGCATAAAACGAATAATTGCTACCAGTGCAAAAGTTATGGTCATTTCTACGTTCCGGGCAACCTAGGCTCCACTCTAAGGCGTTGCTCCACCAAGTCGAATAGCTAGGGACTTAGAAGTCAACGCCCGAAGCATAAAATGCAAAATAATTAGAACAGTTTTTCCATTGCATAAAACGAATAATTGCTACCAGTGCAAAAGTTATGGTCATTTCTACGTTCGGGGCAACCTAGGCTTCACTCTATGGCGTTGTTCCACCAGATGTAATAGTTAGGGCCTAAGAAGTCAACGCCAGAAGCATTAAATACGATATAAATAAAACAGCTTTTCCATCGTATAAAACAAATAATTGCACCAGTTTGATAGTGATGGTCATTTCTACGTACCGGGCAACCTAGGCTTCACTCTAGGGCGTTGCTCCACCAGATCGAATAGTTAGGGCCTTAGAAGTCAACGCCCGAAGCATAAAGTATAAAATAAATAGAACAGTTTTTCCATCGTATAAAATGAATAATTGCTACCAGTGTGAAAGTTATGGTCATTTCTACTTTCCGGGCAACCTAGGCTTCACTCTAGGGCGTTGTTCCACCAAATGGAATAGTTAGGGCCTAAGAAGTCAACGCCAGAAGCATAAAATACGATATAAATACAACAGCTTTTCCATCGTATAAAACGAATAATTGCAACCAGTGTGAAAGTAATGGTCATTTCCACGTTCCGGGCAACCTAGGCTCCACTCTAAGTCGTTGCTCCACCAAATCGAATAGCTAGGGACTTAGAAGTCAACGCCCGAAGCATAAAATGCAAAATAATTAGAACAGTTTTTCCATTGCATAAAACGAATAATTGCTACCAGTGCAAAAGTTATGGTCATTTCTACTTTCCGGGCAACCTAGGCTTCACCCTAGGGCATTTTTCCATCAGATAGAATAGTTAGGTCCTTAGAAGTCAACGCCCGAAGCATAAAATACAATATAAATACAACAGCTTTTCCATTGTATAAAACGAATAATTGCTACCAGTGTAAGAGTTATGGTCATTTCTACGTTACGGGCAACCTAGGCTTCACCATAGGCCGTTGTTCCACCAGATCGAATAGTTAGGGCCTAAGAAGTGAACGCCAGAAGCATAAAATACAATATAAATACAATAGTTTTTCCTACATATAAAACGAATGATAGCAACCAGTGTGAAAGTTATGGTCATTTCTACGTTCCGGGCAACCTAGGCTGCACTCTAGGGCGTTGCTCCACCAGATCGAATAGTTAGGGCCTTAGAAGTCAACGCCCGAAGCATAAAATACAAAATAAATAAAACAGTTTTTCCATCGTATAAAACGAAAAACTGCAAACAGTGTGAAAGATATGGACATTTCTACGATCCGGGCTACCTAGGCTTCACTCTATGGCGTTGTTCCACCAGATGGAATAGTTAGGGCCTAAGAAGTCAACGCCCGAAGCATAAAATACAATGTAAATAGAACAGTTTTTGCATCGTATAAAACGAATAATCGCAACCAGTATGAAAGTTATGGTCATTTCTACTTTCTGGGCAACCTAGGCTTCACCCTAGGGCGTTGCACCACCAGATCGAATAGTTAGGGCCTTAGAAATCAACGCCAGAAGCATAAAATACAATAAAGATGCAACAGTCTTTCCATCGTAAAACAGGAATAATTGCAACCAGTGCGAAGGTAATGGTCTTTTCTACGTTCCGGGCAACCTAGTCTTCACTCTAGGGCGTTGTTGAACCAGATCGAATAGTTAGGGCCTAAGAAGTCAACGCCAGAAGCATAAAATACAAAATAAATATAACAGTTTTTCCATCGTATAAAACGTATGATAGCAACCAGTGTGAAAGTTATGGTCATTTCTGCGTTCCGGGCAACCTAGGCTTCACTCTAGGGCTTTGCGCCACCAGATCGAATAGTTAGGGCCTTAGAAGTCAACGCCCGAAGCATAAAATACAAAATAAATAAACAGTTTTTCCATCGTATAAAACGAATAATTGCAACCAGTATGAATGTTAACGTCATTTCTACTTTCCGGGCAACATAGGCTTCACCCTTGGGCGTTGCACCAGCAGATTGAATAGTTAGGGCCTTAGAAGTCAACGCCCGGAGCATAAAATTCAAAATAAATAGAACAGCTTTTCCATCGTATAAAACGAATAATTGCAACCAGTGTGAAAGTTATGGTCATTTCTACGTTCCGGGCAACCTAGGCTTCACTCTATGGCGTTCTTCCACCACGTCGAATAGCTACGGCCTCAGAAGTCACCGCCTGAAGTATAAAATACAATAAAAGTACAACAGTCTTTCCATCCTATAACAGGAATAATTGCAAGCCGTGTGAAAGTGATGGTCAGTTCTACGTTCCAGGCAACGTAGGCTTCACTCTAGGGCGTTGCTCCACCAGACCGAATAGTTACGGCCTAAGAAGTCAACGCCAGAAGCATAAAATGCAAAATAAATAGAACAGTTTGTCCATTGTATATAACGAATAACTGTAACCAGTGTGAAAGTACTGGTCATTTCTACGTTCCGGGTAACCTAGGTTTCACCCTAGGTCGTTGCTCCACCAGATCGAATAGCTAGGGACTTAGAATTCAACGCCAGAAGGATAAAGTACAATATAAGTACAACAGTTTTTCCATCGTATAAAATGAATATTTGCAAAAATTGTGAAAGTAATGGTCATTTCTACGTTCCGGGCAACCTATGCGACACTCTAAGGCATTGCTCCACCACATCTAATAACTACGGCCTTAAAAGAGAACGCCAGAAGCATAAAACACGATATAAATACAACAGCTTTTCCATCGTATAAAATGATTAATTGCAATCAGTTTGAAAGTGATGGTCATTTCTCCTTTCCGGGCAAACTCGGCTTCACTCTAGGGCGTTGCTCCACTAGGTCGAACAACTATGGCCTTAGAAGTCAACGCCAGAAACATAAAATACAATATAAATACAACAGTTTTTCCATCGTATAAAACGAATAATTGCAACCAGTATGAAACTTATGGTCATTTCTACAATCCGAGCAACCTAGGCTTCACCCTAGGGCGTTGCTATAACATATTGAATAGTTAGGGCCTTAGAAGTCAACGCCCGAACCATAAAATGCAAAAAAAATACAACAGTGTTTCCATCATATTAGAGGAATAATTGCAACCAGTTTGAAAGTGATGGCCAATTCTACGTTCCGGGCAACCTAGGTTTCAATCCAGGGCGTTGCTCCACCAGACCGAATAGTTAGGTCCTTAGAAGTAAACGCCCGAAGCATAAAATACGATATAAATACAACAGTTTTTCCATCGTATAAAACGAAAAACTGCAAACAGTGTGAAAGATATGGACATTTCTACGATCCGGGCTACCTAGGCTTCACTCTATGGCGTTGTTCCACCAGATGTAATAGTTAGGGCCTAAGAAGTCAACGCCAGAAGCATTAAATACGATATAAATAAAACAGCTTTTCCATCGTATAAAACAAATAATTGCACCAGTTTGATAGTGATGGTCATTTCTACGTACCGGGCAACCTAGGCTTCACTCTAGGGCGTTGCTCCACCAGATCGAATAGTTAGGGCCTTAGAAGTCAACGCCCGAAGCATAAAGTATAAAATAAATAGAACAGTTTTTCCATCGTATAAAATGAATAATTGCTACCAGTGTGAAAGTTATGGTCATTTCTACTTTCCGGGCAACCTAGGCTTCACTCTAGGGCGTTGTTCCACCAAATGGAATAGTTAGGGCCTAAGAAGTCAACGCCAGAAGCATAAAATACGATATAAATACAACAGCTTTTCCATCGTATAAAACGAATAATTGCAACCAGTGTGAAAGTAATGGTCATTTCCACGTTCCGGGCAACCTAGGCTCCACTCTAAGTCGTTGCTCCACCAAATCGAATAGCTAGGGACTTAGAAGTCAACGCCCGAAGCATAAAATGCAAAATAATTAGAACAGTTTTTCCATTGCATAAAACGAATAATTGCTACCAGTGCAAAAGTTATGGTCATTTCTACTTTCCGGGCAACCTAGGCTTCACCCTAGGGCATTTTTCCATCAGATAGAATAGTTAGGTCCTTAGAAGTCAACGCCCGAAGCATAAAATACAATATAAATACAACAGCTTTTCCATTGTATAAAACGAATAATTGCTACCAGTGTAAGAGTTATGGTCATTTCTACGTTACGGGCAACCTAGGCTTCACCATAGGCCGTTGTTCCACCAGATCGAATAGTTAGGGCCTAAGAAGTGAACGCCAGAAGCATAAAATACAATATAAATACAATAGTTTTTCCTACATATAAAACGAATGATAGCAACCAGTGTGAAAGTTATGGTCATTTCTACGTTCCGGGCAACCTAGGCTGCACTCTAGGGCGTTGCTCCACCAGATCGAATAGTTAGGGCCTTAGAAGTCAACGCCCGAAGCATAAAATACAAAATAAATAAAACAGTTTTTCCATCGTATAAAACGAAAAACTGCAAACAGTGTGAAAGATATGGACATTTCTACGATCCGGGCTACCTAGGCTTCACTCTATGGCGTTGTTCCACCAGATGGAATAGTTAGGGCCTAAGAAGTCAACGCCAGAAGCATAAAATACGATATAAATACAACAGCTTTTCCATCGTATAAAACAAATAATTGCAACCAGTTTGATAGTGATGGTCATTTCTACGTACCGGGCAACCTAGGCTTCACTCTAGGGCGTTGCTCCACCAGATCGAATAGTTAGGGCCTTAGAAGTCAACGCCCGAAGCATAAAGTATAAAATAAATAGAACATTTTTTCCATCGTATAAAACGAATAATTGCTACCAGTGTGTAAGTTATGGTCATTTCTACTTTCCGGGCAACCTAGACTTCACCCTAGGGCGTTGTTCCACCAGATGGAATGGTTAGGGCCTAAGAAGTCAACGCCAGAAGCATAAACTGCAATAAAAATACAACAGTTTTTCCATCGTATAGCAGGAATAATTTGCACCCAGTGTGATAGTAGTGGTCATTTCTACGTTCCGGGCAACCTAGGTTTCACTCCAGGGCGTTGCTCCACCAGATCGAATAGTTACGGCCTAAGAAGTCAACGCCAGAAGCACAAAATACGATAAAGATGCAACAGTTTTTCCATCGTATAAAACGAATAATTGCAACCAGTGTGAAAGTTATGGTCATTTCTACATTCCGAGCAACCTAGGCTTCACTCTAGAGCGTTGCTCCACCAGATCAAACAGTTAGGGCCTTAGAAGTCAACGCCCGAAGCATAAAATACAAAATAAATAGAACAGTTTTTCCATTGTATAAAACGGATAATTGCTACCAGTGTAAAAGTTATGATCATTTCTACGTTCCGGGCAACCTAGGCTTCACCCTAGGGCGTTGTTCAACCAGATCGAATAGTTAGGGCCTAAGAAATCAACACCCGAAGAATCAAATACAAAATAAGTACAACAGCCTTTACACCGTATAAAACGAATAATTGCAAACTGTGTGAAGATGATGGTCATATCTACGTTCCGGGCAACCTAGGCTTCACTGTAGGGTGTTGCTCCACCAGATCGAAATGCCAGGGCCTAAGAAGTCAACGCCCGAAGCGTTAAATACAAAATAAATAGAACAGTTTTTCCATTGTATAAAACGAATAATTGCTACCAGTGTAAGAGTTATGGTCATTTCTACGTTACGGGCAACCTAGGCTTCACCATAGGCCGTTGTTCCACCAGATCGAATAGTTAGGGCCTAAGAAGTGAACGCCAGAAGCATAAAATACAATATAAATACAACAGTTTTTCCTACATATAAAACGAATGATAGCAACCAGTGTGAAAGTTATGGTCATTTCTACGTTCCGGGCAACCCAGGCTGCACTCTAGGGCGTTGCTCCACCAGATCGAATAGTTAGGGCCTTAGAAGTCAACGCCCGAAGCATAAAATACAAAATAAATAAAACAGTTTTTCCATCGTATAAAACAAAAAACTGCAAACAGTGTGAAAGATATGGACATTTCTACGATCCGGGCTACCTAGGCTTCACTCTATGGCGTTGTTCCACCAGATGGAATAGTTAGGGCCTAAGAAGTCAACGCCAGAAGCATAAAATACGATATAAATACAACAGCTTTTCCATCGTATAAAACAAATAATTGCAACCAGTTTGATAGTGATGGTCATTTCTACGTACCGGGCAACCTAGGCTTCACTCTAGGGCGTTGCTCCACCAGATCGAATAGTTAGGGCCTTAGAAGTCAACGCCCGAAGCATAAAGTATAAAATAAATAGAACAGTTTTTCCATCGTATAAAACGAATAATTGCTACCAGTGTGTAAGTTATGGTCATTTCTACTTTCCGGGCAACCTAGACTTCACCCTAGGGCGTTGTTCCACCAGATGGAATGGTTAGGGCCTAAGAAGTCAACGCCAGAAGCATAAAATACGATATAAATACAACAGCTTTTCCATCGTATAAGACGAATAATTGCAACCAGTGTGAAAGTTATGGTCATTTCTACGTTCCGGGCAACCTAGGCCTCACCCTAGGGCGTTGCTCCAACAGATTGAATAGTTAGGGCCTTAGAAGTCTATGCCCGAAGCATAAAATGCAATAAAAATACAACAGTTTTTCCATCGTATAGCAGGAATAATTTGCAACCAGTGTGATAGTAGTGGTCATTTCTACGTTCCGGGCAACCTAGGTTTCACTCCAGGGCGTTGCTCCACCAGATCGAATAGTTACGGCCTAAGAAGTCAACGCCAGAAGCACAAAATACGATAAAGATGCAACAGTTTTTCCATCGTATAAAACGAATAATTGCAACCAGTGTGAAAGTTATGGTCATTTCTACATTCCGAGCAACCTAGGCTTCACTCTAGGGCGTTGTTCCGCAAGATCGAATAGTTAGGGCCTAAGAAGTCAACGCCAGAAGCATAAAATACGATATAAATATAACAGTTTTTCCATCGTATAAAACGAATAATAGCAACCAGTGTGAAAGTTATGGTCATTTCTACGTTTCGGGCAACCTAGGCTTCACTCTAGGTCGTTGCTCCACCAGATCGAATAGCTAGGGACTTAGAATTCAACGCCAGAAGGATAAAGTACAATATAAGTACAACAGTTTTTCCATCGTATAAAATGAATATTTGCAAAAATTGTGAAAGTAATGGTCATTTCTACGTTCCGGGCAACCTATGCGACACTCTATGGCATTGCTCCACCACATCTAATAACTACGGCCTTAAAAGAGAACGCCAGAAGCATAAAACACGATATAAATACAACAGCTTTTCCATCGTATAAAAGGATTAATTGCAATCAGTTTGAAAGTGATGGTCATTTCTCCTTTCCGGGCAAACTCGGCTTCACTCTAGGGCGTTGCTCCACTAGGTCGAACAACTATGGCCTTAGAAGTCAACGCCAGAAACATAAAATACAATATAAATACAACAGTTTTTCCATCGTATAAAACGAATAATTGCAACCAGTATGAAACTTATGGTCATTTCTACAATCCGAGCAACCTAGGCTTCACCCTAGGGCGTTGCTATAACATATTGAATAGTTAGGGCCTTAGAAGTCAACGCCCGAACCATAAAATGCAAAAAAAATACAACAGTGTTTCCATCATATTAGAGGAATAATTGCAACCAGTTTGAAAGTGATGGCCAATTCTACGTTCCGGGCAACCTAGGTTTCAATCCAGGGCGTTGCTCCACCAGACCGAATAGTTAGGTCCTTAGAAGTAAACGCCCGAAGCATAAAATACGATATAAATACAACAGTTTTTCCATCGTATAAAACGAAAAACTGCAAACAGTGTGAAAGATATGGACATTTCTACAATCCGGGCTACCTAGGCTTCACTCTATGGCGTTGTTCCACCAGATGTAATAGTTAGGGCCTAAGAAGTCAACGCCAGAAGCATTAAATACGATATAAATAAAACAGCTTTTCCATCGTATAAAACAAATAATTGCACCAGTTTGATAGTGATGGTCATTTCTACGTACCGGGCAACCTAGGCTTCACTCTAGGGCGTTGCTCCACCAGATCGAATAGTTAGGGCCTTAGAAGTCAACGCCCGAAGCATAAAGTATAAAATAAATAGAACAGTTTTTCCATCGTATAAAATGAATAATTGCTACCAGTGTGAAAGTTATGGTCATTTCTACTTTCCGGGCAACCTAGGCTTCACTCTAGGGCGTTGTTCCACCAAATGGAATAGCTAGGGCCTAAGAAGTCAACGCCAGAAGCATAAAATACGATATAAATACAACAGCTTTTCCATCGTATAAAACGAATAATTGCAACAGGTGTGAAAGTAATGGTCATTTCCACGTTCCGGGCAACCTAGGCTCCACTCTAAGTCGTTGCTCCACCAAATCGAATAGCTAGGGACTTAGAAGTCAACGCCCGAAGCATAAAATGCAAAATAATTAGAACAGTTTTTCCATTGCATAAAACGAATAATTGCTACCAGTGCAAAAGTTATGGTCATTTCTACTTTCCGGGCAACCTAGGCTTCACCCTAGGGCATTTTTCCATCAGATAGAATAGTTAGGTCCTTAGAAGTCAACGCCCGAAGCATAAAATACAATATAAATACAACAGCTTTTCCATTGTATAAAACGAATAATTGCTACCAGTGTAAGAGTTATGGTCATTTCTACGTTACGGGCAACCTAGGCTTCACCATAGGCCGTTGTTCCACCAGATCGAATAGTTAGGGCCTAAGAAGTGAACGCCAGAAGCATAAAATACAATATAAATACAACAGTTTTTCCTACATATAAAACGAATGATAGCAACCAGTGTGAAAGTTATGGTCATTTCTACGTTCCGGGCAACCCAGGCTGCACTCTAGGGCGTTGCTCCACCAGGTCGAATAGTTAGGGCCTTAGAAGTCAACGCCCGAAGCATAAAATACAAAATAAATAAAACAGTTTTTCCATCGTATAAAACGAAAAACTGCAAACAGTGTGAAAGATATGGACATTTCTACGATCCGGGCTACCTAGGCTTCACTCTATGGCGTTGTTCCACCAGATGTAATAGTTAGGGCCTAAGAAGTCAACGCCAGAAGCGTTAAATACGATATAAATAAAACAGCTTTTCCATCGTATAAAACAAATAATTGCACCAGTTTGATAGTGATGGTCATTTCTACGTACCGGGCAACCTAGGCTTCACTCTAGGGCGTTGCTCCACCAGATCGAATAGTTAGGGCCTTAGAAGTCAACGCCCGAAGCATAAAGTATAAAATAAATAGAACAGTTTTTCCATCGTATAAAATGAATAATTGCTACCAGTGTGAAAGTTATGGTCATTTCTACTTTCCGGGCAACCTAGGCTTCACTCTAGGGCGTTGTTCCACCAAATGGAATAGTTAGGGCCTAAGAAGTCAACGCCAGAAGCATAAAATACGATATAAATACAACAGCTTTTCCATCGTATAAAACGAATAATTGCAACCAGTGTGAAAGTAATGGTCATTTCTACATTCCGAGCAACCTAGGCTTCACTCTAGGGCGTTGATCCAACAGATTGAATAGTTAGGGCCTTAGAAGTCAACGCCCGAAGCATAAAATGCAATAAAAATACAACAGTTTTTCCATCGTATAACAGGATTAATTGCAACCAGTTTGAAAGTGATGGTCATTTCTACGTTCCGGGCAACCTAGGCTTCACTCTAGGGCGTTGCTCCACTAGATCGAATAGCTAGGGCCTTAGAAGTCAACGCCAGAAGCATAAAATACGATATAGATACAACAGCTTTTCCATCGTATAAAAGGAATAATTGCAAACAGTGTGAAAGTAATGGTCATTTCTACGTTCCGTGCAACCTAGGCTTCACTCTAGAGCGTTGCTCCACCAGATCAAACAGTAAGGGCCTTAGAAGTCAACGCCCGAAGCATAAAATACAAAATAAATACAACAGTTTTTCCATTGTACAAAACGGATAATTGCTACCAGTGTAAAAGTTATGATCATTTCTACGTTCCGGGCAACCTAGGCTTCACCCTAGGGCGTTGTTCCACCAGATCGAATAGTTAGGGCCTAAGAAGTGAACCCCAGAAGCATAAAATACGATATAAATACAACAGCTTTTCCATCGTATAAAAGGAATAATTGCAAACAGTGTGAAAGTAATGGTCATTTCTACGTTCCGTGCAACCTAGGCTTCACTCTAGAGCGTTGCTCCACCAGATCAAACAGTTAGGGCCTTAGAAGTCAACGCCCGAAGCATAAAATACAAAATAAATAGAACAGTTTTTCCATTGTATAAAACGGATAATTGCTACCAGTGTAAAAGTTATGATCATTTCTACGTTCCGGGCAACCTAGGCTTCACCCTAGGGCGTTGTTCCGCCAGACCGAATAGTTAGGGCCTAAGAAGTGAACCCCAGAAGCATAAAATACAATATAAATACAACAGCTTTTCCATCGTATAAAAGGAATAATTGCAACCAGTGTGAAAGTTATGGTCATTTCTACATTCCGAGCAACCTAGGCTTCACCCTAGGTCGTTGCTCCACCAAATCGAATAGTTAGGGCATAACAAGTGAACGACAGAAGCATAAAATACAATATAAATAAAACAGTTTTTCCATCATATAAAACGAATGATAGCAACCAGTGTGAAAGTTAAGGTCATTTCTACGTTACGCGCAATCTTGGCTTTACCCTAGGGCGTTGTTCCACCAGATGTAATAGTTAGGGCCTAAGAAGTCAACGCCAGAAGCATAAAATACGTTATAAATAAAACATCTTTTCCATCGTATAAAACAAATAATTGCACCAGTTTGATAGTGATGGTCATTTCTACGTACCGGGCAACCTAGGCTTCACTCTAGGGCGGTGCTCCACCAGATCAAATAGTTAGGGCCTAAGAAGTCAACGCCAGAAGAATAAAATACGATATAAGTACAACAGTTTTTCCATCGTATAAAATGAATGATTGCGAACATTGTGAAAGTAATGGTCATTTCTGCGTGCCTGGCAACCTACGCGTGACTCTAGGGCGTTGCTGCTCCACATCTGATAGCTACGGCCTTAGAAGTTAACGCCCGAGGCATAAAATATAAAATAAATAGAACAGTCTTTCCATCCTATAAAAGGAATAATAGCAACCCGTGTGAAAGTGATGGTCATTTCTACGTTCCAGGCAACCTAGGCTTCACTCTAGGGCGTTGCTCCACCAGATCAAACAGTTAGGGCCTTAGAAGTCAACGCCCGAAGCATAAAATACAAAATAAATAAAACAGTTTTTCCATCGTATAAAACGAAAAACTGCAAACAGTGTGAAAGATATGGACATTTCTACGATCCGGGCTACCTAGGCTTCACTCTATGGCGTTGTTCCACCAGATGTAATAGTTAGGGCCTAAGAAGTCAACGCCAGAAGCGTTAAATACGATATAAATAAAACAGCTTTTCCATCGTATAAAACAAATAATTGCACCAGTTTGATAGTGATGGTCATTTCTACGTACCGGGCAACCTAGGCTTCACTCTAGGGCGTTGCTCCACCAGATCGAATAGTTAGGGCCTTAGAAGTCAACGCCCGAAGCATAAAGTATAAAATAAATAGAACAGTTTTTCCATCGTATAAAATGAATAATTGCTACCAGTGTGAAAGTTATGGTCATTTCTACTTTCCGGGCAACCTAGGCTTCACTCTAGGGCGTTGTTCCACCAAATGGAATAGTTAGGGCCTAAGAAGTCAACGCCAGAAGCATAAAATACGATATAAATACAACAGCTTTTCCATCGTATAAAACGAATAATTGCAACCAGTGTGAAAGTAATGGTCATTTCTACATTCCGAGCAACCTAGGCTTCACTCTAGGGCGTTGATCCAACAGATTGAATAGTTAGGGCCTTAGAAGTCAACGCCCGAAGCATAAAATGCAATAAAAATACAACAGTTTTTCCATCGTATAACAGGATTAATTGCAACCAGTTTGAAAGTGATGGTCATTTCTACGTTCCGGGCAACCTAGGCTTCACTCTAGGGCGTTGCTCCACTAGATCGAATAGCTAGGGCCTTAGAAGTCAACGCCAGAAGCATAAAATACGATATAGATACAACAGCTTTTCCATCGTATAAAAGGAATAATTGCAAACAGTGTGAAAGTAATGGTCATTTCTACGTTCCGTGCAACCTAGGCTTCACTCTAGAGCGTTGCTCCACCAGATCAAACAGTTAGGGCCTTAGAAGTCAACGCCCGAAGCATAAAATACAAAATAAATACAACAGTTTTTCCATTGTATAAAACGGATAATTGCTACCAGTGTAAAAGTTATGATCATTTCTACGTTCCGGGCAACCTAGGCTTCACCCTAGGGCGTTGTTCCACCAGATCGAATAGTTAGGGCCTAAGAAGTGAACCCCAGAAGCATAAAATACAATATAAATACAACAGCTTTTCCATCGTATAAAAGGAATAATTGCAACCAGTGTGAAAGTTATGGTCATTTCTACATTCCGAGCAACCTAGGCTTCACCCTAGGTCGTTGCTCCACCAAATCGAATAGTTAGGGCATAAGAAGTGAACGACAGAAGCATAAAATACAATATAAATAAAACAGTTTTTCAATTGTATAAAACGGATAATTGCTACCAGTGTAAAAGTTATGATCATTTCTACGTTCCGGGCAACCTAGGCTTCACCCTAGGGCGTTGTTCCACCAGACCGAATAGTTAGGGCCTAAGAAGTGAACCCCAGAAGCATAAAATACAATATAAATACAACAGCTTTTCCATCGTATAAAAGGAATAATTGCAACCAGTGTGAAAGTTATGGTCATTTCTACATTCCGAGCAACCTAGGCTTCACCCTAGGTCGTTGCTCCACCAAATCGAATAGTTAGGGCATAACAAGTGAACGACAGAAGCATAAAATACAATATAAATAAAACAGTTTTTCCATCATATAAAACGAATGATAGCAACCAGTGTGAAAGTTAAGGTCATTTCTACGTTACGCGCAATCTTGGCTTTACCCTAGGGCGTTGTTCCACCAGATGTAATAGTTAGGGCCTAAGAAGTCAACGCCAGAAGCATAAAATACGTTATAAATAAAACATCTTTTCCATCGTATAAAACAAATAATTGCACCAGTTTGATAGTGATGGTCATTTCTACGTACCGGGCAACCTAGGCTTCACTCTAGGGCGGTGCTCCACCAGATCAAATAGTTAGGGCCTAAGAAGTCGACGCCAGAAGAATAAAATACGATATAAGTATAACAGTTTTTCCATCGTATAAAATGAATGATTGCGAACATTGTGAAAGTAATGGTCATTTCTGCGTGCCTGGCAACCTACGCGTGACTCTAGGGCGTTGCTGCTCCACATCTGATAGCTACGGCCTTAGAAGTTAACGCCCGAGGCATAAAATATAAAATAAATAGAACAGTCTTTCCATCCTATAAAAGGAATAATAGCAACCCGTGTGAAAGTGATGGTCATTTCTACGTTCCAGGCAACCTAGGCTTCACTCTAGGGCGTTGCTCCACCAGATCAAACAGTTAGGGCCTTAGAAGTCAACGCCCGAAGCGTTAAATACAAAATAAATAGAACAGTTTTTCCATTGTATAAAACGAATAATTGCTACCAGTGTAAGAGTTATGGTCATTTCTACGTTACGGGCAACCTAGGCTTCACCATAGGCCGTTGTTCCACCAGATCCAATAGTTAGGGCCTAAGAAGTGAACGCCAGAAGCATAAAATACAATATAAATACAACAGTTTTTCCATCATATAAAACGAATGATAGCAACCAGTGTGAAAGTTATGGTCATTTCTACGTTCCGGGCAACCTAGGCTGCACTCTAGGGCGTTGCTCCACCAGATCGAATAGTTAGGGCCTTAGAAGTCAACGCCCGAAGCATAAAATACAAAATAAATAAAACAGTTTTTCCATCGTATAAAACGAAAAACTGCAAACAGTGTGAAAGATATGGACATTTCTACGATCCGGGCTACCTAGGCTTCACTCTATGGCGTTGTTCCACCAGATGTAATAGTTAGGGCCTAAGAAGTCAACGCCAGAAGCGTTAAATACGATATAAATAAAACAGCTTTTCCATCGTATAAAACAAATAATTGCACCAGTTTGATAGTGATGGTCATTTCTACGTACCGGGCAACCTAGGCTTCACTCTAGGGCGTTGCTCCACCAGATCGAATAGTTAGGGCCTTAGAAGTCAACGCCCGAAGCATAAAGTATAAAATAAATAGAACAGTTTTTCCATCGTATAAAATGAATAATTGCTACCAGTGTGAAAGTTATGGTCATTTCTACTTTCCGGGCAACCTAGGCTTCACTCTAGGGCGTTGTTCCACCAAATGGAATAGTTAGGGCCTAAGAAGTCAACGCCAGAAGCATAAAATACGATATAAATACAACAGCTTTTCCATCGTATAAAACGAATAATTGCAACCAGTGTGAAAGTAATGGTCATTTCTACATTCCGAGCAACCTAGGCTTCACTCTAGGGCGTTGATCCAACAGATTGAATAGTTAGGGCCTTAGAAGTCAACGCCCGAAGCATAAAATGCAATAAAAATACAACAGTTTTTCCATCGTATAACAGGATTAATTGCAACCAGTTTGAAAGTGATGGTCATTTCTACGTTCCGGGCAACCTAGGCTTCACTCTAGGGCGTTGCTCCACTAGATCCAATAGCTAGGGCCTTAGAAGTCAACGCCAGAAGCATAAAATACGATATAGATACAACAGCTTTTCCATCGTATAAAAGGAATAATTGCAAACAGTGTGAAAGTAATGGTCATTTCTACGTTCCGTGCAACCTAGGCTTCACTCTAGAGCGTTGCTCCACCAGATCAAACAGTAAGGGCCTTAGAAGTCAACGCCCGAAGCATAAAATACAAAATAAATACAACAGTTTTTCCATTGTATAAAACGGATAATTGCTACCAGTGTAAAAGTTATGATCATTTCTACGTTCCGGGCAACCTAGGCTTCACCCTAGGGCGTTGTTCCACCAGATCGAATAGTTAGGGCCTAAGAAGTGAACCCCAGAAGCATAAAATACGATATAAATACAACAGCTTTTCCATCGTATAAAAGGAATAATTGCAAACAGTGTGAAAGTAATGGTCATTTCTACGTTCCGTGCAACCTAGGCTTCACTCTAGAGCGTTGCTCCACCAGATCAAACAGTTAGGGCCTTAGAAGTCAACGCCCGAAGCATAAAATACAAAATAAATAGAACAGTTTTTCCATTGTATAAAACGGATAATTGCTACCAGTGTAAAAGTTATGATCATTTCTACGTTCCGGGCAACCTAGGCTTCACCCTAGGGCGTTGTTCCACCAGATCGAATAGTTAGGGCCTAAGAAGTGAACCCCAGAAGCATAAAATACAATATAAATACAACAGCTTTTCCATCGTATAAAAGGAATAATTGCAACCAGTGTGAAAGTTATGGTCATTTCTACATTCCGAGCAACCTAGGCTTCACCCTAGGTCGTTGCTCCACCAAATCGAATAGTTAGGGCATAACAAGTGAACGACAGAAGCATAAAATACAATATAAGTAAAACAGTTTTTCCATCATATAAAACGAATGATAGCAACCAGTGTGAAAGTTAAGGTCATTTCTACGTTACGCGCAATCTTGGCTTTACCCTAGGGCGTTGTTCCACCAGATGTAATAGTTAGGGCCTAAGAAGTCAACGCCAGAAGCATAAAATACGTTATAAATAAAACATCTTTTCCATCGTATAAAACAAATAATTGCACCAGTTTGATAGTGATGGTCATTTCTACGTACCGGGCAACCTAGGCTTCACTCTAGGGCGGTGCTCCACCAGATCAAATAGTTAGGGCCTAAGAAGTCAACGCCAGAAGAATAAAATACGATATAAGTACAACAGTTTTTCCATCGTATAAAATGAATGATTGCGAACATTGTGAAAGTAATGGTCATTTCTGCGTGCCTGGCAACCTACGCGTGACTCTAGGGCGTTGCTGCTCCACATCTGATAGCTACGGCCTTAGAAGTTAACGCCCGAGGCATAAAATATAAAATAAATAGAACAGTCTTTCCATCCTATAAAAGGAATAATAGCAACCCGTGTGAAAGTGATGGTCATTTCTACGTTCCAGGCAACCTAGGCTTCACTCTAGGGCGTTGCTCCACCAGATCAAACAGTTAGGGCCTTAGAAGTCAACGCCCGAAGCGTTAAATACAAAATAAATAGAACAGTTTTTCCATTGTATAAAACGAATAATTGCTACCAGTGTAAGAGTTATGGTCATTTCTACGTTACGGGCAACCTAGGCTTCACCATAGGCCGTTGTTCCACCAGATCCAATAGTTAGGGCCTAAGAAGTGAACGCCAGAAGCATAAAATAAAATATAAATACAACAGTTTTTCCATCATATAAAACGAATGATAGCAACCAGTGTGAAAGTTATGGTCATTTCTACGTTCCGGGCAACCTAGGCTGCACTCTAGGGCGTTGCTCCACCAGATCGAATAGTTAGGGCCTTAGAAGTCAACGCCCGAAGCATAAAATACAAAATAAATAAAACAGTTTTTCCATCGTATAAAACGAAAAACTGCAAACAGTGTGAAAGATATGGACATTTCTACGATCCGGGCTACCTAGGCTTCACTCTATGGCGTTGTTCCACCAGATGTAATAGTTAGGGCCTAAGAAGTCAACGCCAGAAGCGTTAAATACGATATAAATAAAACAGCTTTTCCATCGTATAAAACAAATAATTGCACCAGTTTGATAGTGATGGTCATTTCTACGTACCGGGCAACCTAGGCTTCACTCTAGGGCGTTGCTCCACCAGATCGAATAGTTAGGGCCTTAGAAGTCAACGCCCGAAGCATAAAGTATAAAATAAATAGAACAGTTTTTCCATCGTATAAAATGAATAATTGCTACCAGTGTGAAAGTTATGGTCATTTCTACTTTCCGGGCAACCTAGGCTTCACTCTAGGGCGTTGTTCCACCAAATGGAATAGTTAGGGCCTAAGAAGTCAACGCCAGAAGCATAAAATACGATATAAATACAACAGCTTTTCCATCGTATAAAACGAATAATTGCAACCAGTGTGAAAGTAATGGTCATTTCTACATTCCGAGCAACCTAGGCTTCACTCTAGGGCGTTGATCCAACAGATTGAATAGTTAGGGCCTTAGAAGTCAACGCCCGAAGCATAAAATGCAATAAAAATACAACAGTTTTTCCATCGTATAACAGGATTAATTGCAACCAGTTTGAAAGTGATGGTCATTTCTACGTTCCGGGCAACCTAGGCTTCACTCTAGGGCGTTGCTCCACTAGATCGAATAGCTAGGGCCTTAGAAGTCAACGCCAGAAGCATAAAATACGATATAGATACAACAGCTTTTCCATCGTATAAAAGGAATAATTGCAAACAGTGTGAAAGTAATGGTCATTTCTACGTTCCGTGCAACCTAGGCTTCACTCTAGAGCGTTGCTCCACCAGATCAAACAGTAAGGGCCTTAGAAGTCAACGCCCGAAGCATAAAATACAAAATAAATACAACAGTTTTTCCATTGTATAAAACGGATAATTGCTACCAGTGTAAAAGTTATGATCATTTCTACGTTCCGGGCAACCTAGGCTTCACCCTAGGGCGTTGTTCCACCAGATCGAATAGTTAGGGCCTAAGAAGTCAACGCCAGAAGCATAAAATACGTTATAAATAAAACATCTTTTCCATCGTATAAAACAAATAATTGCACCAGTTTGATAGTGATGGTCATTTCTACGTACCGGGCAACCTAGGCTTCACTCTAGGGCGTTGCTCCACCAGATCGAATAGTTAGGGCCTTAGAAGTCAACGCCCGAAGCATAAAGTATAAAATAAATAGAACAGTTTTTCCATCGTATAAAACGAATAATTGCTACCAGTGTGAAAGTTATGGTCATTTCTACTTTCCGGGCAACCTAGGCTTCACTCTAGGGCGTTGTTCCACCAAATGGAATAGTTAGGGCCTAAAAAGTCAACGCCAGAAGCATAAAATACGATATAAATACAACAGCTTTTCCATCGTATAAAACGAATAATTGCAACCAGTTTGAAAGTGATGGTCATTTCTACGTTCCGGGCAACCTAGGCTTCACTTTAGGGCGTTGCTCCACTAGATCGAATAGCTAGGGCCTTAGAAGTCAACGACAGAAGCATAAAATACGATATAAATACAACAGCTTTTCCATCGTATAAAAGGAATAATTGCAAACAGTGTGAAAGTAATGGTCATTTCTACGTTCCGTGCAACCTAGGCTTCACTCTAGGTCGTTGCTCCACCAGATCGAATAGCTAGGGACTTAGAATTCAACGCCAGAAGGATAAAGTACAATATAAGTACAACAGTTTTTCCATCGTATAAAATGAATATTTGCAAAAATTGTGAAAGTAATGGTCATTTCTACGTTCCGGGCAACCTATGCGACACTCTAAGGCATTGCTCCACCACATCTAATAACTACGGCCTTAAAAGAGAACGCCAGAAGCATAAAACACGATATAAATACAACAGCTTTTCCATCGTATAAAATGATTAATTGCAATCAGTTTGAAAGTGATGGTCATTTCTCCTTTCCGGGCAAACTCGGCTTCACTCTAGGGCGTTGCTCCACTAGGTCGAACAACTATGGCCTTAGAAGTCAACGCCAGAAACATAAAATACAATATAAATACAACAGTTTTTCCATCGTTTAAAACGAATAATTGCAACCAGTATGAAACTTATGGTCATTTCTACAATCCGAGCAACCTAGGCTTCACCCTAGGGCGTTGCTATAACATATTGAATAGTTAGGGCCTTAGAAGTCAACGCCCGAACCATAAAATGCAAAAAAAATACAACAGTGTTTCCATCATATTAGAGGAATAATTGCAACCAGTTTGAAAGTGATGGCCAATTCTACGTTCCGGGCAACCTAGGTTTCAATCCAGGGCGTTGCTCCACCAGACCGAATAGTTAGGTCCTTAGAAGTAAACGCCCGAAGCATAAAATACGATATAAATACAACAGTTTTTCCATCGTATAAAACGAAAAACTGCAAACAGTGTGAAAGATATGGACATTTCTACGATCCGGGCTACCTAGGCTTCACTCTATGGCGTTGTTCCACCAGATGTAATAGTTAGGGCCTAAGAAGTCAACGCCAGAAGCATTAAATACGATATAAATAAAACAGCTTTTCCATCGTATAAAACAAATAATTGCACCAGTTTGATAGTGATGGTCATTTCTACGTACCGGGCAACCTAGGCTTCACTCTAGGGCGTTGCTCCACCAGATCAAACAGTTAGGGCCTTAGAAGTCAACGCCCGAAGCATAAAATACAAAATAAATACAACAGTTTTTCCATTGTATAAAACGGATAATTGCTACCAGTGTAAAAGTTATGATCATTTCTACGTTCGGGGAAACCTAGGCTTCACCCTAGGGCGTTGTTCCACCAGATCGAATAGTTAGGGCCTAAGAAGTGAACCCCAGAAGCATAAAATACAATATAAATACAACAGCTTTTCCATCGTATAAAAGGAATAATTGCAACCAGTGTGAAAGTTATGGTCATTTCTACATTCCGAGCAACCTAGGCTTCACCCTAGGTCGTTGCTCCACCAAATCGAATAGCTAGGGCATAAGAAGTGAACGACAGAAGCATAAAATACAATATAAATAAAACAGTTTTTCCATCATATAAAACGAATGATAGCAACCAGTGTGAAAGTTAAGGTCATTTCTACGTTACGCGCAATCTTGGCTTTACCCTAGGGCGTTGTTCCACCAGATGTAATAGTTAGGGCCTAAGAAGTCAACGCCAGAAGCATAAAATACGTTATAAATAAAACATCTTTTCCATCGTATAAAACAAATAATTGCACCAGTTTGATAGTGATGGTCATTTCTACGTACCGGGCAACCTAGGCTTCACTCTAGGGCGTTGCTCCACCAGATCGAATAGTTAGGGCCTTAGAAGTCAACGCCCGAAGCATAAAGTATAAAATAAATAGAACAGTTTTTCCATCGTATAAAACGAATAATTGCTACCAGTGTGAAAGTTATGGTCATTTCTACTTTCCGGGCAACCTAGGCTTCACTCTAGGGCGTTGTTCCACCAAATGGAATAGTTAGGGCCTAAGAAGTCAACGCCAGAAGCATAAAATACGATATAAATACAACAGCTTTTCCATCGTATAAAACGAATAATTGCAACCAGTTTGAAAGTGATGGTCATTTCTACGTTCCGGGCAACCTAGGCTTCACTTTAGGGCGTTGCTCCACTAGATCGAATAGCTAGGGCCTTAGAAGTCAACGACAGAAGCATAAAATACGATATAAATACAACAGCTTTTCCATTGTATAAAAGGAATAATTGCAAACAGTGTGAAAGTAATGGTCATTTCTACGTTCCGTGCAACCTAGGCTTCACTCTAGGTCGTTGCTCCACCAGATCGAATAGCTAGGGACTTAGAATTCAACGCCAGAAGGATAAAGTACAATATAAGTACAACAGTTTTTCCATCGTATAAAATGAATATTTGCAAAAATTGTGAAAGTAATGGTCATTTCTACGTTCCGGGCAACCTATGCGACACTCTAAGGCATTGCTCCACCACATCTAATAACTACGGCCTTAAAAGAGAACGCCAGAAGCATAAAACACGATATAAATACAACAGCTTTTCCATCGTATAAAATGATTAATTGCAATCAGTTTGAAAGTGATGGTCATTTCTCCTTTCCGGGCAAACTCGGCTTCACTCTAGGGCGTTGCTCCACTAGGTCGAACAACTATGGCCTTAGAAGTCAACGCCAGAAACATAAAATACAATATAAATACAACAGTTTTTCCATCGTATAAAACGAATAATTGCAACCAGTATGAAACTTATGGTCATTTCTACAATCCGAGCAACCTAGGCTTCACCCTAGGGCGTTGCTATAACATATTGAATAGTTAGGGCCTTAGAAGTCAACGCCCGAACCATAAAATGCAAAAAAAATACAACAGTGTTTCCATCATATTAGAGGAATAATTGCAACCAGTTTGAAAGTGATGGCCAATTCTACGTTCCGGGCAACCTAGGTTTCAATCCAGGGCATTGCTCCACCAGACCGAATAGTTAGGTCCTTAGAAGTAAACGCCCGAAGCATAAAATACGATATAAATACAACAGTTTTTCCATCGTATAAAACGAAAAACTGCAAACAGTGTGAAAGATATGGACATTTCTACGATCCGGGCTACCTAGGCTTCACTCTATGGCGTTGTTCCACCAGATGTAATAGTTAGGGCCTAAGAAGTCAACGCCAGAAGCATTAAATACGATATAAATAAAACAGCTTTTCCATCGTATAAAACAAATAATTGCACCAGTTTGATAGTGATGGTCATTTCTACGTACCGGGCAACCTAGGCTTCACTCTAGGGCCTTGCTCCACCAGATCGAATAGTTAGGGCCTTAGAAGTCAACGCCCGAAGCATAAAGTATAAAATAAATAGAACAGTTTTTCCATCGTATAAAATGAATAATTGCTACCAGTGTGAAAGTTATGGTCATTTCTACTTTCCGGGCAACCTAGTCTTCACTCTAGGGCGTTGTTCCACCAAATGGAATAGTTAGGGCCTAAGAAGTCAACGCCAGAAGCATAAAATACGATATAAATACAACAGCTTTTCCATCGTATAAAACGAATAATTGCAACCAGTGTGAAAGTAATGGTCATTTCCACGTTCCGGGCAACCTAGGCTCCACTCTAAGTCGTTGCTCCACCAAATCGAATAGCTAGGGACTTAGAAGTCAACGCCCGAAGCATAAAATGCAAAATAATTAGAACAGTTTTTCCATTGCATAAAACGAATAATTGCTACCAGTGCAAAAGTTATGGTCATTTCTACTTTCCGGGCAACCTAGGCTTCACCCTAGGGCATTTTTCCATCAGATAGAATAGTTAGGTCCTTAGAAGTCAACGCCCGAAGCATAAAATACAATATAAATACAACAGCTTTTCCATTGTATAAAACGAATAATTGCTACCAGTGTAAGAGTTATGGTCATTTCTACGTTACGGGCAACCTAGGCTTCACCATAGGCCGTTGTTCCACCAGATCGAATAGTTAGGGCCTAAGAAGTGAACGCCAGAAGCATAAAATACAATATAAATACAATAGTTTTTCCTACATATAAAACGAATGATAGCAACCAGTGTGAAAGTTATGGTCATTTCTACGTTCCGGGCAACCTAGGCTGCACTCTAGGGCGTTGCTCCACCAGATCGAATAGTTAGGGCCTTAGAAGTCAACGCCCGAAGCATAAAATACAAAATAAATGAAACAGTTTTTCCATCGTATAAAACGAAAAACTGCAAACAGTGTGAAAGATATGGACATTTCTACGATCCGGGCTACCTAGGCTTCACTCTATGGCGTTGTTCCACCAGATGGAATAGTTAGGGCCTAAGAAGTCAACGCCAGAAGCATAAAATACGATATAAATACAACAGCTTTTCCATCGTATAAAACAAATAATTGCAACCAGTTTGATAGTGATGGTCATTTCTACGTACCGGGCAACCTAGGCTTCACTCTAGGGCGTTGCTCCACCAGATCGAATAGTTAGGGCCTTAGAAGTCAACGCCCGAAGCATAAAGTATAAAATAAATAGAACATTTTTTCCATCGTATAAAACGAATAATTGCTACCAGTGTGTAAGTTATGGTCATTTCTACTTTCCGGGCAACCTAGACTTCACCCTAGGGCGTTGTTCCACCAGATGGAATGGTTAGGGCCTAAGAAGTCAACGCCAGAAGCATAAAATGCAATAAAAATACAACAGTTTTTCCATCGTATAGCAGGAATAATTTGCACCCAGTGTGATAGTAGTGGTCATTTCTACGTTCCGGGCAACCTAGGTTTCACTCCAGGGCGTTAGTCCACCAGATCGAATAGTTACGGCCTAAGAAGTCAACGCCAGAAGCACAAAATACGATAAAGATGCAACAGTTTTTCCATCGTATAAAACGAATAATTGCAACCAGTGTGAAAGTTATGGTCATTTCTACATTCCGAGCAACCTAGGCTTCACTCTAGAGCGTTGCTCCACCAGATCAAACAGTTAGGGCCTTAGAAGTCAACGCCCGAAGCATAAAATACAAAATAAATAGAACAGTTTTTCCATTGTATAAAACGGATAATTGCTACCAGTGTAAAAGTTATGATCATTTCTACGTTCCGGGCAACCTAGGCTTCACCCTAGGGCGTTGTTCAACCAGATCGAATAGTTAGGGCCTAAGAAATCAACACCAGAAGAATCAAATACAAAATAAGTACAACAGCCTTTACACCGTATAAAACGAATAATTGCAAACTGTGTGAAGATGATGGTCATATCTACGTTCCGGGCAACCTAGGCTTCACTGTAGGGTGTTGCTCCACCAGATCGAAATGCCAGGGCCTAAGAAGTCAACGCCCGAAGCGTTAAATACAAAATAAATAGAACAGTTTTTCCATTGTATAAAACGAATAATAGCAACCAGTGTGAAAGTTATGGTCATTTCTACGTTTCGGGCAACCTAGGCTTCACTCTAGGTCGTTGCTCCACCAGATCGAATAGCTAGGGACTTAGAATTCAACGCCAGAAGGATAAAGTACAATATAAGTACAACAGTTTTTCCATCGTATAAAATGAATATTTGCAAAAATTGTGAAAGTAATGGTCATTTCTACGTTCCGGGCAACCTATGCGACACTCTAAGGCATTGCTCCACCACATCTAATAACTACGGCCTTAAAAGAGAACGCCAGAAGCATAAAACACGATATAAATACAACAGCTTTTCCATCGTATAAAAGGATTAATTGCAATCAGTTTGAAAGTGATGGTCATTTCTCCTTTCCGGGCAAACTCGGCTTCACTCTAGGGCGTTGCTCCACTAGGTCGAACAACTATGGCCTTAGAAGTCAACGCCAGAAACATAAAATACAATATAAATACAACAGTTTTTCCATCGTATAAAACGAATAATTGCAACCAGTATGAAACTTATGGTCATTTCTACAATCCGAGCAACCTAGGCTTCACCCTAGGGCGTTGCTATAACATATTGAATAGTTAGGGCCTTAGAAGTCAACGCCCGAACCATAAAATGCAAAAAAAATACAACAGTGTTTCCATCATATTAGAGGAATAATTGCAACCAGTTTGAAAGTGATGGCCAATTCTACGTTCCGGGCAACCTAGGTTTCAATCCAGGGCGTTGCTCCACCAGACCGAATAGTTAGGTCCTTAGAAGTAAACGCCCGAAGCATAAAATACGATATAAATACAACAGTTTTTCCATCGTATAAAACGAAAAACTGCAAACAGTGTGAAAGATATGGACATTTCTACAATCCGGGCTACCTAGGCTTCACTCTATGGCGTTGTTCCACCAGATGTAATAGTTAGGGCCTAAGAAGTCAACGCCAGAAGCATTAAATACGATATAAATAAAACAGCTTTTCCATCGTATAAAACAAATAATTGCACCAGTTTGATAGTGATGGTCATTTCTACGTACCGGGCAACCTAGGCTTCACTCTAGGGCGTTGCTCCACCAGATCGAATAGTTAGGGCCTTAGAAGTCAACGCCCGAAGCATAAAATGCAAAATAATTAGAACAGTTTTTCCATTGCATAAAACGAATAATTGCTACCAGTGCAAAAGTTATGGTCATTTCTACGTTCCGGGCAACCTAGGCTCCACTCTAAGGCGTTGCTCCACCAAGTCGAATAGCTAGGTCCTTAGAAGTCAACGCCCGAAGCATAAAATACAATATAAATACAACAGCTTTTCCATTGTATAAAACGAATAATTGCTACCAGTGTAAGAGTTATGGTCATTTCTACGTTACGGGCAACCTAGGCTTCACCATAGGCCGTTGTTCCACCAGATCGAATAGTTAGGGCCTAAGAAGTGAACGCCAGAAGCATAAAATACAATATAAATACAACAGTTTTTCCTACATATAAAACGAATGATAGCAACCAGTGTGAAAGTTATGGTCATTTCTACGTTCCGGGCAACCCAGGCTGCACTCTAGGGCGTTGCTCCACCAGATCGAATAGTTAGGGCCTTAGAAGTCAACGCCCGAAGCATAAAATACAAAATAAATAAAACAGTTTTTCCATCGTATAAAACGAAAAACTGCAAACAGTGTGAAAGATATGGACATTTCTACGATCCGGGCTACCTAGGCTTCACTCTATGGCGTTGTTCCACCAGATGTAATAGTTAGGGCCTAAGAAGTCAACGCCAGAAGCGTTAAATACGATATAAATAAAACAGCTTTTCCATCGTATAAAACAAATAATTGCACCAGTTTGATAGTGATGGTCATTTCTACGTACCGGGCAACCTAGGCTTCACTCTAGGGCGTTGCTCCACCAGATCGAATAGTTAGGGCCTTAGAAGTCAACGCCCGAAGCATAAAGTATAAAATAAATAGAACAGTTTTTCCATCGTATAAAATGAATAATTGCTACCAGTGTGAAAGTTATGGTCATTTCTACTTTCCGGGCAACCTAGGCTTCACTCTAGGGCGTTGTTCCACCAAATGGAATAGTTAGGGCCTAAGAAGTCAACGCCAGAAGCATAAAATACGATATAAATACAACAGCTTTTCCATCGTATAAAACGAATAATTGCAACCAGTGTGAAAGTAATGGTCATTTCTACATTCCGAGCAACCTATGCTTCACTCTAGGGCGTTGATCCAACAGATTGAATAGTTAGGGCCTTAGAAGTCAACGCCCGAAGCATAAAATGCAATAAAAATACAACAGTTTTTCCATCGTATAACAGGATTAATTGCAACCAGTTTGAAAGTGATGGTCATTTCTACGTTCCGGGCAACCTAGGCTTCACTCTAGGGCGTTGCTCCACTAGATCGAATAGCTAGGGCCTTAGAAGTCAACGCCAGAAGCATAAAATACGATATAGATACAACAGCTTTTCCATCGTATAAAAGGAATAATTGCAAACAGTGTGAAAGTAATGGTCATTTCTACGTTCCGTGCAACCTAGGCTTCACTCTAGAGCGTTGCTCCACCAGATCAAACAGTAAGGGCCTTAGAAGTCAACGCCCGAAGCATAAAATACAAAATAAATACAACAGTTTTTCCATTGTAAAAAACGGATAATTGCTACCAGTGTAAAAGTTATGATCATTTCTACGTTCCGGGCAACCTAGGCTTCACCCTAGGGCGTTCTTCCACCAGATCGAATAGTTAGGGCCTAAGAAGTGAACCCCAGAAGCATAAAATACGATATAAATACAACAGCTTTTCCATCGTATAAAAGGAATAATTGCAAACAGTGTGAAAGTAATGGTCATTTCTACGTTCCGTGCAACCTAGGCTTCACTCTAGAGCGTTGCTCCACCAGATCAAACAGTTAGGGCCTTAGAAGTCAACGCCCGAAGCATAAAATACAAAATAAATAGAACAGTTTTTCCATTGTATAAAACGGATAATTGCTACCAGTGTAAAAGTTATGATCATTTCTACGTTCCGGGCAACCTAGGCTTCACCCTAGGGCGTTGTTCCACCAGATCGAATAGTTAGGGCCGAAGAAGTGAACCCCAGAAGCATAAAATACAATATAAATACAACAGCTTTTCCATCGTATAAAAGGAATAATTGCAACCAGTGTGAAAGTTATGGTCATTTCTACATTCCGAGCAACCTAGGCTTCACCCTAGGTCGTTGCTCCACCAAATCGAATAGTTAGGGCATAACAAGTGAACGACAGAAGCATAAAATACAATATAAATAAAACAGTTTTTCCATCATATAAAACGAATGATAGCAACCAGTGTGAAAGTTAAGGTCATTTCTACGTTACGCGCAATCTTGGCTTTACTCTAGGGCGTTGTTCCACCAGATGTAATAGTTAGGGCCTAAGAAGTCAACGCCAGAAGCATAAAATACGTTATAAATAAAACATCTTTTCCATCGTATAAAACAAATAATTGCACCAGTTTGATAGTGATGGTCATTTCTACGTACCGGGCAACCTAGGCTTCACTCTAGGGCGGTGCTCCACCAGATCAAATAGTTAGGGCCTAAGAAGTCAACGCCAGAAGAATAAAATACGATATAAGTACAACAGTTTTTCCATCGTATAAAATGAATGATTGCGAACATTGTGAAAGTAATGGTCATTTCTGCGTGCCTGGCAACCTACGCGTGACTCTAGGGCGTTGCTGCTCCACATCTGATAGCTACGGCCTTAGAAGTTAACGCCCGAGGCATAAAATATAAAATAAATAGAACAGTCTTTCCATCCTATAAAAGGAATAATAGCAACCCGTGTGAAAGTGATGGTCATTTCTACGTTCCAGGCAACCTAGGCTTCACTCTAGGGCGTTGCTCCACCAGATCAAACAGTTAGGGCCTTAGAAGTCAACGCCCGAAGCGTTAAATACAAAATAAATAGAACAGTTTTTCCATTGTATAAAACGAATAATTGCTACCAGTGTAAGAGTTATGGTCATTTCTACGTTACGGGCAACCTAGGCTTCACCATAGGCCGTTGTTCCACCAGATCCAATAGTTAGGGCCTAAGAAGTGAACGCCAGAAGCATAAAATACAATATAAATACAACAGTTTTTCCATCATATAAAACGAATGATAGCAACCAGTGTGAAAGTTATGGTCATTTCTACGTTCCGTGCAACCTAGGCTGCACTCTAGGGCGTTGCTCCACCAGATCGAATAGTTAGGGCCTTAGAAGTCAACGCCCGAAGCATAAAATACAAAATAAATAAAACAGTTTTTCCATCGTATAAAACGAAAAACTGCAAACAGTGTGAAAGATATGGACATTTCTACGATCCGGGCTACCTAGGCTTCACTCTATGGCGTTGTTCCACCAGATGTAATAGTTAGGGCCTAAGAAGTCAACGCCAGAAGCGTTAAATACGATATAAATAAAACAGCTTTTCCATCGTATAAAACAAATAATTGCACCAGTTTGATAGTGATGGTCATTTCTACGTACCGGGCAACCTAGGCTTCACTCTAGGGCGTTGCTCCACCAGATCGAATAGTTAGGGCCTTAGAAGTCAACGCCCGAAGCATAAAGTATAAAATAAATAGAACAGTTTTTCCATCGTATAAAATGAATAATTGCTACCAGTGTGAAAGTTATGGTCATTTCTACTTTCCGGGCAACCTAGGCTTCACTCTAGGGCGTTGTTCCACCAAATGGAATAGTTAGGGCCTAAGAAGTCAACGCCAGAAGCATAAAATACGATATAAATACAACAGCTTTTCCATCGTATAAAACGAATAATTGCAACCAGTGTGAAAGTAATGGTCATTTCTACATTCCGAGCAACCTAGGCTTCACTCTAGGGCGTTGATCCAACAGATTGAATAGTTAGGGCCTTAGAAGTCAACGCCCGAAGCATAAAATGCAATAAAAATACAACAGTTTTTCCATCGTATAACAGGATTAATTGCAACCAGTTTGAAAGTGATGGTCATTTCTACGTTCCGGGCAACCTAGGCTTCACTCTAGGGCGTTGCTCCACTAGATCGAATAGCTAGGGCCTTAGAAGTCAACGCCAGAAGCATAAAATACGATATAGATACAACAGCTTTTCCATCGTATAAAAGGAATAATTGCAAACAGTGTGAAAGTAATGGTCATTTCTACGTTCCGTGCAACCTAGGCTTCACTCTAGAGCGTTGCTCCACCAGATCAAACAGTAAGGGCCTTAGAAGTCAACGCCCGAAGCATAAAATACAAAATAAATACAACAGTTTTTCCATTGTATAAAACGGATAATTGCTACCAGTGTAAAAGTTATGATCATTTCTACGTTCCGGGCAACCTAGGCTTCACCCTAGGGCGTTGTTCCACCAGATCGAATAGTTAGGGCCTAAGAAGTGAACCCCAGAAGCATAAAATACGATATAAATACAACAGCTTTTCCACCGTATAAAAGGAATAATTGCAAACAGTGTGAAAGTAATGGTCATTTCTACGTTCCGTGCAACCTAGGCTTCACTCTAGAGCGTTGCTCCACCAGATCAAACAGTTAGGGCCTTAGAAGTCAACGCCCGAAGCATAAAATACAAAATAAATAGAACAGTTTTTCCATTGTATAAAACGGATAATTGCTACCAGTGTAAAAGTTATGATCATTTCTACGTTCCGGGCAACCTAGGCTTCACCCTAGGGCGTTGTTCCACCAGATCGAATAGTCAGGGCCTAAGAAGTGAACCCCAGAAGCATAAAATACAATATAAATACAACAGCTTTTCCATCGTATAAAAGGAATAATTGCAACCAGTGTGAAAGTTATGGTCATTTCTACATTCCGAGCAACCTAGGCTTCACCCTAGGTCGTTGCTCCACCAAATCGAATAGTTAGGGCATAACAAGTGAACGACAGAAGCATAAAATACAATATAAATAAAACAGTTTTTCCATCATATAAAACGAATGATAGCAACCAGTGTGAAAGTTAAGGTCATTTCTACGTTACGCGCAATCTTGGCTTTACCCTAGGGCGTTGTTCCACCAGATGTAATAGTTAGGGCCTAAGAAGTCAACGCCAGAAGCATAAAATACGTTATAAATAAAACATCTTTTCCATCGTATAAAACAAATAATTGCACCAGTTTGATAGTGATGGTCATTTCTACGTACCGGGCAACCTAGGCTTCACTCTAGGGCGGTGCTCCACCAGATCAAATAGTTAGGGCCTAAGAAGTCAACGCCAGAAGAATAAAATACGATATAAGTACAACAGTTTTTCCATCGTATAAAATGAATGATTGCGAACATTGTGAAAGTAATGGTCATTTCTGCGTGCCTGGCAAGCTACGCGTGACTCTAGGGCGTTGCTGCTCCACATCTGATAGCTACGGCCTTAGAAGTTAACGCCCGAGGCATAAAATATAAAATAAATAGAACAGTCTTTCCATCCTATAAAAGGAATAATAGCAACCCGTGTGAAAGTGATGGTCATTTCTACGTTCCAGGCAACCTAGGCTTCACTCTAGGGCGTTGCTCCACCAGATCAAACAGTTAGGGCCTTAGAAGTCAACGCCCGAAGCGTTAAATACAAAATAAATAGAACAGTTTTTCCATTGTATAAAACGAATAATTGCTACCAGTGTAAGAGTTATGGTCATTTCTACGTTACGGGCAACCTAGGCTTCACCATAGGCCGTTGTTCCACCAGATCCAATAGTTAGGGCCTAAGAAGTGAACGCCAGAAGCATAAAATAAAATATAAATACAACAGTTTTTCCATCATATAAAACGAATGATAGCAACCAGTGTGAAAGTTATGGTCATTTCTACGTTCCGGGCAACCTAGGCTGCACTCTAGGGCGTTGCTCCACCAGATCGAATAGTTAGGGCCTTAGAAGTCAACGCCCGAAGCATAAAATACAAAATAAATAAAACAGTTTTTCCATCGTATAAAACGAAAAACTGCAAACAGTGTGAAAGATATGGACATTTCTACGATCCGGGCTACCTAGGCTTCACTCTATGGCGTTGTTCCACCAGATGTAATAGTTAGGGTCTAAGAAGTCAACGCCAGAAGCGTTAAATACGATATAAATAAAACAGCTTTTCCATCGTATAAAACAAATAATTGCACCAGTTTGATAGTGATGGTCATTTCTACGTACCGGGCAACCTAGGCTTCACTCTAGGGCGTTGCTCCACCAGATCGAATAGTTAGGGCCTTAGAAGTCAACGCCCGAAGCATAAAGTATAAAATAAATAGAACAGTTTTTCCATCGTATAAAATGAATAATTGCTACCAGTGTGAAAGTTATGGTCATTTCTACTTTCCGGGCAACCTAGGCTTCACTCTAGGGCGTTGTTCCACCAAATGGAATAGTTAGGGCCTAAGAAGTCAACGCCAGAAGCATAAAATACGATATAAATACAACAGCTTTTCCATCGTATAAAACGAATAATTGCAACCAGTGTGAAAGTAATGGTCATTTCTACATTCCGAGCAACCTAGGCTTCACTCTAGGGCGTTGATCCAACAGATTGAATAGTTAGGGCCTTAGAAGTCAACGCCCGAAGCATAAAATGCAATAAAAATACAACAGTTTTTCCATCGTATAACAGGATTAATTGCAACCAGTTTGAAAGTGATGGTCATTTCTACGTTCCGGGCAACCTAGGCTTCACTCTAGGGCGTTGCTCCACTAGATCGAATAGCTAGGGCCTTAGAAGTCAACGCCAGAAGCATAAAATACGATATAGATACAACAGCTTTTCCATCGTATAAAAGGAATAATTGCAAACAGTGTGAAAGTAATGGTCATTTCTACGTTCCGTGCAACCTAGGCTTCACTCTAGAGCGTTGCTCCACCAGATCAAACAGTTAGGGCCTTAGAAGTCAACGCCCGAAGCATAAAATACAAAATAAATAGAACAGTTTTTCCATTGTATAAAACGGATAATTGCTACCAGTGTAAAAGTTATGATCATTTCTACGTTCCGGGCAACCTAGGCTTCACCCTAGGGCGTTGTTCCACCAGATCGAATAGTTAGGGCCTAAGAAGTGAACCCCAGAAGCATAAAATACAATATAAATACAACAGCTTTTCCATCGTATAAAAGGAATAATTGCAACCAGTGTGAAAGTTATGGTCATTTCTACATTCCGAGCAACCTAGGCTTCACCCTAGGTCGTTGCTCCACCAAATCGAATAGTTAGGGCATAAGAAGTGAACGACAGAAGCATAAAATACAATATAAATAAAACAGTTTTTCCATCATATAAAACGAATGATAGCAACCAGTGTGAAAGTTAAGGTCATTTCTACGTTACGCGCAATCTTGGCTTTACCCTAGGGCGTTGTTCCACCAGATGTAATAGTTAGGGCCTAAGAAGTCAACGCCAGAAGCATAAAATACGTTTTAAATAAAACATCTTTTCCATCGTATAAAACAAATAATTGCACCAGTTTGATAGTGATGGTCATTTCTACGTACCGGGCAACCTAGGCTTCACTCTAGGGCGTTGCTCCACCAGATCGAATAGTTAGGGCCTTAGAAGTCAACGCCCGAAGCATAAAGTATAAAATAAATAGAACAGTTTTTCCATCGTATAAAACGAATAATTGCTACCAGTGTGAAAGTTATGGTCATTTCTACTTTCCGGGCAACCTAGGCTTCACTCTAGGGCGTTGTTCCACCAAATGGAATAGTTAGGGCCTAAGAAGTCAACGCCAGAAGCATAAAATACGATATAAATACAACAGCTTTTCCATCGTATAAAACGAATAATTGCAACCAGTTTGAAAGTGATGGTCATTTCTACGTTCCGGGCAACCTAGGCTTCACTTTAGGGCGTTGCTCCACTAGATCGAATAGCTAGGGCCTTAGAAGTCAACGACAGAAGCATAAAATACGATATAAATACAACAGCTTTTCCATCGTATAAAAGGAATAA
Source organism: Calliopsis andreniformis (assembly GCF_051401765.1). Classification (NCBI taxonomy): domain Eukaryota; kingdom Metazoa; phylum Arthropoda; class Insecta; order Hymenoptera; family Andrenidae; genus Calliopsis; species Calliopsis andreniformis. Next base: position 8,264,992 of record NC_135072.1, read on the forward strand.
TTGCAAACAGTGTGAAAGTAATGGTCATTTCTACGTTCCGTGCAACCTAGGCTTCACTCTAGAGCGTTGCTCCACCAGATCAAACAGTTAGGGCCTTAGAAGTCAACGCCCGAAGCATAAAATACAAAATAAATAGAACAGTTTTTCCATTGTATAAAACGGATAATTGCTACCAGTGTAAAAGTTATGATCATTTCTACGTTCCGGGCAACCTAGGCTTCACCCTAGGGCGTTGTTCCACCAGATCGAATAGTTAGGGCCTAAGAAGTGAACCCCAGAAGCATAAAATACAATATAAATACAACAGCTTTGCAATCGTATAAAATGAACAATTGCAAACAGTGAGAAAGATATGGACATTTCTACGTTCCGGGCACCCTACGCTTCACTCTATGGCGTTCTTCCACCACATCGAATAGCTACGGCCTCAGAAGTCAACGCCTGAAGCATAACATGCAATAAAAATGCAACAGTCTTTCCATCCTATAACAGGAATAATTGCAACCCGTGTGAAAGTGATGGTCATTTCTACGTTCCGGGCAACCTAGGCTTCACCCTAGGGCGTTGTTCCACCAGATCGAATAGTTAGGGCCTAACAAGTGAACGCCAGAAGCATAAAATACAATATAAATACAACAGTTTTTCCATTGTATAAAACGAATAATTGCAACCAGTGTGAAAGTAATGGTCATTTCTACATTCCGAGCAACCTAGGCTTCACTCTAGGGCGTTGTTCCACCAAATCGAATAGTTAGGGCCTTAGAAGTCAACGCCCCAAGCATAAAATACAATATAAATACAACAGTTTTTCCATCGTATAACAGGATTAATTGCAACCAGTTTGAAAGTGATAGTCATTTCTACGTTCCGGGAAACCTAGGCTTCACTCTAGGGCGTTGATCCACTAGATCGAATAGCTAGGGCCTTAGAAGTCAACGCCAGAAGCATAAATTACGATATAAATACAACAGCTTTTCCATCCTATAACAGGAATAATTGCAACCCGTGTGAAAGTGATGGTCATTTCAACGTTCCGGGTAACCTAGGCTTCACCGTAGGGCGTTGTTCCACCAGATCGAATAGTTAGGGCCTAACAAGTGAACGCCAGAAGCATAAAATACAATATAAATACAACAGTTTTTCCATCGTATAAAACGAATAATTGCAACCAGTGTGAAAGTTATGGTCATTTCTACTTTGCGGGCAACCTAGGCTTCACTCTAGGGCGTTGTTCCACCAGATGGAATAGTTAGGGCCTTAGAAATCAACGCCAGAAGCATAAAATACGATATAAATAAAACAGCTTTTCCATCGTATAAAACAAATAATTGCAACCAGTTTGATAGTGATGGTCATTTCTATGTACCGGGCAACCTAGGCTTCACTCTAGGGCGTTGCTCCACCAAATCGAATAGTTAGGGCCTTAGAAATCAACGCCCGAAGCATAAAGTATAAAATAAAGAGAACAGTTTTTCCATCGTGTAAAACGAATAATTGCTACCAGTGTGAAAGGTATGGTCATTTCTACGTTCCGGGCAACCTAGGCTTCACTGTAGGGTGTTGCTCCACCAGATCGAAATGTCAGGGCCTAAGAAGTCAACGCCCGAAGCATAAAATACGAAATAAATACAACAGCTTTTCCATCGCATAAAATGAATAATTGCAAACAGTGTGAAAGTAGTGGTCATTTCTACGTTCCTTGCAACCTAGGCCTCAATCTAGGGCGGTGCTCCACCATATCGAATAGCTACGGCCTTAGAAGCCTACGCCTGAAGCATAAAATACAATAAAAATACAACGGTCTTTTCATCGTATAAGAGGAATAATTGCATCAAGCGTGAAAGTAATGATCATTTCGGCGTTTCGGGCATCCTAGACTTAACTCTGAGGAATTGCTCCACCAGATCGAATAGTTAGGTCCTAAGAAGTCAACGCCAGAAGCATAAAATACAATATAAATACAACAGCCTTGCCATCGTATAAAATGAACAATTGCAAACAGTGAGGAAGATATGGACATTTCTACGTTCCGGGCACTCTACGCTTCACTCTATGGCGTTCTTCCACCACATCGAATAGCTACGGCCTCAGAAGTCAGCGCCTGAAGCATAAAATACAATAAAAATGCAACAGTCTTTCCATCCTATAACAGGAATAATTGCAACCCGTGTGAAAGTGATGGTCATTTCTACGTTCCGGGCAACCTAGGCTTCACCCTAGGGCGTTGTTCCACCAGATCGAATAGTTAGGGCCTAACAAGTGAACGCCAGAAGCATAAAATACAATATAAATACAACAGATTTTCCATTGTATAAAACGAGTAATTGCAACCAGTGTGAAAGTAATGGTCATTTCTACATTCCGAGCAACCTAGGCTTCACTCTAGGGCGTTGCTCCAACAGATTGAATAGTTAGGGCCTTAGAAGTCAACGCCCGAAGCATAAAATGCAATAAAAATACAACAGTTTTTCCATCGTATAACAGGATTAATTGCAACCAGTTTGAAAGTGATGGTCATTTCTACGTTCCGGGCAACCTAGGCTTCACTCTAGGGCGTTGCTCCACTAGATCGAATAGCTAGGGCCTTAGAAGTCAACGCCAGAAGCATAAAATACGATATAAATACAACAGCTTTTCCATCGTATAAAAGGAATAATTGCAAACAGTGTGAAAGTAATGGTCATTTCTACGTTCCGGGCAACCTAGGCTTCACTCTAGAGCGTTGCTCCACCAGATCAAACAGTTCGGGCCTTAGAAGTCAACGCCCGAAGCATAAAATACAAAATAAATAGAACAGTATTTCCATTGTATAAAACGGATAATTGCTACCAGTGTAAAAGTTATGATCATTTCTACGTTCCGGGCAACCTAGGCTTCACCCTAGGGCGTTGTTCCACCAGATCGAATAGTTAGGGCCTAAGAAGTGAACGCCAGAAGCATAAAATACAATATAAGTACAACAGTTTTTCCATCGTATAAAATGAATAATTGCAGACATTGTGAAAGTAATGGTCATTTCTACGTTCCGGTCAACCTAGGCGTCACTCTAGGGCGCTGCTCGACCACATCTATTAGATACGGCCTTAGAAGTCAACGCCAGGAGCATAAAATACAATATAAATACAACAGCTTTTCCATCGTATAAAATGGATAATTGCAGACATTGTGAAAGTAATGGTCATTTCTACGTTCCGGTCAACCTAGGCTTCACTCTAGAGCGTTGCTCCACCAGATCAAACAGTTAGGGCCTTAGAAGTCAACGCCCGAAGCATAAAATACAAAATAAATAGAACAGTTTTTCCATTGTATAAAACGGATAATTGCTACCAGTGTAAAAGTTATGATCATTTCTACGTTCCGGGCAACCTAGGCTTCACCCTAGGGCGTTGTTCCACCAGATCGAATAGTTAGGGCCTAAGAAGTGAACCCCAGAAGCATAAAATACAATATAAATACAACAGCTTTTCCATCGTATAAAAGGAATAATTGCAACCAGTGTGAAAGTTATGGTCATTTCTACATTCCGAGCAACCTAGGCTTCACCCTAGGTCGTTGCTCCACCAAATCGAATAGTTAGGGCATAAGAAGTGAACGACAGAAGCATAAAATACAATATAAATAAAACAGTTTTTCCATCATATAAAACGAATGATAGCAACCAGTGTGAAAGTTAAGGTCATTTCTACGTTACGCGCAATCTTGGCTTTACCCTAGGGCGTTGTTCCACCAGATGTAATAGTTAGGGCCTAAGAAGTCAACGCCAGAAGCATAAAATACGTTTTAAATAAAACATCTTTTCCATCGTATAAAACAAATAATTGCACCAGTTTGATAGTGATGGTCATTTCTACGTACCGGGCAACCTAGGCTTCACTCTAGGGCGTTGCTCCACCAGATCGAATAGTTAGGGCCTTAGAAGTCAACGCCCGAAGCATAAAGTATAAAATAAATAGAACAGTTTTTCCATCGTATAAAACGAATAATTGCTACCAGTGTGAAAGTTATGGTCATTTCTACTTTCCGGGCAACCTAGGCTTCACTCTAGGGCGTTGTTCCACCAAATGGAATAGTTAGGGCCTAAGAAGTCAACGCCAGAAGCATAAAATACGATATAAATACAACAGCTTTTCCATCGTATAAAACGAATAATTGCAACCAGTTTGAAAGTGATGGTCATTTCTACGTTCCGGGCAACCTAGGCTTCACTTTAGGGCGTTGCTCCACTAGATCGAATAGCTAGGGCCTTAGAAGTCAACGACAGAAGCATAAAATACGATATAAATACAACAGCTTTTCCATCGTATAAAAGGAATAATTGCAAACAGTGTGAAAGTAATGGTCATTTCTACGTTCCGTGCAACCTAGGCTTCACTCTAGAGCGTTGCTCCACCAGATCAAACAGTTAGGGCCTTAGAAGTCAACGCCCGAAGCATAAAATACAAAATAAATAGAACAGTTTTTCCATTGTATAAAACGGATAATTGCTACCAGTGTAAAAGTTATGATCATTTCTACGTTCCGGGCAACCTAGGCTTCACCCTAGGGCGTTGTTCCACCAGATCGAATAGTTAGGGCCTAAGAAGTGAACCCCAGAAGCATAAAATACAATATAAATACAACAGCTTTGCAATCGTATAAAATGAACAATTGCAAACAGTGAGAAAGATATGGACATTTCTACGTTCCGGGCACCCTACGCTTCACTCTATGGCGTTCTTCCACCACATCGAATAGCTACGGCCTCAGAAGTCAACGCCTGAAGCATAACATGCAATAAAAATGCAACAGTCTTTCCATCCTATAACAGGAATAATTGCAACCCGTGTGAAAGTGATGGTCATTTCTACGTTCCGGGCAACCTAGGCTTCACCCTAGGGCGTTGTTCCACCAGATCGAATAGTTAGGGCCTAACAAGTGAACGCCAGAAGCATAAAATACAATATAAATACAACAGTTTTTCCATTGTATAAAACGAATAATTGCAACCAGTGTGAAAGTAATGGTCATTTCTACATTCCGAGCAACCTAGGCTTCACTCTAGGGCGTTGTTCCACCAAATCGAATAGTTAGGGCCTTAGAAGTCAACGCCCCAAGCATAAAATACAATATAAATACAACAGTTTTTCCATCGTATAACAGGATTAATTGCAACCAGTTTGAAAGTGATAGTCATTTCTACGTTCCGGGAAACCTAGGCTTCACTCTAGGGCGTTGATCCACTAGATCGAATAGCTAGGGCCTTAGAAGTCAACGCCAGAAGCATAAATTACGATATAAATACAACAGCTTTTCCATCCTATAACAGGAATAATTGCAACCCGTGTGAAAGTGATGGTCATTTCAACGTTCCGGGTAAGCTAGGCTTCACCGTAGGGCGTTGTTCCACCAGATCGAATAGTTAGGGCCTAACAAGTGAACGCCAGAAGCATAAAATACAATATAAATACAACAGTTTTTCCATCGTATAAAACGAATAATTGCAACCAGTGTGAAAGTTATGGTCATTTCTACTTTGCGGGCAACCTAGGCTTCACTCTAGGGCGTTGTTCCACCAGATGGAATAGTTAGGGCCTTAGAAATCAACGCCAGAAGCATAAAATACGATATAAATAAAACAGCTTTTCCATCGTATAAAACAAATAATTGCAACCAGTTTGATAGTGATGGTCATTTCTATGTACCGGGCAACCTAGGCTTCACTCTAGGGCGTTGCTCCACCAAATCGAATAGTTAGGGCCTTAGAAATCAACGCCCGAAGCATAAAGTATAAAATAAAGAGAACAGTTTTTCCATCGTGTAAAACGAATAATTGCTACCAGTGTGAAAGGTATGGTCATTTCTACGTTCCGGGCAACCTAGGCTTCACTGTAGGGTGTTGCTCCACCAGATCGAAATGTCAGGGCCTAAGAAGTCAACGCCCGAAGCATAAAATACGAAATAAATACAACAGCTTTTCCATCGCATAAAATGAATAATTGCAAACAGTGTGAAAGTAGTGGTCATTTCTACGTTCCTTGCAACCTAGGCCTCAATCTAGGGCGGTGCTCCACCATATCGAATAGCTACGGCCTTAGAAGCCTACGCCTGAAGCATAAAATACAATAAAAATACAACGGTCTTTTCATCGTATAACAGGAATAATTGCATCAAGCGTGAAAGTAATGATCATTTCGGCGTTTCGGGCATCCTAGACTTAACTCTGAGGAATTGCTCCACCAGATCGAATAGTTAGGTCTTAAGAAGTCAACGCCAGAAGCATAAAATACAATATAAATACAACAGCCTTGCCATCGTATAAAATGAACAATTGCAAACAGTGAGGAAGATATGGACATTTCTACGTTCCGGGCACTCTACGCTTCACTCTATGGCGTTCTTCCACCACATCGAATAGCTACGGCCTCAGAAGTCAGCGCCTGAAGCATAAAATACAATAAAAATGCAACAGTCTTTCCATCCTATAACAGGAATAATTGCAACCCGTGTGAAAGTGATGGTCATTTCTACGTTCCGGGCAACCTAGGCTTCACCCTAGGGCGTTGTTCCACCAGATCGAATAGTTAGGGCCTAACAAGTGAACGCCAGAAGCATAAAATACAATATAAATACAACAGATTTTCCATTGTATAAAACGAGTAATTGCAACCAGTGTGAAAGTAATGGTCATTTCTACATTCCGAGCAACCTAGGCTTCACTCTAGGGCGTTGCTCCAACAGATTGAATAGTTAGGGCCTTAGAAGTCAACGCCCGAAGCATAAAATGCAATAAAAATACAACAGTTTTTCCATCGTATAACAGGATTAATTGCAACCAGTTTGAAAGTGATGGTCATTTCTACGTTCCGGGCAACCTAGGCTTCACTCTAGGGCGTTGCTCCACTAGATCGAATAGCTAGGGCCTTAGAAGTCAACGCCAGAAGCATAAAATACGATATAAATACAACAGCTTTTCCATCGTATAAAAGGAATAATTGCAAACAGTGTGAAAGTAATGGTCATTTCTACGTTCCGGGCAACCTAGGCTTCACTCTAGAGCGTTGCTCCACCAGATCAAACAGTTCGGGCCTTAGAAGTCAACGCCCGAAGCATAAAATACAAAATAAATAGAACAGTATTTCCATTGTATAAAACGGATAATTGCTACCAGTGTAAAAGTTATGATCATTTCTACGTTCCGGGCAACCTAGGCTTCACCCTAGGGCGTTGTTCCACCAGATCGAATAGTTAGGGCCTAAGAAGTGAACGCCAGAAGCATAAAATACAATATAAGTACAACAGTTTTTCCATCGTATAAAATGAATAATTGCAGACATTGTGAAAGTAATGGTCATTTCTACGTTCCGGTCAACCTAGGCGTCACTCTAGGGCGCTGCTCGACCACATCTATTAGATACGGCCTTAGAAGTCAACGCCAGGAGCATAAAATACAATATAAATACAACAGCTTTTCCATCGTATAAAATGGATAATTGCAGACATTGTGAAAGTAATGGTCATTTCTACGTTCCGGTCAACCTAGGCTTCACTCTAGAGCGTTGCTCCACCAGATCAAACAGTTAGGGCCTTAGAAGTCAACGCCCGAAGCATAAAATACAAAATAAATAGAACAGTTTTTCCATTATATAAAACGGATAATTGCTACCAGTGTAAAAGTTATGATCATTTCTACGTTCCGGGCAACCTAGGCTTCACCCTAGGGCGTTGTTCCACCAGATCGAATAGTTAGGGCCTAAGAAGTGAACCCCAGAAGCATAAAATACAATATAAATACAACAGCTTTTCCATCGTATAAAAGGAATAATTGCAACCAGTGTGAAAGTTATGGTCATTTCTACATTCCGAGCAACCTAGGCTTCACTCTAGGGCGGTGCTCCACCATATCGAATAGCTACGGCCTTAGAAGCCTACGCCTGAAGCACAAAATACAATAAACATACAACGGTCTTTTCATCGTATAACAGGAATAATTGCAACAAGCGTGAAAGTAATGATCATTTCGGCGTTTCGGGCATCCTAGAGTTAACTCTGAGGCATTGCTCCACCAGATCGAATAGTTAGGGCCTAAGAAGTCAACGCCAGAAGCATAAAATACATTATAAATACAACAGCTTTGCCATCGTATAAAATGAACAATTGCAAACAGTGAGAATGATATGGACATTTCTACGTTCCGGGCACCCTACGCTTCGCTCTATGGCGTTCTTCCACCACATCCAATAGCTACGGCCTCAGAAGTCAACGCCTGAAGCATAAAATGCAATAAAAATGCAACAGTCTTTCCATCCTATAACAGGAAAAATTGAACCCGTGTGAAAGTGATGGTCATTTCTACGTTCCGGGCAACCTAGGCTTCACCCTAGGACGTTGTTCCACCAGATCGAAGAGTTAGGGCCTAACAAGTGAACGCCAGAAGCATAAAATACAATATAATTACAACAGTTTTTCCATCGTATAAAACGAGTAATTGCAACCAGTGTGAAGGTAATGGTCATTTCTACATTCCGAGCAACCTAGGCTTCACCCTAGGGCGTTGTTCCACCAGATCGAATAGTTAGGGCCTAACAAGAGAACGCCAGAAGCATAAAATACAATATAAATACAACAGATTTTCCATTGTATAAAACGAGTAATTGCAACCAGTGTGAAAGTAATGGTCATTTCTACATTCCGAGCAACCTAGGCATCTCTCTACGGCGTTGTTCAACCAGATCGAATAGTTAGGGCCTAAGAAATCAACACCAGAAGAATCAAATACAAAATAAGTACAACAGCCTTTACACCGTATAAAACGAATAATTGCAAACTGTGTGAAGATGATGGTCATATCTACGTTCCGGGCAACCTAGGCTTCACTGTAGGGTGTTGCTCCACCAGATCGAAATGCCAGGGCCTAAGAAGTCAACGCCCGAAGCGTTAAATACAAAATAAATAGAACAGTTTTTCCAATGTATAAAACGAATAATTGCTACCAGTGTGTAAGTTATGGTCATTTCTACGTTCCGGGCAACCTAGGCTGCACTCTAGGGCGTTGCTCCACCAGATGGAATAGTTAGGGCCTAAGAAGTCAACGCCAGAAGCATAAAATACGATATAAATACAACAGCTTTTCCATCGTATAAAACAAATAATTGCAACCAGTTTGATAGTGATGGTCATTTCTACGTACCGGGCAACCTAGGCTTCACTCTAGGGCGTTGCTCCACCAGATCGAATAGTTAGGGCCTTAGAAGTCAACGCCCGAAGCATAAAGTATAAAATAAATAGAACAGTTTTTCCATCGTATAAAACGAATAATTGCTACCAGTGTGTAAGTTATGGTCATTTCTACTTTCCGGGCAACCTAGACTTCACCCTAGGGCGTTGTTCCACCAGATGGAATGGTTAGGGCCTAAGAAGTCAACGCCAGAAGCATAAAATACAATATAAATACAACAGCTTTTCCATCGCATAAAAGGAATAATTGCAAACAGTGTGAAAGTAATGGTCATTTCTACGTTCGGGGCAACCTAGGCTTCACTCTAGGGCGTCGCTCCACCAGATCAAACAGTTAGGGCCTTAGAAGTCAACGCCCGAAGCATAAAATACAAAATAAATAGAACAGTTTTTCCATTGTATTAAACGAATAATTGCTACCAGTGTAAAAGTTATGATCACTTCTACGTTCCGGGCAACCTAGGCTTCACCCTAGGGCGTTGTTCCACCAGATCGAATAGTTAGTGCCTAAGAAGTGAACGCCAGAAGCATAAAGTCCAATATAAATACAACAGTTTTTCCATCGTATAAAAGGAATAATAGCAAACAGTGTGAAAGTAATGGTCATTTCTACGTTCCGGGCAACCTAGGCTTCACTCTAGGGCGGTGCTCCACAATATCGAATAGCTACGGCCTTAGAAGCCTACGCCTGAGGCACAAAATACAATAAAAATACAACAGTCTTTTGATGGTATAACAGGAATAATTGCAACAAGCGTGAAAGTAATGATCATTTCGGGGTTTCGGGCATCCTAGACTTAACTCTGAGGCATTGCTCCACCAGATCGAATAGTTAGGGCCTAAGAAGTCAACGCCAGAAGCATAAAATACAATATAAATGCAACAGCATTGCCATCGTATAAAATGAATAATTGCAAACAGTGTGAAAGATATGGACATTTCTACGTTCCGGGCAACCTATGCGACACTCTAGGGCGTTGCTCCACTACATCTAATAGATACGGCCTTAAAAGTCAACGCCAGAAGAATAAAATGCAATATAAATACAACAGCTTTTCCATCGTATAAAATGAATAATTGCAACCAGTGTGAAAGTTATGGTCATTTCTACATTCCGAGCAACCTAGGCTTCACCCTAGGTCGTTGCTCCACCAAATCGAATAGTTAGGGCATAACAAGTGAACGACAGAAGCATAAAATACAATATAAATAAAACAGTTTTTCCATCATATAAAACGAATGATAGCAACCAGTGTGAAAGTTAAGGTCATTTCTACGTTACGCGCAATCTTGGCTTTACCCTAGGGCGTTGTTCCACCAGATGTAATAGTTAGGGCCTAAGAAGTCAACGCCAGAAGCATAAAATACGTTATAAATAAAACATCTTTTCCATCGTATAAAACAAATAATTGCACCAGTTTGATAGTGATGGTCATTTCTACGTACCGGGCAACCTAGGCTTCACTCTAGGGCGGTGCTCCACCAGATCAAATAGTTAGGGCCTAAGAAGTCAACGCCAGAAGAATAAAATACGATATAAGTACAACAGTTTTTCCATCGTATAAAATGAATGATTGCGAACATTGTGAAAGTAATGGTCATTTCTGCGTGCCTGGCAACCTACGCGTGACTCTAGGGCGTTGCTGCTCCACATCTGATAGCTACGGCCTTAGAAGTTAACGCCCGAGGCATAAAATATAAAATAAATAGAACAGTCTTTCCATCCTATAAAAGGAATAATAGCAACCCGTGTGAAAGTGATGGTCATTTCTACGTTCCAGGCAACCTAGGCTTCACTCTAGGGCGTTGCTCCACCAGATCAAACAGTTAGGGCCTTAGAAGTCAACGCCCGAAGCGTTAAATACAAAATAAATAGAACAGTTTTTCCATTGTATAAAACGAATAATTGCTACCAGTGTAAGAGTTATGGTCATTTCTACGTTACGGGCAACCTAGGCTTCACCATAGGCCGTTGTTCCACCAGATCCAATAGTTAGGGCCTAAGAAGTGAACGCCAGAAGCATAAAATAAAATATAAATACAACAGTTTTTCCATCATATAAAACGAATGATAGCAACCAGTGTGAAAGTTATGGTCATTTCTACGTTCCGGGCAACCTAGGCTGCACTCTAGGGCGTTGCTCCACCAGATCGAATAGTTAGGGCCTTAGAAGTCAACGCCCGAAGCATAAAATACAAAATAAATAAAACAGTTTTTCCATCGTATAAAACGAAAAACTGCAAACAGTGTGAAAGATATGGACATTTCTACGATCCGGGCTACCTAGGCTTCAATCTATGGCGTTGTTCCACCAGATGTAATAGTTAGGGCCTAAGAAGTCAACGCCAGAAGCGTTAAATACGATATAAATAAAACAGCTTTTCCATCGTATAAAACAAATAATTGCACCAGTTTGATAGTGATGGTCATTTCTACGTACCGGGCAACCTAGGCTTCACTCTAGGGCGTTGCTCCACCAGATCGAATAGTTAGGGCCTTAGAAGTCAACGCCCGAAGCATAAAGTATAAAATAAATAGAACAGTTTTTCCATCGTATAAGATGAATAATTGCTACCAGTGTGAAAGTTATGGTCATTTCTACTTTCCGGGCAACCTAGGCTTCACTCTAGGGCGTTGTTCCACCAAATGGAATAGTTAGGGCCTAAGAAGTCAACGCCAGAAGCATAAAATACGATATAAATACAACAGCTTTTCCATCGTATAAAACGAATAATTGCAACCAGTGTGAAACTAATGGTCATTTCTACATTCCGAGCAACCTAGGCTTCACTCTAGGGCGTTGATCCAACAGATTGAATAGTTAGGGCCTTAGAAGTCAACGCCCGAAGCATAAAATGCAATAAAAATACAACAGTTTTTCCATCGTATAACAGGATTAATTGCAACCAGTTTGAAAGTGATGGTCATTTCTACGTTCCGGGCAACCTAGGCTTCACTCTAGGGCGTTGCTCCACTAGATCGAATAGCTAGGGCCTTAGAAGTCAACGCCAGAAGCATAAAATACGATATAGATACAACAGCTTTTCCATCGTATAAAAGGAATAATTGCAAACAGTGTGAAAGTAATGGTCATTTCTACGTTCCGTGCAACCTAGGCTTCACTCTAGAGCGTTGCTCCACCAGATCAAACAGTTAGGGCCTTAGAAGTCAACGCCCGAAGCATAAAATACAAAATAAATAGAACAGTTTTTCCATTGTATAAAACGGATAATTGCTACCAGTGTAAAAGTTATGATCATTTCTACGTTCCGGGCAACCTAGGCTTCACCCTAGGGCGTTGTTCCACCAGATCGAATAGTTAGGGCCTAAGAAGTGAACCCCAGAAGCATAAAATACAATATAAATACAACAGCTTTTCCATCGTATAAAAGGAATAATTGCAACCAGTGTGAAAGTTATGGTCATTTCTACATTCCGAGCAACCTAGGCTTCACCCTAGGTCGTTGCTCCACCAAATCGAATAGTTAGGGCATAAGAAGTGAACGACAGAAGCATAAAATACAATATAAATAAAACAGTTTTTCCATCATATAAAACGAATGATAGCAACCAGTGTGAAAGTTAAGGTCATTTCTACGTTACGCGCAATCTTGGCTTTACCCTAGGGCGTTGTTCCACCAGATATAATAGTTAGGGCCTAAGAAGTCAACGCCAGAAGCATAAAATACGTTATAAATAAAACATCTTTTCCATCGTATAAAACAAATAATTGCACCAGTTTGATAGTGATGGTCATTTCTACGTACCGGGCAACCTAGGCTTCACTCTAGGGCGTTGCTCCACCAGATCGAATAGTTAGGGCCTTAGAAGTCAACGCCCGAAGCATAAAGTATAAAATAAATAGAACAGTTTTTCCATCGTATAAAACGAATAATTGCTACCAGTGTGAAAGTTATGGTCATTTCTACTTTCCGGGCAACCTAGGCTTCACTCTAGGGCGTTGTTCCACCAAATGGAATAGTTAGGGCCTAAGAAGTCAACGCCAGAAGCATAAAATACGATATAAATACAACAGCTTTTCCATCGTATAAAACGAATAATTGCAACCAGTTTGAAAGTGATGGTCATTTCTACGTTCCGGGCAACCTAGGCTTCACTTTAGGGCGTTGCTCCACTAGATCGAATAGCTAGGGCCTTAGAAGTCAACGACAGAAGCATAAAATACGATATAAATACAACAGCTTTTCCATCGTATAAAAGGAATAATTGCAAACAGTGTGAAAGTAATGGTCATTTCTACGTTCCGTGCAACCTAGGCTTCACTCTAGAGCGTTGCTCCACCAGATCAAACAGTTAGGGCCTTAGAAGTCAACGCCCGAAGCATAAAATACAAAATAAATAGAACAGTTTTTCCATTGTATAAAACGGATAATTGCTACCAGTGTAAAAGTTATGATCATTTCTTCGTTCCGGGCAACCTAGGCTTCACCCTAGGGCGTTGTTCCACCAGATCGAATAGTTAGGGCCTAAGAAGTGAACCCCAGAAGCATAAAATACAATATAAATACAACAGCTTTGCAATCGTATAAAATGAACAATTGCAAACAGTGAGAAAGATATGGACATTTCTACGTTCCGGGCACCCTACGCTTCACTCTATGGCGTTCTTCCACCACATCGAATAGCTACGGCCTCAGAAGTCAACGCCTGAAGCATAACATGCAATAAAAATGCAACAGTCTTTCCACCCTATAACAGGAATAATTGCAACCCGTGTGAAAGTGATGGTCATTTCTACGTTCCGGGCAACCTAGGCTTCACCCTAGGGCGTTGTTCCACCAGATCGAATAGTTAGGGCCTAACAAGTGAACGCCAGAAGCATAAAATACAATATAAATACAACAGTTTTTCCATTGTATAAAACGAATAATTGCAACCAGTGTGAAAGTAATGGTCATTTCTACATTCCGAGCAACCTAGGCTTCACTCTAGGGCGTTGTTCCACCAAATCGAATAGTTAGGGCCTTAGAAGTCAACGCCCCAAGCATAAAATACAATATAAATACAACAGTTTTTCCATCGTATAACAGGATTAATTGCAACCAGTTTGAAAGTGATAGTCATTTCTACGTTCCGGGAAACCTAGGCTTCACTCTAGGGCGTTGATCCACTAGATCGAATAGCTAGGGCCTTAGAAGTCAACGCCAGAAGCATAAATTACGATATAAATACAACAGCTTTTCCATCCTATAACAGGAATAATTGCAACCCGTGTGAAAGTGATGGTCATTTCAACGTTCCGGGTAACCTAGGCTTCACCGTAGGGCGTTGTTCCACCAGATCGAATAGTTAGGGCCTAACAAGTGAACGCCAGAAGCATAAAATACAATATAAATACAACAGTTTTTCCATCGTATAAAACGAATAATTGCAACCAGTGTGAAAGTTATGGTCATTTCTACTTTGCGGGCAACCTAGGCTTCACTCTAGGGCGTTGTTCCACCAGATGGAATAGTTAGGGCCTTAGAAATCAACGCCAGAAGCATAAAATACGATATAAATAAAACAGCTTTTCCATCGTATAAAACAAATAATTGCAACCAGTTTGATAGTGATGGTCATTTCTATGTACCGGGCAACCTAGGCTTCACTCTAGGGCGTTGCTCCACCAAATCGAATAGTTAGGGCCTTAGAAATCAACGCCCGAAGCATAAAGTATAAAATAAAGAGAACAGTTTTTCCATCGTGTAAAACGAATAATTGCTACCAGTGTGAAAGGTATGGTCATTTCTACGTTCCGGGCAACCTAGGCTTCACTGTAGGGTGTTGCTCCACCAGATCGAAATGTCAGGGCCTAAGAAGTCAACGCCCGAAGCATAAAATACGAAATAAATACAACAGCTTTTCCATCGCATAAAATGAATAATTGCAAGCAGTGTGAAAGTAGTGGTCATTTCTACGTTCCTTGCAACCTAGGCCTCAATCTAGGGCGGTGCTCCACCATATCGAATAGCTACGGCCTTAGAAGCCTACGCCTGAAGCATAAAATACAATAAAAATACAACGGTCTTTTCATCGTATAACAGGAATAATTGCATCAAGCGTGAAAGTAATGATCATTTCGGCGTTTCGGGCATCCTAGACTTAACTCTGAGGAATTGCTCCACCAGATCGAATAGTTAGGTCCTAAGAAGTCAACGCCAGAAGCATAAAATACAATATAAATACAACAGCCTTGCCATCGTATAAAATGAACAATTGCAAACAGTGAGGAAGATATGGACATTTCTACGTTCCGGGCACCCTACGCTTCACTCTATGGCGTTCTTCCACCACATCGAATAGCTACGGCCTCAGAAGTCAGCGCCTGAAGCATAAAATACAATAAAAATGCAACAGTCTTTCCATCCTATAACAGGAATAATTGCAACCCGTGTGAAAGTGATGGTCATTTCTACGTTCCGGGCAACCTAGGCTTCACCCTAGGGCGTTGTTCCACCAGATCGAATAGTTAGGGCCTAACAAGTGAACGCCAGAAGCATAAAATACAATATAAATACAACAGATTTTCCATTGTATAAAACGAGTAATTGCAACCAGTGTGAAAGTAATGGTCATTTCTACATTCCGAGCAACCTAGGCTTCACTCTAGGGCGTTGCTCCAACAGATTGAATAGTTAGGGCCTTAGAAGTCAACGCCCGAAGCATAAAATGCAATAAAAATACAACAGTTTTTCCATCGTATAACAGGATTAATTGCAACCAGTTTGAAAGTGATGGTCATTTCTACGTTCCGGGTAACCTAGGCTTCACTCTAGGGCGTTGCTCCACTAGATCGAATAGCTAGGGCCTTAGAAGTCAACGCCAGAAGCATAAAATACGATATAAATACAACAGCTTTTCCATCGTATAAAAGGAATAATTGCAAACAGTGTGAAAGTAATGGTCATTTCTACGTTCCGGGCAACCTAGGCTTCACTCTAGAGCGTTGCTCCACCAGATCAAACAGTTCGGGCCTTAGAAGTCAACGCCCGAAGCATAAAATACAAAATAAATAGAACAGTATTTCCATTGTATAAAACGGATAATTGCTACCAGTGTAAAAGTTATGATCATTTCTACGTTCCGGGCAACCTAGGCTTCACCCTAGGGCGTTGTTCCACCAGATCGAATAGTTAGGGCCTAAGAAGTGAACGCCAGAAGCATAAAATACAATATAAGTACAACAGTTTTTCCATCGTATAAAATGAATAATTGCAGACATTGTGAAAGTAATGGTCATTTCTACGTTCCGGTCAACCTAGGCGTCACTCTAGGGCGCTGCTCGACCACATCTATTAGATACGGCCTTAGAAGTCAACGCCAGGAGCATAAAATACAATATAAATACAACAGCTTTTCCATCGTATAAAATGGATAATTGCAGACATTGTGAAAGTAATGGTCATTTCTACGTTCCGGTCAACCTAGGCTTCACTCTAGAGCGTTGCTCCACCAGATCAAACAGTTAGGGCCTTAGAAGTCAACGCCCGAAGCATAAAATACAAAATAAATAGAACAGTTTTTCCATTATATAAAACGGATAATTGCTACCAGTGTAAAAGTTATGATCATTTCTACGTTCCGGGCAACCTAGGCTTCACCCTAGGGCGTTGTTCCACCAGATCGAATAGTTAGGGCCTAAGAAGTGAACCCCAGAAGCATAAAATACAATATAAATACAACAGCTTTTCCATCGTATAAAAGGAATAATTGCAACCAGTGTGAAAGTTATGGTCATTTCTACATTCCGAGCAACCTAGGCTTCACTCTAGGGCGGTGCTCCACCATATCGAATAGCTACGGCCTTAGAAGCCTACGCCTGAAGCACAAAATACAATAAACATACAACGGTCTTTTCATCGTATAACAGGAATAATTGCAACAAGCGTGAAAGTAATGATCATTTCGGCGTTTCGGGCATCCTAGAGTTAACTCTGAGGCATTGCTCCACCAGATCGAATAGTTAGGGCCTAAGAAGTCAACGCCAGAAGCATAAAATACATTATAAATACAACAGCTTTGCCATCGTATAAAATGAACAATTGCAAACAGTGAGAATGATATGGACATTTCTACGTTCCGGGCACCCTACGCTTCGCTCTATGGCGTTCTTCCACCACATCCAATAGCTACGGCCTCAGAAGTCAACGCCTGAAGCATAAAATGCAATAAAAATGCAACAGTCTTCCCATCCTATAACAGGAAAAATTGAACCCGTGTGAAAGTGATGGTCATTTCTACGTTCCGGGCAACCTAGGCTTCACCCTAGGACGTTGTTCCACCAGATCGAAGAGTTAGGGCCTAACAAGTGAACGCCAGAAGCATAAAATACAATATAATTACAACAGTTTTTCCATCGTATAAAACGAGTAATTGCAACCAGTGTGAAGGTAATGGTCATTTCTACATTCCGAGCAACCTAGGCTTCACCCTAGGGCGTTGTTCCACCAGATCGAATAGTTAGGGCCTAACAAGAGAACGCCAGAAGCATAAAATACAATATAAATACAACAGATTTTCCATTGTATAAAACGAGTAATTGCAACCAGTGTGAAAGTAATGGTCATTTCTACATTCCGTGCAACCTAGGCATCTCTCTACGGCGTTGTTCAACCAGATCGAATAGTTAGGGCCTAAGAAATCAACACCAGAAGAATCAAATACAAAATAAGTACAACAGCCTTTACACCGTATAAAACGAATAATTGCAAACTGTGTGAAGATGATGGTCATATCTACGTTCCGGGCAACCTAGGCTTCACTGTAGGGTGTTGCTCCACCAGATCGAAATGCCAGGGCCTAAGAAGTCAACGCCCGAAGCGTTAAATACAAAATAAATAGAACAGTTTTTCCATTGTATAAAACGAATAATTGCTACCAGTGTGTAAGTTATGGTCATTTCTACGTTCCGGGCAACCTAGGCTGCACTCTAGGGCGTTGCTCCACCAGATGGAATAGTTAGGGCCTAAGAAGTCAACGCCAGAAGCATAAAATACGATATAAATACAACAGCTTTTCCATCGTATAAAACAAATAATTGCAACCAGTTTGATAGTGATGGTCATTTCTACGTACCGGGCAACCTAGGCTTCACTCTAGGGCGTTGCTCCACCAGATCGAATAGTTAGGGCCTTAGAAGTCAACGCCCGAAGCATAAAGTATAAAATAAATAGAACAGTTTTTCCATCGTATAAAACGAATAATTGCTACCAGTGTGTAAGTTATGGTCATTTCTACTTTCCGGGCAACCTAGACTTCACCCTAGGGCGTTGTTCCACCAGATGGAATGGTTAGGGCCTAAGAAGTCAACGCCAGAAGCATAAAATACGATATAAATACAACAGCTTTTCCATCGTATAAGACGAATAATTGCAACCAGTGTGAAAGTTATGGTCATTTCTACGTTCCGGGCAACCTAGGCCTCACCCTAGGGCGTTGCTCCAACAGATTGAATAGTTAGGGCCTTAGAAGTCTATGCCCGAAGCATAAAATGCAATAAAAATACAACAGCTTTTCCATCGTATAGCAGGAATAATTTGCAACCAGTGTGATAGTAGTGGTCATTTCTACGTTCCGGGCAACCTAGGTTTCACTCCAGGGCGTTGCTCCACCAGATCGAATAGTTACGGCCTAAGAAGTCAACGCGAGAAGCACAAAATACGATAAAGATGCAACAGTTTTTCCATCGTATAAAACGAATAATTCCAACCAGTGTGAAAGTTATGGTCATTTCTACATTCCGAGCAACCTAGGCTTCACTCTAGGGCGTTGTTCCGCAAGATCGAATAGTTAGGGCCTAAGAAGTCAACGCCAGAAGCATAAAATACGATATAAATATAACAGTTTTTCCATCGTATAAAACGAATAATAGCAACCAGTGTGAAAGTTATGGTCATTTCTACGTTTCGGGCAACCTAGGCTTCACTCTAGGTCGTTGATCCACCAGATCAAACAGTTAGGGCCTTAGAAGTCGACGCCCGAAGCATTAAATACAAAATAAATAGAACAGTTTTTCCATTGTATAAAACGAATAATTGCTACCCGTGTAAAAGTTATGGTCATTTCTACGTCCCGGGCAACCTAGGCTTCACCCTAGGTCGTTGCTCCACCAAATCGAATAGTTAGGGCATAAGAAGTGAACGACAGAAGCATAAAATACAATATAAATAAAACAGTTTCTCCATCATATAAAACGAATGATAGCAACCAGTGTGAAAGTTAAGGTCATTTCTACGTTACGCGCAATCTTGGCTTTACCCTAGGGCGTTGTTCCACCAGATGTAATAGTTAGGGCCTAAGAAGTCAACGCCAGAAGCATAAAATACGATATAAATAAAACAGCTTTTCCATCGTATAAAACAAATAATTGCACCAGTTTGATAGTGATGGTCATTTCTACGTACCGGGCAACCTAGGCTTCACTCTAGGGCGTTGCTCCACCAGATCGAATAGTTAGGGCCTTAGAAGTCAACGCCCGAAGCATAAAGTATAAAATAAATAGAACAGTTTTTCCATCGTATAAAACGAATAATTGCTACCAGTGTGAAAGTTATGGTCATTTCTACTTTCCGGGCAACCTAGGCTTCACTCTAGGGCGTTGTTCCACCAAATGGAATAGTTAGGGCCTAAGAAGTCAACGCCAGAAGCATAAAATACGATATAAATACAACAGCTTTTCCATCGTACAAAAAGAATAATTGCAACCAGTGTGAAAGTAACGGTCATTTCTACATTCCGAGCAACCTAGGCTTCACTCTAGGGCGTTGATCCAACAGTTTGAGTAGTTAGGGCCTTAGAAGTCAACGCCCGAAGCATAAAATGCAATAAAAATACAACAGTTTTTCCATCGTATAACAGGATTAATTGCAACCAGTTTGAAAGTGATGGTCATTTCTACGTTCCGGGCAACCTAGGCTTCACTCTAGGGCGTTGCTCCACTAGATCGAATAGCTAGGGCCTTAGAAGTCAACGCCAGAAGCATAAAATACGATATAAATACAACAGCTTTGCCATCGTATAAAATGAATAATTGCAAACAGTGTGAAAGATATGGACATTTCTACGTTCCGGGCTACCTAGGCTTCACTCTATGGCGTTCTTCGACCACATCGAATAGCTCCGGCCTCAGAAGTCAACGCCTGAAGTATAAAGTTCAATAAAAATACAACAGCCTTTCCATCCTATAACAGGAATAATTGCAACCCGTGTGAACGTGATAGTCATTTCTACGTTCCAGGCAACCTAGGCTTCACTCTAGGGCGTTGTTCCACAAGATCGAATAGTTAGGGCCTAAGAAGTCAACGCCAGAAGCATAAAATACATTATAAATATAACAGTTTTCCCATCGTATAAAACGAATAATAGCAACCAGTGTGAAAGTTATGGTCATTTCTACATTCCGGGCAACCTAGGCTTCACTCTAGGGCGTTGCTCCACCAGATCAAACAGTTAGGGCCTTAGAAGTCAACGCCAGAAGCATTAAATACAAAATAAATAGAACAGTTTTTCCATTGTGTAAAACGAATAATTGCGACCAGTGTGAAAGTTATGGTCATTTCTACGTTCCGCGCAACCTGGGCTTTACTCTAGGGCGTTGTTCCACCAGATGGAATAGTTAGGGCCTAAGAAGTCAACGCCAGAAGCATAAAATACGATATAAATACAACTGCTTTTCCATTGTATAAAACAAATAATTGCAACCAGTGTGAAAGTTATGGTCATTTCTACGTTTCGGGCAACCTAGGCTTCACCCTAGGCCGTTGTTCCACCTGATCGAATAGTTAGGGCCTAAGAATTGAACGCCAGAAGCATAAAATGCAATAAAAATACAACAGTTTTTCCATCGTATAGCAGGAATAATTTGCAACCAGTGTGATAGTAGTGGTCATTTCTACGTTCCGGGCAACCCAGGTTTCACTCCAGGGCGTTGCTCCACCAGATCGAATAGTTACGGCCTAAGGAGTCAACGCCAGAAGCATAAAATACGATAAAGATGCAACAGTTTTTCCATCGTATAAAACGAATAAATGCAATCAGTGTGAAAGTTATGGTCATTTCTACATTCCGAGCAACCTAGGCTTCACTCTAGGGCGTTGCTCCACCAGATCGAATAGTTAGGTCCTTAGAAATCAACGCCAGAAGTATAAAATACGATATAAATACAACAGCTGTTCCATCGTATAAAAGGAATAATTGCAAACAGTGTGAAAGTAATGGTCATTTCTACGTTCCGGGCAAACTAGGCTTCACTCTACGGCGTTGATCCACCAGATCGAATAGTTAGGGCCTAAGAAGTCAACACCAGAAGAATAAATTACAATAAAAATACAACAGTCTTTGCATCCTATAAGAGGAATAATTGGAACCCGTGTGAAAGTGATGGTCATTTCTACGTTCCAGGCAACCTAGGCTTCACTCTAGGGCGTTGCTCCACCAGATCGAATAGTTAGGTCCTTAGAAGTCAACGCCAGAAGCATAAAATGCAATAAAAATACAACAGCTTTTCCATCGTATAGCAGGAATAATTTGCAACCACTGTGATAGTAGTGGTCATTTCTGCGTTCCGGGCAACCCAGGCTTCACTCCAGGGCGTTGCTCCACCAGATCGAATAGTTACGGCCTAAGAAGTCAACGCCAGAAGCATAAAACACGATAAAGATGCAACAGTTTTTCCATCGTATAAAACGAATAATTGCAATCAGTGTGAAAGTTATGGTCATTTCTACATTCCGAGGAACCTAGGCTTCACTCTAGGGCGCTGCTCCACCAGATCGAATAGTTAGGTCCTTAGAAGTCAACGCCAGAAGCATAAAATACGATATAAATACAACAGCTTTTCCATCGTATAAAAGGAATAATTGCAAACAGTGTGAAAGTAATGTTCATTTCTACGTTCCGGGCAACCTAGGCTTCACCCTAGGGCGTTGCTCCACCAGATGGAATAGCTAGGGCCTTAGAAGTGAACGCCAGAAGCATAAAATGCAATAAAAATACAACAGTTTTTCCATCATATAACAGGAATAATTGCAACCAGTTTGAAAGTGATGGCCAATTCTACGTTCCGCGCAACCTAGGCTTCACTCCAGGGCGTTGCTCCACCAGATCGAATAGTTAGGTGCTTAGAAGTCAACGCCAGAAGCATAAAATACATTATAAATACAACAGCTGTTCCATCGTATAAAAGGAATAATTGCAAACAGTGTGAAAGTAATGGTCATTTCTACGTTCCGTGCAACCTAGGCTTCACTCTACGGCGTTGTTCCACCAGATCGAATAGTTAGGTCCTAAGAAGTCAACACCAGAAGAATAAAATACAATAAAAATACAACAGTCTTTCCATCCTGTAAGAGGAATAATTGCAACCCGTGTGAAAGTGATTGTCATTTCTACGTTCCAGGCAACCTAGGCTTCACTTTAGGGCGTTGCTCCACCAGATCGAATAGTTAGGTCCTTAGAAGTCAACCCCAGAAGCATAAAATGCAATAAAGATAAAACAGTTTTTCCATCGTATAGCAGGAATAATTTGCAACCACTGTGATAGTAGTGGTCATTTCTGCGTTCCGGGCAACCCAGGTTTCACTCCAGGGCGCTGCTCCACCAGATCGAATAGTTACGGCCTAAGAAGTCAACGCCAGAAGCATAAAGTACGATAAAGGTGCAACAGTTTTTCCATCGTATAAAACGAATAATTGCAATCAGTGTGAAAGTTACGGTTATTTCTACATTCCGAGCAACCTAGGCTTCACTCTAGGGCGCTGCTCCATCAGATCGAATAGTTAGGTCCTTAGAAGTCAACGCCAGAAGCATAAAATACGATATAAATACAACAGCTTTTCCATCGTATAAAAGGAATAATTGCAAACAGTGTGAAAGTAATGTCCATTTCTACGTTCCGGGCAACCTAGGCTTCACTCTAGGGCGTTGCTCCACCAGATCGAATAGTTAGGGCCGTAGAAGTCAACGCCCGAAGCTTAAAATACAAAATAAATAAAACAGTTTTTCCATCGTATAAAACGAAAAATTGCTACCAGTGTGAAAGTTATGGTCATTTCTACGTTCCGCGCAATCTGGTCTTTACCCTAGGGCGTTGCTCCACCAGATCGAATAGTTAGGGCCTAAGAGGTGAACGACAGAAGCATAAAATACAATATAAATACAACAGTTTTTCCATCATATAAAACGAATGATAATAACCATTGTGAAAGTTATGGTCATTTCTACGTTCTGCGCAATCCTGGCTTTACCCTAGGGCGTTGTTCCACCAGATGGAATAGTGAGGGCCTAAGAAGTCAACGCCAGAAGCATAAAATACAATATAAATACAACAGCTTTTCCATCGTATAAAACGAATAATTGCAACCAGTGTGGAAGTTATGGTCATTTCTACGTTCGGGGAAACCTAAACTTCCCCCTAGTGCGTTGCTCCAACAGATTGCATAGTTAGGGCCTTAGAAGTCAATGCCCGAAGCATAAAATTCAATAAAAATACAACAGTTTTTCCATCGTATAGCAGGAATAATTTGCAACCAGTGTGAAGGTTATTGTCATATCTACGTTCCGGGCAACCTAGGCATCACTGTAGGGCGTTGCTCCACCAGATCGAATAGTTAGGTCCTAAGAAGTCAACTCCAGAAGCATAAAATACGATATAAATACAACAGCTTTTCCATCGTATAAAAGGAATAATTGCAAACAGTGTGAAAGTAATGGTTATTCCTACGTTCCGGGCAACCTAGGCTTCACTCTACGGCGTTGTTCAACCAGATGGAATAGTTAGGGCCTAAGAAATCAACACCAGAAGAATAAAATACAAATTAAGTACAACAGCCTTTACACCGTATAAAACGAATAATTGCAACCTGTGTGAAGGTTATGGTCATATCTACGTTCCGGGCAACCTAGGCTTCACTGTAGGGCATTGCTCCACCAGATCGAAATGTTAGGGCCTAAGAAGTCAACGCCCGAAGCATAAAATACGATATAAATACAACAGCTTTTCCATCGTATAAAATGAATAATTGCAAACAGTGTGAAAGTAGTGGTCATTTCTACGTTCCGAGCAACCTAGGCTTCACCCTAGGGCGGTGCTCCACCATATTGAATAGCTACGGCCTTAGAAGCCTACGCCTGAAGCATAAAATACAATAAAAATACAACGGTCTTTTCATCGTATAACAGGAATAATTGCAACAAGCGTGCAAGTAATGATCATTTCGGCGTTTCGGGCATCCTAGACTTAACTCTGAGGCATTCCTCCACCAGATCGAATAGTTAGGGCCTAAGAAGTCAACGCCAGAAGCATAAAATACAATATAAATACAACAGCTTTTCCATCGCATAAAAGGAATAATTGCTACCAGTGTACAAGTTATGATCACTTCTACGTTCCGGGCAACCTAGGCTTCACCCTAGGGCGTTGTTCCACCAGATCGAATAGTTAGTGCCTAAG
The DNA here is from genome assembly GCF_051401765.1 of Calliopsis andreniformis. Taxonomy (NCBI): domain Eukaryota; kingdom Metazoa; phylum Arthropoda; class Insecta; order Hymenoptera; family Andrenidae; genus Calliopsis; species Calliopsis andreniformis. Next base: position 8,289,657 of record NC_135072.1, read on the forward strand.
AAGTGAACGCCAGAAGCATAAAGTACAATATAAATACAACAGTTTTTCCATCGTATAAAAGGAATAATTGCAAACAGTGTGAAAGTAATGGTCATTTCTACGTTCCGGGCAACCTAGGCTTCACTCTAGGGCGTTGCTCCACCAGATCAAACAGTTATGGCCTTAGAAGTCAACGCCCGAAGCATAAAATACAAAATAAATAGAACAGTTTTTCCATTGTATAGAACGAATAATTGCTACCAGTGTAAAAGTTATGGTCATTTCTACGTTCCGGGCAACCTAGGCTTGACACTAGGGTGGTGCTCCACCATTTCGAATAGCTACGGCCTTAGAAGCCTACGCCTGAATCATAAAATACAATTAAAGTACAACAGTCTTTTCATCGTATAACAGGAATAATTGCAACAAGCGTGAAAGTAATGACCATTTCGGCGTTTCGGGCATCCTAGACTTAACTCTGAGGCATTGCTCAACCAAATCGAATAGTTAGGGCCTAAGAAGTCAACGCCAGAAGAATAAAATACAATATAAGTACAAAAGCTTTTCCATCGTATAAAATGAATAATTGCAAACATTGTGAAAGTAATGGTCATTTCTACGTTCCGGGCAACCTAGGCGTCACTCTAGGGCGTTGCTCCACAACATCTAATAGCTACGGCCTTAGAAGTCAGCCCCAGATGAATAAAATACAATAAGGATGCCACAGGTTTTCCATCGTATAAAACGAATAATTGCAACCAGTGTGAAAGTTATGGTCATTTCTACGTTCCGGGCAACCTAGGCGTCACTCTAGGGCGTTGCTCCACCGCTTCTAATAGCTACGGCCTTAGAAGTCAACGCCAGAGGCATAAAATACAATATAAATACAACAGCTTCTCCATCGTACAAAATGAATAATACCAAACAGTGTGAAAGTAATGGTCATTTCTACGTTCCGGGCAACCTAGGCTTCACTCTAGGTCGTTGCTCCACCAGATCAAATAGCTAGCGACTTAGAATTAAACGCCAGAAGCGTAGAATACAATAAAAATACAACAGTTTTTCCATCGTATAACAGGAATAATTGCAACCAGTTTGAAGGTAATGGACATTTCTACGTTCCGGGCAACCTAGGTTTCACTCTAGGGCGTTGCTCGACCAGGTCGAATAGTTAGGGCCTCAGAAGTCAACGCCCGAAGCATAAAATACAAAATAAATAAAACAGTTTTTCCATCGTATAAAACGAATAATTGCAACCAGTGTGAAAGTTATGGTCATTTCTACATTCTGCGGATCCTAGGCTTCACTCTAGGGCGTTGCTCCACCTGATCGAATAGTTAGGGCCTTAGGAGTCAACGCCAGAAGCATAAAATACAATATAAATATAACAGTTTTTCCATCGTATAAAACGAATAATAGCAACCAGTGTGAAAGTTATGGTCATTTCAACGTTCCGGGCAATCTAGGCTTCACTCTAGGGCGTTGCTCCACCAGATCAATCAGTTAGGGCCTTAGAAGTTAACGCCCGAAGCATAAAATGCATAATAAATAGAACAGTTTTTCCATTGTATAAAACGCATAATTGCTACCAGTGTGAAAGTTATGGACATTTCTACATTCCGGCCAACCTAGGCTTCACCCTAGGGCGTTGCTCCAACAGATCGAATAGTTAGGGCCTAAGAAGTCAATGCCAGTAGCATAGAATACTATATAAATATAACAGTTTTTCCATCGTATAGAACGAATAATAGCAACCAGTGTGAAAGTTATGGTCATTTCTACGTTCCGGGCAACCTAGGCGTCACTCTAGGGCGTTGCTCCACCGCATCTAATAGCTACGGCCTTAGAAGTCAACGCCAGAGGCGTAAAATACAATATAAATACAACAGCTTCTCCATCGTACAAAATGAATAATATCAAACAGTGTGAAAGTAATTGTCATTTCTACGTTCCGAGCAACCTAGGCTTCACTCTAGGGCGTTGTTCCACCAGATCGAATAGTTAGGGCCTTAGAAGTCAGTGCCAGAAGCATAAAATACAATAAAGATGCAACAGTTTTTCCATCGTATAACCGGAATAATTGCAAACAGTGTGAAGGTAATGGTATGATCTACGTTCCGGGCACCTAGGCTTCACGCTAGGGTGTTGCTCCACCAGATGGAATAGCTAGGGTCTTAGAAGTCAACGCCCGAAGCATAAAATGCAAAATAAATAGAACCGTTTTTCCATTGTATAAAACGAATAACTGCAACCAGTGTGAAAGTACTGGTCATTTCTACGTTCCGGGTAAACTAGGTTTCACTCTAGGGCGTTGCTCCACCAAATCGAATAGCCAGGGGCTTAGAATTGAACGCCAGAAGGATAAAATACAATATAAGTACAACAGTTTTTCCATCGTATAAAATGAATAATTGCAGACATTGTGAAAGTAATGGTCATTTCTACGTTCCGGTCAACCTAGGCGTCACTCTAGGGCGTTGCTCCACCACATCGAATAGCTGCGGCCTCAGAAGTCAACGCCCGAAGCATAAAATGCAATAAAAGTACAACTGTGTTTCCATCATATAACAGGAATAATTGCAACCAGTTTGAAAGTGATGGCCGATTCTACGTTCCGGGCAACCTAGGCTTCACTCTAGGGCGTTGATCCACCAGATCGAATAGTTAGTGCCTTAGAAGTCAACGCCAGAACCATAAAATACAATATAAGTACAACAGTTTTTGTATCGTATAAAATGAGTAATTTTAGACATTGCGAAGGTAATGGCCATTTCTACGTTCCGGGCAACCTAGGCGTCACTCTAGTGCGTTGCTCCACCACATCTGATAGCTACGGCCTTAGACGTCAACGACAGAATCATAAAATGCAATAACGATGCAACAGCTTTTCCATCGTATAAAACGAATAATTGCAACCAAAGTGAAAGTTATTGTCATTTCTACTTTCCGGGCAACCTAGGCTTCACCACAGGGCGTTGCTCCACCAGATTGAATAGTTAGGGCCTAAGAAGTGAACGCCAGCAGCATAAAATACAATATAAATACAACAGTTCTTCCATCATATAAAACGAATGATTGCAACCGGTATGAAAGTTATGGTCATTTCTTCGTTCCGAGCAACCTAGGCTTCACTCTATGGCGTTCATCCACCACATCGAATAGCTACGGCCTCAGAAGTCAACGGCCGAAGCATAAAATGCAATAAACGTACAACAGTGTTTCCATCATATAACAGGAATAATTGCAACCAGTTTGAAAGTGATGGCCGATTCTACGTTCCGGGCAACCTAGGCTTCACTCTAGGGCGTTGCTCCTACAGATTGAATAGTTAGGACCTTAGAAGTCAATGCCCGAAGCATAAAATGCAATAAAAATACAACAGTTTTTCCATCATATAACAGGAATAATTGCAACCAGTTAGAAAGTGATAGTCATTTCAATGTTCCGGGCAACCTACGCTTCACTGTAGGGCGTTGCTCCACCAGATAGAATAGTTAGTGCCTTAGAAGTCAACGTCAGAAGCATAAAATTCAATAAAGATGCAACAGTTTTTCCATCGTATAGAAGGAGTATCTGCAAACCGTGTGAAAGTACTGGTCATTTCTACGTTCCGGGTAACCTAGGCTTCACCCTGGGGCGTTGATTCACCAGATCGAATAGTTAGGGCCTAAGAAGTGAACGCCAGAAGCATAAGGTACGATATAAATACAACAGCATTTCCATCGTATAAAACGAATAATTGCAACCAGTGTGAATGTAATGGTCATTTCTACGTTCCGGGCAACCTAGGCTTCACTCTAGGGCGTTGCTCCACCAGATCGAATAGTTAGGGCCTTAGAAATCAACGCCAGAAGCATAAAACACAACAAAGATGCAACAGTTTTTCCATCGTAAAACAGGAATAATTGCAACCAGTGTGAAGGTAATGGTCTTTTCTACGTTCCGGGCAACCTAGGCTTCACTCTAGGGCGGTGCTCCACCAGATCAAATAGTTAGGGCCTAAGAAGTCAACGCCAGAAGCATAAAATACAACATAAATACAACAGATTTTCCATCGTATATAATGTATATTTGCAAACAGTGTGAAAGTAATGGTCATTTCTACGTACCGGGCAACCTAGGCTTCACTCTAGGTCATCGCTCCACCAGATCAAATAGCTAGAGACTTAGAATTAAACGCCAGAAGCATAGAATACAATAAAAATACAACAGTTTTTCCATCGTATAACAGGAATAATTGCAACCAGTGTGAATGTAATGGTCATTTCTAGGTTCCGGGCAACCTAGGCTTCACTCTAGGGCGTTTTTCCACCAGATCGAATAGTTAGGGCCTAAGAAGTGAACGCCAGAAGCATAAAATACAATATAAGTACAACAGTTTTTCCTTCATATAAAACGAATAATTGCAACCAGTATGAAAGTTATGGTCATTTCTACTTTCCCGGCAACCTAGGCTTCACCCTAGGTCGTTGCTCCAACAGATGGAATAGTTAGGGCCTTAGAAGTCAATGCCAGAAGCATAAAATACGATATAAATACAACAGCTTTTCCATCGTATAAAACGAATAATTGCAACCAGTGTGAATGTAATGGTCATTTCAACGTTCCGGGCAACCTAGGCTTCACTCTAGGGCGTTGCTCACCAGATCGAATAGTTAGTGCCTTAGAAATCAACGCCAGAAGCATAAAATACAATAAAGATGCAACACTTTTTCCATCGTATAACAGGAATAACTGCAAACAGTGTGAAAGTTATGGTCATTTCCACGTTCCGGTCAACCTAGGCTTCACCCTAGGGCGTTGTTTCACCAGTTCGAATAGTTAGGGCCTTAGAAGTCAACGCCCGAAGCATAAAATACAAAATAAATAGTACAGTTCTTCCATCGTATAAAAGGAATAATTGCTACCAGTGTGAAAGTTATGGTTATTTCTACATTCCGAGCAACCTTGGCTTCATTCTAGGGCGTTGCTCCACCAGATCGAATAGTTAGATCCTTAGAAGTCAACGCCCGAAGCATAAAATACAAAATAAATAGAACAGTTTTTCCATTGTATAAAACGAATAATTGCTACCAGTGTAAAAGTTATGGTCATTTCTACGTTCCGGGCAACCTAGGCTTCACCCTAGGGCGTTGTTCCACCAGATCGAATAGTTAGGGGCTAAGAAGTGAACGCCAGAAGCATAAAATACAAAATAAATAGAACAGTTTTTCCATTGTATAAAACGAATAATTGCTACCAGTGTAAAAGTTATGATCATTTCTTCGTTCCGGGCAACCTAGGCTTCACCCTAGGGCATTGTTCCATCAGGTCGAATAGTTAGGCCCTTAGAAGTGAACGCCAGAAGCATAAAATACAATATAAATACAACAGTTTTTCCATCATATAAAACGAATAATTGCAACCAGTATGTAAGTTATGGTCATTTCTACTTTCCGGGCAACCTAGGATACACCCTAGGGCGTTGCTCCAACAGATTGAATAGTTAGCGCCTTAGAAGTCAACGCCCGAATCATAAAATGCAAAATAAGTAGAACAGTTTTTCCATTGTATAAAACTAATAATTGCTACCAGTGTAAAAGTTATGGTCATTTCTACGTTCCGGGCAACCTAGGCTTCACCCTAGGGCGTTGTTCCACCAGATCGAATAGTTAGGGCCTAAGAAGTGAACGCCAGAAGCATAAAATACAAAATAAATAGAACAGTTTTTCCATTGTATAAAACGAATAATTGCTACCAGTGTAAAAGTTATGATCATTTCTTCGTTCCGGGCAACCTAGGCTTCACCCTAGGGCATTGTTCCATCAGGTCGAATAGTTAGGCCCTTAGAAGTGAACGCCAGAAGCATAAAATACAATATAAATACAACAGTTTTTCCATCATATAAAACGAATAATTGCAACCAGTATGTAAGTTATGGTCATTTCTACTTTCCGGGCAACCTAGGATACACCCTAGGGCGTTGCTCCAACAGATTGAATAGTTAGCGCCTTAGAAGTCAACGCCCGAAGCATAAAATGCAAAATAAGTAGAACAGTTTTTCCATCGTATAAAACGAATAACTGCAACCAGTGTGAAAGTACTGGTCATTTCTACGTTCCGGGCAACCTAGGCTTCACCCTAGGGCGTTGTTCCACCAGATGGAAATGTTAGGGCCTAAGAAGTCAACGCCAGAAGCTTAAAATACGATATAAATTCAACAGCTTTTCCATCGTATAAAACGAATAATGGTAACCAGTGTGAAAGTTATGGTCCTTTCTACGTTCCGCTCAACCTAGGCTTCACTCTAGGACGTTGCTCCACCAGATCGAATAGTTAGGGCCTATGAAGTCAGCGCCAGAAGCATAAAATACAATAAAGGTGCAACAGTTTTTCCATCGTATAACAGGAATAATTGCAACCAGTGTGAAGGTAATGGTATGTTCTACGTTCCGGGCAACCTAGGCTTCACTCTAGGGCGGTGCTCCACCAGATCAAATAGTTACGGCCTAAGAAGTCAACGCCAGAAGCATAAATTACAATATAAGTACAACAGCTTTTCCATCGTATATAATGTATATTTGCAAACAGTGTGGAAGTAGTTGTCATTTCTACGTTCCGGGCAACCTGGGCTTCACGCTAGAGTGTTGCTCCACCAGATGGAATAGCTAGGGCCTAAGAAGTCAACGCCAGAAGAATAAAATACCATATAAGTACAACAGTTTTTCCATCGTATAAAATGAATGATTTCGAACATTGTGAAAGTAATGGTCATTTCTACGTGCCTGGCAACCTACGCGTCACTCTAGGGCGTTGCTGCTCCACATCTGATAGCTACGGCCTTAGAAGTTAACGCCGGAAGCATAAAATACAATATAAATACAACAGCTTCGCCATCGTATAAAATGAATAATAGCAACCAGTGTGAAAGTTATGGTCATTTCTACGTTCCGGGCAACCTAGGCTTAACTCTAGGGCGTTGCTCCACCAGATCAAACAGTTAGGGCCTTAGAAGTCAGCGCCAGAAGCATTAAATACAAAATAAATAGAACAGTTTTTCCATTGTATAAAACGAATAATTGCGACCAGTGTGAAAGTTATGGTCATTTCTACGTTCCGGGCTACCTAGGCTTCACCCTAGGCCGTTGTTCCACCAGATCGAATAGTTAGGGCCTAAGAAGTCAACGCAAGAAGCATAAAATACGATAAAGATGCAACAGTTTTTCCATCGTATAAAACGAATAATTGCAATCAGTGTGAAAGTTATGGTCATTTCTACATTCCGAGCAACCTAGGCTTCACTCTAGGGCGTTGCTCCACCAGATCGAATAGTCAGGTCCTTAGAAGTCAACGCCAGAAGCATAAAATACCTTATAAATACAACAGGTTTTCCATCGTATAAAAGGAATAATTGCAAACAGTGTGAAAGTAATGGTCATTTCTACGTTCCGGGCAACCTAGGCTTCACTCTACGGCGTTGTTCCACCAGATCGAATAGATAGGGCCTAAGAACTCAACACCAGAAGAATAAAATACAAAATAAATACAACAGCCTTTACACCGTATAAAACGAATAATTTTAACCTGTGTGAAGGTTATCGTCATATCTACGTTCCGGGCAACCTAGGCTTCACTGTCGGGCGTTGCTCCACCAGATCGAAATGTAAGGGCCTAAGAAGTCAACGCCCGAAGCATAAAATACGATATAAATACAACAGCATTTCCATCGTATTAAATGAATAATTGCAAACAGTGTGAAGGTAGTGGTTATTTCTACGTTCCGAGCAACCTAGGCTTCACTCTAGGGCGGTGCTCCAACATATCGAATAGCTATGGCCTTAGAAGACCACTTCTGAAGCATAAAATACAATAAAAATACAACAGTCTTTTCATCGTATGACAGGAATAATTGCAACAAGCGTGAAAGTAATGATCATTTCGGCGTTCCGGGTATCCTAGACTTAACTCTGAGGCATTGCTCCACCAGATCGAATAGTTAGGGCCTAAGAAGTCAACGCCAGAAGCATAAAATACAATATAAATACAACAGCTTTGCCATCGTATAAAATGAATAATTGCAAACAGTGTGAAAGATATGGACATTTCTACGTTCCGGGCTACCTAGGCTTCACTCTATGGCGTTCTTCGACCACATCGAATATCTCCGGCCTCAGAAGTCAACGCCTGAAGTATAAAGTTCAATAAAAATACAACAGCCTTTCCATCCTATAACAGGAATAATTGCAACCCGTGTGAACGTGATAGTCATTTCTACGTTCCAGGCAACCTAGGCTTCACTCTAGGGCGTTGTTCCACAAGATCGAATAGTTAGGGCCTAAGAAGTCAACGCCAGAAGCATAAAATACATTATAAATATAACAGTTTTCCCATCGTATAAAACGAATAATAGCAACCAGTGTGAAAGTTATGGTCATTTCTACATTCCGGGCAACCTAGGCTTCACTCTAGGGCGTTGCTCCACCAGATCGAATAGTTATGGCCTAAGAAGTCAACGCCAGAAGCATAAAATACGATAAAGATGCAACAGTTTTTCCATCGTATAAAACTAATAATTGCAATCAGTGTGAAAGTTATGGTCATTTCTACATTCCGAGCAACCTAGGCTTCACTCTAGGGCGTTGCTCCACCAGATCGAATAGTCAGGTCCTTAGAAGTCAACGCCAGAAGCATAAAATACGATATAAATACAACAGGTTTTCCATCGTATAAAAGGAATAATTGCAAACAGTGTGAAAGTAATGGTCATTTCTACGTTCCGGGCAACCTAGGCTTCACTCTACGGCGTTGTTCCACCAGTTCGAATAGATAGGGCCTAAGAACTCAACACCAGAAGAATAAAATACAAAATAAATACAACAGCCTTTACACCGTATAAAACGAATAATTTTAACCTGTGTGAAGGTTATCGTCATATCTACGTTCCGGGCAACCTAGGCTTCACTGTCGGGCGTTGCTCCACCAGATCGAAATGTTAGGGCCTAAGAAGTCAACGCCCGAAGCATAAAATACGATATAAATACAACAGCATTTCCATCGTATTAAATGAATAATTGCAAACAGTGTGAAAGTAGTGGTCATTTCTACGTTCCGAGCAACCTAGGATTCACTCTAGGGCGGTGCTCCAACATATCGAATAGCTATGGCCTTAGAAGACAACTCCTGAAGCATAAAATACAATAAAAATACAACAGTCTTTTCATCGTATGACAGGAATAATTGCAACAAGCGTGAAAGTAATGATCATTTCGGCGTTCCGGGTATCCTAGACTTAACTCTGAGGCATTGCTCCACCAGATCGAATAGTTAGGGCCTAAGAAGTCAACGCCAGAAGCATAAAATACAATATAAATACAACAGCTTTGCCATCGTATAAAATGAATAATTGCAAACAGTGTGAAAGATATGGACATTTCTACGTTCCGGGCTACCTAGGCTTCACTCTATGGCGTTCTTCGACCACATCGAATAGCTCCGGCCTCAGAAGTCAACGCCTGAAGTATAAAGTTCAATAAAAATACAACAGCCTTTCCATCCTATAACAGGAATAATTGCAACCCGTGTGAACGTGATAGTCATTTCTACGTTCCAGGCAACCTAGGCTTCACTCTAGGGCGTTGTTCCACAAGATCGAATAGTTAGGGCCTAAGAAGTCAACGCCAGAAGCATAAAATACATTATAAATATAACAGTTTTCCCATCGTATAAAACGAATAATAGCAACCAGTGTGAAAGTTATGGTCATTTCTACATTCCGGGCAACCTAGGCTTCACTCTAGGGCGTTGCTCCACCAGATCAAACAGTTAGGGCCTTAGACGTCAACGCCAGAAGCATTAAATACAAAATAAATAGAACAGTTTTTCCATTGTGTAAAACGAATAATTGCGACCAGTGTGAAAGTTATGGTCATTTCTACGTTCCGCGCAACCTGGGCTTTACTCTAGGGCGTTGTTCCACCAGATGGAATAGTTAGGGCCTAAGAAGTCAACGCCAGAAGCATAAAATACGATATAAATACAACTGCTTTTCCATTGTATAAAACAAATAATTGCAACCAGTGTGAAAGTTATGGTCATTTCTACGTTTCGGGCAACCTAGGCTTCACCCTAGGCCGTTGTTCCACCAGATCGAATAGTTAGGGCCTAAGAATTGAACGCCAGAAGCATAAAATGCAATAAAAATACAACAGTTTTTCCATCGTATAGCAGGAATAATTTGCAACCAGTGTGATAGTAGTGGTCATTTCTACGTTCCGGGCAACGCAGGTTTCACTCCAGGGCGTTGCTCCACCAGATCGAATAGTTACGGCCTAAGGAGTCAGCGCCAGAAGCATAAAATACGATAAAGATGCAACAGTTTTTCCATCGTATAAAACGAATAAATGCAATCAGTGTGAAAGTTATGGTCATTTCTACATTCCGAGCAACCTAGGCTTCACTCTAGGGCGTTGCTCCACCAGATCGAATAGTTAGGTCCTTAGAAATCAACGCCAGAAGCATAAAATACGATATAAATACAACAGCTGTTCCATCGTATAAAAGGAATAATTGCAAACAGTGTGAAAGTAATGGTCATTTCTACGTTCCAGGCAACCTAGGCTTCACTCTAGGGCGTTGCTCCACCAGATCGAATAGTTAGGTCCTTAGAAGTCAACGCCAGAAGCATTAAATACAAAATAAATAGAACAGTTTTTCCATTGTGTAAAACGAATAATTGCGACCAGTGTGAAAGTTATGGTCATTTCTACGTTCCGCGCAACCTGGGCTTTACTCTAGGGCGTTGTTCCACCAGATGGAATAGTTAGGGCCTAAGAAGTCAACGCCAGAAGCATAAAATACGATATAAATACAACTGCTTTTCCATTGTATAAAACAAATAATTGCAACCAGTGTGAAAGTTATGGTCATTTCTACGTTTCGGGCAACCTAGGCTTCACCCTAGGCCGTTGTTCCACCAGATCGAATAGTTAGGGCCTAAGAATTGAACGCCAGAAGCATAAAATGCAATAAAAATACAACAGTTTTTCCATCGTATAGCAGGAATAATTTGCAACCAGTGTGATAGTAGTGGTCATTTCTACGTTCCGGGCAACGCAGGTTTCACTCCAGGGCGTTGCTCCACCAGATCGAATAGTTACGGCCTAAGGAGTCAGCGCCAGAAGCATAAAATACGATAAAGATGCAACAGTTTTTCCATCGTATAAAACGAATAAATGCAATCAGTGTGAAAGTTATGGTCATTTCTACATTCCGAGCAACCTAGGCTTCACTCTAGGGCGTTGCTCCACCAGATCGAATAGTTAGGTCCTTAGAAATCAACGCCAGAAGCATAAAATACGATATAAATACAACAGCTGTTCCATCGTATAAAAGGAATAATTGCAAACAGTGTGAAAGTAATGGTCATTTCTACGTTCCAGGCAACCTAGGCTTCACTCTAGGGCGTTGCTCCACCAGATCGAATAGTTAGGTCCTTAGAAGTCAACGCCAGAAGCATAAAATGCAATAAAAATACAACAGTTTTTCCATCGTATAGCAGGAATAATTTGCAACCACTGTGATAGTAGTGGTCATTTCTGCGCTCCGGGCAACCCAGGCTTCACTCCAGGGCGTTGCTCCACCAGATCGAATAGTTACGGCCTAAGAAGTCAACGCCAGAAGCATAAAACACGATAAAGATGCAACAGTTTTTCCATCGTATAAAACGAATAATTGCAATCAGTGTGAAAGTTATGGTCATTTCTACATTCCGAGCAACCTAGGCTTCACTCTAGGGCGCTGCTCCACCAGATCGAATAGTTAGGTCCTTAGAAGTCAACGCCAGAAGCATAAAATACGATATAAATACAACAGCTTTTCCATCGTATAAAAGGAATAATTGCAAACAGTGTGAAAGTAATGTTCATTTCTACGTTCCGGGCAACCTAGGCTTCACCCTAGGGCGTTGCTCCACCAGATCGAATAGCTAGGGCCTTAGAAGTCAACGCCCGAAGCTTAAAATACGAAATAAATAAAACAGTTTTTCCATCGTATAAAACGAAAAATTGCTACCAGTGTGAAAGTTATGGTCATTTCTACGTTCCCCGCAACCTAGGCATCACCCTAGGCCGTTGCTCCACCAGATCGAATAGTTAGGGCCTACGAAGTGAACGACTGAAGCATAAAATACAATATAAATACAATAGTTTTTCCATTATATAAAACGATGGATAATAACCATTGTGAAAGTTATGGTCATTTCTACGTTCCGCGCAATCTTGGCTTTACCCTAGGGCGTTGTTCCACCAGATGGAATAGCGAGGGCCTAAGAAGTCAACGCCAGAAGCATAAAATACGATATAAATACAACAGCTTTTCCATTGTATAAAACAAATAATTGCATCCAGTGTGAAAGTTATGTTCATTTCTACGTTCCGGGCAACCTAGGCTTCACCCTAGGCCGTTGTTCCACCAGATCGAATAGGTAGGGCCTAAGAAGTGAACGCCAGAAGCATAAAATGCAATAAAAATACAACAGTTTTTCCATCATATAACAGGAATAATTGCAACCAGTTTGAAAGTGATGGCCAATTCTACGTTCCGCGCAACCTAGGCTTCACTCCAGGGCGTTGCTCCACCAGATCGAATAGTTAGGTCCTTAGAAGTCAACGCCAGAAGCATCAAATACATTATAAATACAACAGCTGTTCCATCGTATAACAGGAATAATTGCAACCAGTGTGAATGTAATGGTCATTTCTAGGTTCCGGGCAACCTAGGCTTCACTCTAGGGCGTTTTTCCACCAGATCGAATAGTTAGGGCCTAAGAAGTGAACGCCAGAAGCATAAAATACAATATAAGTACAACAGTTTTTCCTTCATATAAAACGAATAATTGCAACCAGTATGAAAGTTATGGTCATTTCTACTTTCCCGGCAACCTAGGCTTCACCCTAGGTCGTTGCTCCAACAGATGGAATAGTTAGGGCCTTAGAAGTCAATGCCAGAAGCATAAAATACGATATAAATACAACAGCTTTTCCATCGTATAAAACGAATAATTGCAACCAGTGTGAATGTAATGGTCATTTCTACGTTCCGGGCAACCTAGGCTTCACTCTAGGGCGTTGCTCCACCAGATCGAATAGTTAGGGCCTTAGAAATCAACGCCAGAAGCATAAAATACAGTAAAGATGCAACAGTTTTTCCATCGTATAACAGGAATAACTGCAAACAGTGTGAAAGTTATGGTCATTTCTACGTTCCGGGCAACCTAGGCTTCACCCTAGGGCGTTGTTTCTCCAGTTCGAATAGTTAGGGCCTTAGAAGTCAACGCCCGAAGCATAAAATACAAAATAAATAGTACAGTTCTTCCATCGTATAAAACGAATAATTGCTACCAGTGTGAAAGTTATGGTCATTTCTACTTTCCGGGCAACCTAGGCTTCACCCTAGGGCGTTGTTCAACCAGATGGAATAGTTAGGGCCTAAGAAGTCAACGCCAGAAGCATAAAATACGATATAAATACAGCAACTTTTCCACCGTATAAAACGAGTAATTGCAACCAGTGTGATAGTTATGCTCATTTCTACGTTCCGGGCAACCTAGGCTACACCCTAGGGCGTTGCTCCAACGGATCGAATAGTATGGGCCTTAAAAGTCAACGCCCGAAGCATAAAATGCAAAATAAATACAACAGTTTTTCCATCGTAAAGAACGAATAATTGCAACCAGTGTGAAAGTTATGGTTATTTCTACATTCCGAGCAACCTAGGCTTCACTCTAGGGCGTTGCTCCACCAGATCGAATAGTTAGATCCTTAGAAGTCAACGCCCGAAGCATAAAATACAAAATAAATAGAACAGTTTTTCCATTGTATAAAACGAATAATTGCTACCAGTGTAAAAGTTATTGTCATTTCTTCGTTCCGGGCAACCTAGGCTTCACCCTAGGGCATTGTTCCATCAGGTCGAATAGTTAGGCCCTTAGAAGTGAACGCCAGAAGCATAAAATACAATATAAATACAACAGTTTTTCCATCATATAAAACGAATAATTGCAACCAGTATGTAAGTTATGGTCATTTCTACTTTCCGGGCAACCTAGGATACACTCTAGGGCGTTGCTCCAACAGATTGAATAGTTAGCGCCTTAGAAGTCAACGCCCGAAGCATAAAATGCAAAATAAGTAGAACAGTTTTTCCATCGTATAAAACGAATAACTGCAACCAGTGTGAAAGTACGGGTTATTTCTACGTTCCGGGCAACCTAGGCTTCACCCTAGGGCGTTGTTCCACCAGATGGAAAAGTTAGGGCCTAAGAAGTCAACGCCAGAAGCATAAAATACGATATAAATTCAACAGCTTTTCCATCGTATAAAACGAATAATGGTAACCAGTGTGAAAGTTATGGTCCTTTCTACGTTCCGAACAACCTAGGCTTCACTCTAGGACGTTGCTCCACCAGATCGAATAGTTAGGGCCTATGAAGTCAGCGCCAGAAGCATAAAATACAATAAAGGTGCAACAGTTTTTCCATCGTATAACAGGAATAATTGCAACCAGTGTGAAGGTAATGGAATGTTCTACGTTCCGGGCAACCTAGGCTTCACGCTAGGGTGTTGCTCCACCAGATGGAATAGCTAGGGTCTTAGAAGTCAACGCCCGAAGCATAAAATGCAAAATAAATAGAACCGTTTTTCCATTGTATAAAACGAATAACTGCAACCAGTGTGAAAGTACTGGTCATTTCTACGTTCCGGGTAACCTAGGTTTCACTCTAGGGCGTTGCTCCACCAAATCGAATAGCTAGGGGTTTAGAATTCAACGCCAGAAGGATAAAATACAATATAAGTACAACAGTTTTTCCATCGTATAAAATGAATAATTGCAGACATTGTGAAAGTAATGGTCATTTCTACGTTCCGGTCAACCTAGGCGTCACTCTAGGGCGTTGCTCCACCACATCGAAAAGCTGCGGCCTCAGAAGTCAACGCCCGAAGCATAAAATGCAATAAAAGTACAACTGTGTTTCCATCATATAACAGGAATAATTGCAACCAGTTTGAAAGTGATGGCCGATTCTACGTTCCGGGCAACCTAGTCTTCACTCTAGGGCGTTGATCCACCAGATCGAATAGTTAGTGCCTTTGAAGTCAGCGCCAGAAGCATAAAATACAATAAAGGTGCAACAGTTTTTCCATCGTATAACAGGCATAATTGCAACCAGTGTGAAGGTAATGGTATGTTCTACGTTCCGGGCAACCTAGGCTTCACTCTAGGGCGTTGCTCGACCACATCTAATAGCTACGGCCTTAGAAGTCAACCGCAGATGAATAAAATACAATAAAGGTGCCACAGCTTTTCCATCGTATAAAACGAATAATTGCAACCAGTGCGAAAGTTATGGTCATTTCTACTTTCCGGGCAACCTAGGCTTCACCATAGTGCGTTGCTCCACCAGATCAAACAGTTAGGGCCTTAGATGTCAACGCCCGAAGCATAAAATACAAAATAAATAGAACAGTTTTTCCATCGTATAAAACGAATAATTGCAACCAGTGTGGAAGTTATGGTCATTTCTACGTTCCGGGCAACCTAGGCTTCACTCTATGGCGTTGCTCGACCAGATCGAATAGCTAGGGCCTTAGAAGTCAACGCCTGAAGTATAACATACAATAAAAATACAACAGTCTTTCCATCATATAACAGGAATAATTGCAACCAGTTTGAAAGTCATGGCCGATTCTACGTTCCGGGCACCTAGGCTTCACGCTAGGGTGTTGCTCCACCAGATGGAATAGCTAGGGTCTTAGAAGTCAACGCCCGAAGCATAAAATGCAAAATAAATAGAACCGTTTTACCATTGTATAAAACGGATAACTGCAACCAGTGTGAAAGTACTGGTCATTTCTACGTTCCGGGTAACCTAGGCTTCACTCTAGGGCGTTGCTCCACCAAACCGAATAGCTAGGGCCTTAGAAGTCAACGCCAGAAGCATAAAATGCAATAAAGATGCAACAGTTTTTCCATCGTATAACAGGAATAACTGCAAACAGTGTGAAAGTTATGGTCATTTCTACTTTCCCGGCAACCTAGGCTTCACCCTAGGTCGTTGCTCCAACAGATGGAATAGTTAGGGCCTTAGAAGTCAAAGCCCGACGCATAAAATGCAATAAAAATACAACAGTTTTTCCATCATATAACAGGAATAATTGCAACCAGTTTGAAAGCGATGGTCATTTCTACGTACCGGGCACCCAAGGCTTCACTCTAGGGCGTTGCTCCACCAGATCGAATAGTTAGGTACTTAGAAGTCAACGCCCGAAGCATAAAATACAAAGTAAATAGAACTGTTTTTCCTTCGTATAAAACGAATAATTGCAACCAGTATGAAAGTTATGGTCATTTCTACTTTCCGGGCAAACTAGGCTTCACACTAGGGCGTTGCTCGACCAGATCGAATAGCTAGGGCCTTAGAAGTCAACGCCCGAAGCATAAAATACAAAATAAATAGAACAGTTTTTCCATCGTGTAAAACGAATAATTGCTACCAGTGTGAAAGCTATGGTCATTGCTACGTTCTGCGCAACCTAGGCTTCACCCAAGGGCGTTGTTCCACCAGATGGAATAGTTAGGGCCTAAGATGTCAACGCCAGAAGCATAAGATACGATATAAATACAACAGCATTTCCATCGTATAAAACGAATAATTGCAACCACTGTGAATGTAATGGTCATTTCTACGTTCCGGGCAACCTAGGCTTCACTCTAGGGCGTTGCTCCACCAGATCGAATAGTTAGGGCCTTAGAAATCAACGCCAGAAGCATAAAACACAATAAAGATGCAACAGTTTTTCCATCGTAAAACAGGAATAATTGCAACCAGTGTGAAGGTAATGGTCTTTTCTACGTTCCGGGCAACCTAGGCTTCACTCTAGGGCGGTGCTCCACCAGATCAAATAGTTAGGGCCTAAGAAGTCAACGCCAGAAGCATAAAATACAACATAAATACAACAGATTTTCCATCGTATATAATGTATATTTGCAAACAGTGTGAAAGTAATGGTCATTTCTACGTACCGGGCAACCTAGGCTCCGCTCTCGGGCGTTGCTCCACCAAACCGAATAGCTAGGGCCTTAGAAGTCAACGCCAGAAGCATAAAATACAATAAAGATGCAAAAGTTTTTCCATCGTATAACAGGAATAACTGCAAACAGCGTGAAAGTAATGGTCATTTCTACGTTCCGCGCAACCTAGGCTTCACCCTTGGGCGTTGTTCCACCAGATCGAATAGTTAAGGCCTTAGAAGTCAACGCCCGAAACATAAAATACAAAATAAATGGAACAGCTTTTCCATCGTATAAAACGAATAATTGCAACCAGTGTGAAAGTAATAGTCATTTCTACGTTCCGGGCAACCTAGGCTTCACTCTAGGTCGTTGCTCCACCAGATGGAATAGTTAGATCCTTAGAAGTCAACGCCAGAAGCATAAAATACAAAATAAATAGAACAGTTTTTCCATTGTATAAAACGAATAATTGCTACCAGTGTAAAAGTTATGGTCATTTCTTCGTTCCGGGCAACCTAGGCTTCACCCTAGGGCATTGTTCCATCAGGTCGAATAGTTAGGCCCTTAGAAGTGAACGCCAGAAGCATAAAATACAATATAAATACAACAGTTTTTCCATCATATAAAACGAATAATTGCAACCAGTATGTAAGTTATGGTCATTTCTACTTTCCGGGCAACCTAGGATACACCCTAGGGCGTTGCTCCAACAGATTGAATAGTTAGCGCCTTAGAAGTCAACGCCCGAAGCATAAAATGCAAAATAAGTAGAACAGTTTTTCCATCGTATAAAACGAATAACTGCAACCAGTGTGAAAGTAATGGTCATTTCTACGTTCCGGGCAACCCAGGCTTCACTCTAGGGCGTTGCTCCACCAGATGGAATAGTTAGGGACTAAGAATTCAACGCCAGAAGCATAAAACACTATATAAATACAACAGCTTTTCCATCGTATAAAACGAATAATGGCAACCAGTGTGAAAGTTATGGCCATTTCTACGTTACGGGCAACCTAGTGCTCACTCTAGGACCTTACTCCACCAGATCGAATAGCTATGGCCTTAGAAGTCAACGCCAGAATCATAAAATACAATGTAAATACAACAGCTTTTCCATGGTATAAAATGAATAATTGCAAACAGTGTGAAAATGATGGTCATTTCTACGTTCCGGGCTACCTAGGCTTCACTCTAGGGCGTTGCTCCACCACATCGAATAGCTACGGCCTTAGAAGTCAGCGTCAGAAGCATAGAATACAATATAAATACAACAGTTTTTCGATCGTATAAAATGAATAATTGCAAACATTGTGAAAGTAACGGTCGTTTGTGCGTTCTCGGCAACCTAGGCTTCACTGTCGGGCGTTGCTCCACCAGATCGAATATTTAGGGCCTAAGAAGTCAACGCCGGAAGTATAAAATACAATAAAAATATAATAGTTTTTCCATCGTGTAATGGGAACAATTGCAGCCAGTGTCAAGGTGATGGTCATTTCTACGTTCCGGGCAACCTAGGCGTCGCTCTAGGGCGTTGCTCCACCAGATCGAATAGTTAGGGCCCAAGAATTCAACGCCGGAAGCATAAAATAAAATAAAAATGCAACAGTCTTTCCATCGTATAGCATGAATTATTGCAACCAGAGTGAAAGTAATGGTCATTTATACGTCTCGGGTAACCTAGGCTTCACTCTAGGGCGTTGCTCCACCAGATCGAATAGCCAGGGCCTTAGAAGTCAACGCCCGAAACATAAAATACAATAAATATATAACAGTTTTTCCATCGTATAACGGGAATAATTGCAGTCAGTGTGAAGGTGATGGTCATTTCTACGTTCCGGGCAACCTAGGCTCCACTCTACGGCGTTGGCCCACCAAAATCCAATAGTTAGGGCCTAAGAAGTCAACGCCAGAAGCACCAAATGCAAAATAAATACAACTGTTTTTCCATCGTATAAAACGAATAATTGCAACCTGTGTGAAGGTAATGGTCATTTCTACGTTCCGGGCAACCTAGGCTTCACTCTAGGGCGTTGCTCAGCCACATCGAATAGCTGTGGCCTTAGAAGTCAACGCCAGAAGCATAAAATACAATAGAAATACAACAGCTTTTCCATCCTATAAAATGAATAAATGCAAACAGTGTGAAAGTGATGTTAATTTCTAGGTCCCGGGCTACCTAGGCTTCACTCTAGGGCGTTGCACGGCCAGCTCGAATAGCTAGGACCTTAGAAGTCAATGCCAGAAGCAGAAATGCAATAAAAATACAACAGCGTTTCCATCGTATAAAATGGATAATTGCAAACAGTGTGAAAGTGATGGTCATTTCTATGTCCCGGGCAACCTAGGCTCCGCTCTAGGGCGTTGCTCCACCAGATCGAATAGCTAGGGACTTAGAATTCAACGCAAGAGGCAAAAAATACAATAAAAATACAACAGTTTTTCCATCGTATAAAAGGAATAATTGCAACCAGTGTGAAAGTAATGGCCGTTTCTACGTTCCGGGCAATCTAGGCTTCACTCTAGGGCGTTACTCCACCAGATCGAATAGCTAGAGCCTTAGAAGTCATCGCCAGAAGCATAAGATACACCATAAATACAAAAGTTTTTCCATTGTATAAAACGAATAATTGCAACCAGTGTGAAAGTTGTGGTCATTTCTACGTTCCGGGCAACATAGGGTTCACTCTTGGACGTTGCCCCACCAGATTGAATAGCTAGGACCTTAGAAGTCAATGCCAGAAGCAGAAAATACGATAAAAATACAACAGCTTTTCCATCATATAAAATGAACAATTGCAAACAGTGTGAAGGTGATGGTCATTTCTACGTTTCGGGCAACCTAGGCTTTACTCTAGGGCGCTGCTCCACCAGATCGAATAGCTGGGGTCTTAGAAGTCAACGCCCGAAGCATAAAATACAATAAAGATACAACAGTTTTTCCATCGAATTACAGGAATAATTGCAACCAGAGTGAAGGTGATGGTCATTTCTACGTTCCGGGCAACCTAGGCTCCACTCTAGGGCGTTGCTCCACCAAATCCAATAGTTAAGGCCTAAGAAGTCAACGCCAGAAGCACCAAATGCAAAATAAATACAACAGTTTTTCCATCGTATAATACGAATAATTACAACCAGTGTGAAGGTAATGGTCAATTCCACGTTCCGGGCAACCTAGGCTTCACTCTAGGGCGTTGCTCAGCTACATCGAATAGCTGCGGCCTTAGAAGTCAACGCCAGAAGCATAAGGTACAATATAAATACAACAGCTTCTCCATTGAATAAAACGAATAATTGCTATCAGTGTGAAAGTGATGGTCATTTCTACGTTCCGGGCAACATAGGCTTCACCCTTGGACGTTGCCCCACCAGACGGAATAGCTAGGACCTTAGAAGTCAAAGCCAGAAGCAGAAAATACAATGTAAATGTAACAGTATTTCTACCTTATAGCATGAATAATTGCAACCACTGTGAAAGTTATGGTCATATCTACGTTCCGGGCAACCCAGGCTTGAATCTAGGGCGTTGCTCCTCCACATCTAATAGCTACGACCGTAGAAGTCAACGCCAGATGCATAAAATACAATAAAAATGCAAAAGTTTTTCCATCGTATAGAATGAATAATTGCAACCAGTGTGACAGTAATGATCATTTCAACGTTTCGGGAAACCTAGACTTAACTGTGAGGCATTGCTCCACCAGATCGATTACATAGGGCCTTAGCAGTCTACGCCAGAAGCATAAAGTACAGAAAAGTCCAACAGTTTGTCCTCCGTATAACAGGAATATTGCAAACAGTGTGAAAGTAATGGTCATTTCTACGTTCCGGGCAGCCTAGGCTTCACCCCAGGGCGTTGCTCCACCACATCGAATAGCTACGACCTTAGAAGTCAACGACTGAAGCATAAAATACAATATAAAGGCAACAGCTTTTCCATCGTATAAAACGAATAATAGCAAGCAGTGTGAAAGTTATGGTCATTTCTACGTTCCGCACAACCTAGGCTTCACTCTAGGGTGTTACTCCACCAGATCGAATAGTTAGGGTCTTAGAAGGCTACGCACGAAGCATATAATAAGATAAAAATGCAACAGTTTTTCCACCGTATGACACGAATAATTGCAACCAGTGTGAAAGAGGTAGTCCCTTCTACGTTCCGCGCAACCTAGGCTTCAGTCAAGGGCGCAGCTCCACCAGATCGAATAGCTATTGCCTTAGAAGTCTACGCCCGGGGCATAAAATACAATAAAAATACAACAGTTTTTCCATCGTATAAAATGAATAATTGCAAGCAGTGTGAATGTGATAGTCATTTCTACGTTCCGGGCAACAGCGGCTACACTCTCGGGAGTTGCTCTACCAGATCGAATGGCTAGGGCCTTAGAAGTCTACGCCCGGAGCATAAAATACAATAAAAATACAACAGTCTTTCCATCGTATAAAATGAATAATTGCAACCAGTGTGAAAGTGATAGACATTTCTACGTTCCGGGCAACCTAGTCTTCACTCTAGGGCGTTGCTCCACCAGATCGAATAGTTAGGGACTTGGAAGTCAACGCCCGAAGCATAAAATAAAATAAAAATGTAACAGTTTTTCCATCGTATATCACGAATAATTGCAACCAGTGTGAAAGTGATAGTCCCTTCTACGTTCCGGGCAACCTAGGCTTCAGTCAAGGGCGCAGCTCCACCAGATCGAATAGCTATTGCCTTAGAAGTCTACGCCCGGGGCATAAAATACAATAAAAATACAACAGTTTTTCCATCGTATAAAATGAATAATTGCAAGCAGTGTGAATGTGATAGTCACTTCTACGTTCCGGGCAACCGCGGCTGCACTCTCGGGAGTTGCTCCACCAGATCGAATAGCTATTGCCTTAGAAGTCTACGCCCGGGGCATAAAATACAATAAAAATACAACAGTTTTTCCATCGTATAAAATGAATAATTGCAAGCAGTGTGAATGTGATAGTCATTTCTACGTTCCGGGCAACAGCGGCTACACTCTCGGGAGTTGCTCTACCAGATCGAATGGCTAGGGCCTTAGAAGTCTACGCCCGGAGCATAAAATACAATAAAAATACAACAGTCTTTCCATCGTATAAAATGAATAATTGCAACCAGTGTGAAAGTGATAGACATTTCTACGTTCCGGGCAACCTAGTCTTCACTCTAGGGCGTTGCTCCACCAGATCGAATAGTTAGGGACTTGGAAGTCAACGCCCGAAGCATAAAATAAAATAAAAATGTAACAGTTTTTCCATCGTATATCACGAATAATTGCAACCAGTGTGAAAGTGATAGTCCCTTCTACGTTCCGGGCAACCTAGGCTTCAGTCAAGGGCGCAGCTCCACCAGATCGAATAGCTATTGCCTTAGAAGTCTACGCCCGTGGCATAAAATACAATAAAAATACAACAGTTTTTCCATCGTATAAAATGAATAATTGCAAGCAGTGTGAATGTGATAGTCACTTCTACGTTCCGGGCAACCGCGGCTGCACTCTCGGGAGTTGCTCCACCAGATCGAATAGCTAGGGCCTTAGAAGTCTACGCCTGGAGCATAAAGTACAATAAAAATACAACACTTTTTCCATCGTATAAAATGAATAATTGCAACCAGTGTGATGGTAATGATCATTTCTACGTTCCGGGCAACCTAGGCTCCACCCTAGGGCGTTGCTCCACCACATCGAATAGCTACGGCCTTAGAAGTCAACGCCAGAAGCCTAAAATACAGTAAAGATACAACAGTTTGTCCATCGTGTAACAGGAATAATTGCAGCCAGTGTGAAAGTCATGGTCATTTCTACGTTCCGGGCAACCTAGGCTTCACTCTAGGGCGTTGTTACACCAGATCGAAAAGTTAGGGCCTAAGAAGTCAACTCCAGAGGCATAAAACACAATATAAATACAACAGTTTTTCCATCGTAAAAAACGAATAATAGTAACCGGTGTGAAAGATATGGTCATTTCTACCTTCCGGGCAACCGAGCCTACACTCTAGGGCGTTGCTCCACCAGATCGAATAGTTAGGGCCTTAGAAGTCTACGCCCGGAGCATAAAGTACAATAAAAATACAACAGTTCTACCCTCGTATAGAATGAATAACTGCAAACAGTGTGAAAGTTATGGTCATTTCTACATTCCCGGCAACATCGGCTTCACTCTAGGGCGTTGGTCAGCCAGATCGAATAGTTAGGGCCTTAGAAGTCAACGCCAGAAGCATAAAATACAAAATAAATACGACAGTTTTTCCATCTTATAAAACGGATAATTGAAACTGGTTTCAATGTTAGGTTTATTTCTACGTTCCGGGCTACCTAGGCTTCACTCTAGGGCGTTGCTCCACCAGATCGAATAGTTAGGGCGTAAGAAGTCAGCGCCAGAAGCATAAAACACAATATAAATACAACAGCTTTTCCATCGTATAAAACGAATAATTGCAACCAGTGTGAAAGTTATGGTCATTTCTACGTTCCGGGCGACATAGGCTTGACTCTTGGACGTTGCCCCACCAGATAGAATAGTTTGGGCCTTAGAAGTCAACGCTCGAATCATTAAATACAAAATAAATAGAACAGCTTTTCCATTGTATAAAACGAATAACTGCACCAGTGTGAAAGTTATGGTCATTTCTACGTTGCCGGCAACATAGGCTTCACTCTAGGGCTTTGCTCCACCAGATGGAATAGGTAGGGCCATAGAAGTCAACGCCAGAAGCCTAAAATACAGTAAAGATACAACAGTTTGTCCATCGTGTAACAGGAATAATTGCAGCCAGTGTGAAAGTCATGGTCATTTCTACGTTCCGGGCAACCTAGGCTTCACTCTAGGGCGTTGTTACACCAGATCGAAAAGTTAGGGCCTAAGAAGTCAACTCCAGAGGCATAAAACACAATATAAATACAACAGTTTTTCCATCGTAAAAAACGAATAATAGTAACCGGTGTGAAAGATATGGTCATTTCTACCTTCCGGGCAACCTAGCCTACACTCTAGGGCGTTGCTCCACCAGATCGAATAGTTAGGGCCTTAGAAGTCTACGCCCGGAGCATAAAGTACAATAAAAATACAACAGTTCTACCCTCGTATAGAATGAATAACTGCAAACAGTGTGAAAGTTATGGTCATTTCTACGTTCCGGGCAACCTAGACTTCACTCTAGGGCGTTGGTCCACCAGATCGAATATTTAGGACCTAAGAAGTCAACGCCAGAAGCATAAAATACAAAATAAATACGACAGTTTTTCCATCGTATAAAACGGATAATTGAAACTGGTTTGAAAGTTAGGGTCATTTCTACGTTCCGGGAAACCTAGGCTTCACTCCAGGGCGTTGCTCCACCAGATCAAATAGTTAGGGCCTAAGAAGTCAACTCCAGAGGCATAAAACACAATATAAATACAACAGTTTTTCCATCGTAAAGCAGGAATAATTGCAACCAGTGTGAAAGTGATGGTCATTTCTACGATCCGGGCAACGTCTGCCTCACTCTAGGGCGTTGCTCCACCACATCGAATAGCTACTGCCTTAGAAGTCAACGCCAGAAGCATAGAATACAATAAAATACAACAGTTCTTCCCTCGTATAGAATGAATAATTGCAAACAGTGTGAAAGTAATGGTCAGTTCTATGTTGCGGGCAACCTAGACTTGACTCTAGGGCGGTGCACCACCTGATGGTATGGGTAGGGCCATAGAAGTCAACGCCCGAAGCCTAAAATACAGTAAAGATACAACAGTTTTTCCATCGTGTAACATGAATAATTGCAGCCAGTGTGAAAGTCATGGTCATTTCTACGTTCCGGGCAACCTAGGCTCCACTCTAGGGCGCTGTTACACCAGATCGAAACGTTAGGGCCTAAGAAGTCAACTCCAGAGGCATAAAACACAATATAAATACAACATTTTTTCCATCGTAAAGCAGGAATAATTGCAACCAGTGTGAAAGTGATGGTCATTTCTACGATCCGGGCAACGTCTGCCTCACTCTAGGGCGTTGCTCCACCAGATCGAATAGTTAGGGCCTTAGAAGTCTACGCCCGGAGCATAAAGTACAATAAAAATACAACAGTTTTTCCATCGTATAAAATGAATAGTTGCAACCAGTGTGATGGTAATGGTCATTTCTACATTTTGGGCAACCTGGGCTTCACTATAGGGCGTTGCTCAACCAGATGGAATAGTTAGGGCCTAAGAAGTCAACCCCAGAAGCATAAAACATAATATAAATACAACAGCTTTTCCATCGTATAGAACGAATAATTGCAACCAGTGTGAAAGTTATGGTCATTTTTACATTACGGGCAACCTAGGCTTCACTCTAGGGCGTTGTTCCACCAGATCGAATAGTTTGGGCCTTAGAAGTCAGCGCCAGAAGCTTAAAATACAGTATAAATACAACAGTCTTTTCATCGCGTAACAGGAATAATTGCAACCAGTGTGCAGGTAATGGTCATTTCTACGTTCCGGGCAACCTAGGCTTCACTCTAGGGCGTTGTTCCTCCAGATCCAATTGTTAGGGCCTTAGAAGTCAGCGCCAGAAGCATAAAATACAGAATAAATACAACAGTTTTTCCAAAGTATAAAACGAATAATTGCAACCAGTGTGAAAGTTATGGTCATTTCTACGTTCCGGGCAACCTAGACTTCACTCTAGGGCGTTCTGCCACCAGATCCAATTGTTAGGGCCTTAGAAGTCAGCGCCAGAAGCATAAAATACAATATAAATACGAAAGCTTTTCTAACGTATAAAACGAATAATTGCAACCAGTGTGAAAGTTATGTTCATTTCTACATTTTGGGTAACCTGGGCTTCACTCTAGGGCGTTGCTCCACCAGATCGAATAGTTAGGGCCTAAGAAGTCAACGCCAGAAGCATAAAACGTACAATAAATACAACAGCTTTTCCATCGTATAGAACGAATAATTGCAACCAGTGTGAAAGTTATGGTCATTTCTACGTTCCGGGCAGCATAGGCTTCACTCATGGACGTTGCCCACCAGATCGAATAGCTAGGGCATTAGAGGTCAGCGCCAGAAGCATAAAATAAAATAAAATTACAACAGCTTTTCCATCGTATAACAGGAGTAATTGCAACGAGTGTGAAAGAAATGGTCATTTCTACGTTCCGGGCAACCGATGCTTCATTCTAGGTCGTTGCTCCACCATATCGAAAAGTTAGGGCCTTAGAAGTCTACGCCCAGAGCGTAAAACACAATAAAAATACAACAGTTTTTGCATCGTATAAAACGAATTATTGCAACCAGTGTGAATGTTATGGTGATATCTACGTTCCGGGCATCCTAGATATAACTCTAGGGCATTGCTCCGCCAGATCGAATAGTTAGGGCCTTAGTAGTCAACACCAGAAGCATAAAACGCACAATAAATACAACAGCTTTTCCATCGTATAGAACGAATAATTGCAAGCAGTGTGAAAGTTATGGTCATTTCTACGTTCCGGGCAACCTAGACTGTACCCTAGGTCGTTGCTCCACCAGATCGAATAGTTAGGGTCTTAGTAGTCAACACCAGAAGCATAAAACGCACAATAAATACAACAGCTTTTCCATCGTGTAAAACGGATAATTGAAACCGGTGTGAAAGTTATGGTCATTTCTACGTTCCGGGCAACCTAGGATTCACTCTAGGCCGTTGCTCCACCAGATCGAATAGTTAGGGCCTTAGAAATCAACGCCCGAAGCATAAAATAAAAAAAAATGTAACAGTTTTTCCATTGTATAAAATGAATAATTGCAACCAGTGTGATGGTAATGTTCATTTCTACGTTACGGGCAACCTAGGCCTCACTCTAGGTAGTTGCTCCACCAGATCGAATAACTACCGCCTTAGAAGTCAATGCCAGAAGCATAAAATGCAATATAGATACAACAGTTTTTGCATCGTGTAACAGTAGTAATTGCAACCAGTGTGAAGGTAATAGACATTTCTACGTTCCGGGCAACCTAGGCTTCACTCTAAGGCGTTACTCCACCAGATCGAATAGTTAGGGCCTTAGAAGTCAACGCCAGAAGCATAAAATACAAAATAAGTACAACAGTTTTTCCATCGTATAAAACGGATAATTGAAACTGGTTTGAAAGTTAGGGTCATTTCTACGTTCCGGGCAACCTAGGCTTCACCCAAGGGCGTTGCTCCTCCAGATCGAATAGCCTGGGCCTTAGAAGTCTATGCCCGGAGCATAAAATACAATAAAAGTACAACAGTTTTTCCATCGTATAATATGAATAATTGCAACCAGTGTGATGGTAATGGTCATTTCTACGTTCCGGGAAACCTAGGCTTCACTCTAGGGCGCTGCTCCACCAGATCGTATAGCTAGGGACTTAGAAGTCAACGCCAGAAGCATAAAAGACAATATAAATACAACAGCTTTTCCATTGTATAAAACGAATAATTGCAACCAGTGTGAAAGTTATGGTCATTTCTACGTTTCGGGCAACCTAGGCTTCACTCTAGGGTGTTACTCCACTAGATCGAATAGTTAGGGCCTTAGAAGTCAACGCCAGAAGCATAAAATACAAAATAAATACAACAGTTTTTCCATCGTATAAAACGGATAATTGAAACTGGTTTGAAAGATAGGGTCATTTCTACGTTCCGGGCTACCTAGGCTTCACTCTAGGGCGTAGCTCCACCAGATCGAATAGTTAGGGTCTTAGAAGGCTACGCACGAAGCATATAATAAGATAAAAATGCAACAGTTTTTCCACCGTATGACACGAATACTTGCAACCAGTGTGAAAGAGGTAGTCCCTTCTACGTTCCGGGCAACCTAGGCTTCAGTCAAGGGCGCAGCTCCACCAGATCGAATAGCTATTGCCTTAGAAGTCTACGCCCGGGGCATAAAATACAATAAAAATACAACAGTTCTTCCATCGTATAAAATGAATAATTGCAAGCAGTGTGAATGTGATAGTCATTTCTACGTTCCGGGCAACCGCGGCTACACTCTCGGGCGTTGCTCTACCAGATCGAATGGCTAGGGCCTTAGAAGTCTACGCCCGGAGCATAAAATACAATAAAAATACAACAGTCTTTCCATCGTATAAAATGAATAATTGCAACCAGTGTGAAAGTGATAGACATTTCTACGTTCCGGGCAACCTAGTCTTCACTCTAGGACGTTGCTCCACCAGATCGAATAGTTAGGGACTTGGAAGTCAACGCCCGAAGCATAAAATAAAATAAAAATGTAACAGTTTTTCCATCGTATATCACGAATAATTGCAACCAGTGTGAAAGTGATAGTCATTTCTACGTTCCGGGCATCCTAGTCTTCACTCTAGGGCGTTGCTCCACCAGATCGAATAGCTAGGGCCTTAGAAGTCTACGCCTGGAGCATAAAGTACAACAAAAATACAACACTTTTTCCATCGTATAAAATGAATAATTGCAACCAGTGTGATGGTAATGGTCATTTCTACGTTCCGGGCAACCTAGGCTTCACTCTAAGGCGTAAATCCACCAGATCGAATAGTTAGGGCCTTAGAAGTCAACGCCAGAAGCATAAAATACAAAATAAGTACAACAGTTTTTCCATCGTATAAAACGGATAATTGAAACTGGTTTGAAAGTTAGGGTCATTTCTACGTTCCGGGCAACCTAGGCTTCACCCAAGGGCGTTGCTCCTCCAGATCGAATAGCCTGGGCCTTAGAAGTCTATGCTCGGAGCATAAAATACAATAAAAGTACAACAGTTTTTCCATCGTATAATATGAATAATTGCAACCAGTGTGATGGTAATGGTCATTTCTACGTTCCGGGAAACCTAGGCTTCACTCTAGGGCGCTGCTCCACCAGATCGTATAGCTAGGGACTTAGAAGTCAACGCCAGAAGCATAAAAGACAATATAAATACAACAGCTTTTCCATTGTATAAAACGAATAATTGCAACCAGTGTGAAAGTTATGGTCATTTCTACGTTTCGGGCAACCTAGGCTTCACTCTAGGGTGTTACTCCACCAGATCGAATAGTTATGGCCTTAGAAGTCAACGCCAGAAGCATAAAATACAAAATAAATACAACAGTTTTTCCATCGTATAAAACGGATAATTGAAACTGGTTTGAAAGATAGGGTCATTTCTACGTTCCGGGCTACCTAGGCTTCACTCTAGGGCGTTGCTCCACCAGATCGAATAGTTAGGGTCTTAGAAGGCTACGCACGAAGCATATAATAAGATAAAAATGCAACAGTCTTTCCACCGTATGACACGAATAATTGCAACCAGTGTGAAAGAGGTAGTCCCTTCTACGTTCCGGGCAACCTAGGCTTCAGTCAAGGGCGCAGCTCCACCAGATCGAATAGCTATTGCCTTAGAAGTCTACGCCCGGGGCATAAAATACAATAAAAATACAACAGTTCTTCCATCGTATAAAATGAATAATTGCAAGCAGTGTGAATGTGATAGTCATTTCTACGTTCCGGGCAACCGCGGCTACACTCTCGGGCGTTGCTCTACCAGATCGAATGGCTAGGGCCTTGGAAGTCTACGCCCGGAGCATAAAATACAATAAAAATACAACAGTCTTTCCATCGTATAAAATGAATAATTGCAACCAGTGTGAAAGTGCTAGACATTTCTACGTTCCGGGCAACCTAGTCTTCACTCTAGGACGTTGCTCCACCAGATCGAATAGTTAGGGCCTTAGAAGTCAACGCCAGAAGCATAAAATACAAAATAAATACAACAGTTTTTCCATCGTATAAAACGGATAATTGAAACTGGTTTGAAAGATAGGGTCATTTCTACGTTCCGGGCTACCTAGGCTTCACTCTAGGGCGTTGCTCCACCAGATCGAATAGTTAGGGTCTTAGAAGGCTACGCACGAAGCATATAATAAGATAAAAATGCAACAGTTTTTCCACCGTATGACACGAATAATTGCAACCAGTGTGAAAGAGGTAGTCCCTTCTACGTTCCGGGCAACCTAGGCTTCAGTCAAGGGCGCAGCTCCACCAGATCGAATAGCTATTGCCTTAGAAGTCTACGCCCGGGGCATAAAATACAATAACAATACAACAGTTCTTCCATCGTATAAAATGAATAATTGCAAGCAGTGTGAATGTGATAGTCATTTCTACGTTCCGGGCAACCGCGGCTACACTCTCGGGCGTTGCTCCACCAGATCGAATAGCTAGGGCCTTAGAAGTCTACGCCTGGAGCATAAAGTACAATAAAAATACAACACTTTTTCCATCGTATAAAATGAATAATTGCAACCAGTGTGATGGTAATGGTCATTTCTACGTTCCGGGCAACCTAGGCTCCACCCTAGGGTGTTGCTCCACCACATCGAATAGCTACGGCCTTAGAAGTAAACGCCAGAAGCCTAAAATACAGTAAAGATACAACAGTTTGTCCATCGTGTAACGGGAATAATTGCAGCCAGTGTGAAAGTCATGGTCATTTCTACGTTCCGGGCAACCTAGGCTTCACTCTAGGGCGTTGTTGCACCAGATCGAAAAGTTAGGGCCTAAGAAATCAACTCCAGAGGCATAAAACGCAATATAAATACAACAGTTTTTCCATCGTAAAAAACGAATAATAGTAACCGGTGTGAAAGATATGGTCATTTCTACCTTCCGGGCAACCGAGCCTACACTCTAGGGCGTTGCTCCACCAGATCGAATAGTTAGGGCCTTAGAAGTCTACGCCCGGAGCATAAAGTACAATAAAAATACAACAGTTCTACCCTCGTATAGAATGAATAACTGCAAACAGTGTGAAAGTTATGGTCATTTCTACATTCCCGGCAACATCGGCTTCACTCTAGGGCGTTGGTCAGCCAGATCGAATAGTTAGGGCCTTAGAAGTCAACGCCAGAAGCATAAAATACAAAATAAATACGACAGTTTTTCCATCTTATAAAACGGATAATTGAAACTGGTTTGAATGTTAGGGTTATTTCTACGTTCCGGGCTACCTAGGCTTCACTCTAGGGCGTTGCTCCACCAGATCGAATAGTTAGGGCGTAAGAAGTCAGCGCCAGAAGCATAAAACACAATATAAATACAACAGCTTTTCCATCGTATAAAACGAATAATTGCAACCAGTGTGAAAGTTATGGTGATTTCTACATTCCGGGCTAGCTAGGCTTCACTCTAGGGCGTTCGTCAACCAGATCGAATAGTTAGGGCCTTAGTAGTCTACGGCCGGAGCATAAAGTACAGTAAAAATACAAAAGTTTTTCCATCGTATAAAATGAATAATTGCAACCAGTGTGATGGTAATGATCATTTCTACATTTTGGGCAACCTGGGCTTCACTCTAGGGCGTTGCTCCACCAGATCGAATAGTTATGGCCTTAGAATGCTACGCACGAAGCATATAATAAAATAAAAATGCAACAGTTTTTCCATCGTATAACACGAATAATTGCAACCAGTGTCAAAGTGGTAGTCATTTCTACGTTCCGGGCAATCTAGGCATCAGTCAAGGGCGCTCCTCCACCAGATCGAATAGCTAGGGCCTTAGAGGTCTACACCCGGGGCATAAAATGCAATAAAAATACAACAGCTTTTCCATCGTATAAAATGAATAATTGCAACCAGTGTGATGGTAATGGTCATTTCTACGTTCCGGGCTACCTAGGCTTCACTCTAGGGCGTTGCTCCACCAGATCGAATAGTTAGGGCGTAAGAAGTCAGCGCCAGAAGCATAAAACACAATATAAATACAACAGCTTTTCCATCGTATAAAACGAATAATTGCAACCAGTGTGAAAGTTATGGTGATTTCTACATTCCGGGCTAGCTAGGCTTCACTCTAGGGCGTTCGTCAACCAGATCGAATAGTTAGGGCCTTAGTAGTCTACGGCCGGAGCATAAAGTACAGTAAAAATACAAAAGTTTTTCCATCGTATAAAATGAATAATTGCAACCAGTGTGATGGTAATAATCATTTCTACATTTTGGGCAACCTGGGCTTCACTCTAGGGCGTTGCTCCACCAGATCGAATAGTTATGGCCTTAGAATGCTACGCACGAAGCATATAATAAAATAAAAATGCAACAGTTTTTCCATCGTATAACACGAATAATTGCAACCAGTGTCAAAGTGGTAGTCATTTCTACGTTCCGGGCAATCTAGGCATCAGTCAAGGGCGCTCCTCCACCAGATCGAATAGCTAGGGCCTTAGAGGTCTACACCCGGGGCATAAAATGCAATAAAAATACAACAGCTTTTCCATCGTATAAAATGAATAATTGCAACCAGTGTGATGGTAATGGTCATTTCTACGTTCCGGGAAACCTAGGCTTCACTCTAGGGCGTTGCTCCACCAGATCGAATAGTTAGGGCCTAAGAAGTCAACGCCAGAAGCATAAAACACTATATAAATGCAACAGCTCTTCCATTGTATAACCTGAATAATTGAAACCGGTGTGAAAGTTATGGTCATTTCAACGTTCCGGGCAACCTAGGCTTCACTCTAGGCCGTTGCTCCACCAGATCGAATCGTTAGGGCCTTAGAAGTCAACGCCCGAAGCATAAAATAAAATAAAAACCTAACAGTCTTTACATCGTATAAAATGAATAATTGCAACCAGTGTGCTGGTAATGGTCATTTCTACATTCCGGGAAACCTAGGCTTCACTCCAGGGCGCTGCTCCACCAGATCGTATAGCTAGGGACTTAGAAGTCAACGCCAGAAGCATAAAATACAATATAAATACAACAGATTTTCCATTGTATAAAACGAATAATTGCAACCAGTGTGAAAGTTATGGTCATTTCTACGTTCCGGGCGACATAGGCTTGACTCTTGGACGTTGCCCCACCAGATAGAATAGTTTGGTCCTTAGAAGTCAACGCTCGAATCATTAAATACAAAATAAATAGAACAGCTTTTCCATTGTATAAAACGAATAACTGCACCAGTGTGAAAGTTATGGTCATTTCTACGTTGCCGGCAACATAGGCTTCACTCTAGGTCTTTGCTCCACCAGATGGAATAGGTAGGGCCATAGAAGTCAACGCCAGAAGCCTAAAATACAGTAAAGATACAACAGTTTGTCCATCGTGTAACAGGAATAATTGCAGCCAGTGTGAAAGTCATGGTCATTTCTACGTTCCGGGCAACCTAGGCTTCACTCTAGGGCGTTGTTACACCAGATCGAAAAGTTAGGGCCTAAGAAGTCAACTCCAGAGGCATAAAACACAATATAAATACAACAGTTTTTCCATCGTAAAAAACGAATAATAGTAACCGGTGTGAAAGATATGGTCATTTCTACCTTCCGGGCAACCTAGCCTACACTCTAGGGCGTTGCTCCACCAGATCGAATAGTTAGGGCCTTAGAAGTCTACGCCCGGAGCATAAAGTACAATAAAAATACAACAGTTCTACCCTCGTATAGAATGAATAACTGCAAACAGTGTGAAAGTTATGGTCATTTCTACGTTCCGGGCAACCTAGACTTCACTCTAGGGCGTTGGTCCACCAGATCGAATATTTAGGACCTAAGAAGTCAACGCCAGAAGAATAAAATACAAAATAAATACGACAGTTTTTCCATCGTATGAAACGGATAATTGAAACTGGTTTGAAAGTTAGGGTCATTTCTACGTTCCGGGAAACCTAGGCTTCACTCCAGGGCGTTGCTCCACCAGATCAAATAGTTAGGGCCTAAGAAGTCAACTCCAGAGGCATAAAACACAATATAAATACAACAGTTTTTCCATCGTAAAGCAGGAATAATTGCAACCAGTGTGAAAGAGATGGTCATTTCTACGATCCGGGCAACGTCTGCCTCACTCTAGGGCGTTGCTCCACCACATCGAATAGCTACGGCCTTAGAAGTCAACGCCAGAAGCATAGAATACAATAAAATACAACAGTTCTTCCCTCGTATAGAATGAATAATTGCAAACAGTGTGAAAGTAATGGTCAGTTCTATGTTGCGGGCAACCTAGACTTGACTCTAGGGCGGTGCTCCACCAGATGGTATAGGTAGGGCCATAGAAGTCAACGCCCGAAGCCTAAAATACAGTAAAGATACAACAGTTTTTCCATCGTGTAACATGAATAATTGCAGCCAGTGTGAAAGTCATGGTCATTTCTACGTTCCGGGCAACCTAGGCTCCACTCTAGGGCGCTGTTACACCAGATCGAAACGTTAGGGCCTAAGAAGTCAACTCCAGAGGCATAAAACACAATATAAATACAACATTTTTTCCATCGTAAAGCAGGAATAATTGCAACCAGTGTGAAAGTGATGGTTATTTCTACGATCCGGGCAACGTCTGCCTCACTCTAGGGCGTTGCTCCACCAGATCGAATAGTTAGGGCCTTAGAAGTCTACGCCCGGAGCATAAAGTACAATAAAAATACAACAGTTTTTCCATCGTATAAAATGAATAGTTGCAACCAGTGTGATGGTAATGGTCATTTCTACATTTTGGGCAACCTGGGCTTCACTCTAGGGCGTTGCTCCACCAGATCGAATAGTTAGGGCCTTAGAAGTCTACGCCCGGAGCATAAAGTACAATAAAAATACAACAGTTCTACCCTCGTATAGAATGAATAACTGCAAACAGTGTGAAAGTTATGGTCATTTCTACATTCCCGGCAACATCGGCTTCACTCTAGGGCGTTGGTCAGCCAGATCGAATAGTTAGGGCCTTAGAAGTCAACGCCAGAAGCATAAAATACAAAATAAATACGACAGTTTTTCCATCTTATAAAACGGATAATTGAAACTGGTTTGAATGTTAGGCTTATTTCTACGTTCCGGGCTACCTAGGCTTCACTCTAGGGCGTTGCTCCACCAGATCGAATAGTTAGGGCGTAAGAAGTCAGCGCCAGAAGCATAAAACACAATATAAATACAACAGCTTTTCCATCGTATAAAACGAATAATTGCAACCAGTGTGAAAGTTATGGTGATTTCTACATTCCGGGCTAGCTAGGCTTCACTCTAGAGCGTTCGTCAACCAGATCGAATAGTTAGGGCCTTAGTAGTCTACGGCCGGAGCATAAAGTACAGTAAAAATACAACAGTTTTTCCATCGTATAAAATGAATAATTGCAACCAGTGTGATGGTGATGATCATTTCTACATTTTGGGCAACCTGGGCTTCACTCTAGGGCGTTGCTCCACCAGATCGAATAGTTATGGCCTTAGAATGCTACGCACGAAGCATATAATAGAATAAAAATGCAACAGTTTTTCCATCGTATAACACGAATAATTGCAACCAGTGTCAAAGTGGTAGTCATTTCTACGTTCCGGGCAATCTAGGCATCAGTCAAGGGCGCTCCTCCACCAGATCGAATAGCTAGGGCCTTAGAGGTCTACACCCGGGGCATAAAATGCAATAAAAATACAACAGCTTTTCCATCGTATAAAATGAATAATTGCAACCAGTGTGATGGTAATGGTCATTTCTACGTTCCGGGAAACCTAGGCTTCACTCTAGGGCGTTGCTCCACCAGATCGAATAGTTAGGGCCTAAGAAGTCAACGCCA
Source organism: Calliopsis andreniformis (assembly GCF_051401765.1). NCBI lineage: Eukaryota > Metazoa > Arthropoda > Insecta > Hymenoptera > Andrenidae > Calliopsis > Calliopsis andreniformis. The sequence goes on from NC_135072.1 coordinate 8,325,185, forward strand.
GAAGCATAAAACACTATATAAATGCAACAGCTCTTCCATTGTATAACCTGAATAATTGAAACCGGTGTGAAAGTTATGGTCATTTCAACGTTCCGGGCAACCTAGGCTTCACTCTAGGCCGTTGCTCCACCAGATCGAATCGTTAGGGCCTTAGAAGTCAACGCCCGAAGCATAAAATAAAATAAAAACCTAACAGTCTTTACATCGTATAAAATGAATAATTGCAACCAGTGTGCTGGTAATGGTCATTTCTACATTCCGGGAAACCTAGGCTTCACTCCAGGGCGCTGCTCCACCAGATCGTATAGCTAGGGACTTAGAAGTCAACGCCAGAAGCATAAAATACAATATAAATACAACAGATTTTCCATTGTATAAAACGAATAATTGCAACCAGTGTGAAAGTTATGGTCATTTCTACGTTCCGGGCGACATAGGCTTGACTCTTGGACGTTGCCCCACCAGATAGAATAGTTTGGGCCTTAGAAGTCAACGCTCGAATCATTAAATACAAAATAAATAGAACAGCTTTTCCATTGTATAAAACGAATAACTGCACCAGTGCGAAAGTTATGGTCATTTCTACGTTGCCGGCAACATAGGCTTCACTCTAGGGCTTTGCTCCACCAGATGGAATAGGTAGGGCCATAGAAGTCAACGCCAGAAGCCTAAAATACAGTAAAGATACAACAGTTTGTCCATCGTGTAACAGGAATCATTGCAGCCAGTGTGAAAGTCATGGTCATTTCTACGTTCCGGGCAACCTAGGCTTCACTCTAGGGCGTTGTTACACCAGATCGAAAAGTTAGGGCCTAAGAAGTCAACTCCAGAGGCATAAAACACAATATAAATACAACAGTTTTTCCATCGTAAAAAACGAATAATAGTAACCGGTGTGAAAGATATGGTCATTTCTACCTTCCGGGCAACCTAGCCTACACTCTAGGGCGTTGCTCCACCAGATCGAATAGTTAGGGCCTTAGAAGTCTACGCCCGGAGCATAAAGTACAATAAAAATACAACAGTTCTACCCTCGTATAGAATGAATAACTGCAAACAGTGTGAAAGTTATGGTCATTTCTACGTTCCGGGCAACCTAGACTTCACTCTAGGGCGTTGGTCCACCAGATCGAATATTTAGGACCTAAGAAGTCAACGCCAGAAGCATAAAATACAAAATAAATACGACAGTTTTTCCATCGTATAAAACGGATAATTGAAACTGGTTTGAAAGTTAGGGTCATTTCTACGTTCCGGGAAACCTAGGCTTCACTCCAGGGCGTTGCTCCACCAGATCAAATAGTTAGGGCCTAAGAAGTCAACTCCAGAGGCATAAAACACAATATAAATACAACAGTTTTTCCATCGTAAAGCAGGAATAATTGCAACCAGTGTGAAAGTGATGGTCATTTCTACGATCCGGGCAACGTCTGCCTCACTCTAGGGCGTTGCTCCACCACATCGAATAGCTACGGCCTTAGAAGTCAACGCCAGAAGCATAGAATACAATAAAATACAACAGTTCTTCCCTCGTATAGAATGAATAATTGCAAACAGTGTGAAAGTAATGGTCAGTTCTATGTTGCGGGCAACCTAGACTTGACTCTAGGGCGGTGCTCCACCAGATGGTATAGGTAGGGCCATAGAAGTCAACGCCCGAAGCCTAAAATACAGTAAAGATACAACAGTTTTTCCATCGTGTAACAGGAATAATTGCAGCCAGTGTGAAAGTCATGGTCATTTCTACGTTCCGGGCAACCTAGGCTCCACTCTAGGGCGCTGTTACAACAGATCGAAACGTTAGGGCCTAAGAAGTCAACTCCAGAGGCATAAAACACAATATAAATACAACATTTTTTCCATCGTAAAGCAGGAATAATTGCAACCAGTGTGAAAGTGATGGTCATTTCTACGATCCGGGCAACGTCTGCCTCACTCTAGGGCGTTGCTCCACCAGATCGAATAGTTAGGGCCTTAGAAGTCTACGCCTGGAGCATAAAGTACAATAAAAATACAACAGTTTTTCCATCGTATAAAATGAATAGTTGCAACCAGTGTGATGGTAATGGTCATTTCTACGTTCCGGGCAACCTAGGCTCCACCCTAGGGTGTTGCTCCACCACATCGAATAGCTACGGCCTTAGAAGTAAACGCCAGAAGCCTAAAATACAGTAAAGATACAACAGTTTGTCCATCGTGTAACGGGAATAATTGCAGCCAGTGTGAAAGTCATGGTCATTTCTACGTTCCGGGCAACCTAGGCTTCACTCTAGGGCGTTGTTGCACCAGATCGAAAAGTTAGGGCCTAAGAAATCAACTCCAGAGGCATAAAACGCAATATAAATACAACAGTTTTTCCATCGTAAAAAACGAATAATAGTAACCGGTGTGAAAGATATGGTCATTTCTACCTTCCGGGCAACCGAGCCTACACTCTAGGGCGTTGCTCCACCAGATCGAATAGTTAGGGCCTTAGAAGTCTACGCCCGGAGCATAAAGTACAATAAAAATACAACAGTTCTACCCTCGTATAGAATGAATAACTGCAAACAGTGTGAAAGTTATGGTCATTTCTACATTCCCGGCAACATCGGCTTCACTCTAGGGCGTTGGTCAGCCAGATCGAATAGTTAGGGCCTTAGAAGTCAACGCCAGAAGCATAAAATACAAAATAAATACGACAGTTTTTCCATCTTATAAAACGGATAATTGAAACTGGTTTGAATGTTAGGGTTATTTCTACGTTCCGGGCTACCTAGGCTTCACTCTAGGGCGTTGCTCCACCAGATCGAATAGTTAGGGCGTAAGAAGTCAGCGCCAGAAGCATAAAACACAATATAAATACAACAGCTTTTCCATCGTATAAAACGAATAATTGCAACCAGTGTGAAAGTTATGGTGATTTCTACATTCCGGGCTAGCTAGGCTTCACTCTAGGGCGTTCGTCAACCAGATCGAATAGTTAGGGCCTTAGTAGTCTACGGCCGGAGCATAAAGTACAGTAAAAATACAAAAGTTTTTCCATCGTATAAAATGAATAATTGCAACCAGTGTGATGGTAATGATCATTTCTACATTTTGGGCAACCTGGGCTTCACTCTAGGGCGTTGCTCCACCAGATCGAATAGTTATGGCCTTAGAATGCTACGCACGAAGCATATAATAAAATAAAAATGCAACAGTTTTTCCATCGTATAACACGAATAATTGCAACCAGTGTCAAAGTGGTAGTCATTTCTACGTTCCGGGCAATCTAGGCATCAGTCAAGGGCGCTCCTCCACCAGATCGAATAGCTAGGGCCTTAGAGGTCTACACCCGGGGCATAAAATGCAATAAAAATACAACAGCTTTTCCATCGTATAAAATGAATAATTGCAACCAGTGTGATGGTAATGGTCATTTCTACGTTCCGGGCTACCTAGGCTTCACTCTAGGGCGTTGCTCCACCAGATCGAATAGTTAGGGCGTAAGAAGTCAGCGCCAGAAGCATAAAACACAATATAAATACAACAGCTTTTCCATCGTATAAAACGAATAATTGCAACCAGTGTGAAAGTTATGGTGATTTCTACATTCCGGGCTAGCTAGGCTTCACTCTAGGGCGTTCGTCAACCAGATCGAATAGTTAGGGCCTTAGTAGTCTACGGCCGGAGCATAAAGTACAGTAAAAATACAAAAGTTTTTCCATCGTATAAAATGAATAATTGCAACCAGTGTGATGGTAATAATCATTTCTACATTTTGGGCAACCTGGGCTTCACTCTAGGGCGTTGCTCCACCAGATCGAATAGTTATGGCCTTAGAATGCTACGCACGAAGCATATAATAAAATAAAAATGCAACAGTTTTTCCATCGTATAACACGAATAATTGCAACCAGTGTCAAAGTGGTAGTCATTTCTACGTTCCGGGCAATCTAGGCATCAGTCAAGGGCGCTCCTCCACCAGATCGAATAGCTAGGGCCTTAGAGGTCTACACCCGGGGCATAAAATGCAATAAAAATACAACAGCTTTTCCATCGTATAAAATGAATAATTGCAACCAGTGTGATGGTAATGGTCATTTCTACGTTCCGGGAAACCTAGGCTTCACTCTAGGGCGTTGCTCCACCAGATCGAATAGTTAGGGCCTAAGAAGTCAACGCCAGAAGCATAAAACACTATATAAATGCAACAGCTCTTCCATTGTATAACCTGAATAATTGAAACCGGTGTGAAAGTTATGGTCATTTCAACGTTCCGGGCAACCTAGGCTTCACTCTAGGCCGTTGCTCCACCAGATCGAATCGTTAGGGCCTTAGAAGTCAACGCCCGAAGCATAAAATAAAATAAAAACCTAACAGTCTTTACATCGTATAAAATGAATAATTGCAACCAGTGTGCTGGTAATGGTCATTTCTACATTCCGGGAAACCTAGGCTTCACTCCAGGGCGTTGCTCCACCAGATCAAATAGTTAGGGCCTAAGAAGTCAACTCCAGAGGCATAAAACACAATATAAATACAACAGTTTTTCCATCGTAAAGCAGGAATAATTGCAACCAGTGTGAAAGAGATGGTCATTTCTACGATCCGGGCAACGTCTGCCTCACTCTAGGGCGTTGCTCCACCACATCGAATAGCTACGGCCTTAGAAGTCAACGCCAGAAGCATAGAATACAATAAAATACAACAGTTCTTCCCTCGTATAGAATGAATAATTGCAAACAGTGTGAAAGTAATGGTCAGTTCTATGTTGCGGGCAACCTAGACTTGACTCTAGGGCGGTGCTCCACCAGATGGTATAGGTAGGGCCATAGAAGTCAACGCCCGAAGCCTAAAATACAGTAAAGATACAACAGTTTTTCCATCGTGTAACATGAATAATTGCAGCCAGTGTGAAAGTCATGGTCATTTCTACGTTCCGGGCAACCTAGGCTCCACTCTAGGGCGCTGTTACACCAGATCGAAACGTTAGGGCCTAAGAAGTCAACTCCAGAGGCATAAAACACAATATAAATACAACATTTTTTCCATCGTAAAGCAGGAATAATTGCAACCAGTGTGAAAGTGATGGTTATTTCTACGATCCGGGCAACGTCTGCCTCACTCTAGGGCGTTGCTCCACCAGATCGAATAGTTAGGGCCTTAGAAGTCTACGCCCGGAGCATAAAGTACAATAAAAATACAACAGTTTTTCCATCGTATAAAATGAATAGTTGCAACCAGTGTGATGGTAATGGTCATTTCTACATTTTGGGCAACCTGGGCTTCACTCTAGGGCGTTGCTCCACCAGATCGAATAGTTAGGGCCTTAGAAGTCTACGCCCGGAGCATAAAGTACAATAAAAATACAACAGTTCTACCCTCGTATAGAATGAATAACTGCAAACAGTGTGAAAGTTATGGTCATTTCTACATTCCCGGCAACATCGGCTTCACTCTAGGGCGTTGGTCAGCCAGATCGAATAGTTAGGGCCTTAGAAGTCAACGCCAGAAGCATAAAATACAAAATAAATACGACAGTTTTTCCATCTTATAAAACGGATAATTGAAACTGGTTTGAATGTTAGGCTTATTTCTACGTTCCGGGCTACCTAGGCTTCACTCTAGGGCGTTGCTCCACCAGATCGAATAGTTAGGGCGTAAGAAGTCAGCGCCAGAAGCATAAAACACAATATAAATACAACAGCTTTTCCATCGTATAAAACGAATAATTGCAACCAGTGTGAAAGTTATGGTGATTTCTACATTCCGGGCTAGCTAGGCTTCACTCTAGAGCGTTCGTCAACCAGATCGAATAGTTAGGGCCTTAGTAGTCTACGGCCGGAGCATAAAGTACAGTAAAAATACAACAGTTTTTCCATCGTATAAAATGAATAATTGCAACCAGTGTGATGGTGATGATCATTTCTACATTTTGGGCAACCTGGGCTTCACTCTAGGGCGTTGCTCCACCAGATCGAATAGTTATGGCCTTAGAATGCTACGCACGAAGCATATAATAGAATAAAAAAAACAGTTTTTCCATCGTATAACACGAATAATTGCAACCAGTGTCAAAGTGGTAGTCATTTCTACGTTCCGGGCAATCTAGGCATCAGTCAAGGGCGCTCCTCCACCAGATCGAATAGCTAGGGCCTTAGAGGTCTACACCCGGGGCATAAAATGCAATAAAAATACAACAGCTTTTCCATCGTATAAAATGAATAATTGCAACCAGTGTGATGGTAATGGTCATTTCTACGTTCCGGGAAACCTAGGCTTCACTCTAGGGCGTTGCTCCACCAGATCGAATAGTTAGGGCCTAAGAAGTCAACGCCAGAAGCATAAAACACTATATAAATGCAACAGCTCTTCCATTGTATAACCTGAATAATTGAAACCGATGTGAAAGTTATGGTCATTTCAACGTTCCGGGCAACCTAGGCTTCACTCTAGGCCGTTGCTCCACCAGATCGAATCGTTAGGGCCTTAGAAGTCAACGCCCGAAGCATAAAATAAAATAAAAACCTAACAGTCTTTACATCGTATAAAATGAATAATTGCAACCAGTGTGCTGGTAATGGTCATTTCTACATTCCGGGAAACCTAGGCTTCACTCCAGGGCGCTGCTCCACCAGATCGTATAGCTAGGGACTTAGAAGTCAACGCCAGAAGCATAAAATACAATATAAATACAACAGATTTTCCATTGTATAAAACGAATAATTGCAACCAGTGTGAAAGTTATGGTCATTTCTACGTTCCGGGCGACATAGGCTTGACTCTTGGACGTTGCCCCACCAGATAGAATAGTTTGGGCCTTAGAAGTCAACGCTCGAATCATTAAATACAAAATAAATAGAACAGCTTTTCCATTGTATAAAACGAATAACTGCACCAGTGTGAAAGTTATGGTCATTTCTACGTTGCCGGCAACATAGGCTTCACTCTAGGGCTTTGCTCCACCAGATGGAATAGGTAGGGCCATAGAAGTCAACGCCAGAAGCCTAAAATACAGTAAAGATACAACAGTTTGTCCATCGTGTAACAGGAATAATTGCAGCCAGTGTGAAAGTCATGGTCATTTCTACGTTCCGGGCAACCTAGGCTTCACTCTAGGGCGTTGTTACACCAGATCGAAAAGTTAGGGCCTAAGAAGTCAACTCCAGAGGCATAAAACACAATATAAATACAACAGTTTTTCCATCGTAAAAAACGAATAATAGTAACCGGTGTGAAAGATATGGTCATTTCTACCTTCCGGGCAACCTAGCCTACACTCTAGGGCGTTGCTCCACCAGATCGAATAGTTAGGGCCTTAGAAGTCTACGCCCGGAGCATAAAGTACAATAAAAATACAACAGTTCTACCCTCGTATAGAATGAATAACTGCAAACAGTGTGAAAGTTATGGTCATTTCTACGTTCCGGGCAACCTAGACTTCACTCTAGGGCGTTGGTCCACCAGATCGAATATTTAGGACCTAAGAAGTCAACGCCAGAAGCATAAAATACAAAATAAATACGACAGTTTTTCCATCGTATAAAACGGATAATTGAAACTGGTTTGAAAGTTAGGGTCATTTCTACGTTCCGGGAAACCTAGGCTTCACTCCAGGGCGTTGCTCCACCAGATCAAATAGTTAGGGCCTAAGAAGTCAACTCCAGAGGCATAAAACACAATATAAATACAACAGTTTTTCCATCGTAAAGCAGGAATAATTGCAACCAGTGTGAAAGTGATGGTCATTTCTACGATCCGGGCAACGTCTGCCTCACTCTAGGGCGTTGCTCCACCACATCGAATAGCTACGGCCTTAGAAGTCAACGCCAGAAGCATAGAATACAATAAAATACAACAGTTCTTCCCTCGTATAGAATGAATAATTGCAAACAGTGTGAAAGTAATGGTCAGTTCTATGTTGCGGGCAACCTAGACTTGACTCTAGGGCGGTGCTCCACCAGATGGTATAGGTAGGGCCATAGAAGTCAACGCCCGAAGCCTAAAATACAGTAAAGATACAACAGTTTTTCCATCGTGTAACAGGAATAATTGCAGCCAGTGTGAAAGTCATGGTCATTTCTACGTTCCGGGCAACCTAGGCTCCACTCTAGGGCGCTGTTACAACAGATCGAAACGTTAGGGCCTAAGAAGTCAACTCCAGAGGCATAAAACACAATATACATACAACATTTTTTCCATCGTAAAGCAGGAATAATTGCAACCAGTGTGAAAGTGATGGTCATTTCTACGATCCGGGCAACGTCTGCCTCACTCTAGGGCGTTGCTCCACCAGATCGAATAGTTAGGGCCTTAGAAGTCTACGCCCGGAGCATAAAGTACAATAAAAATACAACAGTTTTTCCATCGTATAAAATGAATAGTTGCAACCAGTGTGATGGTAATGATCATTTCTACATTTTGGGCAACCTGGGCTTCACTCTAGGGCGTTGCTCCACCAGATCGAATAGTTATGGCCTTAGAATGCTACGCACGAAGCATATAATAAAATAAAAATGCAACAGTTTTTCCATCGTATAACACGAATAATTGCAACCAGTGTCAAAGTGGTAGTCATTTCTACGTTCCGGGCAATCTAGGCATCAGTCAAGGGCGCTCCTCCACCAGATCGAATAGTTAGGGCCTTAGAGGTCTACACCCGGGGCATAAAATGCAATAAAAATACAACAGCTTTTCCATCGTATAAAATGAATAATTGCAACCAGTGTGATGGTAATGGTCATTTCTACGTTCCGGGAAACCTAGGCTTCACTCTAGGGCGTTGCTCCACCAGATCGAATAGTTAGGGTCTAAGAAGTCAACGCCAGAAGCATAAAACACTATATAAATGCAACAGCTCTTCCATTGTATAACCTGAATAATTGAAACCGGTGTGAAAGTTATGGTCATTTCAACGTTCCGGGCAACCTAGGCTTCACTCTAGGCCGTTGCTCCACCAGATCGAATCGTTAGGGCCTTAGAAGTCAACGCCCGAAGCATAAAATAAAATAAAAACCTAACAGTCTTTACATCGTATAAAATGAATAATTGCAACCAGTGTGCTGGTAATGGTCATTTCTACATTCCGGGAAACCTAGGCTTCACTCCAGGGCGCTGCTCCACCAGATCGTATAGCTAGGGACTTAGAAGTCAACGCCAGAAGCATAAAATACAATATAAATACAACAGATTTTCCATTGTATAAAACGAATAATTGCAACCAGTGTGAAAGTTATGGTCATTTCTACGTTCCGGGCGACATAGGCTTGACTCTTGGACGTTGCCCCACCAGATAGAATAGTTTGGGCCTTAGAAGTCAACGCTCGAATCATTAAATACAAAATAAATAGAACAGCTTTTCCATTGTATAAAACGAATAACTGCACCAGTGTGAAAGTTATGGTCATTTCTACGTTGCCGGCAACATAGGCTTCACTCTAGGGCTTTGCTCCACCAGATGGAATAGGTAGGGCCATAGAAGTCAACGCCAGAAGCCTAAAATACAGTAAAGATACAACAGTTTTTCCATCGTGTAACAGGAATAATTGCAGCCAGTGTGAAAGTCATGGTCATTTCTACGTTCCGGGCAACCTAGGCTCCACTCTAGGGCGCTGTTACACCAGATCGAAACGTTAGTGCCTAAGAAGTCAACTCCAGAGGCATAAAACACAATATAAATACAACATTTTTTCCATCGTAAAGCAGGAATAATTGCAACCAGTGTGAAAGTGATGGTCATTTCTACGATCCGGGCAACGTCTGCCTCACTCTAGGGCGTTGCTCCACCAGATCGAATAGTTAGGGCCTTAGAAGTCTACGCCCGGAGCATAAAGTACAATAAAAATACAACAGTTTTTCCAACGTATAAAATGAATAGTTGCAACCAGTGTGATGGTAATGGTCATTTCTACATTTTGGGCAACCTGGGCTTCACTCTAGGGCGTTGCTCAACCAGATGGAATAGTTAGGGCCTAAGAAGTCAACCCCAGAAGCATAAAACATAATATAAATACAACAGCTTTTCCATCGTATAGAACGAATAATTGCAACCAGTGTGAAAGTTATGGTCATTTTTACACGCCGGGCAACCTAGGCTTCACTCTAGGGCGTTGTTCCACCAGATCGAATAGTTAGGGCCTAAGAAGTCAACGCCAGAAGCATAAAATACAATATAAATACAACAGATTTTCCATCGTATAAAACGAATAATTGAAACCAGTATGAAAGCTATGGTCATTTCTACGTTCCGCACAACCTAGGCTTCACTCTAGGGTGTTACTCCACCAGATCGAATAGTTAGGGCCTTAGAAGTCAACGCCAGAAGCATAAAATACAAAATAAATACAACAGTTTTTCCATCGTATAAAACGGATAATTGAAACTGGTTTGAAAGATAGGGTCATTTCTACGTTCCGGGCTACCTAGGCTTCACTCTAGGGCGCTGCTCCACCAGATCGAATAGTTAGGGTCTTAGAAGGCTACGCACGAAGCATATAATAAGATAAAAATGCAACAGTTTTTCCACCGTATGACACGAATAATTGCAACCAGTGTGAAAGAGGTAGTCCCTTCTACGTTCCGGGCAACCTAGGCTTCAGTCAAGGGCGCAGCTCCACCAGATCGAATAGCTATTGCCTTAGAAGTCTACGCCCGGGGCATAAAATACAATAAAAATACAACAGTTTTTCCATCGTATAAAATGAATAATTGCAAGCAGTGTGAATGTGATAGTCATTTCTACGTTCCGGGCAACCGCGGCTACACTCTCGGGAGTTGCTCTACCAGATCGAATGGCTAGGGCCTTAGAAGTCTACGCCCGGAGCATAAAATACAATAAAAATACAACAGTCTTTCCATCGTATAAAATGAATAATTGCAACCAGTGTGAAAGTGATAGACATTTCTACGTTCCGGGCACCCTAGTCTTCACTCTAGGGCGTTGCTCCACCAGATCGAATAGTTAGGGACTTGGAAGTCAACGCCCGAAGCATAAAATAAAATAAAAATGTAACAGTTTTTCCATCGTATATCACGAATAATTGCAACCAGTGTGAAAGTGATAGTCATTTCTACGTTCCGGGCATCCTAGTCTTCACTCTAGGGCGTTGCTCCACCAGATCGAATAGCTAGGGCCTTAGAAGTCTACGCCTGGAGCATAAAGTACAATAAAAATACAACACTTTTTCCATCGTATAAAATGAATAATTGCAACCAGTGTGATGGTAATGGTCATTTCTACGTTCCGGGCAACCTAGGCTCCACCCTAGGGCGTTGCTCCACCACATCGAATAGCTACGGCCTTAGAAGTCAACGCCAGAAGCCTAAAATACAGTAAAGATACAACAGTTTGTCCATCGTGTAACAGGAATAATTGCAGCCAGTGTGAAAGTCATGGTCATTTCTACGTTCCGGGCAACCTAGGCTTCACTCTAGGGCGTTGTTACACCAGATCGAAAAGTTAGGGCCTAAGAAGTCAACTCCAGAGGCATAAAACACAATATAAATACAACAGTTTTTCCATCGTAAAAAACGAATAATAGTAACCGGTGTGAAAGATATGGTCATTTCTACCTTCCGGGCAACCGAGCCTACACTCTAGGGCGTTGCTTCACCAGATCGAATTGTTAGGGCCTTAGAAGTCTACGCCCGGAGCATAAAGTACAATAAAAATACAACAGTTCTACCCTCGTATAGAATGAATAACTGCAAACAGTGTGAAAGTTATGGTCATTTCTACATTCCCGGCAACATCGGCTTCACTCTAGGGCGTTGGTCAGCCAGATCGAATAGTTAGGGCCTTAGAAGTCAACGCCAGAAGCATAAAATACAAAATAAATACGACAGTTTTTCCATCTTATAAAACGGATAATTGAAACTGGTTTGAATGTTAGGGTCATTTCTACGTTCCGGGCTACCTAGGCTTCACTCTAGGGCGTTGCTCCACCAGATCGAATAGTTAGGGCGTAAGAAGTCAGCGCCAGAAGCATAAAACACAATATAAATACAACAGCTTTTCCATCGTATAAAACGAATAATAGTAACCGGTGTGAAAGATATGGTCATTTCTACCTTCCGGGCAGCCTAGCCTACACTCTAGGGCGTTGCTCCACCAGATCGAATAGTTAGGGCCTTAGAAGTCTACGCCCGGAGCATAAAGTACAATAAAAATACAACAGTTCTACCCTCGTATAGAATGAATAACTGCAAACAGTGTGAAAGTTATGGTCATTTCTACGTTCCGGGCAACCTAGACTTCACTCTAGGGCGTTGGTCCACCAGATCGAATATTTAGGACCTAAGAAGTCAACGCCAGAAGCATAAAATACAAAATAAATACGACAGTTTTTCCATCGTATAAAACGGATAATTGAAACTGGTTTGAAAGTTAGGGTCATTTCTACGTTCCGGGAAACCTAGGCTTCACTCCAGGGCGTTGCTCCACCAGATCAAATAGTTAGGGCCTAAGAAGTCAACTCCAGAGGCATAAAACACAATATAAATACAACAGTTTTTCCATCGTAAAGCAGGAATAATTGCAACCAGTGTGAAAGTGATGGTCATTTCTACGATCCGGGCAACGTCTGCCTCACTCTAGGGCGTTGCTCCACCACATCGAATAGCTACGGCCTTAGAAGTCAACGCCAGAAGCATAGAATACAATAAAATACAACAGTTCTTCCCTCGTATAGAATGAATAATTGCAAACAGTGTGAAAGTAATGGTCAGTTCTATGTTGCGGGCAACCTAGACTTGACTCTAGGGCGGTGCTCCACCAGATGGTATAGGTAGGGCCATAGAAGTCAACGCCCGAAGCCTAAAATACAGTAAAGATACAACAGTTTTTCCATCGTGTAACAGGAATAATTGCAGCCAGTGTGAAAGTCATGGTCATTTCTACGTTCCGGGCAACCTAGGCTCCACTCTAGGGCGCTGTTACAACAGATCGAAACGTTAGGGCCTAAGAAGTCAACTCCAGAGGCATAAAACACAATATACATACAACATTTTTTCCATCGTAAAGCAGGAATAATTGCAACCAGTGTGAAAGTGATGGTCATTTCTACGATCCGGGCAACGTCTGCCTCACTCTAGGGCGTTGCTCCACCAGATCGAATAGTTAGGGCCTTAGAAGTCTACGCCCGGAGCATAAAGTACAATAAAAATACAACAGTTTTTCCATCGTATAAAATGAATAGTTGCAACCAGTGTGATGGTAATGATCATTTCTACATTTTGGGCAACCTGGGCTTCACTCTAGGGCGTTGCTCCACCAGATCGAATAGTTATGGCCTTAGAATGCTACGCACGAAGCATATAATAAAATAAAAATGCAACAGTTTTTCCATCGTATAACACGAATAATTGCAACCAGTGTCAAAGTGGTAGTCATTTCTACGTTCCGGGCAATCTAGGCATCAGTCAAGGGCGCTCCTCCACCAGATCGAATAGTTAGGGCCTTAGAGGTCTACACCCGGGGCATAAAATGCAATAAAAATACAACAGCTTTTCCATCGTATAAAATGAATAATTGCAACCAGTGTGATGGTAATGGTCATTTCTACGTTCCGGGAAACCTAGGCTTCACTCTAGGGCGTTGCTCCACCAGATCGAATAGTTAGGGTCTAAGAAGTCAACGCCAGAAGCATAAAACACTATATAAATGCAACAGCTCTTCCATTGTATAACCTGAATAATTGAAACCGGTGTGAAAGTTATGGTCATTTCAACGTTCCGGGCAACCTAGGCTTCACTCTAGGCCGTTGCTCCACCAGATCGAATCGTTAGGGCCTTAGAAGTCAACGCCCGAAGCATAAAATAAAATAAAAACCTAACAGTCTTTACATCGTATAAAATGAATAATTGCAACCAGTGTGCTGGTAATGGTCATTTCTACATTCCGGGAAACCTAGGCTTCACTCCAGGGCGCTGCTCCACCAGATCGTATAGCTAGGGACTTAGAAGTCAACGCCAGAAGCATAAAATACAATATAAATACAACAGATTTTCCATTGTATAAAACGAATAATTGCAACCAGTGTGAAAGTTATGGTCATTTCTACGTTCCGGGCGACATAGGCTTGACTCTTGGACGTTGCCCCACCAGATAGAATAGTTTGGGCCTTAGAAGTCAACGCTCGAATCATTAAATACAAAATAAATAGAACAGCTTTTCCATTGTATAAAACGAATAACTGCACCAGTGTGAAAGTTATGGTCATTTCTACGTTGCCGGCAACATAGGCTTCACTCTAGGGCTTTGCTCCACCAGATGGAATAGGTAGGGCCATAGAAGTCAACGCCAGAAGCCTAAAATACAGTAAAGATACAACAGTTTTTCCATCGTGTAACAGGAATAATTGCAGCCAGTGTGAAAGTCATGGTCATTTCTACGTTCCGGGCAACCTAGGCTCCACTCTAGGGCGCTGTTACACCAGATCGAAACGTTAGTGCCTAAGAAGTCAACTCCAGAGGCATAAAACACAATATAAATACAACATTTTTTCCATCGTAAAGCAGGAATAATTGCAACCAGTGTGAAAGTGATGGTCATTTCTACGATCCGGGCAACGTCTGCCTCACTCTAGGGCGTTGCTCCACCAGATCGAATAGTTAGGGCCTTAGAAGTCTACGCCCGGAGCATAAAGTACAATAAAAATACAACAGTTTTTCCAACGTATAAAATGAATAGTTGCAACCAGTGTGATGGTAATGGTCATTTCTACATTTTGGGCAACCTGGGCTTCACTCTAGGGCGTTGCTCAACCAGATGGAATAGTTAGGGCCTAAGAAGTCAACCCCAGAAGCATAAAACATAATATAAATACAACAGCTTTTCCATCGTATAGAACGAATAATTGCAACCAGTGTGAAAGTTATGGTCATTTTTACACGCCGGGCAACCTAGGCTTCACTCTAGGGCGTTGTTCCACCAGATCGAATAGTTAGGGCCTAAGAAGTCAACGCCAGAAGCATAAAATACAATATAAATACAACAGATTTTCCATCGTATAAAACGAATAATTGAAACCAGTATGAAAGCTATGGTCATTTCTACGTTCCGCACAACCTAGGCTTCACTCTAGGGTGTTACTCCACCAGATCGAATAGTTAGGGCCTTAGAAGTCAACGCCAGAAGCATAAAATACAAAATAAATACAACAGTTTTTCCATCGTATAAAACGGATAATTGAAACTGGTTTGAAAGATAGGGTCATTTCTACGTTCCGGGCTACCTAGGCTTCACTCTAGGGCGCTGCTCCACCAGATCGAATAGTTAGGGTCTTAGAAGGCTACGCACGAAGCATATAATAAGATAAAAATGCAACAGTTTTTCCACCGTATGACACGAATAATTGCAACCAGTGTGAAAGAGGTAGTCCCTTCTACGTTCCGGGCAACCTAGGCTTCAGTCAAGGGCGCAGCTCCACCAGATCGAATAGCTATTGCCTTAGAAGTCTACGCCCGGGGCATAAAATACAATAAAAATACAACAGTTTTTCCATCGTATAAAATGAATAATTGCAAGCAGTGTGAATGTGATAGTCATTTCTACGTTCCGGGCAACCGCGGCTACACTCTCGGGAGTTGCTCTACCAGATCGAATGGCTAGGGCCTTAGAAGTCTACGCCCGGAGCATAAAATACAATAAAAATACAACAGTCTTTCCATCGTATAAAATGAATAATTGCAACCAGTGTGAAAGTGATAGACATTTCTACGTTCCGGGCACCCTAGTCTTCACTCTAGGGCGTTGCTCCACCAGATCGAATAGTTAGGGACTTGGAAGTCAACGCCCGAAGCATAAAATAAAATAAAAATGTAACAGTTTTTCCATCGTATATCACGAATAATTGCAACCAGTGTGAAAGTGATAGTCATTTCTACGTTCCGGGCATCCTAGTCTTCACTCTAGGGCGTTGCTCCACCAGATCGAATAGCTAGGGCCTTAGAAGTCTACGCCTGGAGCATAAAGTACAATAAAAATACAACACTTTTTCCATCGTATAAAATGAATAATTGCAACCAGTGTGATGGTAATGGTCATTTCTACGTTCCGGGCAACCTAGGCTCCACCCTAGGGCGTTGCTCCACCACATCGAATAGCTACGGCCTTAGAAGTCAACGCCAGAAGCCTAAAATACAGTAAAGATACAACAGTTTGTCCATCGTGTAACAGGAATAATTGCAGCCAGTGTGAAAGTCATGGTCATTTCTACGTTCCGGGCAACCTAGGCTTCACTCTAGGGCGTTGTTACACCAGATCGAAAAGTTAGGGCCTAAGAAGTCAACTCCAGAGGCATAAAACACAATATAAATACAACAGTTTTTCCATCGTAAAAAACGAATAATAGTAACCGGTGTGAAAGATATGGTCATTTCTACCTTCCGGGCAACCGAGCCTACACTCTAGGGCGTTGCTTCACCAGATCGAATAGTTAGGGCCTTAGAAGTCTACGCCCGGAGCATAAAGTACAATAAAAATACAACAGTTCTACCCTCGTATAGAATGAATAACTGCAAACAGTGTGAAAGTTATGGTCATTTCTACATTCCCGGCAACATCGGCTTCACTCTAGGGCGTTGGTCAGCCAGATCGAATAGTTAGGGCCTTAGAAGTCAACGCCAGAAGCATAAAATACAAAATAAATACGACAGTTTTTCCATCTTATAAAACGGATAATTGAAACTGGTTTGAATGTTAGGGTCATTTCTACGTTCCGGGCTACCTAGGCTTCACTCTAGGGCGTTGCTCCACCAGATCGAATAGTTAGGGCGTAAGAAGTCAGCGCCAGAAGCATAAAACACAATATAAATACAACAGCTTTTCCATCGTATAAAACGAATAATTGCAACCAGTGTGAAAGTTATGGTGATTTCTACATTCCGGGCTAGCTAGGCTTCACTCTAGGGCGTTCGTCAACCAGATCGAATAGTTAGGGCCTTAGTAGTCTACGGCCGGAGCATAAAGTACAGTAAAAATACAACTGTTTTTCCATCGTATAAAATGAATAATTGCAACCAGTGTGATGGTAATGATCATTTCTACATTTTGGGCAACCTGGGCTTCACTCTAGGGCGTTGCTCCACCAGATCGAATAGTTATGGCCTTAGAATGCTACGCACGAAGCATATAATAAAATAAAAATGCAACAGTTTTTCCATCGTATAACACGAATAATTGCAACCAGTGTCAAAGTGGTAGTCATTTCTACGTTCCGGGCAATCTAGGCATCAGTCAAGGGCGCTCCTCCACCAGATCGAATAGCTAGGGCCTTAGAGGTCTACACCCGGGGCATAAAATGCAATAAAAATACAACAGCTTTTCCATCGTATAAAATGAATAATTGCAACCAGTGTGATGGTAATGGTCATTTCTACGTTCCGGGAAACCTAGGCTTCACTCTAGGGCGTTGCTCCACCAGATCGAATAGTTAGGGCCTAAGAAGTCAACGCCAGAAGCATAAAACACTATATAAATGCAACAGCTCTTCCATTGTATAACCTGAATAATTGAAACCGGTGTGAAAGTTATGGTCATTTCAACGTTCCGGGCAACCTAGGCTTCACTCTAGGCCGTTGCTCCACCAGATCGAATCGTTAGGGCCTTAGAAGTCAACGCCCGAAGCATAAAATAAAATAAAAACCTAACAGTCTTTACATCGTATAAAATGAATAATTGCAACCAGTGTGCTGGTAATGGTCATTTCTACATTCCGGGAAACCTAGGCTTCACTCCAGGGCGCTGCTCCACCAGATCGTATAGCTAGGGACTTAGAAGTCAACGCCAGAAGCATAAAATACAATATAAATACAACAGATTTTCCATTGTATAAAACGAATAATTGCAACCAGTGTGAAAGTTATGGTCATTTCTACGTTCCGGGCGACATAGGCTTGACTCTTGGACGTTGCCCCACCAGATAGAATAGTTTGGGCCTTAGAAGTCAACGCTCGAATCATTAAATACAAAATAAATAGAACAGCTTTTCCATTGTATAAAACGAATAACTGCACCAGTGTGAAAGTTATGGTCATTTCTACGTTGCCGGCAACATAGGCTTCACTCTAGGGCTTTGCTCCACCAGATGGAATAGGTAGGGCCATAGAAGTCAACGCCAGAAGCCTAAAATACAGTAAAGATACAACAGTTTTTCCATCGTGTAACAGGAATAATTGCAGCCAGTGTGAAAGTCATGGTCATTTCTACGTTCCGGGCAACCTAGGCTCCACTCTAGGGCGCTGTTACACCAGATCGAAACGTTAGTGCCTAAGAAGTCAACTCCAGAGGCATAAAACACAATATAAATACAACATTTTTTCCATCGTAAAGCAGGAATAATTGCAACCAGTGTGAAAGTGATGGTCATTTCTACGATCCGGGCAACGTCTGCCTCACTCTAGGGCGTTGCTCCACCAGATCGAATAGTTAGGGCCTTAGAAGTCTACGCCCGGAGCATAAAGTACAATAAAAATACAACAGTTTTTCCAACGTATAAAATGAATAGTTGCAACCAGTGTGATGGTAATGGTCATTTCTACATTTTGGGCAACCTGGGCTTCACTCTAGGGCGTTGCTCAACCAGATGGAATAGTTAGGGCCTAAGAAGTCAACCCCAGAAGCATAAAACATAATATAAATACAACAGCTTTTCCATCGTATAGAACGAATAATTGCAACCAGTGTGAAAGTTATGGTCATTTTTACACGCCGGGCAACCTAGGCTTCACTCTAGGGCGTTGTTCCACCAGATCGAATAGTTAGGGCCTAAGAAGTCAACGCCAGAAGCATAAAATACAATATAAATACAACAGATTTTCCATCGTATAAAACGAATAATTGAAACCAGTATGAAAGCTATGGTCATTTCTACGTTCCGCACAACCTAGGCTTCACTCTAGGGTGTTACTCCACCAGATCGAATAGTTAGGGCCTTAGAAGTCAACGCCAGAAGCATAAAATACAAAATAAATACAACAGTTTTTCCATCGTATAAAACGGATAATTGAAACTGGTTTGAAAGATAGGGTCATTTCTACGTTCCGGGCTACCTAGGCTTCACTCTAGGGCGCTGCTCCACCAGATCGAATAGTTAGGGTCTTAGAAGGCTACGCACGAAGCATATAATAAGATAAAAATGCAACAGTTTTTCCACCGTATGACACGAATAATTGCAACCAGTGTGAAAGAGGTAGTCCCTTCTACGTTCCGGGCAACCTAGGCTTCAGTCAAGGGCGCAGCTCCACCAGATCGAATAGCTATTGCCTTAGAAGTCTACGCCCGGGGCATAAAATACAATAAAAATACAACAGTTTTTCCATCGTATAAAATGAATAATTGCAAGCAGTGTGAATGTGATAGTCATTTCTACGTTCCGGGCAACCGCGGCTACACTCTCGGGAGTTGCTCTACCAGATCGAATGGCTAGGGCCTTAGAAGTCTACGCCCGGAGCATAAAATACAATAAAAATACAACAGTCTTTCCATCGTATAAAATGAATAATTGCAACCAGTGTGAAAGTGATAGACATTTCTACGTTCCGGGCACCCTAGTCTTCACTCTAGGGCGTTGCTCCACCAGATCGAATAGTTAGGGACTTGGAAGTCAACGCCCGAAGCATAAAATAAAATAAAAATGTAACAGTTTTTCCATCGTATATCACGAATAATTGCAACCAGTGTGAAAGTGATAGTCATTTCTACGTTCCGGGCATCCTAGTCTTCACTCTAGGGCGTTGCTCCACCAGATCGAATAGCTAGGGCCTTAGAAGTCTACGCCTGGAGCATAAAGTACAATAAAAATACAACACTTTTTCCATCGTATAAAATGAATAATTGCAACCAGTGTGATGGTAATGGTCATTTCTACGTTCCGGGCAACCTAGGCTCCACCCTAGGGCGTTGCTCCACCACATCGAATAGCTACGGCCTTAGAAGTCAACGCCAGAAGCCTAAAATACAGTAAAGATACAACAGTTTGTCCATCGTGTAACAGGAATAATTGCAGCCAGTGTGAAAGTCATGGTCATTTCTACGTTCCGGGCAACCTAGGCTTCACTCTAGGGCGTTGTTACACCAGATCGAAAAGTTAGGGCCTAAGAAGTCAACTCCAGAGGCATAAAACACAATATAAATACAACAGTTTTTCCATCGTAAAAAACGAATAATAGTAACCGGTGTGAAAGATATGGTCATTTCTACCTTCCGGGCAACCGAGCCTACACTCTAGGGCGTTGCTTCACCAGATCGAATAGTTAGGGCCTTAGAAGTCTACGCCCGGAGCATAAAGTACAATAAAAATACAACAGTTCTACCCTCGTATAGAATGAATAACTGCAAACAGTGTGAAAGTTATGGTCATTTCTACATTCCCGGCAACATCGGCTTCACTCTAGGGCGTTGGTCAGCCAGATCGAATAGTTAGGGCCTTAGAAGTCAACGCCAGAAGCATAAAATACAAAATAAATACGACAGTTTTTCCATCTTATAAAACGGATAATTGAAACTGGTTTGAATGTTAGGGTCATTTCTACGTTCCGGGCTACCTAGGCTTCACTCTAGGGCGTTGCTCCACCAGATCGAATAGTTAGGGCGTAAGAAGTCAGCGCCAGAAGCATAAAACACAATATAAATACAACAGCTTTTCCATCGTATAAAACGAATAATTGCAACCAGTGTGAAAGTTATGGTGATTTCTACATTCCGGGCTAGCTAGGCTTCACTCTAGGGCGTTCGTCAACCAGATCGAATAGTTAGGGCCTTAGTAGTCTACGGCCGGAGCATAAAGTACAGTAAAAATACAACTGTTTTTCCATCGTATAAAATGAATAATTGCAACCAGTGTGATGGTAATGATCATTTCTACATTTTGGGCAACCTGGGCTTCACTCTAGGGCGTTGCTCCACCAGATCGAAT
The DNA here is from genome assembly GCF_051401765.1 of Calliopsis andreniformis. Classification (NCBI taxonomy): domain Eukaryota; kingdom Metazoa; phylum Arthropoda; class Insecta; order Hymenoptera; family Andrenidae; genus Calliopsis; species Calliopsis andreniformis. The sequence continues at coordinate 8,346,064 of NC_135072.1, forward strand.
AGTTATGGCCTTAGAATGCTACGCACGAAGCATATAATAAAATAAAAATGCAACAGTTTTTCCATCGTATAACACGAATAATTGCAACCAGTGTCAAAGTGGTAGTCATTTCTACGTTCCGGGCAATCTAGGCATCAGTCAAGGGCGCTCCTCCACCAGATCGAATCGTTAGGGCCTTAGAAGTCAACGCCCGAAGCATAAAATAAAATAAAAACCTAACAGTCTTTACATCGTATAAAATGAATAATTGCAACCAGTGTGCTGGTAATGGTCATTTCTACATTCCGGGAAACCTAGGCTTCACTCCAGGGCGCTGCTCCACCAGATCGTATAGCTAGGGACTTAGAAGTCAACGCCAGAAGCATAAAATACAATATAAATACAACAGATTTTCCATTGTATAAAACGAATAATTGCAACCAGTGTGAAAGTTATGGTCATTTCTACGTTCCGGGCGACATAGGCTTGACTCTTGGACGTTGCCCCACCAGATAGAATAGTTTGGGCCTTAGAAGTCAACGCTCGAATCATTAAATACAAAATAAATAGAACAGCTTTTCCATTGTATAAAACGAATAACTGCACCAGTGTGAAAGTTATGGTCATTTCTACGTTGCCGGCAACATAGGCTTCACTCTAGGGCTTTGCTCCACCAGATGGAATAGGTAGGGCCATAGAAGTCAACGCCAGAAGCCTAAAATACAGTAAAGATACAACAGTTTGTCCATCGTGTAACAGGAATAATTGCAGCCAGTGTGAAAGTCATGGTCATTTCTACGTTCCGGGCAACCTAGGCTTCACTCTAGGGCGTTGTTACACCAGATCGAAAAGTTAGGGCCTAAGAAGTCAACTCCAGGGGCATAAAACACAATATAAATACAACAGTTTTTCCATCGTAAAAAACGAATAATAGTAACCGGTGTGAAAGATATGGTCATTTCTACCTTCCGGGCAACCTAGCCTACACTCTAGGGCGTTGCTCCACCACATCGAATAGCTACGGCCTTAGAAGTCAACGCCAGAAGCATAAAATACAATAAAATACAACAGTTCTTCCCTCGTATAGAATGAATAATTGCAAACAGTGTGAAAGTAGTGGTCATTTCTATGTTGCGGGCTACCTAGACTTGACTCTAGGGCGTTGCTCCACCAGATGGAATAGGTAGGGCCATAGAAGTCAGCGCCCGAAGCCTAAAATACAGTAAAGATACAACAGTTTTTCCATCGTGTAACAGGAATAATTGCAGCCAGTGTGAAAGTCATGGTCATTTCTACCTTCCGGGCAACCTAGCCTACACTCTAGGGCGTTGCTCCACCAGATCGAATAGTTACGTCCTTAGTAGTCTACGGCCGGAGCATAAAGTACAGTAAAAATACAACAGTTTTTCCATCGTGTAAAATGAATAATTGCAACCAGTGTGATGGTAATGATCATTTCTACATTTTGGGCAACCTGGGCTTCACTCTAGGGCGTTGCTCCACCAGATCGAATAGTTATGGCCTTAGAATGCTACGCACGAAGCATATAATAAAATAAAAATGCAACAGTTTTTCCATCGTATAAAACGAATAATTGCAACCAGTGTGAAAGTGGTAGTCATTTCTAATTTCCGGGCAACCTAGGCTTCACTCAAGGGCGTTGCTCCTCCAGATCGAATAGTTAGGGCCTAAGAAGTCAACGCCAGAGGCATAAAATACAATAAAAATAAAACAGTTTTTCCATCGTGTAACAGGAATAATTGCAATCAATGTGAAGGATATGGTCATTCCTACGTTCCGGGCAACCTAGGCTTCACTTAAGGGCGTTGCTCCACCAGATCGAATAGGTATGGCCTTAGAAGTCAAGCGCCCGAAGCATAAAATAGAAAATAAAAAGAACAGTTTTTCCATTGTATAAAACGAATAATTGCAACCAGTATGAAAGTTATGGTCATTTCTACGTTCTGGGCAACCTAGGCTTCACTCTAGGGCGTTGTTCCACCAGATCGAGTAGTTAGGGCCTAAGAAGTCAACGCCAGAAGCATAAAGTACAATAAAAATCCAAAAGTTTGTCCACCGTATAACAGGAATAATTGCAACCAGTGTGAAAGTAATGGTCATTTCTACGTTCCTGGCAACCTAGATTTCGCTCTAGTGCGTTGCTCCACCACATCGAATAGTTAGGGCCTTAGAAGTCAATGCCCGAAGCATAAAATACAATATAAATACAGAAGTTTTTCCATTGTATAACAGGAATAATCGTATCCAGTGTGAACGTAATGGTTATTTTTACGTTCCGGGCAACCTAGGCTTCACACTATGGTGCTGCTCCACCAGATTGAATAGCTAGGGCCTTAGAAGTCCGCGCCAGAGGCATAAAATAAAATAATAATGCAACAGATCTTCCATCGTATAACTGGAGTAATTGCAACCTGTGTGAATGTATTGGCCATTTCTACGTTCCGTGCAACCTAGGCTTCACTCTAGAGCGTTGCTCCACCAGGTCGAATAGGTAGGGCCTTAGAAAACAACCCCCGATTCATAAAACACAATAAAAATACAACAGTTTTTCCATCGTATAAAAGGAATAATAGCAACCAGTGTGAAAGTAATGGACATTTCTACGTTCCAGGCAACATAGGCTTGACTCTTGGACGTTGCCCCTCGAGATCGACTATCTAGGACCTTAGAAGTCAAAGCCAGATGCATAAAATACAGTAAAAATACAACAGTTTTTCCATCGTATAGCATGAATAATTGCAACCAGTGTGAAAGTAATGGTCATTTCTACGTTCCGGGCAACATAGGCTTCACCTTAGGGCGTTGCTCCACCAGATCGAATTGCTAGGGCCCTTGAAGGCAGCGCCAGAATCGTAAAATAAAATAAAAATACAACAGTTTTTCCTTCGTATAACAGAAATAATTGCAACCACTGTGGAAATAATGGCCATTTCTACGTTCCGTGCAACATAGGCTACACTCTAGGGCGTTGCTCCACCAGATCGAATAGTTAGGGCCTTAGAAGTCAACGCCCGCAGCATAAAATACAATAAATATGCAAGAGTTCTTCCATCGTATAACAGGAATAATTGCAAGCAGTGTGAAAGTGATGGTCATTTCTACGTTCCGGGCAACCTAGCCTACACTCTAGGGCGTTGCTCCACCAGATCGAATAGCTACGGCCTTAGAAGTCAACGCCTGAAGCATAAAATACAATATAAATACAACAGTTTTTCCATCGTATAAAATGAATGATTGCAAACATTGTGAAAGTAACGCTCATTTCAACGTTTCGGGCAACCTAGGCCTCACCCTAGGGCGTTGCTCCACCAGGTCGAATAGTTAGGGCCTAAGAAGTCAACGCCAGGAGCATAGGATACAACAAAGATACAACAGTCTTTCCATCGTATGACAGGAATAATTGCAAGCAGTGTGAATGTAATGGTCATATCTACGTTCCGGGAAACCTCAGCTTGACTCTAGGGCGATGGTCCTCCAAATGGGATAGGTAGGGCCATAGAAGTCAAAGCCAGAAGCAGAAAATCCAAGAAAAATGCAATAGTTTTTCCATCGTATAGCATGAATAATTGCAACCAGTGTGAAAGTAGTGATTATTTCGACATTTAGGGCATCCTAAACTTAAGTCTGAGTCATTGCTCCACCAGATCGAAGAGTTAGGGCCATAGAAGTCAACGCCCGCAGCATAAAATACAATAAATATGCAAGAGTTCTTCCATCGTATGACAGGAATAATTGCAACCAGTGTGAAGGTAATAGTCATTTCTAAGTTCCGGGCAACCTAGGCCTCACCCTAGGACGTTGCTCCACCAGGTCGAATAGTTAGGGCCTAAGAAGTCAACGAAAGGAGCATAGGATACAATAAAAATACAACAGTCTTTCCATCGTATGACAGGAATAATTGCAACCAGTGTGAAGGTAATAGTCATTTCTTCGTTCCGGGCAACCCAGGCTTCACTCTAGGGAGTTGCGCCACCAGATCGAATAGCTAAGTCCTAAGAAGTCAACGCCAGAAGCATAAAATGCAATAAAAATACAACAGTTTTTCCATCGTATAAATAGAATGATTGCAAACATTCTGAAAGTAATGGCCATTTCTACGTTCCGTGCATCCTAGACTCAACACTGTGGCATGGCCCCACCAGATCGAATACGTAGGGCCTTAGAAGTCAACGCCAGAATCATAAAGTACAATAAAAATCCAACAGTTTGTCCATCGTATAACAGGAATGGTTGCAACCAGTGTGAAAGTAATGTTCACTTCTACGTTCGGGGAATCCTACGTTTCTGTCTAAGGCGTTGCTCCACCAGATGGAATAGTTAGGGCCTTAGAAGTCAAAGCCCGAAGCATAAAATACAAAATAAATGGAACAGTTTTTCCATTGCATAAAACGAATAATTGCAAACAGTATGAAAGTTATGGTCATTTCTACGTTCTGGGCAACCTAGGCTTCACTCTAGGGCGTTGTTCCACCAGATCGAGTAGTTAGGGCCTAAGAAGTCAACGCCAGAAGCATAAAGTACAATAAAAATCCAACAGTTTGTCCACCGTATAACAGGAATAATTGCAACCAGTGTGAAAGTAATGGTCATTTCTACGTTCCTGGCAACCTAGATTTCGCTCTAGTGCGTTGCTCCACCACATCGAATAGTTAGGGCCTTAGAAGTCAATGCCCGAAGCATAAAATACAATATAAATACAGAAGTTTTTCCATTGTATAACAGGAATAATCGTATCCAGTGTGAACGTAATGGTTATTTTTACGTTCCGGGCAACCTAGGCTTCACACTATGGTGCTGCTCCACCAGATTGAATAGCTAGGGCCTTAGAAGTCCGCGCCAGAGGCATAAAATAAAATAATAATGCAACAGATCTTCCATCGTATAACTGGAGTAATTGCAACCTGTGTGAATGTATTGGCCATTTCTACGTTCCGTGCAACCTAGGCTTCACTCTAGAGCGTTGCTCCACCAGGTCGAATAGGTAGGGCCTTAGAAAACAACCCCCGATTCATAAAACACAAAAAAAATACAACAGTTTTTCCATCGTATAAAAGGAATAATAGCAACCAGTGTGAAAGTAATGGACATTTTTACGTTCCAGGCAACATAGGCTTGACTCTTGGACGTTGCCCCTCGAGATCGACTATCTAGGACCTTAGAAGTCAAAGCCAGATGCATAAAATACAGTAAAAATACAACAGTTTTTCCATCGTATAGCATGAATAATTGCAACCAGTGTGAAAGTAATGGTCATTTCTACGTTCCGGGCAACATAGGCTTCACCTTAGGGCGTTGCTCCACCAGATCGAATTGCTAGGGCCCTTGAAGGCAGCGCCAGAATCGTAAAATAAAATAAAAATACAACAGTTTTTCCTTCGTATAACAGAAATAATTGCAACCACTGTGGAAATAATGGCCATTTCTACGTTCCGTGCAACATAGGCTTCACTCTAGGGCGTTGCTCCACCAGATCGAATAGTTAGGGCCTTAGAAGTCAACGCCCGCAGCATAAAATACAATAAATATGCAAGAGTTCTTCCATCGTATAACAGGAATAATTGCAAGCAGTGTGAAAGTGATGGTCATTTCTACGTTCCGGGCAACCTAGCCTACACTCTAGGGCGTTGCTCCACCAGATCGAATAGCTACGGCCTTAGAAGTCAACGCCTGAAGCATAAAATACAATATAAATACAACAGTTTTTCCATCGTATAAAATGAATGATTGCAAACATTGTGAAAGTAACGCTCATTTCAACGTTTCGGGCAACCTAGGCCTCACCCTAGGGCGTTGCTCCACCAGGTCGAATAGTTAGGGCCTAAGAAGTCAACGCCAGGAGCATAGGATACAACAAAGATACAACAGTCTTTCCATCGTATGACAGGAATAATTGCAAGCAGTGTGAATGTAATGGTCATATCTACGTTCCGGGAAACCTCGGCTTGACTCTAGGGCGATGGTCCTCCAAATGGGATAGGTAGGGCCATAGAAGTCAAAGCCAGAAGCAGAAAATCCAAGAAAAATGCAATAGTTTTTCCATCGTATAGCATGAATAATTGCAACCAGTGTGAAAGTAGTGATTATTTCGACATTTAGGGCATCCTAAACTTAAGTCTGAGTCATTGCTCCACCAGATCGAAGAGTTAGGGCCATAGAAGTCAACGCCCGCAGCATAAAATACAATAAATATGCAAGAGTTCTTCCATCGTATGACAGGAATAATTGCAACCAGTGTGAAGGTAATAGTCATTTCTAAGTTCCGGGCAACCTAGGCCTCACCCTAGGGCGTTGCTCCACCAGGTCGAATAGTTAGGGCCTAAGAAGTCAACGAAAGGAGCATAGGATACAATAAAAATACAACAGTCTTTCCATCGTATGACAGGAATAATTGCAACCAGTGTGAAGGTAATAGTCATTTCTTCGTTCCGGGCAACCCAGGCTTCACTCTAGGGAGTTGCGCCACCAGATCGAATAGCTAAGTCCTAAGAAGTCAACGCCAGAAGCATAAAATGCAATAAAAATACAACAGTTTTTCCATCGTATAAATAGAATGATTGCAAACATTCTGAAAGTAATGGCCATTTCTACGTTCCGTGCATCCTAGACTCAACACTGTGGCATGGCCCCACCAGATCAAATACGTAGGGCCTTAGAAGTCAACGCCAGAATCATAAAGTACAATAAAAATCCAACAGTTTGTCCATCGTATAACAGGAATGGTTGCAACCAGTGTGAAAGTAATGTTCACTTCTACGTTCCGGGAATCCTACGTTTCTGTCTAGGGCGTTGCTCCACCAGATGGAATAGTTAGGGCCTTAGAAGTCAAAGCCCGAAGCATAAAATACAAAATAAATGGAACAGTTTTTCCATTGTATAAAACGAATAATTGCAACCAGTGTGAAGGTTATGGTCATTTCTACGTTCCGCGCAACATAGGCTTCACCCTTGGACGTTGCCCCACCAGATCGAAGTGCCAGAACTATAGAAGTCAAAGCCAGAAGCAGAAGATACAATAAAAATGCAACAGTTTTTCCATCGTATAACAGGAACAATTGCAACCAGCGTGAAGGTAATGGTCATTTCGGCGTTCCGGGCAACCTAGGCTTCACTCTAGGGTGTTGCTCCACCAGATCGAAGAGTTAGGGCCTTAGAAGTCAACGCCGGAAGCATAAAATATAATATAAACACAGAAGTTTTTCCATTGTATAACAGGAATAATCGTATCCAGTGTGAAAGTAATGGCCATTTCTACGTTCCGGGCAACCTAAGCTTCACTCTAGGGCGTTGCTCCACCATATCGAATAGCTAGGGCCTTAGAAGTCAACGCCAGAAGCATAAAACACAATATCAATACAACAGCTTTACAATCGTATAGAACGAATAATTGCAACCAGTGTGAACGTAATGGTTATTTTTACGTTCCGGGCAACCTAGGCTTCACTCTAGGGTGTTGCTCCACCAGATCGAATTGCTAGTGCCTTAGAAGTCAACGTCAGAAGCATAAAATGAAATAAAAATACAACAGTTTTTCCATCGTGTAACAGGAATGATTGCAACCAGTGGGAAAGTGATGGTTATTTCGACGTTCCGGGAAACCTAGACTTAACTCTGAAGCATTGCTCCACCAGATTCAATAGCTAGGGCCTAAGAAGTCAACGCCAGAAGCATAAAATACAATATAAATGCAACAGCTTTTCCATCGTATAACAGGAATGGTTGCAACCAGTGTGAAAGTAACCGCCATTTCTACGTTCCGGGCATCCTAGAATTAACTCGGAAGCATTGCTCCACCAGATCGAAGAGTTAGGGCCTTAGAAGTCAACGCCGGAAGCATAAAATACAATATAGATACAGAAGTTTTTCCATTGTATAACAGGAATAATCGCATCCAGTGTGAAAGTAATGGTCATTTCTACGTTCCGGGCAACCCAGGCATCACCCTAAGGCGTTCCTCCAACAGGTCGAATAGGTAGGGACTTAGAAAACAACGCCAGATACATTAAACAAAATAAAAATCCAACATTTTGTCCATCGTATAACAGGAGTAGTTGCAACCAGTGTGAAAGTGATGGTCATTTCTACGTTCCAGGCAACATAGGCTTCACTCTAGGGCGCTGCTCCACCAGATCGAAGAGTTAGGGCCTTAGATGTCAACGCCCGAAGCATAAAATACAAAATAAATAGAACAATTTTTCCATTGTATAAAACGAATAATTGCAACCACTATGAAAATAATGGCCATTTCTACGTTCCGGGCATCCTAGACTCAACACTGAGGCATGGCACCACCAGATCGAATACGTAGGGCCTTAGAAGTCGACGCCAGAATCATAAAGTACAATAAAAATCCAAAGGTTTGTCCATCGTATAACAGGAATAATTGCAACCAGTGTGAAAGTAATGTTCATTTCTACGTTCCGGGAAACCTAGGTTTCTCTCTAGGGCGTTGCTCCACAAGATCGAATAGCTACGACCTTAGAAGTCAAAGCCAGAAGAAGAAAATACAATACAAATGCAACAGTTTTTCCATCGTGTAACAGGAATAATTGCAGCCAGTGTGAAGGTAATGGTCATTTCTGCGTTCCGGGCAACCTAGGCTTCACTCTAGGGTGTTGCTCCACCTGATCGAAGAGTTAGGGCCTTAGAAGTCAACGCCGGAAGCATAAAACACAATATAAATGCAGAAGTTTTTCCACTGCATAACAGGAATTATTGCAGCCATTGTGAAAGTAATGGCCATTTCTACGTTCCGGGTAACCTACGCTTCACTCGAGGGCGTTGCTCCAACAGATCGAAAAGTTAGGGCCTTAGAATGCAACACCAAACGCATAAAATACAATAAAACTACTTCAGTTTTTCCACCGTATAACAGGAATAATTGCAACCAGTATGAAAGTAATGGCCATTTCAACGTTTCGGGCAAAATAGGCTTCACACTTGGACGTTTCCTCACTAGATCGACCAGCTAGTACCTTAGAAGTCAACACCAGAAGCATAAAATACAATAAAATACAACAGTTTTTCCATGGTATAGCATGAATAATTGCAACCAGTGTGAAAGTAATGGTCATTTCTGCGTTCCGGGCAACGTAGGCTTCCCTCTGGGGCGTTGCCCAACCAGATCGAAGAGTTAGGACCTTAGAAGTCAACGCCAGACGCATAAAACACAATAAAAATACAACAGTTATTCCATCGTATAAAAAGAAAAATTCCAACCAGTGTGAAAGTAAAGGTCATTTCTACGTTCCGGGCCACATAGGCTTCACTCTTGGACAGTGCCCCAAGAGATCGAATAGCTAGGACCTTAGAGGGCAACGCCAGAAACACAAAATACAATAAAATACAACAGTTTTTCCATCGTACAACAGGAGTAATTGCAACCTGTCTGAAAGTAATGGCCATTTCAACGTTCCGTGCAACATAGGCTTCACTCTTGGACGTTTCCCCACTAGATCGACCAGCTAGGACCTTAGAAGTCAACGCCAGAAGCATAAAATACAATAAAAATACAACAGCTTTTCCATCGTATAGCTTGAATAATTGCAACCACAGTGAAAGTAATGGCTATTTCAACGTTTCGGGAACCTAGGCTTCACTCTAGGGCGTTGCCCCACCAGATCGAATAGCTAGGGCCTTAGGAGTCAACGCCAGAAGCATAAAATACTTCAAAAATGCAACAGTTTTTCCATCGTGTAACAGGAATGGTTGCAATCAGTGTGAAGGTAATGGTCATTTCTACGTTCCGGGCATCCTAGGCTTCACTCTAGAGCGTTGCTCCACCAGATCGAAGAGTTAGGGCCTAAGAAGTCAACGCAAGAAAGCATGAAATACAATAAAAACACAACAGTTTTACCACTGCATAACAGGAATTATTGCCACCATTGTGAAAGTAATGGCCATTTCTACGTTCCGGGCAACCTAGGCTTCACTCTAGGGCGTTGCTTCATCAGATTGTATATCTAGGGCCTTAGAAGTCAACACCAGAAGTATAAAATACAATAAAATACAACAGTTTTTCCATGGTATAGCATGAATAATTGCAACCAGTGTGAAATTAATGGTCATTTCAACGTTTCGGGCAAAATAGACTTCACTCCAGGGCGTTGCTCCACCATATCGAAGAGTTAGGGCCTTAGAAGTCAACGCCGGAAGCGTAAAACACAATATAAATGCAGAAGTTTTTCCACTGCATTGCAGGAATTATTGGAAACATTGTGAAATTAATGGACATTTCTACGTTCCGGGCAACCTAGGCTTCACTCGAGGGCGTTGCTCCATCAGATTGAATAGCTAGGGCGTTAGAAGTCAACGCCAGAAACATGAAATACAATAAAAACACAACAGTTTTTCCATCGTATAAAACGAATAATTGCAACCAGTGTGAAAGTAATGGTCATTACTACGTTCCGTGCAACATAGGCTTCACTCTAGGGCGTTGCTCCACCAGATCGAATAGCTGCGGCCTTAGAAGTCAACGCCTGAAGCATAAAATACAATATAAATACAACAGTTTTTCCATCGTATAAAATGAATGATTGCAAACATTGTGAAAGTAACGCTCCTTTCTACGTTCCGGGCAACCTAGGCCTCACCCTAGGGCGTTGCTCCACCAGGTCGAATAGTTAGGGCCTAAGAAGTCAACGCCAGGAGCATAGGATACAACAAAAATACAGCAGTCTTTACATCGTATGACAGGAATAATTGCAAGCAGTGTGAATGTAATGGTCATATCTACGTTCCGGGAAACATCGGCTTGACCCTAGGGCGATGGTCCTCCAAATCGGATAGGTAGGGCCATAGAAGTCAAAGGCAGAAGCAGAAAATCCAATAAAAATGCAATAGTTTTTCCATCGTATAGCATGAATAATTGCAACCAGTGTGAAAGTAGTGATTATTTCGACATTTAGGGCATCCTAGACTTAACTCTGAGTCATTGCTCCACCAGATCGAAGAGTTATGGCCTTAGAAGTCAACGCCAGAAGCATAAAATACAATATAAATACAACAGCTTTTCCATCGTCTAACAGGAATGGTTGCAACCAGTGTGAAAGTAACGGCCATTTCTACGTTCCGGGCATCCTAGAATTAACTCGGAAGCATTGCTCCACCAGATCGAAGAGTTAGGGCCTTAGAAGTCAACGCCGGAAGCATAAAATACAATATAAATACAGAAGTTTTTCCATTGTATAACAGGAATAATCGCATCCAGTGTGAAAGTAATGGTCATTTCTACGTTCCGGGCAACCTAGGCATCACCCTAAGGCGTTCCTCCACCAGGTCGAATAGGTTGGGACTTAGAAAACAACGCCAGTTAAAAAAAACAAAGTAAAAATCCAACAGTGTGTCCATCGTATAACAGGAGTAGTTGCAGCCAGTGTGAAGGTAATGGTCATTTCTGCGTTCCGGGCAACCTAGGCTTCACTCTAGGGTGTTGCTCCACCTGATCGAAGAGTTAGGGCCTTAGAAGTCAACGCCGGAAGCATAAAACACAATATAAATGCAGAAGTTTTTCGACTGCATAACAGGAATTATTGCAACCATTGTGAAAGTAATGGCCATTTCTACGTTCCGGGTAACCTACGCTTCACTCTAGGGCGTTGCTGCAACAGGTCGAATAGTTAGGGTCTTAGAAAGCAACACCGAACGCATAAAATACAATAAAACTACTTCAGTTTTTCCACCGTATAACAGGAATAATTGCAACCAGTGTGAAAGTAATGGCCATTTCAACGTTTGGGGCAAAATAGGCTTCACTGTAGGGCGTTCCTCCACCAGATCGAAGAGTTAGGGCCTTAGAAGTCAACGCCAGAAGCATAAAATACAATAAAAATACAACAGTTTTTCCATCGTGTAACAGGAATATTTGCAACCAGTGTGAAGATAATGGTAATTTCTACGTTCCGGGAAACCTAGGCTTCACCCTAGGGCGTTGCTCCAACAGATCGAAAAGTTAGGGCCTTAGAATGCAACACCAAACGCATAAAATACAATAAAACTACTTCAGTTTTTCCACCGTATAACAGGAATAATTGCAACCAGTGTGAAAGTAATGGCCATTTCAACGTTTCGGGCAAAATAGGCTTCACACTTGGACGTTTCCTCACTAGATCGACCAGCTAGGACCTTAGAAGTCAACACCAGAAGCATAAAATACAATAAACTACAACAGAGTTTCCATGGTATAGCATGAATAATTGCAACCAGTGTGAAAGTAATGGTCATTTCTACGTTCCGGGCAACATAGGCTTCACTCTTGGACGTTGCCCCAAGAGATCGACTAGCTAGGACCTTAGAAGTCAATGCCAGAAGCATAAAATACAATAAAAATACAACAGTTTTTCCATCGGATAGCGTGAATAATTGCAACCAGAGTGAAAGTAATGGCCATTTCTACGTTCCGGGGAACATAGGCTTCACCCTTGGACAATGCTCCACCAGATCGACTACATAGGGCCTTAGGAGTCAACGCCAGAAGCATAAAACACAATATAAATATAGCAGTTCTTTCATCGTGTAAAACGAATAATTGCAACCAGTGTGAAAGTAATGGTCATTTCTGCGTTCCGGGCAACCTAGGCTTCACTCTAGGTCGTTGCTCCACTACATCGATTAGATACGGCCTTGGAAGTCAACGCCAGAAGAATTAAACACAATATATGTCCAACAGCTTTTCCATCGTATAAAATGAATAATTGCAACCAGTGTGATAGTAATGGTCATTTCTACGTTCCGGGCAACCTAGGTTTCAGTCTAGGGCGTCGCTCCTCCAGATCGAATAGTTAGGGCCTAAGAAGTCAACGCCAGAAGCATAAAATACGATATAAATACAACAGCTTTCCATCGTATAAAACGAATGATTGCTACCAGTGTGAAAGTAATGGTCATCTCTACGTTCCGGGCAATCTACGTTTCACCCTATGGCGTTTCTCCACCAGATCGAATAGTTAGGGCCTAAGAAGTCAACGCCAGAAGCATGAAATACAATAAAAACACAACAGTTTTTCCACCGTATAACAGGAATAATTGCAACCAGTGTGAAAGTGATGGTCATTTCTACGTACCGGTCAACATAGGCTTCACTCTTGGGCCTTGCCCCACGAGATCGAATTGCTAGGACCTTAGAAGCCAACGCCGGAAGCATAAAATACAATATAAATGCAGAAGTTTTTCCACTGCATAACAGGAATTATTGCAACCATTGTGAAAGTAATGGCCAGTTCTACGTTCCGGGCAACCTAGACTTCACTCTAGGGTGTTGCTCCATCAGATTGAATAGCTAGGGCCTTAGAAGTAAACACCAGAAGCATAAAATACAATAAACTACAACAGAGTTTCCATGGTATAGCATGAATAATTGCAACCAGTGTGAAAGTAATGGTCATTTCTACGTTCCGGGCAACATAGGCTTCACTCTTGGACGTTGCCCCAAGAGATCGACTAGCTAGGACCTTAGAAGTCAATGCCAGAAGCATAAAATACAATAAAAATACAACAGTTTTTCCATCGGATAGCGTGAATAATTGCAACCAGAGTGAAAGTAATGGCCATTTCTACGTTCCGGGGAACATAGGCTTCACCCTTGGACAATGCTCCACCAGATCGACTACATAGGGCCTTAGGAGTCAACGCCAGAAGCATAAAACACAATATAAATACAGCAGTTCTTTCATCGTGTAAAACGAATAAATGCAACCAGTGTGAAAGTAATGGTCATTTCTGCGTTCCGGGCAACCTAGGCTTCACTCTAGGTCGTTGCTCCACTACATCGATTAGATACGGCCTTGGAAGTCAACGCCAGAAGAATTAAACACAATATATGTCCAACAGCTTTTCCATCGTATAAAATGAATAATTGCAACCAGTGTGATAGTAATGGTCATTTCTACGTTCCGGGCAATCTAGGTTTCAGTCTAGGGCGTCGCTCCTCCAGATCGAATAGTTAGGGCCTAAGAAGTCAACGCCAGAAGCATAAAATACGATATAAATACAACAGCTTTCCATCGTATAAAACGAATGATTGCTACCAGTGTGAAAGTAATGGTCATCTCTACGTTCCGGGCAATCTACGTTTCACCCTATTGCGTTTCTCCACCAGATCGAATAGTTAGGGCCTAAGAAGTCAACGCCAGAAGCATGAAATACAATAAAAACACAACAGTTTTTCCACCGTATAACAGGAATAATTGCAACCAGTGTGAAAGTGATGGTCATTTCTACGTACCGGTCAACATAGGCTTCACTCTTGGACCTTGCCCCACGAGATCGAATTGCTAGGACCTTAGAAGCCAACGCCGGAAGCATAAAATACAATATAAATGCAGAAGTTTTTCCACTGCATAACAGGAATTATTGCAACCATTGTGAAAGTAATGGCCAGTTCTACGTTCCGGGCAACCTAGGCTTCACTCTAGGGTGTTGCTCCATCAGATTGAATAGCTAGGGCCTTAGAAGTAAACACCAGAAGCATAAAATACAATAAACTACAACAGAGTTTCCATGGTATAGCATGAATAATTGCAACCAGTGTGAAAGTAATGGTCATTTCTACGTTCCGGGCAACATAGGCTTCACTCTTGGACGTTGCCCCAAGAGATCGAGTAGCTAGGACCTGAGAAGTCAATGCCAGAAGCATAAAATACAATAAAGATGCAACAGTTTTTCCTTCGTATAACAGGAATAATTGCAACCAGTGTGAAGGTAATGGTATGTCCTACGTTCCGGGCAACCTAGCCTACACTCTAGGGCGTTGCTCCACCAGATCGAATAGCTACGGCCTTAGAAGTCAACGCCTGAAGCATAAAATACAATATAAATACAACAGTTTTTCCATCGTATAAAATGAATGATTGCAACCAGTGTGAAAGTAACCGCCATTTCTACGTTCCGGGCATCCTAGAATTAACTCGGAAGCATTGCTCCACCAGATCGAAGAGTTAGGGCCTTAGAAGTCAACGCCGGAAGCATAAAATACAATATAAATACAGAAGTTTTTCCATTGTATAACAGGAATAATCGCATCCAGTGTGAAAGTAATGGTCATTTCTACGTTCCGGGCAACCTAGGCATCACCCTAAGGCGTTCCTCCAACAGGTCGAATAGGTAGGGACTTAGAAAACAACGCCAGATACATTAAACAAAATAAAAATCCAACATTTTGTCCATCGTATAACAGGAGTAGTTGCAACCAGTGTGAAAGTGATGGTCATTTCTACGTTCCAGGCAACATAGGCTTCACTCTAGGGCGCTGCTCCACCAGATCGAAGAGTTAGGGCCTTAGATGTCAACGCCCGGAGCATAAAATACAAAATAAATAGAACAATTTTTCCATTGTATAAAACGAATAATTGCAACCACTATGAAAATAATGGCCATTTCTACGTTCCGGGCATCCTAGACTCAACACTGAGGCATGGCTCCACCAGATCGAATACGTAGGGCCTTAGAAGTCGACGCCAGAATCATAAAGTACAATAAAAATCCAAAAGTTTGTCCATCGTATAACAGGAATAATTGCAACCAGTGTGAAAGTAATGTTCATTTCTACGTTCCGGGAAACCTAGGTTTCTCTCTAGGGCGTTGCTCCACAAGATCGAATAGCTACGACCTTAGAAGTCAAAGCCAGAAGAAGAAAATACAATACAAATGCAACAGTTTTTCCATCGTGTAACAGGAATAATTGCAGCCAGTGTGAAAGTAATGGCCATTTCAACGTTTGGGGCAAAATAGGCTTCACTGTAGGGCGTTCCTCCACCAGATCGAAGAGTTAGGGCCTTAGAAGTCAACGCCAGAAGCATAAAATACAATAAAAATGCAACAGTTTTTCCATCGTGTAACAGGAATAGTTGCAACCAGTGTGAAGGTAATGGTAATTTCTACGTTCCGGGCAACCTAGGCTTCACCCTAGGGCGTTGCTCCAACAGATCGAAAAGTTAGGGCCTTAGAATGCAACACCAAACGCATAAAATACAATAAAACTACTTCAGTTTTTCCACCGTATAACAGGAATAATTGCAACCAGTATGAAAGTAATGGCCATTTCAACGTTTCGGGCAAAATAGGCTTCACACTTGGACGTTTCCTCACTAGATCGACCAGCTAGGACCTTAGAAGTCAACACCAGAAGCATAAAATACAATAAAATACAACAGTTTTTCCATGGTATAGCATGAATTATTGCAACCAGTGTGAAAGTAATGGTCATTTCTGCGATCCGGGCAACGTAGGCTTCCCTCTGGGGCGTTGCCCAACCAGATCGAAGAGTTAGGACCTTAGAAGTCAACGCCAGACGCATAAAACACAATAAAAATACAACAGTTATTCCATCGTATAAAAAGAAAAATTCCAACCAGTGTGAAAGTAAAGGTCATTTCTACGTTCCGGGCCACATAGGCTTCACTCTTGGACAGTGCCCCAAGAGATCGAATAGCTAGGACCTTAGAGGGCAACGCCAGAAACACAAAATACAATAAAATACAACAGTTTTTCCATCGTACAACAGGAGTAATTGCAACCTGTCTGAAAGTAATGGCCATTTCAACGTTCCGTGCAACATAGGCTTCACTCTTGGACGTTTCCCCACTAGATCGACCAGCTAGGACCTTAGAAGTCAACGCCAGAAGCATAAAATACAATAAAAATACAACAGCTTTTCCATCGTATAGCTTGAATAATTGCAACCACAGTGAAAGTAATGGCTATTTCTACGTTTCGGGAACCTAGGCTTCACTCTAGGGCGTTGCCCCACCAGATCGAATAGCTAGGGCCTTAGGAGTCAACGCCAGAAGCATAAAATACTTTAAAAATGCAACAGTTTTTCCATCGTGTAACAGGAATGGTTGCAATCAGTGTGAAGGTAATGGTCATTTCTACGTTCCGGGCATCCTAGGCTTCACTCTAGAGCGTTGCTCCACCAGATCGAAGAGTTAGGGCCTAAGAAGTCAACGCAAGAAAGCATGAAATACAATAAAAACACAACAGTTTTACCACTGCATAACAGGAATTATTGCCACCATTGTGAAAGTAATGGCCATTTCTACGTTCCGGGCAACCTAGGCTTCACTCTAGGGCGTTGCTTCATCAGATTGTATATCTAGGGCCTTAGAAGTCAACACCAGAAGTATAAAATACAATAAAATACAACAGTTTTTCCATGGTATAGCATGAATAATTGCAACCACTGTGAAATTAATGGTCATTTCAACGTTTCGGGCAAAATAGACTTCACTCCAGGGCGTTGCTCCACCATATCGAAGAGTTAGGGCCTTAGAAGTCAACGCCGGAAGCGTAAAACACAATATAAATGCAGAAGTTTTTCCACTGCATTGCAGGAATTATTGCAAACATTGTGAAATTAATGGACATTTCTACGTTCCGGGCAACCTAGGCTTCACTCGAGGGCGTTGCTCCATCAGATTGAATAGCTAGGGCGTTAGAAGTCAACGCCAGAAACATGAAATACAATAAAAACACAACAGTTTTTCCATCGTATAAAACGAATAATTACAACCAGTGTGAAAGTAATGGTCATTACTACGTTCCGTGCAACATAGGCTTCACTCTAGGGCGTTGCTCCACCAGATCGAATAGCTGCGGCCTTAGAAGTCAACGCCTGAAGCATAAAATACAATATAAATACAACAGTTTTTCCATCGTATAAAATGAATGATTGCAAACATTGTGAAAGTAACGCTCCTTTCTACGTTCCGGGCAACCTAGGCCTCACCCTAGGGCGTTGCTCCACCAGGTCGAATAGTTAGGGCCTAAGAAGTCAACGCCAGGAGCATAGGATACAACAAAAATACAGCAGTCTTTCCATCGTATGACAGGAATAATTGCAAGCAGTGTGAATGTAATGGTCATATCTACGTTCCGGGAAACATCGGCTTGACCCTAGGGCGATGGTCCTCCAAATCGGATAGGTAGGGCCATAGAAGTTAAAGGCAGAAGCAGAAAATCCAATAAAAATGCAATAGTTTTTCCATCGTATAGCATGAATAATTGCAACCAGTGTGAAAGTAGTGATTATTTCGACATTTAGGGCATCCTAGACTTAACTCTGAGTCATTGCTCCACCAGATCGAAGAGCTATGGCCTTAGAAGTCAACGCCAGAAGCATAAAATACAATATAAATACAACAGCTTTTCCATCGTCTAACAGGAATGGTTGCAACCAGTGTGAAAGTAACGGCCATTTCTACGTTCCGGGCATCCTAGAATTAACTCGGAAGCATTGCTCCACCGGATCGAAGAGTTAGGGCCTTAGAAGTCAACGCCGGAAGCATAAAATACAATATAAATACAGAAGTTTTTCCATTGTATAACAGGAATAATCGCATCCAGTGTGAAAGTAATGGTCATTTCTACGTTCCGGGCAACCTAGGCATCACCCTAAAGCGTTCCTCCACCAGGTCGAATAGGTTGGGACTTAGAAAACAACGCCAGTTAAAAAAAACAAAATAAAAATCCAACAGTGTGTCCATCGTATAACAGGAGTAGTTGCAGCCAGTGTGAAGGTAATGGTCATTTCTGCGTTCCGGGCAACCTAGGCTTCACTCTAGGGTGTTGCTCCACCTGATCGAAGAGTTAGGGCCTTAGAAGTCAACGCCGGAAGCATAAAACACAATATACATGCAGAAGTTTTTCGACTGCATAACAGGAATTATTGCAACCATTGTGAAAGTAATGGCCATTTCTACGTTCCGGGTAACCTACGCTTCACTCTAGGGCGTTGCTGCAACAGGTCGAATAGTTAGGGTCTTAGAAAGCAACACCGAACGCATAAAATACAATAAAACTACTTCAGTTTTTCCACCGTATAACAGGAATAATTGCAACCAGTGTGAAAGTAATGGCCATTTCAACGTTTGGGGCAAAATAGGCTTCACTGTAGGACGTTCCTCCACCAGATCGAAGAGTTAGGGCCTTAGAAGTCAACGCCAGAAGCATAAAATACAATAAAAATACAACAGTTTTTCCATCGTGTAACAGGAATAGTTGCAACCAGTGTGAAGGTAATGGTAATTTCTACGTTCCGGGCAACCTAGGCTTCACCCTAGGGCGTTGCTCCAACAAATCGAAAAGTTAGGGCCTTAGAATGCAACACCAAACGCATAAAATACAATAAAACTACTTCAGTTTTTCCACCGTATAACAGGAATAATTGCAACCAGTGTGAAAGTAATGGCCATTTCAACGTTTCGGGCAAAATAGGCTTCACACTTGGACGTTTCCTCACTAGGTCGACCAGCTAGGACCTTAGAAGTCAACACCAGAAGCATAAAATACAATAAAATACAACAGTTTTCCATGGTATAGCATGAATAATTGCAACCAGTGTGAAAGTAATGGTCATTTCTGCGTTCCGGGCAACGTAGGCTTCACTCTGGGGCGTTGCCCAACCAGATCGAAGAGTTAGGACCTTAGAAGTCAACGCCAGACGCATAAAACACAATAAAAATACAACAGTTCTTCCATCGTATAAAAAGAAAAATTCCAACCAGTGTGAAAGTAAAGGTCATTTCTACATTCAGGGCCACATAGGCTTCACTCTTGGACACTGCACCAAGAGATCGAATAGCTAGGACCTTAGAGGGCAACGCCAGAAACACAAAATACAATAAAATACAACAGTTTTTCCATCGTACAACAGGAGTAATTGCAACCTGTCTGAAAGTAATGGCCATTTCAACGTTCCGTGCAACATAGGCTTCACTCTTGGACGTTTCCCCACTAGATCGACCAGCTAGGACCTTAGAAGTCAACGCCAGAAGCATAAAATACAATAAAAATACAACAGCTTTTCCATCGTATAGCTTGAATAATTGCAACCACAGTGAAAGTAATGGCTATTTCTACGTTTCGGGAACCTAGGCTTCACTCTAGGGCGTTGCCCCACCAGATCGAATAGCTAGGGCCTTAGGAGTCAACGCCAGAAGCATAAAATACTTTAAAAATGCAACAGTTTTTCCATCGTGTAACAGGAATGGTTGCAACCAGTGTGAAGGTAATGGTCATTTCTACGTTCCGGGCATCCTAGGCTTCACTCTAGAGCGTTGCTCCACCAGATCGAAGAGTTAGGGCCTAAGAAGTCAACGCAAGAAAGCATGAAATACAATAAAAACACAACAGTTTTACCACTGCATAACAGGAATTATTGCCACCATTGTGAAAGTAATGGCCATTTCTACGTTCCGGGCAACCTAGGCTTCACTCTAGGGCGTTGCTTCATCAGATTGAATAGCTAGGGTCTTAGAAGTCAACACCAGAAGTATAAAATACAATAAAATACAACAGTTTTTCCATGGTATAGCATGAATAATTGCAACCAGTGTGAAATTAATGGTCATTTCAACGTTTCGGGCAAAATAGACTTCACTCCAGGGCGTTGCTCCACCATATCGAAGAGTTAGGGCCTTAGAAGTCAACGCCGGAAGCATAAAACACAATATAAATGCAGAAGTTTTTCCACTGCATTGCAGGAATTATTGCAACCATTGTGAAATTAATGGACATTTCTACGTTCCGGGCAACCTAGGCTTCACTCGAGGGCGTTGCTCCATCAGATTGAATAGCTAGGGCGTCAGAAGTCAACGCCAGAAGCATGAAATACAATAAAAACACAACAGTTTTTCCATCGTATAAAACGAATAATTGCAACCAGTGTGAAAGTAATGGTCATTACTACGTTCCGGGCAACACAGGCTTCACCCTTGGACGTTGCTCCACCATATCGAATAGTTAGGGCCTAAGAAGTCAACGCCAGAAGCATAAAATACGATATTAATACAACAGCTTTTCCATCTTATAAAACGAATAATTGCAACCAGTTTGAAAGTAATGGTCATTTCTACGTTCCGGGCAATCTACGTTTCACCCTATGGCGCTGCTCCACCAGATCAAATAGTTAGGGGCTAAGAGGTCAACGCCAGAAGCATAAAACTCGATATAAATACAACAGCTTTTCCATCGTATAAAACGAATAATTGCAACCAGTGTGAAGGTGATGGTCATTTCTTCGTTCCGGGCAAGCTAGGCTACACGCAATGGCATTGCTCCACCACGTCGAATAGCTACAGCCTTAGAAGTCAACGCCTGAAGCATAAAACACAATATAAATACAGCAGTTTTTCCATCGTATAACAGGAGCAATTGCAACCAGTGTGAAAGATATGGTCATTTCTACGTTCCGGGCAACCTAGGCTTCACTCTAGGGCGTTGCTCCACCACATCGGATAGCTACGGCCTTAGAGGACAACGCTAGAAGCATAAAATACAATATAAATACAACAGTTTTTCCATTGTATAGCATAAATAATTGCCACCAGTGTGAAAGTAATGATCCTTTCGGCGTTTCGGGCATCCTAGTCTTAACTCTGAGGCATTGCTCCACCAGATCGAATAGTTAGGGCCAAAGAAGCCAACGCCAGAAGCATAAAATACAATATAAATACAACAGCTTTTCTATCGTATAAAACGAATAATTGCAGCAGTGTGAATGTTATAGTCATTACTACGTTCCGGGCAACCTAGGCGTCACTCTAGGGCGTTGCATCACCAGATCGAATAGCTACGACCTTAGAAGTCAAAGCCAGATGCAGAAAATACAACAAAAATTGTACAGTTTTTCCATCGTATACCATAAATAAATGCCATCAGTGTGAAAGTAATGATCATTTCGGCGTTTCGGGCATCCTAGACTTAACTCTGAGGCGCTGCCCCACCAGATCGAATAGTTAGAGCCTTAGAAGTCAACGCCAGAAGCATAAAATACAATAAAGATGCAACAGTTTTTCCTTCGTATAACAGGAATAATTGCAACCAGTGTGAAGGTAATGGTATGTCCTACGTTCCGGGCAACCTAGGCTTCACTCTAGGGTGGTGCTCTACCAGACCAAATAGTTAGGGGCTAAGAAGTCAACGCCAGAAGCATAAAATACAATTTAAATACAACTGCTTTTCCATCGTATATAATGTATACTTGCAAACAGTGGAAAGTAATGGTCATTTCTACGCTGCGGGCAACCTACGCTTCACTCTAGGGCGTTCTTCCACCAGATCCAATAGATAGGGCCTAAGAAGTCAACGCCAGAAGAATAAAATACAATACAAGTACAACAGTTTTTCCATCATATAAAATGAATAATTGCAAACATTGTGTAAGTAATGGTCATTTGTACGTTCCGGGCAACCTGGCCGTCACTCTAGGGCGTTGTTCCACCAGATCGAGTAGTTAGGGCCCAAGAAGTCAACGCCAGAAGCATAAAATACGATATAAATACAATAGCTTTTACATCGTATAAAACGAATAATTGCAACCAGTGTGAAAGTAATGGTCATTACTACGTTCCGGGCAACACAGGCTTCACCCTTGGACGTTGCTCCACCAGATCGAATAGTTGGGGCCTAAGAAGTCAACGCCAGAAGCATAAAATACAATAAGAATACAACAGTCTTTCCATCGTATAACAGGAGTAATTGCAACAAGTGTGAAAGTAATGGTCATTTCTACGTTCCGGGCAATCTACGTTTCACCCTACGGCGTTGCTCCACCAGATAAAATAGTTAGGGGCTAAGAAGTCAACGCCAGAAGCATAAAACTCGATATAAGTACAACAGCTTTTCCATCGTATAAAACGAATAATTGCAACCAGTGTGAAAGTAATGGTCATTTCTTCGTTCCGGGCAACCTAGGCTACACGCAATGGCATTGCTCCAACACATCGAATAGCTACAGCCTTAGAAGTCAACGCCTGAAGCATAAAATACAATAAAAATACAACTGTCTTTTCATCGTATAAAACGAATAATTGCAACCAGTGTGATAGTAATGGTCATTTCTACGTTCCTGGTAACCTAGGTTTCACTCTATGGCGTTGCTCCACCAGATCGAATAGTTAGGGCCTAAGAAGTCAACGCCAGAAGCATAAAATACGATATAAGTACAACAGCTTTTCCATCGTATAAAAGGAATAATTGCAACCAGTGTGAAAGTAATTGTCATTTCTACGTTCCGGGCAATCCAGGCTTCACTCTAGGGCGTTGTTTCACCAGATCGAATAGTTAGGGCCTATGTAGTCAATGCTAGAAGAATAAAATACAATTCAAGTACAACAGTTTTTCCATTTTATATAATGTATATTTGCAAACAGTGGAAAGTAATGGTCATTTCTACGTTCCGGGCAACCTGGGCGTCACACTAGGGCGTTGTTCCACCAGATCGAATAGTTAGGGCCTAAGAGGTCAACGCCAGGAGAATAAAATGCAATACAAGTACAACAATTTTTCCGTCATATAAAATGAATAATTACAAACAATGTGTTAGTAATGGTCATTTCTACGTTCCGGGCAACCTGGACGTCACAAGAGGGCGTTTCTCCACCACATCTAACAGCTACGGCCCTAGAATTCAACGCCAGAAGCATAAAATACAATAAGAATACAACAGTTTTTCCATCGTATAACAGGAGTAATTGCAACAAGTGTGAAAGTAATGGTCATTTCTACGTTCCGGGCAACCTACGTTTCACACTATGGCGTCGCTCCACCAGA
The DNA here is from genome assembly GCF_051401765.1 of Calliopsis andreniformis. Classification (NCBI taxonomy): domain Eukaryota; kingdom Metazoa; phylum Arthropoda; class Insecta; order Hymenoptera; family Andrenidae; genus Calliopsis; species Calliopsis andreniformis. The sequence goes on from NC_135072.1 coordinate 8,369,611, forward strand.
TCGAATAGTTAGAGCCTAAGAAGTCAACGCCAGAAGCATAAAATACGATATAAATACAACAGCTTTCCATCGTATAAAACGAATGATTGCTACCCGTGTGAAAGTAATGGTCATCTCTACGTTCCGGGCAATCTACGTTTCACCCTATGGCGTTTCTCCACCAGATCGAATAGTTAGGGCCTAAGAAGTCAACGCCAGAAGCATGAAATACAATAAAAACACAACAGTTTTTCCACCGTATAACAGGAATAATTGCAACCAGTGTGAAAGTGATGGTCATTTCTACGTACCGGTCAACATAGGCTTCACTCTTGGGCCTTGCCCCACGAGATCGAATTGCTAGGACCTTAGAAGCCAACGCCGGAAGCATAAAATACAATATAAATGCAGAAGTTTTTCCACTGCATAACAGGAATTATTGCAACCATTGTGAAAGTAATGGCCAGTTCTACGTTCCGGGCAACCTAGGCTTCACTCTAGAGTGTTGCTCCATCAGATTGAATAGCTAGGGCCTTAGAAGTAAACACTAGAAGCATAAAATACAATAAACTACAACAGAGTTTCCATGGTATAGCATGAATAATTGCAACCAGTGTGAAAGTAATGGTCATTTCTACGTTCCGGGCAACATAGGCTTCACTCTTGGACGTTGCCCCAAGAGATCGACTAGCTAGGACCTTAGAAGTCAATACCAGAAGCATAAAATACAATAAAAATACAACAGTTTTTCCATCGGATAGCGTGAATAATTGCAACCAGAGTGAAAGTAATGGCCATTTCTACGTTCCGGGGAACATAGGCTTCACCCTTGGACAATGCTCCACCAGATCGACTACATAGGGCCTTAGGAGTCAACGCCAGAAGCATAAAACACAATATAAATACAGCAGTTCTTTCATCGTGTAAAACGAATAATTGCAACCAGTGTGAAAGTAATGGTCATTTCTGCGTTCCGGGCAACCTAGGCTTCACTCTAGGTCGTTGCTCCACTACATCGATTAGATACGGCCTTGGAAGTCAACGCCAGAAGAATTAAACACAATATATGTCCAACAGCTTTTCCATCGTATAAAATGAATAATTGCAACCAGTGTGATACTAATGGTCATTTCTACGTTCCGGGCAACCTAGGTTTCAGTCTAGGGCGTCGCTCCTCCAGATCGAATAGTTAGGGCCTAAGAAGTCAACGCCAGAAGCATAAAATACGATATAAATACAACAGCTTTCCATCGTATAAAACGAATGATTGCTACCAGTGTGAAAGTAATGGTCATCTCTACGTTCCGGGCAATCTACGTTTCACCCTATGGCTTTTCTCCACCAGATCGAATAGTTAGGGCCTAAGAAGTCAACGCCAGAAGCATGAAATACAATAAAAACACAACAGTTTTTCCACCGTATAACAGGAATAATTGCAACCAGTGTGAAAGTGATGGTCATTTCTACGTACCGGTCAACACAGGCTTCACTCTTGGACCTTGCCCCACGAGATCGAATTGCTAGGACCTTAGAAGCCAACGCCGGAAGCATAAAATACAATATAAATGCAGAAGTTTTTCCACTGCATAACAGGAATTATTGCAACCATTGTGAAAGTAATGGCCAGTTCTACGTTCCGGGCAACCTAGGCTTCACTTTAGGGTGTTGCTCCATCAGATTGAATAGCTAGGGCCTTAGAAGTAAACACCAGAAGCATAAAATACAATAAACTACAACAGAGTTTCCATGGTATAGCATGAATAATTGCAACCAGTGTGAAAGTAATGGTCATTTCTACGTTCCGGGCAACATAGGCTTCACTCTTGGACGTTGTCCCAAGAGATCGAGTAGCTAGGACCTGAGAAGTCAATGCCAGAAGCATAAAATACAATAAAAATACAACAGTTTTTCCATCGGATAGCGTGAATAATTGCAACCAGAGTGAAAGTAATGGCCATTTCTACGTTCCGGGGAACATAGGCTTCACCCTTGGACAATGCTCCACCAGATCGACTACATAGGGCCTTAGAAGTCAACGCCAGAAGCATAAAACACAATATAAATACAGCAGTTCTTTCATCGTGTAAAACGAATAATTGCAACCAGTGTGAAAGTAATGGTCATTTCTGCGTTCCGGGCAACCTAGGCTTCACTCTAGGTCGTTGCTCCACTACATCGATTAGATACGGCCTTGGAAGTCAACGCCAGAAGAATTAAACACAATATATGTCCAACAGCTTTTCCATCGTATAAAATGAATAATTGCAACCAGTGTGATAGTAATGGTCATTTCTACGTTCCGGGAAACCTAGGTTTCAGTCTAGGGCGTCGGTCCACCAGATCGAATAGTTAGGGCCTAAGAAGTCAACGCCAGAACCATAAAATACAATATAAATACAACAGCTTTTCCATCGTATAAAACGAATAATTGCAACCAGTGTGAAAGTAATGGTCATTTCTACGTTGCGGGCAACGTAGGCTTCACCCTTGGACGTTGCTCCACCAGGTCGAATACATAGGGCCTTAGAAGTCAACGCCTGAAGCATAAAACACAATATAAATACAGCAGTTTTTCCATCGTATAACAGGAGCAATTGCAACCAGTGTGAAAGATATGGTCATTTCTACGTTCCGGGCAACCTAGGCTACACTCAATGGCATTGCTCCACCACATCGAATAGCTACAGGCTTAGAAGTCAACGCCTGAAGCATAAAATACAATAAAAATACAACTCTTGTTTCATCGTATAAAACGAATAATTGCAACCAGTGTGAAAGTAATGGTCATTTCTACGTTCCGGGCAACCTAGGCTTCACTCAAGGGAGTTGCATCACCAGATCGAATAGCTACGACCTTAGAAGTCAAAGCCAGATGCAGAAAATACAACAAAAATTGTACAGTTTTTCCATCGTATACCATAAATAAATGCCACCAGTGTGAAAGTAATGATCATTTCGGCGTTTCGGGCATCCTAGTCTTAACTCTGAGGCATTGCTCCACCAGATCGAATAGTTAGGGCCTAAGAAGTCAACGCCAGGAGCATAATATACAATCTAACTACAACGGCTTTTCTATCGTATAAAACGAATAATTGCAACCGGTGTGAATGTTATAGCCATTTGAACGTTTCGGGCAACCTGGGCGTCAATCTAGGGCGTTGCACCACCAGATCGAATAGCTGCGACCTTAGAAGTCAAAGCCAGATGCAGAAAACACAATAAAAATGGTACAGTTTTTCCATCCTATAGCATGACTAATCGCAACCAGTGCGAAAGTAATGATCATTTCGACGTTTCGGGCATCCTAGACTTAACTCTGAGGCGCTGCCCCACCAGGTCGAATAGTTAGAGCCTTAGAAGACAACGCCAGAAGCATAAAATACAATAAAGATGCAACAGTTTTTCCTTCGTATAACAGGAATAATTGCAACCAGTGTGAAGGTAATGGTATGTCCTACGTTCCGGGCAACCTAGCCTACACTCTAGGGCGTTGCTCCACCAGATCGAATAGCTACGGCCTTAGAAGTCAACGCCTGAAGCATAAAATACAATATAAATACAACAGTTTTTCCATCGTATAAAATGAATGATTGCAAACATTGTGAAAGTAACGCTCATTTCTACGTTCCGGGCAACATAGGCTTCACTCTAGGGCGCTGCTCCACCAGATCGAAGAGTTAGGGCCTTAGATGTCAACGCCCGAAGCATAAAATACAAAATAAATAGAACAATTTCTCCATTGTATAAAACGAATAATTGCAACCACTATGAAAATAATGGCCATTTCTACGTTCCGGGCATCCTAGACTCAACACTGAGGCATGGCTCCACCAGATCGAATACGTAGGGCCTTAGAAGTCGACGCCAGAATCATAAAGTACAATAAAAATCCAAAAGTTTGTCCATCGTATAACAGGAATAATTGCAACCAGTGTGAAAGTAATGTTCATTTCTACGTTCCGGGAAACCTAGGTTTCTCTCTAGGGCGTTGCTCCACCAGATCGAATAGCTACGGCCTTAGAAGTCAACGCCTGAAGCATAAAATACAATATAAATACAGCAGTTTTTCCATCGTATAGAATGAATGATTGCAAACATTGTGAAAGTAACGCTCATTTCTACGTTCCGGGCAACCTAGGCCTCACCCTAGGGCGTTGCTCCACCAGGTCGAATAGTTAGGGCCTAAGAAGTCAACGAAAGGAGCATAGGATACAATAAAAATACAACAGTCTTTCCATCGTATGACAGGAATAATTGCAACCAGTGTGAAGGTAATAGTCATTTCTTCGTTCCGGGCAACCCAGGCATCACTCTAGGGAGTTGCCCCACCAGATCGAATAGCTAAGTCCTAAGAAGTCAACGCCAGAAACATAAAATGCAATAAAAATACAACAGTTTTTCCATCGTATAAATAGAATGATTGCAAACATTGTGAAAGTAATGGCCATTTCTACGTTCCGTGCATCCTAGACTCAACACTGTGGCATGGCCCCACCAGATCGAATACGTAGGGCCTTAGAAGTCAACGCCAGAATCATAAAGTACAATAAAAATCCAACAGTTTGTCCATCGTATAACAGGAATAGTTGCAACCAGTGTGAAAGTAATGTTCACTTCTACGTTCCGGGAATCCTACGTTTCTCTCTAGGGCGTTGCTCCACCAGATGGAATAGTTAGGGCCTTAGAAGTCAAAGCCCGAAGCATAAAATACAAAATAAGTGGAACAGTTTTTCCATTGTATAAAACGAATAATTGCAACCACTGTGAAAGTTATGGTCATTTCTACGTTCCGCGCAACATAGGCTTCACCCTTGGACGTTGCCCCACCAGATCGAAGCGCCAGAACTATAGAAGTCAAAGCCAGAAGCAGAAGATACAATAAAAATGCAACAGTTTTTCCATCGTATAACAGGAACAATTGCAACCAGCGTGAAGGTAATGGTCATTTCTGCGTTCCGGGCAACCTAGGCTTCACTCTAGGGTGTTGCTCCACCAGATCGAAGAGTTAGGGCCTTAGAAGTCAACGCCGGAAGCATAAAATATAATATAAACACAGAAGCTTTTCCATTGTATAACAGGAATAATCGTATCCAGTGTGAAAGTAATGGCCATTTCTACGTTCCGGGCAACCTAAGCTTCACTCTAGGGCGTTGCTCCACCATATCGAATAGCTAGGGCCTTAGAAGTCAACGCCAGAAGCATAAAACACAATATCAATACAACAGCTTTACCATCGTATAGAACGAATAATTGCAACCAGTGTGAACGTAATGGTTATTTTTACGTTCCGGGCAACCTAGGCTTCACTCTAGGGCGTTTCTCCACCAGATCGAATTGCTAGGGCCCTAGAAGTCAGCGCCAGAATCATAAAATAATATAAAAATACAACAGTTTTTCCTTCGTATAACAGAAATAACTGCAACCAGTGTGGAAGTAATGGCCATTTCTACGTTCCGTGCTACATAGGCTTCACTCTAGGGCGTTGCTCCACCAGATCGAATAGTTAGGGCCTTAGAAGTCAAAGCCCGAAGCATAAAATGCAATAAAAATACAAAAGTTTTTCCATTATATAAAACGAATAATTGCAACCAGTGTGAATGTTATGGTGATTTCTACGTTCCCGGCAACATAGGCTTCACCCTTGGACGTTGCCCCACCAGATCGAAGTGCCAGGACTATAGAAGTCAAAGCCAGAAGCAGAAAACACAATAAAAATGCAACAGTCTTTCCACCGTATAGCAGGAATGATTGCAACCAGTGTGAAAGTAATGGCCATTTCTACGTTCCGAGCATCCTAGACTTAACCCTGAGGCATTGCTCCATCAGATCGAATAGTTAAGGCGTAAGAAGTCAACGCCAGAAGCATAAAACACAATATAAATACAACAGTTTTTCCATCGTATAGCATGAATAATTGCAACCAGTGTGAAAGTAATGGTCATTTCTACGTTCCGGGCAACATAGGCTTCACTCTAGGGCGTTGCTCCACCAGATCGAATTGCTAGTGCCTTAGAAGTCAACGTCAGAAGCATAAAATGAAATAAAAATACAACAGTTTTTCCATCGTGTAACAGGAATAATTGCAACCAGTGTGAAAGTGATGGTTATTTCGACGTTCCGGGAAACCTAGGCTTAACTCTGAAGCATTGCTCCACCAGACTCAATAGCTAGGGCCTAAGAAGTCAACGCCAGAAGCATAAAATACAATATAAATACAACAGCTTTTCCATCGTATAACAGGAATGGTTGCAACCAGTGTGAAAGTAACCGCCATTTCTACGTTCCGGGCATCCTAGAATTAACTCGGAAGCATTGCTCCACCAGATCGAAGAGTTAGGGCCTTAGAAGTCAACGCCCGAAGCATAAAATACAAAATAAATAGAACAATTTTTCCATTGTATAAAACGAATAATTGCAACCACTATGAAAATAATGGCCATTTCTACGTTCCGGGCATCCTAGACTCAACACTGAGGCATGGCTCCACCAGATCGAATACGTAGGGCCTTAGAAGTCGACGCCAGAATCATAAAGTACAATAAAAATCCAAAAGTTTGTCCATCGTATAACAGGAGTAATTGCAACCAGTGTGAAAGTAATGTTCATTTCTACGTTCCGGGAAACCTAGGTTTCTCTCTAGGGCGTTGCTCCACAAGATCGAATAGCTACGACCTTAGAAGTCAAAGCCAGAAGAAGAAAATACAATACAAATGCAACAGTTTTTCCATCGTGTAACAGGAATAATTGCAGCCAGTGTGAAGGTAATGGTCATTTCTGCGTTCCGGGCAACCTAGGCTTCACTCTAGGGTGTTGCTCCACCTGATCGAAGAGTGAGGGCCTTAGAAGTCAACGCCGGAAGCATAAAACACAATATAAATGCAGAAGTTTTTCCACTGCATAACAGGAATTATTGCAACCATTGTGAAAGTAATGGCCATTTCTACGTTCCGGGTAACCTACGCTTCACTCTAGGGCGTTGCTCCAACAGGTCGAATAGTTAGAGCCTTTGAAGTCAGCGCCTGAAGCATAAAATACAATATAAATACAACAGTTTTTCGATCGTATAATGGGAATAATTGCAACCAGTGTCAATGTGATGGTCATTTCTACGTTCCGGGAAACCTGGGCTTCACTCTAGAGCGTTGGTCCACCAGATCCATTACTTAGGGCCTAAGAAGTCAACGCCAGAAGCACCAAATACAAAATAAATACAACAGTTTTTCCATCTTATAGCATGAATAATTGCAACCAGTGTGAAAGTAATGGTCATTTCTACGTTCCGGGCAAAATAGGCTCCACCTTAGGGCGTTGCTCCACCAGATCGAATAGCTACGGCCTTAGAAGTCGACGCCTGAAGCATAAAATACAATTTAAATACAACAGTTTTTCCATCGTATAAAATGAATGATTGCAAACATTGTGAAAGTAACGCTCATTTCTACGTTCCGGGCTACCTAGGCTTCACTCTAGGGTGGTGCTCTACCAGATCAAATAGTTAGGGGCTAAGAAGTCAACGCCAGAAGCATAAAATACAATATAAATACAACAGTTTTTCCATCGTATAACAGGAATAATTGCAACCAGTGAGAATGTAATGGAATGTTCCACGTTCCGGGCAACCTAGGCTTCACTCTAGGGCAGTGCTCCACCAGATCAAATAGTTAGGGCCTGAGAAGTCAACGCCAGAAGCATAAAATACAATATAAATACAACAAATTTTCCATCGTATATAATGTATATTTGCAACCAGTGTGAAAGTAATGGTCATTTCTACGTTCCGAGCAACCTAGGCCTCACTCTAGGGCGTTGCTCCACCAGATCGAATAGTTAGGTCCTTAGAAGTCAACGCCAGAAGCATAAAATACGACATAAATACAACAGCTTTTCCATCGTATAAAATGAATAATTGCAACCAGTGTGAAGAATATGGTCATTTCTACGTTCCGGGCGACCTAGGCTTCACTCTAGGGCATTGCTCCACCAGATCGAATAGTTAGGGCCTAAGAAGTCAACGCCGGAAGCATAAAATACAATATAAATAAAACAGCTTTTCCATCGTATGAAATGAATAATTGCAAACAGTGTGAAAGTAATGGTCATTTCTGCGTTCCGGGATACCCAGGCTTCACTCTAGGGCGTTGCTCCACCAGATCGAATAGCTAGGGACTTAGAATTCAATGCTAAAAGCATAAAATACAATAAAAATACAACAGATTTTCCATCGTTTGACAGAAATAATTGCAACCAGTGTGAAAGTAATGGTCACTTCTACGTTCCGGACAAACTGGGTTTCACTCTAGGGCGTTGCTCCACCAGATCGAATAGTTAGGGCCCAACAAGTCAACGCCAGAAGCATAAAATACAATACAAATACAACAGCTTTTCCATCGTATAAAACAAATAATAGCAACCAGTGTGATAGTTATGGACATTTCTACATTCCGAGCAACCTAGGCTTCACTCTAGGGCGTTGCTCCACCAGATCGAATAGTTAGGGCCTTAGAAGTCAAAGCCAGAAGCATAAAATACAATAAAAATACAACAGATTTTCCATCGCTTGACAGAAATAATTGCAACCAGTGTGAAAGTAATGGTCACTTCTACGTTCCGGACAAACTGGGTTTCACTCTAGGGCGTTGCTCCACCAGATCGAATAGTTAGGGCCTAACAAGTCAACGCCAGAAGCATAAAATACAATACAAATACAACAGCTTTTCCATCGTATAAAACAAATAATAGCAACCAGTGTGATAGTTATGGACATTTCTACATTCCGAGCAACCTAGGCTTCACTCTAGGGCGTTGCTCCACCAGATCGAATAGTTAGGGCCTTAGAAGTCAAAGCCAGATGCATAAAATACAATAAAAATACAACAGTTTTTCCATCGTATAAAACGAATAATTGCAACCAGTGTGAAAGTTATGGTCATTTCTACGTTCCGCGCAACATAGGCTTCACCCTTGGACGTTGCCCCACCAGATCGAAGTGCCAGAACTATAGAAGTCAAAGCCAGAAGCAGAAGATACAATAAAAATACAACAGTTTTTCCTTCGTATAACAGAAATAACTGCAACCAGTGTGGAAGTAATGGCCATTTCTACGTTCCGTGCTACATAGGCTTCACTCTAGGGCGTTGCTCCACCAGATCGAATAGTTAGGGCCTTAGAAGTCAAAGCCCGAAGCATAAAATGCAATAAAAATACAAAAGTTTTTCCATTATATAAAACGAATAATTGCAACCAGTGTGAATGTTATGGTGATTTCTACGTTCCCGGCAACATAGGCTTCACCCTTGGACGTTGCCCCACCAGATCGAAGTGCCAGGACTATAGAAGTCAAAGCCAGAAGCAGAAAACACAATAAAAATGCAACAGTCTTTCCACCGTATAGCAGGAATGATTGCAACCAGTGTGAAAGTAATGGCCATTTCTACGTTCCGAGCATCCTAGACTTAACCCTGAGGCATTGCTCCATCAGATCGAATAGTTAAGGCGTAAGAAGTCAACGCCAGAAGCATAAAACACAATATAAATACAACAGTTTTTCCATCGTATAGCATGAATAATTGCAACCAGTGTGAAAGTAATGGTCATTTCTACGTTCCGGGCAACATAGGCTTCACTCTAGGGCGTTGCTCCACCAGATCGAATTGCTGGTGCCTTAGAAGTCAACGTCAGAAGCATAAAATGAAATAAAAATGCAACAGTTTTTCCATCGTGTAACAGGAATAATTGCAACCAGTGTGAAAGCGATGGTTATTTCGACGTTCCGGGAAACCTAGACTTAACTCTGAAGCATTGCTCCACCAGATTCAATAGCTAGGGCCTAAGAAGTCAACGCCAGAAGCATAAAATACAATATAAATACACCAGCTTTTCCATCGTATAACAGGAATGGTTGCAACCAGTGTGAAAGTAATGGTCATTTCTACGTTCCGGGCAACATAGGCTCCACCTTAGGGCGTTGCTCCACCAGATCGAATAGCTACGGCCTTAGAAGTCAACGCCTGAAGCATAAAATACAATAAGAATACAACAGTTTTTCCATCGTATAACAGGAGTAATTGCAACAAGTGTGAAAGTAATGGTCATTTCTACGTTCCGGGCAACCTACGTTTCACACTATGGCGTCGCTCCACCAGATCGAATAGTTAGAGCCTAAGAAGTCAACGCCAGAAGCATAAAATACGATATAAATACAACAGCTTTCCATCGTATAAAACGAATGATTGCTACCAGTGTGAAAGTAATGGTCATCTCTACGTTCCTGGCAATCTACGTTTCACCCTATGGCGTTTCTCCACCAGATCGAATAGTTAGGCCCTAAGAAGTCAACGCCAGAAGCATGAAATACAATAAAAACACAACAGTTTTTCCACCGTATAACAGGAATAATTGCAACCAGTGTGAAAGTAATGGTCATTTCTACGTTCCGGGCAACATAGGCTTCACTCTTGGACGTTGCCCCAAGAGATCGACTAGCTAGGACCTTAGAAGTCAATGCCAGAAGCATAAAATACAATAAAAATACAACAGTTTTTCCATCGGATAGCGTGAATAATTGCAACCAGAGTGAAAGTAATGGCCATTTCTACGTTCCGGGGAACATAGGCTTCACCCTTGGACAATGCTCCACCAGATCGACTACATAGGGCCTTAGAAGTCAACGCCAGAAGCATAAAACACAATATAAATACAGCAGTTCTTTCATCGTGTAAAACGAATAATTGCAACCAGTGTGAAAGTAATGGTCATTTCTGCGTTCCGGGCAACCTAGGCTTCACTCTAGGTCGTCGCTCCACTACATCGATTAGATACGGCCTTGGAAGTCAACGCTAGAAGAATTAAACACAATATATGTCCAACAGCTTTTCCATCGTATAAAATGAATAATTGCAACCAGTGTGATAGTAATGGTCATTTCTACGTTCCGGGCAACCTAGGTTTCAGTCTAGGGCGTCGCTCCACCAGATCGAATAGTTAGGGCCTAAGAAGTCAACGCCAGAACCATAAAATACAATATAAATACAACAGCTTTTCCATCGTATAAAACGAATAATTGCAACCAGTGTGAAAGTAATGGTCATTTCTACGTTGCGGGCAACGTAGGCTTCACCCTTGGACGTTGCTCCACCAGGTCGAATACATAGGGCCTTAGAAGTCAACGCCTGAAGCATAAAACACAATATAAATACAGCAGTTTTTCCATCGTATAACAGGAGCAATTGCAACCAGTGTGAAAGATATGGTCATTTCTACGTTCCGGGCAACCTAGGCTACACTCAATGGCATTGCTCCACCACATCGAATAGCTACAGGCTTAGAAGTCAACGCCTGAAGCATAAAATACAATAAAAATACAACTTTTATTTCATCGTATAAGACGAATAATTGCAACCAGTGTGAAAGTAATGGTCATTTCTACGTTCCGGGCAACCTAGGCTTCACTCAAGGGCGTTGCATCACCAGATCGAATAGCTACGACCTTAGAAGTCAAAGCCAGATGCAGAAAATACAACAAAAATTGTACAGTTTTTCCATCGTATACCATAAATAAATGCCACCAGTGTGAAAGTAATGATCATTTCGGCGTTTCGGGCATACTAGTCTTAACTCTGAGGCATTGCTCCACCAGATCGAATAGTTAGGGCCTAAGAAGTCAACGCCAGGAGCATAATATACAATATAACTACAACGGCTTTTCTATCGTATAAAACGAATAATTGCAACCAGTGTGAATGTTATAGCCACTTCAACGTTTCGGGCAACCTGGGCGTCAATCTAGGGCGTTGCTCCACCAGATCGAATAGCTGCGACCATAGAAGTCAAAGCCAGATGCAGAAAACACAATAAAAATGGTACAGTTTTTCCATCCTATAGCATGACTAATCGCAACCAGTGCGAAAGTAATGATCATTTCGACGTTTCGGGCATCCTAGACTTAACTCTGAGGCGATGCCCCACCAGGTCGAATAGTTAGAGCCTTAGAAGACAACGCCAGAAGCATAAAATACAATAAAGATGCAACAGTTTTTCCTTCGTATAACAGGAATAATTGCAACCAGTGTGAAGGTAATGGTATGTCCTACGTTCCGGGCAACCTAGGCTTCACTCTAGGGTGGTGCTCTACCAGATCAAATAGTTAGGGGCTAAGAAGTCAACGCCAGAAGCATAAAATACAATATAAATACAACTGCTTTTCCATCGTATATAATGTATACTTGCAAACAGTGGAAAGTAATGGTCATTTCTACGCTGCGGGCAACCTACGCTTCACTATAGGGCGTTCTTGCACCAGATCCAATAGATAGGGCCTAAGAAGTCAACGCCAGAAGAATAAAATACTATACAAGTACAACAGTTTTTCCATCATATAAAATGAATAATTGCAAACATTGTGTAAGTAATGGTCATTTGTACGTTCCGGGCAACCTGGGCGTCACTCTAGGGCGTTGCTCCACCAGATCGAGTAGTTAGGGCCCAAGAAGTCAACGCCAGAAGCATAAAGTACGATATAAATACAATAGCTTTCCCATCGTATAAAACGAATAATTGCAACCAGTGTGAAAGTAATGGTCATTACTACGTTCCGGGCAACACAGGCTTCACCCTTGGACGTTGCTCCACCAGATCGAATAGTTAGGGCCTAAGAAGTCAACGCCAGAAGCATAAAATACAATAAGAATACAACAGTTTTTCCATCGTATAACAGGAGTAATTGCAACAAGTGTGAAAGTAATGGTCATTTCTACGTTCCGGGCAATCTACGTTTCACCCTATGGCGTTGCTCCACCAGATAAAATAGTTAGGGGCTAAGAAGTCAACGCCAGAAGCATAAAACTCGATATAAATACAACAGCTTTTCCATCGTATAAAACGAATAATTGCAACCAGTGTGATAGTAATGGTCATTTCTACGTTCCGGGCTACCTAGGTTTCACTCTAGGGCGTTGATCCACCAGTGGGAATAGTTAGGGCCTAAGAAGTCAACGCCAGAAGCATAAAATACAATATAAATACAACAGATTTTCCATCGTATCAAACGAATAATTGCAACCGGTGTGAAAGTTATGGACATTTGTACATTCCGGGCAACCTAGGCTTCACTCTAGGTCGTTGTACCACCAGATCGAATAGTTAGGGCCTAAGAAGTCAACGCCAGAAGCATAAAATACAATATAAATACAACAGTTTTTCCATCGTATAACAGGAATAATTGCAACCAGTGTGAATGTAATGGAATGTTCCACGTTCCGGGCAACCTAGGCTTCACTCTAGGGCGTAGCACCACCAGATTGAATGGTTAGGGCCTTAGAAGTCATCGCCAGGAGCATAAAATAGAATATAAATACAACAGCTTTGCCACCGTATAAAATGAGTAATTGCAAACAGTGTGAAAGTAATGGTCATTTCTACGTTCCGAGCAACCTAGGCTTAACTCTGGGGCGTTGCTCCGCTAGATCGAATAGTTAGGTCCTTATAAGTCAACGCCAGAAGCATAAAATAAGACATAAATACAACAGCTTTTCCATCGTATAAAATGAATAATTGCAACCAGTGTGAAAGATATGGTCATTTCTACGTTCCGGGCGACCTGGGCTTCACTCTAGGGCTTCGGTTCGCCAGATCGAATAGCTAGGGCCTTTGAATTCAACGCCAGAAGTATGAAACACAATAAAAATACAACAGTTTTTCCATCGTATAACAGGAATAATTGCAACAGTGTGAAAGTAATGGTCATTTCTACGTTCAGGGCAACCTAGGCTTCACTCTTGGGCGTTGATCCACCAGATCGAATAGTTAGGGCCTAAGAAGTCAACGGCAGAAGAATAAAATACAGTATAAGTACATCAGTTTTTCCATCATATAACAGGAATAAAGCGACGAGTTTGAAAGTGATGGTCATTTCTACGTTCCGGGCACCCTAGGCTTCACTCTAGGGCATTGCTCCACCAGATCGAATAGTTAGGGCCTAAGAAGTCAACGCTGGAAGCATAAAATACAAAATAAATACAACAGCTTTTCCATCGTATCAAACGAATAATTGCAACCAGTGTGAAAGTAATGGTCATTTCTACGTTCCGGGCTACCTAGGTTTCACTCTAGGTCGTTGATCCACCAGTGGGAATAGTTAGGGCCTAACAAGTCAACGCCAGAAGCATAAAATACAATATAAATACAACAGATTTTCCATCGTATCAAACGAATAATTGCAACCAGTGTAAAGGTTATGGACATTTGTAAATTCCGGGCAACCTAGGCTTCACTCTAGGGCGTTGTACCACCGGATCGAATAGTAAGGGCCTAAGAAGTCAACGCCAGAAGCATAAAATACAATATAAATACAACAGTTTTTCCATCGTATAACAGGAATAATTGCAACCAGTGTCAAAGTAATGGAATGTTCCACGTTCCGGGCAACCTAGGCTTTACTGTAGGGCAGTGCTCCACCAGATCAAATAGTTAGGGCCTAAGAAGTCAACGCCAGAAGCATAAAATACAATATGAATACAACAAATTTTCCATCGTATATAATGTATATTTGCAAACAGTGTGAAAGTAATGGTCATTTCTACGTTCCGGGCAACCTTGGCTTCACACTAGGGCGTAGCTCCACTAGATTGAATATTTAGGGCCTTAGAAGTCATCGCCAGAAGCATAAAATAGAATATAAATACAACAGCTTTGCCACCGTATAAAATGAGTAATTGCAAACAGTGTGAATGTAATGGAATGTTCCACGTTCCGGGCAACCTAGGCTTCACTCTAGGGCAGTGCTCCACCAGATCAAATAGTTAGGGCCTAAGAAGTCAACGCCAGAAGCATAAAATACAATATAAATACAACAAATTTTCCATCGTATATAATGTATATTTGCAACCAGTGTGAAAGTAATGGTCATTTCTACGTTCCGGGCAACCCTGGCTTCACACTAGGGCGTTGCTCCACCAGATGGAGTAGTTAGGTCCTTAGAAGTCAACGCCAGAAGCGTAAAATACGACATAAATACAACAGCTTTTCCATCGTATAAAATGAATAATTGCAAACAGTGTGAAAGATATGGTCATTTCTACGTTCCGGGCGACCTAGTCTTCACTCTAGGGCTTCGCTTCGCCAGATCGAATAGCTAGGGCCTTTGAATTTAACGCCAGAAGTATGAAACACAATAAAAATACAACAGTTTTTCCATCGCATAACAGGAATAATTGCAACAGTGTGAAAGTAATGGTCATTTCTACGTTCCGGACAGACTAGGTTTCACACTAGGACGTTGCTCCACCAGATCGAATAGTTAGGCCCTAACAAGTCAACGCCAGAAGCATAAAATACAATATAAATACAACAGCTTTTCCATCGTATAAAACAAATAATAGCAACCAGTGTGATAGTTATGGTCATTTCTACGTTCCGAGCAACCTAGGCCTCACTCTAGGGCGTTGCTCCACCAGATCGAATAGTTAGGTCCTTAGAAGTCAACGCCAGAAGCATAAAATACGACATAAATACAACAGCTTTTCCATCGTATAAAACAAATAATAGCAACCAGTGTGATAGTTATGGACATTTCTACATTCCGAGCAACCTAGGCTTCACTCTAGGGCGTTGCTCCACCAGATCGAATAGTTAGGGCCTTAGAAGTCAAAGCCAGAAGCATAAAATACAATAAAAATACAACAGTTTTTCCATCGTATAACAGGAATAATTGCAACCAGTGTGAAAGTAATGGTCATTTCTACGTTCCGGCTACCTAGGTATCACCCTAGGGCGTTGATCCACCAGTGGGAATAGTTAGGGCCTAAGAAGTCAACGCCAGAAGCATAAAATACAATATAAATACAACAGATTTTCCATCGCATCAAACGAATAATTGCAACCAGTGTGAAAGTTATGGACATTTGTAAATTCCGGGCAACCTAGGCTTCACTCTAGGGCGTTGTACCACCGGATCGAATAGTTAGGGCCTAAGAAGTCAACGCCAGAAGCATAAAATACAATATAAATACAACAGTTATTCCATCGTATAACAGGAATAATTGCAACCAGTGTGAATGTAATGGAATGTTCCACGTTCCGGGCAACCTAGGCTTCACTCTAGGGCAGTGCTCCACCAGATCAAATAGTTAGGGCCTAAGAAGTCAACGCCAGAAGCATAAAATACAATATAAATACAACAAATTTTCCATCGTATATAATGTATATTTGCAACCAGTGTGAAAGTAATAGTCATTTCTACGTTCCGGGCAACCCTGGCTTCACACTAGGGCGTTGCTCCACCAGATGGAGTAGTTAGGTCCTTAGAAGTCAACGCCAGAAGCGTAAAATACGACATAAATACAACAGCTTTTCCATCGAATAAAATGAATAATTGCAAACAGTGTGAAAGATATGGTCATTTCTACGTTCCGGGCGACCTAGTCTTCACTCTAGGGCTTCGCTTCGCCAGATCGAATAGCTAGGGCCTTTGAATTTAACGCCAGAAGTATGAAACACAATAAAAATACAACAGTTTTTCCATCGCATAACAGGAATAATTGCAACAGTGTGAAAGTAATGGTCATTTCTACGTTCCGGACAGACTAGGTTTCACATTAGGACGTTGCTCCACCAGATCGAGTAGTTACGCCCTAACAAGTCAACGCCAGAAGCATAAAATACAATATAAATACAACAGCTTTTCCATCGTATAAAACAAATAATAGCAACCAGTGTGATAGTTATGGACATTTCTACATTCCGAGCAAGCTAGTCTTCACTCTATGGCGTTGCTCCACCATATCGAATAGTTAGGGCCTTAGAAGTCAAAGCCAGAAGCATAAAATACAATAAAAATACAACAGTTTTTCCATCGTATAACAGGAATAATTGCAACCAGTGTGAATGTAATGGAATATTCCACGTTCCGGGCAACCTAGGCTTCACTCTAGGGCGTAGCACCACCAGATTGAATGGTTAGGGCGTTAGAAGTCATCGCCAGGAGCATAAAATAGAATATAAATACAACAGTTTTGCCACCGTATAAAATGAGTAATTGCAAACAGTGTGAAAGTAATGGTCATTTCTACGTTCCGAGCAACCTAGGCTTAACTCTGGGGCGTTGCTCCGCTAGATCGAATAGTTAGGTCCTTAGAAGTCAACGCCAGAAGCATAAAATAAGACATAAATACAACAGCTTTTCCATCGTATAAAATGAATAATTGCAACCAGTGTGAAAGATATGGTCATTTCTTCGTTCCGGGCGACCTAGGCTTCACTCTAGGGCTTCGGTTCGCCAGATCGAATAGTTAGGGCCTAAGATGTCAACGCCAGAAGAATAAAATACAGTATAAGTACATCAGTTTTTCCATCATATAACAGGAATAAAGCGACGAGTTTGAAAGTGATGGTCATTTCTACGTTCCGGGCACCCTAGGCTTCACTCTAGGGCATTGCTCCACCAGATCGAATAGTTAGGGCCTAAGAAGTCAACGCTGGAAGCATAAAATACAAAATAAATACAACAGCTTTTCCATCGTATCAAACGAATAATTGCAACCAGTGTGAAAGTAATGGTCATTTCTACGTTCCGGGCTACCTAGGTTTCACTCTAGGTCGTTGATCCACCAGTGGGAATAGTTAGGGCCTAAGAAGTCAACGCCAGAAGCATAAAATACAATATAAATACAACAGATTTTCCATCGTATCAAACGAATAATTGCAACCAGTGTGAAGCTTATGGACATTTGTAAATTCCGGGCAACCTAGGCTTCACTCTAGGGCGTTGTACCACCGGATCGAATAGTTAGGGCCTAAGAAGTCAACGCCAGAAGCATAAAATACAATATAAATACAACAGTTTTTCCATCGTATAACAGGAATAATTGCAACCAGTGTCAAAGTAATGGAATGTTCCACGTTCCGGGCAACCTAGGCTTTACTGTAGGGCAGTGCTCCACCAGATCAAATAGTTAGGGCCTAAGAAGTCAACGCCAGAAGCATAAAATACAATATGAATACAACAGCTTTTCCATCGTATATAATGTATATTTGCAAACAGTGTGAAAGTAATGGTCATTTCTACGTTCCGGGCAACCCTGGCTTCACACTAGGGCGTAGCTCCACTAGATTGAATATTTAGGGCCTTAGAAGTCATCGCCAGGAGCATAAAATAGGATATAAATACAACAGCTTTCCCACCGTATAAATTGAATAATTGCAAACAGTGTGAAAGTAATGGTCATTTCTACGTTCCGAGCAACCTAGGCCTCACTCTAGGGCGTTGCTCCACCAGATCGAATAGTTAGGTCCTTAGAAGTCAACGCCAGAAGCATCAAAAACGACATAAATACAACAGCTTTTCCATCGTATAAAATGAATAATTGCAACCAGTGTTAAGGATATGGTCATTTCTACGTTCCGGGCGACCTAGGCTTCACTCTAGGGCATTGCTCCACCAGATCGAATAGTTAGGGCCTAAGAAGTCAACGCCGGAAGCATAAAATACAATATAAATACAACAGCTTTTCCATCGTATAAATCGAATAATTGCAACCAGTGTGAATGTTATGGTCATTTCTACGTTCCGGGCAACCTAGGCTTCACCTTGGGGCGTTGTTCCACCAGATCGAATAGTTAGGGCCTAAGAAGTCAACGCCAGAAGAATAAAATACAATATAAATACAACTGCTTTTCCATCGTATGAAATGAATAATTGCAAACAGTGTGAAAGTAATGGTCATTTCTGCATTCCGGGCTACCCAGGCTTCACTCTAGGGCGTTGCTCCACCAGATCGAATAGCTAGGGACTTAGAATTCAATGCTAAAAGCATAAAATACAATAAAAATACAACAGATTTTCCATCGTTTGACAGAAATAATTGCAACCAGTGTGAAAGTAATGGTCACTTCTACGTTCCGGACAAACTAGGTTTCACTCTAGGGCGTTGCTCCACCAGATCGAATAGTTAGGGCCTAACAAGTCAACGCCAGAAGCATAAAATACAATACAAATACAACAGCTATTCCATCGTATAAAACAAATAATAGCAACCAGTGTGATAGTTATGGACATTTCTACATTCCGAGCAACCTAGGCTTCACTCTAGGGCGTTGCCCCACCAGGTCGAATAGTTAGAGCCTTAGAAGACAACACCAGAAGCATAAAATACAATAAAGATGCAACAGTTTTTGCTTCGTATAACAGGAATAATTGCAACCAGTGTGAAGGTAATGGTATGTCCTACGTTCCGGGCAACCTAGGCTTCACTCTAGGGTGGTGCTCTACCAGATCAAATAGTTAGGGGCTAAGAAGTCAACGCCAGAAGCATAAAATACAATATAAATA
Source organism: Calliopsis andreniformis (assembly GCF_051401765.1). Lineage (NCBI taxonomy): Eukaryota > Metazoa > Arthropoda > Insecta > Hymenoptera > Andrenidae > Calliopsis > Calliopsis andreniformis. The sequence goes on from NC_135072.1 coordinate 8,388,911, forward strand.
CAACTGCTTTTCCATCGTATATAATGTATACTTGCAAACAGTGGAAAGTAATGGTCATTTCTACGCTGCGGGCAACCTACGCTTCACTCTAGGGCGTTCTTGCACCAGATCCAATAGATAGGGCCTAAGAAGTCAACGCCAGAAGAAGAAAATACAATACAAGTACAACTGTTTTTTCATCGTATAAAACGAATAATTGCAACCAGTGTGATAGTAATGGTCATTTCTACGTTCCTGGTAACCTAGGTTTCACTCTAGGGCGTTGCTCCACCAGATCGAATAGTTAGGGCCTAAGAAGTCAACGCCAGAAGCATAAAATACGATATAAGTACAACAGCTTTTCCATCGTATAACAGGAATAATTGCAACCAGTGTGAATGTAATGGAATGTTCCACGTTCCGGGCAACCTAGGCTTCACTCTAGGGCAGTGCTCCACCAGATCAAATAGTTAGGGCCTAAGAAGTCAACGCCAGAAGCATAAAATACAATATAAATACAACAAATTTTCCATCGTATATAATGTATATTTGCAACCAGTGTGAAAGTAATGGTCATTTCTACGTTCCGGGCAACCCTGGCTTCACACTAGGGCGTTGCTCCACCAGATGGAGTAGTTAGGTCCTTAGAAGTCAACGCCAGAAGCGTAAAATACGACATAAATACAACAGCTTTTCCATCGAATAAAATGAATAATTGCAAACAGTGTGAAAGATATGGTCATTTCTACGTTCCGGGCGACCTAGTCTTCACTCTAGGGCTTCGCTTCGCCAGATCGAATAGCTAGGGCCTTTGAATTTAACGCCAGAAGTATGAAACACAATAAAAATACAACAGTTTTTCCATCGCATAACAGGAATAATTGCAACAGTGTGAAAGTAATGGTCATTTCTACGTTCCGGACAGACTAGGTTTCACACTAGGACGTTGCTCCACCAGATCGAATAGTTACGCCCTAACAAGTCAACGCCAGAAGCATAAAATACAATATAAATACAACAGCTTTTCCATCGTATAAAACAAATAATAGCAACCAGTGTGATAGTTATGGACATTTCTACATTCCGAGCAAGCTAGTCTTCACTCTATGGCGTTGCTCCACCATATCGAATAGTTAGGGCCTTAGAAGTCAAAGCCAGAAGCATAAAATACAATAAAAATACAACAGTTTTTCCATCGTATAACAGGAATAATTGCAACCAGTGTGAATGTAATGGAATATTCCACGTTCCGGGCAACCTAGGCTTCACTCTAGGGCGTAGCACCACCAGATTGAATGGTTAGGGCCTTAGAAGTCATCGCCAGGAGCATAAAATAGAATATAAATACAACAGTTTTGCCACCGTATAAAATGAGTAATTGCAAACAGTGTGAAAGTAATGGTCATTTCTACGTTCCGAGCAACCTAGGCTTAACTCTGGGGCGTTGCTCCGCTAGATCGAATAGTTAGGTCCTTAGAAGTCAACGCCAGAACCATAAAATAAGACATAAATACAACAGCTTTTCCATCGTATAAAATGAATAATTGCAACCAGTGTGAAAGATATGGTCATTTCTACGTTCCGGGCGACCTAGGCTTCACTCTAGGGCTTCGGTTCGCCAGATCGAATAGCTAGGGCCTTTGAATTCAACGCCAGAAGTATGAAACACAATAAAAATACAACAGTTTTTCCATCGTATAACAGGAATAATTGCAACAGTGTGAAAGTAATGGTCATTTCTACGTTCAGGGCAACCTAGGCTTCACTCTTGGGCGTTGGTCCACCAGATCCAATAGTTAGGGCCTAAGAAGTCAACGCCAGAAGAATAAAATACAGTATAAGTACATCAGTTTTTCCATCATATAACAGGAATAAAGCGACGAGTTTGAAAGTGATGGTCATTTCTACGTTCCGGGCACCCTAGGCTTCACTCTAGGGCATTGCTCCACCAGATCGAATAGTTAGGGCCTAAGAAGTCAACGCTGGAAGCATAAAATACAAAATAAATACAACAGCTTTTCCATCGTATCAAACGAATAATTGCAACCAGTGTGAAAGTAATGGTCATTTCTACGTTCCGGGCTACCTAGGTTTCACTCTAGGTCGTTGATCCACCAGTGGGAATAGTTAGGGCCTAAGAAGTCAACGCCAGAAGCATAAAATACAATATAAATACAACAGATTTTCCATCGTATCAAACGAATAATTGCAACCAGTGTGAAGCTTATGGACATTTGTAAATTCCGGGCAACCTAGGCTTCACTCTAGGGCGTTGTACCACCGGATCGAATAGTTAGGGCCTAAGAAGTCAACGCCAGAAGCATAAAATACAATATAAATACAACAGTTTTTCCATCGTATAACAGGAATAATTGCAACCAGTGTCAAAGTAATGGAATGTTCCACGTTCCGGGCAACCTAGGCTTTACTGTAGGGCAGTGCTCCACCAGATCAAATAGTTAGGGCCTAAGAAGTCAACGCCAGAAGCATAAAATACAATATGAATACAACAGCTTTTCCATCGTATATAATGTATATTTGCAAACAGTGTGAAAGTAATGGTCATTTCTACGTTCCGGGCAACCCTGGCTTCACACTAGGGCGTAGCTCCACTAGATTGAATATTTAGGGCCTTAGAAGTCATCGCCAGGAGCATAAAATAGGATATAAATACAACAGCTTTCCCACCGTATAAATTGAATAATTGCAAACAGTGTGAAAGTAATGGTCATTTCTACGTTCCGAGCAACCTAGGCCTCACTCTAGGGCGTTGCTCCACCAGATCGAATAGTTAGGTCCTTAGAAGTCAACGCCAGAAGCATCAAAAACGACATAAATACAACAGCTTTTCCATCGTATAAAATGAATAATTGCAACCAGTGTTAAGGATATGGTCATTTCTACGTTCCGGGCGACCTAGGCTTCACTCTAGGGCATTGCTCCACCAGATCGAATAGTTAGGGCCTAAGAAGTCAACGCCGGAAGCATAAAATACAATATAAATACAACAGCTTTTCCATCGTATAAATCGAATAATTGCAACCAGTGTGAATGTTATGGTCATTTCTACGTTCCGGGCAACCTAGGCTTCACTCTAGGGCATTGCTCCACCAGATCGAATAGTTAGGGCCTAAGAAGTCAACGCCAGAAGAATAAAATACAATACAAGTACAACTGTTTTTTCATCGTATAAAACGAATAATTGCAACCAGTGTGATAGTAATGGTCATTTCTACGTTCCTGGTAACCTAGGTTTCACTCTAGGGCGTTGCTCCACCAGATCGAATAGTTAGGGCCTAAGAAGTCAACGCCAGAAGCATAAAATACGATATAAGTACAACAGCTTTTCCATCGTATAAAAGGAATAATTGCAACCAGTGTGAAAGTAATTGTCATTTCTACGTTCCGGGCAATCCAGGCTTCACTCTAGGGCGTTGTTTCACCAGATCGAATAGTTAGGGCCTATGAAGTCAATGCTAGAAGCATAAAATACAATTCAAGTACAACAGTTTTTCCATCGTATAAAATGAACAATTGCAGACATTGTGAATGTAATGGCCATTTCTGCGTTCCGGGCAACCTAGGCGTCACTCTAGGTCGTTGTACCACCAGATCGAATAGTTAGGGCCTAAGAAGTCAACGCCAGAAGCATAAAATACAATATAAATACAACAGTTTTTCCATCGTATAACAGGAATAATTGCAACAGTGTGAAAGTAATGGTCATTTCTACGTTCAGGGCAACCTAGGCTTCACTCTTGGGCGTTGTTCCACCAGATCGAATAGTTAGGGCCTAAGAAGTCAACGCCAGAAGAATAAAATACAGTATAAGTACATCAGTTTTTCCATCATATAACAGGAATAAAGCGACGAGTTTGAAAGTGATGGTCATTTCTACGTTCCGCGCACCCTAGGCTTCACTCTAGGGCATTGCTCCACCAGATCGAATAGTTAGGGCCTAAGAAGTCAACGCTGGAAGCATAAAATACAAAATAAATACAACAGCTTTTCCATCGTATCAAACGAATAATTGCAACCAGTGTGAAAGTAATGGTCATTTCTACGTTCCGGGCTACCTAGGTTTCACTCTAGGTCGTGGATCCACCAGTGGGAATAGTTAGGGCCTAACAAGTCAACGCCAGAAGCATAAAGTACAATATAAATACAACAGATTTTCCATCGTATCAAACGAATAATTGCAACCAGTGTGAAGGTTATGGACATTTGTAAATTCCGGGCAACCTAGGCTTCACTCTAGGGCGTTGTACCACCGGATCGAATAGTTAGGGCCTAAGAAGTCAACGCCAGAAGCATAAAATACGACATAAATACAACAGCTTTTCCATCGTATAAAATGAATAATTGCAACCAGTGTTAAGGATATGGTCATTTCTACGTTCCGGGCGACCTAGGCTTCACTCTAGGGCATTGCTCCACCAGATCGAATAGTTAGGGCCTAAGAAGTCAGCGCCGGAAGCATAAAATACAATATAAATACAACAGCTTTTCCATCGTATAATTCGAATAATTGCAACCAGTGTGAATGTTATGGTCATTTCTACGTTCCGGGCAACCTAGGCATCACCTTGGGGCGTTGTTCCACCAGATCGGATAGTTAGGGCCTAAGAAGTCAACGCCAGAAGAATAAAATACAATATAAATACAACAGCTTTTCCATCTTATGAAATGAATAATTGCAAACAGTATGAAAGTAGTGGTCATTTCTGCGTTCCGGGCTACCCAGGCTGCACTCTAGGGCGTTGTTTCACCAGATCGAATAGTTAGGGCCTATGAAGTCAATGCTAGAAGCATAAAATACAATTCAAGTACAACAGTTTTTCCATCGTATAAAATGAACAATTGCAGACATTGTGAATGTAATGGCCATTTCTGCGTTCCGGGCAACCTAGGCGTCACTCTAGGGCGTTGTTCCACCACATCTAATAGCTACGGCATTAGAATTCAACGCTAGAAGCATAGAATACAATAAAAATACTACAGTTTTTCCATCGTATAACAGGAATAATTGCAACCAGTGTGAAAGTAATGGTCACTTCTACGTTCCGGGCAATCTACGTTTCACCCTGTGGCGTTTCTCCACCAGATCGAATTGTTAGAGCCTAAGAAGTCAACGCCCGATGCATAAACTACGATATAAATACAACAGCTTTTCCATCGTATAAAACTAATAATTGCAACCAGTGTGAAAGTAATGGTCATTTCTACGTTCCGGGGAACATAGGCTTCACCCTTGGACGCTGCTCCACCAGATCGAATACATAGGGCCTTAGAAGTCAACGCCAGAAGCATAAAACACAATATAAATACAGCAGTTTTTCCGTCGTATAAAACGAGTAATTGCAACCAGTGTGAAAGTAATGGTCATTTCTACGTTCCGGGTAACCTAGGCTTCACTCTAGGGCGTTGCTCCACCACATCGAATGGATACGGCCTTGGAAGTCAACGCCAGAAGAATTAAATAAAATATATGTACAACAGTTTTTCCATCGTATAAAATGAATAATTGCAACCAGTGTGATAGTAATGGTCATTTCTACGTTCCTGGCAACCTAGGTTTCACTCTAGGGCGTTGCTCCACCAGATCGAATAGTTAGGGCCTAAGAAGTCAACGCCAGAACCATAAAATACAATATAAATACAACAGCTTTTCCATCGTATAAAACAAATAATTGCTACCAGTGTGTTAGTTATGGTCATTTCTACGTTCCGGGCAACCTAGGCTTCACCCTAGGTCGTTGTTCTACCAGATCGAATAGTTAGGGCCTAAGAAGTCAACGCCAGAAGCATAAAATACAATATGAATACAACAGCTTTTCCATCGTATATAATGTATATTTGCAAACAGTGTGAAAGTAATGGTCATTTCTACGTTCCGGGCAACCTTGGCTTCACACTAGGGCGTAGCTCCACTAGATTGAATATTTAGAGCCTTAGAAGTCATCGCCAGAAGCATAAAATAGAATATAAATACAACAGCTTTGCCACCGTATAAATTGAATAATTGCAAACAGTGTGAAAGTAATGGTCATTTCTACGTTCCGAGCAACCTAGGCCTCACTCTAGGGCGTTGCTCCACCAGATCGAATAGTTAGGTCCTTAGAAGTCAACGCCAGAAGCATAAAATACGACATAAATACAACAGCTTTTCCATCGTATAAAATGAATAATTGCAACCAGTGTTAAGGATATGGTTATTTCTACGTTCCGGGCGACCTAGGCTTCACTCTAGGGCATTGCTCCACCAGATCGAATAGTTAGGGCCTAAGAAGTCAGCGCCGGAAGCATAAAATACAATATAAATACAACAGCTTTTCCATCGTATAAATCGAATAATTGCAACCAGTGTGAATGTTATGGTCATTTCTACGTTCCGGGCAACCTAGGCTTCACCTTGGGGCGTTGTTCCACCAGATCGGATAGTTAGGTCCTAAGAAGTCAACGCCAGAAGAATAAAATACAATATAAATACAACAGCTTTTCCATCGTATGAAATGAATAATTGCAAACAGTGTGAAAGTAATGGTCATTTCTGCGTTCCGGGCTACCCAGGCTTCACTCTAGGGCGTTGCTCCACCAGATCGAATAGCTAGGGACTTAGAATTCAATGCTAAAAGCATAAAATACAATAAAAATACAACAGATTTTCCATCGTTTGACAGAAATAATTGCAACCAGTGTGAAAGTAATGGTCACTTCTACGTTCCGGACAAACTAGGTTTCACTCTAGGGCGTTGCTCCACCAGATCGAATAGTTAGGGCCTAACAAGTCAACGCCAGAAGCATAAAATACAATACAAATACAACAGCTATTCCATCGTATAAAACAAATAATAGCAACCAGTGTGATAGTTATGGACATTTCTACATTCCGAGCAACCTAGGCTTCACTCTAGGGCGTTGCTCCACCAGATCGAATAGTTAGGGCCTTAGAAGTCAAAGCCAGAAGCATAAAATACAATAAAAGTACAACAGTTTTTCCATCGTATAACAGGAATAATTGCAACCAGTGTGAAAGTAATGGTCATTTCTACGTTCCGGGCTACCTAGGTTTCACTCTAGGGCGTTGATCCACCAGTGGGAATAGTTAGGGCCTAAGTAGTCAACGCCAGAAGCATAAAATACAATATAAATACAACAGATCTTCCATCGTATCAAACGAATAATTGCAACCAGTGTGAAAGTTATGGACATTTGTAAATTCCGGGCAACCTAGGCTTCACTCTAGGGCGTTGTACCACCGGATCGAATAGTTAGGGCCTAAGAAGTCAACGCCAGAAGCATAAAATACAATATAAATACAACAGTTTTTCCATCGTATAACAGGAATAATTGCAACCAGTGAGAATGTAATGGAATGTTCCACGTTCCGGGCAACCTAGGCTTCACTCTAGGACAGTGCTCCACCAGATCAAATAGTTAGGGCCTAAGAAGTCAACGCCAGACGCATAAAATACAATATAAATACAACAAATTTTCCATCGTATATAATGTATATTTGCAACCAGTGTGAAAGTAATGGTCACTTCTACATTCCGGGCAACCCTGGCTTCACACTAGGGCGTTGCTCCACCAGATGGAATAGTTAGGTCCTAAGAAGTCAACGCCAGAAGCATAAAATACAATATGAATACAACAGCTTTTCCATCGTATGTAACGTATATTTGCAAACAGTGAGAAAGTAATGGTCATTTCTACGTTCCGGGCAACCTTGGCTTCACACTAGGGCGTAGCTCCACTAGATTGAATATTTAGGGCCTTAGAAGTCATCGCCAGGAGCATAAAATAGAATATAAATACAACAGCTTTGCCACCGTATAAATTGAATAATTGCAAACAGTGTGAAAGTAATGGTCATTTCTACGTTCCGAGCAACCTAGGCCTCACTCTAGGGCGTTGCTCCACCAGATCGAATAGTTAGGTCCTTAGAAGTCAACGCCAGAAGCATAAAATACGACATAAATACAACAGCTTTTCCATCGTATAAAATGAATAATTGCAACCAGTGTGAAGGATATGGTCATTTCTACGTTCCGGGCGACCTAGGCTTCACTCTAGGGCATTGCTCCACCAGATCGAATAGTTAGGGCCTAAGAAGTCAACGCCGGAAGCATAAAATACAATATAAATACAACAGCTTTTCCATCGTATAAATCGAATAATTGCAACCAGTGTGAATGTTATGGTCATTTCTACGTTCCGGGCAACCTAGGCTTCACCTTGGAGCGTTGTTCCACCAGATCGAACAGTTAGGGCCTAAGAAGTCAACGCCAGAAGAATAAAATACAATATAAATACAACAGCTTTTCCATCGTATGAAATGAATAATTGCAAACAGTGTGAAAGTAATGGTCATTTCTGCGTTCCGGGCTACCCAGGCTTCACTCTAGGGCGTTGCTCCACCAGATCGAATAGCTAGGGACTTAGAATTCAATGCTAAAAGCATAAAATACAATAAAAATACAACAGATTTTCCATCGTTTGACAGAAATAATTGCAACCAGTGTGAAAGTAATGGTCACTTCTACGTTCCGGACAAACTGGGTTTCACTCTAGGGCGTTGCTCCACCAGATCGAATAGTTAGGGCCTAACAAGTCAACGCCAGAAGAATAAAATACAATACAAATACAACAGCTTTTCCATCGTATAAAACAAATAATAGCAACCAGTGTGATAGTTATGGACATTTCTACATTCCGAGCAACCTAGGCTTCACTCTAGGGCGTTGCTCCACCAGATCGAATAGTTAGGGCCTTAGAAGTCAAAGCCAGAAGCATAAAATACAATAAAAATACAACAGCTTTTCCTTCGTATAACAGGAATAATTGCAACCAGTGTGAAAGTAATGGTCATTTCTACGTTCCGGCTACCTAGGTTTCACTCTAGGGCGTTGATCCACCAGTGGGAATAGTTAGGGCCTAAGAAGTCAACGCCAGAAGCATAAAATACAATATAAATACAACAGATTTTCCATCGTATCAAACGAATAATTGCAACCAGTGTGAAAGTTATGGACATTTGTAAATTCCGGGCAACCTAGGCTTCACTCTAGGGCGTTGTACCACCGGATCGAATAGTTAGGGCCTAAGAAGTCAACGCCAGAAGCATAAAATACAATATAAATACAACAGTTTTTCCATCGTATAACAGGAATAATTGCAACCAGTGTGAATGTAATGGAATGTTCCACGTTCCGGGCAACCTAGGCTTCACTCTAGGGCAGTGCTCCACCAGATCAAATAGTTAGGGCCTAAGAAGTCAACGCCAGAAGCATAAAATACAATATAAATACAACAAATTTTCCATCGTATATAATGTATATTTGCAACCAGTGTGAAAGTAATGGTCATTTCTACGTTCCGGGCAACCCTGGCTTCACACTAGGGCGTTGCTCCACCAGATGGAGTAGTTAGGTCCTTAGAAGTCAACGCCAGAAGCGTAAAATACGACATAAATACAACAGCTTTTCCATCGTATAAAATGAATAATTGCAAACAGTGTGAAAGATATGGTCATTTCTACGTTCCGGGCGACCTAGTCTTCACTCTAGGGCTTCGCTTCGCCAGATCGAATAGCTAGGGCCTTTGAATTTAACGCCAGAAGTATGAAACACAATAAAAATACAACAGTTTTTCCATCGTATAACAGGAATAATTGCAACAGTGTGAAAGTAATGGTCATTTCTACGTTCCGGACAGACTAGGTTTCACACTAGGACGTTGCTCCACCAGATCGAATAGTTAGGCCCTAACAAGTCAACGCCAGAAGCATAAAATACAATATAAATACAACAGCTTTTCCATCGTATAAAACAAATAATAGCAACCAGTGTGATAGTTATGGACATTTCTACATTCCGAGCAAGCTAGTCTTCACTCTATGGCGTTGCTCCACCATATCGAATAGTTAGGGCCTTAGAAGTCAAAGCCAGAAGCATAAAATACAATAAAAATACAACAGTTTTTCCATCGTATAACAGGAATAATTGCAACCAGTGTGAAAGTAATGGTCATTTCTACGTTCCGGGCTACCTAGGTTTCACTCTAGGGCGTTGATCCACCAGTGGGAATAGTTAGGGCCTAAGAAGTCAACGCCAGAAGCATAAAATACAATATAAATACAACAGATTTTCCATCGTATCAAACGAATAATTGCAACCGGTGTGAAAGTTATGGACATTTGTACATTCCGGGCAACCTAGGCTTCACTCTAGGTCGTTGTACCACCAGATCGAATAGTTAGGGCCTAAGAAGTCAACGCCAGAAGCATAAAATACAATATAAATACAACAGTTTTTCCATCGTATAACAGGAATAATTGCAACCAGTGTGAATGTAATGGAATGTTCCACGTTCCGGGCAACCTAGGCTTCACTCTAGGGCGTAGCACCACCAGATTGAATGGTTAGGGCCTTAGAAGTCATCGCCAGGAGCATAAAATAGAATATAAATACAACAGCTTTGCCACCGTATAAAATGAGTAATTGCAAACAGTGTGAAAGTAATGGTCATTTCTACGTTCCGAGCAACCTAGGCTTAACCCTGGGGCGTTGCTCCGCTATATCGAATAGTTGGGTCCTTAGAAGTCAACGCCAGAAGCATAAAATAAGACATAAATACAACAGCTTTTCCATCGTATAAAATGAATAATTGCAACCAGTGTGAAAGATATGGTCATTTCTACGTTCCGGGCGACCTAGGCTTCACTCTAGGGCTTCGGTTCGCCAGATCGAATAGCTAGGGCCTTTGAATTCAACGCCAGAAGTATGAAACACAATAAAAATACAACAGTTTTTCCATCGTATAACAGGAATAATTGCAACAGTGTGAAAGTAATGGTCATTTCTACGTTCAGGGCAACCTAGGCTTCACTCTTGGGCGTTGTTCCACCAGATCGAATAGTTAGGGCCTAAGAAGTCAACGCCAGAAGAATAAAATACAGTATAAGTACAACAGTTTTTCCATCGTATAACAGGAATAATTGCAACCAGTGTGAAAGTAATGGTCATTTCTACGTTCCGGGCTACCTAGGTTTCACTCTAGGGCGTTGATCCACCAGTGGGAATAGTTAGGGCCTAAGTAGTCAACGCCAGAAGCATAAAATACAATATAAATACAACAGATTTTCCATCGTATCAAACGAATAATTGCAACCAGTGTGAAAGTTATGGACATTTGTAAATTCCGGGCAACCTAGGCTTCACTCTAGGGCGTTGTACCACCGGATCGAATAGTTAGGGCCTAAGAAGTCAACGCCAGAAGCATAAAATACAATATAAATACAACAGTTTTTCCATCGTATAACAGGAATAATTGCAACCAGTGAGAATGTAATGGAATGTCCCACGTTCCGGGCAACCTAGGCTTCACTCTAGGACAGTGCTCCACCAGATCAAATAGTTAGGGCCTAAGAAGTCAACGCCAGAAGCATAAAATACAATATAAATACAACAAATTTTCCATCGTATATAATGTATATTTGCAACCAGTGTGAAAGTAATGGTCATTTCTACATTCCGGGCAACCCTGGCTTCACACTAGGGCGTTGCTCCACCAGATGGAATAGTTAGGTCCTAAGAAGTCAACGCCAGAAGCATAAAATACAATATGAATACAACAGCTTTTCCATCGTATGTAACGTATATTTGCAAACAGTGTGAAAGTAATGGTCATTTCTACGTTCCGGGCAACCTTGGCTTCACACTAGGGCGTAGCTCCACTAGATTGAATATTTAGGGCCTTAGAAGTCATCGCCAGGAGCATAAAATAGAATATAAATACAACAGCTTTGCCACCGTATAAATTGAATAATTGCAAACAGTGTGAAAGTAATGGTCATTTCTACGTTCCGAGCAACCTAGGCCTCACTCTAGGGCGTTGCTCCACCAGATCGAATAGTTAGGTCCTTAGAAGTCAACGCCAGAAGCATAAAATACGACATAAATACAACAGCTTTTCCATCGTATAAAATGAATAATTGCAACCAGTGTGAAGGATATGGTCATTTCTACGTTCCGGGCGACCTAGGCTTCACTCTAGGGCATTGCTCCACCAGATCGAATAGTTAGGGCCTAAGAAGTCAACGCGGGAAGCATAAAATACAATATAAATACAACAGCTTTTCCATCGTATAAATCGAATAATTGCAACCAGTGTGAAAGTAATGGTCACTTCTACGTTCCGGACAAACTGGGTTTCACTCTAGGGCGTTGCTCCACCAGATCGAATAGTTAGGGCCTAACAAGTCAACGCCAGAAGAATAAAATACAATACAAATACAACAGCTTTTCCATCGTATAAAACAAATAATAGCAACCAGTGTGATAGTTATGGACATTTCTACATTCCGAGCAACCTAGGCTTCACTCTAGGGCGTTGCTCCACCAGATCGAATAGTTAGGGCCTTAGAAGTCAAAGCCAGAAGCATAAAATACAATAAAAGTACAACAGTTTTTCCATCGTATAAAAGGAATAATTGCAACCAGTGTGAAAGTAATGGTCATTTCTACGTTCCGGGCTACCTAGGTTTCACTCTAGGGCGTTGATCCACCAGTGGGAATAGTTAGGGCCTAAGTAGTCAACGCCAGAAGCATAAAATACAATATAAATACAACAGATTTTCCATCGTATCAAACGAATAATTGCAACCAGTGTGAAAGTTATGGACATTTGTAAATTCCGGGCAACCTAGGCTTCACTCTAGGGCGTTGTACCACCGGATCGAATAGTTAGGGCCTAAGAAGTCAACGCCAGAAGCATAAAATACAATATTAATACAACAGTTTTTCCATCGTATAACAGGAATAATTGCAACCAGTGAGAATGTAATGGAATGTCCCACGTTCCGGGCAACCTAGGCTTCACTCTAGGACAGTGCTCCACCAGATCAAATAGTTAGGGCCTAAGAAGTCAACGCCAGAAGCATAAAATACAATATAAATACAACAAATTTTCCATCGTATATAATGTATATTTGCAACCAGTGTGAAAGTAATGGTCATTTCTACATTCCGGGCAACCCTGGCTTCACACTAGGGCGTTGCTCCACCAGATGGAATAGTTAGGTCCTAAGAAGTCAACGCCAGAAGCATAAAATACAATATGAATACAACAGCTTTTCCATCGTATGTAACGTATATTTGCAAACAGTGTGAAAGTAATGGTCATTTCTACGTTCCGGGCAACCTTGGCTTCACACTAGGGCGTAGCTCCACTAGATTGAATATTTAGGGCCTTAGAAGTCATCGCCAGGAGCATAAAATAGAGTATAAATACAACAGCTTTGCCACCGTATAAATTGAATAATTGCAAACAGTGTGAAAGTAATGGTCATTTCTACGTTCCGAGCAACCTAGGCCTCACTCTAGGGCGTTGCTCCACCAGATCGAATAGTTAGGTCCTTAGAAGTCAACGCCAGAAGCATAAAATACGACATAAATACAACAGCTTTTCCATCGTATAAAATGAATAATTGCAACCAGTGTGAAGGATATGGTCATTTCTACGTTCCGGGCGACCTAGGCTTCACTCTAGGGCATTGCTCCACCAGATCGAATAGTTAGGGCCTAAGAAGTCAACGCGGGAAGCATAAAATACAATATAAATACAACAGCTTTTCCATCGTATAAATCGAATAATTGCAACCAGTGTGAATGTTATGGTCATTTCTACGTTCCGGGCAACCTAGGCTTCACCTTGGGGCGTTGTTCCACCAGATCGAACAGTTAGGGCCTAAGAAGTCAACGCCAGAAGAATAAAATACAATATAAATACAACAGCTTTTCCATCGTGTGAAATGAATAATTGCAAACAGTGTGAAAGTAATGGTCATTTCTGCGTTCCGGGCTACCCAGGCTTCACTCTAGGGCGTTGCTCCACCAGATCGAATAGCTAGGGACTTAGAATTCAATGCTAAAAGCATAAAATACAATAAAAATACAACAGATTTTCCATCGTTTGACAGAAATAATTGCAACCAGTGTGAAAGTAATGGTCACTTCTACGTTCCGGACAAACTGGGTTTCACTCTAGGGCGTTGCTCCACCAGATCGAATAGTTAGGGCCTAACAAGTCAACGCCAGAAGAATAAAATACAATACAAATACAACAGCTTTTCCATCGTATAAAACAAATAATAGCAACCAGTGTGATAGTTATGGACATTTCTACATTCCGAGCAACCTAGGCTTCACTCTAGGGCGTTGCTCCACCAGATCGAATAGTTAGGGCCTTAGAAGTCAAAGCCAGAAGCATAAAATACAATAAAAATACAACAGCTTTTCCTTCGTATAACAGGAATAATTGCAACCAGTGTGAAAGTAATGGTCATTTCTACGTTCCGGCTACCTAGGTTTCACTCTAGGGCGTTGATCCACCAGTGGGAATAGTTAGGGCCTAAGAAGTCAACGCCAGAAGCATAAAATACAATATAAATACAACAGATTTTCCATCGTATCAAACGAATAATTGCAACCAGTGTGAAAGTTATGGACATTTGTAAATTCCGGGCAACCTAGGCTTCACTCTAGGGCGTTGTACCCCCGGATCGAATAGTTAGGGCCTAAGAAGTCAACGCCAGAAGCATAAAATACAATATAAATACAACAGTTTTTCCATCGTATAACAGGAATAATTGCAACCAGTGTGAATGTAATGGAATGTTCCACGTTCCGGGCAACCTAGGCTTCACTCTAGGGCAGTGCTCCACCAGATCAAATAGTTAGGGCCTAAGAAGTCAACGCCAGAAGCATAAAATACAATATAAATACAACAAATTTTCCATCGTATATAATGTATATTTGCAACCAGTGTGAAAGTAATGGTCATTTCTACGTTCCGGGCAACCCTGGCTTCACACTAGGGCGTTGCTCCACCAGATGGAGTAGTTAGGTCCTTAGAAGTCAACGCCAGAAGCGTAAAATACGACATAAATACAACAGCTTTTCCATCGTATAAAATGAATAATTGCAAACAGTGTGAAAGATATGGTCATTTCTACGTTCCGGGCGACCTAGTCTTCACTCTAGGGCTTCGCTTCGCCAGATCGAATACCTAGGGCCTTTGAATTTAACGCCAGAAGTATGAAACACAATAAAAATACAACAGTTTTTCCATCGTATAACAGGAATAATTGCAACAGTGTGAAAGTAATGGTCATTTCTACGTTCCGGACAGACTAGGTTTCACACTAGGACGTTGCTCCACCAGATCGAATAGTTAGGCCCTAACAAGTCAACGCCAGAAGCATAAAATACAATATAAATACAACAGCTTTTCCATCGTATAAAACAAATAATAGCAACCAGTGTGATAGTTATGGACATTTCTACATTCCGAGCAAGCTAGTCTTCACTCTATGGCGTTGCTCCACCATATCGAATAGTTGGGGCCTTAGAAGTCAAAGCCAGAAGCATAAAATACAATAAAAATACAACAGTTTTTCCATCGTATAACAGGAATAATTGCAACCAGTGTGAAAGTAATGGTCATTTCTACGTTCCGGGCTACCTAGGTTTCACTCTAGGGCGTTGATCCACCAGTGGGAATAGTTAGGGCCTAAGAAGTCAACGCCAGAAGCATAAAATACAATATAAATACAACAGATTTTCCATCGTATCAAACGAATAATTGCAACCCGTGTGAAAGTTATGGACATTTGTACATTCCGGGCAACCTAGGCTTCACTCTAGGTCGTTGTACCACCAGATCGAATAGTTAGGGCCTAAGAAGTCAACGCCAGAAGCATAAAATACAATATAAATACAACAGTTTTTCCATCGTATAACAGGAATAATTGCAACCAGTGTGAATGTAATGGAATGTTCCACGTTCCGGGCAACCTAGGCTTCACTATAGGGCGTAGCACCACCAGATTGAATGGTTAGGGCCTTAGAAGTCATCGCCAGGAGCATAAAATAGAATATAAATACAACAGCTTTGCCACCGTATAAAATGAGTAATTGCAAACAGTGTGAAAGTAATGGTCATTTCTACGTTCCGAGCAACCTAGGCTTAACTCTGGGGCGTTGCTCCGCTATATCGAATAGTTAGGTCCTTAGAAGTCAACGCCAGAAGCATAAAATAAGACATAAATACGACAGCTTTTCCATCGTATAAAATGAATAATTGCAACCAGTGTGAAAGATATGGTCATTTCTACGTTCCGGGCGACCTAGGCTTCACTCTAGGGCTTCGGTTCGCCAGATCGAATAGCTAGGGCCTTTGAATTCAACGCCAGAAGTATGAAACACAATAAAAATACAACAGTTTTTCCATCGTATAACAGGAATAATTGCAACAGTGTGAAAGTAATGGTCATTTCTACGTTCAGGGCAACCTAGGCTTCACTCTTGGGCGTTGTTCCACCAGATCGAATAGTTAGGGCCTAAGAAGTCAACGCCAGAAGAATAAAATACAGTATAAGTACATCAGTTTTTCCATCATATAACAGGAATAAAGCGACGAGTTTGAAAGTGATGGTCATTTCTACGTTCCGGGCACCCTAGGCTTCACTCTAGGGCATTGCTCCACCAGATCGAATAGTTAGGGCCTAAGAAGTCAACGCTGGAAGCATAAAATACAAAATAAATACAACAGCTTTTCCATCGTATCAAACGAATAATTGCAACCAGTGTGAAAGTAATGGTCATTTCTACGTTCCGGGCTACCTAGGTTTCACTCTATGTCGTTCATCCACCAGTGGGAATAGTTAGGGCCTAAGAAGTCAACGCCAGAAGCATAAAATACAATATAAATACAACAGATTTTCCATCGTATAACAGGAATAATTGCAACCAGTGTCAAAGTAATGGAATGTTCCACGTTCCGGGCAACCTAGGCTTTACTGTAGGGCAGAGCTCCACCAGATCAGATAGTTAGGGCCTAAGAAGTCAACGCCAGAAGCATAAAATACAATATGAATACAACAGCTTTTCCATCGTATATAATGTATATTTGCAAACAGTGTGAAAGTAATGGTCATTTCTACGTTCCGGGCAACCTTGGCTTCACACTAGGGCGTAGCTCCACTAGATTGAATATTTAGGGCCTTAGAAGTCATCGCCTGGAGCATAAAATAGAATATAAATACAACAGCTTTGCCACCGTATAAATTGAATAATTGCAAACAGTGTGAAAGTAATGGTCATTTCTACGTTCCGAGCAACCTAGGCCTCACTCTAGGGCGTTGCTCCACCAGATCGAATAGTTAGGTCCTTAGAAGTCAACGCCAGAAGCATAAAATACAATATAAATACAACAAATTTTCCATCGTATATAATGTATATTTGCAACCAGTGTGAAAGTAATGGTCATTTCTACGTTCCGGGCAACCCTGGCTTCACACTAGGGCGTTGCTCCACCAGATGGAGTAGTTAGGTCCTTAGAAGTCAGCGCCAGAAACGTAAAATACGACATAAATACAACAGCTTTTCCATCGTATAAAATGAATAATTGCAAACAGTGTGAAAGATATGGTCATTTCTACGTTCCGGGCGACCTAGTCTTCACTCTAGGGCTTCGCTTCGCCAGATCGAATAGCTAGGGCCTTTGAATTTAACGCCAGAAGTATGAAACACAATAAAAATACAACAGTTTTTCCATCGTATAACAGGAATAATTGCAACAGTGTGAAAGTAATGGTCATTTCTACTTTCAGGGCAACCTAGGCTTCCACTCTTGGGCGTTGTTCCACCAGATCGAATAGTTAGGGCCTAAGAAGTCAACGCCGGAAGCATAAAATACAATATAAATACAACAGCTTTTCCATCGTATAAATCGAATAATTGCAACTAGTGTGAATGTTATGGTCATTTCTACGTTCCGGGCAACCTAGGCTTCACCTTAGTGTGTTGTTCCACCAGATCGAATAGTTAGGGCCTAAGAAGTCAACGCCAGAAGAATAAAATACAATATAAATACAACAGCTTTTCCATCGTATGAAATGAATAATTGCAAACAGTGAGAATGTAATGGAATGTTCCAAGTTCCGGGCAACCTAGGCTTCACTCTAGGGCAGTGCTCCACCAGATCAAATAGTTAGGGCCTAAGAAGTCAACGCCAGAAGCATAAAATACAATATAAATACAACAAATTTTCCATCGTATATAATGTATATTTGCAACCAGTGTGAAAGTAATGGTCATTTCTACGTTCCGGGCAACCCTGGCTTCACACTAGGGCGTTGCTCCACCAGATGGAATAGTTAGGTCCTAAGAAGTCAACGCCAGAAGCATAAAATACAATATGAATACAACAGCTTTTCCATCGTATGTAATGTATATTTGCAAACAGTGTGAAAGTAATGGTCATTTCTACGTACCGGGCAACCTTGGCATCACACTAGGGCGTAGCTCCACTAGATTGAATATTTAGGGCCTTAGAAGTCATCGCCAGGAGCATAAAATAGAATATAAATACAACAGCTTTGCCACCGTATAAATTGAATAATTGCAAACAGTGTGAAAGTAATGGTCATTTCTTCGTTCCGAGGAACCTAGGCCTCACTCTAGGGCGTTGCTCCACCAGATCGAATAGTTAGGTCCTTAGAAGTCAACGCCAGAAGCATAAAATAAGACATAAATACAACAGCTTTTCCATCGTATAAAATGAATAATTGCAACCAGTGTGAAGGATATGGTCATTTCTACGTTCCGGGCGACCTAGGCTTCACTCTAGGGCATTGCTCCACCAGATCGAATAGTTAGGGCCTAAGAAGTCAACGCCGGAAGCATAAAATACAATATAAATACAACAGATTTTCCATCGTATAAATCGAATAATTGCAACCAGTGTGAATGTTATTTTCATTTCTACGTTCCGGGCAACCTAGGCTTCACCTTGGGGCGTTGTTCCACCAGATCGAACAGTAAGGGCCTAAGAAGTCAACGCCAGAAGAATAAAATACAATATAAATACAACAGCTTTTCCATCGTATGAAATGAATAATTGCAACCAGTGTCAAAGTAATGGAATGTTCCACGTTCCGGGCAACCTAGGCTTTACTGTAGGGCAGTGCTCCACCAGATCAAATAGTTAGGGCCTAAGAAGTCAACGCCAGAAGCATAAAATACAATATGAATACAACAGCTTTTCCATCGTATATAATGTATATTTGCAAACAGTGTGAAAGTAATGGTCATTTCTACGTTCCGGGCAACCTTGGCTTCACACGAGGGCGTAGCTCCACTAGATTGAATATTTAGGGCCTTAGAAGTCATCGCCTGGAGCATAAAATAGAATATAAATACAACAGCTTTTCCATCGTATAAAATGAATAATTGCAACCAGTGTTAAGGATATGGTCATTTCTACGTTCCGGGCGACCTAGGCTTCACTCTAGGGCATTGCTCCACCAGATCGAATAGTTAGGGCCTAAGAAGTCAACGCCGGAAGCATAAAATACAATATAAATACAACAGCTTTTCCATCGTATAAATCGAATAATTGCAACCAGTGTGAATGTTATGGTCATTTCTACGTTCCGGGCAACCTAGGCTTCACCTTGGGGCGTTGTTCCACCAGATCGAACAGTTAGGGCCTACGAAGTCAACGCCAGAAGAATAAAATACAATATAAATACAACAGCTTTTCCATCGTATGAAATGAATAATTGCAAACAGTGTGAAAGTAATGGTCATTTCTGCGTTCCGGGCTACCCAGACTTCACTCTAGGGCGTTGCTCCACCAGATCGAATAGCTAGGGACTTAGAATTCAATGCTAAAAGCATAAAATACAATAAAAATACAACAGATTTTCCATCGTTTGACAGAAATAATTGCAACCAGTGTGAAAGTAATGGTCACTTCTACGTTCCGGACAAACTGGGTTTCACTCTAGGGCGTTGCTCCACCAGATCGAATAGTTAGGGCCTAACAAGTCAACGCCAGAAGCATAAAATACAATACAAATACAACAGCTTTTCCATCGTATAAAACAAATAATAGCAACCAGTGTGATAGTTATGGACATTTCTACATTCCGAGCAACCTAGGCTTCACTCTAGGGCGTTGCTCCACCAGATCGAATAGTTAGGGCCTTAGAAGTCAAAGCCAGAAGCATAAAATACAATAAAAATACAACAGTTTTTCCATCGTATAACAGGAATAATTGCAACCAGTGTGAAAGTAATGGTCATTTCTACGTTCCGGCTACCTAGGTTTCACTCTAGGGCGTTGATCCACCAGTGGGAATAGTTAGGGCCTAAGAAGTCAACGCCAGAAGCATAAAATACAATTTAAATACAACAGTTTTTCCATCGTATAAAAGGAATAATTGCAACCAGTGTGAATGTAATGGAATGTTCCACGTTCCGGGCAACCTAGGCTTCACTCTAGGGCAGTGCTCCACCAGATCAAATAGTTAGGGCCTAAGAAGTCAACGCCAGAAGCATAAAATACAATATAAATACAACAAATTTTCCATCGTATATAATGTATATTTGCAACCAGTGTGAAAGTAGTGGTCATTTCTACGTTCCGGGCAACCCTGGCTTCACACTAGGGCGTTGCTCCACCAGATGGAGTAGTTAGGTCCTTAGAAGTCAGCGCCAGAAACGTAAAATACGACATAAATACAACAGCTTTTCCATCGTATAAAATGAATAATTGCAAACAGTGTGAAAGATATGGTCATTTCTACGTTCCGGGCGACCTAGTCTTCACTCTAGGGCTTCGCTTCGCCAGATCGAATAGCTAGGGCCTTTGAATTTAACGCCAGAAGTATGAAACACAATAAAAATACAACAGTTTTTCCATCGTATAACAGGAATAATTGCAACAGTGTGAAAGTAATGGTCATTTCTACGTTCAGGGCAACCTAGGCTTCCACTCTTGGGCGTTGTTCCACCAGATCGAATAGTTAGGGCCTAAGAAGTCAACGCCGGAAGCATAAAATACAATATAAATACAACAGCTTTTCCATCGTATAAATCGAATAATTGCAACTAGTGTGAATGTTATGGTCATTTCTACGTTCCGGGCAACCTAGGCTTCACCTTAGTGTGTTGTTCCACCAGATCGAATAGTTAGGGCCTAAGAAGTCAACGCCAGAAGAATAAAATACAATATAAATACAACAGCTTTTCCATCGTATGAAATGAATAATTGCAAACAGTGAGAATGTAATGGAATGTTCCAAGTTCCGGGCAACCTAGGCTTCACTCTAGGGCAGTGCTCCACCAGATCAAATAGTTAGGGCCTAAGAAGTCAACGCCAGAGGCATAAAATACAATATAAATACAACAAATTTTCCATCGTATATAATGTATATTTGCAACCAGTGTGAAAGTAATGGTCATTTCTACGTTCCGGGCAACCCTGGCTTCACACTAGGGCGTTGCTCCACCAGATGGAATAGTTAGGTCCTAAGAAGTCAACGCCAGAAGCATAAAATACAATATGAATACAACAGCTTTTCCATCGTATGTAATGTATATTTGCAAACAGTGTGAAAGTAATGGTCATTTCTACGTTCCGGGCAACCTTGGCATCACACTAGGGCGTAGCTCCACTAGATTGAATATTTAGGGCCTTAGAAGTCATCGCCAGGAGCATAAAATAGAATATAAATACAACAGCTTTGCCACCGTATAAATTGAATAATTGCAAACAGTGTGAAAGTAATGGTCATTTCTACGTTCCGAGCAACCTAGGCCTCACTCTAGGGCGTTGCTCCACCAGATCGAATAGTTAGGTCCTTAGAAGTCAACGCCAGAAGCATAAAATACGACATAAATACAACAGCTTTTCCATCGTATAAAATGAATAATTGCAACCAGTGTGAAGGATATGGTCATTTCTACGTTCCGGGCGACCTAGGCTTCACTCTAGGGCATTGCTCCACCAGATCGAATAGTTAGGGCCTAAGAAGTCAACGCCGGAAGCATAAAATACAATATAAATACAACAGATTTTCCATCGTATAAATCGAATAATTGCAACCAGTGTGAATGTTATGGTCATTTCTACGTTCCGGGCAACCTAGGCTTCACCTTGGGGCGTTGTTCCACCAGATCGAACAGTAAGGGCCTAAGAAGTCAACGCCAGAAGAATAAAATACAATATAAATACAACAGCTTTTCCATCGTATGAAATGAATAATTGCAAACAGTGTGAAAGTAATGGTCATTTCTGCGTTCCGGGCTACCCAGGCTTCACTCTAGGGCGTTGCTCCACCAGATCGAATAGCTAGGGACTTAGAATTCAATGCTAAAAGCATAAAATACAATAAAAATACAACAGATTTTCCATCGTTTGACAGAAATAATTGCAACCAGTGTGAAAGTAATGGTCACTTCTACGTTCCGGACAAACTGGGTTTCACTCTAGGGCGTTGCTCCACCAGATCGAATAGTTAGGGCCTAACAAGTCAACGCCAGAAGCATAAAATACAATACAAATACAACAGCTTTTCCATCGTATAAAACAAATAATAGCAACCAGTGTGATAGTTATGGACATTTCTACATTCCGAGCAACCTAGGCTTCACTCTAGGGCGTTGCTCCACCAGATCTAATAGTTAGGGCCTTAGAAGTCAAAGCCAGAAGCATAAAATACAATAAAAATACAACAGTTTTTCCATCGTATAACAGGAATAATTGCAACCAGTGTGAAAGTAATGGTCATTTCTACGTTCCGGCTACCTAGGTTTCACTCTAGGGCGTTGATCCACCAGTGGGAATAGTTAGGGCCTAAGAAGTCAACGCCAGAAGCATAAAATACAATATAAATACAACAGATTTTCCATCGTATCAAACGAATAATTGCAACCAGTGTGAAAGTTATGGACATTTGTAAATTCCGGGCAACCTAGGCTTCACTCTAGGGCGTTGTACCACCGGATCGAATAGTTAGGGCCTAAGAAGTCAACGCCAGAAGCATAAAATACAATATAAACACAACAGTTTTTCCATCGTATAACAGGAATAATTGCAACCAGTGTGAATGTAATGGAATGTTCCACGTTCCGGGCAACCTAGGCTTCACTCTAGGGCAGTGCTCCACCAGATCAAATAGTTAGGGCCTAAGAAGTCAACGCCAGAAGCATAAAATACAATATAAATACAACAAATTTTCCATCGTATATAATGTATATTTGCAACCAGTGTGAAAGTAATGGTCATTTCTACGTTCCGGGCAACCCTGGCTTCACACTAGGGCGTTGCTCCACCAGATGGAGTAGTTAGGTCCTTAGAAGTCAACGCCAGAAGCGTAAAATACGACATAAATACAACAGCTTTTCCATCGTATAAAATGAATAATTGCAAACAGTGTGAAAGATATGGTCATTTCTACGTTCCGGGCGACTTAGTCTTCACTCTAGGGCTTCGCTTCGCCAGATCGAATATCTAGGGCCTTTGAATTTAACGCCAGAAGTATGAAACACAATAAAAAGACAACAGTTTTTCCATCGTATAACAGGAATAATTGCAACAGTGTGAAAGTAATGGTCATTTCTACGTTCAGGGCAACCTAGGCTTCCACTCTTGGGCGTTGTTCCACCAGATCGAATAGTTAGGGCCTAAGAAGTCAACGCCGGAAGCATAAAATACAATATAGATACAACAGCTTTTCCATCGTATAAATCGAATAATTGCAACTAGTGTGAATGTTATGGTCATTTCTACGTTCCGGGCAACCTAGGCTTCACCTTAGTGTGTTGTTCCACCAGATCGAATAGTTAGGGCCTAAGAAGTCAA
Source organism: Calliopsis andreniformis (assembly GCF_051401765.1). NCBI lineage: Eukaryota > Metazoa > Arthropoda > Insecta > Hymenoptera > Andrenidae > Calliopsis > Calliopsis andreniformis. The sequence goes on from NC_135072.1 coordinate 8,412,605, forward strand.
CGCCAGAAGAATAAAATACAATATAAATACAACAGCTTTTCCATCGTATGAAATGAATAATTGCAAACAGTGTGAAAGTAATGGTCACTTCTGCGTTCCGGGCTACCCAGGCTTCACTCTAGGGCGTTGCTCCACCAGATCGAATAGCTAGGGACTTAGAATTCAACGCTAAAAGCATAAAATACAATAAAAATACAACAGATTTTCCATCGTTTGACAGAAATAATTGCAAGCAGTGTGAAAGTAATGGTCACTTCTACGTTCCGGACAAACTAGGTTTCACTCTAGGGCGTTGCTCCACCAGATCGAATAGTTAGGGCCTAACAAGTCAACGCCAGAAGCATAAAATACAATACAAATACAACAGCTTTTCCATCGTATAAAACAAATAATAGCAACCAGTGTGATAGTTATGGACATTTCTACATTCCGAGCAACCTAGGCTTCACCCTAGGGCGTTGCTCCATCAGATCGAATAGTTAGGGCCTTAGAAGTCAAAGCCAGAAGAATAAAATACAATAAAAATACAACAGTTTTTCCATCGTATAACAGAAATAATTGCAACCAGTGTGAAAGTAATGGTCATTTCTACTTTCCGGGCTACCTAGCTTTCACTCTAGGGCGTTGGTCCACCTGTGGGAATAGTTAGGGCCTAAGAAGTCAACGCCAGAAGCATAAAATACAATATAAATACAACAGATTTTCCATCGCATCAAACGAATAATTGCAACCAGTGTGAAAGTTATGGACATTTGTAAATTCCGGGCAATCTAGGCTTCACTGTAGGGCGTTGTACCACCGGATCGAATAGTTAGGGCCTAAGAAGTCAACGCCAGAAGCATAAAATACAATACAAATACAACAGTTTTTCCATCGTATAACAGGAATAATTGCAACCAGTGTGAATGTAATGGAACGTTCCACGTTCCGGGCAACCTAGGCTTCACTCTAGGGCAGTGCTCCACCAGATCAAATAGTTAGGGCCTAAGAAGTCAACGCCAGAAGCATAAAATACAATATAAATAAAACAAATTATCCATCGTATATAATGTATATTTGCAACCAGTGTGAAAGTAATGGTCATTTCTACGTTCCGGGCAACCTTGGCTTTACACTAGGGCGTAGCACCACCAGATTGAATGGTTAGGGACTTACAATTCAACGCCAGAACCATAGAATACAATAAAAATTCAACAGTTTTTCCATCGTATAAAAAGAATATTTGCAACCAGTCTGAAAGTAATGGTCATTTCTACGCTTCGGGCAACATACGCTTCACTATTGGACGTTGCCCCACGAGATCGAATAGCTACGACCTTAGAAGTCAACACCTGAAACATAAAATACAATAAAAATACAACAGTTTCTCCATCGTATAGCATGAATAATTGCAACCAGTGTGAAAGTAATGGTCATTTCTACGTTCCGGGCAAGCTAGGCTTCAGCCTAGGGTGTTGTTTAACCAGATCGAATAGTTAGGACCTAGGAAGTCAACGCCAGGAGAATAAAATACAATATAAGTACAACAGCTTTTCCATCGTTTAAAACGGATAATTGCAACCAGTGTGAATGTTATGGTCATTTCTACGTTCCGGGCAACCTACGTTTCACGCTATGGCGTTCCTCCACCAGATGGAATAGTTGTGGCCTAAGAAGTCAAAGCCAGATGCACCAAATACATAATAAATACAACAGTTTTTTCATCGTATAAAACGAATAATTGCAAGCAGTGTGAAAGTAATGGTCATTTCTACGTTCCGGGCTACCTAGGCTTCACTCTAGGGCGTTGCTCCACCAGATCGAATAGTTAGGGCCTTAGAAGTCAACACCAGGAGCATAAAATACAGTATAAAAACAACAGTTTTTCCATCGTATAAAACGAATAATTGCAACCAGTGTGAAAATTATGGACATTTCTACATTCCGAGCAACCTAGGCTTCACTCTAGGGCGTTGCTCCACCAGATCGAACGGTTAGGGACTTAGTAGTCAACGCCAGAAGCATAAAATACGATAAAGATGCAACAGTTTTTCCAACGTATAAAACGAATAATTGCAACCAGTGTGAAAGATATGGTCATTTCTACGTTCCGGGCAACCTAGGCTTCACTCCAGGGCGTTCCTCCACCAGATCGAACAGGTAGGGCCTTAGAAGTCAAAGCCCGAAGCATAAAATACAAAATAAACAGAACAGTCTTTCCATTGTATAAAACGAATAATTATAATAAATAATTATAAAAATAACGCTTCACATTCACACAGGTTGCAATTATTCCTGTTATACGAGGGCAAAACAGTTGTATCTTTATTGTATTCTATGCTTCGGGCATTGACTTCTTCGCCCTACCTATTCGATTTGGTGGAGCAACGCCCTGGAGTGAAGCCTAGGTTGCCCGGAACGAAGAAATGACCATCTATTTCACACTGGTTGCAATTATTCCTTTTATACGGTGTAAAAAATGTTGTATTTTTATTGTATTTTATGCTTCGTGCGTTGACTTCTAAGGCCCAAACTATTCGCTCTGGTGGAGCAACGCCCTAGGGTGAAGCCTAGGTGGCCCGGAACGTAGAAATGACCATAACTTTCAAACTGGTTGCAAATATTCGTTTTATACGATGGAAAAACTGTTGCATTTTTATTGTATTTTCTGCTTCTGGCTTCGTCTTTTACGGTCCTACCCATTCGATCTGGTGTGGCAACGTCCAAGATTGAAATCAATGTTGCTGGAACGTAGAAATGACCGTAACTTTCACACTGGTTCCAATTATTCGTTTTATACAATTGAAAAACAGTTGTATTTATAATGTATTTTATGCTTCTGGCGTTGACTTCGTAGGTCGTAGGTTTCGATGTGGTGGAGCAACGCCCTAGAGTAAAGCCTAGGTTGCCCGGAACGTAGAAATGACCATTACTTTCACACTGGTTGCAAATATTCGTTTTATACGATGGAGAAGCTGTTGTATTTATATTGTATTTTATGCTTCTGGCGTTGACTTCTTAGGCCCTAACTATTCGGTCTGGTGGGACAACGCCCCAGAGTGAAGCCTAGGTTGCACGGAACGTAGAAATGATCATAACTTTCACACCGGTTGCAATTGTTCGTTTTACACAATGGAAAAACTGTTCTATTTATCTTGTATTTTATGCTTCGGGCGTTCACTTCTAAGGCCATAACTATTCGATCTGGTGGAGCAACGCCCTAGAGTGAAGCCTAGGTTGCCCGGAACGTAGAAATGACCATATCTTTCACACTGGCTGCAATTATTCGTTTTATACGATGGAAAAACTGTTGTATTTATTTTGTATTTGGTGCTCCTGGCGTTGACTTGTTAGGCCCTAACTATTGGATCTGGTGGACCGACGCCCTAGAGTGAAGCCTAGGTTGCCCGGAACGTAGAAATGACCATCACTTTCACACTGGCTGCAATTATTCCCGTTATACGATTTAAAAACTGTTGTATTTTTATTGTATTTTATGTTTCGGGCGTTGACTTCTAAGGTCCTAGCTATTGGATCTGGTGGAGCAACGCCCTAGAGTGTAGCCTCGGTTGCCCGGATCGTACAAGTGACCATTACTTTCACACTGGCTGCAATTATTCCCGTTATACGATTTAAAAACTGTTGTATTTTTATTGTATTTTATGTTTCGGGCGTTGACTTCTAACGCCCTAGCTATACGATCCGGTGGAGCAACGCCCTAGAGTGTAGCCTCGGTTGCCCGAAACGTAGAAATGACCATGACATTCGCACTGGTTGCAATTATTCCTGTTATACGATGCAAAAACTGTTGTACCTTTATTGTATTTTATGGTTCGGTCATTGACTTCTATGGCCCTACCTATTCGATCTGGTGTAGCAACGCCCTAGAGTCAAGCCTAGGTTGCCCGGATCGTAGAAATGACCAGTACGATCACACTGGTTGCAGTTATTCCTGTTATACGATGGAAAAGCTGTTGTACTTATATTGTATTTTATGCTCCTGGTGTTGACTTCTTAGGCCCTAACTATTCGATGAGGTGGAGCAACGCCCTAGAGTGAAGCCCAGGTTGCCCGGAACGTAGAAACGACCATTACTTTCACACTTGTTGAAATTATTTGTTTTATATGATGGAAAAGCTGTTGTATTTATATTGTATTTTGTGCTTCTGGCGTTGACTTCTAAGGGAGTAGCTATTCGATGTGGAGGAGCAACGCCCTAGAGTGAAGCCTAGGTTGCCCGTAACGTAGAAATGACCATTACTTTCACACTGTTTGCAATTAATCATTTCATACGATGGAAGATGTGTTGTATTTATATTGTATTTTATGCTTCTGGCGTTTACTTCTAAGGCCGTAGCTATTCGATGTGGTGGAGCAACACCCTGGAGTGAAGCCTAGGGTGCCCGGAATGTAGAAACGACCATTACTTTCACACTGGTTGCTGTTATTTCCGTTATACGATGGAAAGGCTGTTGTAATTATATTGTATTTTATGCTCCTGGTGTTGACTTCTTAGGCCCAAACTATTCGATGTGGTGGAGCAACGCCCTAGAGTGAAGCCCAGCTTGCCCGGAACGTATAAATGATCATTACTTTCACACTGTTTGCAATTATTCATTTTATACGGCGGAAAAACTGTTGTATTTATATTGTATTTTATGCTTCTGGCGTTTACTTCTTAGGCCCAAACTATTCGATGTGGTGGAGCAACGCCCTAGAGTGAAGCCCAGATTGCCCGGAAAGTAGAAATGACCGTTACATTCACACTGGTTGCAATTATTCCTGTTATACCATGGAAAACTGTTGTATATATATTGCATTTTGTGCTTCTGGCGTAGACTTCTTAGGCCCTATCTATTCGACCTGAGGGAGCAACGCCATAGAGTCAAGCCTATGTTGCCCGGAACGTAGAGATGACCATACCTTTCACACTGGTTGCAATTATTCCTGTCATACAATGGAAACACTTCTGAATTTCTATTGTATTTTATGCTTCTGGCGCTGACCTCGTAGGCCCTAACTATTCGAAATGGTGGAGCAACGCCCTAGAGTCAAGCCTAGGTTGTCCCGAACGTAGAAATGACCATAACTTTCACACTGGTTGGAATTATTCGTTTTATACGATGGAAAAGCTGTTGTATTTATATTGTATTTTATGCTTCAAGCGTTGACTTCTAAGGCTGTAGCTATTCCGTGTGGTGGAGCAACGCCCTATAGTGAAGCCTATTTTGTCCGGACGTAGAAATGACAATTACCTTCACACTGGTTGCAATTATTCCTGTTATACGATGGAAAAGCGGTTGCATTTATATTGTATTTTATGCTCCTGGTGTTTACTTCTTAGGCCCTAACTATTCGATCTGATGGAGCAGCGCCCTAGAGTGAAGCCAAGGTTGACCGGAACGTGGAAATGATCATTACCCTCACACTTGTTGCAATTACTCCTGTTCTACGATGGAAAAACTGTTGTCTTTATATTGATTTTTATGCTCCTGGTGTTGACATCTTAGGCCCTAACTATTCCATCTGGTGGAACAGCGCCCTAGAGTGAAGCCTAGGTTGCCGGAAGAGTGGAAATGACCATTACTTTCACACTGTTTGCAATTATTCATTTTATACGATTGCAAAAGCTGTTGAATTTGTATTGTATTTTATGCTTCTGGCGTTGACTTCAAAGGTCCTAACTATTCGTTCTGGTGCAGCAGCGCCCTAGAGTGAAGCCATGGTTGGCCGGAACGCAGAAATGACCATTACCCTCACACTTGTTACAATTATTCCTGCTTTACGATGGAAAAACTGTTGTATTTATATTGTTTTTTATGCTCCTGGTGTTGACATCTTAGGCCCTAACTATTCCATCTGGTGGAACAGCGCCCTGGAGTGAAGCCTAGGTTGCCGGAAGCGTGGAAATGACCATTACTTTCACACTGTTTTCAATTATTCAGTTCTTACGATGGAAAAGCTGTTGTATTTGTATTGTATCTTATGCTTCAGGCGCTGACTTCTAAGGCCGTGGCTATTCGATGCGGTGAACCAACGCCCAAGTGTGAAACCTGGGTTGCCGGGAACGTAGAAATGACCATTACTTTCTCACTGTTTCCAATTATTCATTTTATACGATGGAAAACTGTTGTATTTATATTGTCTTTTAAGCTTCTGGCGTTTACTTCTGAGGCCGTAGTTATTCGATGTGGTGGAGCAACGCCCTAGAGTCAAGCCTAGGTTGCCCGGAACGTAGATATGACCATAACTTTAACACTGGTTGCAATTACTCGTTTTATACGATGGAAATGCTGTTGTATTTATATTGTCTTTTAAGCTTTTGGCGTTTACTTCTAAGGCCGTAGTTATTTGATGTGGTGGAGCAACGCCCTAGAGTGAAGCCTAGGTTGCCCAGAAAGCAGAAATGACTGTTACTTTCACACTGGTTGCAATTATTCCTGTTATACCATGGAAAACCGTTGTATGCATATTGCATTTTGTGCTACTGGCGTAGACTTCTTAGGCCCTATCTATTCGACCTGATGGAGCAACGCCCTATGGTGAAGCCTAGGTTGCCCGGAACGTAGAAATGACCATTAACTTCACACTGGTTGCAGTTATTCCCGTTATACGATGGAAAACCTATTGTATTTATATTGTATTTTATTCTTCTGGCGATGATTTCTTAGGCCCTAACTATTCGATCTGGTGGAGCAACGCCATAGAGTCAAGCCTATGTTGCCCGGAACGTGGAGATGACCAAATCTTTCACACTGGTTGCAATTACTCGTTTTATATGATGGAAAAGCTGTTGTATTTATATTGTATTTTAAGCTTCTGGCGTCGACTTCTAAGGCCGCAGCTATTCGATGTGGTGGAGCAACACCCTAGAGTGAAGCCTAGATTGCCACGAAAGTAGAAATGACCGTTACATTCACACTGGTTGCAATTATTCCTGTTACACCATGGAAACCTGTTGTATTTATATTGCATTTTGTTCTTCGGGCGTCGACTTCTTAGGCCCTAACTGTTCGATCTGATGGAGCAACGCCCTATAGTGAAGCCTAGGTTGCCTGGAACGTAGTAATGACCATTACCTTCACACTGGTTGCAATTATTCCTGTTATACGATGGAAAATCTGTTGCATTTGTATTGTATTTTATGCTACTGGTGTTTACTTCTTAGGCTATAACTATTCGATCTGGTGGAGCAGCGACCTAGAGTGAAGCCTATGTTGCCAGGGACGTAGAAATGACCATTACCCTCACACTTGTTGCAATTATTCCTGGTATAGGATGGAAAACCTGTTGTATTTATATTGTATTTTACGCTTCGGGCGTTCACTTCTAAGGCCGTAGCTATTCGATGTGGAGGAGCAACGCCCTAGAGTGAAGCCTAGGTTGCCCGTAACGTAGAAATGACCATTACTTTCACACTGTTTGCAATTATTCCTGTTACACGATGGAAAACCTGTTGTATTTATATTGTATTTTACGCTTCGGGCGTTCACTTCTAAGGCCGTAGCTATTCGATGTGGAGGAGCAACGCCCTAGAGTGAAGCCTAGGTTGCCCGTAACGTAGAAATGACCATTACTTTCACACTGGTTGCTGTTATTTCTGTTATACGATGGAAAGGCTGTTGTAATTATATTGTATTTTATGCTCCTGGTGTTGACTTCTTAGGCCCAAACTATTCGATGTGGTGGAGCAACGCCCTAGAGTGAAGTCTAGATTGCCACGAAAGTAGAAATGACCGTTACATTCACAGTGGTTGCAATTATTCCTGTTATACCATGGAAACCTGTTGTATTTATATTGCATTTTGTTCTTCGGGCGTCGACTTCTTAGGCCCTAACTATTCGTTCTGATGGAGCAACGCCCTATAGTGAAGCCTATGTTGCCCGGAACGTAGAAATGACCATTACCTTCACACTGGTTGCAATTATTCCTGTTATACGATGGAAAAGCTGTTGCATTTATATTGTATTTTATGCTCCTGGTGTTTACTTCTTAGGCTATAACTATTCGATCTGGTGGAGCAGCGACCTAGAGTTAAGCCTATGTTGCCCGGGACGTAGAAATGACCATTACCCTCACACTTGTTGCAATTATTCTTCGTATAGGATGGAAAACCTGTTGGATTTATGTTGTATTTTACGCTTCGGGCGTTCACTTCTAAGGCCGTAGCTATTCGATGTGGAGGAGCAACGCCCTAGAGTGAAGCCTAGGTTGCCCGTAACGTGGAAATGACCATTACATTCACACTGTTTGCAATTATTCCTGTTACACGATGGAAAACCTGTTGTATTTATATTGTATTTTACGCTTCGGGCGTTCACTTCTAAGGCCGTAGCTATTCGATCTGGTGGAGCATCGTCCTAGAGTCAAGCCTAGGTTGCCCGGAACGTAGAAATGACCATAACTTTCACACTGGATGCAATTATCCGTTGTATACGATGGAGAAGCTGTTGTATTTATTTTGCATTTTATTCTTCTGGCGTTGACTTCTTAGGTACTAAATATTCGATCGCGTGGAGCAACGCCCTCGAGTGAAGCATAGGCTGCCCGGAGCGTAGAAATGACCATTACCTTCACAGTAGATGCAATTATTCCTGTTATACGATGGAAAAACTGTGGTATTTTTGTTGCACTTAATGCTTCTGGCGTTGACTTCTAAGGCCCTATCTATTCAATCTGGTGGAGCAATGGCTCAGAGTAAAGCCTAGGTAGCCCGGAACGTAGGAGTGACTATCACTTTCACACTGGTTGCAATTATTCCTGTTGTACGATGGAAAAACTGTTGTATTTTCATTGTATTTTATGCGTCTGGCGTTGACTTCTAATGGGCTAGCTATTCGATCTGGAGGAGCAACGCCCTAGTGTGAAGCATAGGATGCCCGGAACGTAGAAATGACCATCACTTTCACACTCGTTGCAATTATTCATTTTATACGATGGAAAAACTGTTCCATTTATTTTGTATTTTATGCTTCTGGCGTTGACTTCTCAGGCCCTAACTCTTCGATCTGGTGGAGCAACAGCCTAGAGTCAAGGCTAGGTTGACCGTATCGTAGAAATGACCATCACTTTCACACTGGCTGCAATTATTCCCGTTATACGATGGAAAAACTGTTGGATTTTTATTGTACTTTATGCTTCTGGCGTTGACTTCTAAGGCCCTATGTATTCGATCTGGTGGAGCAATGCCTCAGAGTTAAGTCTTGGATGACCGGAACGTAGAAATGGCCATTACCTTCACACTGGCTGCAATTATTCGTTTTATACGATGGAAAAACTGTTGTATTTATTTTGTATTTGGTGCTCCTGGCGTTGACTTGTTAGGCCCTAAGTATTGGATCTGGTGGACCGTCGCCCTAGAGTGAAGCCTAGGTTGCCCGGAACGTAGAAATGACCATCACTTTCACACTGGCTGCAATTATTCCCGTTATACGATTTAAAAACTGTTGTATTTTTATTGTATTTTATGTTTCGGGCGTTGACTTCTAAGGCCCTAGCTATTGGATCTGGTGGGGCAACGCCCTAGAGTGTAGCCTCGGTTGCCCGGATCGTAGAAGTGACCATTACTTTCACACTGGCTGCAATTATTCCCGTTATACGATTTAAAAACTGTTGTATTTTTATTGTATTTTATGTTTCAGGCGTTGACCTCTAACGCCCTAGCTATACGATCCGGTGGAGCAACGCCCTAGAGTGTAGCCTCGGTTGCCCGAAACGTAGAAATGACCATGACATTCGCACTGGTTGCAATTATTCCTGTTATACGATGGAAAAACTGTTGTACCTTTATTGTATTTTATGGTTCGTTCATTGACTTCTATGGCCCTACCTATTCGATCTGGTGTAGCAACGCCCTAGAGTCAAGCCTAGGTTGCCCGGATCGTAGAAATGACCAGTACGATCACACTGGTTGCAGTTAATCCTGTTATACGATGGAAAAGCTGTTGTACTTATATTGTATTTTATGCTCCTGGTGTTGACTTCTTAGGCCCTAACTATTCGATGAGGTGGAGCAACGCCCTAGAGTGAAGCCCAGGTTGCCCGGAACGTAGAAACGACCATTACTTTCACACTTGTTACAATTATTCTTGTTAGACGATGGAAAAACTGTTGTATTTATATTGTTCTTTATGCTCCTGGTGTTGACTTCTTAGGCCCTAACTATTCCATCTGGTGGAACAGCGGTCTAGAGTGAAGCCTAGGTCGCCGGGATCGTAGAAATGACCATAACTTTCACACTGTTTGCAATTATTCATTTTATACGATGGAAAGACTGTTGTATATATTGTATTTTGTGCTTCTGGCGTTGACTTCTTAGGCCCTAACTATTCGAACTGGTGGATCAACGCCCTAGAGCGAAGCCTAGGTTGCCCGTCACGTAGAAATGACCATTACTTTCACACTTGTTGCAATTATTTGTTTTATATGATGGAAAAGCTGTTGTATTTATATTGTATTTTGTGCTTCTGGCGTTGACTTCTAAGGCCGTAGCTATTCGATGTGGAGGAGCAACGCCCTAGAGTGAAGCCTAGGTTGCCCGTAACGTAGAAATGACCATTACTTTCACACTGTTTGCAATCAATCATTTCATACGATGGAAGATGTGTTGTATTTATATTGTATTTTATGCTTCTGGCGTTTACTTCTAAGGCCGTAGCTATTCGATGTGGTGGAGCAACACCCTGGAGTGAAGCCTAGGGTGCCCGGAATGTAGAAACGACCATTACTTTCACACTGTTCGCAATTATTCATTTTCTACGATTGGACAAACTGTTGTACTTATATTGTATTTTAAGCTTCTGGCGTTTACTTCTAAGGCCGTAGTTATTCGATATGGTGGAGCAACGCCATAGAGTGAAGCCTAGGTTGCCCGGAACGTAGAAATGACCATTACTTTCACACGGGTTGCAATTATTCCTGTAACACGATGGAAAAGCTGTTGCATTTATTTGTATTTTATGCTTCAGGCGTTGACTTCTAAGGCCGTGGCTATTCGATGCGGTGAACCCACGCCCAAGTGTGAAACCTGGGTTGCCGGGAACGTAGAAATGACCATTACTTTCTCACTGTTTCCAATTATTCATTTTATACGATGGAAAACTGTTGTATTTATATTGTCTTTTAAGCTTCTGGCGTTTACTTCTGAGGCCGTAGTTATTCGATGTGGTGGAGCAACGCCCTAGAGTCAAGCCTAGGTTGCCCGGAACGTAGATATGACCATAAATTTAACACTGGTTGCAATTACTCGTTTTATACGATGGAAATGCTGCTGTATTTATATTGTCTTTTAAGCCTTTGGCGTTTACTTCTAAGGCCGTAGTTATTCGATGTGGTGGAGCAACGCCCTACAGTGAAGCCTAGGTTGCCCAGAAAGCAGAAATGACTGTTACTTTCACACTGGTTGCAATTATTCCTGTTATACCATGGAAAACCGTTGTATGCATATTGCATTTTGTGCTACTGGCGTAGACTTCTTAGGCCCTATCTATTCGACCTGATGGAGCAACGCCCTATGGTGAAGCCTAGGTTGCCCGGAACGTAGAAATGACCATTAACTTCACACTGGTTGCAGTTATTCCCGTTATACGATGGAAAACCTATTGTATTTATATTGTATTTTATTCTTCTGGCGATGATTTCTTAGGCCCTAACTATTCGATCTGGTGGAGCAACGCCATAGAGTCAAGCCTATGTTGCCCGGAACGTGGAGATGACCAAATCTTTCACACTGGTTGCAATTACTCGTTTTATATGATGGAAAAGCTGTTGTATTTATATTGTATTTTAAGCTTCTGGCGTCGACTTCTAAGGCCGCAGCTATTCGATGTGGTGGAGCAACACCCTAGAGTGAAGCCTAGATTGCCACGAAAGTAGAAATGACCGTTACATTCACACTGGTTGCAATTATTCCTGTTACACCATGGAAACCTGTTGTATTTATATTGCATTTTGTTCTTCGGGCGTCGACTTCTTAGGCCCTAACTGTTCGATCTGATGGAGCAACGCCCTATAGTGAAGCCTAGGTTGCCTGGAACGTAGTAATGACCATTACCTTCACACTGGTTGCAATTATTCCTGTTATACGATGGAAAATCTGTTGCATTTGTATTGTATTTTTTGCTACTGGTGTTTACTTCTTAGGCTATAACTATTCGATCTGGTGGAGCAGCGACCTAGAGTGAAGCCTATGTTGCCAGGGACGTAGAAATGACCATTACCCTCACACTTGTTGCAATTATTCCTGGTATAGGATGGAAAACCTGTTGTATTTATATTGTATTTTACGCTTCGGGCGTTCACTTCTAAGGCCGTAGCTATTCGATGTGGAGGAGCAACGCCCTAGAGTGAAGCCTAGGTTGCCCGTAACGTAGAAATGACCATTACTTTCACACTGTTTGCAATTATTCCTGTTACACGATGGAAAACCTGTTGTATTTATATTGTATTTTACGCTTCGGGCGTTCACTTCTAAGGCCGTAGCTATTCGATGTGGAGGAGCAACGCCCTAGAGTGAAGCCTAGGTTGCCCGTAACGTAGAAATGACCATTACTTTCACACTGGTTGCTGTTATTTCTGTTATACGATGGAAAGGCTGTTGTAATTATATTGTATTTTATGCTCCTGGTGTTGACTTCTTAGGCCCAAACTATTCGATGTGGTGGAGCAACGCCCTAGAGTGAAGTCTAGATTGCCACGAAAGTAGAAATGACCGTTACATTCACAGTGGTTGCAATTATTCCTGTTATACCATGGAAACCTGTTGTATTTATATTGCATTTTGTTCTTCGGGCGTCGACTTCTTAGGCCCTAACTATTCGTTCTGATGGAGCAACGCCCTATAGTGAAGCCTATGTTGCCCGGAACGTAGAAATGACCATTACCTTCACACTGGTTGCAATTATTCCTGTTATACGATGGAAAAGCTGTTGCATTTATATTGTATTTTATGCTCCTGGTGTTTACTTCTTAGGCTATAACTATTCGATCTGGTGGAGCAGCGACCTAGAGTTAAGCCTATGTTGCCCGGGACGTAGAAATGACCATTACCCTCACACTTGTTGCAATTATTCTTCGTATAGGATGGAAAACCTGTTGGATTTATGTTGTATTTTACGCTTCGGGCGTTCACTTCTAAGGCCGTAGCTATTCGATGTGGAGGAGCAACGCCCTAGAGTGAAGCCTAGGTTGCCCGTAACGTGGAAATGACCATTACATTCACACTGTTTGCAATTATTCCTGTTACACGATGGAAAACCTGTTGTATTTATATTGTATTTTACGCTTCGGGCGTTCACTTCTAAGGCCGTAGCTATTCGATCTGGTGGAGCATCGTCCTAGAGTCAAGCCTAGGTTGCCCGGAACGTAGAAATGACCATAACTTTCACACTGGATGCAATTATCCGTTGTATACGATGGAGAAGCTGTTGTATTTATTTTGCATTTTATTCTTCTGGCGTTGACTTCTTAGGTACTAAATATTCGATCGCGTGGAGCAACGCCCTCGAGTGAAGCATAGGCTGCCCGGAGCGTAGAAATGACCATTACCTTCACAGTAGATGCAATTATTCCTGTTATACGATGGAAAAACTGTGGTATTTTTGTTGCACTTAATGCTTCTGGCGTTGACTTCTAAGGCCCTATCTATTCAATCTGGTGGAGCAATGGCTCAGAGTAAAGCCTAGGTAGCCCGGAACGTAGGAGTGACTATCACTTTCACACTGGTTGCAATTATTCCTGTTGTACGATGGAAAAACTGTTGTATTTTCATTGTATTTTATGCGTCTGGCGTTGACTTCTAATGGGCTAGCTATTCGATCTGGAGGAGCAACGCCCTAGTGTGAAGCATAGGATGCCCGGAACGTAGAAATGACCATCACTTTCACACTCGTTGCAATTATTCATTTTATACGATGGAAAAACTGTTCCATTTATTTTGTATTTTATGCTTCTGGCGTTGACTTCTCAGGCCCTAACTCTTCGATCTGGTGGAGCAACAGCCTAGAGTCAAGGCTAGGTTGACCGTATCGTAGAAATGACCATCACTTTCACACTGGCTGCAATTATTCCCGTTATACGATGGAAAAACTGTTGGATTTTTATTGTACTTTATGCTTCTGGCGTTGACTTCTAAGGCCCTATGTATTCGATCTGGTGGAGCAATGCCTCAGAGTTAAGTCTTGGATGACCGGAACGTAGAAATGGCCATTACCTTCACACTGGCTGCAATTATTCGTTTTATACGATGGAAAAACTGTTGTATTTATTTTGTATTTGGTGCTCCTGGCGTTGACTTGTTAGGCCCTAACTATTGGATCTGGTGGACCGTCGCCCTAGAGTGAAGCCTAGGTTGCCCGGAACGTAGAAATGACCATCACTTTCACACTGGCTGCAATTATTCCCGTTATACGATTTAAAAACTGTTGTATTTTTATTGTATTTTATGTTTCGGGCGTTGACTTCTAAGGCCCTAGCTATTGGATCTGGTGGGGCAACGCCCTAGAGTGTAGCCTCGGTTGCCCGGATCGTAGAAGTGACCATTACTTTCACACTGGCTGCAATTATTCCCGTTATACGATTTAAAAACTGTTGTATTTTTATTGTATTTTATGTTTCAGGCGTTGACCTCTAACGCCCTAGCTATACGATCCGGTGGAGCAACGCCCTAGAGTGTAGCCTCGGTTGCCCGAAACGTAGAAATGACCATGACATTCGCACTGGTTGCAATTATTCCTGTTATACGATGGAAAAACTGTTGTACCTTTATTGTATTTTATGGTTCGTTCATTGACTTCTATGGCCCTACCTATTCGATCTGGTGTAGCAACGCCCTAGAGTCAAGCCTAGGTTGCCCGGATCGTAGAAATGACCAGTACGATCACACTGGTTGCAGTTAATCCTGTTATACGATGGAAAAGCTGTTGTACTTATATTGTATTTTATGCTCCTGGTGTTGACTTGTTAGGCCCTAACTATTCGATGAGGTGGAGCAACGCCCTAGAGTGAAGCCCAGGTTGCCCGGAACGTAGAAACGACCATTACTTTCACACTTGTTACAATTATTCTTGTTAGACGATGGAAAAACTGTTGTATTTATATTGTTCTTTATGCTCCTGGTGTTGACTTCTTAGGCCCTAACTATTCCATCTGGTGGAACAGCGGTCTAGAGTGAAGCCTAGGTCGCCGGGATCGTAGAAATGACCATAACTTTCACACTGTTTGCAATTATTCATTTTATACGATGGAAAGACTGTTGTATATATTGTATTTTGTGCTTCTGGCGTTGACTTCTTAGGCCCTAACTATTCGAACTGGTGGATCAACGCCCTAGAGCGAAGCCTAGGTTGCCCGTCACGTAGAAATGACCATTACTTTCACACTTGTTGCAATTATTTGTTTTATATGATGGAAAAGCTGTTGTATTTATATTGTATTTTGTGCTTCTGGCGTTGACTTCTAAGGCCGTAGCTATTCGATGTGGAGGAGCAACGCCCTAGAGTGAAGCCTAGGTTGCCCGTAACGTAGAAATGACCATTACTTTCACACTGTTTGCAATCAATCATTTCATACGATGGAAGATGTGTTGTATTTATATTGTATTTTATGCTTCTGGCGTTTACTTCTAAGGCCGTAGCTATTCGATGTGGTGGAGCAACACCCTGGAGTGAAGCCTAGGGTGCCCGGAATGTAGAAACGACCATTACTTTCACACTGTTCGCAATTATTCATTTTCTACGATTGGACAAACTGTTGTACTTATATTGTATTTTAAGCTTCTGGCGTTTACTTCTAAGGCCGTAGTTATTCGATATGGTGGAGCAACGCCATAGAGTGAAGCCTAGGTTGCCCGGAACGTAGAAATGACCATTACTTTCACACGGGTTGCAATTATTCCTGTAACACGATGGAAAAGCTGTTGCATTTATTTGTATTTTATGCTTCAGGCGTTGACTTCTAAGGCCGTGGCTATTCGATGCGGTGAACCCACGCCCAAGTGTGAAACCTGGGTTGCCGGGAACGTAGAAATGACCATTACTTTCTCACTGTTTCCAATTATTCATTTTATACGATGGAAAACTGTTGTATTTATATTGTCTTTTAAGCTTCTGGCGTTTACTTCTGAGGCCGTAGTTATTCGATGTGGTGGAGCAACGCCCTAGAGTCAAGCCTAGGTTGCCCGGAACGTAGATATGACCATAAATTTAACACTGGTTGCAATTACTCGTTTTATACGATGGAAATGCTGCTGTATTTATATTGTCTTTTAAGCCTTTGGCGTTTACTTCTAAGGCCGTAGTTATTCGATGTGGTGGAGCAACGCCCTACAGTGAAGCCTAGGTTGCCCAGAAAGCAGAAATGACTGTTACTTTCACACTGGTTGCAATTATTCCTGTTATACGATGGAAAAACGGTTGTATTTTTATTGTATTTTATGCTTCTGGCGTTGAATTCTAAGTCCCTAGCTATTCGATCTGGTGCAGCAACGCCCTAGAGTGAAGCCTAGGTTGCCCGGAACGTAGAAATGACCATAACTTTCACACTGGATGCAATTATCCGTTGTATACGATGGAGAAGCTGTTGTATTTATTTTGCATTTTATTCTTCTGGCGTTGACTTCTTAGGTACTAAATATTCGATCGCGTGGAGCAACGCCCTCGAGTGAAGCATAGGCTGCCCGGAGCGTAGAAATGACCATTACCTTCACAGTAGATGCAATTATTCCTGTTATACGATGGAAAAACTGTGGTATTTTTGTTGCACTTAATGCTTCTGGCGTTGACTTCTAAGGCCCTATCTATTCAATCTGGTGGAGCAATGGCTCAGAGTAAAGCCTAGGTAGCCCGGAACGTAGGAGTGACTATCACTTTCACACTGGTTGCAATTATTCCTGTTGTACGATGGAAAAACTGTTGTATTTTCATTGTATTTTATGCGTCTGGCGTTGACTTCTAATGGGCTAGCTATTCGATCTGGAGGAGCAACGCCCTAGTGTGAAGCATAGGATGCCCGGAACGTAGAAATGACCATCACTTTCACACTCGTTGCAATTATTCATTTTATACGATGGAAAAACTGTTGTATTTTTATTGTATTTTATGTTTCAGGCGTTGACTTCTAACGCCCTAGCTATACGATCCGGTGGAGCAACGCCCTAGAGTGTAGCCTCGGTTGCCCGAAACGTAGAAATGACCATGACATTCGCACTGGTTGCAATTATTCCTGTTATACGATGGAAAAACTGTTGTACCTTTATTGTATTTTATGGTTCGTTCATTGACTTCTATGGCCCTACCTATTCGATCTGGTGTAGCAACGCCCTAGAGTCAAGCCTAGGTTGCCCGGATCGTAGAAATGACCAGTACGATCACACTGGTTGCAGTTAATCCTGTTATACGATGGAAAAGCTGTTGTACTTATATTGTATTTTATGCTCCTGGTGTTGACTTCTTAGGCCCTAACTATTCGATGAGGTGGAGCAACGCTCTAGAGTGAAGCCCAGGTTGCCCGGAACGTAGAAACGACCATTACTTTCACACTTGTTACAATTATTCTTGTTAGACGATGGAAAAACTGTTGTATTTATATTGTTCTTTATGCTCCTGATGTTGACTTCTTAGGCCCTAACTATTCCATCTGGTGGAACAGCGGTCTAGAGTGAAGCCTAGGTCGCCGGGATCGTAGAAATGACCATAACTTTCACACTGTTTGCAATTATTCATTTTATACGATGGAAAGACTGTTGTATATATTGTATTTTGTGCTTCTGGCGTTGACTTCTTAGGCCCTAACTGTTCGAACTGGTGGATCAACGCCCTAGAGCGAAGCCTAGGTTGCCCGTCACGTAGAAATGACCATTACTTTCACACTTGTTGCAATTATTTGTTTTATATGATGGAAAAGCTGTTGTATTTATATTGTATTTTGTGCTTCTGGCGTTGACTTCTAAGGCCGTAGCTATTCGATGTGGAGGAGCAACGCCCTAGAGTGAAGCCTAGGTTGCCCGTAACGTAGAAATGACCATTACTTTCACACTGTTTGCAATCAATCATTTCATACGATGGAAGATGTGTTGTATTTATATTGTATTTTATGCTTCTGGCGTTTACTTCTAAGGCCGTAGCTATTCGATGTGGTGGAGCAACACCCTGGAGTGAAGCCTAGGGTGCCCGGAATGTAGAAACGACCATTACTTTCACACTGTTCGCAATTATTCATTTTCTACGATTGGACAAACTGTTGTACTTATATTGTATTTTAAGCTTCTGGCGTTTACTTCTAAGGCCGTAGTTATTCGATATGGTGGAGCAACGCCATAGAGTGAAGCCTAGGTTGCCCGGAACGTAGAAATGACCATTACTTTCACACGGGTTGCAATTATTCCTGTAACACGATGGAAAAGCTGTTGCATTTATTTGTATTTTATGCTTCAGGCGTTGACTTCTAAGGCCGTGGCTATTCGATGCGGTGAACCCACGCCCAAGTGTGAAACCTGGGTTGCCGGGAACGTAGAAATGACCATTACTTTCTCACTGTTTCCAATTATTCATTTTATACGATGGAAAACTGTTGTATTTATATTGTCTTTTAAGCTTCTGGCGTTTACTTCTGAGGCCGTAGTTATTCGATGTGGTGGAGCAACGCCCTAGAGTCAAGCCTAGGTTGCCCGGAACGTAGATATGACCATAACTTTAACACTGGTTGCAATTACTCGTTTTATACGATGGAAATGCTGCTGTATTTATATTGTCTTTTAAGCCTTTGGCGTTTACTTCTAAGGCCGTAGTTATTCGATGTGGTGGAGCAACGCCCTACAGTGAAGCCTAGGTTGCCCAGAAAGCAGAAATGACTGTTACTTTCACACTGGTTGCAATTATTCCTGTTATACCATGGAAAACCGTTGTATGTATATTGCATTTTGTGCTACTGCCGTAGACTTCTTAGGCCCTATCTATTCGACGTGATGGAGCAACGCCCTATGGTGAAGCCTAGGTTGCCCGGAACGTAGTAATGACCATTACCTTCACACTGGTTGCAATTATTCCTGTTATACGATGGAAAAGCTGTTGCATTTATATTGTATTTTATGCTCCTGGTGTTTACTTCTTAGGCTATAACTATTCGATCTGGTGGAGCAGCGACCTAGAGTGAAGCCTATGTTGCGCGGGACGTAGAAATGACCATTACCCTCACACTTGTTGCAATTATTCCTGGTATAGGATGGAAAACCTGTTGTATTTATATTGTATTTTACGCTTCGGGCGTTCACTTCTAAGGCCGTAGCTATTCGATGTGGAGGAGCAACGCCCTGGAGTGAAGCCTAGGTTGCCCGTAACGTAGAAATGACCATTACTTTCACACTGTTTGCAATTATTCCTGTTACACGATGGAAAACCTGTTGTATTTATATTGTATTTTACGCTTCGGGCGTTCACTTCTAAGGCCGTAGCTATTCGATGTGGAGGAGGAACGCCATAGAGTGAAGCCTAGGTTGCCCGTAACGTAGAAATGACCATTACTTTCACACTGGTTGCAATTATTCCTGTTATACGATGGAAAAACGGTTGTATTTTTATTGTATTTTATGCTTCTGGCGTTGAATTCTAAGTCCCTAGCTATTCGATCTGGTGCAGCAACGCCCTAGAGTGAAGCCTAGGTTGCCCGGAACGTAGAAATGACCATAACTTTCACACTGGATGCAATTATCCGTTGTATACGATGGAGAAGCTGTTGTATTTATTTTGCATTTTATTCTTCTGGCGTTGACTTCTTAGGTACTAAATATTCGATCGCGTGGAGCAACGCCCTCGAGTGAAGCATAGGCTGCCCGGAGCGTAGAAATGACCATTACCTTCACAGTAGATGCAATTATTCCTGTTATACGATGGAAAAACTGTGGTATTTTTGTTGCACTTAATGCTTCTGGCGTTGACTTCTAAGGCCCTATCTATTCAATCTGGTGGAGCAATGGCTCAGAGTAAAGCCTAGGTAGCCCGGAACGTAGGAGTGACTATCACTTTCACACTGGTTGCAATTATTCCTGTTGTACGATGGAAAAACTGTTGTATTTTCATTGTATTTTATGCGTCTGGCGTTGACTTCTAATGGGCTAGCTATTCGATCTGGAGGAGCAACGCCCTAGTGTGAAGCATAGGATGCCCGGAACGTAGAAATGACCATCACTTTCACACTCGTTGCAATTATTCATTTTATACGATGGAAAAACTGTTGTATTTTTATTGTATTTTATGTTTCAGGCGTTGACTTCTAACGCCCTAGCTATACGATCCGGTGGAGCAACGCCCTAGAGTGTAGCCTCGGTTGCCCGAAACGTAGAAATGACCATGACATTCGCACTGGTTGCAATTATTCCTGTTATACGATGGAAAAACTGTTGTACCTTTATTGTATTTTATGGTTCGTTCATTGACTTCTATGGCCCTACCTATTCGATCTGGTGTAGCAACGCCCTAGAGTCAAGCCTAGGTTGCCCGGATCGTAGAAATGACCAGTACGATCACACTGGTTGCAGTTAATCCTGTTATACGATGGAAAAGCTGTTGTACTTATATTGTATTTTATGCTCCTGGTGTTGACTTCTTAGGCCCTAACTATTCGATGAGGTGGAGCAACGCTCTAGAGTGAAGCCCAGGTTGCCCGGAACGTAGAAACGACCATTACTTTCACACTTGTTACAATTATTCTTGTTAGACGATGGAAAAACTGTTGTATTTATATTGTTCTTTATGCTCCTGATGTTGACTTCTTAGGCCCTAACTATTCCATCTGGTGGAACAGCGGTCTAGAGTGAAGCCTAGGTCGCCGGGATCGTAGAAATGACCATAACTTTCACACTGTTTGCAATTATTCATTTTATACGATGGAAAGACTGTTGTATATATTGTATTTTGTGCTTCTGGCGTTGACTTCTTAGGCCCTAACTGTTCGAACTGGTGGATCAACGCCCTAGAGCGAAGCCTAGGTTGCCCGTCACGTAGAAATGACCATTACTTTCACACTTGTTGCAATTATTTGTTTTATATGATGGAAAAGCTGTTGTATTTATATTGTATTTTGTGCTTCTGGCGTTGACTTCTAAGGCCGTAGCTATTCGATGTGGAGGAGCAACGCCCTAGAGTGAAGCCTAGGTTGCCCGTAACGTAGAAATGACCATTACTTTCACACTGTTTGCAATCAATCATTTCATACGATGGAAGATGTGTTGTATTTATATTGTATTTTATGCTTCTGGCGTTTACTTCTAAGGCCGTAGCTATTCGATGTGGTGGAGCAACACCCTGGAGTGAAGCCTAGGGTGCCCGGAATGTAGAAACGACCATTACTTTCACACTGTTCGCAATTATTCATTTTCTACGATTGGACAAACTGTTGTACTTATATTGTATTTTAAGCTTCTGGCGTTTACTTCTAAGGCCGTAGTTATTCGATATGGTGGAGCAACGCCATAGAGTGAAGCCTAGGTTGCCCGGAACGTAGAAATGACCATTACTTTCACACGGGTTGCAATTATTCCTGTAACACGATGGAAAAGCTGTTGCATTTATTTGTATTTTATGCTTCAGGCGTTGACTTCTAAGGCCGTGGCTATTCGATGCGGTGAACCCACGCCCAAGTGTGAAACCTGGGTTGCCGGGAACGTAGAAATGACCATTACTTTCTCACTGTTTCCAATTATTCATTTTATACGATGGAAAACTGTTGTATTTATATTGTCTTTTAAGCTTCTGGCGTTTACTTCTGAGGCCGTAGTTATTCGATGTGGTGGAGCAACGCCCTAGAGTCAAGCCTAGGTTGCCCGGAACGTAGATATGACCATAACTTTAACACTGGTTGCAATTACTCGTTTTATACGATGGAAATGCTGCTGTATTTATATTGTCTTTTAAGCCTTTGGCGTTTACTTCTAAGGCCGTAGTTATTCGATGTGGTGGAGCAACGCCCTACAGTGAAGCCTAGGTTGCCCAGAAAGCAGAAATGACTGTTACTTTCACACTGGTTGCAATTATTCCTGTTATACCATGGAAAACCGTTGTATGTATATTGCATTTTGTGCTACTGCCGTAGACTTCTTAGGCCCTATCTATTCGACGTGATGGAGCAACGCCCTATGGTGAAGCCTAGGTTGCCCGGAACGTAGTAATGACCATTACCTTCACACTGGTTGCAATTATTCCTGTTATACGATGGAAAAGCTGTTGCATTTATATTGTATTTTATGCTCCTGGTGTTTACTTCTTAGGCTATAACTATTCGATCTGGTGGAGCAGCGACCTAGAGTGAAGCCTATGTTGCGCGGGACGTAGAAATGACCATTACCCTCACACTTGTTGCAATTATTCCTGGTATAGGATGGAAAACCTGTTGTATTTATATTGTATTTTACGCTTCGGGCGTTCACTTCTAAGGCCGTAGCTATTCGATGTGGAGGAGCAACGCCCTGGAGTGAAGCCTAGGTTGCCCGTAACGTAGAAATGACCATTACTTTCACACTGTTTGCAATTATTCCTGTTACACGATGGAAAACCTGTTGTATTTATATTGTATTTTACGCTTCGGGCGTTCACTTCTAAGGCCGTAGCTATTCGATGTGGAGGAGGAACGCCATAGAGTGAAGCCTAGGTTGCCCGTAACGTAGAAATGACCATTACTTTCACACTGGTTGCAATTATTCCTGTTATACGATGGAAAAACGGTTGTATTTTTATTGTATTTTATGCTTCTGGCGTTGAATTCTAAGTCCCTAGCTATTCGATCTGGTGCAGCAACGCCCTAGAGTGAAGCCTAGGTTGCCCGGAACGTAGAAATGACCATAACTTTCACACTGGATGCAATTATCCGTTGTATACGATGGAGAAGCTGTTGTATTTATTTTGCATTTTATTCTTCTGGCGTTGACTTCTTAGGTACTAAATATTCGATCGCGTGGAGCAACGCCCTCGAGTGAAGCATAGGCTGCCCGGAGCGTAGAAATGACCATTACCTTCACAGTAGATGCAATTATTCCTGTTATACGATGGAAAAACTGTGGTATTTTTGTTGCACTTAATGCTTCTGGCGTTGACTTCTAAGGCCCTATCTATTCAATCTGGTGGAGCAATGGCTCAGAGTAAAGCCTAGGTAGCCCGGAACGTAGGAGTGACTATCACTTTCACACTGGTTGCAATTATTCCTGTTGTACGATGGAAAAACTGTTGTATTTTCATTGTATTTTATGCGTCTGGCGTTGACTTCTAATGGGCTAGCTATTCGATCTGGAGGAGCAACGCCCTAGTGTGAAGCATAGGATGCCCGGAACGTAGAAATGACCATCACTTTAACACTCGTTGCAATTATTCATTTTATACGATGGAAAAACTGTTCCATTTATTTTGTATTTTATGCTTCTGGCGTTGACTTCTCAGGCCCTAACTCTTCGATCTGGTGGAGCAACAGCCTAGAGTCAAGGCTAGGTTGACCGTATCGTAGAAATGACCATCACTTTCACACTGGCTGCAATTATTCCAGTCATACGATGGAAAAACTGTTGGATTTTTATTGTACTTTATGCTTCTGGCGTTGACTTCTAAGGCCCTATGTATTCGATCTGGTGGAGCAATGCCTCAGAGTTAAGTCTTGGATGACCGGAACGTAGAAATGGCCATTACCTTCACACTGGCTGCAATTATTCCTGGTATAGGATGGAAAACCTGTTGTATTTATATTGTATTTTACGCTTCGGGCGTTCACTTCTAAGGCCGTAGCTATTCGATGTGGAGGAGCAACGCCCTAGAGTGTAGCCTCGGTTGCCCGGATCGTAGAAGTGACCATTACTTTCACACTGGCTGCAATTATTCCCGTTATACGATTTAAAAACTGTTGTATTTTTATTGTATTTTATGTTTCGGGCGTTGACTTCTAACGCCCTAGCTATTCGATCCGGTGGAGCAACGCCCTAGAGTGTAGCCTCGGTTGCCCGAAACGTAGAAATGACCATGACATTCGCACTGGTTGCAATTATTCCTGTTATACGATGGAAATACTGTTGTACCTTTATTGTATTTTATGGTTCGGTCATTGACTTCTATGGCCCTACCTATTCGATCTGGTGTAGCAACGCCCTAGAGTCAAGCCTAGGTTGCCCGGATCGTAGAAATGACCAGTACGATCACACTGGTTGCAGTTATTCCTGTTATACGATGGAAAAGCTGTTGTACTTATATTGTATTTTATGCTCCTGGTGTTGACTTCTTAGGCCCTAACTATTCGATGAGGTGGAGCAACGCCCTAGAGTGAAGCCCAGGTTGCCCGGAACGTAGAAACGACCATTACTTTCACACTTGTTACAATTATTCCTGTTAGACGATGGAAAAACTGTTGTATTTATATTGTTCTTTATGCTCCTGGTGTTGACTTCTTAGGCCCTAACTATTCCATCTGGTGGAACAGCGGTCTAGAGTGAAGCCAAGGTCGCCGGGATCGTAGAAATGACCATAACTTTCACACTGTTTGCAATTATTCATTTTATACGATGGAAAGACTGTTGTATATATTGTATTTTGTGCTTCTGGCGTTGACTTCTTATGCCCTAACTGTTCGAACTGGTGGATCAACGCCCTAGAGCGAAGCCTAGGTTGCCCGTCACGTAGAAATGACCATTACTTTCACACTTGTTGCAATTATTTGTTTTATATGATGGAAAAGCTGTTGTATTTATATTGTATTTTGTGCTTCTGGCGTTGACTTCTAAGGCCGTAGCTATTCGATGTGGAGGGGCAACGCCCTAGAGTGAAGCCCAGGTTGCCCGTAACGTAGAAATGACCATTACTTTCACACTGTTTGCAATTAATCATTTCATACGATGGAAGATGTGTTGTATTTATATTGTATTTTATGCTTCTGGCGTTTACTTCTAAAGCCGTAGCTATTCGATGTGGTGGAGCAACACCCTGGAGTGAAGCCTAGGGTGCCCGGAATGTAGAAACGACCATTACTTTCACACTGTTCGCAATTATTCATTTTCTACGATTGGACAAACTGTTGTACTTATATTGTATTTTAAGCTTCTGGCGTTTACTTCTAAGGCCGTAGTAGTTCGATATGGTGGAGCAACGCCATAGAGTGAAGCCTAGGTTGCCCGGAACGTAGAAATGACCATTACTTTCACACGGGTTGCAATTATTCCTGTTACACGATGGAAAAGCTGTTGCATTTATTTGTATTTTATGCTTCAGGCGTTGACTTCTAAGGCCGTGGCTATTCGATGCGGTGAACCAACGCCCAAGTGTGAAACCTGGGTTGCCGGGAACGTAGAAATGACCATTACTTTCTCACTGTTTCCAATTATTCATTTTATACGATGGAAAACTGTTGTATTTATATTGTCTTTTAAGCTTCTGGCGTTTACTTCTGAGGCCGTAGTTATTCGATGTGGTGGAGCAACGCCCTAGAGTCAAGCCTAGGTTGCCCGGAACGTAGATATGACCATATCTTTCACACTGGTTGCAATTACTCGTTTTATATGATGGAAAAGCTGTTGTATTTATATTGTATTTTAAGCATCTGGCGTCGACTTCTAAGGCCGCAGCTATTCGATGTGGTGGAGCAACACCCTAGAGTGAAGCCTAGATTGCCACGAAAGTAGAAATGACCGTTACATTCACACTGGTTGCAATTATTCCTGTTATACCATGGAAACCTGTTGTATTTATATTGCATTTTGTTCTTCGGGCGTCGACTTCTTAGGCCCTAACTATTCGATCTGATGGAGCAACGCCCTATAGTGAAGCCTAGGTTGCCCGGAACGTAGTAATGACCATTACCTTCACACTGGTGGCAATTATTCCTGTTATACGATGGAAAAGCTGTTGCATTTATATTGTATTTTATGCACCTGGTGTTTACTTCTTAGGCTATAACTATTCGATCTGGTGGAGCAGCGACCTAGAGTGAAGCCTATGTTGCCCGGGACGTAGAAATGACCATTACCCTCACACTTGTTGCAATTATTCCTGGTATAGGATGGAAAAGCTGTTGTATTTATATTGTATTTTGTGCTTCTGGCGTTGACTTCTAAGGCCGTAGCTATTCGATGTGGAGGGGCAACGCCCTAGAGTGAAGCCCAGGTTGCCCGTAACGTAGAAATGACCATTACTTTCACACTGTTTGCAATTAATCATTTCATACGATGGAAGATGTGTTGTATTTATATTGTATTTTATGCTTCTGGCGTTGAATTCTAAGGCCCTAGCTATTCGATGTGTTGGAGCAACGCCCTAGAGTGAAGCCTAGGTTGCCCGGAACGTAGAAATGACCATTACTTTCACGCTGTTTGCAACTATTCATTTTATACGATGGAAAAACTGTTGCATTTTTATTGTATTTTATGCATCTGGCGTTGAATTCTAAGACCCTAGCTATTCGATCTGGTGGAGCAACGCCCTAGAGAGGAGCCTAGGTTGCCCGGAACGCAGCAATGACCATTACTTTCACACTGGTTGTAATTATTCCTCTTATACGATGGAAAAACTGTTGCATCTTTATTGTATTTTATGCTTCCGGCGTTGACTTGTAAGGCCCTAACTATTCGATCTGGTGAAGCAACGCCGTAGAGTGAAGCCTAGGTTGCCGGGAACGTAGAAACGACCATTATTTTCACACTGGTTGTAATTATTCCTCTTATACGATGGAAAAACTGTTGCATCTTTATTGTATTTTATGCTTCCGGCGTTGACTTGTAAGGCCCTAACTATACGATCTGGTGAAGCAACGACGTAGAGTGAAGCCTAGGTTGCCGGGAACGTAGAAACGACCATTATTTTCACACTGGTTGCACTTATTCCTGTTATACCATGGAAAAACTGTTGTATTTTTATTCTATTTTATGCTTCTTGAGTTGAATTCTAAGTCCCTAGCTATTCGATCTGGTGGAGCAACGCCCTAGAGTGAAGCCTAGGTTGCCCGGAACGCAGCAATGACCATTACTTTCACACTGGTTGTAATTATTCCTCTTATACGATGGAAAAACTGTTGCATCTTTATTGTATTTTATGCTTCCGGCGTTGACTTGTAAGGCCCTAACTATTCGATCTGGTGGAGGAACGCCCTAGAGAGGAGCCTAGGTTGCCCGGAAGGCAGCAATGACCATTACTTTCACTCTGTCTGCAATTATTCATTTTATACGATGGAGAAGCTGTTGTATTTATATTGTATTTTATGCTTATGGCGTTGACTTCTAAGGCCGTAGCTATTAGATGTGGTGGAGGAGCGCGCTAGAGAGACGCCTAGGTTGCACGGAACGTAGAAATGACCATTACCTTCACACTGGTTGGAATTATTCCTATGATACGATGGCAAGACTGTTGTATTTTTTTGTATTTTATGCTTCTGGCGTTGAATTCTAAGTCCCTAGCTATTCGGTCTGGTGGAGCAACGCCCTATAGCGGAGCCTAGGTTGCCCGGAACGTAGAAATGACCATCACTTTCACACTGTTTGCAATTATCCATTTTATACGATGGAAAAGCTGTTGTATTTATATTGTATTTTATGCTTCTGGCGTTGAATTCTAAGGCCCTAGCTATTCGATGTGTTGGAGCAACGCCCTAGAGTGAAGCCTAGGTTGCCCGGAACGTAGAAATGACCATTACTTTCACGCTGTTTGCAACTATTCATTTTATACGATGGAAAAACTGTTGCATTTTTATTGTATTTTATGCATCTGGCGTTGAATTCTAAGACCCTAGCTATACGATCTGGTGAAGCAACGCCGTAGAGTGAAGCCTAGGTTGCCGGGAACGTAGAAACGACCATTATTTTCACACTGGTTGCAATTATTCCTGTTATACCATGGAAAAACTGTTGTATTTTTATTGTATTTTATGCTTCTTGAGTTGAATTCTAAGTCGCTAGCTATTCGATCTGGTGGAGCAACGCCCTAGAGTGAAGCCTAGGTTGCCCGGAACGCAGCAATGACCATTACTTTCACACTGGCTGTAATTATTCCTCTTATACGATGGAAAAACTGTTGCATCTTTATTGTATTTTATGCTTCCGGCGTTGACTTGTAAGGCCCTAACTATTCGATCTGGTGAAGCAACGCCGTAGAGTGAAGCCTAGGTTGCCCGGAACGTAAAAATGACCATCACCTTCACTCTGGTTGCAATTATTCATGCTATACGATGGAAAAACTGTTGCATTTTTATAGCATTTTCTGCTTCTGGTGTTGACGTCTAAGGCTCTCACTCTTCGATCTGGTGGAGCAACGCCCTAGGGTGAAGCCGAGGTTGCCCGGAACGTAGAAGTGACCATAGCTTTCACACTGGTTGCAATTATACTTTTTATGCGATGGAAAAACTGTTGTATTTATTTTGTATTTTATGATTCTAACGTTGTCTTCTTAGGCCCTAACTATACGCTCTGGTTGACCAACGCCCTAGAGTGAAGCCTAGGTTGCCCGGAACGTAGAAATGACCATCACCTTCACTCTGGTTGCAATTACTCCTGTTATACGACGGAAAAACTGCTGTATTTTTATTGCATTTTATGCTTCTGGCGTTGACTTCTAAGGCCGTAGCTATTAGATGTGGTGGAGTAACGCCCTAGAGTGAAGGCTAGTTTTCCCGGAACGTAGAAACGACCATGACTTTCACACTGTTTGCAATTATTCATTTTATACGATGGAAAAGCTGTGGTATTTATATTGTATTTTGTGATTCTGGCGTTGACATCTAAGGCCGTGGTTATTCGATGTGGTGGAGCAACGCCCTAGAGTGAAGTCTAGGTTGCCGGGAACGTAGAAACGACCATTACTTTCACACTGCTTGCAATTATTCCTGTTATACCATGGAAAAACTGTTGTATTTTTATTGTATTTTATGCTTCTGGCGTTGACTTCTAAGGCCGTAGCTATTAGATGTGGTGGAGGAACGCGCTAGAGTGACGCCTAGGATGCACGGAACGTAGAAATGACCATTACTTTCACACTGCTTGCAATTATTCCAGTTATACAATGAAAAAACTGTTGCATTTTTATTGTATTTTATGCATCTGGCGTTGAATTCTAAGACCCTAGCTATTCGATCTGGTGGAGCAACGCCTTAGAGAGGAGCCTAGGTTGCCCGGAACGCAGCAATGGCCATTACTTTCACTCTGTCTGCAATTATTCATTTTATACGATGGAGAAGCTGTTGTATTTATATTGTATTCTTTGATTATGGCGTTGACTTCTAAGGCCGTAGCTATTAGATGTGGTGGAGGAACGCGCTAGAGAGACGCCTAGGTTGCACGGAACGTAGAAATGACCATTACCTTCACACTGGTTGGAATTATTCCTATTATACGATGGCAAAACTGTTGTATTTTTATTGTATTTAATGCTTCTGGTGTTGAATTCTAAGTCCCTAGCTATTCGATCTGGTGGAGCTACGCCCTAGAGTGAAGCCTAGGTTGCCCGGAACGTAGAAATGACCATTACTTTCACACTGTTTGCAATTATTCATTTTATACGATGGAAAAGCTGTTGTATTTATATTGTATTTTATGCTCTGGGCGTTGACTTCTAAGGCCCTAGCTATTCGATTTGGTGGAGCAACGCCCTAGAGTGAAGTCTAGGTTGCCCGAAACGTAGAAATGACCAGTACTTTCACACTGGTTGCAATTATTCCAGTTATACAATGGAACAACTGGTGTATTTTTATTGTATTTTATGCTTCTGGCGTTGACTTGTAAGTCTCTAGAAATTCGATCTGGTGGACACCCGCATAGAGCGGAGCCTAGGTTGCCCGGAACGTAGAAATGAACATCACTTTCACACTGGTTGCAATTATACCTGTTATAGTATGGAGAAGCTCTTGTATCTTTACTGTATTTTATGTTTCAGGCACTGGCTTCTATAGCCATACCTATTCCAATCTGGAGGAGCAACGCCCTAGCGTCACGCCTAGGTTGCGCGGAACGTAGATATGACCATATATTTCACACTAGTTGCTATTATTCATGCTATACAATGGAAAGGCTGTTGTATTTATATTGTATTTTATGCTTCTGGCGTTGACTTCTAAGGCTGTAGCTATTCGATGTGGTGGAGCAACGCCCTAGAGTGAATCCTATGTAGCACAGAACGTAGAAATGACCATCATCTCCACACTGTTTGCAATTATTCATTTTATACGATGGAAAAGCTGTGGTATTTATATTGTATTTTGTGATTCTGGCGTTGACATCTAAGGCCGTGGTTATTCGATGTGGTGGAGCAACGCCCTAGAGTGAAGTCTAGGTAGCCGGGAACGTAGAAACGACCATTACTTTCACACTGGTTGCAATTATTCCTGTTATACCATGGAAAAACTGTTGTATTTTTATTGTATTCTATGCTTCTGGCGTTGACTTCTAAGGCCGTAGCTATTAGATGTGGTGGAGGAACGCGCTAGAGTGACGCCTAGGATGCACGGAACGTAGAAATGACCATTACTTTCACACTGCTTGCAATTATTCCAGTTATACAATGAAAAAACTGTTGCATTTTTATTGTATTTTATGCATCTGGCGTTGAATTCTAAGACCCTAGCTATTCGATCTGGTGGAGCAACGCCTTAGAGAGGAGCCTAGGTTGCCCGGAACGCAGCAATGGCCATTACTTTCACTCTGTCTGCAATTATTCATTTTATACGATGGAGAAGCTGTTGTATTTATATTGTATTCTTTGATTATGGCGTTGACTTCTAAGGCCGTAGCTATTAGATGTGGTGGAGGAACGCGCTAGAGTGACGCCTAGGATGCACGGAACGTAGAAATGACCATTACTTTCACACTGCTTGCAATTATTCCAGTTATACAATGGAAAAACTGTTGCATTTTTATTGTATTTTATGCATCTGGCGTTGAATTCTAAGACCCTAATTATTCGATCAGGTGAAGCAACGCCCTAGAGAGGAGCCTAGGTTGCCCGGAACGCAGCAATGACCATTACTTTCACTCTGTCTGCAATTATTCATTTTATACGATGGAGAAGCTGTTGTATTTATATTGTATTTTATGCTTTGGGCGTCGACTTCTAAGGCCCTAGCTATTCGATTTGGTGGAGCAACGCCCTAGAGTGAAGTCTAGGTTGCCGGAAACGTAGAAATGACCAGTACTTTCACACTGGTTGCAATTATTCCTGTTATACAATGGTACAACTGGTGTATTTTTATTGTATTTTATGCTTCTGGCGTTGACTTCTAAGTCCCTAGCTATTCGATCTGGTGGAGACCCGCATAGAGCGGAGCCTAGGTTGCCCGGAACGTAGAAATGACCATCACTTTCACACTGGTTGCAATTATACCTGTTATAGTATGGAGAAGCTCTTGTATCTTTACTGTATTTTATGTTTCAGGCATTGGCTTCTATAGCCATACCTATTCCATCTGGAGGAGCAACGCCCTAGCGTCATGCCTAGGTTGCCCGGAACGTAGATATGACCATAACTTTCACACTGGTTGCTATTACTCATGCTATACGATGGAAAGGCTGTTGTATTTATATTGTATTTTATGCTTCTGGCGCTGACTTGTAAGGCTGTAGCTGTTCGATGTGGTGGAGCAACGCCCTAGAGTGAATCCTATGTAGCCCGGAACGTAGAAATGACCATCATCTCCACACTGTTTGCAATTATTCATTTTATACGATGGAAAAGCTGTGGTATTTATATTGTATTTTGTGATTCTGGCGTTGACATCTAAGGCCGTGGTTATTCGATGTGGTGGAGCAACGCCCTACAGTGAAGTCTAGGTTGCCCGGAACGTAGAAATGACCATTACTTTCACGCTGTTTGCAACTATTCATTATATACGATGGAAAAACTGTTGCATTTTTATTGTATTTTATGCATCTGGCGTTGAATTCTAAGACCCTAGCTATTCGATCTGGTGGAGCAACGCCCTAGAGAGGAGCCTAGGTTGCCCGGAACGCAGCAATGACCATTACTTTCACACTGGTTGTAATTATTCCTCTTATACGATGGAAAAACTGTTGCATCTTTATTGTATTTTATGCTTCCGGCGTCGACTTGTAAGGCCCTAACTATTCGATCTGGTGAAGCAACGCCGTAGAGTGAAGCCTAGGTTGCCGGGAACGTAGAAACGACCATTATTTTCTCACTGGTTGCAATTATTCCTGTTATACCATGGAAAAACTGTTGTATTTTTATTGTATTTTATGCTTCTTGAGTTGAATTCTAAGTCCCTAGCTATTCGATCTGGTGGAGCAACGCCCTAGAGTGAAGCCTAGGTTGCCCGGAACGTAGAAATGACCATTACTTTCACGCTGTTTGCAACTATTCATTATATACGATGGAAAAACTGTTGCATTTTTATTGTATTTTATGCATCTGGCGTTGAATTCTAAGACCCTAGCTATTCGATCTGGTGGAGCAACGCCCTAGAGAGGAGCCTAGGTTGCCCGGAACGCAGCAATGACCATTACTTTCACACTGGTTGTAATTATTCCTCTTATACGACGGAAAAACTGTTGCATCTTTATTGTATTTTATGCTTCCGGCGTCGACTTGTAAGGCCCTAACTATTCGATCTGGTGAAGCAACGCCGTAGAGTGAAGCCTAGGTTGCCGGGAACGTAGAAACGACCATTATTTTCTCACTGGTTGCAATTATTCCTGTTATACCATGGAAAAACTGTTGTATTTTTATTGTATTTTATGCTTCTTGAGTTGAATTCTAAGTCCCTAGCTATTCGATCTGGTGGAGCAACGCCCTAGAGTGAAGCCTAGTTTGCCCGGAACGCAGCAATGACCATTACTTTCACACTAGTTGTAATTATTCCTCTTATACGATGGAAAAACTCTTGCATTTTTATTGCATTTTCTGCTTCTGGTGTTGACGTCTAAGGCTCTCACTCTTCGATCTGGTGGAGCAACGCCCTAGGGTGAAGCCGAGGTTGCCCGGAACGTAGAAGTGACCATAGCTTTCACACTGGTTGCAATTATACTTTTTATGCGATGGAAAAACTGTTGTATTTATTCTGTATTTTATGATTCTAACGTTGACTTCTTAGGCCCTAACTATACGCTCTGGTTGACCAACGCCCTAGAGTGAAGCCTAGGTTGCCCGGAACGTAGAAATGACCATCACCTTCACTCTGGATGCAATTACTCCTGTTATACGACGGAAAAACTGCTGTATTTTTATTGCATTTTATGCTTCTGGCGTTGACTTCTAAGGCCGTAGCTATTCGATGTTGTGGAGTAACGCCCTAGAGAGAAGGCTAGGTTTCCCGGAACGTAGAAACGGCCATGACTTTCACACTGTTTGCAATTATTCATTTTATACGATGGAAAACCTGTTGTATTTATATTGTATTTTATGCTTCTGGCGTTGACTTCTAAGGCCCTAACTATTCGATCTGGTGGAGCAACGCTCTAGAGTGAAGCCTAGGTTGTTCGGAATGTAGAAATGCCCATAACTTTCACACTGGTTGCACTTATTCGTTTTATACGATGGAAAAGCTGTTGTATTTAAATTGTATTTTATGCTTCTGGCGTTGAATTCTAAGTCCCCAACTATTCGATCTGGTGGTGCAAGGCCCTAGACTGAAGCCTAGCTTGCTCGGAATGTAGAAATGTCCATAACTTTCACACTGGTTGCAATTATTAGTTTTATACGATGGAAAAGCAGTTGTATTTATATTGTATTTTATGCTTCTGGCGTTGACTTCTTAGGCCCTAACTATTCGATCTGGTGGAGCAACGCTCTAGAGTGAAGCCTAGGTTGCTTGGAATGTAGAAATGTCCATAACTTTCACACTGGTTTCAATTATTCGTTTTATACGATGGAAATGCTGTTGTATGTATATTGTATTTCATGCTTCTGGCGTTGACTTCTAAGGCCCTAACTATTCGATCTGGTGGAGCAACGCCCTAGAGTGAAGCCTAGGTTGCTCGGAATGTAGAAATGTCCATAACTTTCACACTGGTTGCAATTATTCGTTTTATACGATGGAAAAGCTGTTGTATTTATATTGTATTTTATGCTTCTGGCGTTGAATTCTAAGTCCCTAACTATTCGATCTGGTGGAGCAACGCTCTAGAGTGAAGCCTAGGTTGTTCGGAATGTAGAAATGTCCATAACTTTCACACTGGTTGCAATTATTAGTTTTATACGATGGAAAAGCAATTGTATTTATATTGTATTTTATGCTTCTGGCGTTGACTTCTTAGGCCCTAACTATTCGATTTGGTGGAGCAACGCCCTAGAGTGAAGCCTAGGTTGCTCGGAATGTAGAAATGTCCATAACTTTCACACTGGCTTCAATTATTCGTTTTATACGATGGAAAAGCTGTTGTACTTATATTGTATTTCATGCTTCTGGCGTTGACTTCTAAGGACCTAACTATTCGATCTGACGGAGCAACGATCTAGAGTGAAGCCTAGGTTGCTCGGAATGTAGAAATGCCCATAACTTTCACACTGGTTGCAATTATTCGTTTTATACGATGGAAAAGCTGTTGTATTTATATTGTATTTTATGCTTCTGGCGTTGACTTCTAAGGCCCTAACTATTCGATCTGGTGGAGCAACGCTCTAGAGTGAAGCCTAGGTCGTTCGGAATGTAGAAATGCCCATGACTTTCACACTGGTTGCACTTATTCGTTTTATACGATGGAAAAGCTGTAGTATTTATATTGTATTTTATGCTTCTGGCGTTGAATTCTAAGGCCCTAGCTATTCGATCTGGTGGAGCAACGCCCTAGAGTGAAGCCTAGGTTGCCCGGAACGTAGAAATGACCATTACTTTCACACTGTTTGCAACTATTCATTTTATACGATGGAAGAGCTGTTGTATTTATATTGTATTTTATGCTTCTGGCGTTGACTTCTAAGGCCCTAACTATTCGATCTGGTGGAGCAACGCTCTAGAGTGAAGCCTAGGTTGTTCGGAATGTAGAAATGCCCATAACTTTCACACTGGTTGCACTTATTCGTTTTATACGTTGGAAAAGCTGTTGTATTTAAATTGTATTTTATGCTTCTGGCGTTGAATTCTAAGTCCCCAACTATTCGATCTGGTGGTGCAAGGCCCTAGACTGAAGGCTAGCTTGCTCGGAATGTAGAAATGTCCATAACTTTCACACTGGTTGCAATTATTAGTTTTATACGATGGAAAAACAGTTGTATTTATATTGTATTTTATGCTTCTGGCGTTGACTTCTTAGGCCCTAACTATTCGATCTGGTGGAGCAACGCCCTAGAGTGAAGCCTAGGTTGCTTGGAATGTAGAAATGTCCATAACTTTCACACTGGTTTCAATTATTCGTTTTATACGATGGAAATGCTGTTGTATGTATATTGTATTTCATGCTTCTGGCGTTGACTTCTAAGGCCCTAACTATTCGATCTGGTGGAGCAACGCCCTAGAGTGAAGCCTAGGTTGCTCGGAATGTAGAAATGTCCATAACTTTCACACTGGTTGCAATTATTCGTTTTATACGATGGAAAAGCTGTTGTATTTATATTGTATTTTATGCTTCTGGCGTTGACTTCTAAGGCCCTAACTATTCGATCTGGTGGAGCAACGCTCTAGAGTGAAGCCTAGGTTGTTCGCAATGTAGAAATGCCCATAACTTTCACACTGGTTGCACTCATTCGTTTTATACGATGGAAAAGCTGTTGTGTTTAAATTGTATTTTATGCTTCTGGCGTTGAATTCTAAGTCCCTAGCCATTCGACCTGGTGGAGCAACGCCATAGAGTGAAACCTAGGTTACCCGGAACGTAGAAAAGGCCATTACCTTCACACTGGTTGGAATTATTCCTGTTATACGATGGAAAAGCTGTTGCATCTTTATTGTATTTTATGCTCCTGGCGTTGACTTCTAAGGCCCTAACTATTCGATCTGGTGGAGCAACGCCACTGAGTGAAACCCAAGTTACCCGGTACGTAGAAATGACCAGTACTTTCACACTCGTTGCAGTTATTCCTGCCATACGATGGAAAAACTGTTCCATTTTTATTGAATTTTATGCTTCTGGCGTTGAATTCTACGTCCCTAACTATTCCATCTCGTCGAGCAACGCCCTAGAGTGAAGCCTAGGTTGCCCGCAACGTAGCAATGGCCATTCCTTTCACAATGATTGCAAATATACAATCTCAACGATGGAAAAGCTGTTGCATTTATATTGTATTTTAAGCTTCTGGCGCTAACTTCTTATGCCCT
Organism: Calliopsis andreniformis; assembly: GCF_051401765.1. NCBI lineage: Eukaryota > Metazoa > Arthropoda > Insecta > Hymenoptera > Andrenidae > Calliopsis > Calliopsis andreniformis. The sequence goes on from NC_135072.1 coordinate 8,448,783, forward strand.
AACTATTCGATCTGGTGGAGGAACGCCATAGAGTGAAACCTAGCATGCCCGGAACGTAGAAATGACCATTACTTTCACACTGGTTGCAATTATTCCTGTTATACGTTGGAAAAACTGTTGGATTTTTATTGTATTTTATGCTTCTGGCGTTGACTTCTAAGGCCCTAACTATTCAATCTGTTGGAATAACGCCCTTGGGTAAAGTCTAGGTTGCCCTGAAAGTAGAAATGACCATTACTTTCACACTGTTTGCAATTATTCATTTTATACGATGGCAAAAATTGTTGTACTTATATTGTATTTTATCCTTCTGGTGTTGAATTCTAAGTCCCTAGCTGTTCGATCTTGTGGAACAACGCCCCAGAGTGATACCCAGGTTAGCCGGAACGTAGAAATGACCAGTACTTTCACACTCGTTGTAGTTATTCCTGCTATACGATAGAAAATCTGTTGCATTTTTATTGTATTTGATGCTTCTGGCGTTGAATTCTAAGACTCTAACTATTCCATCTCGTCGAGCAACGCCCTAGAGTGAAGCCTAGGTTGCCCGCAACGTAGAAATGACCATTACCTTCACACTGTTTGCAAATATACATTCTATACGAAGGAAAATCTGTTGTATTTATATTGTATTTTATGCTTCTGGCGCTGACTTCTTAGGCCCTAACTATTTGATCTGGTGGAGCACCGCCCTAGAGTGGAGCCTAGGTTGCCCGCAACGTAGAAAAGACCATTACCTTCACACTGGTTGGAATTATTCCTGTTACACGATGGCAAAACGGTTGCATCTTTATTGTATTTTATGCATCTGGCGTTGACTTCTAAGGCCCTAACTACTCGATCTGGTGGAGCAACGCCCTAGAGTGAAACCTAGGTTGCCCGGAACGTAGAAATGACCATTACTATCACACTTGTTGCAATTATTCCTGTTATACGATGGAAAAACTGTTGTATTTTTATTGTATTTTATGCTTTTGGCGCTGAATTCTAAGTCCGTAACTATTCGGTCTGGTGGAGCAACGCCCTAGAGTGAAGCCTAGGACGGCCGCAACGTACAAATGACCATAACTTTCACACTGGTTGCAGATATCCCTGTTATACGATGGAAAAACTGTTGCACCATTATTGTATTTTATGCTTCTGGCGTTGAATTCTAAGGTCCTAGCTATTCGATCTGGTGGAGCAACGCCCTAGAGTGAAGCCTAGGTTGCTCGGAATGTAGAAATGTCCATAACTTTCACACTGGTTTCAATTATTCGTTTTATACGATGGAAAAGATGTTGGATTTATATTGTATTTCATGCTTCTGGCGTTGACTTCTAAGTCCCTAACTATTCGATCTGGTGGAGCAACGATCTAGAGTGAAGCCTAGGTTGCCCGGAACGTAGAAAAGGCCATTACCTTCACACTGGTTGGAATTATTCCTGTTATACTATGGCAAAACTGTTGTATTTGTATGGTATTTTATGCTTCTGGCGTTGACTTCTTAGGCCCTAGCTATTTGATCTAGTGGAGCAACGCCCTAGATTGAAGCCTAGGTCACCCGGAACGTTTAACTGACCATAACTTTCATAGTGGTTGCAATTATTCGCTTTATACGATGGAAAAGCTGTTGTATTTATATTGTGTTTCATGCTTCTGGCGTTGACTTCTAAGGCCCTAACTATTCGATCTGGTGGAGCAACGCCCCTGAGTGAAACCCAAGTTACCCGGTACGTAGAAATGACCAGTACTTTCACACTAGTCGCAGTTATACCTGCTATGCGATGGAAAAACTGTTGCATTTTTATTGAATTTTATGCTTCTGGCGTTGAATTCTAAGTCCCTAACTATTCCATCTCGTCGAGCAACGCCCTAGAGTGAAGCCTAGGTTGCCCGGAACGTAGAAAAGGCCATTACCTTCACACTGGTTGGAATTATTCCTGTTATACTATGGCAAAACTGTTGTATTTGTATTGTATTTTATGCTTCTGGCGTTGACTTCTTAGGCCCTAGCTATTTGATCTAGTGGAGCAACGCCCTAGATTGAAGCCTAGGTCACCCGGACCGTAGAACTGACCATAACTTTCACACTGGTTGCAATTATTCGTTTTATACGATGGAAGATCTGTTGTATTTATATTGTATTTTATGCTTCTGGCGTTGACTTCTTATGCCCTAACTATTCGATCTGGTGGAGGAACGCCATAGAGTGAAACCTAGCATGCCCGGAACGTAGAAATGACCATTACTTTCACACTGGTTGCAATTATTCCCGTTATACGTTGGAAAAACTGTTGGATTTTTATTGTATTTTATGCTTCTGGCGTTGACTTCTAAGGCCCTAACTATTCAATCTGTTGGAATAACGCCCTTGGGTAAAGTCTAGGTTGCCCTGAAAGTAGAAATGACCATTACTTTCACACTGTTTGCAATTATTCATTTTATACGATGGCAAAAATTGTTGTACTTATATTGTATTTTATCCTTCTGGTGTTGAATTCTAAGTCCCTAGCTGTTCGATCTTGTGGAACAACACCCCAGAGTGATACCCAGGTTAGCCGGAGCGTAGAAATGACCAGTACTTTCACACTCGTTGTAGTTATTCCTGCTATACGATAGAAAATCTGTTGCATTTTTATTGTATTTGATGCTTCTGGCGTTGAATTCTAAGACTCTAACTATTCCATCTCGTCGAGCAACGCCCTAGAGTGAAGCCTAGGTTGCCCGCAACGTAGAAATGACCATTACCTTCACACTGTTTGCAAATATACATTCTATACGAAGGAAAAGCTGTTGTATTTATATTGTATTTTATGCTTCTGGCGCTGACTTCTTAGGCCCTAACTATTTGATTTGGTGGAGCACCGCCCTAGAGTGGAGCCTAGGTTGCCCGCAACGTAGAAAAGACCATTACCTTCACACTGGTTGGAATTATTCCTGTTACACGATGGCAAAACGGTTGCATGTTTATTGTATTTTATGCATCTGGCGTTGACTTCTAAGGCCCTAACTACTCGATCTGGTGGAGCAACGCCCTAGAGTGAAACCTATGTTGCCCGAAACGTAGAAATGACCATTACTATCACACTGGTTGCAATTATTCCTGTTATACGATGGAAAAACTGTTGTATTTTTATTGTATTTTATGCATCTGGCGTTGAATTCTAAGACCCTAGCTATTCGATCTGGTGGAGCAACGCCCTAGAGAGGAGCCTAGGTTGCCCGGAACGCAGCAATGACCATTACTTTCACACTGGTTGTAATTATTCCTCTTATACGATGGAAAAACTGTTGCATCTTTATTGTATTTTATGCTTCCGGCGTTGACTTGTAAGGCCCTAACTATTCGATCTGGTGAAGCAACGCCGTAGAGTGAAGCCTAGGTTGCCGGGAACGTAGAAACGACCATTATTTTCACACTGGTTGCAATTATTCCTGTTATACCATGGAAAAACTGTTGTATTTTTATTGTATTTTATGCTTCTTGAGTTGTATTCTAAATCCCTAGCTATTCGATCTGGTGGAGCAACGCCCTAGAGTGAAGCCTAGGTTGCCCGGAACGCAGCAATGACCATTACTTTCACACTGGTTGTAATTATTGCTCTTATACGATGGAAAAACTGTTGCATCTTTATTGTATTTTATGCTTCCGGCGTTGACTTGGAAGGCCCTAACTACTCGATCTGGTGAAGCAACTCCGTAGAGTGAAGCCTAGGTTGCCCGGAACGTAAAAATGACCATCACCTTCACTCTGGTTGCAATTACTCATGCTATACGATGGAAAAACTGTTGCATTTTTACTGCATTTTCTGCTTCTGGTGTTGACGTCTAAGGCTCTCACTCTTCGATCTGGTGGAGCAACGCCCTGGGGTGAAGCCGAGGTTGGCCGGAACGTAGAAGTGACCATAGCTTTCACACTGGTTGCAATTATTCTTTTTATGCGATGGAAAAACTGTTGTATTTATTCTGTATTTTATGATCCTAACGTTGACTTCTTAGGCCCTAACTATACGCTCTGGTTGACCAACGCCCTAGAGTGAAGCCTAGGTTGCCCGGCACGTAGAAATGACCATCACCTTCACTCTGGTTGCAATTACTCCTGTTATACGACGGAAAAACTGCTGTATTTTTATTGCATTTTATGCTTCTGGCGTTGACTTCTAAGGTCGTAGCTATTCGATGTGGTGGAGTAACGCCCTAGAGTGAAGGCTAGGTTTCCCGGAACGTAGAAACGACCATGACTTGCACACTGTTTGCAATTATTCATTTTATACGATGGAAAAGCTGTTGTATTTATATTCTATTTTATGCTTCTGGCGTTGACTTCTAAGGCCGTAGCTATTAGATGTGGTGGAGGAACGCGCTACAGTGACGCCTAGGTTGCACGGAACGTAGAAATGACCATTACTTTCACACTGCTTGCAATTATTCCTGTTATACAATGGAAAAACTGTTGCATTTTTATTGTATTTTATGCATCTGGCGTTGAAGTCTAAGTCCCTAGCTATTAGATGTGGTGGAGCAACGCGCTAGAGTGACGCCTAGGTTGCACGGAACGTAGAAATGACCATTACTTTCACACTAGTTGCACTTATTCGTTTTATACGATGGAAAAGCTGTTGTATTTAAATTGTATTTTATGCTTCTGGCGTTGAATTCTAAGTCCCTAACTATTCGATCTGGTGGAGCAAGGCCCTAGAGTGAAGCCTAGCTTGCTCGGAATGTAGAAATGTCCATAACTTTCACACTGGTTGCAATCATTAGTTTTATACGATGGAAAAGCAATTGTATTTATATTGTATTTTATGCTTCTGGCGTTGACTTCTTTGACCCTAGCTATTCGATCTGGTGGCACAACGCACTGGAGTGAAGTCTAGTTTGCCCGGAATGTAGAACTGACCATAACTTTCACACTGGTTTCAATTATTCGTTTTATACGATGGAAAAGCTGTTGTATTTATATTGTATTTTATGCTTCTGGCGTTGACTTCTAAGGCCCTAACTATTCGATCTGGTGGAGCAACGCTCTAGAGTGAAGCCTAGGTTGTTCGGAATGTAGAAATGCCCATAACTTTCACACTGGTTGCACTTATTCGTTTTATACGATGGAAAAGCTGTTGTGTTTAAATTGTATTTTATGCTTCTGGCGTTGAATTCTAAGTCCCTAGCCATTCGACCTGGTGGAGCAACGCCCTAGAGTGAAACCTAGGTTACCCGGAACGTAGAAAAGGCCATTACCTTCACACTGGTTGGAATTATTCCTGTTATACGATGGCAAAACTGTTGTATTTATATTGTATTTTATGCTTCTGGCGTTGACCTCTTAGGCCCTAACTATTTGATCTGGTGGAGCACCGCCCTAAAGTGAAGCCTAGGTTGCCCGGAACGTACAACAAACCATTACCTTCACACTGTTTGCAATTATTCATTTTATACGATGGCAAAAATTGTTGTACTTATATTGTATTTTATCCTTCTGGTGTTGAATTCTAAGTCCCTAGCTGTTCGATCTTGTGGAACAACGCCCCAGAGTGATACCCAGGTTAGCCGGAACGTAGAAATGACCATTACCTTCACACTGTTTGCAAATATACATTCTATACGAAGGAAAATCTGTTGTATTTATATTGTATTTTATGCTTCTGGCGCTGACTTCTTAGGCCCTAACTATTTGATCTGGTGGAGCACCGCCCTAGAGTGGAGCCTAGGTTGCCCGCAGCGTAGAAAAGACCATTACCTTCACACTGGTTGGAATTATTCCTGTTACACGATGGCAAAACGGTTGCATCTTTATTGTATTTTATGCATCTGGCGTTGACTTCTAAGGCCCTAACTACTCGATCTGGTGGAGTAACGCCCTAGAGTGAAACCTGTGTTGCCCGGAACGTAGAAATGACCATTAGTATCACAATGGTTGCAATTATTCCTGTTATACGAGGGAAAAACTGTTGTATTTTTATTGTATTTTATGCTTCTGGCGTTGACTTCTGAGGCCGTAACTATTCGATCTGGTGGAGCAACGCCCTAGAGTGAAACCTAGGTTGCCCGGAACGTAGAAATGACCATTACTATCACACTGGTTGCAATTATTCCTGTTATACGATGGAAAAACTGTTGTATTTTTATTGTATTTTATGCTTTTGGCTTTGAATTCTAAGTCCGTAACTATTCGGTCTGGTGGAGCAACGCCCTAGAGTGAAGCCTAGGACGGCCGCAACGTACAAATGACCATAACTTTCACACTGGTTGCAGATATCCCTGTTATACGATGGAAAAACTGTTGCACCATTATTGTATTTTATGCTTCTGGCGCTGACTCCTAAGGCCCTAACTATTCGATCTGGTGGAGCAACGCCCTAGACTGAAGCCTAGGTTGCTCGGATCGTAGAAAGGACCTATACTTTCACACTGTTTCCAATTATTCACTGTAAACGATGGCAAAGCTGTTGCATTTATATTGTATTTTATGCTTCTGGCGATGACTTCTAAGTCCCTAGCTACACGATCTGGTGGAGCAGCGCCCTAGAGTGAAGCCTAGGTTGCTCGGAATGTAGAAATGTCCATCGCTTTCATACTGGTTGCAATTATTCGTTTAACACGATGGAAAAACTGTTGCATCTTTATTGTATTTTATGCTTCTGGCGTTGACTTCTAAGGCCCTAACTATTCGATCTGGTGGAGCAACGCCCTAGAGTGAAGCCTATGTTGCTCGGAATGTGGAAATGTCCATAACTTTCACACTGGTTGCAATTATTCGTTTTATACGATGGAAAAGCTGTTGTATTTATATTGTATTTTATCCTTCTGGCGTTGAATTCTAAGACCCCAGCTATTCGATCTGGTGAGCAACGCCCTAGAGTGAAGCCTAGGTTACCCGGAACGTAGAAATGACCAGTACTTTCACACTGGTTGCAGTTATTCCTGTTATGCGATGGGAAAACTGTTGCATCCTTATTGTATTTTATGCTTCTGGCGTTGACTTCTAAGGTCCTAACTATTCGACCTGGTGGAGCAACGCCCTAGAGTGAAGCCTAGGTTGCTCGGAGTGTAGAAATGTCCATAACTTTCACACTGGTTGCAGTTATACCTGTTATACGATGGAAAAACTGTTGCATCCTTATTGTACTTTATGCTTCTGGCGTTGACTTCTTAGGCCCTAACTACTTGATCTGGTGGATCACCGCCCTAGAGTGAAGCCTAGGTTGCCCGGAACGTAGAACATACCATTACCTTCACACCGGTTGCAATTATTCCTGTTATACGATGGAAAAGCTGTTGCATCTTTACTGTATTTTATGGTCCTGGCGTTGACTTCTAAGGCCCTAACTATTGGATCTCGTGCAGCAACGCCCTAGAGTGTAACCTAGGTTGCCCGGAACGCAGAAATGGCCATTACTATCCCACTGTTTGAAAATATACTTTATATACGATGGAAAAGCTGTTGTATTTATATTGTATTTTATGCTTCTGGCGTTGACTTCTTAGGCCCTAACTGTTTGATCTGATGGAGCACCGCCCTAGAGTGAAACCTAGGTTGCCCGGAACGTAGAAATGACCAGTACTTTCAAACTGGTTACAGTTATTCCTGTTATACGATGGAAAAACTGTTGCATCTTTATTGTATTTAATGCTTCTGGTGTTGACTTCTAAGGCCCTAAATATTCGATCTGGTGGAGCAACGCCCTAGAGTGGAGCCTAGGTTGCCCGGAACGTAGAAATGACCATTACCTTCACACTGTTTGCAATTAATCATTTTATACGATGAAACAGCTGCTGTATTTATATTGTATTTTATGCTAGTGGCATTGACTTCTAAGGCCGTAGCTATTTGATGTGGTGGAGCAACGCCCTAGAGTGAAACCTACGTTGCCCGGAACGTAGAAACGAACAGTACTTTCACACTGGTTGCTATTATTCCTGCTATACGATGGAAAAACTGTTGTATCTTTATTCTATTTTATGCTTCGGGCGTTGCCTTCTAACGCCCTAACTATTCGATCGGGTGGAGCAACGCCCTAGAGTCAAGCCTAGGTTGCCCGGAACGTAGAAATGACCATCACTTTCACACTGGTTGCCATTATCCGTTTTATACGATTGAAAAACTGTTGTATTTCTTTTATATTTTATGATTCTGGCGTTTACTTCTTAGGCCCCAGCTATTCGATCCCGTGGAGCAACGCGCTAGGGTGAAGCCTCTAATGCCCGGAACGTAGAAATTTCCAGTACCATCACACTGGTTGCAGTTATTCCTGTCATACGGTGGAAAAGCTGTAGTATTTATATTGTATTTTATGCTTCTGGCGTTGACTTCATAGGCCCTAACTATTTGATCTGGTGGAGCACCGCCCGAGAGTGAAGCCTAGGTTGCTCGGAATGTAGAAATGACCATTACCTTCACACTGTTTGCAATTATACATTTTATACGATGGCAAAGCTGTTGTATTTATATTGTATTTTATTCTTCTGGCGTTGACTTCTTAGGCCCTGTCTATTCGATCTGGTGGAGCAACGCCTCAGAGTTACGCCTAGGATGCCCGAAACGTCGAAATGATCATTACTTTCGCACTGGTTGCAATTAGTCATACTATACGATGGAAAAACTGTTGCATTTTTATTGTATTTTATGCTGCTGGCGTTGACTTCTTAGGCCCTAACCATTCGATCCGGTGGAGCAAGGCCCTAGAGTGAAGCCTAGGTTGCCCGGAACGTAGATATGGCCATAGCCTTCACACAGGATGCAATTACTCGTTTTATACGATGGAAAGACTGTTGTATTTATTCTGTAGCTTATGCTTCTGTCGTTGACTTCTAAGGCCCTAACTCTTCGATATGGTGGAGCAACGCCTCAGAGTTAAGCCTAGGATGCCCGGAACGTCGAAATGGTCATTACTTTCACAATGTTTGCAATTATTCACTTTATACGATGGAACAACTGTTGTACTGATATTGTATCTTATTCTTCTGGCGTTGACTTCTTAGGCCCTGTCTATTCGATCTGGTGGAACAGCGCCCTAGATTGAAGCCTAGGTTGCCCGGAACGTAGAAATGACCATCACTTTCACACTGTTTGCAAATATACATTATGTACGATGGAAAAGCTGTTGTACTTATATTGTAATTTATTCCATCTGGTGGAACAACGCCCTGGGGTGAAGCGTAGGTTGCCCGGAACGTAGAAATGACCATAACTTTCACACTGATAGCAATTATTCGTTCTATACATAGAAAAACTGTTCTATTTATTTTGTATTTTATGCTTCGGGCGTTGACTTCTAAGGCCCTAACTATTCGATCTGGTGAAGGAACGCCCTAGAGTGAAGCCTAGGTAGACCGGAACGTAGAAATGACCATAACTTTCACACTGGTTACTATTGTTCGTTTTATACGATGGAAAAACTGTTATATTTATATTGTATATTATGCTCCTGGCGTTGACTTCTAAGGCCGTAGCTCTTCGATCTGGTGGAGCAACGCCTCAGAGTTAAGCCTAGGATGCCCGAAACGTCGAAATGATCATTACTTTCGCACTGGTTGCAATTAGTCATGCTATACGATGGAAAAACTGTTGCATTTTTTTGTATTTTACGCTTCTGGCGTTGACTTCTTAGGCCCTAACATTTCGATCTGGTGGAACAACGCCCTAGATTGAAGCCTAGGTTGCCCGGAACGTAGAAATGACCATTAGTTTCACACTGTTTGCAAATATACATTATGTACGATGGAAAAGCTGTTGTACTTATATTGTAATTTATGCTTCTGGCGTTGACTTCTTAGGCCCTAACTATTTGATCTGGTGACGCACCGCCCTAGAGTGAAGCCTAGGTTGCGCGGAATGTAGAAATGACCAGTACTTTCACACTAGTTGCTATTATTCGTGTTATACGATGGAAAAACTGTTTTATTTATATTGTATTTCATGCTTCTGTCGTTGACTTCTTAGACCCTAACTATTCGATCTGGCAGAACACCGCCCTAGAGTGAGGCCTAGGTTGCCCGGAACGTAGAACTGACCATCACTTTCACACTGGTTGCTATTATTCCTGTTATACGATGGAAAAACTTTTGTATATTTATTGTATTTTATGCTTCGTGCGTTGACTTCGATGGCCCTACCTATTCGATCTAGTGGAGCAACACCCTACAGTGAAGCCAAGGTTGCCCGGAACGTAGATATGACCATAACCTTCACACAGGTTGCAATTAAACATTTATACGATGGAAAGACAGTTGCATTTATTTTGTAGTTTATGCTTATGGCGTTGACTTCTAAGGCCCTAACTCTTCGATCTGTTGGAGCAACGCCCTAGAGTGAAGCCTAGATTGCCCGGAACGTAGAAATGACCACTACTTTCACAATGTTTGCAATTATTCATTTTATACGATGGAAAAACTGTTGTACTTATATTGCATTTCATCCTTCTGGCGTTGAATTCTAAGTCCCTAGCTATTCTATCTGGCGGAGTAACGCCCTAGAGTGAAACCTAGGTTACCCTGAACGTAGAAATGACCAGAACCTTCACACTGGTTGCAGTTATTCCTGTTATACGATGGAAAAACTGTTACATTTTTATTGTATTTTATGCTTCTTGAGTTGACTACTTATGCCCTAACTATTCGGTCTGGTGGAGCAACGCTCTAGACTGCAGCGTAGGTTGCCCGGAACGTAGAAATCACCAGCACTTTCACACTGGTTGCAATTGTTCCTTATATACGATGGAAATACTCTTGTATTTTTATTATATTTTATGCTTCTGTCGTTGTTTTCTATGGACTTAACTATAGGATCTGGTGAAGCAACGCCGTAGAGTGAAGCCTAGGATGCCCGGAAGGTAGAAATGGGCATTATATTCACACTGGTTGCATTTATTCGTTTTATACGATGGACAAACTGTTGGATTTATATTGTATTTTATGCTTCTGGCGTTGACGTCTTAGGCCCTAACTTGTCGATCTGGTGGAGCAACGCCCTAGAGTCAAGCCTAGGTTGCCCGGAACGTAGAAATGACCATCACTTTCACACTGGTTGCCATTATCCGTTTTATACGATTGAGAAACTGTTGTATTTCTTTTATATTTTATGATTCTGGCGTTTACTTCTTAGGCCCCAGCTATTCGATCCCGTGGAGCAACGCGCTAGGGTGAAGCCTCTAATGCCCGGAACGTAGAAATTTCCAGTACCATCACACTGGTTGCAGTTATTCCTGTCATACGGTGGAAAAGCTGTAGTATTTATATTGTATTTTATGCTTCTGGCGTTGACTTCATAGGCCCTAACTATTTGATCTGGTGGAGCACCGCCCGAGAGTGAAGCCTAGGTTGCTCGGAATGTAGAAATGACCATTACCTTCACACTGTTTGCAATTATACATTTTATACGATGGCAAAGCTGTTGTATTTATATTGTATTTTATTCTTCTGGCGTTGACTTCTTAGGCCCTGTCTATTCGATCTGGTGGAGCAACGCCTCAGAGTTCCGCCTAGGATGCCCGAAACGTCGAAATGATCATTACTTTCGCACTGGTTGCAATTAGTCATGCTATACGATGGAAAAACTGTTGCATTTTTATTGTATTTTATGCTTCTGGCGTTGACTTCTTAGGCCCTAACCATTCGATCCGGTGGAGCAAGGCCCTAGAGTGAAGCCTAGGTTGCCCGGAACGTAGATATGGCCATAGCCTTCACACAGGATGCAATTACTCGTTTTATACGATGGAAAGACTGTTGTATTTATTCTGTAGCTTATGCTTCTGTCGTTGACTTCTAAGGCCCTAACTCTTCGATATGGTGGAGCAACGCCTCAGAGTTAAGCCTAGGATGCCCGGAACGTCGAAATGGTCATTACTTTCACAATGTTTGCAATTATTCACTTTATACGATGGAACAACTGTTGTACTGATATTGTATCTTATTCTTCTGGCGTTGACTTCTTAGGCCCTGTCTATTCGATCTGGTGGAACAGCGCCCTAGATTGAAGCCTAGGTTGCCCGGAACGTAGAAATGACCATCACTTTCACACTGTTTGCAAATATACATTATGTACGATGGAAAAGCTGTTGTACTTATATTGTAATTTATGCTTCTGGCGTTGACTTCTTAGGCCCTAACTATTTGATCTGGTGACGCACCGCCCTAGAGTGAAGCCTAGGTTGCCCGGAACGTAGAACATACCGTTACCTTCACACTGGTTGCAATTATTCCTGTTATACGATGGAAAAACTGTTGCATCTTTATTGTATTTTATGCTTCTGGCGTTGACTTCTTAGGAACTAACATTTCGATGTGGTGGAACAACGCCCTAGAGTGAAGCCTAGGTTGCCCAGAACGTAGAAATGGCCATTACTTTCACACTGGTTGCCGTTATTCGTTTTATACGATGGAAAAGCTGTTGTATTTATATCGTATTTTATCCTTCTGGCGTTGACTTCTTAGGCCCTAACTATTCCATCTGGTGGAACAACGCCCTGGGGTGAAGCCTAGGTTGCCCGGAACGTAGAAATGACCATAACTTTCACACTGATAGCAATTATTCGTTCTATACATAGAAAAACTGTTCTATTTATTTTGTATTTTATGCTTCGGGCGTTGACTTCTAAGGCCCTAACTATTCGATCTGGTGAAGGAACGCCCTAGAGTGAAGCCTAGGTAGACCGGAACGTAGAAATGACCATAACTTTCACACTGGTTACTATTGTTCGTTTTATACGATGGAAAAACTGTTATATTTATATTGTATATTATGCTCCTGGCGTTGACTTCTAAGGCCGTAGCTCTTCGATCTGGTGGAGCAACGCCTCAGAGTTAAGCCTAGGATGCCCGAAACGTCGAAATGATCATTACTTTCGCACTGGTTGCAATTAGTCATGCTATACGATGGAAAAACTGTTGCATTTTTTTGTATTTTACGCTTCTGGCGTTGACTTCTTAGGCCCTAACATTTCGATCTGGTGGTACAACGCCCTAGATTGAAGCCTAGGTTGCCCGGAACGTAGAAATGACCATTAGTTTCACACTGTTTGCAAATATACATTATGTACGATGGAAAAGCTGTTGTACTTATATTGTAATTTATGCTTCTGGCGTTGACTTCTTAGGCCCTAACTATTTGATCTGGTGACGCACCGCCCTAGAGTGAAGCCTAGGTTGCGCGGAATGTAGAAATGACCAGTACTTTCACACTAGTTGCTACTATTCGTGTTATACGATGGAAAAACTGTTTTATTTATATTGTATTTCATGCTTCTGTCGTTGACTTCTTAGACCCTAACTATTCGATCTGGCAGAACACCGCCCTAGAGTGAGGCCTAGGTTGCCCGGAACGTAGAACTGACCATCACTTTCACACTGGTTGCTATTATTCCTGTTATACGATGGAAAAACTCTTGTATATTTATTGTATTTTATGCTTCGTGCGTTGACTTCGATGGCCCTACCTATTCGATCTAGTGGAGCAACACCCTACAGTGAAGCCAAGGTTGCCCGGAACGTAGATATGACCATAACCTTCACACAGGTTGCAATTAAACATTTATACGATGGAAAGACAGTTGTATTTATTTTGTAGTTTATGCTTATGGCGTTGACTTCTAAGGCCCTAACTCTTCGATCTGTTGGAGCAACGCCCTAGAGTGAAGCCTAGATTGCCCGGAACGTAGAAATGACCATTACTTTCACACTGTTTGCAAATATACATTATATACGATTGAAAAGCTCTTCTACTTATATTGTAATTTATGCTTCTGGCGTTGACTTCTTAGGCCCTAACTATTTGATCTGGTGGAGCACCGCCCTAGAGTGAAGCCTAGGTTGCCCGGAACGTAGAAATGACCACTACTTTCACAATGTTTGCAATTATTCATTTTATACGATGGAAAAACTGTTGTACTTATATTGCATTTCATCCTTCTGGCGTTGAATTCTAAGTCCCTAGCTATTCTATCTGGTGGAGTAACGCCCTAGAGTGAAACCTAGGTTACCCTGAACGTAGAAATGACCAGAACCTTCACACTGGTTGCAGTTATTCCTGTTATACGATGGAAAAACTGTTACATTTTTATTGTGTTTTATGCTTCTTGAGTTGACTACTTATGCCCTAACTATTCGGTCTGGTGGAGCAACGCTCTAGACTGCAGCGTAGGTTGCCCGGAACGTAGAAATCACCAGCACTTTCACACTGGTTGCAATTGTTCCTTATATACGATGGAAATACTCTTGTATTTTTATTATATTTTATGCTTCTGTCGTTGTTTTCTATGGACTTAACTATAGGATCTGGTGAAGCAACGCCGTAGAGTGAAGCCTAGGATGCCCGGAAGGTAGAAATGGGCATTACATTCACACTGGTTGCATTTATTCGTTTTATACGATGGAAAAACTGTTGTATTTATATTGTATTTTATGCTTCTGGCGTTGACGTCTTAGGCCCTAACTTGTCGATCTGGTGGAGCAACGCCCTAGAGTGAAGCCTAGGTTGTCCGGAACATAGAAATGGCCATTACTTTCACACTGGTTGCAATTATACCTGTTATACGGTGGAGAGACTCTTGTATCTTTATTGTATTTTATGCTTCAGGCAATGACTTCTATAGCCATACCTATTCCATCTGGAGGAGCAACGCCCTAGAGTCAAGCCTAGGTTGCCCGGAACGTAGAAGTGACCATAACTTTCACACTGGTTGCAATTATCCTTTTTATACGATGGAAAAACTGTTGTATTTATTTTGTATTTTATGATTCTGACGTTGACTTCTTAGGCCCTAACTATTCGCTCTGGTTGATCAACGCCCTAGAGTGAAGGCTAGGTTGACCGCAACGTGGAAATGACCATCACCTTCACTCTTGTTGCAAATATTCCTGTTATTCGATGGAAAAACTGTTGCATCTTTATTGTATTTTAAGCTCCAGGCGTTGACTTCTAAGGCCCTAGCTATTCGATCTCGTGGAGGAACGCCCTAGATTGATGCCTAGGTTGCCCCGAACGTAGAAATGACCAGTACTTTCACACTGGTTCCCATTATCCGTTTTATACGATGGAAAAGCTGTTGTATTTATATTGCATTTTATGCTTCTGGCATGGACTCCTTAGGCACTAACTATTCGATCTGGTGGAGCAACGCCCTAGAGTGAAGCCTAGGTTGCCCGGAACGTAGAAATGACCAGTACCTTCACACTGTTTGCAATTATTCTTTCTATATGTAGGAAAAACTGTTGCATTTTTATTGTATTTTGTGTTGCTGGCGTTCACTTCTTAGGCCGTTCCTATTCGATGTGGTGGAGCTACGCCCTAGAGACAAGCCTAGGTTGCCCGGGAAGTAGAAATGTCCATAACTTTCATACTGGTTGCAATTATTCGTTTTATACGATGGAAAAACTGTTGTATTTATACTGTATTTTACGCTTCTGACGTTCACTTCTTAGGCCTTAACTATTCGATCTGGTGGAACAACGCACTAGGGTGAATCCTAGGTTGCCCGGTAAGTAGAAATGACCATAACTTTCATACTGGTGGCATTATCCGTTTTATACGATGGAAAAACGGTTGTATTTATACTGTATTTTACGCTTCTGACTTTGACTTCTAACGCACTATCTATTCGATCTGGTGGAGCAACGCCCTAGTGTGACGCCTAGGCTGCCCGGAACGTAGAAATGACCATCACTTTCAAACTGGTTACAATTATTCCTGTTATACGATGGAAAAACTGTTGCATTTTTATTGCATTTTATTCTTCGGGCGTTGACTTCTAAGGCCCTAACTATTCGATCTGGTGGAGCAACGCCCTAGGGTGAAGCCTAGGTTGCCCGGAAAGTAGAAATGTCCATAACTTTCATACTGGTTGCAATTATTCGTTTTATACGATGGAAAAACTGTTGTATGTATACTGTATTTTATGCTTCTGACGTTGACTTCTAAGTCACTAACTATTCGATCTGGTGGAGCAACGCCCTAGAGTGAAGACTAGGTTGCCCGGAACGTAGAAATGACCATTACTTTCACACTCTTTGCAATTATTCATTTTATCCGATGGAAAAGCTGTTGCATTTTTATTGTATTTTACGCTTCCGGCGCTGACTTCTAAGGCCCTAACAATTCGATCTGTTTGAGCAACGCCCTAGAGTGAAGCCTTGGTTTCCCGGAACATGGAAATGACCATAGCCTTCACACTGGTGGCTATTATTCGTCTTATTCGATGGAAAAACTGTTATATTTATAAGTACCTTATGCTTCTGGCGTCGACTTCTAAGGCCCTAACTATTCGATCTGGTGGAGCAACGCCCTATGGTGAAGCCTAGATTGCCCGGATAGTAGAAATGACCATAACTTTCATAGTGGTTGCAATTATTCGCTTTATACGATGGAAAAACTGTTGTATTTATATTGTATTTTATGCTTCCGGCGTTGACTTCTGAGGCCCTAACTATTCGATCTGTTGGAGCAACGCCCTAGAGTGCAGCCTTGGTTTCGCGGAACGTAGAAATGACCATGACTTTCATACTGTTTGCAATTATTCGTTTTATACGATGGAAAAACTGTTGTATTTATATAGTATTTTATGCTTCTGGCGTTCACTTCTTAGGCCTTAACTATTCGATCTGGTGGAACAACGCACTAGGGTGAAGCCTAGGTTGCCTGGAACGTAGAAAGGACCATAACTTTCACACTGGTAGAAATTATTCGATTTATACAATGGAAAAACTGTTCGATTTATTTTGAGTTTTATTCTTCGGGCGTTGACTTCTAAGGACCTATCTATTCGATCTGGTGGAGCATCGCCCTAGGGTGAAGCCTAGGTTGCCCGGAAAGTAGAACTATCCATAACTTTCATACTGGTTGCAATTATTCGTTTTATACGATGGAAAAACTGTTGTATTTATACTGTATTTTATGCTTCTGACGTTGACTTCTAACGCACTAACTATTCGATCTGGTGGAGCAACGCCCTAGAGTGAAACCTAGGTTGCCCGGAACGTAGAAATGACCATTACTTTCACACTCTTTGCAATTATTCATTTTATACGATGGAAAAGCTGCTGCATTTTTATTGTATTTTATGCTTCTGGCGCTGACTTCTAAGGCCCTAACAATTCGATCTGTTTGAGCAACGCCCTAGAGTGAAGCCTTGGTTTCCCGGAACATAGAAATGACCATAGCCTTCACACTGGTGGCTATTATTCGTCTTATTCGATGGAAAAACTGTTATATTTATAAGTACCTTATGCTTCTGGCGTCGACTTCTAAGGCCCTAACTATTCGATCTGGTGGAGCAACGACCTAGGGTGAAGCCTAGATTGCCCGGATAGTAGAAATGACCATAACTTTCATAGTGGTTGCAATTATTCGCTTTATACGATGGAAAAACTGTTGTATTTATATTGTATTTTATGCTTCCGGGGTTCACTTCTGAGGCCCTAACCATTCGATCTGTTGGAGCAACGCCCTAGAGTGCAGCCTTGGTTTCCCGGAACGTAGAAATGACCATGACTTTCATACTGGTAGCAATTATTCGTTTTATACGATGGAAAAACTGTTGTATTTATATTGTATTTTATGCTCCTGGCGTTGACTTCTGACGCCCTAACTATTCAATCTGTTGGAGCAACGCCCTAGGGTGAGTTCTAGGTAGCCCGGTAAGTAGAAATGACCATAACTTTCATACTGGTGGCAATTATCCGTTTTATACGATGGAAAAACTGTTGTAATTATATTGTATTTTATGCTTCTTGCGTTCACTTCTTAGGCTTTAACTATTCGATCTGGTGGAACAACGCACTAGGGTGAAGCCTAGGTTGCCCGGAACGTAGAAATGACCATGACTTTCATACTGGTTACAATTATTCCTGTTATACGATGGAAAAACTGTTGCATTTTTATTGCATTTTATTCTTCGGGCGTTGACTTCTAAGGACCTAACTATTCGATCTGGTGGAGCAGCGCACTAGAGTGAAACCTAGGTTGCCTGGAACGTAGAAATGACCATTACTTTCACACTCTTTGCAATTATTCATTTTATACGATGGAAAAGCTGTTGCATTTTTATTGTATTTTATGCTTCTGGCGCTGACTTCTAAGGCCCTAACAATTCGATCTGTTGGAGCAACGCCCTAGAGTGTAGCCTTGGTTTCCCGGAACGTAGAAATGACCATGACTTTCATACTGGTTGCAATTATTCGTTTTATACGATGGAAAAACTGTTGTATTTATATTGTATTTTATGCTTCTGGCGTTCACTTCTTAGGCCCTAACTATTCGATCGGGTGGAACAACGCCCTGGGGTGAAGCCTTGGTTGCCCGGAAAGCAGAAATGACCATAACTTTCAAACTGGTTGCAATTATTCCTGTTATACGATGGAAAAACTGTTGTATTTATATTGTATTTTATGCTTCTGGCATTGACTTCTGAGGCCCTAACTATTCGATCTGTTGGAGCAACGCCCTAGAGTGAAGCCTTGGTTTCCCGGAACGTAGAAATGACGTTGACTTTCATACTGGTTGCAATTATTCGTTTTATACGATGAAAAAACTGTTGTATTTATTTTGTATTTTATGCTTCTGGCGTTGACATCTTAGGCCCCAGCTATTCGATCTCGTGGAGCAACGCGCTAGAGTGAAGCCTCGGATGCCCGGAACGTAGAAATGACCAGTACCATCACACTGGTTGCAGTTATTCCTGTCATACGATGGAAAAGCTGTAGTATTTATATTGTATTTTATGATACTGGTGTTAACTTCTTAGGCCCTAAGTATTCGATCTGGAGGAGGAACGCCCTAGAGTGGAGCCTAGGTTGCCCGGAACGTGGAAATGACCACTACTTTCACACTGTTTGCAATTAATCATTTTATACGATGAAACAGCAGCTGTATTTATATTGTATTTTATGCTAGTGACGTTGACTTCCAAGGCCGTAGCTATTTGATGTGGTGGAGCAACGCCCTAGAGTGAAGCCTACGTTGCCCGGAACGTAGAAATGTCCAGTGCTTTCACACTGGTTGCAATTATGCGTTTTATACGATGGAAAAGCTGTTGTATTTATATTGTATTTTATGCTTCTGACGTTGACTACTAACGCCCTAACTATTCGATCTGGTGGAGCAACGCCCTAGAGCCAAGCCTAGGTTGCCCGCAACGTAGAACGGACCATAACTTTCACACTGGTTGCAATTATTCGTTTTATACGATGGAAAAACTGTTGCATTTATTTTGTACTTTATGCTTCTGGCGTTGACTTCTTAGGCCCTAACTATTCGATCTGGTGGACCAACGCGCTAGAGTGAAGCCTAGGTTGCCCGGAACGTAGATATGGCCATAGCCTTCACACAGGATGCAATTACTCGTTTTATACGATGGAAAGACTGTTGTATTTATTCTGTAGCTTATGCTTCTGTCGTTGACTTCTAAGGCCCTAACTCTTCGATATGGTGGAGCAACGCCTCAGAGTTAAGCCTAGGATGCCCGGAACGTCGAAATGGTCATTACTTTCACAATGTTTGCAATTATTCACTTTATACGATGGAACAACTGTTGTACTGATATTGTATCTTATTCTTCTGGAGTTGACTTCTTAGGCCCTGTCTATTCGATCTGGTGGAACAGCGCCCTAGATTGAAGCCTCGGTTGCCCGGAACGTAGAAATGACCATCACTTTCACACTGTTTGCAAATATACATTATGTACGATGGAAAAGCTGTTGTACTTATATTGTAATTTATGCTTCTGGCGATGACTTCTTAGGCCCTAACTATTTGATCTGGTGACGCACCGCCCTAGAGTGAAGCCTAGGTTGACCGGAACGTAGAACATACCGTTACCTTCACAGTGGTTGCAATTATTCCTGTTATACGATGGAAAAACTGTTTTATTTATATTGTATTTCATTCTTCTGTCGTTGACTTCTTAGAACGTAACTATTCGATCTGGCGGAACACCGCCCTAGAGTGAGGCCTAGGTTGCCCGGAACGTAGAAATGACGATATCCTTCACACTGGTGGCTATTATTCGTTTTATACGATGGAAAAACTGTTGTATTTATATTGTATTTTATGCTTCTGACGTTGACTTCTAAGGCTCGAACCATTCGATCTGGTGGAGCAACGCCCTAGAGTGAACCCTAGGTTGCCCGGAACGTAGAAATGACCATAACTTTCACACTGTTTGCAATTATTCGTTTTATACGATGGAAAAACTGTTGTATTTATATTGTATTTTATGCTTCTGGCGTTCACTTCTTAGGCCCTAAATATTCGATCGGGTGGAACAACGCCCTAGGGTGAAGCCTAGGTTGCCCGGAAAGCAGAAATGACCATAACTTTCAAACTGGTTGCAATTATTCCTGTTATACGATGGAAAAACTGTTGTATTTATATTGTATTTTATGCTTCTGGCGTTGACTTCTGAGGCCCTAACTATTCAAACTGTTGGAGCAACGACCTATGGTGAATCCTAGGTTGTCCGGTAAGTAGAAATGACCATATCTTTCACACTGGTTGCAATTATTCGTTTTATACGATGGAAAAACTGTTGTATTTATATTGTATTTTATGCTTCTGGCGTTCACTTCTTAGACCCTAACTATTCGATCGGGTGGAACAACGCCCTAGGGTGAAGCCTAGGTTGCCCGGAAAGCAGAAATGACCATAACTTTCAAACTGGTTGCAATTATTCCTGTTATACGATGGAAAAACTGTTGTATTTATATTGTATTTTATGCTTCTGGCATTGACTTCTGAGGCCCTAACTATTCGATCTGTTGGAGCAACGCCCTAGAGTGAAGCCTTGGTTTCCCGGAACGTAGAAATGACCATGACTTTCATACTGGTTGCAATTATTCGTTTTATACGATGGAAAAACTGTTGTATTTATTTTGTATTTTATGCTTCTGGCGTTGACATCTTAGGCCCCAGCTATTCGATCTCGTGGAGCAACGCGCTAGAGTGAAGCCTCGGATGCCCGGAACGTAGAAATGACCAGTACCATCACACTGGTTGCAGTTATTCCTGTCATACGATGGAAAAGCTGTAGTATTTATATTGTATTTTATGATACTGGTGTTAACTTCTTAGGCCCTAAGTATTCGATCTGGAGGAGGAACGCCCTAGAGTGGAGCCTAGGTTGCCCGGAACGTGGAAATGACCACTACTTTCACACTGTTTGCAATTAATCATTTTATACGATGAAACAGCAGCTGTATTTATATTGTATTTTATGCTAGTGACGTTGACTTCCAAGGCCGTAGCTATTTGATGTGGTGGAGCAACGCCCTAGAGTGAAGCCTACGTTGCCCGGAACGTAGAAATATCCAGTGCTTTCACACTGGTTGCAATTATGCGTTTTATACGATGGAAAAGCTGTTGTATTTATATTGTATTTTATGCTTCTGACGTTGACTACTAACGCCCTAACTATTCGATCTGGTGGAGCAACGCCCTAGAGCCAAGCCTAGGTTGCCCGCAACGTAGAACGGACCATAACTTTCACACTGGTTGCAATTATTCGTTTTATACGATGGAAAAACTGTTGCATTTTTATTGTATTTTATGCTTCTGGCGTTGACTTCTTAGGCCCTAACCATTCGATCTGGTGGAGCCAGGCCCTAGAGTGAAGCCTAGGTTGCCCGGAACGTAGATATGGCCATAGCCTTCACACAGGATGCAATTACTCGTTTTATACGATGGAAAGACTGTTGTATTTATTCTGTAGCTTATGCTTCTGTCGTTGACTTCTAAGGCCCTAACTCTTCGATCTGTTGGAGCAACGCCTCAGAGTTAAGCCTAGGATGCCCGGAACGTCGAAATGGTCATTACTTTCACACTGTTTGCAAATATACATTATATACGGTGGAAAAGCTGTAGTATTTATATTGTATTTTATGCTTCTGGCGTTGACTTCATAGGCCCTAACTATTTGATCTGGTGGAGCACCGCTCGAGAGTGAAGCCTAGGTTGCTCGGAATGTAGAAATGACCATTACCTTCACACTGTTTGCAATTATACATTTTATACGATGGCAAAGCTGTTGTATTTATATTGTATTTTATTCTTCTGGCGTTGACTTCTTAGGCCCTGTCTATTCGATCTGGTGGAGCAACGCCTCAGAGTTACGCCTAGGATGCCCGAAACGTCGAAATGATCATTACTTTCGCACTGGTTGCAATTAGTCATGCTATACGATGGAAAAACTGTTGCATTTTTATTGTATTTTATGCTTCTGGCGTTGACTTCTTAGGCCCTAACCATTCGATCTGGTGGAGCAAGGCCCTAGAGTGAAGCCTAGGTTGCCCGGAACGTAGATATGACCATAACCTTCACACAGGTTGCAATTAAACATTTATACGATGGAAAGACAGTTGTATTTATTTTGTAGTTTATGCTTATGGCGTTGACTTCTAAGGCCCTAACTCTTCGATCTGTTGGAGCAACGCCCTAGAGTGAAGCCTAGGTTGCCCGGAACGTAGAAATGACCATTACTTTCACACTGTTTGCAAATATACATTATATACGATGGAAAAGCTGTTCTACTTATATTGTAATTTATGCTTCTGGCGTTGACTTCTTAGGCCCTAACTATTTGATCTGGTGGAGCACCGCCCTAGAGTGAAGCCTAGGTTGCCCGGAACGTAGAAATGACCACTACTTTCACAATGTTTGCAATTATTCATTTTATACGATGGAAAAACTGTTGTATATATATTGTACCTTATGCTTCTGGCGTTGACTTCTATGGCCCTAACTATTCGATCTGGTGGAGCAACGCCCTAGGGTGAAGCGTAGGTTGCCCGGATAGTAGAAATGACCATAACCTTCATAGTGGTTGCAATTTTTCGTTTTATACGATGGAAAAACTGTTGTATTTCTATTGTATTTTATGCTTCGCGCGTTGACTTCTAAGGCCCTAACCTTTCGTTCTGGTGGAGCAACGCCCTAGAGTGAAGCGTAGGTGGCTCGGAACGTAGACATAACCATTACTTTCACACTGGTTGCAATTATTGATGTTATAGGATGGAAAACCTGTTGTATTTATATTGTATTTTATGCTCCTGGTGTTGACTTCTTAGGCCCTAACTATTCGTTCTGGTGGAGCAACGGCCTAGAGTGAAGCCTAGGCTGCCCGGAACGTAGAAATGACCATCACCTTCAAACTGGTTACAATTATTCCTGTTATACGATGGAAAAACTGTTGCATTTTTATTGCATTTTATTCTTCGGGCGTTGACTTCTAAGGACCTAACTATTCGATCTGGTGGAGCAACGCCCTAGGGTGAAGCCTAGGTTGCCCGGAAAGTAGAAATGTCCATAACTTTCATACTGGTTGCAATTATTCGTTTTATACGATGGAAAAACTGTTGTATGTATACTGTATTTTATGCTTCTGACGTTGACTTCTAAGTCACTAACTATTCGATCTGGTGGAGCAACGCCCTAGAGTGAAGACTAGGTTGCCCGGAACGTAGAAATGACCATTACTTTCACACTCTTTGCAATTATTCATTTTATGCGATGGAAAAGCTGTTGCATTTTTATTGTATTTTATGCTTCTGGCGCTGACTTCTAAGGCCCTAACAATTCGATCTGTTTGAGCAACGCCCTAGAGTGAAGCCTTGGTTTCCCGGAACATAGAAATGACCATAGCCTTCACACTGGTGGCTATTATTCGTCTTATTCGATGGAAAAACTGTTATATTTATAAGTACCTTATGCTTCTGGCGTCGACTTCTAAGGCCCTAACTATTCGAACTGGTGGAGCAACGCCCTAGGGTGAAGCCTAGGTTGCCCGGATAGTAGAAATGACCATAACTTTCATAGTGGTTGCAATTATTCGCTTTATACGATGGAAAAACTGTTGTATTTATATTGTATTTTATGCTTCCGGCGTTGACTTCTTATGCCTTAACTATTCCATCTGGTGGAACAACGCACTAGGGTGAAGCCTAGGTTGCCCGGAACGTAGAAAAGACCATAACTTTCACACTGGTAGAAATTATTCGATTTATACAATGGAAAAACTGTTCTATTTATTTTGAGTTTTATGTTTCGCGCGTTGACTTCTAAGGCCCTAACTATTCGATCTGGTGGAGCATCGCCCTAGGGTGAAGCCTAGGTTGCCCTGAAAGTAGAAATGTCCATAACTTTCATACTGGTTGCAATTATTCGTTTTATACGATGGAAACACTGTTGTATTTAAACTGTATTTTATGCTTCTGACGTTGACTTCTAACGCACTAACTATTCGATCTGGTGGAGCAACGCCCTAGAGTGAAACCTAGGTTGCCCGGAACGTAGAAATGACCATTACTTTCACACTCTTTGCAATTATTCATTTTATACGATGGAAAAGCTGTTGCATTTATATTGTATTTTATGCTTCTGGCGTTGACTTCTTAGGCCCTAACTATTCGGTCAGGTGGAGCAACGCCTTAGAGTGACGCCTAGGCTGCCCGGAACGTAGAAATGACCATCACTTTCAAACTGGTTACAATTATTCCTGTTATACGATGGAAAAACTGTTGCATTTTTATTGCATTTTATTCTTCGGGCGTTGACTTCTAAGGACCTAACTATTCGATCTGGTGGAGCAACGCCCTAGGGTGAAGCCTAGGTTGCCCGGAAAGTAGAAATGTCCATAACTTTCATACTGGTTGCAATTATTCGTTTTATACGATAGAAAAACTGTTGTATTTATACTGTATTTTATGCTTCTGACGTTGACTTCTAAGGCACTAACTTGTCGATCTGGTGGAGCAACGCCCTAGAGTGAAGCCTAGGTTGTCCGGAACATAGAAATGGTCATTACTTTCACACTGGTTGCAATTATACCTGTTATACGATGGAGAGACTCTTGTATCTTTATTGTATTTTATGCTTCAGGCAATGACTTCTATAGCCATACCTATTCCATCTGGAGGAGCAACGCCCTAGAGTCAAGCCTAGGTTGCTCGGAACGTAGAAGTGACCATAACTTTCACACTGGTTGCAATTATCCTTTTTATACGATGGAAAAACTGTTGTATTTATTTTGTATTTTATGATTCTGATGTTGACTTCTTAGGCCCTAACTATTCGATCTGGTGGAGCAACGCCCTAGAGTGAAGACTAGGTTGCCCGGAACGTAGAAATGACCATTACTTTCACACTCTTTGCAATTATTCATTTTATGCGATGGAAAAGCTGTTGCATTTTTATTGTATTTTATGCTTCTGGCGCTGACTTCTAAGGCCCTAACAATTCGATCTGTTTGAGCAACGCCCTAGAGTGAAGCCTTGGTTTCCCGGAACATAGAAATGACCATAGCCTTCACACTGGTGGCTATTATTCGTCTTATTCGATGGAAAAACTGTTATATTTATAAGTACCTTATGCTTCTGGCGTCGACTTCTAAGGCCCTAACTATTCGATCTGGTGGAGCAACGCCCTAGGGTGAAGCCTAGGTTGCCCGGATAGTAGAAATGACCATAACTTTCATAGTGGTTGCAATTATTCGCTTTATACGATGGAAAAACTGTTGTATTTATATTGTATTTTATGCTTCCGGCGTTGACTTCTTATGCCTTAACTATTCGATCTGGTGGAACAACGCACTAGGGTGAAGCCTAGGTTGCCCGGAACGTAGAAAAGACCATAACTTTCACACTGGTAGAAATTATTCGATTTATACAATGGAAAAACTGTTCTATTTATTTTGAGTTTTATGTTTCGCGCGTTGACTTCTAAGGCCCTA
This sequence comes from Calliopsis andreniformis, assembly GCF_051401765.1. Taxonomy (NCBI): domain Eukaryota; kingdom Metazoa; phylum Arthropoda; class Insecta; order Hymenoptera; family Andrenidae; genus Calliopsis; species Calliopsis andreniformis. Next base: position 8,474,471 of record NC_135072.1, read on the forward strand.
ACTATTCGATCTGGTGGAGCATCGCCCTAGGGTGAAGCCTAGGTTGCCCTGAAAGTAGAAATGTCCATAACTTTCATACTGGTTGCAATTATTCGTTTTATACGATGGAAACACTGTTGTATTTAAACTGTATTTTATGCTTCTGACGTTGACTTCTAACGCACTAACTATTCGATCTGGTGGAGCAACGCCCTAGAGTGAAACCTAGGTTGCCCGGAACGTAGAAATGACCATTACTTTCACACTCTTTGCAATTATTCATTTTATACGATGGAAAAGCTGTTGCATTTATATTGTATTTTATGCTTCTGGCGTTGACTTCTTAGGCCCTAACTATTCGGTCAGGTGGAGCAACGCCTTAGAGTGACGCCTAGGCTGCCCGGAACGTAGAAATGACCATCACTTTCAAACTGGTTACAATTATTCCTGTTATACGATGGAAAAACTGTTGCATTTTTATTGCATTTTATTCTTCGGGCGTTGACTTCTAAGGACCTAACTATTCGATCTGGTGGAGCAACGCCCTAGGGTGAAGCCTAGGTTGCCCGGAAAGTAGAAATGTCCATAACTTTCATACTGGTTGCAATTATTCGTTTTATACGATAGAAAAACTGTTGTATTTATACTGTATTTTATGCTTCTGACGTTGACTTCTAAGGCACTAACTATTCGATCTGGTGGAGCAACGCCCTAGAGTGAAGCCTAGGTTGCCCGGAACGTAGAAATGACCATTACTTTCACACTCTTTGCAATTATGCATTTTATACGATGGAAAAGCTGTTGCATTTTTATTGTATTTTATGCTTCTGGCGCTGACTTCTAAGGCCCTAACAATTCGATCTGTTTGAGCAACGCCCTAGAGTGAAGCCTTGGTTTCCCGGAACATAGAAATGACCATAGCCTTCACACTGGTGGCTATTATTCGTCTTATTCGATGGAAAAACTGTTATATTTATAAGTACCTTATGCTTCTGGCGTCGGCTTCTAAGGCCCTAACTATTCGATCTGGTGGAGCAACGCCCTAGGGTGAAGCCTAGATTGCCCGGATAGTAGAAATGACCATAACTTTCATAGTGGTTGCAATTATTCGCTTTATACGATGGAAAAACTGTTGTATTTATATTGTATTTTATGCTTCCGGCGTTGACTTCTGAGGCCCTAACTATTGGATCTGTTGGAGCAACGCCCTAGAGTGCAGCCTTGGTTTCGCGGAACGTAGAAATGACCATGACTTTCATACTGGTTGCAATCATTCGTTTTATACGATGGAAAAACTGTTGTATTTATATAGTATTTTATGCTTCTGGCGTTCACTTCTTAGGCCTTAACTATTCGATCTGGTGGAACAACGCACTAGGGTGAAGCCTAGGTTGCCCGGAACGTAGAAAAGACCATAACTTTCACACTGGTAGAAATTATTCGATTTATACAATGGAAAAACTGTTCTATTTATTTTGAGTTTTATTCTTCGGGCGTTGACTTCTAAGGACCTAACTATTCGATCTGGTGGAGCATCGCCCTAGGGTGAAGCCTAGGTTGCCCGGAAAGTAGAAATGTCCATAACTTTCATACTGGTTGCAATTATTCGTTTTATACGATGGAAAAACTGTTGTATTTATACTGTATTTTATGCTTCTGACGTTGACTTCTAACGCACTAACTATTCGATCTGGTGGAGCAACGCCCTAGAGTGAAACCTAGGTTGCCCGGAACGTAGAAATGACCATTACTTTCACACTCTTTGCAATTATGCATTTTATACGATGGAAAAGCTGTTGCATTTTTATTGTATTTTATGCTTCTGGCGTCGACTTCTAAGGCCCTAACTATTCGATCTGGTGGAGCAACGCCCTAGGGTGAAGCCTAGATTGCCCGGATAGTAGAAATGACCATAACTTTCATAGTGGTTGCAATTATTCGCTTTATACGATGGAAAAACTGTTGTATTTATATTGTATTTTATGCTTCCGGGGTTCACTTCTGAGTCCCTAACTATTCGATCTGTTGGAGCAACGCCCTAGAGTGCAGCCTTGGTTTCCCGGAACGTAGAAATGACCATGACTTTCATACTGGTAGCAATTATTCGTTTTATACGATGGAAAAACTGTTGTATTTATATTGTATTTTATGCTTCTGGCGTTGACTTCTGAGGCCCTAACTATTCAATCTGTTGGAGCAACGCCCTAGGGTGAGTTCTAGGTAGCCCGGTAAGTAGAAATGACCATAACTTTCATACTGGTGGCAATTATCCGTTTTATACGATGGAAAAACTGTTGTAATTATATTGTATTTTATGCTTCTTGCGTTCACTTCTTAGGCCTTAACTATTCGATCTGGTGGAACAACGCACTAGGGTGAAGCCTAGGTTTTCCGGAACGTAGAAAAGACCATAACTTTCACACTGGTAGAAGTTATTCGATTTATACAATGGAAAAACTGTTCTATTTATTTTGAGTTTTATGTTTCGCGCGTTGACTTCTAAGGCCCTAACTATTCGATCTGGTGGAGCAACGCCCTAGGGTGAAGCCTAGGTTGCCCGGATAGTAGAAATGACCATAACCTTCATAGTGGTTGCAATTATTCGTTTTATACGATGAAAAAACTGTTGTACTTCTATTGTACTTTATGCTTCGCGCGTTGACTTCTAAGGCCCTAACCTTTCGTTCTGGTGGAGCAACGCCCTAGAGTGAAGCGTAGGTGGCTCGGAACGTAGACATAACCATTACTTTCACACTGGTTGCAATTATTGATGTTATAGGATGGAAAACCTGTTGTATTTATATTGTATTTTATGCTCCTGGTGTTGACTTCTTAGGCCCTAACTATTCGTTCTGGTGGAGCAACGGCCTAGAGTGAAGCCTAGGCTGCCCGGAACGTAGAAATGACCATCACTTTCAAACTGGTTACAATTATTCCTGTTACACGATGGAAAAACTGTTGCATTTTTATTGCGTTTTATTCTTCGGGCGTTGACTTCTAAGGACCTAACTATTCGATCTGGTGGAGCAACGCCCTCGGGTGAAGCCTAGGTTGCCCGGAAAGTAGAAATGTCCATAACTTTCAAACTGGTTGCAATTATTCCTGTTATACGATGGAAAAACTGTTGTATTTATATTGTATTTTATGCTTCTGGCGTTGACTTCTGAGGCCCTAACTATTCAAACTGTTGGAGCAACGACCTATGGTGAATCCTAGGTTGTCCGGTAAGTAGAAATGACCATATCTTTCACACTGGTTGCAATTATTCGTTTTATACGATGGAAAAGCTGTTTCATTTTTATTGTATTTTATGCTTCTGGCGCTGACTTCTAAGGCCCTAACAATTCGATCTGTTTGAGCAGCGCCCTAGAGTGAAGCCTTGGTTTCCCGGAACATAGAAATGACCATAGCCTTCACACTGGTGGCTATTATTCGTCTTATTCGATGGAAAAACTGTTATATTTATAAGTACCTTATGCTTCTGGCGTCGACTTCTAAGGCCCTAACTATTCGATCTGGTGGAGCAACGCCCTAGGGTGAAGCCTAGATTGCCCGGATAGTAGAAATGACTATAACTTTCATAGTGGTTGCAATTATTCGCTTTATACGATGGAAAAACTGTTGTATTTATATTGTATTTTATGCTTCCGGGGTTCACTTCTGAGTCCCTAACTATTCGATCTGTTGGAGCAACGCCCTAGAGTGCAGCCTTGGTTTCCCGGAACGTAGAAATGACCATGACTTTCATACTGGTAGCAATTATTCGTTTTATACGATGGAAAAACTGTTGTATTTATATTGTATTTTATGCTTCTGGCGTTGACTTCTGAGGCCCTAACTATTCAATCTGTTGGAGCAACGCCCTAGGGTGAGTTCTAGGTAGCCCGGTAAGTAGAAATGACCATAACTTTCATACTGGTGGCAATTATCCGTTTTATACGATGGAAAAACTGTTGTAATTATATTGTATTTTATGCTTCTTGCGTTCACTTCTTAGGCCTTAACTATTCGATCTGGTGGAACAACGCACTAGGGTGAAGCCTAGGTTTTCCGGAACGTAGAAAAGACCATAACTTTCACACTGGTAGAAGTTATTCGATTTATACTATGGAAAAACTGTTCTATTTATTTTGAGTTTTATGTTTCGCGCGTCGACTTCTAAGGCCCTAACTATTCGATCTGGTGGAGCAACGCCCTAGGGTGAAGCCTAGGTTGCCCGGATAGTAGAAATGACCATAACCTTCATAGTGGTTGCTATTATTCGTTTTATACGATGGAAAAACTGTTGTATTTCTATTGTATTTTATGCTTCGCGCGTTGACTTCTAAGGCCCTAACCTTTCGTTCTGGTGGAGCAACGCCCTAGAGTGAAGCGTAGGTGGCTCGGAACGTAGACATAACCATTACTTTCACACTGGTTGCAATTATTGATGTTATAGGATGGAAAACCTGTTGTATTTATATTGTATTTTATGCTCCTGGTGTTGACTTCTTAGGCCCTAACTATTCGTTCTGGTGGAGCAACGGCCTAGAGTGAAGCCTAGGCTGCCCGGAACGTAGAAATGACCATCACTTTCAAACTGGTTACAATTATTCCTGTTATACGATGGAAAAACTGTTGCATTTTTATTGCGTTTTATTCTTCGGGCGTTGACTTCTAAGGACCTAACTATTCGATCTGGTGGAGCAACGCCCTCGGGTGAAGCCTAGGTTGCCCGGAAAGTAGAAATGTCCATAACTTTCATACTGGTTGCAATTATTCGTTTTATACGATGGAAAAACTGTTGTATGTATACTGTATTTTATGCTTCTGACGTTGACTTCTAAGTCACTAACTATTCGATCTGGTGGAGCAACGCCCTAGAGTGAAGACTAGGTTGCCCGGAACGTAGAAATGACCATTACTTTCACACTCTTTGCAATTATTCATTTTATGCGATGGAAAAGCTGTTGCATTTTTATTGTATTTTATGCTTCTGGCGCTGACTTCTAAGGCCCTAACAATTCGATCTGTTTGAGCAACGCCCTAGAGTGAAGCCTTTGTTTCCCGGAACATAGAAATGACCATAGCCTTCACACTGGTGGCTATTATTCGTCTTATTCGATGGAAAAACTGTTATATTTATAAGTACCTTATGCTTCTGGCGTCGACTTCTAAGGCCCTAACTATTCGATCTGGTGGAGCAACGCCCTAGGGTGCAGCCTAGGTTGCCCGGATAGTAGAAATGACCATAACTTTCATAGTGGTAGCAATTATTTGCTTTATACGATGGAAAAACTGTTGTATTTATATTGTATTTTATGCTTCCGGCGTTGACTTCTGAGGCCCTAACTATTCGATCTGTTGGAGCAACGCCCTAGAGTGCAGCCTTGGTTTCCCGGAACGTAGAAATGACCATGACTTTCACACTGGTTGCAATTATTCGTTTTATACGATGGAAAAACTGTTGTATTTATATTGTATTTTATGCTTCTGGCGTTCACTTCTTAGGCCTTAACTATTCGATCTGGTGGAACAACGCACTAGGGTGAAGCCTAGGTTGCCCGGAACGTAGAAAAGACCATTACTTTCACACTCTTTGCAATTATTCATTTTATACGATGGAAAAGCTGTTGCATTTATATTGTATTTTATGCTTCTGGCGTTGACTTCTTGGGCCCTAACTATTCGATCTGGTGGAGCAACGCCTTAGAGTGACGCCTAGGCTGCCCGGAACGTAGAAATGACCATCACTTTCAAACTGGTTACAATTATTCCTGTTATACGATGGAAAAACTGTTGCATTTTTATTGGATTTTATGCTTCTGGCGTTCACTTCTTAGGCCCTAACTATTCGATCGGGTGGAACAACGCCCTGGGGTGAAGCCTTGGTTGCCCGGAAAGCAGAAATGACCATAACTTTCAAACTGGTTGCAATTATTCCTGTTATACGAAGGAAAAACTGTTGTATTTATATTGTATTTTATGCTTCTGGCGTTGACTTCTGAGGCCCTAACTATTTAATCTGTTGGAGCAACGCCCTAGGGTGAAGCCTAGGTTGTCCGGAACGTAGAAAAGACCATAACTTTCACACTGGTAGAAATTATTCGATTTATACAATGGAAAAACTGTTCTATTTATTTTGTGTTTTATGCTTCGCGCGTTGATTTCTAAGGCACTAACTATTCGATCTGGTGGAGCATCGCCCTAGGGTGAAGCCTAGGTTGCCCGGAAAGTAGAAATGTCCATAACTTTCATACTGGTTGCAATTATTCGTTTTATACGATGGAAAAACTGTTGTATTTATACTGTATTTTATGCTTCTGACGTTGACTTCTAACGCACTAACTATTCGATCTGGTGGAGCAACGCCCTGGAGTGAAACCTAGGATGCCCGGAACGTAGAAATGACCATTACTTTCACACTCTTTGCAATTATTCATTTTATACGATGGAAAAGCTGTTGCATTTATATTGCATTTTATGCTTCTGGCGTTGACTTCTTAGGCCCTAACTATTCGATCTGGTGGAGCAACGCCCTAGGGTGAAGCCTAGGTGGCCCGGAACGTCGAAATGACCATGACTTTCATACTGGTTGCAATTATTCGTTTTATACGATGGAAAAACTGTTGTATTTATATTGCATTTTATGCTTCTGACGTTGACTTCTAAGGCTCGAACCATTCGATCTGGTGGAGCAACGCCCTAGAGTGAAACCTAGGTTGCCCGGAACGTAGAAATGACCATAACTTTCACACTGTTTGCAATTATTCGTTTTATACGATGGAAAAACTGTTGTATTTATATTGTATTTTATGCTTCTGGCGTTCACTTCTTAGGCCCTAAATATTCGATCGGGTGGAACAACGCCCTAGGGTGAAGCCTAGGTTGCCCGGAAAGCAGAAATGACCATAACTTTCAAACTGGTTGCAATTATTCCTGTTATACGATGGAAAAACTGTTGTATTTATATTGTATTTTATGCTTCTGGCGTTGACTTCTGAGGCCCTAACTATTCAAACTGTTGGAGCAACGACCTATGGTGAATCCTAGGTTGTCCGGTAAGTAGAAATGACCATATCTTTCACACTGGTTGCAATTATTCGTTTTATACGATGGAAAAACTGTTGTATTTATATTGTATTTTATGCTTCTGGCGTTCACTTCTTAGACCCTAACTATTCGATCGGGTGGAACAACGCCCTAGGGTGAAGCCTAGGTTGCCCGGAAAGCAGAAATGACCATAACTTTCAAACTGGTTGCAATTATTCCTGTTATACGATGGAAAGACTGTTGTATTTATATTGTATTTTATGCTTCTGGCATTGACTTCTGAGGCCCTAACTATTCGATCTGTTGGAGCAACGCCCTAGAGTGAAGCCTTGGTTTCCCGGAACGTAGAAATGACCATGACTTTCATACTGGTTGCAATTATTCGTTTTATACGATGGAAAAACTGTTGTATTTATACTGTATTTTATGCTTCTGACGTTGACTTCTAAGGCTCGAACCATTCGATCTGGTGGAGCAACGCCCTAGAGAGAAACCTAGGTTGCCCGGAACGTAGAAATGACCATAACTTTCACACTGTTTGCAATTATTCGTTTTATACGATGGAAAAACTGTTGTATTTATATTGTATTTTATGCTTCTGGTGTTCACTTCTTAGGCCCTAAATATTCGATCTGGTGGAACAACGCCCTAGGGTGAAGCCTAGGTTGCCCGAAAGCAGAAATGACCATACCTTTCAAACTGGTTGCAATTATTCCTGTTATACGATGGAAAAACTGTTGTATTTATATTGTATTTTATGCTTCTGGCGTTGACTTCTGAGGCCCTAACTATTCAAACTGTTGGAGCAACGCCCTAGAGTGAAGCCTTGGTTTACCGGAACGTAGAAATGACCATGACTTTAATACTGGTTGCAATTATTCGTTTTATACGATGGAAAAACTGTTGTATTTATACTGTATTTTATGCTTCTGACGTTGACTTCTAAGTCACTAACTATTCGATCTGGTGGAGCAACGCACTAGACTGAAGCCTAGGTTGCCCGGAACGTAGAAGTGACCATTACTTTCACACTCTTTGCAATTATTCATTTTATGCGATGGAAAAGCTGTTGCATTTTTATTGTATTTTATGCTTCTGGCGCTGACTTCTAAGGCCCTAACAATTCGATCTGTTTGAGCAACGCCCTAGAGTGAAGCCTTTGTTTCCCGGAACATAGAAATGACCATAGCCTTCACACTGGTGGCTATTATTCGTCTTATTCGATGGAAAAACTGTTATATTTATAAGTACCTTATGCTTCTGGCGTCGACTTCTAAGGCCCTAACTATTCGATCTGGTGGAGCAACGCCCTAGGGTGCAGCCTAGGTTGCCCGGATAGTAGAAATGACCATAACTTTCATAGTGGTAGCAATTATTTGCTTTATACGATGGAAAAACTGTTGTATTTATATTGTATTTTATGCTTCCGGCGTTGACTTCTGAGGCCCTAACTATTCGATCTGTTGGAGCAACGCCCTAGAGTGCAGCCTTGGTTTCCCGGAACGTAGAAATGACCATGACTTTCACACTGGTTGCAATTATTCGTTTTATACGATGGAAAAACTGTTGTATTTATATTGTATTTTATGCTTCTGGCGTTCACTTCTTAGGCCTTAACTATTCGATCTGGTGGAACAACGCACTAGGGTGAAGCCTAGGTTGCCCGGAACGTAGAAAAGACCATTACTTTCACACTCTTTGCAATTATTCATTTTATACGATGGAAAAGCTGTTGCATTTATATTGTATTTTATGCTTCTGGCGTTGACTTCTTGGGCCCTAACTATTCGATCTGGTGGAGCAACGCCTTAGAGTGACGCCTAGGCTGCCCGGAACGTAGAAATGACCATCACTTTCAAACTGGTTACAATTATTCCTGTTATACGATGGAAAAACTGTTGCATTTTTATTGGATTTTATGCTTCTGGCGTTCACTTCTTAGGCCCTAACTATTCGATCGGGTGGAACAACGCCCTGGGGTGAAGCCTTGGTTGCCCGGAAAGCAGAAATGACCATAACTTTCAAACTGGTTGCAATTATTCCTGTTATACGAAGGAAAAACCGTTGTATTTATATTGTATTTTATGCTTCTGGCGTTGACTTCTGAGGCCCTAACTATTTAATCTGTTGGAGCAACGCCCTAGGGTGAAGCCTAGGTTGTCCGGAACGTAGAAAAGACCATAACTTTCACACTGGTAGAAATTATTCGATTTATACAATGGAAAAACTGTTCTATTTATTTTGTGTTTTATGCTTCGCGCGTTGATTTCTAAGGCACTAACTATTCGATCTGGTGGAGCATCGCCCTAGGGTGAAGCCTAGGTTGCCCGGAAAGTAGAAATGTCCATAACTTTCATACTGGTTGCAATTATTCGTTTTATACGATGGAAAAACTGTTGTATTTATACTGTATTTTATGCTTCTGACGTTGACTTCTAACGCACTAACTATTCGATCTGGTGGAGCAACGCCCTGGAGTGAAACCTAGGTTGCCCGGAACGTAGAAATGACCATTACTTTCACACTCTTTGCAATTATTCATTTTATACGATGGAAAAGCTGTTGCATTTATATTGCATTTTATGCTTCTGGCGTTGACTTCTTAGGCCCTAACTATTCGATCTGGTGGAGCAACGCACTAGGGTGAAGCCTAGGTGGCCCGGAACGTAGAAATGGCCATGACTTTCATACTGGTTGCAATTATTCGTTTTATACGATGGAAAAACTGTTGTATTTATATTGCATTTTATGCTTCTGACGTTGACTTCTAAGGCTCGAACCATTCGATCTGGTGGAGCAACGCCCTAGAGTGAAACCTAGGTTGCCCGGAACGTAGAAATGACCATAACTTTCACACTGTTTGCAATTATTCGTTTTATACGATGGAAAAACTGTTGTATTTATATTGTATTTTATGCTTCTGGCGTTCACTTCTTAGGCCCTAAATATTCGATCGGGTGGAACAACGCCCTAGGGTGAAGCCTAGGTTGCCCGGAAAGCAGAAATGACCATAACTTTCAAACTGGTTGCAATTATTCCTGTTATACGATGGAAAAACTGTTGTATTTATATTGTATTTTATGCTTCTGGCGTTGACTTCTGAGGCCCTAACTATTCAAACTGTTGGAGCAACGACCTATGGTGAATCCTAGGTTGTCCGGTAAGTAGAAATGACCATATCTTTCACACTGGTTGCAATTATTCGTTTTATACGATGGAAAAACTGTTGTATTTATATTGTATTTTATGCTTCTGGCGTTCACTTCTTAGACCCTAACTATTCGATCGGGTGGAACAACGCCCTAGGGTGAAGCCTAGGTTGCCCGGAAAGCAGAAATGACCATAACTTTCAAACTGGTTGCAATTATTCCTGTTATACGATGGAAAGACTGTTGTATTTATATTGTATTTTATGCTTCTGGCATTGACTTCTGAGGCCCTAACTATTCGATCTGTTGGAGCAACGCCCTAGAGTGAAGCCTTGGTTTCCCGGAACGTAGAAATGACCATGACTTTCATACTGGTTGCAATTATTCGTTTTATACGATGGAAAAACTGTTGTATTTATACTGTATTTTATGCTTCTGACGTTGACTTCTAAGGCTCGAACCATTCGATCTGGTGGAGCAACGCCCTAGAGAGAAACCTAGGTTGCCCGGAACGTAGAAATGACCACAACTTTCACACTGTTTGCAATTATTCGTTTTATACGATGGAAAAACTGTTGTATTTATATTGTATTTTATGCTTCTGGTGTTCACTTCTTAGGCCCTAAATATTCGATCGGGTGGAACAACGCCCTAGGGTGAAGCCTAGGTTGCCCGGAAAGCAGAAATGACCATACCTTTCAAACTGGTTGCAATTATTCCTGTTATACGATGGAAAAACTGTTGTATTTATATTGTATTTTATGCTTCTGGCGTTGACTTCTGAGGCCCTAACTATTCAAACTGTTGGAGCAACGCCCTAGAGTGAAGCCTTGGTTTACCGGAACGTAGAAATGACCATGACTTTAATACTGGTTGCAATTATTCGTTTTATACGATGGAAAAACTGTTGTATTTATACTGTATTTTATGCTTCTGACGTTGACTTCTAAGTCACTAACTATTCGATCTGGTGGAGCAACGCACTAGACTGAAGCCTAGGTTGCCCGGAACGTAGAAGTGACCATTACTTTCACACTCTTTGCAATTGTTCATTTTATGCGATGGAAAAGCTGTTGCATTTTTATTGTATTTTATGCTTCTGGCGCTGACTTCTAAGGCCCTAACAATTCGATCTGTTTGAGCAACACCCTAGAGTGAAGCCTTTGTTTCCCGGAACATAGAAATGACCATAGCCTTCACACTGGTGGCTATTATTCGTCTTATTCGATGGAAAAACTGTTATATTTATAAGTACCTTATGCTTCTGGCGTCGACTTCTAAGGCCCTAACTATTCGATCTGGTGAAGCATCGCCCTAGGGTGAAGCCTAGGTTGCCCGGAAAGTAGAAATGTCCATAACTTTCATACTGGTTGCAATTATTCGTTTTATACGATGGAAAAACTGTTGTATTTATACTGTATTTTATGCTTCTGACGTTGACTTCTAACGCACTAACTATTCGATCTGGTGGAGCAACGCCCTAGAGTGAATCCTAGGTTGCCCGGAACGTAGAAATGACCATTACTTTCACACTCTTTGCAATTATTCATTTTATACGATGGAAAAGCTGTTGCATTTATATTGTATTTTATGATTTTGGCGTTGACTTCTTAGGCCCTAACTATTCGATCTGGTGGAGCAACGCCTTAGAGTGACGCCTAGGTTGCCCGGAACGTAGAAATGACCATTACTTTCACACTGGATGCAATTATTCGTTTTATACGATGGAAAAACTGTTGTATTTATATTGTATTTTATGCTTCTGGCGTTCACTTCTTAGGCCTTAACTATTCGGTCTGGTGGAACAACGCACTAGGGTGAAGCCTAGGTTGCCCAGAACGTAGAAATGACCATAACTTTCTCACTGGTAGCAATTATTCGATTTATACAATGGAAAAACTGTTCTATTTATTTTGTGTTTTATGTTTCGCGCCTTGACTTCTAAGGCCCTAACTATTCGATCTGGTGGAGCATCGCCCTAGGGTGAAGCCTAGGTTGCCCGGAAAGTAGAAATGTCCATAACTTTCACACTGGTTGCAATTATTCGTTTTATACGATGGAAAAACTGTTGTATTTTTATTGCATTTTATGCTTCGGGCGTTGACTTCTAAGGCACTAACTATTCAATCTGTTGGAGCAACGCCCTAGAGTGAATCCTAGGTTGCCCGGAAAGTAGAAATGACCATAACTTTCATACTGGTTGCAATTATCCGGTTTATACGATGTAAAAACTGTTGTATTTATATTGTATTTTATGCTTCTGGCGTTCACTTCTTAGGCACTAACTTTTCAATCTGTTGGAGCAACGCCCTAGGGTGAATCCTAGGTTGCCCGGGAAGTAGAAATCACCATTGCTTTCATACTGGTTGCAATTATCCGTTTTATACGATGGAAAAACTGTTGTATTTATATTGTATTTTATGCTTCTGGCGTTGACTTCTAAGGCCCTAACTATTCGATCTAGTGGAGCAACGCCCTAGGGTGAAGCCTAGGTTGCCTGGAAAGTAGAAATGTCCATAAATTTCATACTGGTTGCAATTATTCGTTTTATACGATGGAAAAACTGTTGTATCTATATTGTATTTTATGCTTCTGGCGTTGACTTCTGTGACCCTAACTATTCGATCTGTTGGAGCAACGCCCTAGAGTGAAGCTTTGGTTTCCCGGAACGTAGAAATGACCATGACTTTCAAACTGGTTGCAATTATTCCTGTTATACCATGGAAAAACTGTTGTATTTATATTCTATTTTATGCTTCTGGCGTTGACTTCTAAGGCACTAACTGTTCGATCTGGTGGAGCAACGCCCTAGAGTGAAGCTTAGGTTGCCCGGAACATAGAAATGACCATAACCTTCACACTGGTGGCTATTATTCGTTTTATTCGATGGAAAAACTGTTATATTTACATTGTATTTTATGCTTCTGGCGCTGACTTCTTAGGCCCTAACTACTCGATCGGGCGGAACAACGCCCTAGGGTGAAGCCTAGGTTGCCCGGAAAGTAGAAATGACCATAACTTTCACAGTGGTTGCAATTATTCGTTTTATAGGATGGAAAAACTGTTGTATTTATATTGTATTTTATGCTTCTGGCGTTGACTTCTGAGGCCCTAACTATCCGATCTGTTGGAGCAACGCCCTAGAGTGGAGCCTTGGTTTCCCGAAACGTAGAAATGACCATGACTTTCATACTGGTTGCAATTATTCGTTTTATACGATGGAAAAGCTGTTGTATTTATATTGTATTTTATGCTTCTGGCGTTCACTTCTTAGGCCCTAACTATTCGATCGGGTGGAACAACGCCCTAGGGTGAAGCCTAGGTTGCCCGGAAAGTAGAAATGACCATAACTTTCGAACTGGTTGCAATCATTCCTGTTATACGACGGAAAAACTGTTGTATTTATATTGTATTTTATGCTTCTGGCGTTGACTTCTAAGGCTCTAAGTATTCGATATGGTGGAGCAACGCCCTAGAGTGAAGCCTAGGGTGCCCGGAACGTAGAAATGACCATCACTTTCAAACTGGTTGCAATTACTCCTGTTATATGATGGAAAAACTGTTGTATTTTTATTGCATTTTATGCTTCGGGCGTTGACTTCTAAGGCACTAACTATTCAATCTGTTGGAGCAACGCCCTAGAGTGAATCCTAGGTTGCCCGGAAAGTAGAAATGACCATAACTTTCATACTGGTTGCAATTATCCGGTTTATACGATGTAAAAACTGTTGTATTTATATTGTATTTTATGCTTCTGGCGTTCACTTCTTAGGCACTAACTTTTCAATCTGTTGGAGCAACGCCCTAGGGTGAATCCTAGGTTGCCCGGGAAGTAGAAATCACCATTGCTTTCATACTGGTTGCAATTATCCGTTTTATACGATGGAAAAACTGTTGTATTTATATTGTATTTTATGCTTCTGGCGTTGACTTCTAAGGCCCTAACTATTCGAACTAGTGGAGCAACGCCCTAGCGTGAAGCCTAGGTTGCCTGGAAAGTAGAAATGTCCATAACCTTCATACTGGTTGCAATTATTCGTTTTATACGATGGAAAAACTGTTGTATCTATACTGTATTTTATGCTTCTGGCGTTGACTTCTGTGACCCTAACTATTCGATCTGTTGGAGCAACGCCCTAGAGTGAAGCCTTGGTTTCCCGGAACGTAGAAATGACCATGACTTTCAAACTGGTTGCAATTATTCCTGTTATACCATGGAAAAACTGTTGTATTTATATTCTATTTTATGCTTCTGGCGTTGACTTCTAAGGCACTAACTGTTCGATCTGGTGGAGCAACGCCCTAGAGTGAAGCTTAGGTTGCCCGGAACATAGAAATGACCATAACCTTCACACTGGTGGCTATTATTCGTTTTATTCGATGGAAAAACTGTTATATTTACATTGTATTTTATGCTTCTGGCGCTGACTTCTTAGGCCCTAACTACTCGATCGGGCGGAACAACGCCCTAGGGTGAAGCCTAGGTTGCCCGGAAAGTAGAAATGACCATAACTTTCAAACTGGTTGCAATTATTCCTGTTATACGATAGAAAAACTGTTGTATTTATATTGTATTTTATGCTTCTGGCGTTGACTTCTAAGGCACTAAGTATTCGATCGGGTGGAACAGCGCCCTAGAGTGAAACCTAGGTTGCCCGGTACGTAGAAATGACCATTACTTTCACGCTCTTTGCAATTATTCCTGTTATACGATGGAAAAACTGTTGTATTTATACTGTATTTTATGCTTCTGACGTTGACTTCTAAGTCACTAACTATTCGATCTGGTGGAGCAACGCACTAGACTGAAGCCTAGGTTGCCCGGAACGTAGAAGTGACCATTACTTTCACACTCTTTGCAATTATTCATTTTATGCGATGGAAAAGCTGTTGCATTTTTCTTGTATTTTATGCTTCTGGCGCTGACTTCTAAGGCCCTAACAATTCGATCTGTTTGAGCAACGCCCTAGAGTGAAGCCTTTGTTTCCCGGAACATAGAAATGACCATAGCCTTCACACTGGTGGCTATTATTCGTCTTATTCGATGGAAAAACTGTTATATTTATAAGTACCTTATGCTTCTGGCGTCGACTTCTAAGGCCCTAACTATTCGATCTGGTGAAGCATCGACCTAGGGTGAAGCCTAGGTTGCCCGGAAAGTAGAAATGTCCATAACTTTCATACTGGTTGCAATTATTCGTTTTATACGATGGAAAAACTGTTGTATTTATATTGTATTTTATGCTTCTGGCGTTCACTTCTTAGGCCCTAACTATTCGATCGGGTGGAACAACGCCCTAGGGTGAAGCCTAGGTTGCCCGGAAAGTAGAAATGACCATAACTTTCGAACTGGTTGCAATCATTCCTGTTATACGACGGAAAAACTGCTGTATTTATATTGTATTTTATGCTTCTGGCGTTGACTTCTAAGGCTCTAAGTATTCGATATGGTGGAGCAACGCCCTAGAGTGAAGCCTAGGGTGCCCGGAACGTACAAATGACCATCACTTTCAAACTGGTTGCAATTACTCCTGTTATATGATGGATAAACTGTTGTATTTTTATTGCATTTTATGCTTCGGGCGTTGACTTCTAAGGCACTAACTATTCAATCTGTTGGAGCAACGCCCTAGAGTGAATCCTAGGTTGCCCGGAAAGTAGAAATGACCATAACTTTCATACTGGTTGCAATTATCCGGTTTATACGATGTAAAAACTGTTGTATTTATATTGTATTTTATGCTTCTGGCGTTCACTTCTTAGGCACTAACTTTTCAATCTGTTGGAGCAACGCCCTAGGGTGAATTCTAGGTTGCCCGGGAAGTAGAAATCACCATTGCTTTCATACTGGTTGCAATTATCCGTTTTATACGATGGAAAAACTGTTGTATTTATATTGTATTTTATGCTTCTGGCGTTGACTTCTAAGGCCCTAACTATTCGATCTAGTGGAGCAACGCCCTAGGGTGAAGCCTAGGTTGCCTGGAAAGTAGAAATGTCCATAACCTTCACACTGGTGGCTATTATTCGTTTTATTCGATGGAAAAACTGTTATATTTACATTGTATTTTATGCTTCTGGCGCTGACTTCTTAGGCCCTAACTACTCGATCGGGCGGAACAACGCCCTAGGGTGAAGCCTAGGTTGCCCGGAAAGTAGAAATGACCATAACTTTCAAACTGGTTGCAATTATTCCTGTTATACGATAGAAAAACTGTTGTATTTATATTGTATTTTATGCTTCTGGCGTTGACTTCTAAGGCACTAAGTATTCGATCGGGTGGAACAGCGCCCTAGAGTGAAACCTAGGTTGCCCGGAACGTAGAAATGACCATTACTTTCACGCTCTTTGCAATTATTCCTGTTATACGATGGAAAAACTGTTGTATTTTTTTGCATTTTATGATTCGGGCATTGACCTCTAAGGGCCCAACTATTCAGTCTGTTGGAGCAACGCCCTATGGTGAAGCCTAGGTTGCCCGGAAAGTAGAAATGTCCATAACTTTCATACTGGTTGCAATTATTCGTTTTATACGATGGAAAAACTGTTGTATTTATATTGTATTTTAAGCTTCTGACGTTGACTTCTAAGGCACTAACTTTTCAATCTGTTGGAGCAACGCCCTAGGGTGAATCCTAGGTTGCCCGGGAAGTAGAAATCACCATTGCTTTCATACTGGTTGCAATTATCCGTTTTATACGATGGAAAAACTGTTGTATTTATATTGTATTTTATGCTTCTGGCGTTGACTTCTAAGGCCCTAACTATTCGATCTAGTGGAGCAACGCCCTAGGGTGAAGCCTAGGTTGCCTCGAAAGTAGAAATGTCCATAACTTTCATACTGGTTGCAATCATTCCTGTTATACGACGGAAAAACTGTTGTATTTATATTGTATTTTATGCTTCTGGCGTTGACTTCTAAGGCTCTAAGTATTCGATATGGTGGAGCAACGCCCTAGAGTGAAGCCTAGGGTGCCCGGAACGTAGAAATGACCATCACTTTCAAACTGGTTGCAATTACTCCTGTTATATGATGGAAAAACTGTTGTATTTTTATTGCATTTTATGTTTCGGGCGTTGACTTCTAAGGCACTAACTATTCAATCTGTTGGAGCAACGCCCTAGAGTGAATCCTAGGTTGCCCGGAAAGTAGAAATGACCATAACTTTCATACTGGTTGCAATTATCCGGTTTATACGATGTAAAAACTGTTGTATTTATATTGTATTTTATGCTTCTGGCGTTCACTTCTTAGGCACTAACTTTTCAATCTGTTGGAGCAACGGCCTAGGGTGAATCCTAGGTTGCCCGGGAAGTAGAAATCACCATTGCTTTCATACTGGTTGCAATTATCCGTTTTATACGATGGAAAAACTGTTGTATTTATATTGTATTTTATGCTTCTGGCGTTGACTTCTAAGGCCCTAACTATTCGATCTAGTGGAGCAACGCCCTAGGGTGAAGCCTAGGTTGCCTGGAAAGTAGAAATGTCCATAACTTTCATACTGGTTGCAATTATTCGTTTTATACGATGGAAAAACTGTTGTATCTATATTGTATTTTATGCTTCTGGCGTTGACTTCTGTGACCCTAACTATTCGATCTGTTGGAGCAACGCCCTAGAGTGAAGCTTTGGTTTCCCGGAACGTAGAAATGACCATGACTTTCAAACTGGTTGCAATTATTCCTGTTATACCATGGAAAAACTGTTGTATTTATATTCTATTTTATGCTTCTGGCGTTGACTTCTAAGGCACTAACTGTTCGATCTGGTGGAGCAACGCCCTAGAGTGAAGCTTAGGTTGCCCGGAACATAGAAAGGACCATAACCTTCACACTGGTGGCTATTATTCGTTTTATTCGATGGAAAAACTGTTATATTTACATTGTATTTTATGCTTCTGGCGCTGACTTCTTAGGCCCTAACTACTCGATCGGGCGGAACAACGCCCTATGGTGAAGCCTAGGTTGCCCGGAAAGTAGAAATGTCCATAACTTTCATACTGGTTGCAATTATTCGTTTTATACGATGGAAAAACTGTTGTATTTATATTGTATTTTAAGCTTCTGACGTTGACTTCTAAGGCACTAACTTTTCAATCTGTTGGAGCAACGCCCTCGGGTGAATCCTAGGTTGCCCGGGAAGTAGAAATCACCATTGCTTTCATACTGGTTGCAATTATCCGTTTTATACGATGGAAAAACTGTTGTATTTATATTGTATTTTATGCTTCTGGCGTTGACTTCTAAGGCCCTAACTATTCGATCTAGTGGAGCAACGCCCTAGGGTGAAGCCTAGGTTGCCTGGAAAGTAGAAATGTCCATAACTTTCATACTGGTTGCAATTATCCGGTTTATACGATGTAAAAACTGTTGTATTTATATTGTATTTTATGCTTCTGGCGTTCACTTCTTAGGCACTAACTTTTCAATCTGTTGGAGCAACGCCCTAGGGTGAATCCTAGGTTGCCCGGGAAGTAGAAATCACCATTGCTTTCATACTGGTTGCAATTATCCGTTTTATACGATGGAAAAACTGTTGTATTTATATTGTATTTTATGCTTCTGGCGTTGACTTCTAAGGCCCTAACTATTCGATCTAGTGGAGCAACGCCCTAGGGTGAAGCCTAGGTTGCCTGGAAAGTAGAAATGTCCATAACTTTCATACTGGTTGCAATTATTCGTTTTATACGATGGAAAAACTGTTGTATCTATATTGTATTTTATGCTTCTGGCGTTGACTTCTGTGACCCTAACTATTCGATCTGTTGGAGCAACGCCCTAGAGTGAAGCTTTGGTTTCCCGGAACGTAGAAATGACCATGACTTTCAAACTGGTTGCAATTATTCCTGTTATACCATGGAAAAACTGTTGTATTTATATTCTATTTTATGCTTCTGGCGTTGACTTCTAAGGCACTAACTGTTCGATCTGGTGGAGCAACGCCCTAGAGTGAAGCTTAGGTTGCCCGGAACATAGAAATGACCATAACCTTCACACTGGTGGCTATTATTCGTTTTATTCGATGGAAAAACTGTTATATTTACATTGTATTTTATGCTTCTGGCGCTGACTTCTTAGGCCCTAACTACTCGATCGGGCGGAACAACGCTCTAGGGTGAAGCCTAGGTTGCCCGGAAAGTAGAAATGACCATAACTTTCAAACTGGTTGCAATTATTCCTGTTATACGATAGAAAAACTGTTGTATTTATATTGTATTTTATGCTTCTGGCGTTGACTTCTAAGGCACTAAGTATTCGATCGGGTGGAACAGCGCCCTAGAGTGAAGCCTTGGTTGCCCTGATAGTAGAAATGACCATAACTTTCATAGTGGCTGCAATTATTCGTTTTATAGGATGGAAAAACTGTTGTATTTATATTGTATTTTATGCTTCTGGCGTTCACTTCTTAGGCCTTAACTATTCGGTCTGGTGGAACAACGCACTAGGGTGAAGCCTAGGTTGCCCAGAACGTAGAAATGACCATAACTTTCTCACTGGTAGCAATTATTCGATTTATACAATGGAAAAACTGTTCTATTTATTTTGTGTTTTATGTTTCGCGCCTTGACTTCTAAGGCCCTAACTATTCGATCTGGTGGAGCATCGCCCTAGGGTGAAGCCTAGGTTGCCCGGAAAGTAGAAATGTCCATAACTTTCACACTGGTTGCAATTATTCGTTTTATACGTGGGAAAAACTGTTGTATTTATATTGTATTTTATGCTTCTGGCGTTCACTTCTTAGGCCCTAACTATTCGATCGGGTGGAACAACGCCCTAGGGTGAAGCCTTGGTTGCCCTGATAGTAGAAATGACCATAACTTTCATAGTGGCTGCAATTATTCGTTTTATAGGATGGAAAAACTGTTGTATTTATATTGTATTTTATGCTTCTGGCGTTGACTTCTGAGGCCCTAACTATCCGATCTGTTGGAGCAACGCCCTAGAGTGGAGCCTTGGTTTCCCGAAACGTAGAAATGACCATGACTTTCATACTGGTTGCAATTATTCGTTTTATACGATGGAAAAGCTGTTGTATTTATATTGTATTTTATGCTTCTGGCGTTCACTTCTTAGGCCCTAACTATTCGATCGGGTGGAACAACGCCCTAGGGTGAAGCCTAGGTTGCCCGGAAAGTAGAAATGACCATAACTTTCGAACTGGTTGCAAACATTCCTGTTATACGACGGAAAAACTGTTGTATTTATATTGTATTTTATGCTTCTGGCGTTGACTTCTAAGGCTCTAAGTATTCGATATGGTGGAGCAACGCCCTAGAGTGAAGCCTAGGGTGCCCGGAACGTAGAAATGACCATCACTTTCAAACTGGTTGCAATTACTCCTGTTATATGATGGAAAAACTGTTGTATTTTTATTGCATTTTATGCTTCGGGCGTTGACTTCTAAGGCACTAACTATTCAATCTGTTGGAGCAACGCCCTAGAGTGAATCCTAGGTTGCCCGGAAAGTAGAAATGACCATAACTTTCATACTGGTTGCAATTATCCGGTTTATACGATGTAAAAACTGTTGTATTTATATTGTATTTTATGCTTCTGGCGTTCACTTCTTAGGCACTAACTTTTCAATCTGTTGGAGCAACGCCCTAGGGTGAATCCTAGGTTGCCCGGGAAGTAGAAGTCACCATTGCTTTCATACTGGTTGCAATTATCCGTTTTATACGATGGAAAAACTGTTGTATTTATATTGTATTTTATGCTTCTGGCGTTGACTTCTAAGGCCCTAACTATTCGATCTAGTGGAGCAACGCCCTAGGGTGAAGCCTAGGTTGCCTGGAAAGTAGAAATGTCCATAGCTTTCATACTGGTTGCAATTATTCGTTTTATACGATGGAAAAACTGTTGTATCTATATTGTATTTTATGCTTCTGGCGTTGACTTCTGTGACCCTAACTATTCGATCTGTTGGAGCAACGCCCTAGAGTGAAGCCTTGGTTTCCCGGAACGTAGAAATGACCATGACTTTCAAACTGGTTGCAATTATTCCTGTTATACCATGGAAAAACTGTTGTATTTATATTCTATTTTATGCTTCTGGCGTTGACTTCTAAGGCATTAACTGTTCGATCTGGTGGAGCAACGCCCTAGAGCGAAGCTTAGGTTGCCCGGAACATAGAAATGACCATAACCTTCACACTGGTGGCTATTATTCGTTTTATTCGATGGAAAAACTGTTATATTTACATTGTATTTTATGCTTCTGGCGCTGACTTCTTAGGCCCTAACTACTCGATCGGGCGGAACAACGCCCTAGGGTGAAGCCTAGGTTGCCCGGAAAGTAGAAATGACCATAACTTTCAAACTGGTTGCAATTATTCCTGTTATACGATAGAAAAACTGTTGTATTTATATTGTATTTTATGCTTCTGGCGTTGACTTCTAAGGCACTAAGTATTCGATCGGGTGGAACAGCGCCCTAGAGTGAAACCTAGGTTGCCCGGAACGTAGAAATGACCATTACTTTCACGCTCTTTGCAATTATTCCTGTTATACGATGGAAAAACTGTTGTATTTTTTTGCATTTTATGATTCGGGCATTGACCTCTAAGGGCCCAACTATTCAGTCTGTTGGAGCAACGCCCTATGGTGAAGCCTAGGTTGCCCGGAAAGTAGAAATGTCCATAACTTTCATACTGGTTGCAATTATTCGTTTTATACGATGGAAAAACTGTTGTATTTATATTGTATTTTAAGCTTCTGACGTTCACTTCTTAGGCCCTAACTATTCGATCGGGTGGAACAACGCCCTAGGGTGAAGCCTAGGTTGCCCGGAAAGTAGAAATGACCATAACTTTCGAACTGGTTGCAATCATTCCTGTTATACGACGGAAAAACTGCTGTATTTATATTGTATTTTATGCTTCTGGCGTTGACTTCTAACGCTCTAAGTATTCGATATGGTGGAGCAACGCCCTAGAGTGAAGCCTAGGGTGCCCGGAACGTACAATTGACCATCACCTGCAAACTGGTTGCAATTACTCCTGTTATATGATGGATAAACTGTTGTATTTTTATTGCATTTTATGCTTCGGGCGTTGACTTCTAAGGCACTAACTATTCAATCTGTTGGAGCAACACCCTAGAGTGAATCCTAGGTTGCCCGGAAAGTAGAAATGACCATAACTTTCATACTGGTTGCAATTATCCGGTTTATACGATGTAAAAACTGTTGTATTTATATTGTATTTTATGCTTCTGGCATTCACTTCTTAGGCACTAACTTTTCAATCTGTTGGAGCAACGCCCTAGGGTGAATCCTAGGTTGCCCGGGAAGTAGAAATCACCATTGCTTTCATACTGGTTGCAATTATCCGTTTTATACGATGGAAAAACTGTTGTATTTATATTGTATTTTATGCTTCTGGCGTTGACTTCTAAGGCCCTAACTATTCGATCTAGTGGAGCAACGCCCTAGGGTGAAGCCTAGGTTGCCTGGAAAGTAGAAATGTCCATAACTTTCATACTGGTTGCAATTATTCGTTTTATACGATGGAAGAACTGTTGCATTTATACTGTATTTTATGCATCTGACGTTGACTTCTAAGGCACTAACTATTCGATCTGGTGGAGCTACGACCTAGAGTGAAGCCTAGGTTGCCCGGAACGTATAAATGACCATTACTTTCACACTGGATGCAATTATTCGTTTTATACGATGGAAAAACTGTTGTATTTATATTGTATTTTATGCTTCTGGCGTTCACTTCTTAGGCCTTAACTATTCGGTCTGGTGGAACAACGCACTAGGGTGAAGCCTAGGTTGCCCAGAACGTAGAAATGACCATAACTTTCTCACTGGTAGCAATTATTCGATTTATACAATGGAAAAACTGTTCTATTTATTTTGTGTTTTATGTTTCGCGCCTTGACTTCTAAGGCCCTAACTATTCGATCTGGTGGAGCATCGCCCTAGGGTGAAGCCTAGGTTGCCCGGAAAGTAGAAATGTCCATAACTTTCACACTGGTTGCAATTATACGTTTTATACGATGGAAAAACTGTTGTATTTATATTGTATTTTATGCTTCTGGCGTTGACTTCTAAGGCACTAACTATTCAATCTGTTGGAGCAACGCCCTAGAGTGAATCCTAGGTTGCCCGGAGAGTAGAAATGACCATAACTTTCATACTGGTTGCAATTATCTGGTTTATACGATGTAAAAACTGTTGTATTTATATTGTATTTTATGCTTCTGGCGTTCACTTCTTATTCACTAACTTTTCAATCTGTTGGAGCAACGCCCTAGGGTGAATCCTAGGTTGCCCGGGAAGTAGAAATCACCATTGCTTTCATACTGGTTGCAATTATCCGTTTTATACGATGGAAAAACTGTTGTATTTATATTGTATTTTATGCTTCTGGCGTTGACTTCTAAGGCCCTAACTATTCGATCTAGTGGAGCAACGCCCTAGGGTGAAGCCTAGGTTGCCTGGAAAGTAGAAATGTCCATAACTTTCATACTGGTTGCAGTTATTCGTTTTATACGATGGAGAAACTGTTGTATCTATATTGTATTTTATGCTTCTGGCGTTGACTTCTGTGACCCTAACTATTCGATCTGTTGGAGCAACGCCCTAGAGTGAAGCCTTGGTTTCCCGGAACGTAGAAATGACCATGACTTTCAAACTGGTTGCAATTATTCCTGTTATACCATGGAGAAACTGTTGTATTTATATTCTATTTTATGCTTCTGGCGTTGACTTCTAAGGCATTAACTGTTCGATCTGGTGGAGCAACGCCCTAGAGTGAAGCTTAGGTTGCCCGGAACATAGAAATGACCATAACCTTCACACTGGTGGCTATTATTCGTTTTATTCGATGGAAAAACTGGTATATTTACATTGTATTTTATGCTTCTGGCGCTGACTTCTTAGGCCCTAACTACTCGATCGGGCGGAACAACGCCCTAGGGTGAAGCCTAGGTTGCCCGGAAAGTAGAAATGACCATAACTTTCAAACTGGTTGCAATTATTCCTGTTATACGATAGAAAAACTGTTGTATTTATATTGTATTTTATGCTTCTGGCGTTGACTTCTAAGGCACTAAGTATTCGATCGGGTGGAACAGCGCCCTAGAGTGAAACCTAGGTTGCCCGGAACGTAGAAATGACCATTACTTTCACGCTCTTTGCAATTATTCCTGTTATACGATGGAAAAACTGTTGTATTTTTTTGCATTTTATGATTCGGGCATTGACCTCTAAGGGCCCAACTATTCAGTCTGTTGGATTAACGCCCTATGGTGAAGCCTAGGCTGCCCGGAAAGTAGAAATGTCCATAACTTTCATACTGGTTGCAATTATTCGTTTTATACGATGGAAAAACTGTTGTATTTATATTGTATTTTAAGCTTCTGACGTTGACTTCTAAGGCACCAACTATTAGATCTGGTGGAGCAACTCCCTAGAGTGAAGCCTAGGTTGCCCAGAACGTAGAAATGACCATAACTTTCACACTGGTTGCAATTATTCGTTTTATACGATGGAAAAGCTGTTGTATTTATATTGTATTTTATGCTTCTGGCGTTCACTTCTTAGGCCCTAACTATTCGATCGGGTGGAACAACGCCCTAGGGTGAAGCCTAGGTTGCCCGGAAAGTAGAAATGACCATAACTTTCGAACTGGTTGCAATCATTCCTGTTATACGACGGAAAAACTGCTGTATTTATATTGTATTTTATGCTTCTGGCGTTGACTTCTAAGGCTCTAAGTATTCGATATGGTGGAGCAACGCCCTAGAGTGAAGCCTAGGGTGCCCGGAACGTACAAATGACCATCACCTTCAAACTGGTTGCAATTACTCCTGTTATATGATGGATAAACTGTTGTATTTTTATTGCATTTTATGCTTCGGGCGTTGACTTCTAAGGCACTAACTATTCAATCTGTTGGAGCAACACCCTAGAGTGAATCCTAGGTTGCCCGGAAAGTAGAAATGACCATAACTTTCATACTGGTTGCAATTATCCGGTTTATACGATGTAAAAACTGTTGTATTTATATTGTATTTTATGCTTCTGGCATTCACTTCTTAGGCACTAACTTTTCAATCTGTTGGAGCAACGCCCTAGGGTGAATCCTAGGTTGCCCGGGAAGTAGAAATCACCATTGCTTTCATACTGGTTGCAATTATCCGTTTTATACGATGGAAAAACTGTTGTATTTATATTGTATTTTATGCTTCTGGCGTTGACTTCTAAGGCCCTAACTATTCGATCTAGTGGAGCAACGCCCTAGGGTGAAGCCTAGGTTGCCTGGAAAGTAGAAATGTCCATAACTTTCATACTGGTTGCAATTATTCGTTTTATACGATGGAAGAACTGTTGTATTTATACTGTATTTTATGCATCTGACGTTGACTTCTAAGGCACTAACTATTCGATCTGGTGGAGCTACGCCCTAGAGTGAAGCCTAGGTTGCCCGGAACGTATAAATGACCATTACTTTCACACTGGATGCAATTATTCGTTTTATACGATGGAAAAACTGTTGTATTTATATTGTATTTTATGCTTCTGGCGTTCACTTCTTAGGCCTTAACTATTCGGTCTGGTGGAACAACGCACTAGGGTGAAGCCTAGGTTGCCCAGAACGTAGAAATGACCATAACTTTCTCACTGGTAGAAATTATTCGATTTATACAATGGAAAAACTGTTCTATTTATTTTGTGTTTTATGTTTCGCGCCTTGACTTCTAAGGCCCTAACTATTCGATCTGGTGGAGCATCGCCCTAGGGTGAAGCCTAGGTTGCCCGGAAAGTAGAAATGTCCATAACTTTCACACTGGTTGCAATTATTCGTTTTATACGATGGAAAAACTGTTGTATTTATATTGTATTTTATGCTTCTGGCGTTCACTTCTTAGGCCCTAACTATTCGATCGGGTGGAACAACGCCCTAGGGTGAAGCCTTGGTTGCCCGGATAGTAGAAATGACCATAACTTTCATAGTGGTTGCAATTATTCGTTTTATAGGATGGAAAAACTGTTGTATTTATATTGTATTTTATGCTTCTGGCGTTGACTTCTGAGGCCCTAACTATCCGATCTGTTGGAGCAACGCCCTAGAGTGGAGCCTTGGTTTCCCGGAACGTAGAAATGACCATGACTTTCATACTGGTTGCAATTATTCGTTTTATACGATGGAAAAACTGTTGTATTTATATTGTATTTTATGCTTCTGGCGTTGACTTCTAAGGCACTAACTGTTCGATCTGGTGGAGCAACGCCCTAGAGTGAAGCTTAGGTTGCCCGGAACATAGAAATGACCATAACCTTCACACTGGTGGCTATTATTCGTTTTATTCGATGGAAAAACTGTTATATTTATATTGTATTTTATGCTTCCGGCGCTGACTTCTTAGGCCCTAACTATTCGATCTGGTGGAACAACGCCCTAAAGTGAAGTCTAGGTTGCCCGAAACGTAGAAATGACCATCACTCGCACACTGGTTGCAATTATTCGTTTTATACGATGGTAAAACTGTTGTATTTATATTGTATTTTATGCTTCTGGCGTTAAACTTCTAAGGCACTAAGCATTCGATATGGTGGAGCAACGCCCTAGAGTGAAGCCTAGGGTGCCCGGATCGTAGAAATGACCATCACTTTCAAACTGGTTGCAATTACTCCTGTTATATGATGGAAAAACTGTTGTATTTTTATTGCATTTGATGCTTCGGGCGTTGACTTCTAAGGCACTAACTATTCAATCTGTTGGAGCAACGCCCTAGGGTGCATCCTAGGTTGCCCGGAAAGTAGAAATGGCCATAACTTTCATACTGGTTGCAATTATCCGGTTTATACGATGGAAAAACTGTTGTATTTATATTGTATTTTATGCTTCCGGCGTTCACTTCTTAGGCACTAACTTTTCAATCTGTTGGAGCAACGCCCTAGGGTGAATCCTAGGTTGCCCGGGAAGTAGAAATGACCATAACTTTCATACTGGTTGCAATTATCCGTTTTATACGATGGAAAAACTGTTATATTTATATTGTATTTTATGCTTCTGGCGTTCACTTCTTAGGCCTTAACTATTCGGTCTGGTGGAACAACGCACTAGGGTGAAGCCTAGGTTGCCCAGAACGTAGAAATGACCATAACTTTCTCACTGGTAGCAATTATTCGATTTATACAATGGAAAAACTGTTCTATTTATTTTGTGTTTTATGTTTCGCGCCTTGACTTCTAAGGCCCTAACTATTCGATCTGGTGGAGCATCGCCCTAGGGTGAAGCCTAGGTTGCCCGGAAAGTAGAAATGTCCATAACTTTCACACTGGTTGCAATTATTCGTTTTATACGTGGGAAAAACTGTTGTATTTATATTGTATTTTATGCTTCTGGCGTTCACTTCTTAGGCCCTAACTATTCGATCGGGTGGAACAACGCCCTAGGGTGAAGCCTTGGTTGCCCTGATAGTAGAAATGACCATAACTTTCATAGTGGCTGCAATTATTCGTTTTATAGGATGGAAAAACTGTTGTATTTATATTGTATTTTATGCTTCTGGCGTTGACTTCTGAGGCCCTAACTATCCGATCTGTTGGAGCAACGCCCTAGAGTGGAGCCTTGGTTTCCCGAAACGTAGAAATGACCATGACTTTCATACTGGTTGCAATTATTCGTTTTATACGATGGAAAAGCTGTTGTATTTATATTGTATTTTATGCTTCTGGCGTTCACTTCTTAGGCCCTAACTATTCGATCGGGTGGAACAACGCCCTAGGGTGAAGCCTAGGTTGCCCGGAAAGTAGAAATGACCATAACTTTCGAACTGGTTGCAATCATTCCTGTTATACGACGGAAAAACTGTTGTATTTATATTGTATTTTATGCTTCTGGCGTTGACTTCTAAGGCTCTAAGTATTCGATATGGTGGAGCAACGCCCTAGAGTGAAGCCTAGGGTGCCCGGAACGTAGAAATGACCATCACTTTCAAACTGGTTGCAATTACTCCTGTTATATGATGGAAAAACTGTTGTATTTTTATTGCATTTTATGCTTCGGGCGTTGACTTCTAAGGCACTAACTATTCAATCTGTTGGAGCAACGCCCTAGAGTGAATCCTAGGTTGCCCGGAAAGTAGAAATGACCATAACTTTCATACTGGTTGCAATTATCCGGTTTATACGATGTAAAAACTGTTGTATTTATATTGTATTTTATGCTTCTGGCGTTCACTTCTTAGGCACTAACTTTTCAATCTGTTGGAGCAACGCCCTAGGGTGAATCCTAGGTTGCCCGGGAAGTAGAAGTCACCATTGCTTTCATACTGGTTGCAATTATCCGTTTTATACGATGGAAAAACTGTTGTATTTATATTGTATTTTATGCTTCTGGCGTTGACTTCTAAGGCCCTAACTATTCGATCTAGTGGAGCGACGCCCTAGGGTGAAGCCTAGGTTGCCTGGAAAGTAGAAATGTCCATAACTTTCATACTGGTTGCAATTATTCGTTTTATACGATGGAAAAACTGTTGTATCTATATTGTATTTTATGCTTCTGGCGTTGACTTCTGTGACCCTAACTATTCGATCTGTTGGAGCAACGCCCTAGAGTGAAGCCTTGGTTTCCCGGAACGTAGAAATGACCATGACTTTCAAACTGGTTGCAATTATTCCTGTTATACCATGGAAAAACTGTTGTATTTATATTCTATTTTATGCTTCTGGCGTTGACTTCTAAGGCATTAACTGTTCGATCTGGTGGAGCAACGCCCTAGAGTGAAGCTTAGGTTGCCCGGAACATAGAAATGACCATAACCTTCACACTGGTGGCTATTATTCGTTTTATTCGATGGAAAAACTGTTATATTTACATTGTATTTTATGCTTCTGGCGCTGACTTCTTAGGCCCTAACTACTCGATCGGGCGGAACAACGCCCTAGGGTGAAGCCTAGGTTGCCCGGAAAGTAGAAATGACCATAACTTTCAAACTGGTTGCAATTATTCCTGTTATACGATAGAAAAACTGTTGTATTTATATTGTATTTTATGCTTCTGGCGTTGACTTCTAAGGCACTAAGTATTCGATCGGGTGGAACAGCGCCCTAGAGTGAAACCTAGGTTGCCCGGAACGTAGAAATGACCATTACTTTCACGCTCTTTGCAATTATTCCTGTTATACGATGGAAAAACTGTTGTATTTTTTTGCATTTTATGATTCGGGCATTGACCTCTAAGGGCCCAACTATTCAGTCTGTTGGAGCAACGCCCTATGGTGAAGCCTAGGTTGCCCGGAAAGTAGAAATGTCCATAACTTTCATACTGGTTGCAATTATTCGTTTTATACGATGGAAAAACTGTTGTATTTATATTGTATTTTAAGCTTCTGACGTTCACTTCTTAGGCCCTAACTATTCGATCGGGTGGAACAACGCCCTAGGGTGAAGCCTAGGTTGCCCGGAAAGTAGAAATGACCATAACTTTCGAACTGGTTGCAATCATTCCTGTTATACGACGGAAAAACTGCTGTATTTATATTGTATTTTATGCTTCTGGCGTTGACTTCTAAGGCTCTAAGTATTCGATATGGTGGAGCAACGCCCTAGAGTGAAGCCTAGGGTGCCCGGAACGTACAAATGACCATCACCTGCAAACTGGTTGCAATTACTCCTGTTATATGATGGATAAACTGTTGTATTTTTATTGCATTTTATGCTTCGGGCGTTGACTTCTAAGGCACTAACTATTCAATCTGTTGGAGCAACACCCAAGAGTGAATCCTAGGTTGCCCGGAAAGTAGAAATGACCATAACTTTCATACTGGTTGCAATTATCCGGTTTATACGATGTAAAAACTGTTGTATTTATATTGTATTTTATGCTTCTGGCATTCACTTCTTAGGCACTAACTTTTCAATCTGTTGGAGCAACGCCCTAGGGTGAATCCTAGGTTGCCCGGGAAGTAGAAATCACCATTGCTTTCATACTGGTTGCAATTATCCGTTTTATACGATGGAAAAACTGTTGTATTTATATTGTATTTTATGCTTCTGGCGTTGACTTCTAAGGCCCTAACTATTCGATCTAGTGGAGCAACGCCCTAGGGTGAAGCCTAGGTTGCCTGGAAAGTAGAAATGTCCATAACTTTCATACTGGTTGCAATTATTCGTTTTATACGATGGAAGAACTGTTGCATTTATACTGTATTTTATGCATCTGACGTTGACTTCTAAGGCACTAACTATTCGATCTGGTGGAGCTACGACCTAGAGTGAAGCCTAGGTTGCCCGGAACGTATAAATGACCATTACTTTCACACTGGATGCAATTATTCGTTTTATACGATGGAAAAACTGTTGTATTTATATTGTATTTTATGCTTCTGGCGTTCACTTCTTAGGCCTTAACTATTCGGTCTGGTGGAACAACGCACTAGAGTGAAGCTTAGGTTGCCCGGAACATAGAAATGACCATAACCTTCACACTGGTGGCTATTATTCGTTTTATTCGATGGAAAAACTGTTATATTTACATTGTATTTTATGCTTCTGGCGCTGACTTCTTAGGCCCTAACTACTCGATCGGGCGGAACAACGCCCTAGGGTGAAGCCTAGGTTGCCCGGAAAGTAGAAATGACCATAACTTTCAAACTGGTTGCAATTATTCCTGTTATACGATAGAAAAACTGTTGTATTTATATTGTATTTTATGCTTCTGGCGTTGACTTCTAAGGCACTAAGTATTCGATCGGGTGGAACAGCGCCCTAGAGTGAAACCTAGGTTGCCCGGAACGTAGAAATGACCATTACTTTCACGCTCTTTGCAATTATTCCTGTTATACGATGGAAAAACTGTTGTATTTTTTTGCATTTTATGATTCGGGCATTGACCTCTAAGGGCCCAACTATTCAGTCTGTTGGATTAACGCCCTATGGTGAAGCCTAGGCTGCCCGGAAAGTAGAAATGTCCATAACTTTCATACTGGTTGCAATTATTCGTTTTATACGATGGAAAAACTGTTGTATTTATATTGTATTTTAAGCTTCTGACGTTGACTTCTAAGGCACCAACTATTAGATCTGGTGGAGCAACTCCCTAGAGTGAAGCCTAGGTTGCCCAGAACGTAGAAATGACCATAACTTTCACACTGGTTGCAATTATTCGTTTTATACGATGGAAAAGCTGTTGTATTTATATTGTATTTTATGCTTCTGGCGTTCACTTCTTAGGCCCTAACTATTCGATCGGGTGGAACAACGCCCTAGGGTGAAGCCTAGGTTGCCCGGAAAGTAGAAATGACCATAACTTTCGAACTGGTTGCAATCATTCCTGTTATACGACGGAAAAACTGCTGTATTTATATTGTATTTTATGCTTCTGGCGTTGACTTCTAAGGCTCTAAGTATTCGATATGGTGGAGCAACGCCCTAGAGTGAAGCCTAGGGTGCCCGGAACGTACAAATGACCATCACCTTCAAACTGGTTGCAATTACTCCTGTTATATGATGGATAAACTGTTGTATTTTTATTGCATTTTATGCTTCGGGCGTTGACTTCTAAGGCACTAACTATTCAATCTGTTGGAGCAACACCCTAGAGTGAATCCTAGGTTGCCCGGAAAGTAGAAATGACCATAACTTTCATACTGGTTGCAATTATCCGGTTTATACGATGTAAAAACTGTTGTATTTATATTGTATTTAATGCTTCTGGCATTCACTTCTTAGGCACTAACTTTTCAATCTGTTGGAGCAACGCCCTAGGGTGAATCCTAGGTTGCCCGGGAAGTAGAAATCACCATTGCTTTCATACTGGTTGCAATTATCCGTTTTATACGATGGAAAAACTGTTGTATTTATATTGTATTTTATGCTTCTGGCGTTGACTTCTAAGGCCCTAACTATTCAATCTAGTGGAGCAACGCCCTAGGGTGAAGCCTAGGTTGCCTGGAAAGTAGAAATGTCCATAACTTTCATACTGGTTGCAATTATTCGTTTTATACGATGGAAGAACTGTTGTATTTATACTGTATTTTATGCATCTGACGTTGACTTCTAAGGCACTAACTATTCGATCTGGTGGAGCTACGCCCTAGAGTGAAGCCTAGGTTGCCCGGAACGTATAAATGACCATTACTTTCACACTGGATGCAATTATTCGTTTTATACGATGGAAAAACTGTTGTATTTATATTGTATTTTATGCTTCTGGCGTTCACTTCTTAGGCCTTAACTATTCGGTCTGGTGGAACAACGCACTAGGGTGAAGCCTAGGTTGCCCAGAACGTAGAAATGACCATAACTTTCTCACTGGTAGAAATTATTCGATTTATACAATGGAAAAACTGTTCTATTTATTTTGTGTTTTATGTTTCGCGCCTTGACTTCTAAGGCCCTAACTATTCGATCTGGTGGAGCATCGCCCTAGGGTGAAGCCTAGGTTGCCCGGAAAGTAGAAATGTCCATAACTTTCACACTGGTTGCAATTATTCGTTTTATACGATGGAAAAACTGTTGTATTTATATTGTATTTTATGCTTCTGGCGTTCACTTCTTAGGCCCTAACTATTCGATCGGGTGGAACAACGCCCTAGGGTGAAGCCTTGGTTGCCCGGATAGTAGAAATGACCATAACTTTCATAGTGGTTGCAATTATTCGTTTTATAGGATGGAAAAACTGTTGTATTTATATTGTATTTTATGCTTCTGGCGTTGACTTCTGAGGCCCTAACTATCCGATCTGTTGGAGCAACGCCCTAGAGTGGAGCCTTGGTTTCCCGGAACGTAGAAATGACCATGACTTTCATACTGGTTGCAATTATTCGTTTTATACGATGGAAAAACTGTTGTATTTATATTGTATTTTATGCTTCTGGCGTTGACTTCTAAGGCACTAACTGTTCGATCTGGTGGAGCAACGCCCTAGAGTGAAGCTTAGGTTGCCCGGAACATAGAAATGACCATAACCTTCACACTGGTGGCTATTATTCGTTTTATTCGATGGAAAAACTGTTATATTTATATTGGATTTTATGCTTCCGGCGCTGACTTCTTAGGCCCTAACTATTCGATCTGGTGGAACAACGCCCTAAAGTGAAGTCTAGGTTGCCCGAAACGTAGAAATGACCATCACTCGCACACTGGTTGCAATTATTCGTTTTATACGATGGTAAAACTGTTGTATTTATATTGTATTTTATGCTTCTGGCGTTAAACTTCTAAGGCACTAAGCATTCGATATGGTGGAGCAACGCCCTAGAGTGAAGCCTAGGGTGCCCGGATCGTAGAAATGACCATCACTTTCAAACTGGTTGCAATTACTCCTGTTATATGATGGAAAAACTGTTGTATTTTTATTGCATTTGATGCTTCGGGCGTTGACTTCTAAGGCACTAACTATTCAATCTGTTGGAGCAACGCCCTAGGGTGCATCCTAGGTTGCCCGGAAAGTAGAAATGGCCATAACTTTCATACTGGTTGCAATTATCCGGTTTATACGATGGAAAAACTGTTGTATTTATATTGTATTTTATGCTTCCGGCGTTCACTTCTTAGGCACTAACTTTTCAATCTGTTGGAGCAACGCCCTAGGGTGAATCCTAGGTTGCCCGGGAAGTAGAAATGACCATAACTTTCATACTGGTTGCAATTATCCGTTTTATACGATGGAAAAACTGTTATATTTATATTGTATTTTATGCTTCTGGCGTTCACTTCTTAGGCCTTAACTATTCGATCTGGTGGAACAACGCACTAGGGTGAAGCCTAGGTTGCCCGGAACGTTTAAATGACCATTACTTTCACACTGGATGCAATTATTCGTTTTATACGATGGAGAAACTGTTGTAATTATATTGTATTTTATGCTTCTGGCGTTCACTTCTTAGGCCTTAGCTATTCGGTCTGGTGGAACAACGCACTAGGGTGAAGCCTAGGTTGCCCAGAACGTAGAAATGACCATAACTTTCTCACTGGTAGCAATTATTCGATTCATACAATGGAAAAACTGTTCTATTTATTTTGTGTTTTATGTTTCGCGCCTTGACTTCTAAGGCCCTAACTATTCGATCTGGTGGAGCATCGCCCTAGGGTGAAGCCTAGGTTGCCCGGAAAGTAGAAATGTCCATAACTTTCACACTGGTTGCAATTATCCGTTTTATACGATGGAAAAACTGTTGTATTTATATTGTATTTTATGCTTCTGGCGTTGACTTCTAAGGCCCTAACTATTCGATCTAGTGGAGCAACGCCCTAGGGTGAAGCCTAGGTTGCCTGGAAAGTAGAAATGTCCATAACTTTCATACTGGTTGCAATTATTCGTTTTATACGATGGAAAAACTGTTGTATCTATATTGTATTTTATGCTTCTGGCGTTGACTTCTGTGACCCTAACTATTCGATCTGTTGGAGCAACGCCCTAGAGTGAAGCCTTGGTTTCCCGGAACGTAGAAATGACCATGACTTTCAAACTGGTTGCAATTATTCCTGTTATACCATGGAAAAACTGTTCTATTTATATTCTATTTTATGCTTCTGGCGTTGACTTCTAAGGCACTAACTGTTCGATCTGGTGGAGCAACGCCCTAGAGTGAAGCTTAGGTTGCCCGGAACATAGAAATGACCATAACCTTCACACTGGTGGCTATTATTCGTTTTATTCGATGGAAAAACTGTTATATTTACATTGTATTTTATGCTTCTGGCGCTGACTTCTTAGGCCCTAACTACTCGATCGGGCGGAACAACGCCCTAGGGTGAAGCCTAGGTTGCCCGGAAAGTAGAAATGACCATAACTTTCAAACTGGTTGCAATTATTCCTGTTATACGATAGAAAAACTGTTGTATTTATATTGTATTTTATGCTTCTGGCGTTGACTTCTAAGGCACTAAGTATTCGATCGGGTGGAACAGCGCCCTAGAGTGAAACCTAGGGTGCCCGGATCGTAGAAATGACCATCACTTTCAAACTGGTTGCAATTACTCCTGTTATATGATGGAAAAACTGTTGTATTTTTATTGCATTTGATGCTTCGGGCGTTGACTTCTAAGGCACTAACTATTCAATCTGTTGGAGCAACGCCCTAGGGTGCATCCTAGGTTGCCCGGAAAGTAGAAATGGCCATAACTTTCATACTGGTTGCAATTATCCGGTTTATACGATGGAAAAACTGTTGTATTTATATTGTATTTTATGCTTCCGGCGTTCACTTCTTAGGCACTAACTTTTCAATCTGTTGGAGCAACGCCCTAGGGTGAATCCTAGGTTGCCCGGGAAGTAGAAATGACCATAACTTTCATACTGGTTGCAATTATCCGTTTTATACGATGGAAAAACTGTTATATTTATATTGTATTTTATGCTTCTGGCGTTCACTTCTTAGGCCTTAACTATTCGATCTGGTGGAACAACGCACTAGGGTGAAGCCTAGGTTGCCCGGAACGTTTAAATGACCATTACTTTCACACTGGATGCAATTATTCGTTTTATACGATGGAGAAACTGTTGTAATTATATTGTATTTTATGCTTCTGGCGTTCACTTCTTAGGCCTTAGCTATTCGGTCTGGTGGAACAACGCACTAGGGTGAAGCCTAGGTTGCCCAGAACGTAGAAATGACCATAACTTTCTCACTGGTAGCAATTATTCGATTCATACAATGGAAAAACTGTTCTATTTATTTTGTGTTTTATGTTTCGCGCCTTGACTTCTAAGGCCCTAACTATTCGATCTGGTGGAGCATCGCCCTAGGGTGAAGCCTAGGTTGCCCGGAAAGTAGAAATGTCCATAACTTTCACACTGGTTGCAATTATCCGTTTTATACGATGGAAAAACTGTTGTATTTATATTGTATTTTATGCTTCTGGCGTTGACTTCTAAGGCCCTAACTATTCGATCTAGTGGAGCAACGCCCTAGGGTGAAGCCTAGGTTGCCTGGAAAGTAGAAATGTCCATAACTTTCATACTGGTTGCAATTATTCGTTTTATACGATGGAAAAACTGTTGTATCTATATTGTATTTTATGCTTCTGGCGTTGACTTCTGTGACCCTAACTATTCGATCTGTTGGAGCAACGCCCTAGAGTGAAGCCTTGGTTTCCCGGAACGTAGAAATGACCATGACTTTCAAACTGGTTGCAATTATTCCTGTTATACCATGGAAAAACTGTTCTATTTATATTCTATTTTATGCTTCTGGCGTTGACTTCTAAGGCACTAACTGTTCGATCTGGTGGAGCAACGCCCTAGAGTGAAGCTTAGGTTGCCCGGAACATAGAAATGACCATAACCTTCACACTGGTGGCTATTATTCGTTTTATTCGATGGAAAAACTGTTATATTTACATTGTATTTTATGCTTCTGGCGCTGACTTCTTAGGCCCTAACTACTCGATCGGGCGGAACAACGCCCTAGGGTGAAGCCTAGGTTGCCCGGAAAGTAGAAATGACCATAACTTTCAAACTGGTTGCAATTATTCCTGTTATACGATAGAAAAACTGTTGTATTTATATTGTATTTTATGCTTCTGGCGTTGACTTCTAAGGCACTAAGTATTCGATCGGGTGGAACAGCGCCCTAGAGTGAAACCTAGGTTGCCCGGAACGTAGAAATGACCATTACTTTCACGCTCTTTGCAATTATTCCTGTTATACGATGGAAAAACTGTTGTATTTTTTTGCATTTTATGATTCGGGCATTGACCTCTAAGGGCCCAACTATTCAGTCTGTTGGAGCAACGCCCTATGGTGAAGCCTAGGTTGCCCGGAAAGTAGAAATGTCCATAACTTTCATACTGGTTGCAATTATTCGTTTTATACGATGGAAAAACTGTTTTATTTATATTGTATTTTAAGCTTCTGACGTTGACTTCTAAGGCACCAACTATTAGATCTGGTGGAGCAACTCCCTAGAGTGAAGCCTAGGTTGCCCAGAACGTAGAAATGACCATAACTTTCACACTGGTTGCAATTATTCGTTTTATACGCTGGAAAAGCTGTTGTATTTACATTGTATTTTATGCTTCTGGCGTTCACTTCAAAGGCACTAACTATTCGATCTAGTGGAGCAACGCCCTAGAGTGAAGCCTATGTTGCCCGGAACGTAGAAATGACCATCACTTTCAAACTGGTTGCAATTATTCCTGTTATATGATGGAAAAACTGTTGTATTTTTATTGCATTTTATCCTTCGGGCATTGACTTCTAAGGCCCTAACTATTCAATCTGGTGGAAGAACGGCTTAGGATGAAGCCTAGGTTGCCCGGAACGTAGAAAAAACCATAACTTTTACACTGGTAGCAATTATTCGTTTTATACTATGGAAAAACTGTTCTATTTATTTTGTATTTAATGCTTCGGGCGTTGGCTTCTAAGGCCCTAAATATTCGATCTGGCGGAGCAACGCCCTAGAGTGAAGCCTAGGTTGCCCATAACGTAGAATTGGCCATCACTGTCAAACTGGTTGCAATTATTCCTGTTATATGATGGATACACTGTTGTATTTTTATTGCATTTTATGCTTCGGGCGTTGACTTCTAAGGCCCTAATTATTCAATCTGTTGGAGCAACGCGCTAGTGTGAAGCCTAGCTTGCTCGG
Source organism: Calliopsis andreniformis (assembly GCF_051401765.1). Lineage (NCBI taxonomy): Eukaryota > Metazoa > Arthropoda > Insecta > Hymenoptera > Andrenidae > Calliopsis > Calliopsis andreniformis. Next base: position 8,512,193 of record NC_135072.1, read on the forward strand.
AAAGTAAAAATGTCCATAGGTTTCATACTGGTTGCAATTATTCGTTTTATACGATGGAAAAACTGTTGTATTTATATTGTATTTTATGCTTCTGGCGTTGACTTCTAAGGCTCTAACTATTCGATCTGGTGGAGCAACGCAATAGAGTGATGCCTAGGTTGCGCGGAACGTAGAATTGGCCATCAATTTCAAACTGGTTGCAATTATACCTGTTATATGATGCAAACACTGCTGTATTTTTTTTGCATTTTATGGTTCGGGCGTTGACTTCTCAGGCCCTCGCTATTCAATCCGTTGGAGCAACGCCCTAGGGTGAAGCCTAGGTTGCTCGGAAAGTAGAAATGACCATAAGTTTCATACTGGTTGCAATTATTCCTGTTATATGATGGAAAAACTGTTGTATTTTTATTGCATTTTATGCTTCGGGCATTGACTTCTAAGGCCCTAACTGTTCAATCTGTTGGAGCAACGCCCTGGAGTGAAGCCTAGGTTGCCCGGAACGTAGAATTGGCCATCACTTTCAAACTGGTTGCAATTATTAATGATATATAATGGAAACACTGTTGTATTTTTATTGCATCTTATGCTTCGGGCGTTGACTTCTAAGGCCATAACTGTTCAATCTGTTGGAGTAACGCCCTAGGGTGAAGCCTAGGTTGCTCGGAAAGTAGAAATGTCCATATGTTTCATACTGGTTGCAATTATTCGTTTTATACGATGGAAAAGCTGTTGTATTTATATTGTATTTTATGCTTCTGGCGTTGACTTCTAAGGCGCTAACTATTCGCTCTGGTGGAGCAACGCAATAGAGTGATGCCTAGGTTGCCCGGAACGTAGAATTGGCCGTCAATTTCAAACTGGTTGCAATTATACCTGTTATATGATGGAAACACTGCTGTATTTTTTTTGCATTTTATGCTTCGGGCGTTGACTTCTAAGGCCCTAACCATTCAATCAGTTGGAGCAACGCCCTAGGGTGAAGCCCAGCTTGCTCGGAAAGTAGAAATGACCGTAAGTTTAATACTGGTTGCAATTATTCGTTTTATACGATGGAAAAGCTGTTGCATTTATATCGTATTTTATGCTTCTGGCGTTGACTTCTTAGGCCGTAACTATTCGGTCTGGTGGAGCAACGCCCTAGAGTGAAGCCTAGGTTGCCCATAACGTAGAATTGGCCATCACTGTCAAACTGGTTGCAATTATTCCTGTTATATGATGGAAACACTGTTGTATTTTTATTGCATCTTATGCTTCGGGCGTTGACTTCTAAGGCCATAACTGTTCAATCTGTTGGACCAACGCCCTAGGGTGAAGCCTAGCTTGCTCGGAAAGTAGAAATGACCATAAGTTTCATACTGGTTGCAATTATTCGTTTTATACGATGGAAAAGCTGTTGTATTTATTTTGTATTTAATGCTTCGGGCGTTGGCTTCTAAGGCACTAACTATTCGATCTGGTGGAGCAACGCAATAGAGTGATGCCTAGGTTGCCCGGAACGTAGAATTGGCCATCAATTTCAAACTCGTTGCAATTATACCTGTTATATGATGGAAACACTGCTGTATTTTTTTTGCATTATATGGATCGGGCGTTGACTTCTAAGGCCCTAACTATTCCATCCGTTGGAGCAACGCCCTAGGGTGAAGCCTAGGTTGCTCGGAAAGTAGAAATGACCAAGAGTTTCATACTGGTTGCAATTATTCGTTTTATACGATGGAAAAACTGTTGTATTTATATTGTATTTTATGCTTCTGGCGTTGACTTCTAAGGCACTAACTATTGGATCTGGTGGAGCAACGCCCTAGAGTGAAGTCTAGGTTGCCCGGAACGTAGAATTGGCCATCACTTTCAAACTGGTTGCAATTATTCCTGATATACGATGGAAACACTGTTGTATTTTTTTTGCATTTTATGGTTCGGGCGTTGACTTCTAAGGCCCTAACTATTCAATCTGTTGGAGCAACGCCCTAGCGTGAAGCCTAGGTTGCTCGGATAGTAGAAATGTCCATAAGTTTCATAGTGGTTGCAATTATTCGTTTTATACGATGGAAAAACTGTTGTATTTATATTGTATTTTATGCTTCTGGCGTTGACTTCTAAGGCACTAACTATTTGATCTGGTGGAGCAACGCAATAGAGTGATGCCTAGGTTGCCCGGAACGCAGAATTGGCCATCAATTTCAAACTGGTTGCAATTATACCTGTTATATAATGGAAACACTGCTGTATTTTTTTTGTATTTTATGGTTCGGGCGTTGACTTCTATGGCCCTAACTATTCAATCCGTTGGAGCAACGCGCTAGGGTGAAGCCTAGGTTGCTCGGAAAGTAGAAATGACCATAAGTTTCATACTGGTTGCAATTATTCGTTTTATACGATGGAAAAACTGTTGTATTTATATTGTATTTTATGCTTCTGGCGTTGACTTCTAAGGCACTAACTATTCGATCTGGTGGAGCAACGCCCTAGGGTGAAGCCTAGCTTGCTCGGAAAGTAGAAATGACCATAAGTTTCATACTGGTTGCAATTATTAGTTTTATACGATGGAAAAGCTGTTGTATTTTTTTTGCACTTTATGTTTCGGGTGTTGACTTCTAAGGCCCTAACTATTCAATCCGTTGGAGCAACGCCCTAGGGTGATGCCTAGCTTGTTCGGAAAGTAGAAGTGACCATAAGTTTCATACTGGTTGCAATTATTCGTTTTATACGATGGAAAAGCTGTTGTATTTATATCGTATTTTATGCTTCTGGCGTTGACTTCTTAGGCCGTAACTATTCGGTCTGGTGGAGCAACGCCCTGGAGTGAAACCTAGGTTGCCCGGAACGTAGAATTGGCCATCACTTTCAAACTGGTTGCAATTATTCCTGATATATGATGGAAACACTGTTGTATTTTTCTTGCATTTTATGGTTCGGGCGTTGACTTCTAAGGCCCTAACTATTCAATCTGTTGGAGCAACGCCCTAGGGTGAAGCCTAGGTTGCTCGGAAAGTAGAAAGATCCATAAGTTTCATACAGGTTGCAATTATTCGTTTTATACGATGGAAAAACTGTTGTATTTATATTGTATTTTATGCTTCTGGCGTTGACTTCTAAGGCACTAACTATTCGATCTGCTGGAGCAACGAAATAGAGTGAAGTCTAGGTTTCCCGGAACGTAGAATTGGCCATCACTTTCAAACTGGTTGCAATTATTCCTGATATACGATGGAAACACTGTTGTATTTTTTTTGCATTTTATGGTTCGGGCGTTGACTTCTAAGGCCCTAACTATTCAATCTGTTGGAGCAACGCCCTAGCGTGAAGCCTAGGTTGCTCGGATAGTAGAAATGTCCATAAGTTTCATAGTGGTTGCAATTATTCGTTTTATACGATGGAAAAACTGTTGTATTTATATTGTATTTTATGCTTCTGGCGTTGACTTCTAAGGCACTAACTATTCGATCTGGTGGAGCAACGCAATAGAGTGATGCCTAGGTTGCCCGGAACGTAGAATTGGCCATCAATTTCAAACTGGTTGCAATTATACCTGTTATATAATGGAAACACTGCTGTATTTTTTTTGTATTTTATGGTTCGGGCGTTGACTTCTAAGGCCCTAACTATTCAATCCGTTGGAGCAACGCGCTAGGGTGAAGCCTAGGTTGCTCGGAAAGTAGAAATGACCATAAGTTTCATACTGGTTGCAGTTATTCGTTGTATACGACGGAAAAGCTGTTGTATTTATATTGTATTTTAGGCTTCTGGCGCTGACTTCTAAGGCACTATCTATTCGATCTGGTGGAGCAACGCCCTAGAGCGAAGCCTAGGTTGCCCGGAACGTAGAATTGGCCATCACTCTCAAACTGGTTGCAATTATTCCTGTTATATGATGGAAACACTGTTGTATTTTTTTTGCATTTTATCCTTCGGGCATTGACTTCTAAGGCCCTAACTATTCAATCTGGTGGAGCAACGCCCTAGAGTGAAGCCTAGGTTGCCCATAACGTAGAATTGGCCATCACTGTCAAACTGGTTGCAATTATTCCTGTTATATGATGGAAACACTGTTGTATTTTTATTGCATCTTATGCTTCGGGCGTTGACTTCTAAGGCCATAACTGTTCAATCTGTTGGACCAACGCCCTAGGGTGAAGCCTAGCTTGCTCGGAAAGTAGAAATGACCATAAGTTTCATACTGGTTGCAGTTATTCGTTGTATACGACGGAAAAGCTGTTGTATTTATATTGTATTTTAGGCTTCTGGCGCTGACTTCTAAGGCACTATCTATTCGATCTGGTGGAGCAACGCCCTAGAGCGAAGCCTAGGTTGCCCGGAACGTAGAATTGGCCATCACTCTCAAACTGGTTGCAATTATTCCTGTTATATGATGGAAACACTGTTGTATTTTTCTTGCATTTTATGGTTCGGGCGTTGACTTCTATGGCCCTAACTATTCAATCCGTTGGAGCAACGCGCTAGGGTGAAGCCTAGGTTGCTCGGAAAGTAGAAATGACCATAAGTTTCATACTGGTTGCAATTATTCGTTTTATACGATGGAAAAACTGTTGTATTTATATTGTATTTTATGCTTCTGGCGTTGACTTCTAAGGCACTAACTATTCGATCTGGTGGAGCAACGCCCTAGGGTGAAGCCTAGCTTGCTCGGAAAGTAGAAATGACCATAAGTTTCATACTGGTTGCAATTATTAGTTTTATACGATGGAAAAGCTGTTGTATTTTTTTTGCACTTTATGTTTCGGGTGTTGACTTCTAAGGCCCTAACTATTCAATCCGTTGGAGCAACGCCCTAGGGTGATGCCTAGCTTGCTCGGAAAGTAGAAGTGACCATATGTTTCATACTGGTTGCAATTATTCGTTTTATACGATGGAAAAGCTGTTGTATTTATATCGTATTTTATGCTTCTGGCGTTGACTTCTTAGGCCGTAACTATTCGGTCTGGTGGAGCAACGCCCTGGAGTGAAACCTAGGTTGCCCGGAACGTAGAATTGGCCATCACTTTCAAACTGGTTGCAATTATTCCTGATATATGATGGAAACACTGTTGTATTTTTCTTGCATTTTATGGTTCGGGCGTTGACTTCTAAGGCCCTAACTATTCAATCTGTTGGAGCAACGCCCTAGGGTGAAGCCTAGGTTGCTCGGAAAGTAGAAAGATCCATAAGTTTCATACAGGTTGCAATTATTCGTTTTATACGATGGAAAAACTGTTGTATTTATATTGTATTTTATGCTTCTGGCGTTGACTTCTAAGGCACTAACTATTCGATCTGGTGGAGCAACGCAATAGAGTGAAGTCTAGGTTTCCCGGAACGTAGAATTGGCCATCACTTTCAAACTGGTTGCAATTATTCCTGATATACGATGGAAACACTGTTGTATTTTTTTTGCATTTTATGGTTCGGGCGTTGACTTCTAAGGCCCTAACTATTCAATCTGTTGGAGCAACGCCCTAGCGTGAAGCCTAGGTTGCTCGGATAGTAGAAATGTCCATAAGTTTCATAGTGGTTGCAATTATTCGTTTTATACGATGGAAAAACTGTTGTATTTATATTGTATTTTATGCTTCTGGCGTTGACTTCTAAGGCACTAACTATTCGATCTGGTGGAGCAACGCAATAGAGTGATGCCTAGGTTGCCCGGAACGTAGAATTGGCCATCAATTTCAAACTGGTTGCAATTATACCTGTTATATAATGGAAACACTGCTGTATTTTTTTTGTATTTTATGGTTCGGGCGTTGACTTCTAAGGCCCTAACTATTCAATCCGTTGGAGCAACGCGCTAGGGTGAAGCCTAGGTTGCTCGGAAAGTAGAAATGACCATAAGTTTCATACTGGTTGCAGTTATTCGTTGTATACGACGGAAAAGCTGTTGTATTTATATTGTATTTTAGGCTTCTGGCGCTGACTTCTAAGGCACTATCTATTCGATCTGGTGGAGCAACGCCCTAGAGCGAAGCCTAGGTTGCCCGGAACGTAGAATTGGCCATCACTCTCAAACTGGTTGCAATTATTCCTGTTATATGATGGAAACACTGTTGTATTTTTTTTGCATTTTATCCTTCGGGCATTGACTTCTAAGGCCCTAACTATTCAATCTGGTGGAGCAACGCCCTAGAGTGAAGCCTAGGTTGCCCATAACGTAGAATTGGCCATCACTGTCAAACTGGTTGCAATTATTCCTGTTATATGATGGAAACACTGTTGTATTTTTATTGCATCTTATGCTTCGGGCGTTGACTTCTAAGGCCATAACTGTTCAATCTGTTGGACCAACGCCCTAGGGTGAAGCCTAGCTTGCTCGGAAAGTAGAAATGACCATAAGTTTCATACTGGTTGCAGTTATTCGTTGTATACGACGGAAAAGCTGTTGTATTTATATTGTATTTTAGGCTTCTGGCGCTGACTTCTAAGGCACTATCTATTCGATCTGGTGGAGCAACGCCCTAGAGCGAAGCCTAGGTTGCCCGGAACGTAGAATTGGCCATCACTCTCAAACTGGTTGCAATTATTCCTGTTATATGATGGAAACACTGTTGTATTTTTTTTGCATTTTATCCTTCGGGCATTGACTTCTAAGGCCCTAACTATTCAATCTGGTGGAGCAACGCCCTAGAGTGAAGCCTAGGTTGCCCATAACGTAGAATTGGCCATCACTGTCAAACTGGTTGCAATTATTCCTGTTATATGATGGAAACACTGTTGTATTTTTATTGCATCTTATGCTTCGGGCGTTGACTTCTAAGGCCATAACTGTTCAATCTGTTGGACCAACGCCCTAGGGTGAAGCCTAGCTTGCTCGGAAAGTAGAAATGACCATAAGTTTCATACTGGTTGCAATTATGCGTTTTATACGATGGAAAAACTGTTGTATCTATATTGTATTTTATGCTTCTGGCGTTGACTTCTAAGGCACTAACTATTCGATCTGGTGGAGCAACGCAATAGAGTGATGCCTAGGTTGCCGGAACGTAGAATTGGCCATCAATTTCAAACTGGTTGCAATTATACCTGTTATATGATGGAAACACTGCTGTATTTTTTTTGCATTTATGTTTCGGGTGTTGACTTCTATGGCCCTAACTATTCAATGCGTTGGAGCAACGCCCTAGGGTGATGCCTAGGTTGCTCGGAAAGTAGAAATGACCATAAGTTTCATACTGGTTGCAATTATTCGTTTTATACGATGGAAAAGCTGTTGTATTTATTTTGTATTTAATGCTTCGGGCGTTGGCTTCTAAGGCACTAACTATTCGATCTGGTGGAGCAACGCAATAGAGTGATGCCTAGGTTGCCCGGAACGTAGAATTGGCCATCAATTTCAAACTCGTTGCAATTATACCTGTTATATGATGGAAACACTGCTGTATTTTTTTTGCATTATATGGATCGAGCGTTGACTTCTAAGGCCCTAACTATTCCATCCGTTGGAGCAACGGCCTAGGGTGAAGCCTAGGTTGCTCGGAAAGTAGAAATGACCATAAGTTTCATACTGGTTGCAATTATTCGTTTTATACGATGGAAAAACTGTTGTATTTATATTGTATTTTATGCTTCTGGCGTTGACTTCTAAGGCACTAACTATTCGATCTGGTGGAGCAACGCCCTAGGGTGATGCCTAGGTTGCCCGGAACGTAGAATTGGCCATCACTTTCAAACTGGTTGCAATTATTCCTGATATATGATGGAAACACTGATGTATTTTTTTTGCATTTTATGGTTCGGTCGTTGACTTCTAAGGCCCTAACTATTCAATCTGTTGGAGCAACGCCCTAGGGTGAAGCCTAGGTTGCACGGAAAGTAGAAATGACCATAAGTATCATACTGGTTGCAATTATTCGTTTTATACGATGGAAAAGCTGTTGTATTTATATCGTCTTTTATGCTTCTGGCGTTGACTTCTTCGGCCGTAACTATTCGGTCTGGTGGAGCAACGCCCTGGAGTGAAACCTAGGTTGCCCGGAACGTAGAATTGACCATCACTTTCAAACTGGTTGCAATTATTCCTGTTATATGATGGAAACACTGTTGTATTTTTTTTGCATTTTATGGTTCGGGCGTTGACTTCTAAGGCCCTAACTATTCAATCTGTTGGAGCAACGCCCTAGGGTGAAGCCTAGATTGCTCGGAAAGTAGAAATGACCATAAGTTTCATACTGGCTGCAATTATTCGTTTTATACGATGGAAGAACTGATGTATTTATATTGTATTTTATGCTTCTGGCGTTGACTTCTAAGGCACTAACTATTTGATCTGGTGGAGCAACGCCCTAGAGTGATGTCTAGGATGCCCGGAACGTAGAATTGGCCATCAATTTCAAACTGGTTGCAATTATACCTGTTATATGATGGAAACACTGCTGTATTTTTTTTGCATTTTATGGTTCGGGCGTTGACTTCTAAGGCCCTAACTATTCAATCCGTTGGAGCAACGCCCTAGGGTGAGGCCTGGGTTGCCCGGAACGTAGAATTGGCCATCACTTTCAAACTGGGTGCAATTATTCCTGATATATGATGGAAACACTGTTGTATTTTTTTTGCTTTTTATGGTTCTGGCGTTGACGTCTAAGGCCCAAACTATTCAATCTGTTGGAGTAACGCCCTAGGGTGAAGCCTAGGTTGCTCGGAAAGTAGAAATGTCCATAAGTTTCATACTGGTTGCAATTATTCGTTTTATACGATGGAAAAGCTGTTGTATTTATATTGTATTTTATGCTTCTGGCGTTGACTTCTAAGGCACTAACTATTCGATCTGGTGGAGCAACGCAATAGAGTGATGCCTACGTTGCCCGGAACGTAGAATTGGCCATCAATATCAAACTCGTTGCAATTATACCTGTTATATGATGGAAACACTGCTGTATTTTTTTTGCATTTTATGGATCGGGCGTTGACTTCTAAGGCCCTAACTATTCGATCCGTTGGAGCAACGCCCTAGGCTGAAGCCTAGGTTGCTCGGAAAGTAGAAATGACCATAAGTTTCATACTGGTTGCAATTATTCGTTTTATACGATGGAAAAACTGTTGTATTTATAATGTATTTTATGCTTCTGGCGTTGACTTCTAAGGCACTAACTATTGGATCTGGTGGAGCAACGCCCTAGAGTGAAGTCTAGGTTGCCCGGACGTAGAATTGGCCTTCACTTTCATACTGGTTGCAATTATTCCTGATATACGATGGAAACACTGTTGTATTTTTTCTGCATTTTATGGTTCGGGCGTTGACTTCTAAGGCCCTAACTGTTCAATCTGTTGGAGCAACGCCCTAGGGTGAAGCCTAGGTTGCTCGGAAAGTAGAAATGACCATAAGTTTCATACTGGTTGCATTTATTCGTTTTATACGATGGAAGAACTGTTGTATTTATATTGTATTTTATGCTTCTGGCGTTGACTTCTAAGGCACTGACTATTAGATCTGGTGGAGCAACGCCCTAGAGTGAAGCCTGGGTTGCCCGGAACGTAGAATTGGCCATCACTTTCTAACTGGTTGCAATTATTCCTGATATATGATGGAAACACTGTTGTATTTTTTTTGCATTTTATGGTTCGGGCGTTGACTTCTAAGGCCCTAACTGTTCAATCTGTTGGAGCAACGCCCTAGGGTGAAGCCTAGGTTGCTCGGATAGTAGAAATGTCCATAAGTTTCATAGTGGTTGCAATTATTCGTTTTATACGATGGAAAAACTGTTGTATTTATATTGTATTTTATGCTTCTGGCGTTGACTTCTAAGGCACTAACTATTCGATCTGGTGGAGCAACGCAATAGAGTGATGCCTAGGTTGCCCGGAACGTAGAATTGGCAATCAATTTCAAACTGGTTGCAATTATACCTGTTATATGATGGAAACACTGCGGTATTTTTTTTGCATTTTATGGTTCGGGCGTTGACTTCTAAGGCCCTAACTATCCAATCTGTTGGAGCAACGCCCTAGGGTGAAGCCTAGGTTGCTCGGAAAGTAGAAATGTCCATAAGTTTCATACTGGTTGCAATTATTCGTTGTTTAGGACGGAAAAGCTGTTGTATTTATATTGTATTTTATGCTTCTGGCGCTGACTTCTAAGGCACTAACTATTCGATCTGGTGGAGCAACGCAATAGAGTGATGCCTACGTTGCCCGGAACGTAGAATTGGCCATCAATTTCAAACTCGTTGCAATTATACCTGTTATATGATGGTAACACTGCTGTATTTTTTTTGCATTTTATGGATCGGGCGTTGACTTCTAAGGCCCTAACTATTCCATCCGTTGGAGCAACGCCCTAGGCTGAAGCCTAGGTTGCTCGGAAAGTAGAAATGACCATAAGTTTCATACTGGTTGCAATTATTCGTTTCATACGATGGAAAAACTGTTGTATTTATAATGTATTTTATGCTTCTGGCGTTGACTTCTAAGGCACTAACTATTGGATCTGGTGGAGCAACGCCCTAGAGTGAAGTCTAGGTTGCCCGGACGTAGAATTGGCCTTCACTTTCATACTGGTTGCAATTATTCCTGATATACGATGGAAACACTGTTGTATTTTTTCTGCATTTTATGGTTCGGGCGTTTACTTCTAAGGCCCTAACTGTTCAATCTGTTGGAGCAACGCCCTAGGGTGAAGCCTAGGTTGCTCGGAAAGTAGAAATGACCATAAGTTTCATACTGGTTGCATTTATTCGTTTTATACGATGGAAGAACTGTTGTATTTATATTGTATTTTATGCTTCTGGCGTTGACTTCTAAGGCACTGACTATTAGATCTGGTGGAGCAACGCCCTAGAGTGAAGCCTGGGTTGCCCGGAACGTAGAATTGGCCATCACTTTCTAACTGGTTGCAATTATTCCTGATATATGATGGAAACACTGTTGTATTTTTTTTGCATTTTATGGTTCGGGCGTTGACTTCTAAGGCCCTAACTGTTCAATCTGTTGGAGCAACGCCCTAGGGTGAAGCCTAGGTTGCTCGGATAGTAGAAATGTCCATAAGTTTCATAGTGGTTGCAATTATTCGTTTTATACGATGGAAAAACTGTTGTATTTATATTGTATTTTATGCTTCTGGCGTTGACTTCTAAGGCACTAACTATTCGATCTGGTGGAGCAACGCAATAGAGTGATGCCTAGGTTGCCCGGAACGTAGAATTGGCCATCAATTTCAAACTGGTTACAATTATTCCTGATATATGATGGAAACACTGTTGTATTTTTTTTGCATTTTATGGTTCGGGCGTTGACTTCTAAGGCCCTAACTATCCAATCTGTTGGAGCAACGCCCTAGGGTGAAGCCTAGGTTGCTCGGAAAGTAGAAATGTCCATAAGTTTCATACTGGTTGCAATTATTCGTTTTATACGATGGAAAAACTGTTGTATTTATATTGTATTTTATGCTTCTGGCGTTGACTTCTAAGGCACTAGCCATTCGATCTGGTGGAGCAACGCAATAGAGTGATGCCTAGGTTGCACGGAACGTAGAATTGGCAATCAATTTCAAACTGGTTGCAATTATACCTGTTATATGATGGAAACACTGCGGTATTTTTTTTGCATTTTATGGTTCGGGCGTTGACTTCTAAGGCCCTAACTATTCAATCCGTTGGAGCAACGCCCTAGGGTGAAGCCTAGGTTGCTCGGAAAGTTGAAATGACCATAAGTTTCATACTGATTGCAATTATTCGTTTTATACGATGGACAAACTGTTGTATTTATATTGTATTTTATGCTTCTGGCGTTGACTTCTAAGGCACTAACTATTCGATCTGGTGGAGCAACGCCCTATAGTGAAGCCTAGGTGGCCCGGAACGTAGAATTGGCCATCACTTTCAAACTGGTTACAATTATTCCTGATATATGATGTAAACACTGTTGTATTTTTTTTGCATTTTATGGTTCGGGCGTTGACTTCTAAGGCCCTAACTATCCAATCTGTTAGAGCAACGCCCTAGGGTGAAGCCTAGGTTGCTCGGAAAGTAGAAATGTCCATAAGTTTCATACTGGTTGCAATTATTCGTTGTTTAGGACGGAAAAGCTGTTGTATTTATATTGTATTTTATGCTTCTGGCGCTGACTTCTAAGGCACTAACTATTCGATCTGGTGGAGCAACGCCCTAGAGTGAAGCCTAGGTTGCCCGGAACGTAGAATTGTCCATCACTTTCAAACTGGTTGCAATTATTCCTGTTATATGATGGAAACACTGCTGTATTTTTTTTGCATTTTATGGTTCGGGCGTTGACTTCTAAGGCCCTAACTATTCAATCCGTTGGAGCAACGCCCTAGGGTGAGGCCTGGGTTGCCCGGAACGTAGAATTGGCCATCACTTTCAAACTGGTTGCAATTATTCCTGATATATGATGGAAACACTGTTGTATTTTTTTTGCATTTTATGGTTCTGGCGTTGACTTCTAAGGCCCAAACTATTCAATCTGTTGGAGTAACGCCCTAGGGTGAAGCCTAGGTTGCTCGGAAAGTAGAAATGTCCATAAGTTTCATACTGGTTGCAATTATTCGTTTTATACGATGGAAAAGCTGTTGTATTTATATCGTATTTTATGCTTCTGGCGTTGACTTCTTAGGCCGTAACTATTCGGTCTGGTGGAGCAACGCCCTGGAGTGAAACCTAGGTTGCCCGGAACGTAGAATTGGCCATCACTTTCAAACTGGTTGCAATTATTCCTGATATATGATGGAAACACTGTTGTATTTTTTTTGCATTTTATGGTTCGGGCGTTCACTTCTAAGGCCCTAACTATTCAATCTGTTGGAGCAACGCCCTAGGGTGAAGCCTAGGTTGCTCGGAAAGTAGAAAGATCCATAAGTTTCATACAGGATGCAATTATTCGTTTTATACGATGGAAAAACTGTTGTATTTATATTGTATTTTATGCTTCTGGCGTTGACTTCTAAGGCACTAACTATTCGATCTGGTGGAGCAACGCAATAGAGTGATGCCTAGGTTGCCCGGAACGTAGAATTGGCCATCAATTTCAAACTCGTTGCAATTATACCTGTTATATGATGGAAACACTGCTGTATTTTTTTTGCATTTTATGGTTCGGGCGTTGACTTCTAAGGCCCTAACAATTCAATCCGTTGGAGCAACGCCCTAGGGTGAAGCCTAGGTTGCTCGGAAAGTAGAAATGACCATAAGTTTCATACTGGTTGCAATTATTCCTGTTATATGATGGAAAAACTGTTGTATTTTTATTGCATTTTATGCTTCGGGCATTGACTTCTAAGGCCCTAACTGTTCAATCTGTTGGAGCAACGCCCTGGAGTGAAGCCTAGGTTGCCCGGAACGTAGAATTGGCCATCACTTTCAAACTGGTTGCAATTATTCCTGATATACGATGGAAACACTGTTGTATTTTTTTTGCATTTTATGGTTCGGGCGTTGACTTCTAAGGCCCTAACTATTCAATCTGTTGGAGCAACGCCCTAGCGTGAAGCCTTGGTTGCTCGGATGGTAGAAATGTCCATAAGTTTCATAGTGGTTGCAATTATTCGTTTTATACGATGGAAAAACTGTTGTATTTATATTGTTTTTATGCTTCTGGCGTTGACTTCTAAGGCACTAACTATTCGATCTGGTGGAGCAACGCAATAGAGTGATGCCTAGGTTGCCCGGAACGTAGAATTGGCCATCACTTTCAAACTGGTTGCAATTATTCCTGATATATGATGGAAACACTGTTGTATTTTTTTTGCATTTTATGGTTCTGGCGTTGACTTCTAAGGCCCAAACTATTCAATCTGTTGGAGCAACGCCCTAGGGTGAAGCCTAGGTTGCCCGGACAGTAGAAATGACGTTAACCTTCATACTGGTTGCAATTATTCGTTTTATACGATGGAAAAACTGTTGTATTTATATTGTATTTTATACATCTGGCGCTGACTTCTAAGGTACTAACTATTCGATCTAGTGGAGCAACGCCCTAGAGTGAAGCCTATGTTGCCCGGAACGTAGAAATGACAATCACTTTCAAACTGGTTGCAATTATTCCTGTTATGTGATGGAAAAGCTGTTGTATTTTTAATGCATTTTATGCTTCGGGCATTGACTTCTAAGGCAATATCTATTCAATCTGTTGGAGCAACGCCCTAGGGTGTAGCCTAGGTTGCCCGGAACGTAGAAATAACCATAACTTTTACACTGGTAGCAATTATTCGTTTTATACTATGGAAAAACTGTTCTATTTATTTTGTATTTAATGCTTCGGGCGTTGGCTTCTAAGGCACTAACTGTTTGATCTGGTGGAGCAACGCCCTAGAGTGAAACCTAGGTTGCCCGGAACGTAGAAATGACCATAACTTTCACACTGGTTGCAATTATTCCTGTTATATGATGGATACACTGTTGTACTTTTATTGCAATTTTTTGCTTCGAGCGTTGACTTCTAAGGCCCTAACTATTCAATCTGTTGGAGCAACGCCCTATGGTGAAGCCTAGCTTGCTCGGAAAGTAGAAATGACCATAAGTTTCATACTGGTTGCAATTATTCGTTTTATACGATGGAAAAGCTGTTGTATATATATCGTCTTTTATGCTTCTGGCGTTGACTTCTTCGGCCGTAACTATTCGGTCTGGTGGAGCAACGCCCTGGAGTGAAACCTAGGTTGCCCGGAACGTAGAATTGGCCATCACTTTCAAACTGGTTGCAATTATTCCTGATATATGATGGAAACACTGATGTATTTTTTTTGCATTTTATGGTTCGGTCGTTGACTTCTAAGGCCCTAACTATTCAATCTGTTGGAGCAACGCCCTAGGGTGAAGCCTAGGTTGCACGGAAAGTAGAAATGACCATAAGTTTCATACTGGTTGCAATTATTCGTTTTATACGATGGAAAAGCTGTTGTATTTATATTGTATTTTATGCTTCTGGCGTTGACTTCTAAGGAACTATCTATTCGATCTGGTGAAGCAAGGCCCTAGAGCGAAGCCTAGGTTGCCCGGGACGTAGAATTGGCCATCACTTTCAAACTGGTTGCAATTATTCCTGTTATATGATGGAAACACTGTTGTATTTTTTTTGCATTTTATGGTTCGGGCGTTGACTTCTAAGGCCCTAACTATTCAATCTGTTGGAGCAACGCCCTAGGGTGAAGCCTAGATTGCTCGGAAAGTAGAAATGACCATAAGTTTCATACTGGCTGCAATTATTCGTTTTATACGATGGAAGAAATGATGTATTTATATTGTATTTTATGCTTCTGGCGTTGACTTCTAAGGCACTAACTATTTGATCTGGTGGAGCAACGCCCTAGAGTGATGTCTAGGATGCCCGGAACGTAGAATTGGCCATCAATTTCAAACTGGTTGCAATTATACCTGTTATATGATGGAAACACTGCTGTATTTTTTTTGCATTTTATGGTTCGGGCGTTGACTTCTAGGGCCCTAACTATTCAATCCGTTGGAGCAACGCCCTAGGGTGAGGCCTGGGTTGCCCGGAACGTAGAATTGGCCATCACTTTCAAACTGGGTGCAATTATTCCTGATATATGATGGAAACACTGTTGTATTTTTTTTGCTTTTTATGGTTCTGGCGTTGACTTCTAAGGCCCAAACTATTCAATCTGTTGGAGTAACGCCCTAGGGTGAAGCCTAGGTTGCTCGGAAAGTAGTAATGTCCATAAGTTTCATACTGGTTGCAATTATTCGTTTTATACGATGGAAAAGCTGTTGTATTTATATTGTATTTTATGCTTCTGGCGTTGACTTCTAAGGCGCTAACTATTCGATCTGGTGGAGCAACGCAATAGAGTGATGCCTAGGTTGCCCGGAACGTAGAATTGGCCGTCAATTTCAAACTGGTTGCAATTATACCTGTTATATGATGGAAACACTGCTGTATTTTTTTTGCATTTTATGCTTCGGGCGTTGACTTCTAAGGCCCTAACTATTCAATCTGTTGGAGCAACGCCCTAGGGTGAAGCCCAGCTTGCTCGGAAAGTAGAAATGACCGTAAGTTTAATACTGGTTGCAATTATTCGTTTTATACGATGGAAAAGCTGTTGCATTTATATCGTATTTTATGCTTCTGGCGTTGACTTCTTAGGCCGTAACTATTCGGTCTGGTGGAGCAACGCCCTGGAGTGAAACCTAGGTTGCCCGGAACGTAGAATTGGCCATCACTTTCAAACTGGTTGCAATTATTCCTGATATATGATGGAAACACTGTTGTATTTTTTTTGCATTTTATGGTTCGGGCGTTGACTTCTAAGGCCCTAACTATTCAATCTGTTGGAGCAACGCCCTAGGGTGAAGCCTAGGTTGCTCGGAAAGTAGAAAGATCCATAAGTTTCATACAGGATGCAATTATTCGTTTTATACGATGGAAAAACTGTTGTATTTATATTGTATTTTATGCTTCTGGCGTTGACTTCTAAGGCACTAACTATTCGATCTGGTGGAGCAACGCAATAGAGTGATGCCTAGGTTGCCCGGAACGTAGAATTGGCCATCAATTTCAAACTCGTTGCAATTATACCTGTTATATGATGGAAACACTGCTGTATTTTTTTTGCATTTTATGGTTCGGGCGTTGACTTCTAAGGCCCTAACAATTCAATCCGTTGGAGCAACGCCCTAGGGTGAAGCCTAGGTTGCTCGGAAAGTAGAAATGACCATAAGTTTCATACTGGTTGCAATTATTCCTGTTATATGATGGAAAAACTGTTGTATTTTTATTGCATTTTATGCTTCGGGCATTGACTTCTAAGGCCCTAACTGTTCAATCTGTTGGAGCAACGCCCTGGAGTGAAGCCTAGGTTGCCCGGAACGTAGAATTGGCCATCACTTTCAAACTGGTTGCAATTATTCCTGATATACGATGGAAACACTGTTGTATTTTTTTTGCATTTTATGGTTCGGGCGTTGACTTCTAAGGCCCTAACTATTCAATCTGTTGGAGCAACGCCCTAGCGTGAAGCCTAGGTTGCTCGGATGGTAGAAATGTCCATTAGTTACATAGTGGTTGCAATTATTCGTTTTATACGATGGAAAAACTGTTGTATTTATATTGTTTTTATGCTTCTGGCGTTGACTTCTAAGGCACTAACTATTCGATCTGGTGGAGCAACGCAATAGAGTGATGCCTAGGTTGCCCGGAACGTAGAATTGGCCATCAATTTCAAACTGGTTGCAATTATACCTGTTATATAATGGAAACACTGCTGTATTTTTTTTGTATTTTATGGTTCGGGCGTTGACTTCTAAGGCCCTAACTATTCAATCCGTTGGAGCAACGCGCTAGGGTGAAGCCTAGGTTGCTCGGAAAGTAGAAATGACCATAAGTTTCATACTGGTTGCAATTATTCGTTGTATACGACGGAAAAGCTGTTGTATTTATATTGTATTTTATGCTTCTGGCGCTGACTTCTAAGGCACTAACTATTCGATCTGGTGGAGCAACGCCCTAGAGTGAAGCCTAGGTTGCCCGGAACGTAGAATTGTCCATCACTTTCAAACTGGTTGCAATTATTCCTGTTATATGATGGAAACACTGTTGTATTTTATTGCATTTTATGCTTCGGGCGTTGACTTCTAAGGCCCTAACTGTTCAATCTGTTGGAGCAACGCCCTAGGGTGAAGCCTAGCTAGCTCGGAAAGTAGAAATGACCATAAGTCTCATACTGGTTGCAATTATTCGTTTTATACGATGGAAAAACTGTTGTATTTATATTGTATTTTATGCTTCTGGCGTTGACTTCTAAGGCACTATCTATTCGATCTGGTGAAGCAAGGCCCTAGAGCGAAGCCTAGGTTGCCCGGGACGTAGAATTGGCCATCACTTTCAAACTGGTTGCAATTATTCCTGTTATATGATGGAAACACTGTTGTATTTTTTTTGCATTTTATGGTTCGGGCGTTGACTTCTAAGGCCCTAACTATTCAATCTGTTGGAGCAACGCCCTAGGGTGAAGCCTAGATTGCTCGGAAAGTAGAAATGACCATAAGTTTCATACTGGTTGCAATTATTCGTTTTATACGATGGAAAAGCTGTTGTATATATATCGTCTTTTATGCTTCTGGCGTTGACTTCTTCGGCCGTAACTATTCGGTCTGGTGGAGCAACGCCCTGGAGTGAAACCTAGGTTGCCCGGAACGTAGAATTGGCCATCACTTTCAAACTGGTTGCAATTATTCCTGATATATGATGGAAACACTGATGTATTTTTTTTGCATTTTATGGTTCGGTCGTTGACTTCTAAGGCCCTAACTATTCAATCTGTTGGAGCAACGCCCTAGGGTGAAGCCTAGGTTGCACGGAAAGTAGAAATGACCATAAGTTTCATACTGGTTGCAATTATTCGTTTTATACGATGGAAAAGCTGTTGTATTTATATTGTATTTTATGCTTCTGGCGTTGACTTCTAAGGAACTATCTATTCGATCTGGTGAAGCAAGGCCCTAGAGCGAAGCCTAGGTTGCCCGGGACGTAGAATTGGCCATCACTTTCAAACTGGTTGCAATTATTCCTGTTATATGATGGAAACACTGTTGTATTTTTTTTGCATTTTATGGTTCGGGCGTTGACTTCTAAGGCCCTAACTATTCAATCTGTTGGAGCAACGCCCTAGGGTGAAGCCTAGATTGCTCGGAAAGTAGAAATGACCATAAGTTTCATACTGGCTGCAATTATTCGTTTTATACGATGGAAGAAATGATGTATTTATATTGTATTTTATGCTTCTGGCGTTGACTTCTAAGGCACTAACTATTTGATCTGGTGGAGCAACGCCCTAGAGTGATGTCTAGGATGCCCGGAACGTAGAATTGGCCATCAATTTCAAACTGGTTGCAATTATACCTGTTATATGATGGAAACACTGCTGTATTTTTTTTGCATTTTATGGTTCGGGCGTTGACTTCTAGGGCCCTAACTATTCAATCCGTTGGAGCAACGCCCTAGGGTGAGGCCTGGGTTGCCCGGAACGTAGAATTGGCCATCACTTTCAAACTGGGTGCAATTATTCCTGATATATGATGGAAACACTGTTGTATTTTTTTTGCTTTTTATGGTTCTGGCGTTGACTTCTAAGGCCCAAACTATTCAATCTGTTGGAGTAACGCCCTAGGGTGAAGCCTAGGTTGCTCGGAAAGTAGTAATGTCCATAAGTTTCATACTGGTTGCAATTATTCGTTTTATACGATGGAAAAGCTGTTGTATTTATATTGTATTTTATGCTTCTGGCGTTGACTTCTAAGGCGCTAACTATTCGATCTGGTGGAGCAACGCAATAGAGTGATGCCTAGGTTGCCCGGAACGTAGAATTGGCCGTCAATTTCAAACTGGTTGCAATTATACCTGTTATATGATGGAAACACTGCTGTATTTTTTTTGCATTTTATGCTTCGGGCGTTGACTTCTAAGGCCCTAACTATTCAATCTGTTGGAGCAACGCCCTAGGGTGAAGCCCAGCTTGCTCGGAAAGTAGAAATGACCGTAAGTTTAATACTGGTTGCAATTATTCGTTTTATACGATGGAAAAGCTGTTGCATTTATATCGTATTTTATGCTTCTGGCGTTGACTTCTTAGGCCGTAACTATTCGGTCTGGTGGAGCAACGCCCTGGAGTGAAACCTAGGTTGCCCGGAACGTAGAATTGGCCATCACTTTCAAACTGGTTGCAATTATTCCTGATATATGATGGAAACACTGTTGTATTTTTTTTGCATTTTATGGTTCGGGCGTTGACTTCTAAGGCCCTAACTATTCAATCTGTTGGAGCAACGCCCTAGGGTGAAGCCTAGGTTGCTCGGAAAGTAGAAAGATCCATAAGTTTCATACAGGATGCAATTATTCGTTTTATACGATGGAAAAACTGTTGTATTTATATTGTATTTTATGCTTCTGGCGTTGACTTCTAAGGCACTAACTATTCGATCTGGTGGAGCAACGCAATAGAGTGATGCCTAGGTTGCCCGGAACGTAGAATTGGCCATCAATTTCAAACTCGTTGCAATTATACCTGTTATATGATGGAAACACTGCTGTATTTTTTTTGCATTTTATGGTTCGGGCGTTGACTTCTAAGGCCCTAACAATTCAATCCGTTGGAGCAACGCCCTAGGGTGAAGCCTAGGTTGCTCGGAAAGTAGAAATGACCATAAGTTTCATACTGGTTGCAATTATTCCTGTTATATGATGGAAAAACTGTTGTATTTTTATTGCATTTTATGCTTCGGGCATTGACTTCTAAGGCCCTAACTGTTCAATCTGTTGGAGCAACGCCCTGGAGTGAAGCCTAGGTTGCCCGGAACGTAGAATTGGCCATCACTTTCAAACTGGTTGCAATTATTCCTGATATACGATGGAAACACTGTTGTATTTTTTTTGCATTTTATGGTTCGGGCGTTGACTTCTAAGGCCCTAACTATTCAATCTGTTGGAGCAACGCCCTAGCGTGAAGCCTAGGTTGCTCGGATGGTAGAAATGTCCATTAGTTACATAGTGGTTGCAATTATTCGTTTTATACGATGGAAAAACTGTTGTATTTATATTGTTTTTATGCTTCTGGCGTTGACTTCTAAGGCACTAACTATTCGATCTGGTGGAGCAACGCAATAGAGTGATGCCTAGGTTGCCCGGAACGTAGAATTGGCCATCAATTTCAAACTGGTTGCAATTATACCTGTTATATAATGGAAACACTGCTGTATTTTTTTTGTATTTTATGGTTCGGGCGTTGACTTCTAAGGCCCTAACTATTCAATCCGTTGGAGCAACGCGCTAGGGTGAAGCCTAGGTTGCTCGGAAAGTAGAAATGACCATAAGTTTCATACTGGTTGCAATTATTCGTTGTATACGACGGAAAAGCTGTTGTATTTATATTGTATTTTATGCTTCTGGCGCTGACTTCTAAGGCACTAACTATTCGATCTGGTGGAGCAACGCCCTAGAGTGAAGCCTAGGTTGCCCGGAACGTAGAATTGTCCATCACTTTCAAACTGGTTGCAATTATTCCTGTTATATGATGGAAACACTGTTGTATTTTATTGCATTTTATGCTTCGGGCGTTGACTTCTAAGGCCCTAACTGTTCAATCTGTTGGAGCAACGCCCTAGGGTGAAGCCTAGCTAGCTCGGAAAGTAGAAATGACCATAAGTCTCATACTGGTTGCAATTATTCGTTTTATACGATGGAAAAACTGTTGTATTTATATTGTATTTTATGCTTCTGGCGTTGACTTCTAAGGCACTATCTATTCGATCTGGTGAAGCAAGGCCCTAGAGCGAAGCCTAGGTTGCCCGGGACGTAGAATTGGCCATCACTTTCAAACTGGTTGCAATTATTCCTGTTATATGATGGAAACACTGTTGTATTTTTTTTGCATTTTATGGTTCGGGCGTTGACTTCTAAGGCCCTAACTATTCAATCTGTTGGAGCAACGCCCTAGGGTGAAGCCTAGGTTGCCCGGACAGTAGAAATGACGTTAACCTTCATACTGGTTGCAATTATTCGTTTTATACGATGGAAAAACTGTTGTATTTATATTGTATTTTATACATCTGGCGCTGACTTCTAAGGTACTAACTATTCGATCTAGTGGAGCAACGCCCTAGAGTGAAGCCTATGTTGCCCGGAACGTAGAAATGACCATCACTTTCAAACTGGTTGCAATTATTCCTGTTATGTGATGGAAAAGCTGTTGTATTTTTAATGCATTTTATGCTTCGGGCATTGACTTCTAAGGCCCTAACTATTCAATCTGTTGGAGCAACGCCCTAGGGTGTAGCCTAGGTTGCCCGGAACGTAGAAATAACCATAACTTTTACACTGGTAGCAATTATTCGTTTCATACTATGGAAAAACTGTTCTATTTATTTTGTATTTAATGCTTCGGGCGTTGGCTTCTAAGGCACTAACTGTTTGATCTGGTGGAGCAACGCCCTAGAGTGAAACCTAGGTTGCCCGGAACGTAGAAATGACCATAACTTTCACACTGGTTGCAATTATTCCTGTTATATGATGGATACACTGTTGTACTTTTATTGCAATTTTTTGCTTCGGGCGTTGACTTCTAAGGCCCTAACTATTCAATCTGTTGGAGCAACGCCCTATGGTGAAGCCTAGCTTGCTCGGAAAGTAGAAATGACCATAAGTTTTATACTGGTTGCAATTATTCGTTTTATACGATGGAAAAGCTGTTGTATTTATATCGTCTTTTATGCTTCTGGCGTTGACTTCTTCGGCCGTAACTATTCGGTCTGGTGGAGCAACGCCCTGGAGTGAAACCTAGGTTGCCCGGAACGTAGAATTGGCCATCACTTTCAAACTGGTTGCAATTATTCCTGATATATGATGGAAACACTGATGTATTTTTTTTGCATTTTCTGGTTCGGTCGTTGACTTCTAAGGCCCTAACTATTCAATCTGTTGGAGCAACGCCCTAGGGTGAAGCCTAGGTTGCACGGAAAGTAGAAATGACCATAAGTTTCATACTGGTTGCAATTATTCGTTTTATACGATGGAAAAGCTGTTGTATTTATATTGTATTTTATGCTTCTGGCGTTGACTTCTAAGGCACTATCTATTCGATCTGGTGAAGCAAGGCCCTAGAGCGAAGCCTAGGTTGCCCGGGACGTAGAATTGGCCATCACTTTCAAACTGGTTGGAATTATTCCTGTTATATGATGGAAACACTGTTGTATTTTTTTTGCATTTTATGGTTCGGGCGTTGACTTCTAAGGCCCTAACTATTCAATCTGTTGGAGCAACGCCCTAGCGTGAAGCCTAGGTTGCTCGGATAGTAGAAATGTCCATAAGTTTCATAGTGGTTGCAATTATTCGTTTTATACGATGGAAAAACTGTTGTGTTTATATTGTATTTTATGCTTCTGGCGTTGACTTCTAAGGCACTAACTATTCGATCTGGTGGAGCAACGCAATAGAGTGATGCCTAGGTTGCCCGGAACGTAGAATTGGCCATCAATTTCAAACTGGTTGCAATTATACCTCTTATATAATGGAAACACTGCTGTATTTTTTTTGTATTTTATGGTTCGGGCGTTGACTTCTAAGGCCCTAACCATTCAATCCGTTGGAGCAACGCGCTAGGGTGAAGCCTAGGTTGCTCGGAAAATAGAAATGACCATAAGTTTCATACTGGTTGCAATTATTCGTTGTATACGACGGAAAAGCTGTTGTATTTATATTGTATTTTATGCTTCTGGCGCTGACTTCTAAGGCACTAACTATTCGATCTGGTGGAGCAACGCCCTAGAGTGAAGCCTAGGTTGCCCGGAACGTAGAATTGTCCATCACTTTCAAACTGGTTGCAATTATTCCTGTTATATGATGGAAACACTGTTGTATTTTATTGCATTTTATGCTTCGGGCGTTGACTTCTAAGGCCCTAACTGTTCAATCTGTTGGAGCAACGCCCTAGGGTGAAGCCTAGCTTGCTCGGAAAGTAGAAATGACCATAAGTTTCATACTGGTTGCAATTATTCGTTTTATACGATGGAAAAACTGTTGTATTTATATTATATTTTATGCTTCTGGCGTTGACTTCTAAGGCACTATCTATTCGATCTGGTGAAGCAAGGCCCTAGAGCGAAGCCTAGGTTGCCCGGGACGTAGAATTGGCCATCACTTTCAAACTGGTTGCAATTATTCCTGTTATATGATGGAAACACTGTTGTATTTTTTTTGCATTTTATGGTTCGGGCGTTGACTTCTAAGGCCCTAACTATTCAATCTGTTGGAGCAACGCCCTAGGGTGTAGCCTAGGTTGCCCGGAACGTAGAAATAACCATAACTTTTACACTGGTAGCAATTATTCGTTTTATACTATGGAAAAACTGTTCTATTTATTTTGTATTTAATGCTTCGGGCGTTGGCTTCTAAGGCACTAACTGTTTGATCTGGTGGAGCAACGCCCTAGAGTGAAACCTAGGTTGCCCGGAACGTAGAAATGACCATAACTTTCACACTGGTTGCAATTATTCCTGTTATATGATGGATACACTGTTGTACTTTTATTGCAATTTTTTGCTTCGGGCGTTGACTTCTAAGGCCCTAACTATTCAATCTGTTGGAGCAACGCCCTATGGTGAAGCCTAGCTTGCTCGGAAAGTAGAAATGACCATAAGTATCATACTGGTTGCAATTATTCGTTTTATACGATGGAAAAGCTGTTGTATTTATATCGTCTTTTATGCTTCTGGCGTTGACTTCTTCGGCCGTAACTATTCGGTCTGGTGGAGCAACGCCCTGGAGTGAAACCTAGGTTGCCCGGAACGTAGAATTGGCCATCACTTTCAAACTGGTTGCAATTATTCCTGATATATGATGGAAACACTGATGTATTTTTTTTGCATTTTCTGGTTCGGTCGTTGACTTCTAAGGCCCTAACTATTCAATCTGTTGGAGCAACGCCCTAGGGTGAAGCCTAGGTTGCACGGAAAGTAGAAATGACCATAAGTTTCATACTGGTTGCAATTATTCGTTTTATACGATGGAAAAGCTGTTGTATTTATATTGTATTTTATGCTTCTGGCGTTGACTTCTAAGGCACTATCTATTCGATCTGGTGAAGCAAGGCCCTAGAGCGAAGCCTAGGTTGCCCGGGACGTAGAATTGGCCATCACTTTCAAACTGGTTGGAATTATTCCTGTTATATGATGGAAACACTGTTGTATTTTTTTTGCATTTTATGGTTCGGGCGTTGACTTCTAAGGCCCTAACTATTCAATCTGTTGGAGCAACGCCCTAGCGTGAAGCCTAGGTTGCTCGGATAGTAGAAATGTCCATAAGTTTCATAGTGGTTGCAATTATTCGTTTTATACGATGGAAAAACTGTTGTGTTTATATTGTATTTTATGCTTCTGGCGTTGACCTCTAAGGTACTAACTATTCGATCTGGTGGAGCAACGCAATAGAGTGATGCCTAGGTTGCCCGGAACGTAGAATTGGCCATCAATTTCAAACTGGTTGCAATTATACCTCTTATATAATGGAAACACTGCTGTATTTTTTTTGTATTTTATGGTTCGGGCGTTGACTTCTAAGGCCCTAACTATTCAATCCGTTGGAGCAACGCGCTAGGGTGAAGCCTAGGTTGCTCGGAAAATAGAAATGACCATAAGTTTCATACTGGTTGCAATTATTCGTTGTATACGACGGAAAAGCTGTTGTATTTATATTGTATTTTTTGCTTCTGGCGCTGACTTCTAAGGCACTAACTATTCGATCTGGTGGAGCAACGCCCTAGAGTGAAGCCTAGGTTGCCCGGAACGTAGAATTGTCCATCACTTTCAAACTGGTTGCAATTATTCCTGTTATATGATGGAAACACTGTTGTATTTTATTGCATTTTATGCTTCGGGCGTTGACTTCTAAGGCCCTAACTGTTCAATCTGTTGGAGCAACGCCCTAGGGTGAAGCCTAGCTTGCTCGGAAAGTAGAAATGACCATAAGTTTCATACTGGTTGCAATTATTCGTTTTATACGATGGAAAAACTGTTGTATTTATATTGTATTTTATGCTTCTGGCGTTGACTTCTAAGGCACTATCTATTCGATCTGGTGAAGCAAGGCCCTAGAGCGAAGCCTAGGTTGCCCGGGACGTAGAATTGGCCATCACTTTCAAACTGGTTGCAATTATTCCTGTTATATGATGGAAACACTGTTGTATTTTTTTTGCATTTTATGGTTCGGGCGTTGACTTCTAAGTCCCTAACTATTCAATCTGTTGGAGCAACGCCCTAGGGTGAAGCCTAGGTTGCCCGGACAGTAGAAATGACGTTAAC
This sequence comes from Calliopsis andreniformis, assembly GCF_051401765.1. Classification (NCBI taxonomy): domain Eukaryota; kingdom Metazoa; phylum Arthropoda; class Insecta; order Hymenoptera; family Andrenidae; genus Calliopsis; species Calliopsis andreniformis. The sequence continues at coordinate 8,537,935 of NC_135072.1, forward strand.
CTTCATACTGGTTGCAATTATTCGTTTTATACGATGGAAAAACTGTTGTATTTATATTGTATTTTATACATCTGGCGCTGACTTCTAAGGTACTAACTATTCGATCTAGTGGAGCAACGCCCTAGAGTGAAGCCTATGTTGCCCGGAACGTAGAAATGACCATCACTTTCAAACTGGTTGCAGTTATTCCTGTTATGTGATGGAAAAGCTGTTGTATTTTTAATGCATTTTATGCTTCGGGCATTGACTTCTAAGGCCCTAACTATTCAATCTGTTGGAGCAACGCCCTAGGGTGTAGCCTAGGTTGCCCGGAACGTAGAAATAACCATAACTTTTACACTGGTAGCAATTATTCGTTTTATACTATGGAAAAGCTGTTGTATTTATATTGTATTTTATGCTTCTGGCGTTGACTTCTAAGGCACTATCTATTCGATCTGGTGAAGCAAGGCCCTAGAGCGAAGCCTAGGTAGCCCGGGACGTAGAATTGGCCATCACTTTCAAACTGGTTGGAATTATTCCTGTTATATGATGGAAACACTGCTGTATTTTTTTTGCATTTTATGGTTCGGGCGTTGACTTCTAAGGCCCTAACTACTCAATCCGTTGGAGCAACGCCCTAGGGAGAGGCCTGGGTTGCCCGGAACGTAGAATTGGCCATCACTTTCAAACTGGTTGCAATTATTCCTGATATATGGTGGAAACACTGTTGTATTTTTTTTGCATTTTATGGTTCTGGCGTTGACTTCTAAGGCCCTAACTATTCAATCTGTTGGAGCAACGCCCTAGGGTGAAGCCCAGCCGGCTCGGAAAGTAGAAATGACCGTAAGTTTAATACTGGTTGCAATTATTCGTTTTATACGATGGAAAAGCTGTTGCATTTATATCGTATTTTATGCTTCTGGCGTTGACTTCTTAGGCCGTAACTATTCGGTCTGGTGGAGCAACGCCCTGTAGTGAAACCTAGGTTGCCCGGAACGTTGAATTGGCCATCACTTTCAAACTGGTTGCAATTATTCCTGACATATGATGGAAACACTGTTGTATTTTTTTTGCATTTTATGGTTCTGGCGTTGACTTCTAAGGCCCAAACTATTCAATCTGTTGGAGTAACGCCCTAGGGTGAAGCCTAGGTTGCTCGGAAAGTAGAAATGTCCATAAGTTTCATACTGGTTGCAATTATTCGTTTTATACGATGGAAAAGCTGTTGTACTTATATTGTATTTTATGCTTCTGGCGTTGACTTCTAAGGCGCTAACTATTCCATCTGGTGGAGCAACGCAATAGAGTGATGCCTAGGTTGCCCGGAGCGTAGAATTGGCCGTCAATTTCATACTGGTTGCAATTATACCTGTTATATGATGGAAACACTGCTGTATTTTTTTTGCATTTTATGCTTCGGGCGTTGACTTCTAAGGCCCTAACTATTCAATCTGTTGGAGCAACGCCCTAGGGTGAAGCCCAGCTTGCTCGGATAGTAGAAATGACCGTAAGTTTAATACTGGTTGCAATTATTCGTTTTATACGATGGAAAAGCTGTTGCATTTATATCGTATTTTATGCTTCTGGCGTTGACTTCTTAGGCCGTAACTATTCGGTCTGGTGGAGCAACGCCCTGTAGTGAAACCTAGGTTGCCCGGAACGTTGAATTGGCCATCACTTTCAAACTGGTTGCAATTATTCCTGACATATGATGGAAACACTGTTGTATTTTTTTTGCATTTTATGGTTCGGGCGTTGACTTCTAAGGCCCTAACTATTCAATCTGTTGGAGCGATGCCCTAGGGTGAAGCCTAGGTTGCTCGGAAAGTAGAAATGACCATAAGTTTCATACTGGTTGCAATTATTCGTTTTATACGATGGTAAAACTGTTGTATTTATATTCTATTTTATGCTTCTGGCGTTGACTTCTAAGGCACTAACTATTCGATCTTGCGGAGCAACGCCCTAGAGTGAAGCCGAGGTTTCGCGGAACGTAGAAATGACCATCACTTTCAAACTGGTTGCAATTATTCCTGTTATGTGATGGAAAAGCTGTTGTATTTTTAATGCATTTTATGCTTCGGGCGTTGACTTCTAAGGCCCTAACTATTCAATCTGTTGGAGCAACGCCCTATGGTGAAGCCTAGCTTGCTCGGAAAGTAGAAATGACCATAAGTTTCATACTGGTTGCAATTATTCGTTTTATACGATGGAAAAGCTGTTGTATTTATATTGTATTTTATGCTTCTGGCGTTGACTTCTAAGGCACTATCTATTCGATCTGGTGAAGCAAGGCCCTAGAGCGAAGCCTAGGTTGCCCGGGACGTAGAATTGGCCATCACTTTCAAACTGGTTGCAATTATTCCTGTTATATGATGGAAACACTGTTGTATTTTTTTTGCATTTTATGGTTCGGGCGTTGACTTCTAAGGCCCTAACTATTCAATCTGTTGGAGCAACGCCCTAGGGTGAAGCCTAGATTGCTCGGAAAGTAGAAATGACCATAAATTTCATACTGGCTGCAATTATTCGTTTTATACGATGGAAGAACTGATGTATTTATATTGTATTTTATGCTTCTGGCGTTGACTTCTAAGGCACTAACTATTCGATCTGGTGGAGCAACGCCCTAGAGTGAAGCCTAGGTTGCCCGGAACGTTGAATTGGCCATCACTTTCAAACTGGTTGCAATTATTCCTGACATATGATGGAAACACTGTTGTACTTTTTTTGCATTTTATGGTTCGGGCGTTGAGTTCTAAGGCCCTAACTATTCAATCTGTTGGAGCAATGCCCTAGGGTGAAGCCTAGGTTGCTCGGAAAGTAGAAATGACCATAAGTTTCATACTGGTTGCAATTATTCGTTTTATACGATGGTAAAACTGTTGTATTTATATTGTATTTTATGCTTCTGGCGTTGACTTCTAAGGCACTATCTATTCGATCTGGTGGAGCAACGCCCTAGAGCGAAGCCTAGGTTGCCCGGAACGTAGAATTGGCCATCACTTTCAAACTGGTTGCAATTATTCCTGTTATATGATGGAAACACTGTTGTATTTTTTTTGCATTTTATGGTTCGGGCGTTGACTTCTAAGGCCCTAACTATTCAATCTGATGGAGCAACGCCCTTGGGTGAAGCCTAGCTTGCTCGGAAAGTAGAAATGACCATAAGTTTCATACTGGTTGCAATTGTTCGTTTTATACGATGGAAAAACTGTTGTTTTTATATTGTATTTTATGCTTCTGTCGTTCAATTCTTAGGCCCTAACTATTCGATCTGGTGGAACAACGGCGTAGGGTGAAGCCTAGGTTGCCCGGAACGTAGAAATAACCATAACTTTTACACTGGTAGCAATTATTCGTTTTATACTATGGAAAAACTGTTCTATTTATTTTGTATTTAATGCTTCGGGCGTTGGCTTCTAATTCCCTAACTGTTTGATCTGGTGGAGCAACGCCCTAGAGTGAAACCTAGGCTGCCCGGAACGTAGAAATGACCATAACTTTCACACTGGTTGCTATTATTCGTTTTATACGATGGAAAAACTGTTATATTTATATTGTATTTTATGCTTCTGGCGTTGACTTCTTAGGCCCTAACTATTCGATCTGGTGGAACAACGCCCTAGAGTGAAGCCTAGGTTGCCTGGAACGTAGAATTGGCCATCACTTTCAAACTGGTTGCAATTATTCCTGTTATATGATGGAGACACTGTTGTATTTTTATTGCATTTTATGCTTCGGGCGTTGACTTCTAAGGCCCTAACTATTCAATCTGTTGGAGCAACGCCCTAGGGTGAAGCCTAGCTTGCTCGGAAAGTAGAAATGTCCATAAGTTTCATACTGGTTGCAATTATTCGTTTTATACGATGGAAAAGCTGTTGTATTTATATCGTATTTTATGCTTCTGGCGTTGACTTCTTAGGCCGTAACTATTCGGTCTGGTGGAGCAACGCCCTGGAGTGAAGCCTAGGTTGCCCGGAACGTAGAATTGGCTATCACTTTCAAACTGGTTGCAATTATTCCTGGTATATGATGGAAACACTGTTGTATTTTTTTTGCATTTTATGGTTCGGGCGTTGACTTCTAAGGTCCTAACTATTCAATCTGTTGGAGCAACGACCTAGGGTGAAGCCTAGGATGCTCGGAAAGTAGAAATGACCATAAGTTTCATACTGGGTGCAATTAATCGTTTTATAAGATGGAAAAACTGTTGAATATATATTGTATTTTATGCTTCTGGCATAGACTTCTAAGGCACTATCTGTTCGATCTGGTGGAGCAACGCCCTAGACCGAAGCCTAGGTTGCCCGGAACGTAGAATTGGCCATCAATTTCAAACTGGTTGCAATTATACCTGTTATATGATGGAAACACTGCTGTATTTTTTTTGCATTTTATGTTTCGGGTGTTGACTTCTAAGGCCCTAACTATTCAATCCGTTGGAGCAACGCCCTAGGGTGATGCCTAGGTTGCTCGGAAAGTAGAAATGACCATAAGTTTCATACTGGTTGCAATTATTCGTTTTATACGATGGAAAAGCTGTTGCATTTATATCGTATTTTATGCTTCTGGCGTTGACTTCTTAGGCCGTAACTATTCGGTCTGGTTAAGCAACGCCCTGGAGTGAAACCTAGGTTGCCCGGAACGTAGAATTGATCATCACTTTCAAACTGGTTGCAATTATTCCTGATATATGATGGAAACACTGTTGTATTTTTTTTTGCATTTTATGGTTCGGGCGTTGACTTCTAAGGCCCTAACTATTCAATCTGTTGGAGCAACGCCCTAGGGTGAAGCCTAGGTTGCTCGGAAAGTAGAAATGGCCATAAGTTTCATACTGGTTGCAATTATTCGTTTTATACGATGGAAAAACTGTTGTATTTATATTGTATTTGATGCTTCTGGCGTTGACTTCTAAGGCACTAACTATTCGATCTGGTGGAGCAACGCCCTAGGGTGAAGCCTAGTTTGCTCGGAAAGTAGAAATGACCATAAGTTTCATACTGGTTGCAATTATTCGTTTTATACGATGGAAAAGCTGTTGTATTTTTTTTGCATTTTATGGTTCGGGCGTTGACTTCTAAGGCCCTAACTATTCAATCTGTTGGAGCAACGCCCTAGGGTGAAGCCTAGGTTGCTCGGAAAGTAGAAAGATCCATAAGTTTCATACAGGTTGCAATTATTCGTTTTATACGATGGAAAAACTGTTGTATTTATATTGTATTTTATGCTTCTGGCGTTGACTTCTAAGGCACTAACTATTCGATCTGGTGGAGCAACGCAATAGAGTGATGCCTAGGTTGCCCGGAACGTAGAATTGGCCATCAATTTCAAACTCGTTGCAATTATACCTGTTATATGATGGAAACACTGCTGTATTTTTTTTGCATTTTATGGATCGGGCGTTGACTTCTAAGGCCCTAACTATTCCATCCGTTGGAGCAACGCCCTAGGCTGAAGCCTAGGTTGCTCGGAAAGTAGAAATGACCATAAGTTTCATACTGGTTGCAATTATTCGTTTTATACGATGGAAAAACTGTTGTATTTATATTGTATTTTATGCTTCTGGCGTTGACTTCTAAGGCACTAGCTATTGGATCTGGTGGAGCAACGCCCTAGAGTGAAGTCTAGGTTGCCCGGAACGTAGAATTGGCCTTCACTTTCAAACTGGTTGCAATTATTCCTGATATACGATGGAAACACTGTTGTATTTTTTCTGCATTTTATGGTTCGGGCGTTGACTTCTAAGGCCCTAACTGTTCAATCTGTTGGAGCAAGGCCCTAGGGTGAAGCCTAGGTTGCTCGGAAAGTAGAAATGACCATAAGTTTCATACTGGTTGCATTTATTCGTTTTATACGATGGAAAAACTGTTGTATTTATATTGTATTTTATGCTTCTGGCGTTGACTTCTAAGGCACTAACTATTCGATCTGGTAGAGCAACGCAATAGAGTGATGCCTAGGTTGCCCGGAACGTAGAATTGGCCATCAATTTCAAACTGGTTGCAATTATACCTGTTATATAATGGAAAAACTGTTGTATTTTTATTGCATTTTATCCTTCGGGCATTGACTTCTAAGGCCCTAACTATTCAATCTGGTGGAAGAGCGGCCTAGGGTGAAGCCTAGGTTGCCCGGAACGTAGAAAAAACCATAACTTTTACACTGGTAGGAATTATTCGTTTTATACTATGGAAAAACTGTTCTATTTATTTTGTATTTAATGCTTCGGGCGTTGGCTTCTAAGGCCCTAAATATTCGATCTGGTGAAGCAACGCCCTAGAGTGAAGCGTAGGTTGCCCATAACGTAGAATTGGCCATCACTGTCAAACTGGTTGCAATTATTCCTGTTATATGATGGATACACTGTTGTATTTTTATTGCATTTTATGCTTCGGGCGTTGACTTCTAAGGCTCTAATTATTCAATCTGTTGGAGCAACGCGCTAGTGTGAAGCCTAGCTTGCTCGGAAAGTAGAAATGTCCATAAGTTTCATACTGGTTGCAATTATTCGTTTTATACGATGGAAAAACTGTTGTATTTATATTGTATTTTATGCTTCTGGCGTTGACTTCTAAGGCTCTAACTATTCGATCTGGTGGAGCAACGCAATAGAGTGATGCCTAGGTTGCGCGGAACGTAGAATTGGCCATCAATTTCAAACTGGTTGCAATTATACCTGTTATATGATGGAAACACTGCTGTATTTGTTTTGCATTTTATGGTTCGGGCGTTGACTTCTAAGGCCCTAACTATTCAATCTGTTGGAGCAACGCCCTAGGGTGAAGCCTAGGTTGCTCGGAAAGTAGAAATGACCATAAGTTTCATACTGGTTGCATTTATTCGTTTTATACGATGGAAAAACTGTTGTATTTATATTGTATTTTATGCTTCTGGCGTTGACTTCTAAGGCACTGACTATTCGATCTGGTGGAGCAACGCCCTAGAGTGAAGCCTGGGTTGCCCGGAACGTAGAATTGGCCATCACTTTCTAACTGGTTGCAATTATTCCTGATATATGATGGAAACACTGTTGTATTTTTTTTGCATTTTATGGTTCGGGCGTTGACTTCTAAGGCCCTAACTGTTCAATCTGTTGGAGCAACGCCCTAGGGTGAAGCCTAGGTTGCTCGGATAGTAGAAATGTCCAGAAGTTTCATAGTGGTTGCAATTATTCGTTTTACACGATGGAAAAACTGTTGTATTTATATTGTATTTTATGCTTCTGGCGTTGACTTCTAAGGCACTAACTATTCGATCTGGTAGAGCAACGCAATAGAGTGATGCCTAGGTTGCCCGGAACGTAGAATTGGCCATCAATTTCAAACTGGTTGCAATTATACCTGTTATATAATGGAAACACTGCTGTATTTTTTTTGTATTTTGTGGTTCGGTCGTTGACTTCTAAGGCCCTAACTATTCAATCCGTTGGAGCAACGCGCTAGGGTGAAGCCTAGGTTGCTCGGAAAGTAGAAATGACCATAAGTTTCATACTGGTTGCAATTATTCGTTTTATACGATGGAAAAACTGTTGTATTTATATTGTATTTTATACATCTGGCGTTGACTTCTAAGGTACTAACTATTCGATCTAGTGGAGCAACGCCCTAGAGTAAAGCCTATGTTGCCCGGAACGTAGAAATGACCATCACTTTCAAACTGGTTGCAATTATTCCTGTTATATGATGGAAAAACTGTTGTATTTTTATTGCATTTTATCCTTCGGCCATTGACTTCTAAGGCCCTAACTATTCAATCTGGTGGAAGAACGGCCTAGGGTGAAGCCTAGGTTGCCCGGAACGTAGAAAAAACCATAACTTTTACACTGGTAGCAATTATTCGTTTTATACTATGGAAAAACTGTTCTATTTATTTTGTATTTAATGCTTCGGGCGTTGGCTTCTAAGGCCCTAAATATTCGATCTGGTGGAGCAACGCCCTAGAGTGAAGCCTAGGTTGCCCATAACGTAGAATTGGCCATCACTGTCAAACTGGTTGCAATTATTCCTGTTATATGATGGATACACTGTTGCATTTTTATTGCATTTTATGCTTCGGGCGTTGACTTCTAAGGCCCTAATTATTCAATCTGTTGGAGCAACGCGCTAGTGTGAAGCCTAGCTTGCTCGGAAAGTAGAAATGTCCATAAGTTTCATACTGGTTGCAATTATTCGTTTTATACGATGGAAAGACTGTTGTATTTATATTGTATTTTATGCTTCTGGCGTTGACTTCTAAGGCTCTAACTATTCGATCTGGTGGAGCAACGCAACAGAGTGATGCCTAGGTTGCGCGGAACGTAGAATTGGCCATCAATTTCAAACTGGTTGCAATTATACCTGTTATATGATGGAAACACTGCTGTATTTGTTTTGCATTTTATGGTTCGGGTGTTGACTTCTAAGGCCCTAACTATTCAATCCGTTGGAGCAACGCCCTAGGGTGATGCGTAGGTTGCTCGGAAAGTAGAAATGACCATAAGTTTCATACTGGTTGCAATTATTCGTTTTATACGATGGAAAAACTGTTGTATTTATATTGTATTTTATGCTTCTGGCGTTGACTTCTAAGGCACTAACTATTCGATCTGGTGGAGCAACGCAATAGAGTGATGCCTAGGTTGCCCGGAACGTAGAATTGGCCATCAATTTCAAACTCGTTGCAATTATACCTGTTATATGATGGAAACACTGCTGTATTTTTTTTGCATTTTATGGATCGGGCGTTGACTTCTAAGGCCCTAACTATTCCATCCGTTGGAGCAACGCCCTAGGGTGAAGCCTAGGTTGCTCGGAAAGTAGAAATGACCATAAGTTTCATACTGGTTGCAATTATTCGTTTTATACGATGGAAAAACTGTTGTATTTATATTGTATTTTATGCTTCTGGCGTTGACTTCTAAGGCACTAACTATTCGATCTGGTGGAGCAACGCCCTAGAGTGATGCCTAGGTTGACCGGAACGTAGAATTGGCCATCACTTTCAAACTGGTTGCAATTATTCCTGATATACGATGGAAACACTGTTGTATTTTTTTTGCATTTTATGGTTCGGGCGTTGACTTCTAAGGCCCTAACTATTCAATCTGTTGGAGCAACGCCCTAGCGTGAAGCCTAGGTTGCTCGGATAGTAGAAATGTCCATAAGTTTCATAGTGGTTGCAATTATTCGTTTTATACGATGGAAAAACTGTTGTATTTATATTGTATTTTATGCTTCTGGCGTTGACTTCTAAGGCACTAACTATTCGATCTGGTGGAGCAACGCAATAGAGTGATGCCTAGGTTGCCCGGAACGTAGAATTGGCCATCAATTTCAAACTGGTTGCAATTATACCTGTTATATAATGGAAACACTGCTGTATTTTTTTTGTATTTTATGGTTCGGGCGTTGACTTCTAAGGCCCTAACTATTCAATCCGTTGGAACAACGCGCTAGGGTGAAGCCTAGGTTGCTCGGAAAGTAGAAATGACCATAAGTTTCATACTGGTTGCAATTATTCGTTGTATACGACGGAAAAGCTGTTGTATTTATATTGTATTTTATGCTTCTCGCGCTGACTTCTAAGGCACTAACTATTCGATCTGGTGGAGCAACGCCCTAGAGTGATGCCTAGGTTGCCCGGAACGTACAATTGGCCATCAATTTCAAACTGGTTGCAATTATACCTGTTATATGATGGAAACACTGCTGTATTTTTTTTGCATTTTATGTTTCGGGTGTTGACTTCTAAGGCCCTAACTATTCAATCCGTTGGAGCAACGCCCTAGGGTGATGCGTAGGTTGCTCGGAAAGTAGAAATGACCATAAGTTTCATACTGGTTGCAATTATTCGTTTTATACGATGGAAGAACTGTTGTATTTATATTGTATTTTATGCTTCTGGCGTTGACTTCTAAGGCACTAACTATTCGATCTGGTGGAGCAACGCAATAGAGTGATGCCTAGGTTGCCCGGAACGTAGAATTGGCCATCAATTTCAAACTCGTTGCAATTATACCTGTTACATGATGGAAACACTGCTGTATTTTTTTTGCATTTTATGGTTCGGGCGTTGACTTCTAAGGCCCTAACTATTCCATCCGTTGGAGCAACGCCCTAGGGTGAAGCCTAGGTTGCTCGGAAAGTAGAAATGACCATAAGTTTCATACTGGTTGCAATTATTCGTTTTATACGATGGATAAACTGTTGTATTTATATTGTATTTTATGCTTCTGGCGTTGACTTCTAAGGCACTAACTATTCGATCTGGTGGAGCAACGCCCTAGAGTGATGCCTAGGTTGCCCGGAACGTAGAATTGGCCATCACTTTCAAACTGGTTGCAATTATTCGTTTTATACGATGGAAAAACTGTTGTATTTATATTGTATTTTATACATCTGGCGTTGACTTCTAAGGTACTAACTATTCGATCTAGTGGAGCAACGCCCTAGAGTAAAGCCTATGTTGCCCGGAACGTAGAAATGACCATCACTTTCAAACTGGTTGCAATTATTCCTGTTATATGATGGAAAAACTGTTGTATTTTTATTGCATTTTATCCTTCGGGCATTGACTTCTAAGGCCCTAACTATTCAATCTGGTGGAAGAACGGCCTAGGGTGAAGCCTAGGTTGCCCGGAACGTAGAAAAAACCATAACTTTTACACTGGTAGGAATTATTCGTTTTATACTATGGAAAAACTGTTCTATTTATTTTGTATTTAATGCTTCGGGCGTTGGCTTCTAAGGCCCTAAATATTCGATCTGGTGGAGCAACGCCCTAGAGTGAAGCGTAGGTTGCCCATAACGTAGAATTGGCCATCACTGTCAAACTGGTTGCAATTATTCCTGTTATATGATGGATACACTGTTGTATTTTTATTGCATTTTATGCTTCGGGCGTTGACTTCTAAGGCCCTAATTATTCAATCTGTTGGAGCAACGCGCTAGTGTGAAGCCTAGCTTGCTCGGAAAGTAGAAATGTCCATAAGTTTCATACTGGTTGCAATTATTCGTTTTATACGATGGAAAAACTGTTGTATTTATATTGTATTTTATGCTTCTGGCGTTGACTTCTAAGGCTCTAACTATTCGATCTGGTGGAGCAACGCAATAGAGTGATGCCTAGGTTGCGCGGAACGTAGAATTGGCCATCAATTTCAAACTGGTTGCAATTATACCTGTTATATGATGGAAACACTGCTGTATTTGTTTTGCATTTTATGGTTCGGGCGTTGACTTCTAAGGCCCTAACTATTCAATCTGTTGGAGCAACGCCCTAGGGTGAAGCCTAGGTTGCTCGGATAGTAGAAATGTCCAGAAGTTTCATAGTGGTTGCAATTATTCGTTTTACACGATGGAAAAACTGTTGTATTTATATTGTATTTTATGCTTCTGGCGTTGACTTCTAAGGCACTAACTATTCGATCTGGTAGAGCAACGCAATAGAGTGATGCCTAGGTTGCCCGGAACGTAGAATTGGCCATCAATTTCAAACTGGTTGCAATTATACCTGTTATATAATGGAAACACTGCTGTATTCTTTTGTATTTTGTGGTTCGGTCGTTGACTTCTAAGGCCCTAACTATTCAATCCGTTGGAGCAACGCGCTAGGGTGAAGCCTAGGTTGCTCGGAAAGTAGAATTGGCCTTCACTTTCAAACTGGTTGCAATTATTCCTGATATACGATGGAAACACTGTTGTATTTTTTCTGCATTTTATGGTTCGGGCGTTGACTTCTAAGGCCCTAACTGTTCAATCTGTTGGAGCAAGGCCCTAGGGTGAAGCCTAGGTTGCTCGGAAAGTAGAAATGACCATAAGTTTCATACTGGTTGCATTTATTCGTTTTATACGATGGAAAAACTGTTGTATTTATATTGTATTTTATGCTTCTGGCGTTGACTTCTAAGGCACTAACTATTCGATCTGGTAGAGCAACGCAATAGAGTGATGCCTAGGTTGCCCGGAACGTAGAATTGGCCATCAATTTCAAACTGGTTGCAATTATACCTGTTATATAATGGAAAAACTGTTGTATTTTTATTGCATTTTATCCTTCGGGCATTGACTTCTAAGGCCCTAACTATTCAATCTGGTGGAAGAGCGGCCTAGGGTGAAGCCTAGGTTGCCCGGAACGTAGAAAAAACCATAACTTTTACACTGGTAGGAATTATTCGTTTTATACTATGGAAAAACTGTTCTATTTATTTTGTATTTAATGCTTCGGGCGTTGGCTTCTAAGGCCCTAAATATTCGATCTGGTGAAGCAACGCCCTAGAGTGAAGCGTAGGTTGCCCATAACGTAGAATTGGCCATCACTGTCAAACTGGTTGCAATTATTCCTGTTATATGATGGATACACTGTTGTATTTTTATTGCATTTTATGCTTCGGGCGTTGACTTCTAAGGCTCTAATTATTCAATCTGTTGGAGCAACGCGCTAGTGTGAAGCCTAGCTTGCTCGGAAAGTAGAAATGTCCATAAGTTTCATACTGGTTGCAATTATTCGTTTTATACGATGGAAAAACTGTTGTATTTATATTGTATTTTATGCTTCTGGCGTTGACTTCTAAGGCTCTAACTATTCGATCTGGTGGAGCAACGCAATAGAGTGATGCCTAGGTTGCGCGGAACGTAGAATTGGCCATCAATTTCAAACTGGTTGCAATTATACCTGTTATATGATGGAAACACTGCTGTATTTGTTTTGCATTTTATGGTTCGGGCGTTGACTTCTAAGGCCCTAACTATTCAATCTGTTGGAGCAACGCCCTAGGGTGAAGCCTAGGTTGCTCGGAAAGTAGAAATGACCATAAGTTTCATACTGGTTGCATTTATTCGTTTTATACGATGGAAAAACTGTTGTATTTATATTGTATTTTATGCTTCTGGCGTTGACTTCTAAGGCACTGACTATTCGATCTGGTGGAGCAACGCCCTAGAGTGAAGCCTGGGTTGCCCGGAACGTAGAATTGGCCATCACTTTCTAACTGGTTGCAATTATTCCTGATATATGATGGAAACACTGTTGTATTTTTTTTGCATTTTATGGTTCGGGCGTTGACTTCTAAGGCCCTAACTGTTCAATCTGTTGGAGCAACGCCCTAGGGTGAAGCCTAGGTTGCTCGGATAGTAGAAATGTCCAGAAGTTTCATAGTGGTTGCAATTATTCGTTTTACACGATGGAAAAACTGTTGTATTTATATTGTATTTTATGCTTCTGGCGTTGACTTCTAAGGCACTAACTATTCGATCTGGTAGAGCAACGCAATAGAGTGATGCCTAGGTTGCCCGGAACGTAGAATTGGCCATCAATTTCAAACTGGTTGCAATTATACCTGTTATATAATGGAAACACTGCTGTATTTTTTTTGTATTTTGTGGTTCGGTCGTTGACTTCTAAGGCCCTAACTATTCAATCCGTTGGAGCAACGCGCTAGGGTGAAGCCTAGGTTGCTCGGAAAGTAGAAATGACCATAAGTTTCATACTGGTTGCAATTATTCGTTTTATACGATGGAAAAACTGTTGTATTTATATTGTATTTTATACATCTGGCGTTGACTTCTAAGGTACTAACTATTCGATCTAGTGGAGCAACGCCCTAGAGTAAAGCCTATGTTGCCCGGAACGTAGAAATGACCATCACTTTCAAACTGGTTGCAATTATTCCTGTTATATGATGGAAAAACTGTTGTATTTTTATTGCATTTTATCCTTCGGCCATTGACTTCTAAGGCCCTAACTATTCAATCTGGTGGAAGAACGGCCTAGGGTGAAGCCTAGGTTGCCCGGAACGTAGAAAAAACCATAACTTTTACACTGGTAGCAATTATTCGTTTTATACTATGGAAAAACTGTTCTATTTATTTTGTATTTAATGCTTCGGGCGTTGGCTTCTAAGGCCCTAAATATTCGATCTGGTGGAGCAACGCCCTAGAGTGAAGCCTAGGTTGCCCATAACGTAGAATTGGCCATCACTGTCAAACTGGTTGCAATTATTCCTGTTATATGATGGATACACTGTTGCATTTTTATTGCATTTTATGCTTCGGGCGTTGACTTCTAAGGCCCTAATTATTCAATCTGTTGGAGCAACGCGCTAGTGTGAAGCCTAGCTTGCTCGGAAAGTAGAAATGTCCATAAGTTTCATACTGGTTGCAATTATTCGTTTTATACGATGGAAAGACTGTTGTATTTATATTGTATTTTATGCTTCTGGCGTTGACTTCTAAGGCTCTAACTATTCGATCTGGTGGAGCAACGCAACAGAGTGATGCCTAGGTTGCGCGGAACGTAGAATTGGCCATCAATTTCAAACTGGTTGCAATTATACCTGTTATATGATGGAAACACTGCTGTATTTGTTTTGCATTTTATGGTTCGGGTGTTGACTTCTAAGGCCCTAACTATTCAATCCGTTGGAGCAACGCCCTAGGGTGATGCGTAGGTTGCTCGGAAAGTAGAAATGACCATAAGTTTCATACTGGTTGCAATTATTCGTTTTATACGATGGAAAAACTGTTGTATTTATATTGTATTTTATGCTTCTGGCGTTGACTTCTAAGGCACTAACTATTCGATCTGGTGGAGCAACGCAATAGAGTGATGCCTAGGTTGCCCGGAACGTAGAATTGGCCATCAATTTCAAACTCGTTGCAATTATACCTGTTATATGATGGAAACACTGCTGTATTTTTTTTGCATTTTATGGATCGGGCGTTGACTTCTAAGGCCCTAACTATTCCATCCGTTGGAGCAACGCCCTAGGGTGAAGCCTAGGTTGCTCGGAAAGTAGAAATGACCATAAGTTTCATACTGGTTGCAATTATTCGTTTTATACGATGGAAAAACTGTTGTATTTATATTGTATTTTATGCTTCTGGCGTTGACTTCTAAGGCACTAACTATTCGATCTGGTGGAGCAACGCCCTAGAGTGATGCCTAGGTTGACCGGAACGTAGAATTGGCCATCACTTTCAAACTGGTTGCAATTATTCCTGATATACGATGGAAACACTGTTGTATTTTTTTTGCATTTTATGGTTCGGGCGTTGACTTCTAAGGCCCTAACTATTCAATCTGTTGGAGCAACGCCCTAGCGTGAAGCCTAGGTTGCTCGGATAGTAGAAATGTCCATAAGTTTCATAGTGGTTGCAATTATTCGTTTTATACGATGGAAAAACTGTTGTATTTATATTGTATTTTATGCTTCTGGCGTTGACTTCTAAGGCACTAACTATTCGATCTGGTGGAGCAACGCAATAGAGTGATGCCTAGGTTGCCCGGAACGTAGAATTGGCCATCAATTTCAAACTGGTTGCAATTATACCTGTTATATAATGGAAACACTGCTGTATTTTTTTTGTATTTTATGGTTCGGGCGTTGACTTCTAAGGCCCTAACTATTCAATCCGTTGGAACAACGCGCTAGGGTGAAGCCTAGGTTGCTCGGAAAGTAGAAATGACCATAAGTTTCATACTGGTTGCAATTATTCGTTGTATACGACGGAAAAGCTGTTGTATTTATATTGTATTTTATGCTTCTCGCGCTGACTTCTAAGGCACTAACTATTCGATCTGGTGGAGCAACGCCCTAGAGTGATGCCTAGGTTGCCCGGAACGTACAATTGGCCATCAATTTCAAACTGGTTGCAATTATACCTGTTATATGATGGAAACACTGCTGTATTTTTTTTGCATTTTATGTTTCGGGTGTTGACTTCTAAGGCCCTAACTATTCAATCCGTTGGAGCAACGCCCTAGGGTGATGCGTAGGTTGCTCGGAAAGTAGAAATGACCATAAGTTTCATACTGGTTGCAATTATTCGTTTTATACGATGGAAGAACTGTTGTATTTATATTGTATTTTATGCTTCTGGCGTTGACTTCTAAGGCACTAACTATTCGATCTGGTGGAGCAACGCAATAGAGTGATGCCTAGGTTGCCCGGAACGTAGAATTGGCCATCAATTTCAAACTCGTTGCAATTATACCTGTTACATGATGGAAACACTGCTGTATTTTTTTTGCATTTTATGGTTCGGGCGTTGACTTCTAAGGCCCTAACTATTCCATCCGTTGGAGCAACGCCCTAGGGTGAAGCCTAGGTTGCTCGGAAAGTAGAAATGACCATAAGTTTCATACTGGTTGCAATTATTCGTTTTATACGATGGATAAACTGTTGTATTTATATTGTATTTTATGCTTCTGGCGTTGACTTCTAAGGCACTAACTATTCGATCTGGTGGAGCAACGCCCTAGAGTGATGCCTAGGTTGCCCGGAACGTAGAATTGGCCATCACTTTCAAACTGGTTGCAATTATTCGTTTTATACGATGGAAAAACTGTTGTATTTATATTGTATTTTATACATCTGGCGTTGACTTCTAAGGTACTAACTATTCGATCTAGTGGAGCAACGCCCTAGAGTAAAGCCTATGTTGCCCGGAACGTAGAAATGACCATCACTTTCAAACTGGTTGCAATTATTCCTGTTATATGATGGAAAAACTGTTGTATTTTTATTGCATTTTATCCTTCGGGCATTGACTTCTAAGGCCCTAACTATTCAATCTGGTGGAAGAACGGCCTAGGGTGAAGCCTAGGTTGCCCGGAACGTAGAAAAAACCATAACTTTTACACTGGTAGGAATTATTCGTTTTATACTATGGAAAAACTGTTCTATTTATTTTGTATTTAATGCTTCGGGCGTTGGCTTCTAAGGCCCTAAATATTCGATCTGGTGGAGCAACGCCCTAGAGTGAAGCGTAGGTTGCCCATAACGTAGAATTGGCCATCACTGTCAAACTGGTTGCAATTATTCCTGTTATATGATGGATACACTGTTGTATTTTTATTGCATTTTATGCTTCGGGCGTTGACTTCTAAGGCCCTAATTATTCAATCTGTTGGAGCAACGCGCTAGTGTGAAGCCTAGCTTGCTCGGAAAGTAGAAATGTCCATAAGTTTCATACTGGTTGCAATTATTCGTTTTATACGATGGAAAAACTGTTGTATTTATATTGTATTTTATGCTTCTGGCGTTGACTTCTAAGGCTCTAACTATTCGATCTGGTGGAGCAACGCAATAGAGTGATGCCTAGGTTGCGCGGAACGTAGAATTGGCCATCAATTTCAAACTGGTTGCAATTATACCTGTTATATGATGGAAACACTGCTGTATTTGTTTTGCATTTTATGGTTCGGGCGTTGACTTCTAAGGCCCTAACTATTCAATCTGTTGGAGCAACGCCCTAGGGTGAAGCCTAGGTTGCTCGGATAGTAGAAATGTCCAGAAGTTTCATAGTGGTTGCAATTATTCGTTTTACACGATGGAAAAACTGTTGTATTTATATTGTATTTTATGCTTCTGGCGTTGACTTCTAAGGCACTAACTATTCGATCTGGTAGAGCAACGCAATAGAGTGATGCCTAGGTTGCCCGGAACGTAGAATTGGCCATCAATTTCAAACTGGTTGCAATTATACCTGTTATATAATGGAAACACTGCTGTATTCTTTTGTATTTTGTGGTTCGGTCGTTGACTTCTAAGGCCCTAACTATTCAATCCGTTGGAGCAACGCGCTAGGGTGAAGCCTAGGTTGCTCGGAAAGTAGAAATGACCATAAGTTTCATACTGGTTGCAATTATTCGTTTTATACGATGGAAAAACTGTTGTATTTATATTGTATTTTATGCTTCTGGCGTTGACTTCTAAGGCACTAACTATTCGATCTGGTGGAGCAACGCCCTAGAGTGATGCCTAGGTTGCCCGGAACGTAGAATTGGCCATCACTTTCAAACTGGTTGCAATTATTCGTTTTATACGATGGAAAAACTGTTGTATTTATATTGTATTTTATACATCTGGCGTTGACTTCTAAGGTACTAACTATTCGATCTAGTGGAGCAACGCCCTAGAGTAAAGCCTATGTTGCCCGGAACGTAGAAATGACCATCACTTTCAAACTGGTTGCAATTATTCCTGTTATATGATGGAAAAACTGTTGTATTTTTATTGCATTTTATCCTTCGGGCATTGACTTCTAAGGCCCTAACTATTCAATCTGGTGGAAGAACGGCCTAGGGTGAAGCCTAGGTTGCCCGGAACGTAGAAAAAACCATAACTTTTACACTGGTAGGAATTATTCGTTTTATACTATGGAAAAACTGTTCTATTTATTTTGTATTTAATGCTTCGGGCGTTGGCTTCTAAGGCCCTAAATATTCGATCTGGTGAAGCAACGCCCTAGAGTGAAGCGTAGGTTGCCCATAACGTAGAATTGGCCATCACTGTCAAACTGGTTGCAATTATTCCTGTTATATGATGGATACACTGTTGTATTTTTATTGCATTTTATGCTTCGGGCGTTGACTTCTAAGGCCCTAATTATTCAATCTGTTGGAGCAACGCGCTAGTGTGAAGCCTAGCTTGCTCGGAAAGTAGAAATGTCCATAAGTTTCATACTGGTTGCAATTATTCGTTTTATACGATGGAAAAACTGTTGTATTTATATTGTATTTTATGCTTCTGGCGTTGACTTCTAAGGCTCTAACTATTCGATCTGGTGGAGCAACGCAATAGAGTGATGCCTAGGTTGCGCGGAACGTAGAATTGGCCATCAATTTCAAACTGGTTGCAATTATACCTGTTATATGATGGAAACACTGCTGTATTTGTTTTGCATTTTATGGTTCGGGCGTTGACTTCTAAGGCCCTAACTATTCAATCTGTTGGAGCAACGCCCTAGGGTGAAGCCTAGGTTGCTCGGAAAGTAGAAATGACCATAAGTTTCATACTGGTTGCATTTATTCGTTTTATACGATGGAAAAACTGTTGTATTTATATTGTATTTTATGCTTCTGGCGTTGACTTCTAAGGCACTGACTATTCGATCTGGTGGAGCAACGCCCTAGAGTGAAGCCTGGGTTGCCCGGAACGTAGAATTGGCCATCACTTTCTAACTGGTTGCAATTATTCCTGATATATGATGGAAACACTGTTGTATTTTTTTTGCATTTTATGGTTCGGGCGTTGACTTCTAAGGCCCTAACTGTTCAATCTGTTGGAGCAACGCCCTAGGGTGAAGCCTAGGTTGCTCGGATAGTAGAAATGTCCAGAAGTTTCATAGTGGTTGCAATTATTCGTTTTACACGATGGAAAAACTGTTGTATTTATATTGTATTTTATGCTTCTGGCGTTGACTTCTAAGGCACTAACTATTCGATCTGGTAGAGCAACGCAATAGAGTGATGCCTAGGTTGCCCGGAACGTAGAATTGGCCATCAATTTCAAACTGGTTGCAATTATACCTGTTATATAATGGAAACACTGCTGTATTTTTTTTGTATTTTGTGGTTCGGTCGTTGACTTCTAAGGCCCTAACTATTCAATCCGTTGGAGCAACGCGCTAGGGTGAAGCCTAGGTTGCTCGGAAAGTAGAAATGACCATAAGTTTCATACTGGTTGCAATTATTCGTTTTATACGATGGAAAAACTGTTGTATTTATATTGTATTTTATACATCTGGCGTTGACTTCTAAGGTACTAACTATTCGATCTAGTGGAGCAACGCCCTAGAGTAAAGCCTATGTTGCCCGGAACGTAGAAATGACCATCACTTTCAAACTGGTTGCAATTATTCCTGTTATATGATGGAAAAACTGTTGTATTTTTATTGCATTTTATCCTTCGGCCATTGACTTCTAAGGCCCTAACTATTCAATCTGGTGGAAGAACGGCCTAGGGTGAAGCCTAGGTTGCCCGGAACGTAGAAAAAACCATAACTTTTACACTGGTAGCAATTATTCGTTTTATACTATGGAAAAACTGTTCTATTTATTTTGTATTTAATGCTTCGGGCGTTGGCTTCTAAGGCCCTAAATATTCGATCTGGTGGAGCAACGCCCTAGAGTGAAGCCTAGGTTGCCCATAACGTAGAATTGGCCATCACTGTCAAACTGGTTGCAATTATTCCTGTTATATGATGGATACACTGTTGCATTTTTATTGCATTTTATGCTTCGGGCGTTGACTTCTAAGGCCCTAATTATTCAATCTGTTGGAGCAACGCGCTAGTGTGAAGCCTAGCTTGCTCGGAAAGTAGAAATGTCCATAAGTTTCATACTGGTTGCAATTATTCGTTTTATACGATGGAAAAACTGTTGTATTTATATTGTATTTTATGCTTCTGGCGTTGACTTCTAAGGCTCTAACTATTCGATCTGGTGGAGCAACGCAACAGAGTGATGCCTAGGTTGCGCGGAACGTAGAATTGGCCATCAATTTCAAACTGGTTGCAATTATACCTGTTATATGATGGAAACACTGCTGTATTTGTTTTGCATTTTATGGTTCGGGTGTTGACTTCTAAGGCCCTAACTATTCAATCCGTTGGAGCAACGCCCTAGGGTGATGCGTAGGTTGCTCGGAAAGTAGAAATGACCATAAGTTTCATACTGGTTGCAATTATTCGTTTTATACGATGGAAAAACTGTTGTATTTATATTGTATTTTATGCTTCTGGCGTTGACTTCTAAGGCACTAACTATTCGATCTGGTGGAGCAACGCAATAGAGTGATGCCTAGGTTGCCCGGAACGTAGAATTGGCCATCAATTTCAAACTCGTTGCAATTATACCTGTTATATGATGGAAACACTGCTGTATTTTTTTTGCATTTTATGGATCGGGCGTTGACTTCTAAGGCCCTAACTATTCCATCCGTTGGAGCAACGCCCTAGGGTGAAGCCTAGGTTGCTCGGAAAGTAGAAATGACCATAAGTTTCATACTGGTTGCAATTATTCGTTTTATACGATGGAAAAACTGTTGTATTTATATTGTATTTTATGCTTCTGGCGTTGACTTCTAAGGCACTAACTATTCGATCTGGTGGAGCAACGCCCTAGAGTGATGCCTAGGTTGCCCGGAACGTAGAATTGGCCATCACTTTCAAACTGGTTGCAATTATTCCTGATATACGATGGAAACACTGTTGTATTTTTTTTGCATTTTATGGTTCGGGCGTTGACTTCTAAGGCCCTAACTATTCAATCTGTTGGAGCAACGCCCTAGCGTGAAGCCTAGGTTGCTCGGATAGTAGAAATGTCCATAAGTTTCATAGTGGTTGCAATTATTCGTTTTATACGATGGAAAAACTGTTGTATTTATATTGTATTTTATGCTTCTGGCGTTGACTTCTAAGGCACTAACTATTCGATCTGGTGGAGCAACGCAATAGAGTGATGCCTAGGTTGCCCGGAACGTAGAATTGGCCATCAATTTCAAACTGGTTGCAATTATACCTGTTATATAATGGAAACACTGCTGTATTTTTTTTGTATTTTATGGTTCGGGCGTTGACTTCTAAGGCCCTAACTATTCAATCCGTTGGAACAACGCGCTAGGGTGAAGCCTAGGTTGCTCGGAAAGTAGAAATGACCATAAGTTTCATACTGGTTGCAATTATTCGTTGTATACGACGGAAAAGCTGTTGTATTTATATTGTATTTTATGCTTCTCGCGCTGACTTCTAAGGCACTAACTATTCGATCTGGTGGAGCAACGCCCTAGAGTGATGCCTAGGTTGCCCGGAACGTACAATTGGCCATCAATTTCAAACTGGTTGCAATTATACCTGTTATATGATGGAAACACTGCTGTATTTTTTTTGCATTTTATGTTTCGGGTGTTGACTTCTAAGGCCCTAACTATTCAATCCGTTGGAGCAACGCCCTAGGGTGATGCGTAGGTTGCTCGGAAAGTAGAAATGACCATAAGTTTCATACTGGTTGCAATTATTCGTTTTATACGATGGAAGAACTGTTGTATTTATATTGTATTTTATGCTTCTGGCGTTGACTTCTAAGGCACTAACTATTCGATCTGGTGGAGCAACGCAATAGAGTGATGCCTAGGTTGCCCGGAACGTAGAATTGGCCATCAATTTCAAACTCGTTGCAATTATACCTGTTACATGATGGAAACACTGCTGTATTTTTTTTGCATTTTATGGTTCGGGCGTTGACTTCTAAGGCCCTAACTATTCCATCCGTTGGAGCAACGCCCTAGGGTGAAGCCTAGGTTGCTCGGAAAGTAGAAATGACCATAAGTTTCATACTGGTTGCAATTATTCGTTTTATACGATGGATAAACTGTTGTATTTATATTGTATTTTATGCTTCTGGCGTTGACTTCTAAGGCACTAACTATTCGATCTGGTGGAGCAACGCCCTAGAGTGATGCCTAGGTTGCCCGGAACGTAGAATTGGCCATCACTTTCAAACTGGTTGCAATTATTCGTTTTATACGATGGAAAAACTGTTGTATTTATATTGTATTTTATACATCTGGCGTTGACTTCTAAGGTACTAACTATTCGATCTAGTGGAGCAACGCCCTAGAGTAAAGCCTATGTTGCCCGGAACGTAGAAATGACCATCACTTTCAAACTGGTTGCAATTATTCCTGTTATATGATGGAAAAACTGTTGTATTTTTATTGCATTTTATCCTTCGGGCATTGACTTCTAAGGCCCTAACTATTCAATCTGGTGGAAGAACGGCCTAGGGTGAAGCCTAGGTTGCCCGGAACGTAGAAAAAACCATAACTTTTACACTGGTAGGAATTATTCGTTTTATACTATGGAAAAACTGTTCTATTTATTTTGTATTTAATGCTTCGGGCGTTGGCTTCTAAGGCCCTAAATATTCGATCTGGTGGAGCAACGCCCTAGAGTGAAGCGTAGGTTGCCCATAACGTAGAATTGGCCATCACTGTCAAACTGGTTGCAATTATTCCTGTTATATGATGGATACACTGTTGTATTTTTATTGCATTTTATGCTTCGGGCGTTGACTTCTAAGGCCCTAATTATTCAATCTGTTGGAGCAACGCGCTAGTGTGAAGCCTAGCTTGCTCGGAAAGTAGAAATGTCCATAAGTTTCATACTGGTTGCAATTATTCGTTTTATACGATGGAAAAACTGTTGTATTTATATTGTATTTTATGCTTCTGGCGTTGACTTCTAAGGCTCTAACTATTCGATCTGGTGGAGCAACGCAATAGAGTGATGCCTAGGTTGCGCGGAACGTAGAATTGGCCATCAATTTCAAACTGGTTGCAATTATACCTGTTATATGATGGAAACACTGCTGTATTTGTTTTGCATTTTATGGTTCGGGCGTTGACTTCTAAGGCCCTAACTATTCAATCTGTTGGAGCAACGCCCTAGGGTGAAGCCTAGGTTGCTCGGAAAGTAGAAATGACCATAAGTTTCATACTGGTTGCATTTATTCGTTTTATACGATGGAAAAACTGTTGTATTTATATTGTATTTTATGCTTCTGGCGTTGACTTCTAAGGCACTGACTATTCGATCTGGTGGAGCAACGCCCTAGAGTGAAGCCTGGGTTGCCCGGAACGTAGAATTGGCCATCACTTTCTAACTGGTTGCAATTATTCCTGATATATGATGGAAACACTGTTGTATTTTTTTTGCATTTTATGGTTCGGGCGTTGACTTCTAAGGCCCTAACTGTTCAATCTGTTGGAGCAACGCCCTAGGGTGAAGCCTAGGTTGCTCGGATAGTAGAAATGTCCAGAAGTTTCATAGTGGTTGCAATTATTCGTTTTACACGATGGAAAAACTGTTGTATTTATATTGTATTTTATGCTTCTGGCGTTGACTTCTAAGGCACTAACTATTCGATCTGGTAGAGCAACGCAATAGAGTGATGCCTAGGTTGCCCGGAACGTAGAATTGGCCATCAATTTCAAACTGGTTGCAATTATACCTGTTATATAATGGAAACACTGCTGTATTTTTTTTGTATTTTGTGGTTCGGTCGTTGACTTCTAAGGCCCTAACTATTCAATCCGTTGGAGCAACGCGCTAGGGTGAAGCCTAGGTTGCTCGGAAAGTAGAAATGACCATAAGTTTCATACTGGTTGCAATTATTCGTTTTATACGATGGAAAAACTGTTGTATTTATATTGTATTTTATACATCTGGCGTTGACTTCTAAGGTACTAACTATTCGATCTAGTGGAGCAACGCCCTAGAGTAAAGCCTATGTTGCCCGGAACGTAGAAATGACCATCACTTTCAAACTGGTTGCAATTATTCCTGTTATATGATGGAAAAACTGTTGTATTTTTATTGCATTTTATCCTTCGGCCATTGACTTCTAAGGCCCTAACTATTCAATCTGGTGGAAGAACGGCCTAGGGTGAAGCCTAGGTTGCCCGGAACGTAGAAAAAACCATAACTTTTACACTGGTAGCAATTATTCGTTTTATACTATGGAAAAACTGTTCTATTTATTTTGTATTTAATGCTTCGGGCGTTGGCTTCTAAGGCCCTAAATATTCGATCTGGTGGAGCAACGCCCTAGAGTGAAGCCTAGGTTGCCCATAACGTAGAATTGGCCATCACTGTCAAACTGGTTGCAATTATTCCTGTTATATGATGGATACACTGTTGTATTTTTATTGCATTTTATGCTTCGGGCGTTGACTTCTAAGGCCCTAATTATTCAATCTGTTGGAGCAACGCGCTAGTGTGAAGCCTAGCTTGCTCGGAAAGTAGAAATGTCCATAAGTTTCATACTGGTTGCAATTATTCGTTTTATACGATGGAGAAACTGTTGTATTTATATTGTATTTTATGCTTCTGGCGTTGACTTCTAAGGCTCTAACTATTCGATCTGGTGGAGCAACGCAATAGAGTGATGCCTAGGTTGCGCGGAACGTAGAATTGGCCATCAATTTCAAACTGGTTGCAATTATACCTGTTATATGATGGAAACACTGCTGTATTTGTTTTGCATTTTATGGTTCGGGCGTTGACTTCTAAGGCCCTAACAGTTCAATCCGTTGGAGCAACGCCCTAGGGTGAAGCCTAGGTTGCTCGGAAAGTAGAAATGACCATAAGTTTCATACTGGTTGCAATTATTCCTGTTATATGATGGAAAAACTGTTGTATTTTTATTGCATTTTATGCTTCGGGCATTGACTTCTAAGGCCCTAACTGTTCAATCTGTTGGAGCAACGCCCTGGAGTGAAGCCTAGGTTGCCCGGAACGTAGAATTGGCCATCACTTTCAAACTGGTTGCAATTATTAGTGATATATAATGGAAACATTGTTGTATTTTTATTGCATCTTATGCTTCGGGCGTTGACTTCTAAGGCCATAACTGTTCAATCTGTTGGACCAACGCCCTAGGGTGAAGCCTAGCTTGCTCGGAAAGTAGAAATGACCATAAGTTTCATACTGGTTGCAATTATTCGTTTTATACGATGGAAAAACTGTTGTATCTATATTGTATTTTATGCTGCTGGCGTTGACTTCTAAGGCACTAACTATTCGATCTGGTGGAGCAACGCAATAGAGTGATGCCTAGGTTGCCCGGAACGTAGAATTGGCCATCAATTTCAAACTGGTTGCAATTATACCTGTTATATGATGGAAACACTGCTGTATTTTTTTTGCATTTTATGTTTCGGGTGTTGACTTCTAAGGCCCTAACTATTCAATCCGTTGGAGCAACGCCCTAGGGTGATGCGTAGGTTGCTCGGAAAGTAGAAATGACCATAAGTTTCATACTGGTTGCAATTATTCGTTTTATACGATGGAAAGACTGTTGTATTTATATTGTATTTTATGCTTCTGGCGTTGACTTCTAAGGCACTAACTATTCGATCTGGTGGAGCAACGCAATAGAGTGATGCCTAGGTTGCCCGGAACGTAGAATTGGCCATCAATTTCAAACTCGTTGCAATTATACCTGTTATATGATGGAAACACTGCTGTATTTTTTTTGCATTTTATGGATCGGGCGTTGACTTCTAAGGCCCTAACTATTCCATCCGTTGGAGCAACGCCCTAGGGTGAAGCCTAGGTTGCTCGGAAAGTAGAAATGACCATAAGTTTCATACTGGTTGCAATTATTCGTTTTATACGATGGAAAAACTGTTGTATTTATATTGTATTTTATGCTTCTGGCGTTGACTTCTAAGGCACTAACTATTCGATCTGGTGGAGCAACGCCCTAGAGTGATGCCTAGGTTGCCCGGAACGTAGAATTGGCCATCACTTTCAAACTGGTTGCAATTATTCCTGATATACGATGGAAACACTGTTGTATTTTTTTTGCATTTTATGGTTCGGGCGTTGACTTCTAAGGCCCTAACTATTCAATCTGTTGGAGCAACGCCCTAGCGTGAAGCCTAGGTTGCTCGGATAGTAGAAATGTCCATAAGTTTCATAGTGGTTGCAATTATTCGTTTTATACGATGGAAAAACTGTTGTATTTATATTGTATTTTATGCTTCTGGCGTTGACTTCTAAGGCACTAACTATTCGATCTGGTGGAGCAACGCAATAGAGTGATGCCTAGGTTGCCCGGAACGTAGAATTGGCCATCAATTTCAAACTGGTTGCAATTATACCTGTTATATAATGGAAACACTGCTGTATTTTTTTTGTATTTTATGGTTCGGGCGTTGACTTCTAAGGCCCTAACTATTCAATCCGTTGGAACAACGCGCTAGGGTGAAGCCTAGGTTGCTCGGAAAGTAGAAATGACCATAAGTTTCATACTGGTTGCAATTATTCGTTGTATACGACGGAAAAGCTGTTGTATTTATATTGTATTTTATGCTTCTCGCGCTGACTTCTAAGGCACTAACTATTCGATCTGGTGGAGCAACGCCCTAGAGTGATGCCTAGGTTGCCCGGAACGTAGAATTGGCCATCAATTTCAAACTGGTTGCAATTATACCTGTTATATGATGGAAACACTGCTGTATTTTTTTTGCATTTTATGTTTCGGGTGTTGACTTCTAAGGCCCTAACTATTCAATCCGTTGGAGCAACGCCCTAGGGTGATGCGTAGGTTGCTCGGAAAGTAGAAATGACCATAAGTTTCATACTGGTTGCAATTATTCGTTTTATACGATGGAAAAACTGTTGTATTTATATTGTATTTTATGCTTCTGGCGTTGACTTCTAAGGCACTAACTATTCGATCTGGTGGAGCAACGCAATAGAGTGATGCCTAGGTTGCCCGGAACGTAGAATTGGCCATCAATTTCAAACTCGTTGCAATTATACCTGTTACATGATGGAAACACTGCTGTATTTTTTTTGCATTTTATGGTTCGGGCGTTGACTTCTAAGGCCCTAACTATTCCATCCGTTGGAGCAACGCCCTAGGGTGAAGCCTAGGTTGCTCGGAAAGTAGAAATGACCATAAGTTTCATACTGGTTGCAATTATTCGTTTTATACGATGGAAAAACTGTTGTATTTATATTGTATTTTATGCTTCTGGCGTTGACTTCTAAGGCACTAACTATTCGATCTGGTGGAGCAACGCCCTAGAGTGATGCCTAGGTTGCCCGGAACGTAGAATTGGCCATCACTTTCAAACTGGTTGCAATTATTCCTGATATACGATGGAAACACTGTTGTATTTTTATTGCATTTTATGGTTCGGGCGTTGACTTCTAAGGCCCTAACTATTCAATCTGTTGGAGCAACGCCCTAGCGTGAAGCCTAGGTTGCTCGGATAGTAGAAATGTCCATCGTTTCATAGTGGTTGCAATTATTCGTTTTATACGATGGAAAAACTGTTGTATTTATATTGTATTTTATGCTTCTGGCGTTGACTTCTAAGGCACTAACTATTCGATCTGGTCGAGCAACGCAATAGAGTGATGCCTAGGTTGCCCGGAACGTAGAATTGGCCATCAATTTCAAACTGGTTGCAATTATACCTGTTATATAATGGAAACACTGCTGTATTTTTTTTGTATTTTATGGTTCGGGCGTTGACTTCTAAGGCCCTAACTATTCAATCCGTTGGAGCAACGCGCTAGGGTGAAGCCTAGGTTGCTCGGAAAGTAGAAATGACCATAAGTTTCATACTGGTTGCAATTATTCGTTGTATACGACGGAAAAGCTGTTGTATTTATATTGTATTTTATGCTTCTGGCGCTGACTTCTAAGGCACTAACTATTCGATCTGGTGGAGCAACGCCCTAGAGTGAAGCATAGGTTGCCCGGAACGTAGAATTGTCCATCACTTTCAAACTGGTTGCAATTATTCCTGTTATATGATGGAAACACTTTTGTATTTTTATTGCATTTTATGCTTCGGGCGTTGACTTCTAAGGCCCTAACTGTTCAATCTGTTGGAGCAACGCCCTAGGGTGAAGCCTAGCTTGTTCGGAAAGTAGAAATGACCATAAGTTTCATACTGGTTGCAATTATTCGTTTTATACGATGGAAAAACTGTTGTATATATATTGTATTTTATGCTTCTGGCGTTGACTTCTAAGGCACTAACTATTCGATCTGGTAGAGCAACGCAATAGAGTGATGCCTAGGTTGCCCGGAACGTAGAATTGGCCATCAATTTCAAACTGGTTGCAATTATACCTGTTATATAATGGAAACACTGCTGTATTTTTTTTGTATTTTATGGTTCGGGCGTTGACTTCTAAGGCCCTAACTATTCAATCCGTTGGAGCAACGCGCTAGGGTGAAGCCTAGGTTGCTCGGAAAGTAGAAATGACCATAAGTTTCATACTGGTTGCAATTATTCGTTTTATACGATGGAAAAACTGTTGTATTTATATTGTATTTTATGCTTCTGGCGTTGACTTCTAAGGCACTGTCTATTCGATCTGGTGGAGCAACGCCCTAGAGCGAAGCCTAGGTTGCCCGGAACGTAGAATTGGCCATCACTTTCAAACTGCTTGCTATTATTCCTGTTATATGATGGAAACACTGTTGTATTTTTCTTGCATTTTATGGTTCGGGCGTTGACTTCTAAGGCCCTAACTATTCAATCTGTTGGAGCAACGCCCTTGGGTGAAGCCTAGCTTGCTCGGAAAGTAGAAATGACCATAAGTTTCATACTGGTTGCAATTATTACTGTTATATGATGGAAAAACTGTTGTATTTTTATTGCATTTTATGCTTCGGGCATTGACTTCTAAGGCCCTAACTGTTCAATCTGTTGGAGCAACGCCCTGGAGTGAAGCCTAGGTTGCCCGGAACGTAGAATTGGCCATCACTTTCAAACTGGTTGCAATTATTAATGATATATAATGGAAACATTGTTGTATTTTTATTGCATCTTATGCTTCGGGCGTTGACTTCTAAGGCCATAACTGTTCAATCTGTTGGACCAACGCCCTAGGGTGAAGCCTAGCTTGCTCGGAAAGTAGAAATGACCATAAGTTTCATACTGGTTGCAATTATTCGTTTTATACGATGGAAAAACTGTTGTATCTATATTGTATTTTATGCTTCTGGCGTTGACTTCTAAGGCACTAACTATTCGATCTGGTAGAGCAACGCAATAGAGTGATGCCTAGGTTGGCCGGAACGTAGAATTGGCCATCAATTTCAAACTGGTTGCAATTATACCTGTTATATAATGGAAACACTGCTGTATTTTTTTTGTATTTTATGGTTCGGGCGTTGACTTCTAAGGCCCTAACTATTCAATCCGTTGGAGCAACGCGCTAGGGTGAAGCCTAGGTTGCTCGGAAAGTAGAAATGACCATAAGTTTCATACTGGTTGCAATTATTCGTTTTATACGATGGAAAAACTGTTGTATTTATATTGTATTTTATACATCTGGCGTTGACTTCTAAGGTACTAACTATTCGATCTAGTGGAGCAACGCCCTAGAGTAAAGCCTATGTTGCCCGGAACGTAGAAATGAC
This sequence comes from Calliopsis andreniformis, assembly GCF_051401765.1. NCBI lineage: Eukaryota > Metazoa > Arthropoda > Insecta > Hymenoptera > Andrenidae > Calliopsis > Calliopsis andreniformis. The sequence goes on from NC_135072.1 coordinate 8,567,641, forward strand.
CATCACTTTCAAACTGGTTGCAATTATTCCTGTTATATGATGGAAAAACTGTTGTATTTTTATTGCATTTTATCCTTCGGGCATTGACTTCTAAGGCCCTAACTATTCAATCTGGTGGAAGAACGGCCTAGGGTGAAGCCTAGGTTGCCCGGAACGTAGAAAAAACCATAACTTTTACACTGGTAGGAATTATTCGTTTTATACTATGGAAAAACTGTTCTATTTATTTTGTATTTAATGCTTCGGGCGTTGGCTTCTAAGGCCCTAAATATTCGATCTGGTGGAGCAACGCCCTAGAGTGAAGCGTAGGTTGCCCATAACGTAGAATTGGCCATCACTGTCAAACTGGTTGCAATTATTCCTGTTATATGATGGATACACTGTTGTATTTTTATTGCATTTTATGCTTCGGGCGTTGACTTCTAAGGCCCTAATTATTCAATCTGTTGGAGCAACGCGCTAGTGTGAAGCCTAGCTTGCTCGGAAAGTAGAAATGTCCATAAGTTTCATACTGGTTGCAATTATTCGTTTTATACGATGGAAAAACTGTTGTATTTATATTGTATTTTATGCTTCTGGCGTTGACTTCTAAGGCTCTAACTATTCGATCTGGTGGAGCAACGCAATAGAGTGATGCCTAGGTTGCGCGGAACGTAGAATTGGCCATCAATTTCAAACTGGTTGCAATTATACCTGTTATATGATGGAAACACTGCTGTATTTGTTTTGCATTTTATGGTTCGGGCGTTGACTTCTAAGGCCCTAACAGTTCAATCCGTTGGAGCAACGCCCTAGGGTGAAGCCTAGGTTGCTCGGAAAGTAGAAATGACCATAAGTTTCATACTGGTTGCAATTATTACTGTTATATGATGGAAAAACTGTTGTATTTTTATTGCATTTTATGCTTCGGGCATTGACTTCTAAGGCCCTAACTGTTCAATCTGTTGGAGCAACGCCCTGGAGTGAAGCCTAGGTTGCCCGGAACGTAGAATTGGCCATCACTTTCAAACTGGTTGCAATTATTAATGATATATAATGGAAACATTGTTGTATTTTTATTGCATCTTATGCTTCGGGCGTTGACTTCTAAGGCCATAACTGTTCAATCTGTTGGACCAACGCCCTAGGGTGAAGCCTAGCTTGCTCGGAAAGTAGAAATGACCATAAGTTTCATACTGGTTGCAATTATTCGTTTTATACGATGGAAAAACTGTTGTATCTATATTGTATTTTATGCTTCTGGCGTTGACTTCTAAGGCACTAACTATTCGATCTGGTGGAGCAACGCAATAGAGTGATGCCTAGGTTTCCCCGGAACGTAGAATTGGCCATCAATTTCAAACTGGTTGCAATTATACCTGTTATATGATGGAAACACTGCTGTATTTTTTTTGCATTTTATGTTTCGCGTGTTGACTTCTAAGGCCCTAACTATTCAATCCGTTGGAGCAACGCCCTAGGGTGATGCGTAGGTTGCTCGGAAAGTAGAAATGACCATAAGTTTCATACTGGTTGCAATTATTCGTTTTATACGATGGAAAAACTGTTGTATTTATATTGTATTTTATGCTTCTGGCGTTGACTTCTAAGGCACTAACTATTCGATCTGGTGGAGCAACGCAATAGAGTGATACCTAGGTTGCCCGGAACGTAGAATTGGCCATCAATTTCAAACTCGTTGCAATTATACCTGTTATATGATGGAAACACTGCTGTATTTTTTTTGCATTTTATGGATCGGGCGTTGACTTCTAAGGCCCTAACTATTCCATCCGTTGGAGCAACGCCCTAGGGTGAAGCCTAGGTTGCTCGGAAAGTAGAAATGACCATAAGTTTCATACTGGTTGCAATTATTCGTTTTATACGATGGAAAAACTGTTGTATTTATATTGTATTTTATGCTTCTGGCGTTGACTTCTAAGGCACTAACTATTCGATCTGGTGGAGCAACGCCCTAGAGTGATGCCTAGGTTGCCCGGAACGAAGAATTGGCCATCACTTTCAAACTGGTTGCAATTATTCCTGATATACGATGGAAACACTGTTGTATTTTTTTTGCATTTTATGGTTCGGGCGTTGACTTCTAAGGCCCTAACTATTCAATCTGTTGGAGCAACGCCCTAGCGTGAAGCCTAGGTTGCTCGGATAGTAGAAATGTCCATAAGTTTCATAGTGGTTGCAATTATTCGTTTTATACGATGGAAAAACTGTTGTATTTATATTGTATTTTATGCTTCTGGCGTTGACTTCTAAGGCACTAACTATTCGATCTGGTGGAGCAACGCAATAGAGTGATGCCTAGGTTGCCCGGAACGTAGAATTGGCCATCAATTTCAAACTGGTTGCAATTATACCTGTTATATAATGGAAACACTGCTGTATTTTTTTTGTATTTTATGGTTCGGGCGTTGACTTCTAAGGCCCTAACTATTCAATCCGTTGGAGCAACGCGCTAGGGTGAAGCCTAGGTTGCTCGGAAAGTAGAAATGACCATAAGTTTCATACTGGTTGCAATTATTCGTTGTATACGACGGAAAAGCTGTTGTATTTATATTGTATTTTATGCTTCTCACGCTGACTTCTAAGGCACTAACTATTCGATCTGGTGGAGCAACGCCCTAGAGTGATGCCTAGGTTGCCCGGAACGTAGAATTGGCCATCAATTTCAAACTGGTTGCAATTATACCTGTTATATGATGGAAACACTGCTGTATTTTTTTTGCATTTTATGTTTCGGGTGTTGACTTCTAAGGCCCTAACTATTCAATCCGTTGGAGCAACGCCCTAGGGTGATGCGTAGGTTGCTCGGAAAGTAGAAATGACCATAAGTTTCATACTGGTTGCAATTATTCGTTTTATACGATGGAAAAACTGTTGTATGTATATTGTATTTTATGCTTCTGGCGTTGACTTCTAAGGCACTAACTATTCGATCTGGTGGAGCAACGCAATAGAGTGATGCCTAGGTTGCCCGGAACGTAGAATTGGCCATCAATTTCAAACTCGTTGCAATTATACCTGTTACATGATGGAAACACTGCTGTATTTTTTTTGCATTTTATGGATCGGGCGTTGACTTCTAAGGCCCTAACTATTCCATCCGTTGGAGCAACGCCCTAGGGTGAAGCCTAGGTTGCTCGGAAAGTAGAAATGACCATAAGTTTCATACTGGTTGCAATTATTCGTTTTATACGATGGAAAAACTGTTGTATTTATATTGTATTTTATGCTTCTGGCGTTGACTTCTAAGGCACTAACTATTCGATCTGGTGGAGCAACGCCCTAGAGTGATGCCTAGGTTGCCCGGAACGTAGAATTGGCCATCACTTTCAAACTGGTTGCAATTATTCCTGATATACAATGGAAACACTGTTGTATTTTTTTTGCATTTTATGGTTCGGGCGTTGACTTCTAAGGCCCTAACTATTCAATCTGTTGGAGCAACGCCCTAGCGTGAAGCCTAGGTTGCTCGGATAGTAGAAATGTCCATCGTTTCATAGTGGTTGCAATTATTCGTTTTATACGATGGAAAAACTGTTGTATTTATATTGTATTTTATGCTTCTGGCGTTGACTTCTAAGGCACTAACTATTCGATCTGGTGGAGCAACGCAATAGAGTGATGCCTAGGTTGCCCGGAACGTAGAATTGGCCATCAATTTCAAACTGGTTGCAATTATACCTGTTATATAATGGAAACACTGCTGTATTTTTTTGTATTTTATGGTTCGGGCGTTGACTTCTAAGGCCCTAACTATTCAATCCGTTGGAGCAACGCGCTAGGGTGAAGCCTAGGTTGCTCGGAAAGTAGAAATGACCATAAGTTTCATACTGGTTGCAATTATTCGTTGTATACGACGGAAAAGCTGTTGTATTTATATTGTATTTTATGCTTCTGGCGCTGACTTCTAAGGCACTAACTATTCGATCTGGTGGAGCAACGCCCTAGAGTGAAGCATAGGTTGCCCGGAACGTAGAATTGTCCATCACTTTCAAACTGGTTGCAATTATTCCTGTTATATGATGGAAACACTTTTGTATTTTTATTGCATTTTATGCTTCGGGCGTTGACTTCTAAGGCCCTAACTGTTCAATCTGTTGGAGCAACGCCCTAGGGTGAAGCCTAGCTTGCTCGGAAAGTAGAAATGACCATAAGTTTCATACTGGTTGCAATTATTCGTTTTATACGATGGAAAAACTGTTGTATTTATATTGTATTTTATGCTTCTGGCGTTGACTTCTAAGGCACTATCTATTCGATCTGGTGAAGCAAGGCCCTAGAGCGAAGCCTAGGTTGCCCGGGACGTAGAATTTGCCATCACTTTCAAACTGGTTGCAATTATTCCTGTTATATGATGGAAACACTGTTGTATTTTTTTTGCATTTTATGGTTCGGGCGTTGACTTCTAAGGCCCTAACTATTCAATCTGCTGGAGCAACGCCCTAGGGTGAAGCCTAGGTTGCCCGGAAAGTAGAAATGACGTTAACCTTCATACTGGTTGCAATTATTCGTTTTATACGGTGGAAAAACTGTTGTATTTATATTGTATTTTATGCTTCTGGCGTTGACTTCTAAGGCACTATCTATTCGATCTGGTGGAGCAACGCCCTAGAGCGAAGCCTAGGTTGCCCGGAACGTAGAATTGGCCATCACTTTCAAACTGGTTGCTATTATTCCTGTTATATGATGGAAACAATGTTGTATTTTTTTTGCATTTTATGGTTCGGGCGTTGACTTCTAAGGCCCTAACTATTCAATCTGTTGGAGCAACGCCCTTGGGTGAAGCCTAGCTTGCTCGGAAAGTAGAAATGACCATAAGTTTCATACTGGTTGCAATTATTCGTTTTATACGATGGAAAAACTGTTGTTTTTATATTGTATTTTATGCTTCTGGCGTTCCCTTCTTAGGCCCTAACTATTCGATCTGGTGGAACAACGCCCTAGAGTGAAGCCTAGGTCGCTTGGAACGTAGAATTGGCCATCACTTTCAAAGTGGTTGCAATTATTCCTGTTATATGATGGATACACTGTTGTATTTTTATTGCATTTTATGCTTCGGGCGTTGACTTCTAAGGCCCTAACTATTCAATCTGTTGGAGCAACGCCCTAGGGTGAAGCCTAGCTTGCTCGGAAAGTAGAAATGTCCATAAGTTTCATACTGGTTGCTATTATTCGTTTTATACGATGGAAAAGCTGTTGTATTTATATCGTATTTTATGCTTCTGGCGTTGACTTCTTAGGCCGTAACTATTCGGTCTGGTGGAGCAACGCCCTGGAGTGAAGCCTAGGTTGCCCGGAACGTAGAATTGGCTATCACTTTCAAACTGGTTGCAATTATTCCTGTTATATGATGGAAACACTGTTGTATTTTTTTTGCATTTTATGGTTCGGGCGTTGACTTCTAAGGTCCTCACTATTCAATCTGTTGGAGCAACGACCTAGGGTGAAGCCTAGGATGCTCGGAAAGTAGAAATGACCATAAGTTTCATACTGGGTGCAATTAATCGTTTTATAAGATGGAAAAACTGTTGTATATATATTGTATTTTATGCTTCTGGCATAGACTTCTAAGGCGCTATCTGTTCGATCTGGTGGAGCAACGCCCTAGACCGAAGCCTAGGTTGCCCGGAACGTAGAATTGGCCATCACTTTCAAACTGGTTGCAATTATTCCTGTTATATGATGGAAACACTGTTGTATTTTTTTTGCATTTTATGGTTCGGGCGTTGACTTCAAAGGTCCTAAATATTCAATCTGTTGGAGCAACGCCCTAGGGTGAAGCCTAGGTTGCTCGGAAAGTAGAAATGACCATAGGTTTCATACTGGGTGCAATTATTCGTTTTATACGATGGAAAAACTGTTGTATTTATATTGTAGTTTATGCTTCTGGCGTTGACTTCAAAGGCACTAACTGTTCGATCTGGTGGAGCAACGCAATAGAGTGATGCCTAGGTTGCCCGGAACGTAGAATTGGCCATCAATTTCAAACTGCTTGCAATTATTCCTGTTATATGATGGAAACACTGCAGTATTTTTTTTGCATTTTATGGTTCTGGCGTTGACTTCTAAGGCCCTAACTATTCAATCTGTTGGACCAACGCCCTAGGGTGAAGCCTAGCTTGCTCGGAAAGTAGAAATGACCATAAGTTTCATACTGGTTGCAATTATTCGTTTTATACGATGGAAAAACTGTTGTATTTATATTGTATTTTATACATCTGGCGTTGACTTCTAAGGTACTAACTATTCGATCTAGTGGAGCAACGCCCTAGAGTGAAGCCTATGTTGCCCGGAACGTAGAAATGACCATCACTTTCAAACTGGTTGCAATTATTCCTGTTATATGATGGAAAAACTGTTGTATTTTTATTGCATTTTATCCTTCGGGCAGAGACTTCTAAGGCCCTAACTATTCAATCTGGTGGAAGAACGGCCTAGCATGAAGCCTAGGTTGCCCGGAACGTAGAAAAAACCATAACTTTTACACTGGTAGCAATTATTCGTTTTATACTATGGAAAAACTGTTCTATTTATTTTGTATTTAATGCTTCGGGCGTTGGCTTCTAAGGCTCTAAATATTCGATCTGGTGGAGCAACGCCCTAGAGTGAAGCCTAGGTTGCCCATAACGTAGAATTGGCCATCACTGTCAAACTGGTTGCAATTATTCCTGTTATATGATGGATACACTGTTGTATTTTTATTGCATTTTATGCTTCGGGCGTTGACTTCTAAGGCCCTAATTATTCAATCTGTTGGAGCAACGCGCTAGTGTGAAGCCTAGCTTGCTCGGAAAGTAGAAATGTCCATAGGTTTCATACTGGTTGCAATTATTCGTTTTATACGATGGAAAAACTGTTGTATTTATATTGTATTTTATGCTTCTGGCGTTGACTTCTAAGGCTCTAACTATTCGATCTGGTGGAGCAACGCAATAGAGTGATGCCTAGGTTGCGCGGAACGTAGAATTGGCCATCAATTTCAAACTGGTTGCAATTATACCTGTTATATGATGGAAACACTGCTGTATTTTTTTTGCATTTTATGATTCGGGCGTTGACTTCTAAGGCCCTAACTATTCAATCCGTTGGAGCAACGCCCTAGGGTGAAGCCTAGGTTGCTCGGAAAGTAGAAATGACCATAAGTTTCATACTGGTTGCAATTATTCCTGTTATATGATGGAAAAACTGTTGTATTTTTATTGCATTTTATGCTTCGGGCATTGACTTCTAAGGCCCTAACTGTTCAATCTGTTGGAGCAACGCCCTGGAGTGAAGCCTAGGTTGCCCGGAACGTAGAATTGGCCATCACTTTCAAACTGGTTGCAATTATTAATGATATATAATGGAAACACTGTTGTATTTTTATTGCATCTTATGCTTCGGGCGTTGACTTCTAAGGCCATAACTGTTCAATCTGTTGGAGTAACGCCCTAGGGTGAAGCCTAGGTTGCTCGGAAAGTAGAAATGTCCATAAGTTTCATACTGGGTGCAATTAATCGTTTTATAAGATGGAAAAACTGTTGTATATATATTGTATTTTATGCTTATGGCATAGACTTCTAAGGCACTATCTGTTCGATCTGGTGGAGCAACGCCCTAGACCGAAGCCTAGGTTGCCCGGAACGTAGAATTGGCCATCACTTTCAAACTGGTTGCAATTATTCCTGTTATATGATGGAAACACTGTTGTATTTTTTTTGCATTTTATGGTTCGGGCGTTGACTTCATAGGTCCTAAATATTCAATCTGTTGGAGCAACGCCCTAGGGTGAAGCCTAGGTTGCTCGGAAAGTAGAAATGACCATAGGTTTCATACTGGGTGCAATTATTCGTTTTATACGATGGAAAAACTGTTGTATTTATATTGTAGTTTATGCTTCTGGCGTTGACTTCAAAGGCACTAACTGTTCGATCTGGTGGAGCAACGCCCTAGAGTGAAGCCTAGGTTGCCAGGAACGTTGAATTGGCTATCACTTTCAAACTGCTTGCAATTATTCCTGTTATATGATGGATACACTGTTGTATTTTTATTGCATTTTATGCTTCGGGCGTTGACTTCTAAGGCCCTGACTATTCAATCTGTTGGACCAACGCCCTAGGGTGAAGCCTAGCTTGCTCGGAAAGTAGAAATGACCATAAGTTTCATACTGGTTGCAATTATTCGTTTTATACGATGGAAAAACTGTTGTATCTATTTTGTATTTTATGCTTCTGGCGTTGACTTCTAAGGCACTAACTATTCGATCTGGTAGAGCAACGCAATAGAGTGATGCCTAGGTTGCCCGGAACGTAGAATTGGCCATCAATTTCAAACTGGTTGCAATTATACCTGTTATATGATGGAAACACTGCTGTATTTTTTTTGCATTTTATGGTTCAGGCGTTGACTTCTAAGGCCCTAACTATTCAATCCGTTGGAGCAACGACATATGGTGAAGCCTAGGTTGCTCGGAAAGTAGACATGACCATAAGTTTCATACTGGTTGCATTTATTCGTTTTATACGATGGAAAAACTGTTGTATTTATATTGTATTTTATGCTTCTGGCGTTGACTTCTAAGGCACTGACTATTCGATCTGGTGGAGCAACGCCCTAGAGTGAAGCCTGGGTTGCCCGGAACGTAGAATTGGCCATCACTTTCTAACTGGTTGCAATTATTCCTGATATATGATGGAAACACTGTTGTATTTTTTTTGCATTTTATGGTTCGGGCGTTGACTTCTAAGGCCCTAACTGTTCAATCTGTTGGAGCAACGCCCTAGGGTGAAGCCTAGGTTGCTCGGAAAGTAGAAATGTCCATAAGTTTCATACTGGTTGCAATTATTCGTTTTATACGATGGAAAAACTGTTGTTTTTATATCGTATTTTATGCTTCTGGCATAGACTTCTAAGGCACTATCTGTTCGATCTGGTGGAGCAACGCAATAGAGTGATGCCTAGGTTGCCCGGAACGTAGAATTGGCCATCAATTTCAAACTCGTTGCAATTATACCTGTTATATGATGGAAACACTGCTGTATTTTTTTTGCATTTTATGGATCGGGCGTTGACTTCTAAGGCCCTAACTATTCCATCCGTTGGAGCAACGCCCTAGGGTGAAGCCTAGGTTGCTCGGAAAGTAGAAATGACCATAAGTTTCATACTGGTTGCAATTATTCGTTTTATACGATGGAAAAACTGTTGTATTTATATTGTATTTTATGCTTCTGGCGTTGACTTCTAAGGCACTAACTATTCGATCTGGTGGAGCAACGCCCTAGAGTGATGCCTAGGTTGCCCGGAACGAAGAATTGGCCATCACTTTCAAACTGGTTGCAATTATTCCTGATATACGATGGAAACACTGTTGTATTTTTTTTGCATTTTATGGTTCGGGCGTTGACTTCTAAGGCCCTAACTATTCAATCTGTTGGAGCAACGCCCTAGCGTGAAGCCTAGGTTGCTCGGATAGTAGAAATGTCCATAAGTTTCATACTGGTTGCAATTATTCGTTTTATACGATGGAAAAACTGTTGTATTTATATTGTATTTTATGCTTCTGGCGTTGACTTCTAAGGCACTAACTATTCGATCTGGTGGAGCAACGCAATAGAGTGATGCCTAGGTTGCCCGGAACGTAGAATTGGCCATCAATTTCAAACTGGTTGCAATTATACCTGTTATATAATGGAAACACTGCTGTATTTTTTTTGTATTTTATGGTTCGGGCGTTGACTTCTAAGGCCCTAACTATTCAATCCGTTGGAGCAACGCGCTAGGGTGAAGCCTAGGTTGCTCGGAAAGTAGAAATGACCATAAGTTTCATACTGGTTGCAATTATTCGTTGTATACGACGGAAAAGCTGTTGTATTTATATTGTATTTTATGCTTCTCGCGCTGACTTCTAAGGCACTAACTATTCGATCTGGTGGAGCAACGCCCTAGAGTGATGCCTAGGTTGCCCGGAACGTAGAATTGGCCATCAATTTCAAACTGGTTGCAATTATACCTGTTATATGATGGAAACACTGCTGTATTTTTTTTGCATTTTATGTTTCGGGTGTTGACTTCTAAGGCCCTAACTATTCAATCCGTTGGAGCAACGCCCTAGGGTGATGCGTAGGTTGCTCGGAAAGTAGAAATGACCATAAGTTTCATACTGGTTGCAATTATTCGTTTTATACGATGGAAAAACTGTTGTATGTATATTGTATTTTATGCTTCTGGCGTTGACTTCTAAGGCACTAACTATTCGATCTGGTGGAGCAACGCAATAGAGTGATGCCTAGGTTGCCCGGAACGTAGAATTGGCCATCAATTTCAAACTCGTTGCAATTATACCTGTTACATGATGGAAACACTGCTGTATTTTTTTTGCATTTTATGGATCGGGCGTTGACTTCTAAGGCCCTAACTATTCCATCCGTTGGAGCAACGCCCTAGGGTGAAGCCTAGGTTGCTCGGAAAGTAGAAATGACCATAAGTTTCATACTGGTTGCAATTATTCGTTTTATACGATGGAAAAACTGTTGTATTTATATTGTATTTTATGCTTCTGGCGTTGACTTCTAAGGCACTAACTATTCGATCTGGTGGAGCAACGCCCTAGAGTGATGCCTAGGTTGCCCGGAACGTAGAATTGGCCATCACTTTCAAACTGGTTGCAATTATTCCTGATATACGATGGAAACACTGTTGTATTTTTTTTGCATTTTATGGTTCGGGCGTTGACTTCTAAGGCCCTAACTATTCAATCTGTTGGAGCAACGCCCTAGCGTGAAGCCTAGGTTGCTCGGATAGTAGAAATGTCCATCGTTTCATAGTGGTTGCACTTATTCGTTTTATACGATGGAAAAACTGTTGTATTTATATTGTATTTTATGCTTCTGGCGTTGACTTCTAAGGCACTAACTATTCGATCTGGTGGAGCAACGCAATAGAGTGATGCCTAGGTTGCCCGGAACGTAGAATTGGCCATCAATTTCAAACTGGTTGCAATTATACCTGTTATATAATGGAAACACTGCTGTATTTTTTTGTATTTTATGGTTCGGGCGTTGACTTCTAAGGCCCTAACTATTCAATCCGTTGGAGCAACGCGCTAGGGTGAAGCCTAGGTTGCTCGGAAAGTAGAAATGACCATAAGTTTCATACTGGTTGCAATTATTCGTTGTATACGACGGAAAAGCTGTTGTATTTATATTGTATTTTATGCTTCTGGCGCTGACTTCTAAGGCACTAACTATTCGATCTGGTGGAGCAACGCCCTAGAGTGAAGCATAGGTTGCCCGGAACGTAAAATTGTCCATCACTTTCAAACTGGTTGCAATTATTCCTGTTATATGATGGAAACACTTTTGTATTTTTATTGCATTTTATGCTTCGGGCGTTGACTTCTAAGGCCCTAACTGTTCAATCTGTTGGAGCAACGCCCTAGGGTGAAGCCTAGCTTGCTCGGAAAGTAGAAATGACCATAAGTTTCATACTGGTTGCAATTATTCGTTTTATACGATGGAAAAACTGTTGTATTTATATTGTATTTTATGCTTCTGGCGTTGACTTCTAAGGCACTATCTATTCGATCTGGTGAAGCAAGGCCCTAGAGCGAAGCCTAGGTTGCCCGGGACGTAGAATTTGCCATCACTTTCAAACTGGTTGCAATTATTCCTGTTATATGATGGAAACACTGTTGTATTTTTTTTGCATTTTATGGTTCGGGCGTTGACTTCTAAGGCCCTAACTATTCAATCTGCTGGAGCAACGCCCTAGGGTGAAGAATAGGTTGCCCGGAAAGTAGAAATGACGTTAACCTTCATACTGGTTGCAATTATTCGTTTTATACGGTGGAAAAACTGTTGTATTTATATTGTATTTTATGCTTCTGGCGTTGACTTCTAAGGCACTATCTATTCGATCTGGTGGAGCAACGCCCTAGAGCGAAGCCTAGGTTTCCCGGAACGTAGAATTGGCCATCACTTTCAAACTGGTTGCTATTATTCCTGTTATATGATGGAAACACTGTTGTATTTTTTTTGCATTTTATGGTTCGGGCGTTGACTTCTAAGGCCCTAACTATTCAATCTGTTGGAGCAACGCCCTTGGGTGAAGCCTAGCTTGCTCGGAAAGTAGAAATGACCATAAGTTTCATACTGGTTGCAATTATTCGTTTTATACGATGGAAAAACTGTTGTTTTTATATTGTATTTTATGCTTCTGGCGTTCCCTTCTTAGGCCCTAACTATTCGATCTGGTGGAACAACGCCCTAGAGTGAAGCCTAGGTCGCTTGGAACGTAGAATTGGCCATCACTTTCAAAGTGGTTGCAATTATTCCTGTTATATGATGGATACACTGTTGTATTTTTATTGCATTTTATGCTTCGGGCGTTGACTTCTAAGGCCCTAACTATTCAATCTGTTGGAGCAACGCCCTAGGGTGAAGCCTAGCTTGCTCGGAAAGTAGAAATGTCCATAAGTTTCATACTGGTTGCTATTATTCGTTTTATACGATGGAAAAGCTGTTGTATTTATATCGTATTTTATGCTTCTGGCGTTGACTTCTTAGGCCGTAACTATTCGGTCTGGTGGAGCAACGCCCTGGAGTGAAGCCTAGGTTGCCCGGAACGTAGAATTGGCTATCACTTTCAAACTGGTTGCAATTATTCCTGTTATATGATGGAAACACTGTTGTATTTTTTTTGCATTTTATGGTTCGGGCGTTGACTTCTAAGGTCCTAACTATTCAATCTGTTGGAGCAACGACCTAGGGTGAAGCCTAGGATGCTCGGAAAGTAGAAATGACCATAAGTTTCATACTGGGTGCAATTAATCGTTTTATAAGATGGAAAAACTGTTGTATATATATTGTATTTTATGCTTCTGGCATAGACTTCTAAGGCGCTATCTGTTCGATCTGGTGGAGCAACGCCCTAGACCGAAGCCTAGGTTGCCCGGAACGTAGAATTGGCCATCACTTTCAAACTGGTTGCAATTATTCCTGTTATATGATGGAAACACTGTTGTATTTTTTTTGCATTTTATGGTTCGGGCGTTGACTTCAAAGGTCCTAAATATTCAATCTGTTGGAGCAACGCCCTAGGGTGAAGCCTAGGTTGCTCGGAAAGTAGAAATGACCATAGGTTTCATACTGGGTGCAATTATTCGTTTTATACGATGGAAAAACTGTTGTATTTATATTGTAGTTTATGCTTCTGGCGTTGACTTCAAAGGCACTAACTGTTCGATCTGGTGGAGCAACGCAATAGAGTGATGCCTAGGTTGCCCGGAACGTAGAATTGGCCATCAATTTCAAACTGCTTGCAATTATTCCTGTTATATGATGGAAACACTGCTGTATTTTTTTTGCATTTTATGGTTCTGGCGTTGACTTCTAAGGCCCTAACTATTCAATCTGTTGGACCAACGCCCTAGGGTGAAGCCTAGCTTGCTCGGAAAGTAGAAATGACCATAAGTTTCATACTGGTTGCAATTATTCGTTTTATACGATGGAAAAACTGTTGTATTTATATTGTATTTTATACATCTGGCGTTGACTTCTAAGGTACTAACTATTCGATCTAGTGGAGCAACGCCCTAGAGTGAAGCCTATGTTGCCCGGAACGTAGAAATGACCATCACTTTCAAACTGGTTGCAATTATTCCTGTTATATGATGGAAAAACTGTTGTATTTTTATTGCATTTTATCCTTCGGGCATTGACTTCTAAGGCCCTAACTATTCAATCTGGTGGAAGAACGGCCTAGCATGAAGCCTAGGTTGCCCGGAACGTAGAAAAAACCATAACTTTTACACTGGTAGCAATTATTCGTTTTATACTATGGAAAAACTGTTCTATTTATTTTGTATTTAATGCTTCGGGCGTTGGCTTCTAAGGCCCTAAATATTCGATCTGGTGGAGCAACGCCCTAGAGTGAAGCCTAGGTTGCCCATAACGTAGAATTGGCCATCACTGTCAAACTGGTTGCAATTATTCCTGTTATATGATGGATACACTGTTGTATTTTTATTGCATTTTATGCTTCGGGCGTTGACTTCTAAGGCCCTAATTATTCAATCTGTTGGAGCAACGCGCTAGTGTGAAGCCTAGCTTGCTCGGAAAGTAGAAATGTCCATAGGTTTCATACTGGTTGCAATTATTCGTTTTATACGATGGAAAAACTGTTGTATTTATATTGTATTTTATGCTTCTGGCGTTGACTTCTAAGGCTCTAACTATTCGATCTGGTGGAGCAACGCAATAGAGTGATGCCTAGGTTGCGCGGAACGTAGAATTGGCCATCAATTTCAAACTGGTTGCAATTATACCTGTTATATGATGGAAACACTGCTGTATTTTTTTTGCATTTTATGGTTCGGGCGTTGACTTCTAAGGCCCTAACTATTCAATCCGTTGGAGCAACGCCCTAGGGTGAAGCCTAGGTTGCTCGGAAAGTAGAAATGACCATAAGTTTCATACTGGTTGCAATTATTCCTGTTATATGATGGAAAAACTGTTGTATTTTTATTGCATTTTATGCTTCGGGCATTGACTTCTAAGGCCCTAACTGTTCAATCTGTTGGAGCAACGCCCTGGAGTGAAGCCTAGGTTGCCCGGAACGTAGAATTGGCCATCACTTTCAAACTGGTTGCAATTATTAATGATATATAATGGAAACACTGTTGTATTTTTATTGCATCTTATGCTTCGGGCGTTGACTTCTAAGGCCATAACTGTTCAATCTGTTGGAGTAACGCCCTAGGGTGAAGCCTAGGTTGCTCGGAAAGTAGAAATGTCCATAAGTTTCATACTGGGTGCAATTAATCGTTTTATAAGATGGAAAAACTGTTGTATATATATTGTATTTTATGCTTATGGCATAGACTTCTAAGGCACTATCTGTTCGATCTGGTGGAGCAACGCCCTAGACCGAAGCCTAGGTTGCCCGGAACGTAGAATTGGCCATCACTTTCAAACTGGTTGCAATTATTCCTGTTATATGATGGAAACACTGTTGTATTTTTTTTGCATTTTATGGTTCGGGCGTTGACTTCATAGGTCCTAAATATTCAATCTGTTGGAGCAACGCCCTAGGGTGAAGCCTAGGTTGCTCGGAAAGTAGAAATGACCATAGGTTTCATACTGGGTGCAATTATTCGTTTTATACGATGGAAAAACTGTTGTATTTATATTGTAGTTTATGCTTCTGGCGTTGACTTCAAAGGCACTAACTGTTCGATCTGGTGGAGCAACGCCCTAGAGTGAAGCCTAGGTTGCCAGGAACGTTGAATTGGC
The DNA here is from genome assembly GCF_051401765.1 of Calliopsis andreniformis. Classification (NCBI taxonomy): domain Eukaryota; kingdom Metazoa; phylum Arthropoda; class Insecta; order Hymenoptera; family Andrenidae; genus Calliopsis; species Calliopsis andreniformis. The sequence goes on from NC_135072.1 coordinate 8,582,910, forward strand.
TATCACTTTCAAACTGCTTGCAATTATTCCTGTTATATGATGGATACACTGTTGTATTTTTATTGCATTTTATGCTTCGGGCGTTGACTTCTAAGGCCCTAACTATTCAATCTGTTGGACCAACGCCCTAGGGTGAAGCCTAGCTTGCTCGGAAAGTAGAAATGACCATAAGTTTCATACTGGTTGCAATTATTCGTTTTATACGATGGAAAAACTGTTGTATCTATTTTGTATTTTATGCTTCTGGCGTTGACTTCTAAGGCACTAACTATTCGATCTGGTAGAGCAACGCAATAGAGTGATGCCTAGGTTGCGCGGAACGTAGAATTGGCCATCAATTTCAAACTGGTTGCAATTATACCTGTTATATGATGGAAACACTGCTGTATTTTTTTTGCATTTTATGGTTCAGGCGTTGACTTCTAAGGCCCTAACTATTCAATCCGTTGGAGCAACGACATATGGTGAAGCCTAGGTTGCTCGGAAAGTAGACATGACCATAAGTTTCATACTGGTTGCATTTATTCGTTTTATACGATGGAAAAACTGTTGTATTTATATTGTATTTTATGCTTCTGGCGTTGACTTCTAAGGCACTGACTATTCGATCTGGTGGAGCAACGCCCTAGAGTGAAGCCTGGGTTGCCCGGAACGTAGAATTGGCCATCACTTTCTAACTGGTTGCAATTATTCCTGATATATGATGGAAACACTGTTGTATTTTTTTTGCATTTTATGGTTCGGGCGTTGACTTCTAAGGCCCTAACTGTTCAATCTGTTGGAGCAACGCCCTAGGGTGAAGCCTAGGTTGCTCGGAAAGTAGAAATGTCCATAAGTTTCATACTGGTTGCAATTATTCGTTTTATACGATGGAAAAACTGTTGTTTTTATATCGTATTTTATGCTTCTGGCATAGACTTCTAAGGCACTATCTGTTCGATCTGGTGGAGCAACGCCCTAGACCGAAGCCTAGTTTGCCCGGAAGGTAGAATTGGCCATCACTTTCAAACTGGTTGCAATTATTCCTGTTATATGATGGAAACACTGTTGTATTTTTTTTGCATTTTATGGTTCGGGCGTTGACTTCAAAGGTCCTAAATATTCAATCTGTTGGAGCAACGCCGTAGGGTGAAGCCTAGGTTGCTCGGAAAGTAGAAATGACCATAGGTTTCATACTGGGTGCAATTATTCGTTTTATACGATGGAAAAACTGTTGTATTTATATTGTAGTTTATGCTTCTGGCGTTGACTTCAAAGGCACTAACTGTTCGATCTGGTGGAGCAACGCAATAGAGTGATGCCTAGGTTGCCCGGAACGTAGAATTGGCCATCACTTTCAAACTGGTTGCTATTATTCCTGTTATATGATGGAAACACTGTTGTATTTTTTTTGCATTTTATGGTTCGGGCGTTGACTTCTAAGGCCCTAACTATTCAATCTGTTGGAGCAACGCCCTTGGGTGAAGCCTAGCTTGCTCGGAAAGTAGAAATGACCATAAGTTTCATACTGGTTGCAATTATTCGTTTTATACGATGGAAAAACTGTTGTATTTATATTGTATTTTATACATCTGGCGTTGACTTCTAAGGTACTAACTATTCGATCTAGTGGAGCAACGCCCTAGAGTGAAGCCTATGTTGCCCGGAACGTAGAAATGACCATCACTTTCAAACTGGTTGCAATTATTCCTGTTATATGATGGAAAAACTGTTGTATTTTTATTGCATTTTATCCTTCGGGCATTGACTTCTAAGGCCCTAACTATTCAATCTGGTGGAAGAACGGCCTAGCATGAAGCCTAGGTTGCCCGGAACGTAGAAAAAACCATAACTTTTACACTGGTAGCAATTATTCGTTTTATACTATGGAAAAACTGTTCTATTTATTTTGTATTTAATGCTTCGGGCGTTGGCTTCTAAGGCCCTAAATATTCGATCTGGTGGAGCAACGCCCTAGAGTGAAGCCTAGGTTGCCCATAACGTAGAATTGGCCATCACTGTCAAACTGGTTGCAATTATTCCTGTTATATGATGGATACACTGTTGTATTTTTATTGCATTTTATGCTTCGGGCGTTGACTTCTAAGGCCCTAATTATTCAATCTGTTGGAGCAACGCGCTAGTGTGAAGCCTAGCTTGCTCGGAAAGTAGAAATGTCCATAGGTTTCATACTGGTTGCAATTATTCGTTTTATACGATGGAAAAACTGTTGTATTTATATTGTATTTTATGCTTCTGGCGTTGACTTCTAAGGCTCTAACTATTCGATCTGGTGGAGCAACGCAATAGAGTGATGCCTAGGTTGCGCGGAACGTAGAATTGGCCATCAATTTCAAACTGGTTGCAATTATACCTGTTATATGATGGAAACACTGCTGTATTTTTTTTGCATTTTATGGTTCGGGCGTTGACTTCTAAGGCCCTAACTATTCAATCCGTTGGAGCAACGCCCTAGGGTGAAGCCTAGGTTGCTCGGAAAGTAGAAATGACCATAAGTTTCATACTGGTTGCAATTATTCCTGTTATATGATGGAAAAACTGTTGTATTTTTATTGCATTTTATGCTTCGGGCATTGACTTCTAAGGCCCTAACTGTTCAATCTGTTGGAGCAACGCCCTGGAGTGAAGCCTAGGTTGCCCGGAACGTAGAATTGGCCATCACTTTCAAACTGGTTGCAATTATTAATGATATATAATGGAAACACTGTTGTATTTTTATTGCATCTTATGCTTCGGGCGTTGACTTCTAAGGCCATAACTGTTCAATCTGTTGGAGTAACGCCCTAGGGTGAAGCCTAGGTTGCTGGGAAAGTAGAAATGTCCATAAGTTTCATACTGGGTGCAATTAATCGTTTTATAAGATGGAAAAACTGTTGTATATATATTGTATTTTATGCTTATGGCATAGACTTCTAAGGCACTATCTGTTCGATCTGGTGGAGCAACGCCCTAGACCGAAGCCTAGGTTGCCCGGAACGTAGAATTGGCCATCACTTTCAAACTGGTTGCAATTATTCCTGTTATATGATGGAAACACTGTTGTATTTTTTTTGCATTTTATGGTTCGGGCGTTGACTTCATAGGTCCTAAATATTCAATCTGTTGGAGCGACGCCCTAGGGTGAAGCCTAGGTTGCTCGGAAAGTAGAAATGACCATAGGTTTCATACTGGGTGCAATTATTCGTTTTATACGATGGAAAAACTGTTGTATTTATATTGTAGTTTATGCTTCTGGCGTTGACTTCAAAGGCACTAACTGTTCGATCTGGTGGAGCAACGCCCTAGAGTGAAGCCTAGGTTGCCAGGAACGTTGAATTGGCTATCACTTTCAAACTGCTTGCAATTATTCCTGTTATATGATGGATACACTGTTGTATTTTTATTGCATTTTATGCTTCGGGCGTTGACTTCTAAGGCCCTAACTATTCAATCTGTTGGACCAACGCCCTAGGGTGAAGCCTAGCTTGCTCGGAAAGTAGAAATGACCATAAGTTTCATACTGGTTGCAATTATTCGTTTTATACGATGGAAAAACTGTTGTATCTATTTTGTATTTTATGCTTCTGGCGTTGACTTCTAAGGCACTAACTATTCGATCTGGTAGAGCAACGCAATAGAGTGATGCCTAGGTTGCGCGGAACGTAGAATTGGCCATCAATTTCAAACTGGTTGCAATTATACCTGTTATATGATGGAAACACTGCTGTATTTTTTTTGCATTTTATGGTTCAGGCGTTGACTTCTAAGGCCCTAACTATTCAATCCGTTGGAGCAACGACATATGGTGAAGCCTAGGTTGCTCGGAAAGTAGACATGACCATAAGTTTCATACTGGTTGCATTTATTCGTTTTATACGATGGAAAAACTGTTGTATTTATATTGTATTTTATGCTTCTGGCGTTGACTTCTAAGGCACTGACTATTCGATCTGGTGGAGCAACGCCCTAGAGTGAAGCCTGGGTTGCCCGGAACGTAGAATTGGCCATCACTTTCTAACTGGTTGCAATTATTCCTGATATATGATGGAAACACTGTTGTATTTTTTTTGCATTTTATGGTTCGGGCGTTGACTTCTAAGGCCCTAACTGTTCAATCTGTTGGAGCAACGCCCTAGGGTGAAGCCTAGGTTGCTCGGAAAGTAGAAATTTCCATAAGTTTCATACTGGTTGCAATTATTCGTTTTATACGATGGAAAAACTGTTGTTTTTATATCGTATTTTATGCTTCTGGCATAGACTTCTAAGGCACTATCTGTTCGATCTGGTGGAGCAACGCCCTAGACCGAAGCCTAGTTTGCCCGGAAGGTAGAATTGGCCATCACTTTCAAACTGGTTGCAATTATTCCTGTTATATGATGGAAACACTGTTGTATTTTTTTTGCATTTTATGGTTCGGGCGTTGACTTCAAAGGTCCTAAATATTCAATCTGTTGGAGCAACGCCGTAGGGTGAAGCCTAGGTTGCTCGGAAAGTAGAAATGACCATAGGTTTCATACTGGGTGCAATTATTCGTTTTATACGATGGAAAAACTGTTGTATTTATATTGTAGTTTATGCTTCTGGCGTTGACTTCAAAGGCACTAACTGTTCGATCTGGTGGAGCAACGCAATAGAGTGATGCCTAGGTTGCCCGGAACGTAGAATTGGCCATCAATTTCAAACTGCTTGCAATTATTCCTGTTATATGATGGAAACACTGCTGTATTTTTTTTGCATTTTATGGTTCTGGCGTTGACTTCTAAGGCCCTAATTATTCAATCTGTTGGAGCAACGCGCTAGTGTGAAGCCTAGCTTGCTCGGAAAGTAGAAATGTCCATAGGTTTCATACTGGTTGCAATTATTCGTTTTATACGATGGAAAAACTGTTGTATTTATATTGTATTTTATGCTTCTGGCGTTGACTTCTAAGGCTCTAACTGTTCGATCTGGTGGAGCAACGCAATAGAGTGATGCCTAGGTTGCGCGGAACGTAGAATTGGCCATCAATTTCAAACTGGTTGCAATTATACCTGTTATATGATGGAAACACTGCTGTATTTTTTTTGCATTTTATGGTTCGGGCGTTGACTTCTAAGGCCCTAACTATTCAATCCGTTGGAGCAACGCCCTAGGGTGAAGCCTAGGTTGCTCGGAAAGTAGAAATGACCATAAGTTTCATACTGGTTGCAATTATTCCTGTTATATGATGGAAAAACTGTTGTATTTTTATTGCATTTTATGCTTCGGGCATTGACTTCTAAGGCCCTAACTGTTCAATCTGTTGGAGCAACGCCCTGGAGTGAAGCCTAGGTTGCCCGGAACGTAGAATTGGCCATCACTTTCAAACTGGTTGCAATTATTAATGATATATAATGGAAACACTGTTGTATTTTTATTGCATCTTATGCTTCGGGCGTTGACTTCTAAGGCCATAACTGTTCAATCTGTTGGAGTAACGCCCTAGGGTGAAGCCTAGGTTGCTCGGAAAGTAGAAATGTCCATAAGTTTCATACTGGGTGCAATTAATCGTTTTATAAGATGGAAAAACTGTTGTATATATATTGTATTTTATGCTTATGGCATAGACTTCTAAGGCACTATCTGTTCGATCTGGTGGAGCAACGCCCTAGACCGAAGCCTAGGTTGCCCGGAACGTAGAATTGGCCATCACTTTCAAACTGGTTGCAATTATTCCTGTTATATGATGGAAACACTGTTGTATTTTTTTTGCATTTTATGGTTCGGGCGTTGACTTCATAGGTCCTAAATATTCAATCTGTTGGAGCAACGCCCTAGGGTGAAGCCTAGGTTGCTCGGAAAGTAGAAATGACCATAGGTTTCATACTGGGTGCAATTATTCGTTTTATACGATGGAAAAACTGTTGTATTTATATTGTAGTTTATGCTTCTGGCGTTGACTTCAAAGGCACTAACTGTTCGATCTGGTGGAGCAACGCCCTAGAGTGAAGCCTAGGTTGCCCGGAACGTTGAATTGGCTATCACTTTCAAACTGCTTGCAATTATTCCTGTTATATGATGGATACACTGTTGTATTTTTATTGCATTTTATGCTTCGGGCGTTGACTTCTAAGGCCCTAACTATTCAATCTGTTGGACCAACGCCCTAGGGTGAAGCCTAGCTTGCTCGGAAAGTAGAAATGACCATAAGTTTCATACTGGTTGCAATTATTCGTTTTATACGATGGAAAAACTGTTGTATCTATTTTGTATTTTATGCTTCTGGCGTTGACTTCTAAGGCACTAACTATTCGATCTGGTAGAGCAACGCAATAGAGTGATGCCTAGGTTGCCCGGAACGTAGAATTGGCCATCAATTTCAAACGGGTTGCAATTATACCTGTTATATGATGGAAACACTGCTGTATTTTTTTTGCATTTTATGGTTCAGGCGTTGACTTCTAAGGCCCTAACTATTCAATCCGTTGGAGCAACGACATATGGTGAAGCCTAGGTTGCTCGGAAAGTAGACATGACCATAAGTTTCATACTGGTTGCATTTATTCGTTTTATACGATGGAAAAACTGTTGTATTTATATTGTATTTTATGCTTCTGGCGTTGACTTCTAAGGCACTGACTATTCGATCTGGTGGAGCAACGCCCTAGAGTGAAGCCTGGGTTGCCCGGAACGTAGAATTGGCCATCACTTTCTAACTGGTTGCAATTATTCCTGTTATATGATGGAAACACTGTTGTATTTTTTTTGCATTTTATGGTTCGGGCGTTGACTTCAAAGGTCCTAAATATTCAATCTGTTGGAGCAACGCCGTAGGGTGAAGCCTAGGTTGCTCGGAAAGTAGAAATGACCATAGGTTTCATACTGGGTGCAATTATTCGTTTTATACGATGGAAAAACTGTTGTATTTATATTGTAGTTTATGCTTCTGGCGTTGACTTCAAAGGCACTAACTGTTCGATCTGGTGGAGCAACGCAATAGAGTGATGCCTAGGTTGCCCGGAACGTAGAATTGGCCATCAATTTAAAACTGCTTGCAATTATTCCTGTTATATGATGGAAACACTGCTGTATTTTTTTTGCATTTTATGGTTCTGGCGTTGACTTCTAAGGCCCTAACTATTCAATCTGTTGGACCAACGCCCTAGGGTGAAGCCTAGCTTGCTCGGAAAGTAGAAATGACCATAAGTTTCATACTGGTTGCAATTATTCGTTTTATACGATGGAAAAACTGTTGTATTTATATTGTATTTTATACATCTGGCGTTGACTTCTAAGTTACTAACTATTCGATCTAGTGGAGCAACGCCCTGGAGTGAAGCCTATGTTGCCCGGAACGTAGAAATGACCATCACTTTCAAACTGGTTGCAATTATTCCTGTTATATGATGGAAAAACTGTTGTATTTTTATTGCATTTTATCCTTCGGGCATTGACTTCTAAGGCCCTAACTATTCAATCTGGTGGAAGAACGGCCTAGGATGAAGCCTAGGTTGCCCGGAACGTAGAAAAAACCATAACTTTTACACTGGTAGCAATTATTCGTTTTATACTATGGAAAAACTGTTCTATTTATTTTGTATTTAATGCTTCGGGCGTTGGCTTCTAAGGCCCTAAATATTCGATCTGGTGGAGCAACGCCCTAGAGTGAAGCCTAGGTTGCCCATAACGTAGAATTGGCCATCACTGTCAAACTGGTTGCAATTATTCCTGTTATATGATGGATACACTGTTGTATTTTTATTGCATTTTATGCTTCGGGCGTTGACTTCTAAGGCCCTAATTATTCAATCTGTTGGAGCAACGCGCTAGTGTGAAGCCTAGCTTGCTCGGAAAGTAGAAATGTCCATAGGTTTCATACTGGTTGCAATTATTCGTTTTATACGATGGAAAAACTGTTGTATTTATATTGTATTTTATGCTTCTGGCGTTGACTTCTAAGGCTCTAACTATTCGATCTGGTGGAGCAACGCAATAGAGTGATGCCTAGGTTGCGCGGAACGTAGAATTGGCCATCAATTTCAAACTGGTTGCAATTATACCTGTTATATGATGGAAACACTGCTGTATTTTTTTTGCATTTTATGGTTCGGGCGCTGACTTCTAAGGCCCTAACTATTCAATCCGTTGGAGCAACGCCCTAGGGTGAAGCCTAGGTTGCTCGGAAAGTAGAAATGTCCATAAGTTTCATACTGGTTGCAATTATTCCTGTTATATGATGGAAAAACTGTTGTATTTTTATTGCATTTTATGCTTCGGGCATTGACTTCTAAGGCCCTAACTGTTCAATCTGTTGGAGCAACGCCCTGGAGTGAAGCCTAGGTTGCCCGGAACGTAGAATTGGCCATCACTTTCAAACTGGTTGCAATTATTAATGATATATAATGGAAACACTGTTGTATTTTTATTGCATCTTATGCTTCGGGCGTTGACTTCTAAGGCCATAACTGTTCAATCTGTTGGAGTAACGCCCTAGGGTGAAGCCTAGGTTGCTCGGAAAGTAGAAATGTCCATAAGTTTCATACTGGTTGCAATTATTCGTTTTATACGATGGAAAAGCTGTTGTATTTATATTGTATTTTATGCTTCTGGCGTTGACTTCTAAGGCGCTAACTATTCGATCTGGTGGAGCAACGCAATAGAGTGATGCCTAGGTTGCCCGGAACGTAGAATTGGCCGTCAATTTCAAACTGGTTGCAATTATACCTGTTATATGATGGAAACACTGCTGTATTTTTTTTGCATTTTATGCTTCGGGCGTTGACTTCTAAGGCCCTAACTATTCAATCAGTTGGAGCAACGCCCTAGGGTGAAGCCCAGCTTGCTCGGAAAGTAGAAACGACCGTAAGTTTAATACTGGTTGCAATTATTCGTTTTATACGATGGAAAAGCTGTTGCATTTATATCGTATTTTATGCTTCTGGCGTTGACTTCTTAGGCCGTAACTATTCGGTCTGGTGGAGCAACGCCCTGTAGTGAAACCTAGGTTGCCCGGAACGTTGAATTGGCCATCACATTCAAACTGGTTGCAATTATTCCTGACATATGATGGAAACACTGTTGTATTTTTTTTGCATTTTATGGTTCTGGCGTTGACTTCTAAGGCCCTAACTATTCAATCTTTTGGAGCAATGCCCTAGGGTGAAGCCTATGTTGCTCGGAAAGTAGAAATGACCATAAGTTTCATACTGGTTGCAATTATTCGTTTTATACGATGGTAAAACTGTTGTATTTATATTGTATTTTATGCTTCTGGCGTTGACTTCTAAGGCACTATCTATTCGATCTGGTGGAGCAACGCCCTAGAGCGAAGCCTAGGTTGCCCGGAACGTAGAATTGGCCATCACTCTCAAACTGGTTGCAATTATTCCTGTTATATGATGGAAACACTGTTGTATTTTTTTTGCATTTTATGGTTCGGGCGTTGATTTCTAAGGCCCTAACTATTCAATCTGTTGGAGCAACGCCCTTGGGTGAAGCCTAGCTTGCTCGGAAAGTAGAAATGACCATAAGTTACATACTGGTTGCAATTATTCGTTTTATACGATGGAAAAACTGTTGTTTTTATATTGTATTTTATGCTTCTGGCGTTCCCTTCTTAGGCCCTAACTATTCGATCTGGTGGAACAACGGCGTAGGGTGAAGCCTAGGTTGCCCGGAACGTAGAAATAACCATAACTTTTACACTGGTAGCAATTATTCGTTTTATACTATGGAAAAACTGTTCTATTTATTTTGTATTTAATGCTTCGGGCGTTGGCTTCTAATTCCCTAACTGTTTGATCTGGTGGAGCAACGCCCTAGAGTGAAACCTAGGTTGCCCGGAACGTAGAAATGACCATAACTTTCACACTGGTTGCTATTATTCGTTTTATACGATGGAAAAACTGTTATATTTATATTGTATTTTATGCTTCTGGCGTTGACTTCTTAGGCCCTAACTATTCGATCTGGTGGAACAACGCCCTAGAGTGAAGCCTAGGTTGCCTGGAACGTAGAATTGGCCATCACTTTCAAACTGGTTGCAATTATTCCTGTTATATGATGGATACACTGTTGTATTTTTATTGCATTTTATGCTTCGGGCGTTGACTTCTAAGGCCCTAACAATTCAATGTGTTGGAGCAACGCCCTAGGGTGAAGCCTAGCTTGCTCGGAAAGTAGAAATGTCCATAAGTTTTATACTGGTTGCAATTATTCGTTTTATACGATGGAAAAACTGTTGTGTTTATATCGTATTTTATGCTTCTGGCGTTGACTTCTTAGGCACTATCTGTTCGATCTGGTGGAGCAACGCCCTAGACCGAAGCCTAGGTTGCCCGGAACGTAGAATTGGCCATCACTTTCAAACTGGTTGCAATTATTCCTGTTATATGATGGAAACACTGTTGTATTTTTTTTGCATTTTATGGTTCGGGCGTTGACTTCAAAGGTCCTAAATATTCAATCTGTTGGAGCAACGCCCTAGGGTGAAGCCTAAGTTGCTCGGAAAGTAGAAATGACCATAGGTTTCATACTGGGTGCAATTATTCGTTTTATACGATGGAAAAACTGTTGTATTTATATTGTAGTTTATGCTTCTGGCGTTGACTTCAAAGGCACTAACTGTTCGATCTGGTGGAGCAACGCCCTAGAGTGAAGCCTAGGTTGCCCGGAACGTAGAATTGGCCATCACTCTCAAACTGCTTGCAATTATTCCTGTTATATGATGGATACACTGTTGTATTTTTATTGCATTTTATGGTTCGGGCGTTGACTTCTAAGGCCCTAACTATTCAATCTGTTGGAGCAACGCCCTAGGGTGAAGCCTAGGTTGCTCGGAAAGTAGAAATGACCATAAGTTTCATACTGGTTGCAATTATTCGTTTTATACGATGGAAAAACTGTTGTATTTATATTGTATTTTATGCTTCTGGCGTTGACTTCTAAGGCACTAACTATTGGATCTGGTGGAGCAACGCCCTAGAGTGAAGTCTAGGTTGCCCGGAACGTAGAATTGGCCGTCAATTTCAAACTGGTTGCAATTATACCTGTTATATGATGGAAACACTGCTGTATTTTTTTTGCATTTTATGCTTCGGGCGTTGACTTCTAAGGCCCTAACTGTTCAATCAGTTGGAGCAACGCCCTAGGGTGAAGCCCAGCTTGCTCGGAAAGTAGAAATGACCGTAAGTTTAATACTGGTTGCAATTATTCGTTTTATACGATGGAAAAGCTGTTGCATTTATATCGTATTTTATGCTTCTGGCGTTGACTTCTTAGGCCGTAACTATTCGGTCTGGTGGAGCAACGCCCTGTAGTGAAACCTAGGTTGCCCGGAACGTTGAATTGGCCATCACATTCAAACTGGTTGCAATTATTCCTGACATATGATGGAAACACTGTTGTATTTTTTTTGCATTTTATGGTTCTGGCGTTGACTTCTAAGGCCCTAACTATTCAATCTTTTGGAGCAATGCCCTAGGGTGAAGCCTAGGTTGCTCGGAAAGTAGAAATGACCATAAGTTTCATACTGGTTGCAATTATTCGTTTTATACGATGGTAAAACTGTTGTATTTATATTGTATTTTATGCTTCTGGCGTTGACTTCTAAGGCACTATCTATTCGATCTGGTGGAGCAACGCCCTAGAGCGAAGCCTAGGTTGCCCGGAACGTAGAATTGGCCATCACTCTCAAACTGGTTGCAATTATTCCTGTTATATGATGGAAACACTGTTGTATTTTTTTTGCATTTTATGGTTCGGGCGTTGATTTCTAAGGCCCTAACTATTCAATCTGTTGGAGCAACGCCCTTGGGTGAAGCCTAGCTTGCTCGGAAAGTAGAAATGACCATAAGTTACATACTGGTTGCAATTATTCGTTTTATACGATGGAAAAACTGTTGTTTTTATATTGTATTTTATGCTTCTGGCGTTCCCTTCTTAGGCCCTAACTATTCGATCTGGTGGAACAACGGCGTAGGGTGAAGCCTAGGTTGCCCGGAACGTAGAAATAACCATAACTTTTACACTGGTAGCAATTATTCGTTTTATACTATGGAAAAACTGTTCTATTTATTTTGTATTTAATGCTTCGGGCGTTGGCTTCTAATTCCCTAACTGTTTGATCTGGTGGAGCAACGCCCTAGAGTGAAACCTAGGTTGCCCGGAACGTAGAAATGACCATAACTTTCACACTGGTTGCTATTATTCGTTTTATACGATGGAAAAACTGTTATATTTATATTGTATTTTATGCTTCTGGCGTTGACTTCTTAGGCCCTAACTATTCGATCTGGTGGAACAACGCCCTGGAGTGAAACCTAGGTTGCCCGGAACGTAGAATTGGCCATCACTTTCAAACTGGTTGCAATTATTCCTGATATATGATGGAAACACTGTTGTATTTTTCTTGCATTTTATGGTTCGGGCGTTGACTTCTAAGGCCCTAACTATTCAATCTGTTGGAGCAACGCCCTAGGGTGAAGCCTAGGTTGCTCGGAAAGTAGAAATGACCATAAGTTTCATACTGGTTGCAATTATTCGTTTTATACGATGGAAAAACTGTTGTATTTATATTGTATTTTATGCTTCTGGCGTTGACTTCTAAGGCACTAACTATTGGATCTGGTGGAGCAACGCCCTAGAGTGAAGTCTAGGTTGCCCGGAACGTAGAATTGGCCATCACTTTCAAACTGGTTGCAATTATTCCTGATATACGATGGAAACACTGTTGTATTTTTTTTGCATTTTATGGTTCGGGCGTTGACTTCTAAGGCCCTAACTATTCAATCTGTTGGAGCAACGCCCTAGCGTGAAGCCTAGGTTGCTCGGATAGTAGAAATGTCCATAAGTTTCATAGTGGTTGCAATTATTCGTTTTATACGATGGAAAAACTGTTGTATTTATATTGTATTTTATGCTTCTGGCGTTGACTTCTAAGGCACTAACTATTCGATCTGGTGGAGCAACGCAATAGAGTGATGCCTAGGTTGCCCGGAACGTAGAATTGGCCATCAATTTCAAACTGGTTGCAATTATACCTGTTATATGATGGAAACACTGCTGTATTTTTTTTGCATTTTATGGTTCGGGCGTTGACTTCTAAGGCCCTAACTATTCAATCCGTTGGAGCAACGCGCTAGGGTGAAGCCTAGGTTGCTCGGAAAGTAGAAATGACCATAAGTTTCATACTGGTTGCAATTATTCGTTGTATACGACGGAAGAGCTGTTGTATTTATATTGTATTTTATGCTTCTGGCGCTGACTTCTAAGGCACTAACTATTCGATCTGGTGGAGCAACGCCCTGGAGTGAAGCCTAGGTTGCCCGGAACGTAGAATTGTCCATCAGTTTCAAACTGGTTGCAATTATTCCTGTTATATGATGGAAACACTGTTGTATTTTTATTGCATTTTATGCTTCGGGCGTTGACTTCTAAGGCCCTAACTGTTCAATCTGTTGGAGCAACGCCCTAGGGTGAAGCCTAGATTGCTCGGAAAGTAGAAATGACCATAAGTTTCATACTGGCTGCAATTATTCGTTTTATACGATGGAAGAACTGTTGTATTTATATTGTATTTTATGCTTCTGGCGTTGACTTCTAAGGCACTAACTATTCGATCTGGTGGAGCAACGCCCTAGAGTGATGTCTAGGATGACCGGAACGTAGAATTGGCCATCAATTTCAAACTGGTTGCAATTATACCTGTTATATGATGGAAATACTGCTGTATTTTTTTTGCATTTTATGGTTCGGGCGTTGACTTCTAAGGCCCTAACTATTCAATCCGTTGGAGCAACGCCCTAGGGTGAAGCCTAGGTTGCTCGGAAAGTAGAAATGACCATAAGTTTCATACTGGTTGCAATTATTCGTTTTATACGATGGAAGAACTGTTGTATTTATATTGTATTTTATGCTTCTGGCGTTGACTTCTAAGGCACTATCTATTCGATCTGGTGGAGCAACGCCCTAGAGTGAAGCCTAGGTTGCTCGAAATGTAGAAATGACCATAACTTTCACACTGGTTGCTATCATTCGTTTTATATGATGGAAAAGCTGTTGTATTTATATCGTATTTTATGCTTCTGGCGTTGACTTCTTAGGCCGTAACTATTCGGTCTGGTGGAGCAACGCCCTGGAGTGAAACCTAGGCTGCCCGGAACGTAGAATTGGCCATCACTTTCAAACTGGTTGCAATTATTCCTGATATATGATGGAAACACTGTTGTATTTTTTTTGCATTTTATGGTTCGGGCGTTGACTTCTAAGGCCCTAACTATTCAATCTGTTGGAGCAACGCCCTAGGGTGAAGCCTAGGTTGCACGCAAAGTAGAAAGATCCATAAGTTTCATACAGGTTGCAATTATTCGTTTTATACGATGGAAAAACTGTTGTATTTATATTGTATTTTATGCTTCTGGCGTTCCCTTCTTAGGCCCTAACTATTCGATCTGGTGGAACTACGGCCTAGGGTGAAGACTAGGTTGCCCGGAACATAGAAATAAGCATAACTTTTACACTGGCCGCAATTATTCGTTTTATACTATGGAAAAACTGTTCTATTTATTTTGTATTTAATGCTTCGGGCGTTGGCTTCTAAGGCCCTAACTGTTTGATCTGGTGGAGCAACGCCCTAGAGTGAAACCTAGGTTGCCCGGAACGTAGAAATGACCATAACTTTCACACTGGTTGCTATTATTCGTTTTATACGATGGAAAAACTGTTATATTTATATTGTATTTTATGCTTCTGGCGTTGACTTCTTAGGCGCTAACTAGTCGATCAGGTGGAACAACGCCCTAGAGTGAAGCCTAGGTTGCCTGGAACGTAGAATTGGCCATCACTTTCAAACTGGTTGCAATTATTCCTGATATATGATGGAAACACTGTTGTATTTTTTTTGCTTTTTATGGTTCGGGTGTTGACTTCTAAGGCCCTAACTATTCAATCTGTTGGAGCAACGCCCTAGGGTGAAGCCTAGGTTGCTCGGAAAGTAGAAATGACCATAAGTATCATACTGGTTGCAATTATTCGTTTTATAGGATGGAAAAACTGTTGTATTTATATTGTATTTTATGCTTCTGGCGTTGACTTCTAAAGCACTATCTATTCGATCTGGTGGAGCGACGCCCTAGAGCGAAGCCTAGGTTGCCCGGAACGTAGAATTGGCCATCACTTTCATACTGGTTGCAATTATTCCTGTTATATGATGGAAACACTGTTGTATTTATTTTGCATTTTATGGTTCGGGCGTTGACTTCTAAGGCCCTATCTATTCAATCTGTTGGAGCAACGCCCTAGGCTGAAGCCTAGCTTGCTCGGAAAGTAGAAATGACCATAAGTTTCATACTGGTTGCAATTACTCGTTTTATACGATGGAAAAACTGTTGTATTTATATTGTATTTTATGCTTCTGGCGTTGACTTCTAAGGCACTAACTATTCGATCTGGTGGAGCAACGCCCTAGGGTGAAGACTAGCTTGCTCGGAAAGTAGAAATGACCATAGGTTTCATACTGGTTGCAATTATTCGTTTAATAGGATGGAAAAGCTGTTGTGTTTTTTTTGCATTTTATGTTTCGGGTGTTGACTTCTAAGGCCCTAACTATTCAATCCGTTGGAGCAACGCCCTAGGGTGACGCCTAGCTTGCTGGGAAAGTAGAAATGACCATAAGTTTCATACTGGTTGCAATTATTCGTTTTATACGATGGAAAAGCTGTTGTATTTATATCGTATTTTATGCTTCTGGCGTTGACTTCTTAGGCGGTAACTATTCGGTCTGGTGGAGCGACGCCCTGGAGTGAAACCTAGGTTGCCCGGAACGTAGAATTGGCCATCACTTTCAAACTGGTTGCAATTATTCCTGATATATGATGGAAACACTGTTGTATTTTTTTTGCATTTTATGGTTCGGGCGTTGACTTCTAAGGCCCTATCTATTCAATCTGTTGGAGCAACGCCCTAGGGTGAAGCCTAGGTTGCTCGGAAAGTAGAAAGATCCATAAGTTTCATACAGGTTGCAATTATTCGTTTTATACGATGGAAAAACTGTTGTATTTATATTGTATTTTATGCTTCTGGCGTTGACTTCTAAGGCACTAACTATTCGATCTGGTGGAGCAACGCAATAGAGTGATGCCTAGGTTGCCCGGAACGTAGAATTGGCCATCAATTTCAAACTCGTTGCAATTATACCTGTTATATGGTGGAAACACTGCTGTATTTTTTTTGCATTTTATGGATCGGGCGTTGACTTCTAAGGACCTAACTATTCCATCCGTTGGAGCAACGCCCTAGGGTGAAGCCTAGGTTGCTCGGAAAGTAGAAATGACCATAAGTTTCATACTGGTTGCAATTATTCGTTTTATACGATGGAAAAACGGTTGTATTTATATTGTATTTTATGCTTCTGGCGTTGACTTCTAAGGCACTATCTATTCGATCTGGTGAAGCAAGGCCCTAGAGCGAAGCCTAGGTTGCCAGGGACGTAGAATTGGCCATCACTTTCAAACTGGTTGCAATTATTCCTGTTATATGATGGAAACACTGTTGTATTTTTTTTGCATTTTATGGTTCGGGCGTTGACCTCTAAGGCCCTAACTATTCAATCTGTTGGAGCAACGCCCTAGGGTGAAGCCTAGGTTGCCCGGAAAGTAGAAATGACGTTAACCTTCATACTGGTTGCAATTATACGTTTTATACGATGGAAAAACTGTTGTATTTATATTGTATTTTATACATCTGGCGCTGACTTCTAAGGTACTAACTATTCGATCTAGTGGAGCAACGCCCTAGAGTGAAGCCTATGTTGCACGGAACGTAGAAATGACCATCACTTTCAAACTGGTTGCAATTATTCCAGTTATATGATGGAAAAACTGTTGTATTTTTGTTGCATTTTATGCTTCGGGCATTGACTTCTAAGGCCCTAACTATTCAATCTGTTGGAGCAACGCCCTAGGGTGAAGCCTAGGTTGCCCGGAAAGTAGAAATGTCCATAAGTTTCATACTGGTTGGAATTATTCTTTTATACGATGGAAAAACTGTTGTATTTATATTGTATTTTATGCTTCTGGCGTTGACTTCTAAGGCACTAGCGATTCGATCTGGTGGAGCAACGCAATAGAGTGATGCCTAGGTTGCACGGAACGTAGAATTGGCCATCAATTTCAAACTGGTTGCAATTATACCTGTTATATGATGGAAACACTGCTGTATTTTTTTTGCATTTTATGGTTCGGGCGTTGACTTCTAAGGCCCTAACTATTCAATCTGTTGGAGCAACGCCCTAGGGTGTAGCCTAGTTTGCCCGGAACGTTGAAATAATCATAACTCTTACACTGGTAGCAATTATTCGTTTTATACTATGGAAAAGCTGTTGTATTTATATTGTATTTTATGCTTCTGGCGTTGACTTCTAAGGCACTATCTATTCGATCTGGTGAAGCAAGGCCCTAGAGCGAAGCCTAGGTTGCCCGGGACGTAGAATTGGCCATCACTTTCAAACTGGTTGCAATTATTCCTGTTATATGATGGAAACACTGTTGTATTTTTTTTGCATTTTATGGTTCGGGCGTTGACTTCTAAGGCCCTAACTATTCAATCTGTTGGAGCAACGCCCTAGGGTGAAGCCTAGATGGCTCGGAAAGTAGAAATGACCATAAGTTTCATACTGGCTGCAATTATTCGTTTTATACGACGGAAGAACTGTTGTATTTATATTGTATTTTATGCTTCTGGCGTTGACTTCTAAGGCACTAACTATTCGATCTGGTGGAACAACGGCCTAGAGTGAAGCGTAGGTTGCCAGGAACGTAGAAATAACCATAACTTTTACACTGGTAGCAATTATTCGTTTTATACTATGGAAAAACTGTTCTATTTATTTTGTATTTAATGCTTCGGGCGTTGGCTTCTAATTCCCTAACTGTTTGATCTGGTGGAGCAACGCCCTAGAGTGAAACCTAGGTTGCCCGGAACGTAGAAATGACCATAACTTTCACACTGGTTGCTATTATTCGTTTTATACGATGGAAAAACTGTTATATTTATATTGTATTTTATGCTTCTGGCGTTGACTTCTTAGGCACTATCTGTTCGATCTGGTGGAGCAACGCCCTAGACCGAAGCCTAGGTTGCCCGGAACGTAGAATTGGCCATCACTTTCTAACTGGTTGCAATTATTCCTGTTATATGATGGATACACTGTTGTATTTTTATTGCATTTTATGCTTCGGGCGTTGACTTCTAAGGCCCTAACTATTCAATCCGTTGGAGCAACGCCCTAGGGTGAAGCCTAGGTTGCTCGGAAAGTAGAAATGACCATAAGTTTCATACTGGTTGCAATTATTCGTTTTATACGATGGAAAAACTGTTGTATTTATATTGTATTTTATACATCTGGCGTTGACTTCTAAGGTACTAACTATTCGATCTAGTGGAGCAACGCCCTAGAGTGAAGCCTATGTTGCCCGGAACGTAGAAATGACCATCACTTTCAAACTGGTTGCAATTATTCCTGTTATATGATGGAAAAACTGTTGCATTTTTTTTGCATTTTATGTTTCGGGCGTTGACTTCTAAGGCCCTAACTGTTCAATCTGTTGGAGCAACGCCCTAGGGTGAAGCCTAGGTTGCTCGGAAAGTAGAAATGTCCATAAGTTTCAAACTGGTTGCAATTATTCGTTTTATACGATCGAAAAACTGTTGTATTTATATTGTATTTTAAGCTTCTGGCGTTGACTTCTAAGGCCCTAACTATTCAATCCGTTGGAGCAACGCCCTAGGGTGGATCCTAGGTTGCCCGGAACGTAGAATTGGCCATCAATTTCAAACTGGTTGCAATTATACCTGTTATATGATGGAAACACTGCTGTATTTTTTTTGCATTTTATGGTTCTGGCGTGGACTTCTAAGGACCTAACTATTCAATCCGTTGGAGCAACGCCCTAGGGTGAAGCCTAGGTTGCTCGGAAAGTAGAAATAACCATAAGTTTCATACTGGTTGCAATTATTCGTTTTATACGATGGAAAAACTGTTGTATTTATATTGTATTTTATACATCTGGCGTTGACTTCTAAGGTACTAACCATTCGATCTAGTGGAGCAACGCCCTAGAGTGAAGCCTATGTTACCCGGAACGTAGAAATGACCATCACTTTCAAACTGGTTGCAATTATTCCTGTTACATGATGGAAAAACTGTTGTATTTTTATTGCATTTTATCCTTCGGGCATTGACTTCTAAGGCCCTAACTATTCAATCTGGTGGAAGAACGGCCTAGGGTGAAGCCTAGGTTGCCCGGAACGTAGAAAAAACCATAACTTTTACACTGGTAGCAATTATTCGTTTTATACTATGGAAAAACTGATCTATTTATTTTGTATTTAATGCTTCGGGCGTTGGCTTCTAAGGCCCTAAATATTCGATCTGGTGGAGCAACGCCGTAGAGTGAAGCCTAGGTTGCCCATAACGTAGAATTGGCCATCACTGTCAAACTGGTTGCAATTATTCCTGTTATATGATGGATACACTGTTGTATTTTTATTGCATTTTAATCTTCGGGCGTTGACTTCTAAGGCCCTAATTATTCAATCTGTTGGAGCAACGCGCTAGTGTGAAGCCTAGCTTGCTCGGAAAGTAGAAATGTCCATAGGTTTCATACTGGTTGCAATTATTCGTTTTTTACGATGGAAAAACTGTTGTATTTATATTGTATTTTATGCTTCTGGCGTTGACTTCTAAGGCTCTAACTATTCGATCTGGTGGAGCAACGCAATAGAGTGATGCCTAGGTTGCGCGGAACGTAGAATTGGCCATCAATTTCAAACTGGTTGCAATTATACCTGTTATATGATGGAAACACTGCTGTATTTTTTTTGCATTTTATGGTTCGGGCGTTGACTTCTAAGGCCCTAACTATTCAATCCGTTGGAGCAACGCCCTAGGGTGAAGCCTAGGTTGCTCGGAAAGTAGAAATGACCATAAGTTTCATACTGGTTGCTATTATTCCTGTTATATGATGGAAAAACTGTTGTATTTTTATTGCATTTTATGCATCGGGCATTGACTTCTAAGGCCCTAACTGTTCAATCTGTTGGAGCAACGCACTGGAGTGAAGCCTAGGTTGCCCGGAACGTAGAATTGGCCATCACTTTCAAACTGGTTGCAATTATTAATGATATATAATGGAAACACTGTTGTATTATTATTGCATCTTATGCTTCGGGCGTTGACTTCTAAGGCCATAACTGTTCAATCTGTTGGACCAACGCCCTAGGGTGAAGCCTAGCTTGCTCGGAAAGTAGAAATGACCATAAGTTTCATACTGGTTGCAATTATTCGTTTTATACGATGGAAAAGCTGTTGTATTTTTTTTGCATTTTATGTTTCGGGTGTTGACTTCTAAGGCCCTAACTATTCAATCCGTTGGAGCAACGTCCTAGGGTGGATCCTCGGTTGCCCGGAACGTCGAATTGGCCATCAATTTCAAACTGGTTGCAATTATACCTGTTATATGATGGAAACACTGCTGTATTTTTTTTGCATTTTATGGTTCTGGCGTTGACTTCTAAGGCCCTAACTATTCAATCCGTTGGAGCAACGCCCTAGGGTGAAGCCTACGTTGCTCGGAAAGTAGAAATGACCATAAGTTTCATACTGGTTGCAATTATTCGTTTTATACGATGGAAAAACTGTTGTATTTATATTGTATTTTATACATCTGGCGTTGACTTCTAAGGTACTAACTATTCGATCTAGTGGAGCAACGCCCTAGAGTGAAGCCTATGTTGCCCGGAACGTAGAAATGACCATCACTTTCAAACTGGTTGCAATTATTCCTGTTATATGATGGAAAAACTGTTGTATTTTTATTGCATTTTATCCTTCGGGCATTGACTTCTAAGGCCCTAACTATTCAATCTGGTGGAAGAACGGCCTAGGGTGAAGCCTAGGTTGCCCGGAACGTAGAAAAAACCATAACTTTTACACTGGTAGCAATTATTCGTTTTATACTATGGAAAAACTGTTCTATTTATTTTGTATTTAATGCATCGGGCGTTGGCTTCTAAGGCCCTAAATATTCGATCTGGTGGAGCAACGCCCTAGAGTGAAGCCTAGGTTGCCCATGACGTAGAATTGGCCATCACTGTCAAACTGGTTGCAATTATTCCTGTTATATGATGGATACACTGTTGTATTTTTATTGCATTTTAAGCTTCGGGCGTTGACTTCTAAGGCCCTAATTATTCAATCTGTTGGAGCAAGGCGCTAGTGTGAAGCCTAGCTTGCTCGGAAAGTAGAAATGTCCATAGGTTTCATACTGGTTGCAATTATTCGTTTTTTACGATGGAAAAACTGTTGTATTTATATTGTATTTTATGCTTCTGGCGTTGACTTCTAAGGCTCTAACTATTCGATCTGGTGGAGCAACGCAATAGAGTGATGCCTAGGTTGCGCGGGACGTAGAATTGGCCATCAATTTCAAACTGGTTGCAATTATACCTGTTATATGATGGAAACACTGCTGTATTTTTTTTGCATTTTATGGTTCGGGCGTTGACTTCTAAGGCCCTAACTATTCAATCCGTTGGAGCAACGCCCTAGGGTGAAGCCTAGGTTGCTCGGAAAGTAGAAATGACCATAAGTTTCATACTGGTTGCAATTATTCGTTTTATACGATGGAAAAGCTGTTGTATTTATATCGTATTTTATGCTTCTGGCGTTGACTTCTTAGGCCGTAACTATTCGGTCTGGTTAAGCAACGCCCTGGAGTGAAACCTAGGTTGCCCGGAACGGAGAATTGATCATCACGTTCAAACTGGTTGCAATTATTCCTGATATATGATGGAAACACTGTTGTATTTTTATTGCATTTTAAGCTTCGGGCGTTGACTTCTAAGGCCCTAATTATTCAATCTGTTGGAGCAACGCGCTAGTGTGAAGCCTAGCTTGCTCGGAAAGTAGAAATGTCCATAGGTTTCATACTGGTTGCAATTATTCGTTTTTTACGATGGAAAAACTGTTGTATTTATATTGTATTTTATGCTTCTGGCGTTGACTTCTAAGGCTCTAACTATTCGATCTGGTGGAGCAACGCCCTAGAGTGAAGCCCAGGTTGCCCATAACGTAGAATTGGCCATCACTGTCAAACTGGTTGCAATTATTCCTGTTATATGATGGATACACTGTTGTATTTTTATTGCATTTTAAGCTTCGGGCGTTGACTTCTAAGGCCCTAATTATTCAATCTGTTGGAGCAACGAGCTAGTGTGAAGCCTAGCTTGCTCGGAAAGTAGAAATGTCCATAGGTTTCATACTGGTTGCAATTATTCGTTTTTTACGATGGAAAAACTGTTGTATTTATATTGTATTTTATGCTTCTGGCGTTGACTTCTAAGGCTCTAACTATTCGATCTGGTGGAGCAACGCAATAGAGTGATGCCTAGGTTGCGCGGAACGTAGAATTGGCCATCAATTTCAAACTGGTTGCAATTATACCTGTTATATGATGGAAACACTGCTGTATTTTTTTTGCATTTTATGGTTCGGGCGTTGACTTCTAAGGCCCTAACTATTCAATCCGTTGGAGCAACGCCCTAGGGTGAAGCCTAGGTTGCTCGGAAAGTAGAAATGACCATTAGTTTCATACTGGTTGCTATTATTCCTGTTATATGATGGAAAAACTGTTGTATTTTTATTGCATTTTATGCTTCGGGCATTGACTTCTAAGGCCCTAACTGTTCAATCTGTTGGAGCAACGCCCTGGAGTGAAGCCTAAGTTGCCCGGAACGTAGAATTGGCCATCACTTTCAAACTGGTTGCAATTATTAATGATATATAATGGAAACACTGTTGTATTTTTATTGCATCTTATGCTTCGGGCGTTGACTTCTAAGGCCATAACTGTTCAATCTGTTGGACCAACGCCCTAGGGTGAAGCCTAGCTTGCTCGGAAATTAGAAATGACCATAAGTTTCATACTGGTTGCAATTATTCGTTTTATACGATGGAAAAACTGTTGTATCTATATTGTATTTTATGCTTCTGGCGTTGACTTCTAAGGCACTAACTATTCGATCTGGTGGAGCAACGCAATAGAGTGATGCCTAGGTTGCCCGGAACGTAGAATTGGGCATCAATTTCAAACTGGTTGCAATTATACCTGTTATATGATGGAAACACTGCTGTATTTTTTTTGCATTTTATGTTTCGGGTGGTGACTTCTAAGGCCCTAACTATTCAATCCGTTGGAGCAACGCCCTAGGGTGATGCCTAGCTTGCTCGGAAAGTAGAATTGACCATAAGTTTCATACTGGTTGCAATTATTCGTTTTATACGATGGAAAAGCTGTTGTATTTATATCGTATTTTATGCTTCTGGCGTTGACTTCTTAGGCCGTAACTATTCGGTCTGGTTAAGCAACGCCCTGGAGTGAAACCTAGGTTGCCCGGAACGTAGAATTGATCATCACTTTCAAACTGGTTGCAATTATTCCTGATATATGATGGAAACACTGTTGTATTTTTTTTTGCATTTTATGGTTCGGGCGTTGACTTCTAAGGCCCTAACTATTCAATCTGTTGGAGCAACGCCCTAGGGTGAAGCCTAGGTTGCTCGGAAAGTAGAAATGACCATAAGTTTCATACTGGTTGCAATTATTCGTTTTATACGATGGAAAAACTGTTGTATTTATATTGTATTTTATGCTTCTGGCGTTGACTTCTAAGGCACTAACTATTCGATCTGGTGGAGCAACGCCCTAGGGTGAAGCCTAGCTTGCTCGGAAAGTAGAAATGACCATAAGTTTCATACTGGTTGCAATTATTCGTTTTATACGATGGAAAAGCTGTTGTATTTTTTTTGCATTTTATGTTTCGGGTGTTGACTTCTAAGGCCCTAACTATTCAATCCGTTGGAGCAACGTCCTAGGGTGGATCCTAGGTTGCCCGGAACGTAGAATTGGCCATCAATTTCAAACTGGTTGCAATTATACCTGTTATATGATGGAAACACTGCTGTATTTTTTTTGCATTTTATGGTTCGGGCGTTGACTTCTAAGGCCCTAACTATTCAATCCGTTGGAGCAACGCCCTAGGGTGAAGCCTAGGTTGCTCGGAAAGTAGAAATGACCATTAGTTTCATACTGGTTGCTATTATTCCTGATATATGATGGAAAAACTGTTGTATTTATATTGTATTTTATGCTTCTGGCGTTGACTTCTAAGGCTCTAACTATTCGATCTGGTGGAGCAACGCCCTAGAGTGAAGCCTAGGTTGCCCATAACGTAGAATTGGCCATCACTGTCAAACTGGTTGCAATTATTCCTGTTATATGATGGATACACTGTTGTATTCTTATTGCATTTTAAGCTTCGGGCGTTGACTTCTAAGGCCCTAATTATTCAATCTGTTGGAGCAACGCGCTAGTGTGAAGCCTAGCTTGCTCGGAAAGTAGAAATGTCCATAGGTTTCATACTGGTTGCAATTATTCGTTTTTTACGATGGAAAAACTGTTGTATTTATATTGTATTTTATGCTTCTGGCGTTGACTTCTAAGGCTCTAACTATTCGATCTGGTGGAGCAACGCAATAGAGTGATGCCTAGGTTGCGCGGAACGTAGAATTGGCCATCAATTTCAAACTGGTTGCAATTATACCTGTTATATGATGGAAACACTGCTGTATTTTTTTTGCATTTTATGGTTCGGGCGTTGACTTCTAAGGCCCTAACTATTCAATCCGTTGGAGCAACGCCCTAGGGTGAAGCCTAGGTTGCTCGGAAAGTAGAAATGACCATTAGTTTCATACTGGTTGCTATTATTCCTGTTATATGATGGAAAAACTGTTGTATTTTTATTGCATTTTATGCTTCGGGCATTGACTTCTAAGGCCCTAACTGTTCAATCTGTTGGAGCAACGCCCTGGAGTGAAGCCTAAGTTGCCCGGAACGTAGAATTGGCCATCACTTTCAAACTGGTTGCAATTATTAATGATATATAATGGAAACACTGTTGTATTTTTATTGCATCTTATGCTTCGGGCGTTGACTTCTAAGGCCATAACTGTTCAATCTGTTGGACCAACGCCCTAGGGTGAAGCCTAGCTTGCTCGGAAAGTAGAAATGACCATAAGTTTCATACTGGTTGCAATTATTCGTTTTATACGATGGAAAAACTGTTGTATCTATATTGTATTTTATGCTTCTGGCGTTGACTTCTAAGGCACTAACTATTCGATCTGGTGGAGCAACGCAATAGAGTGATGCCTAGGTTGCCCGGAACGTAGAATTGGGCATCAATTTCAAACTGGTTGCAATTATACCTGTTATATGATGGAAACACTGCTGTATTTTTTTTGCATTTTATGTTTCGGGTGGTGACTTCTAAGGCCCTAACTATTCAATCCGTTGGAGCAACGCCCTAGGGTGATGCCTAGCTTGCTCGGAAAGTAGAATTGACCATAAGTTTCATACTGGTTGCAATTATTCGTTTTATACGATGGAAAAGCTGTTGTATTTATATCGTATTTTATGCTTCTGGCGTTGACTTCTTAGGCCGTAACTATTCGGTCTGGTTAAGCAACGCCCTGGAGTGAAACCTAGGTTGCCCGGAACGTAGAATTGATCATCACTTTCAAACTGGTTGCAATTATTCCTGATATATGATGGAAACACTGTTGTATTTTTTTTTGCATTTTATGGTTCGGGCGTTGACTTCTAAGGCCCTAACTATTCAATCTGTTGGAGCAACGCCCTAGGGTGAAGCCTAGGTTGCTCGGAAAGTAGAAATGACCATAAGTTTCATACTGGTTGCAATTATTCGTTTTATACGATGGAAAAACTGTTGTATTTATATTGTATTTTATGCTTCTGGCGTTGACTTCTAAGGCACTAACTATTCGATCTGGTGGAGCAACGCCCTAGGGTGAAGCCTAGCTTGCTCGGAAAGTAGAAATGACCATAAGTTTCATACTGGTTGCAATTATTCGTTTTATACGATGGAAAAGCTGTTGTATTTTTTTTGCATTTTATGTTTCGGGTGTTGACTTCTAAGGCCCTAACTATTCAATCCGTTGGAGCAACGTCCTAGGGTGGATCCTAGGTTGCCCGGAACGTAGAATTGGCCATCAATTTCAAACTGGTTGCAATTATACCTGTTATATGATGGAAACACTGCTGTATTTTTTTTGCATTTTATGGTTCGGGCGTTGACTTCTAAGGCCCTAACTATTCAATCCGTTGGAGCAACGCCCTAGGGTGAAGCCTAGGTTGCTCGGAAAGTAGAAATGACCATTAGTTTCATACTGGTTGCTATTATTCCTGTTATATGATGGAAAAACTGTTGTATTTATATTGTATTTTATGCTTCTGGCGTTGACTTCTAAGGCTCTAACTATTCGATCTGGTGGAGCAACGCCCTAGAGTGAAGCCTAGGTTGCCCATAACGTAGAATTGGCCATCACTGTCAAACTGGTTGCAATTATTCCTGTTATATGATGGATACACTGTTGTATTTTTATTGCATTTTAAGCTTCGGGCGTTGACTTCTAAGGCCCTAATTATTCAATCTGTTGGAGCAACGCGCTAGTGTGAAGCCTAGCTTGCTCGGAAAGTAGAAATGTCCATAGGTTTCATACTGGTTGCAATTATTCGTTTTTTACGATGGAAAAACTGTTGTATTTATATTGTATTTTATGCTTCTGGCGTTGACTTCTAAGGCTCTAACTATTCGATCTGGTGGAGCAACGCAATAGAGTGATGCCTAGGTTGCGCGGAACGTAGAATTGGCCATCAATTACAAACTGGTTGCAATTATACCTGTTATATGATGGAAACACTGCTGTATTTTTTTTGCATTTTATGGTTCGGGCGTTGACTTCTAAGGCCCTAACTATTCAATCTGGTGGAAGAACGGCCTAGGGTGAAGCCTAGGTTGCCCGGAACGTAGAAAAAACCATAACTTTTACACTGGTAGCAATTATTCGTTTTATACTATGGAAAAACTGTTCTATTTATTTTGTATTTAATGCTTCGGGCGTAGGCTTCTAAGGCCCTAAATATTCGATCTGGTGGAGCAACGCCCTAGAGTGAAGCCTAGGTTGCCCATGACGTAGAATTGGCCATCACTGTCAAACTGGTTGCAATTATTCCTGTTATATGATGGATACACTGTTGTATTTTTATTGCATTTTAAGCTTCGGGCGTTGACTTCTAAGGCCCTAATTATTCAATCTGTTGGAGCAAGGCGCTAGTGTGAAGCCTAGCTTGCTCGGAAAGTAGAAATGTCCATAGGCTTCATACTGGTTGCAATTATTCGTTTTTTACGATGGAGAAACTGTTGTATTTATATTGTATTTTATGCTTCTGGCGTTGACTTCTAAGGCTCTAACTATTCGATCTGGTGGAGCAACGCAATAGAGTGATGCCTAGGTTGCGCGGAACGTAGAATTGGCCATCAATTTCAAACTGGTTGCAATTATACCTGTTATATGATGGAAACACTGCTGTATTTTTTTTGCATTTTATGGTTCGGGCGTTGACTTCTAAGGCCCTAACTATTCAATCCGTTGGAGCAACGCCCTAGGGTGAAGCCTAGGTTGCTCGGAAAGTAGAAATGACCATTAGTTTCATACTGGTTGCTATTATTCCTGTTATATGATGGAAAAACTGTTGTATTTTTATTGCATTTTATGCTTCGGGCATTGACTTCTAAGGCCCTAACTGTTCAATCTGTTGGAGCAACGCCCTGGAGTGAAGCCTAAGTTGCCCGGAACGTAGAATTGGCCATCACTTTCAAACTGGTTGCAATTATTAATGATATATAATGGAAACACTGTTGTATTTTTATTGCATCTTATGCTTCGGGCGTTGACTTCTAAGGCCATAACTGTTCAATCTGTTGGACCAACGCCCTAGGGTGAAGCCTAGCTTGCTCGGAAAGTAGAAATGACCATAAGTTTCATACTGGTTGCAATTATTCGTTTTATACGATGGAAAAACTGTTGTATCTATATTGTATTTTATGCTTCTGGCGTTGACTTCTAAGGCACTAACTATTCGATCTGGTGGAGCAACGCAATAGAGTGATGCCTAGGTTGCCCGGAACGTTGAATTGGGCATCAATTTCAAACTGGTTGCAATTATACCTGTTATATGATGGAAACACTGCTGTATTTTTTTTGCATTTTATGTTTCGGGTGGTGACTTCTAAGGCCCTAACTATTCAATCCGTTGGAGCAACGCCCTAGGGTGATGCCTAGCTTGCTCGGAAAGTAGAATTGACCATAAGTTTCATACTGGTTGCAATTATTCGTTTTATACGATGGAAAAGCTGTTGTATTTATATCGTATTTTATGCTTCTGGCGTTGACTTCTTGGGCCGTAACTATTCGGACTGGTTAAGCAACGCCCTGGAGTGAAACCTAGGTTGCCCGGAACGTAGAATTGATCATCACTTTCAAACTGGTTGCAATTATTCCTGATATATGATGGAAACACTGTTGTATTTTTTTTTGCATTTTATGGTTCGGGCGTTGACTTCTAAGGCCCTAACTATTCAATCTGTTGGAGCAACGCCCTAGGGTGAAGCCTAGGTTGCTCGGAAAGTAGAAATGACCATAAGTTTCATACTGGTTGCAATTATTCGTTTTATACGATGGAAAAACTGTTGTATTTATATTGTATTTTATGCTTCTGGCGTTGACTTCTAAGGCACTAACTATTCGATCTGGTGGAGCAACGCCCTAGGGTGAAGCCTAGCTTGCTCGGAAAGTAGAAATGACCATAAGTTTCATACTGGTTGCAATTATTCGTTTTATACGATGGAAAAGCTGTTGTATTTTTTTTGCATTTTATGTTTCGGGTGTTGACTTCTAAGGCCCTAACTATTCAATCCGTTGGAGCAACGTCCTAGGGTGGATCCTAGGTTGCCCGGAACGTAGAATTGGCCATCAATTTCAAACTGGTTGCAATTATACCTGTTATATGATGGAAACACTGCTGTATTTTTTTTGCATTTTATGGTTCTGGCGTTGACTTCTAAGGCCCTAACTATTCAATCCGTTGGAGCAACGCCCTAGGGTGAAGCCTAGGTTGCCCGGAAAGTAGAAATGACCATAAGTTTCATACTGGTTGCAACTATTCGTTTTATACGATGGAAAAACTGTTGTATTTATATTGTATTTTATACATCTGGCGTTGACTTCTAAGGTACTAACTATTCGATCTAGTGGAGCAACGCCCTAGAGTGAAGCCTATGTTGCCCGGAACGTAGAAATGACCATCACTTTCAAACTGGTTGCAATTATTCCTGTTATATGATGGAAAAACTGTTGTATTTTTATTGCATTTTATCCTTCGGGCATTGACTTCTAAGGCCCTAACTATTCAATCTGGTGGAAGAACGGCCTAGGGTGAAGCCTAGGTTGCCCGGAACGTAGAAAAAACCATAACTTTTACACTGGTAGCAATTATTCGTTTTATACTATGGAAAAACTGTTCTATTTATTTTGTATTTAATGCTTCGGGCGTTGGCTTCTAAGGCCCTAAATATTCGATCTGGTGGAGCAACGCCCTAGAGTGAAGCCTAGGTTGCCCATGACGTAGAATCGGCCATCACTGTCAAACTGGTTGCAATTATTCCTGATATATGATGGAAACACTGTTGTATTTTTTTTGCATTTTATGGTTCGGGCGTTGACTTCTAAGGCCCTAACTATTCAATCTGTTGGAGCAACGCCCTAGGGTGAAGCCTAGCTTGCTCGGAAAGTAGAAATGACCATAAGTTTCATACTGGTTGCGATTATTCGTTTTATACGATGGAAAAGCTGTTGTATTTATATCGTATTTTATGCTTCTGGCGTTGACTTCTTAGGCCGTAACTATTCGGTTTGGTGGAGCAACGCCCTGGAGTGAAACCTAGGTTGCCCGGAACGTAGAATTGGCCATCACTTTCAAACTGGTTGCAATTATTCCTGATATATGATGGAAACACTGTTGTATTTTTTTTGCATTTTATGGTTCGGGCGTTGACTTCTAAGGCCCTAACTATTCTATCTGTTGGAGCAACACCCTAGCGTGAAGCCTAGGTTTCTCGGATAGTAGAAATGTCCATAAGTTTCATAGTGGTTGCAATTATTCGTTTTATACGATGGAAAAACTGTTGTATTTATATTGTATTTTATGCTTCTGGCGTTGACTTCTAAGGTACTAACTATTCGATCTGGTGGAGCAACGCAATAGAGTGATGCCTAGGTTGCCCGGAACGTAGAATTGGCCATCAATTTCAAACTGGTTGCAATTATACCTGTTATATAATGGAAACACTGCTGTATTTTTTTTGCATTTTATGGTTCGGGCGTTGACTTCTAAGGCCCTAACTATTCAATCCGTTGGAGCAACGCGCTAGGGTGAAGCCTAGGTTGCTCGGAAAGTAGAAATGACCATAAGTTTCATACTGGTTGCAATTATTCGTTGTATACGATGGAAAAGCTGTTGTATTTATATTGTATTTTATGCTTCTGGCGCTGACTTCTAAGGCACTAACTATTCGATCTGGTGGATCAACGCCCTAGAGTGAAGCCCAGGTTGCCCGGAACGTAGAATTGTCCATCACTTTCAAACTGGTTGCAATTATTCCTGTTATATGATGGAAACACTGTTGTATTTTTATTGCATTTTATGCTTCGGGCGTTGACTTCTAAGGCCCTAACTGTTCAATCTGTTGGAGCAACGCCCTAGGGTGAAGCCTAGGTTGCTCGGAAAGTAGAAATGACCATAAGTTTCATACTGGTTGCAATTATTCGTTTTATACGATGGAAAAGCTGTTGTATTTATATTGTATTTTATGCTTCTGGCGTTGACTTCTAAGGCACTAACTATTCGATCTGGTGGAGCAACGCCCTAGGGTGAAGCCTAGCTTGCTCGGAAAGTAGAAATGACAATAAGTTTCATACTGGTTGCAATTATTCGTTTTATACGATGGAAAAGCTGTTGTATTTTTTTTGCATTTTATGTTTCGGGTGTTGACTTCTAAGGCCCTAACTATTCAATCCGTTGGAGCAACGCCCTAGGGTGGTGCCTAGCTTGCTCGGAAAGTAGAAATGACCATAAGTTTCATACTGGTTGCAATTATTCGTTTTATACGATGGAAAAGCTGTTGTATTTATATCGTATTTTATGCTTCTGGCGTTGACTTCTTAGGCCGTAACTATTCGGTCTGGTGGAGCAACGCCCTGGAGTGAAACCTAGGTTGCCCGGAACGTAGAATTGGCCATCACTTTCAAACTGGTTGCAATTATTCCTGATATATGATGGAAACACTGTTGTATTTTTTTTGCATTTTATGGTTCGGGCGTTGACTTCTAAGGCCCTAACTATTCAATCTGTTGGAGCAACGCCCTAGGGTGAAGCCTAGCTTGCTCGGAAAGTAGAAATGACCATAAGTTTCATACTGGTTGCGATTATTCGTTTTATACGATGGAAAAGCTGTTGTATTTATATCGTATTTTATGCTTCTGGCGTTGACTTCTTAGGCCGTAACTATTCGGTTTGGTGGAGCAACGCCCTGGAGTGAAACCTAGGTTGCCCGGAACGTAGAATTGGCCATCACTTTCAAACTGGTTGCAATTATTCCTGATATATGATGGAAACACTGTTGTATTTTTTTTGCATTTTATGGTTCGGGCGTTGACTTCTAAGGCCCTAACTATTCTATCTGTTGGAGCAACACCCTAGCGTGAAGCCTAGGTTTCTCGGATAGTAGAAATGTCCATAAGTTTCATAGTGGTTGCAATTATTCGTTTTATACGATGGAAAAACTGTTGTATTTATATTGTATTTTATGCTTCTGGCGTTGACTTCTAAGGTACTAACTATTCGATCTGGTGGAGCAACGCAATAGAGTGATGCCTAGGTTGCCCGGAACGTAGAATTGGCCATCAATTTCAAACTGGTTGCAATTATACCTGTTATATAATGGAAACACTGCTGTATTTTTTTTGCATTTTATGGTTCGGGCGTTGACTTCTAAGGCCCTAACTATTCAATCCGTTGGAGCAACGCGCTAGGGTGAAGCCTAGGTTGCTCGGAAAGTAGAAATGACCATAAGTTTCATACTGGTTGCAATTATTCGTTGTATACGATGGAAAAGCTGTTGTATTTATATTGTATTTTATGCTTCTGGCGCTGACTTCTAAGGCACTAACTATTCGATCTGGCGGATCAACGCCCTAGAGTGAAGCCCAGGTTGCCCGGAACGTAGAATTGTCCATCACTTTCAAACTGGTTGCAATTATTCCTGTTATATGATGGAAACACTGTTGTATTTTTATTGCATTTTATGCTTCGGGCGTTGACTTCTAAGGCCCTAACTGTTCAATCTGTTGGAGCAACGCCCTAGGGTGAAGCCTAGCTTGCTCGGAAAGTAGAAATGACCATAAGTTTCATACTGGTTGCAATTATTCGTTTTATACGATGGAAAAGCTGTTGTATTTATATCGTATTTTATGCTTCTGGCGTTGACTTCTTAGGCCGTAACTATTCGGTCTGGTTAAGCAACGCCCTGGAGTGAAACCTAGGTTGCCCGGAACGTAGAATTGGCCATCACTTTCAAACTGGTTGCAATTATTCCTGATATATGGTGGAAACACTGCTGTATTTTTTTGGCATTTTATGGTTCGGGCGTTGACTTGTAAGGCCCTAACTATTCAATCTGTTGGAGCAACGCCCTAGGGTGTAGCCTAGGTTGCCCGGAACGTAGAAATAACCATAACTTTTACACTGGTAGCAATTATTCGTTTTATACTATGGAAAAACTGTTCTATTTATTTTGTATTTAATGCTTCGGGCGTTGGCTTCTAAGGCACTAACTGTTTGATCTGGTGGAGCAACGCCCTAGAGTGAAACCTAGGTGGCCCGGAACGTAGAAATGACCATAACTTTCACACTGGTTGCAATTATTCCTGTTATATGATGGATACACTGTTGTACTTTTATTGCAATTTTTTGCTTCGGGCGTTGACTTCTAAGGCCCTAACTATTCAATCTGTTGGAGCAACGCCCTAGGGTGAAGCCTAGATTGCTCGGAAAGCAGAAATGACCATAAGTTTCATACTGGCTGCAATTATTCGTTTTATACGATGGAAGAACTGTTGTATTTATATTGTATTTTAAGCTTCTGGCGTTGATTTCTAAGGCACTAACTATTCGATCTGGTGGAGCAACGCCCTAGAGTGATGTCTAGGATGCCCGGAACGTAGAATTGGCCATCAATTTCAAACTGGTTGCAATTATACCTGTTATATGATGGAAATACTGCTGTATTTTTTTTGCATTTTATGGTTCTGGCGTTGACTTCTAAGGCCCTAACTATTTAATCTGTTGGAGCAACGCCCTAGGCTGAAGCCTAGGTTGCTC
The DNA here is from genome assembly GCF_051401765.1 of Calliopsis andreniformis. Classification (NCBI taxonomy): domain Eukaryota; kingdom Metazoa; phylum Arthropoda; class Insecta; order Hymenoptera; family Andrenidae; genus Calliopsis; species Calliopsis andreniformis. Next base: position 8,616,263 of record NC_135072.1, read on the forward strand.
GGAAAGTAGAAATGACCATAAGTTTCATACTGGTTGCAATTATTCGTTTTATACGATGGAAAAGCTGTTGTATTTATATCGTATTTTATGCTTCTGGCGTTGACTTCTTAGGCGCTAACTATTCGATCAGGTGGAACAGCGCCCTAGAGTGAAGCCTAGGTTGCCTGGAACGTAGAATTGGCCATCACTTTCAAACTGGTTGCAATTATTCCTGATATATGATGGAAACACTGTTGTATTTTTTTTGCTTTTTATGGTTCGGGTGTTGACTTCTAAGGCCCTAACTATTCAATCTGTTGGAGCAACGCCCTAGGGTGAAGCCTAGGTTGCTCGGAAAGTAGAAATGACCATAAGTTTGATACTGGTTGCAATTATTCGTTTTATACGATGGTAAAACTGTTGTATTTATATTGTATTTTATGCTTCTGGCGTTGACTTCTAAGGCACTAACTATTCGATCTGGTGGAGCAACGCCCTAGGGTGAAGCCTAGCTTGCTCGGAAAGTAGAAATGACCATAAGTTTCATACTGGTTGCAATTATTCGTTTTATACGATGGAAAAGCTGTTGTATTTTTTTTGCATTTTATGTTTCGGGTGTTGACTTCTAAGGCCCTAACTATTCAATCCGTTGGAGCAACGCCCTAGGGTGATGCCTAGCTTGCTCGGAAAGTAGAAATGACCATAAGTTTCATACTGGTTGCAATTATTCGTTTTATACGATGGAAAAGCTGTTGTATTTATATCGTATTTTATGCTTCTGGCGTTGACTTCTTAGGCCGTAACTATTCGGTCTGGTGGAGCAACGCCCTGGAGTGATACCTAGGTTGCCCGGAACGTAGAATTGGCCATCACTTTCAAACTGGTTGCAATTATTCCTGATATATGATGGAAACACTGTTGTATTTTTTTTGCATTTTATGGTTCGGGCGTTGACTTCTAAGGCCCTAACTATTCAATCTGTTGGAGCAACGCCCTAGGGTGAAGCCTATATTGCTCGGAAAGTAGAAATGTCCATAAGTTTCATACTGGTTGCAATTATTCTTTTGTACGATGGAAAAACTGTTGTATTTATATTGTATTTTATGCTTCTGGCGTTGACTTCTAAGGCACTAGCCATTCGATCTGGTGGAGCAACGCAATAGCGTGATGCCTAGGTTGCACGGAACGTAGAATTGGCCATCAATTTCAAACTGGTTGCAATTATACCTGTTATATGGTGGAAACACTGCTGTATTTTTTTGGCATTTTATGGTTCGGGCGTTGACTTGTAAGGCCCTAACTATTCAATCTGTTGGAGCAACGCCCTAGGGTGTAGCCTAGGTTGCCCGGAACGTAGAAATAACCATAACTTTTACACTGGTAGCAATTATTCGTTTTATACTATGGAAAAACTGTTCTATTTATTTTGTATTTAATGCTTCGGGCGTTGGCTTCTAAGGCACTAACTGTTTGAACTGGTGGAGCAACGCCCTAGAGTGAAACCTAGGTGGCCCGGAACGTAGAAATGACCATAACTTTCACACTGGTTGCAATTATTCCTGTTATATGATGGATACACTGTTGTATTTTTATTGCATTTTATGCTTCGGGCGTTGACTTCTAAGGCCCTAACTGTTCAATCTGTTGGAGCAACGCCCTAGGGTGAAGCCTAGCTTGCTCGGAAAGTAGAAATGACCATAAGTTTCATACTGGTTGCAATTATTCGTTTTATACGATGGAAAAGCTGTTGTATTTATATCGTATTTTATGCTTCTGGCGTTGACTTCTTAGGCCGTAACTATTCGGTCTGGTTAAGCAACGCCCTGGAGTGAAACCTAGGTTGCCCGGAACGTAGAATTGATCATCACTTTCAAACTGGTTGCAATTATTCCTGATATATGATGGAAACACTGTTGTATTTTTTTTGCTTTTTATGGTTCGGGTGCTGACTTCTAAGGCCCTAACTATTCAATCTGTTGGAGCAACGCCCTAGGGTGAAGCCTAGGTTGCTCGGAAAGTAGAAATGACCATAAGTTTCATACTGGTTGCAATTATTCGTTTTATACGATGGAAAAACTGTTGTATTTATATTGTATTTTATGCTTCTGGCGTTGACTTCTAAGGCACTAACTATTCGATCTGGTGGAGCAACGCCCTAGGGTGAAGCCTAGCTTGCTCGGAAAGTAGAAATGACAATAAGTATCATACTGGTTGCAATTATTCGTTTTATACGATGGAAAAGCTGTTGTATTTTTTTTGCATTTTATGTTTCGGGTGTTGACTTCTAAGGCCCTAACTATTCAATCCGTTGGAGCAACGCCCTAGGGTGGTGCCTAGCTTGCTCGGAAAGTAGAAATGACCATAAGTTTCATACTGGTTGCAATTATTCGTTTTATACGATGGAAAAGCTGTTGTATTTATATCGTATTTTATGCTTCTGGCGTTGACTTCTTAGGCCGTAACTATTCGGTCTGGTGGAGCAACGCCCTGGAGTGAAACCTAGGTTGCCCGGAACGTAGAATTGGCAATCACTTTCAAACTGGTTGCAATTATTCCTGATATATGATGGAAACACTGTTGTATTTTTTTTGCATTTTATGGTTCGGGCGTTGACTTCTAAGGCCCTAACTATTCAATCTGTTGGAGCAACGCCCTAGGGTGAAGCCTAGGTTGCTCGGAAAGTAGAAAGATCCATAAGTTTCATACAGGTTGCAATTATTCGTTTTATACGATGGAAAAACTGTTGTATTTATATTGTATTTTATGCTTCTGGCGTTGACTTCTAAGGCACTAACTATTCGATCTGGTGGAGCAACGCAATAGAGTGATGCCTAGGTTGCCCGGAACGTAGAATTGGCCATCAATTTCAATCTCGTTGCAATTATACCTGTTATATGATGGAAACACTGCTGTATTTTTTTTGCATTTTATGCTTCGGGCATTGACTTCTAAGGCCCTAACTATTCAATCTGTTGGAGCAACGCCCTAGGGTGAAGCCTAGGTTGCCCGGAACGTAGAAATGACCATAACTTTTACACTGGTAGCAATTATTCGTTTTATACTATGGAAAAACTGTTCTATTTATTTTGTATTTAATGCTTCGGGCGTTGGCTTCTAAGGCACTAACTGTTTGATCTGGTGGAGCAACGCCCTAGAGTGAAACCTAGGTGGCCCGGAACGTAGAAATGACCATAACTTTCACACTGGTTGCAATTATTATTGTTATATGATGGATACACTGTTGTACTTTTATTGCAATTTTTTGCTTCGGGCGTTGACTTCTAAGGCCCTAACTATTCAATCTGTTGGAGCAACGCCCTATGGTGAAGCCTAGCTTGCTCGGAAAGTAGAAATGACCATAAGTTTCATACTGGTTGCAATTATTCGTTTTATACGATGGAAAAGCTGTTGTATTTATATTGTATTTTATGCTTCTGGCGTTGACTTCTAAGGCACTATCTATTCGATCTGGTGAAACAAGGCCCTAGAGCGAAGCCTAGGTTGCCCGGGACGTAGAATTGGCCATCACTTTCAAACTGGTTGCAATTATTTCTGTTATATGATGGAAACACTGTTGTATTTTTTTTGCATTTTATGGTTCGGGCGTTGACTTCTAAGGCCCTAACTATTCAATCTGTTGGAGCAATGCCCTAGGGTGTAGCCTAGGTTGCCCGGAACGTAGAAATAACCATGACTTTTACACTGGTAGCAATTATTCGTTTTATACTATGGAAAAACTGTTCTATTTATTTTGTATTTAATGCTTCGGGCGTTGGCTTCTAAGGCACTAACTGTTTGATCTGGTGGAGCAACGCCCTAGAGTGAAACCTAGGTGGCCCGGAACGTAGAAATGACCATAACGTTCACACTGGTTGCAATTATTCCTGTTATATGATGGATACACTGTTGTACTTTTATTGCAATTTTTTGCTTCGGGCGTTGACTTCTAAGGCCCTAACTATTCAATCTGTTGGAGCAATGCCCTATGGTGAAGCCTAGCTTGCTCGGAAAGTAGAAATGACCATAAGTTTCATACTGGTTGCAATTATTCGTTTTATACGATGGAAAAGCTGTTGTATTTATATTGTATTTTATGCTTCTGGCGTTGACTTCTAAGGCACTATCTATTCGATCTGGTGAAACAAGGCCCTAGAGCGAAGCCTAGGTTGCCCGGGACGTAGAATTGGCCATCACTTTCAAACTGGTTGCAATTATTCCTGTTATATGATGGAAACACTGTTGTATTTTTTTTGCATGTTATGGTTCGGGCGTTGACTTCTAAGGCCCTAACTATTCAATCTGTTGGAGCAACGCCATAGGGTGAAGCCTAGATTGCTCGGAAAGTAGAAATGACCATAAGTTTCATACTGGTTGCAATTATTCGTTTTATACGATGGAAAAGCTGTTGTATTTATATCGTATTTTATGCTTCTGGCGTTGACTTCTTAGGCCGTAACTATTCGGTCTGGTTAAGCAACGCCCTGGAGTGAAACCTAGGTTGCCCGGAACGTAGAATTGGCCATCAATTTCAATCTCGTTGCAATTATACCTGTTATATGATGGAAACACTGCTGTATTTTTTTTGCATTTTATGCTTCGGGCATTGACTTCTAAGGCCCTAACTATTCAATCTGTTGGAGCAACGCCCTAGGGTGAAGCCTAGGTTGCCCGGAAAGTAGAAGTGACCATAACTTTCATACTGGATGCAATTATTCGTTTTATATGATGGAAAAACTGTTGTATTTATATTGTATTTTATGCTTCTGGCGTTCCCTTCTTAGGCCCTAACTATTCGATCTGGTGGAACTACGGCCTAGGGTGAAGCCTAGGTTGCCCGGAACGTAGAAATAAGCATAACTTTTACACTGGTAGCAATTATTCGTTTTATACTATGGAAAAACTGTTCTATTTATTTTGTATTTAATGCTTCGGGCGTTGGCTTCTAATGCCCTAACTGTTTGATCTGGTGGAGCAACGCCCTAGAGTGAAACCTAGGTTGCCCGGAACGTAGAAATGACCATAACTTTCACACTGGTTGCTATTATTCGTTTTATACGATGGAAAAACTGTTATATTTATATTGTATTTTATGCTTCTGGCGTTGACTTCTTAGGCGCTATCTATTCGATCAGGTGGAACAGCGCCCTAGAGTGAAGCCTAGGTTGCCTGGAACGTAGAATTGGCCATCACTTTCAAACTGGTTGCAATTATTCCTGATATATGATGGAAACACTGTTGTATTTTTTTTGCTTTTTATGGTTCGGGTGTTGACTTCTAAGGCCCTAACTATTCAATCTGTTGGAGCAACGCCCTAGGGTGAAGCCTAGGATGCTCGGAAAGTAGAAATGACCATAAGTTTGATACTGGTTGCAATTATTCGTTTTATACGATGGAAAAACTGTTGTATTTATATTGTATTTTATGCTTCTGGCGTTGACTTCTAAGGCACTAACTATTCGATCTGGTGGAGCAACGCCCTAGGGTGAAGCCTAGCTTGCTCGGAAAGTAGAAATGACCATAAATTTCATACTGGTTGCAATTATTCGTTTTATACGATGGAAAAGCTGTTGTATTTTTTTTGCATTTTATGTTTCGGGTGTTGACTTCTAAGGCCCTAACTATTCAATCCGTTGGAGCAACGCCCTAGGGTGATGCCTAGCTTGCTCGGAAAGTAGAAATGACCATAAGTTTCATACTGGTTGCAATTATTCGTTTTATACGATGGAAAAGCTGTTGTATTTATATCGTATTTTATGCTTCTGGCGTTGACTTCTTAGGCCGTAACTATTCGGTCTGGTGGAGCAACGCCCTGGAGTGAAACCTAGGTTGCCCGGAACGTAGAATTGGCCATCACTTTCAAACTGGTTGCAATTATTCCTGATATATGATGGAAACACTGTTGTATTTTTTTTGCATTTTATGGTTCGGGCGTTGACTTCTAAGGCCCTAACTATTCAATCTGTTGGAGCAACGCCCTAGGGTGAAGCCTAGGTTGCTCGGAAAGTAGAAAGATCCATAAGTTTCATACAGGTTGCAATTATTCGTTTTATACGATGGAAAAACTGTTGTATTTATATTGTATTTTATGCTTCTGGCGTTGACTTCTAAGGCACTAACTATTCGATCTGGTGGAGCAACGCAATAGAGTGATGCCTAGGTTGCCCGGAACGTAGAATTGGCCATCAATTTCAATCTCGTTGCAATTATACCTGTTATATGATGGAAACACTGCTGTATTTTTTTTGCATTTTATGCTTCGGGCATTGACTTCTAAGGCCCTAACTATTCAATCTGTTGGAGCAACGCCCTAGGGTGAAGCCTAGGTTGCCCGGAAAGTAGAAGTGACCATAACTTTCATACTGGATGCAATTATTCGTTTTATATGATGGAAAAACTGTTGTATTTATATTGTATTTTATGCTTCTGGCGTTCCCTTCTTAGGCCCTAACTATCCGATCTGGTGGAACTACGGCCTAGGGTGAAGCCTAGGTTGCCCGGAACGTAGAAATAAGCATAAGTTTTACACTGGTAGCAATTATTCGTTTTATACTATGGAAAAACTGTTCTATTTATTTTGTATTTAATGCTTCCGGCGTTGGCTTCTAAGGCCCTAACTGTTTGATCTGGTGGAGCAACGCCCTAGAGTGAAACCTAGGTTGCCCGGAACGTAGAAATGACCATAACTTTCACACTGGTTGCTATTATTCGTTTTATACGATGGAAAAACTGTTATATTTATATTGTATTTTATGCTTCTGGCGTTGACTTCTTAGGCGCTAACTATTCGATCAGGTGGGACAGCGCCCTAGAGTGAAGCCTAGGTTGCCTGGAACGTAGAATTGGCCACCACTTTCAAACTGGTTGCAATTATTCCTGATATATGATGGAAACACTGTTGTATTTTTTTTGCTTTTTATGGTTCGGGTGTTGACTTCCAAGGCCCTAACTATTCAATCTGTTGGAGCAACGCCCTAGGGTGAAGCCTAGGTTGCTCGGAAAGTAGAAATGACCATAAGTATCATACTGGTTGCAATTATTCGTTTTATAGGATGTAAAAACTGTTGTATTTATATTGTATTTTATGCTTCTGGCGTTGACTTCTAAAGCACTATCTATTCGATCTGGTGGAGCAACGCCCTAGAGCGAAGCCTAGGTTGCCCGGAACGTAGAATTGGCCATCACTTTCAAACTGGTTGCAATTATACCTGTTATATGGTGGAAACACTGCTGTATTTTTTTTGCATTTTATGGTTCGGGCGTTGACTTCTAAGGCCCTAACTATTCAATCTGTTGGAGCAACGCCCTAGGGTGTAGCCTAGGTTGCCCGGAACGTAGAAATAACCATAACTTTTACACTGGTAGCAATTATTCGTTTTATACTATGGAAAAACTGTTCTATTTATTTTGTATTTAATGCTTCGGGCGTTGGCTTCTAAGGCACTAACTGTTTGATCTGGTGGAACAACGCCCTAGAGTGAAACGTAGGTTGCCCGGAACGTAGAAATGACCATAACTTTCACACTGGTTGCAATTATTCCTGTTATATGATGGATACACTCTTGTACTTTTATTGCAATTTTTTGCTTCGGGCGTTGACTTCTAAGGCCCTAACTATTCAATCTGTTGGAGCAACGCCCTATGGTGAAGCCTAGCTTGCTCGGAAAGTAGAAATGACCATAAGTTTCATACTGGTTGCAATTATTCGTTTTATACGATGGAAAAGCTGTTGAATTTATATTGTATTTTATGCTTCTGGCGTTGACTTCTAAGGCACTATCTATTCGATCTGGTGAAGCAAGGCCCTAGAGCGAAGCCTAGGTTGCCCGGGACGTAGAATTGGCCATCACTTTCAAACTGGTTGCAAGTATTCCTGATATACGATGGAAACACTGTTGTATTTTTTTTGCATTTTATGGTTCGGGCGTTGACTTCTAAGGCCCTAACTATTCAATCTGTTCGAGCAACGCCCTAGGGTGAAGCCTAGATTGCTCGGAAGGTAGAAATGACCATAAGTTTCATACTGGTTGCAATTATTCGTTTTATACGATGGAAAAGCTGTTGTATTTATATCGTATTTTATGCTTCTGGCGTTGACTTCTTAGGCCGTAACTATTCGATCTGGTGGAGCAACGTCATGGAGTGAAACCTAGGTTGCCCGAAACGTAGAATTGGCCATCACTTTCAAACTGGTTGCAATTATTCCTGATATATGATGGAAACACTGTTGTATTTTTTTTGCATTTTATGGTTCGGGCGTTGACTTCTAAGGCCCTAACTATTCAATCTGTTGGAGCAACGCCCTAGGGTGAAGCCTAGGTTGCTCGGAAAGTAGAAAGATCCATAAGTTTCATACAGGTTGCAATTATTCGTTTTATACGATGGAAAAACTGTTGTATTTATATTGTATTTTATGCTTCTGGCGTTGACTTCTAAGGCACTAACTATTCGATCTGGTGGAGCAACGCAATAGAGTGATGCCTAGGTTGCCCGGAACGTAGAATTGGCCATCAATTTCAATCTCGTTGCAATTATACCTGTTATATGATGGAAACACTGCTGTATTTTTTTTGCATTTTATGCTTCGGGCATTGACTTCTAAGGCCCTAACTATTCAATCTGTTGGAGCAACGCCCTAGGGTGAAGCCTAGGTTGCCCGGAAAGTAGAAGTGACCATAACTTTCATACTGGATGCAATTATTCGTTTTATATGATGGAAAAACTGTTGTATTTATATTGTATTTTATGCTTCTGGCGTTCCCTTCTTAGGCCCTAACTATTCGATCTGGTGGAACTACGGCCTAGGGTGAAGCCTAGGTTGCCCGGAACGTAGAAATAAGCATAACTTTTACACTGGTAGCAATTATTCGTTTTATACTATGGAAAAACTGTTCTATTTATTTTGTATTTAATGCTTCCGGCGTTGGCTTCTAAGGACCTAACTGTTTGATCTGGTGGAGCAACGCCCTAGAGTGAAACCTAGGTTGCCCGGAACGTAGAAATGACCATAACTTTCACACTGGTTGCTATTATTCGTTTTATACGATGGAAAAACTGTTATATTTATATTGTATTTTATGCTTCTGGCGTTGACTTCTTAGGCGCTAACTATTCGATCAGGTGGGACAGCGCCCTAGAGTGAAGCCTAGGTTGCCTGGAACGTAGAATTGGCCATCACTTTCAAACTGGTTGCAATTATTCCTGATATATGATGGAAACACTGTTGTATTTTTTTTGCTTTTTATGGTTCGGGTGTTGACTTCCAAGGCTCTAACTATTCAATCTGTTGGAGCAACGCCCTAGGGTGAAGCCTAGGTTGCTCGGAAAGTAGAAATGACCATAAGTATCATACTGGTTGCAATTATTCGTTTTATAGGGTGTAAAAACTGTTGTATTTATATTGTATTTTAAGCTTCTGGCGTTGACTTCTAAAGCACTATCTATTCGATCTGGTGGAGCAACGCCCTAGAGCGAAGCCTAGGTTGCCCGGAATGTAGAATTGGCCATCACTTTCAAACTGGTTGCAATTATTCCTGTTATATGATGGAAACACTGTTGTATTTATTTTGCATTTTATGGTTCGGGCGTTGACTTCTAAGGCCCTAACTATTCAATCTGTTGGAGCAACGCCCTAGGCTGAAGCCTAGCTTGCTCGGAAAGTAGAAATGACCATAAGTTTCATAATGGTTGCTATTATTCGTTTTATACGATGGAAAAGCTGTTGTATTTATATCGTATTTTATGCTTCTGGCGTTGACTTCTTAGGCCGTAACTATTCGGTCTGGTGGAGCAACGCCCTGGAGTGAAACCTAGGTTGCCCGGAACGTAGAATTGGCCATCACTTTCAAACTGGTTGCAACTATTCCTGATATATGATGGAAACACTGTTGTATTTTTTTTGCATTTTATGGTTCGGGCGTTGACTTCTAAGGCCCTAACTATTCAATCTGTTGGAGCAACGCCCTATGGTGAAGCCTATGTTGCTCGGAAAGTAGAAATGTCCATAAGTTTCATACTGGTTGAAATTATTCTTTTATACGATGGAAAAACTGTTGTATTTATATTGTATTTTATGCTTCTGGCGTTGACTTCTAAGGCACTAGCCATTCGATCTGGTGGAGCATCGCAATAGAGTGATGCCTAGGTTGCACGGAACGTAGAATTGGCCATCAGTTTCAAACTGGTTGCAATTATACCTGTTATATGGTGGAAACACTGCTGTATTTTTTTTGCATTTTATGGTTCGGGCGTTGACTTCTAAGGCCCTAACTATTCAATCTGTTGGAGCAACGCCCTAGGGTGTAGCCTAGGTTGCCCGGAACGTAGAAATAACCATAACTTTTACACTGGTAGCAATTATTCGTTTTATACTATGGAAAAACTGTTCTATTTATTTTGTATTTAATGCTTCGGGCGTTCGCTTCTAAGGCACTAGCTGTTTGATCTGGTGGAGCAACGCCCTAGAGTGAAACCTAGGTTGCCCGGAACGTAGAAATGACCATAACTTTCACACTGGTTGCAATTATTCCTGTTATATGATGGATACACTGTTGTACTTTTATTGCAATTTTTTGCTTCGGGCGTTGACTTCTAAGGCCCTAACTATTCAATCTGTTGGAGCAACGCCCTATGGTGAAGCCTAGCTTGCTCGGAAAGTAGAAATGACCATAAGTTTCATACTGGTTGCAATTATTCGTTTTATACGATGGAAAAGCTGTTGTATTTATATTGTATTTTATGCTTCTGGCGTTGACTTCTAAGGCACTATCTATTCGATCTGGTGAAGCAAGGCCCTAGAGCGAAGCCTAGGTTGCCCGGGACGTAGAATTGGCCATCACTTTCAAACTGGTTGCAATTATTCCTTTTATATGATGGAAACACTGTTGTATTTTTTTTGCATTTTATGGTTCGGGCGTTGACTTCTAAGGCCCTAACTATTCAATCTGTTGGAGCAACGCCCTATGGTGAAGCCTAGCTTGCTCGGAAAGTAGAAATGACCATAAGTTTCATACTGGTTGCAATTATTCGTTTTATAGGATGTAAAAACTGTTGTATTTATATTGTATTTTATGCTTCTGGCGTTGACTTCTAAAGCACTATCTATTCGATCTGGTGGAGCAACGCCCTAGAGCGAAGCCTAGGTTGCCCGGAACGTAGAATTGGCCATCACTTTCAAACTGGTTGCAATTATACCTGTTATATGGTGGAAACACTGCTGTATTTTTTTTGCATTTTATGGTTCGGGCGTTGACTTCTAAGGCCCTAACTATTCAATCTGTTGGAGCAACGCCCTAGGGTGTAGCCTAGGTTGCCCGGAACGTAGAAATAACCATAACTTTTACACTGGTAGCAATTATTCGTTTTATACTATGGAAAAACTGTTCTATTTATTTTGTATTTAATGCTTCGGGCGTTGGCTTCTAAGGCACTAACTGTTTGATCTGGTGGAACAACGCCCTAGAGTGAAACGTAGGTTGCCCGGAACGTAGAAATGACCATAACTTTCACACTGGTTGCAATTATTCCTGTTATATGATGGATACACTCTTGTACTTTTATTGCAATTTTTTGCTTCGGGCGTTGACTTCTAAGGCCCTAACTATTCAATCTGTTGGAGCAACGCCCTATGGTGAAGCCTAGCTTGCTCGGAAAGTAGAAATGACCATAAGTTTCATACTGGTTGCAATTATTCGTTTTATACGATGGAAAAGCTGTTGAATTTATATTGTATTTTATGCTTCTGGCGTTGACTTCTAAGGCACTATCTATTCGATCTGGTGAAGCAAGGCCCTAGAGCGAAGCCTAGGTTGCCCGGGACGTAGAATTGGCCATCACTTTCAAACTGGTTGCAAGTATTCCTGATATACGATGGAAACACTGTTGTATTTTTTTTGCATTTTATGGTTCGGGCGTTGACTTCTAAGGCCCTAACTATTCAATCTGTTCGAGCAACGCCCTAGGGTGAAGCCTAGATTGCTCGGAAGGTAGAAATGACCATAAGTTTCATACTGGTTGCAATTATTCGTTTTATACGATGGAAAAGCTGTTGTATTTATATCGTATTTTATGCTTCTGGCGTTGACTTCTTAGGCCGTAACTATTCGATCTGGTGGAGCAACGTCATGGAGTGAAACCTAGGTTGCCCGAAACGTAGAATTGGCCATCACTTTCAAACTGGTTGCAATTATTCCTGATATATGATGGAAACACTGTTGTATTTTTTTTGCATTTTATGGTTCGGGCGTTGACTTCTAAGGCCCTAACTATTCAATCTGTTGGAGCAACGCCCTAGGGTGAAGCCTAGGTTGCTCGGAAAGTAGAAAGATCCATAAGTTTCATACAGGTTGCAATTATTCGTTTTATACGATGGAAAAACTGTTGTATTTATATTGTATTTTATGCTTCTGGCGTTGACTTCTAAGGCACTAACTATTCGATCTGGTGGAGCAACGCAATAGAGTGATGCCTAGGTTGCCCGGAACGTAGAATTGGCCATCAATTTCAATCTCGTTGCAATTATACCTGTTATATGATGGAAACACTGCTGTATTTTTTTTGCATTTTATGCTTCGGGCATTGACTTCTAAGGCCCTAACTATTCAATCTGTTGGAGCAACGCCCTAGGGTGAAGCCTAGGTTGCCCGGAAAGTAGAAGTGACCATAACTTTCATACTGGATGCAATTATTCGTTTTATATGATGGAAAAACTGTTGTATTTATATTGTATTTTATGCTTCTGGCGTTCCCTTCTTAGGCCCTAACTATTCGATCTGGTGGAACTACGGCCTAGGGTGAAGCCTAGGTTGCCCGGAACGTAGAAATAAGCATAACTTTTACACTGGTAGCAATTATTCGTTTTATACTATGGAAAAACTGTTCTATTTATTTTGTATTTAATGCTTCCGGCGTTGGCTTCTAAGGACCTAACTGTTTGATCTGGTGGAGCAACGCCCTAGAGTGAAACCTAGGTTGCCCGGAACGTAGAAATGACCATAACTTTCACACTGGTTGCTATTATTCGTTTTATACGATGGAAAAACTGTTATATTTATATTGTATTTTATGCTTCTGGCGTTGACTTCTTAGGCGCTAACTATTCGATCAGGTGGGACAGCGCCCTAGAGTGAAGCCTAGGTTGCCTGGAACGTAGAATTGGCCATCACTTTCAAACTGGTTGCAATTATTCCTGATATATGATGGAAACACTGTTGTATTTTTTTTGCTTTTTATGGTTCGGGTGTTGACTTCCAAGGCTCTAACTATTCAATCTGTTGGAGCAACGCCCTAGGGTGAAGCCTAGGTTGCTCGGAAAGTAGAAATGACCATAAGTATCATACTGGTTGCAATTATTCGTTTTATAGGGTGTAAAAACTGTTGTATTTATATTGTATTTTAAGCTTCTGGCGTTGACTTCTAAAGCACTATCTATTCGATCTGGTGGGGCAACGCCCTAGAGCGAAGCCTAGGTTGCCCGGAATGTAGAATTGGCCATCACTTTCAAACTGGTTGCAATTATTCCTGTTATATGATGGAAACACTGTTGTATTTATTTTGCATTTTATGGTTCGGGCGTTGACTTCTAAGGCCCTAACTATTCAATCTGTTGGAGCAACGCCCTAGGCTGAAGCCTAGCTTGCTCGGAAAGTAGAAATGACCATAAGTTTCATAATGGTTGCTATTATTCGTTTTATACGATGGAAAAGCTGTTGTATTTATATCGTATTTTATGCTTCTGGCGTTGACTTCTTAGGCCGTAACTATTCGGTCTGGTGGAGCAACGCCCTGGAGTGAAACCTAGGTTGCCCGGAACGTAGAATTGGCCATCACTTTCAAACTGGTTGCAACTATTCCTGATATATGATGGAAACACTGTTGTATTTTTTTTGCATTTTATGGTTCGGGCGTTGACTTCTAAGGCCCTAACTATTCAATCTGTTGGAGCAACGCCCTATGGTGAAGCCTATGTTGCTCGGAAAGTAGAAATGTCCATAAGTTTCATACTGGTTGAAATTATTCTTTTATACGATGGAAAAACTGTTGTATTTATATTGTATTTTATGCTTCTGGCGTTGACTTCTAAGGCACTAGCCATTCGATCTGGTGGAGCATCGCAATAGAGTGATGCCTAGGTTGCACGGAACGTAGAATTGGCCATCAGTTTCAAACTGGTTGCAATTATACCTGTTATATGGTGGAAACACTGCTGTATTTTTTTTGCATTTTATGGTTCGGGCGTTGACTTCTAAGGCCCTAACTATTCAATCTGTTGGAGCAACGCCCTAGGGTGTAGCCTAGGTTGCCCGGAACGTAGAAATAACCATAACTTTTACACTGGTAGCAATTATTCGTTTTATACTATGGAAAAACTGTTCTATTTATTTTGTATTTAATGCTTCGGGCGTTCGCTTCTAAGGCACTAGCTGTTTGATCTGGTGGAGCAACGCCCTAGAGTGAAACCTAGGTTGCCCGGAACGTAGAAATGACCATAACTTTCACACTGGTTGCAATTATTCCTGTTATATGATGGATACACTGTTGTACTTTTATTGCAATTTTTTGCTTCGGGCGTTGACTTCTAAGGCCCTAACTATTCAATCTGTTGGAGCAACGCCCTATGGTGAAGCCTAGCTTGCTCGGAAAGTAGAAATGACCATAAGTTTCATACTGGTTGCAATTATTCGTTTTATACGATGGAAAAGCTGTTGTATTTATATTGTATTTTATGCTTCTGGCGTTGACTTCTAAGGCACTATCTATTCGATCTGGTGAAGCAAGGCCCTAGAGCGAAGCCTAGGTTGCCCGGGACGTAGAATTGGCCATCACTTTCAAACTGGTTGCAATTATTCCTTTTATATGATGGAAACACTGTTGTATTTTTTTTGCATTTTATGGTTCGGGCGTTGACTTCTAAGGCCCTAACTATTCAATCTGTTGGAGCAACGCCCTAGGGTGAAGCCTAGATTGCTCGGAAAGTAGAAATGACCATAAGTTTCATACTGGCTGCAATTATTCGTTTTATACGATGGAAGAACTGTTGTATTTATATTGTATTTTATGCTTCTGGCGTTGACTTCTAAGGCACTAACTATTCGATCTGGTGGAGCAACGCCCTAGAGTGAAGCCTAGGTTGCCCGGAACGTAGAAATGGCCATCACTTTCAAACTGGTTGCAATAATTCCTGATATATGATGGAAACACTGTTGTATTTTTTTTGCATTTTATGGTTCTGGCGTTGACTTCTAAGGCCCAAACTATTCAATCTGTTGGAGTAACGCCCTAGGGTAAAGCCTAGGTGCTCGGAAAGTAGAAATGTCCATAAGTTTCATACTGGTTGCAATTATGCGTTTTATACGATGGTAAAGCTGTTGTATTTATATTGTATTTTATGCTTCTGGCGTTGACTTCTAAGGCGCTAACTATTCGATCTGGTGGAGCAACGCAATAGAGTGATGCCTAGGTTGCCCGGAACGTAGAATTGGACGTCAATTTCAAACTGGATGCAATTATACCTGTTATATGATGGAAACACTGCTGTATTTTTTTTGCATTTTATGCTTCGGGCGTTGACTTCTAAGGCCCTAACTATTCAATCTGTTGGAGCAACGCCCTAGGGTGAAGCCCAGCTTGCTCGGAAAGTAGAAATGACCGTAAGTTTCATACTGGTTGCAATTATTCGTTTTATACGATGGAGAAGCTGTTGCATTTATATCGTATTTTATGCTTTTGGCGTTGACTTCTTAGGTCGTAACTATTCGGACTGGTGGAGCAACGCCCTGTAGTGAAACCTAGGTTGCCCGGAACGTAGAATTGGCCATCACTTTCAAACTGGTTGCAATTATTCCTGACATATGATGGAAACACTGTTGTATTTTTTTTGCATTTTATGGTTCGGGCGTTGACTTCTAAGGCCCTAACTATTCAATCTGTTGGAGCAATGCCCTAGGGTGAAGCCTAGGTTGCTCGGAAGGTATAAATGACCATAAGTTTCATACTGGTTGCAATTATTCGTTTTATACGATGGTAAAACTGTTGTATTTATATTGTATTTTATGCTTCTGGCGTTGACTTCTAAGGCACTATCTATTCGATCTGGTGGAGCAACGCCCTAGAGCGAAGCCTAGGTTGCCCGGAACGTAGAATTGGCAATCACTTTCAAACGGGTTGCAATTATTCCTGTTATATGATGGAAACACTGTTGTATTTTTTTTGCATTTTATGGTTCGGGCGTTGACTTCTAAGGCCCTAACTATTCAATCTGTTGGAGCAACGCCCTTGGGTGAAGCCTAGCTTGCTCGGAAAGTAGAAATGACCATAAGTTTCATACTGGTTGCAATTATTCATTTTATACGATGGAAAAACTGTTGTATTTATATTGTATTTTATGCTTCTGGCGTTCCCTTCTTAGGCCCTAACTATTCGATCTGGTGCAACAACGGCCTAGGGTGAAGCCTATGTTGCCCGGAACGTAGAAATAACCATAACTATTACACTGGTAGCAATTATTCGTTTTATACTATGGAAAAACTGTTCTATTTATTTTGTATTTAATGCTTCGGGCGTTGGATTCTAATTCCCTAACTGTTTGATCAGGTGGAGCAACGCCCTAGAGTGAAACCTAGGTTGCCCGGAACGTAGAAATGACCATAACTTTCACACTGGTTGCTATTATTCGTTTTATACGATGGAAAAACTGTTATATTTATATTGTATTTTATGCTTCTGGCGTTGACTTCTTAGGCCCTAACTATTCGATCTGGTGGAACAACGCCCTAGAGTGAAGCCTAGGTTGCCTGGAACGTAGAATTGGCCATCACTTTCAAACTGGTTGCAATTATTCCTGTTATATGATGGATACACTGTTGTATTTTTATTGCATTTTATGCTTCGGGCGTTGACTTCTAAGGCCCTAACTATTCAATCTGTTGGAGCAACGCCCTAGGGTGAAGCCTAGCTTGCTCGGAAAGTAGAAATGTCCATAAGTTTCATACTGGTTGCAATTATTCGTTTTATACGATGGAAAAGCTGTTGTATTTATATCGTATTTTATGCTTCTGGCGTTGACTTCTTAGGCCGCAACTATTCGGTCTGGTGGAGCAACGCCCTGGAGTGAAGCCTAGGTTGCCCGGAACGTAGAATTGGCTATCACTTTCAAACTGGTTGCAATTATTCCTGTTATATGATGGAAACACAGTTGTATTTTTTTTGCATTTTATGGTTCGGGCGTTGACTTCTAAGGCCCTAACTGTTCAATCTGTTGGACCAACGCCCTAGGGTGAAGCCTAGGTTGCTCGGAAAGTAGAAATGTCCATAAGTTTCAAACTGGTTGCAATTATTCGTTTTATACGATGGAAAAACTGTTGTATTTAAATTGTATTTAATGCTTCGGGCGTTGACTTCCAAGGCCCTAATTATTCAATCTGTTGGAGCAACGCGCTAGGGTGAAGCCTAGCTTGCTCGGAAAGTAGAAATGTCCATAAGTTTCATACTGGTTGCAATTATTCGTTTTATACGATGGAGAAACTGTTGCATTTATATTGTATATTATGCTTCTCGCGTTGACTTCTAAGGCTCTAACTATTCGATCTGGTGGAGCTACGCAATAGAGTGATGCCTAGGTTGCGCGGAATGTAGAATTGGCCATCAATTTCAAACTGGTTGCAATTATACCTGTTATATGATGGAAACACTGCTGTATTTTTTTTGCATTTTATGGTTCTGGCGTTGACTTCTAAGGCCCTAACTATTCAATCCGTTGGAGCAACGCCCTAGGGTGAAGCCTAGGTTGCTCGGAAAGTAGAAATGACCATAAGTTTCATACTGGTTGTAATTATTCGTTTTATACGATGGAAAAACTGTTGTATTTATATTGTATTTTATACATCTGGCGTTGACTTCTAAGGTACTAACTATACGATCTAGTGGAGCAACGCCCTAGAGTGAAGCCTATGTTGCCCGGAACGCAGAAATGACCATCACTTTCAAACTGGTTGCAATTATTCCTGTTATATGATGGAAAAGCTGTTGTATTTTTATTGCATTTTATCCTTCGGGCATTGACTTCTAAGGCCCTAACTATTCAATCTGGTGGAACAACAGCCTAGGGTGAAGCCTAGGTTGCCCGGAACGAAGAAAAAACCATAACTTCTACACTGGTAGCAATTATTCGTTTTATACTATGGAAAAACTGTTCTATTTATTTTGTATTTAATGCTTCGGACGTTGGCTTCTAAGGCCCTAACTATTCGATCTGGTGGAGCAACGCCCTAGAGTGAAGCCTAGGTTGCCCATAACGTAGAATTGGCCATCACTTTCAAACTGGTTGCAATTATTCCTGTTATATGATGGATACACTGTTGTATTTTTTTTGCATTTTATGGTTCGGGCGTTGACTTCTAAGGCCCTAACCATTCAATCTGTTGGAGCAACGATCTAGGGTGAAGCCTAGGTTGCTCGGGAAGTAGAAATGACCATAAGTTTCATATTGGTTGCAATTATTCGTTGTTTACGATGGAAAAGCTGTTGTATTTATATTGTATTTTATGCTTCTGGCGCTGACTTCTAAGGCACTAACTAATCGATCTGGTGGAGCAACGCCCTAGAGTGAAGCCTAGGTTGCCCGGAACGTAGAATTGGACATCACTTTCAAACTGGTTGCAATTATTCCTGTTATATGATGGAAACACTGTTGTATTTTTATTGCATTTTATGCTTCGGGCGTTGACTTCTAAGACCCTAACTATTCAATCTGTTGGGGCTACGCCCTAGGGTGAAGCCTAGGTTGCTCGGAAAGTAGAAATGACCATAAGTTTCATACTGGATGCAATTATTCGTTTTATACGATGGAAAAACTGTTGTATTTATATTGTATTTTATGCTTCTGGCGTTGACTTCTGAGGCACTATCTATTCGATCTGGTGGAGCAACGCCCTAGAGTGAAGCCTAGGTTGCTCGGAATGTAGAAATGACCATAACTTTCACACTGCTTGCAATTATTCGTTTTATACGATGGAAACGCTGTTGTATTTATATTGTATTTTATGCCTCTGCCGTTGACTTCTAAGGCCGTAGCTATTAGATGTGGTGGAGCAACGCCCTAGAGTGACGCCTAGGGTGCTCGGAACGTAGAAATGACCATTACTTTCACACTGGCTGCTATTATTCGTTTTATACGATGGAAAAGCTGTTGTATTTATATCGTTTTTTATGCTTCTGGCGTTGACTTCATAGGCCGTAACTATTCGGTCTGGTGGAAGAACGCCCTGGAGTGAAACATAGGTTGCCCGGAACGTAGAATTGGCCATCACTTTCAAACTGGTTGCAATTACTCCTGTTACATGCTGGAAACACTGTTGTATTTTTTTTGCATTTTATGGTTCGGGCGCTGACTTCTAAGGCCCTAACTATTCAATCTGTAGGACCAACGCCCTAGGTGAAGCCTAGCTTGCTCGGAAAGTAGAAATGACCATAAGTTTCATACTGGTTGCAATTATTCGTTTTATACGATGGAAAAGCTGTTGTATTTATACCGTATTTTAGGCTTCTGGCGTTGACTTCTTAGGCCGTAACTATTCGGTCTGGTGGAGCAACGCCCTGGAGTGAAACCTAGGTTGCCCGGAACGTAGAATTGGCCATTACTTTCAAACTGGTTGCAATTATTCCTGATATATGATGGAAACACTGTTGTATTTTTTTTGCATTTTATGGTTCGGGCGTTGACTTGTAAGGCCCTAACTATTCAATCTGTTGGAGCAACGCCCTAGGGTCAAGCCTAGGTTGCTCGGAAAGTAGAAAGATCCATAAGTTTCATACAGGTTGCAATTATTCGTTTTATACGATGGAAAAACTGTTGTATTTATATTGTATTTTATGCTTCTGGCGTTGACTTCTAAGGCACTAACTATTCGATCTGGTGGAGCAACGCAATAGAGTGATGCCTAGGTTGCCCGGAACGTAGAGTTGGCCATCAATTTCAAACTGGTTGCAATTATACCTGTTATATGATGGAAACACTGCCGTATTTTTTTTGCATTTTATGGATCAGGAGTTGACTTCTAAGGCCCTAACTATTCAATCCGTTGGAGGAACGCCCTAGGGTGAAGCCTAGGTTGCTCGGAAAGTAGAAAGGACCATAAGTTTCATACTGGTTGCAATTATTCGTTTTATACGATGGAAAAACTGTTGTATTTATATTGTATTTTATGCTTCTGGCGTTGACTTCTAAGGCACTAACTATTGGATCTGGTGGAGCAACGCCCTAGAGTGAAGTCTAGGTTGCCCGGAACGTAGAATTGGCCATCACTTTCAAACTGGTTGCAATTATTCCTGATATATGATGGAAACACTGTTGTATTTTTTTTGCATTTTATGGTTCGGGCGTTGACTTCTAAGGCCCTAACAATTCAATCTGTTAGAGCAACGCCCTAGCGTGAAGCCTAGGTTGCTCGGATAGTAGAAATGTCCATAAGTTTCATAGTGGTTGCAATTATTCGTTTTATACGATGGAAAAACTGTTGTATTTATATTGTATTTTATGCTTCTGGCGTTGACTTCTAAGGCACTAACTATTCGATCTGGTGGAGCAACGCAATAGAGTGATGCCTAGGTTGCCCGGAACGTAGAATTGGCCATCAATTTCAAACTGTTTGCAATTATACCTGTTATATGATGGAAACACTACTGTATTTTTTTTGCATTTTATGGTTCGGGCGTTGACTTCTAAGGCCCTAATTATTCAATCCGTTGGAGCAACGCCCTTGGGTGAAGCCTAGGTTGCTCGGAAAGTAGAAATGACCATAAGTTTCATACTGGTTGCAATTATTCGTTTTATACGATGGAAAAACTGTTGTATTTATATTGTATTTTATGCTTCTGGCGTTGACTTCTAAGGCACTAACTATTCGATATGTTGGAGCACCGCCCTAGAGTGAAGCCTAGGTTGCTCGGAACGTAGAAATGACCACTACTTTCACACTGTTTGCAATTATTCATTTAATACGATGGAAATGCTGTTGTATTTATTTTGTATTTTATGCTTTGGGCGTTGACTTCTAAGGCCCTAACTGTTTCATCTGGTGGAGCAACGCCCTAGAGTGAAGCCTCGGTTGCCCGGAACGTAGAATTGGCCATCACTTTCAAACTGGTTGCAATTATTCCTGATATATGATGGAAACACGGTTGTATTTTTTTTGCATTTTATGGTTCTGGCGTTGACTTCTAAGGCCCAAACTATTCAATCTGTTGGAGTAACGCCCTAGGGTAAAGCCTAGCTTGCTCGGAAAGTAGAAATGACCATAAGTTTCATACTGGTTGCAATTATTCGTTTTATACGATGGAAAAACTGTTGTATTTATATTGTATTTTATGCTTCTGGCGTTCCCTTCTTAGGCCCTAACTATTCGATCTGGTGGAAGAACGGCCTAGGGTGAAGCCTAGGTTGCCCGGAACGTAGAAATAACCATAACTTTTACACTGGTAGCAATTATTCGTTTTATACTATGGAAAAACTGTTCTATTTATTTTGTATTTAATGCTTCGGGCATTGGCTTCTAATTCCCTAACTGTTTGATCTGGTGGAGCAACGCCCTAGAGTGAAACCTAGGTTGCCCGGAACGTAGAAATGACCATAACTTTCACACTGGTTGCTATTATTCGTTTTATACGATGGAAAAACTGTTATATTTATATTGTATTTTATGCTTCTGGCGTTGACTTCTTAGGCCCTAACTATTCGATCTGGTGGAACAACGCCCTAGAGTGAAGCCTAGGTTGCCTGGAACGTAGAATTGGCCATCACTTTCAAACTGGTTGCAATTATTCCTGTTATATGATGGATACACTGTTGTATTTTTATTGCATTTTATGCTTCGGCCTTTGACTTCTAAGGCCCTAACTATTCAATCTGTTGGAGCAACGACCTAGGGTGAAGCCTAGGATGCTCGGAAAGTAGAAATGACCATAAGTTTCATACTGGGTGCAATTAATCGTTTTATAAGATGGAAAAACTGTTGTATATATATTGTATTTTATGCTTCTGGCATAGACTTCTAAGGCACTATCTGTTCGATCTGGTGGAGCAACGCCCTAGACCGAAGCCTAGGTTGCCCGGAACGTAGAATTGGCCATCACTTTCAATTTGCTTGCAATTATACCTGTTATATGATGGATACACTGTTGTATTTTTTTTGCATTTTATGGTTCGGGCGTTGACTTCTAAGGTACTAACTATTCAATCTGTTGGAGCAACGCCCTAGGGTGAAGCCTAGGTTGCTCGGAAAGTAGAAATGACCATTCGTTTCATACTGGGTGCAATTATTCGTTTTATACGATGGAAAAGCTGTTGTGTTTATATTGTATTTTATGCTTCTGGCGTAGACTTCTAAGGCACTAACTATTCGATCTGGTGGAGCAACGCTCTAGAGTGAAGCCTAGGTTGCCCGGAACGTAGAATTGGCCATCAATTTCAAACTGGTTGCAGTTATACCTGTTATATGATGGAAACACTGCTGTATTTTTTTTGCATTTTATGGTTCTGGCGTTGACTTCTAAGGCCCTAACTATTCAATCCGTTGGAGCAACGCCCTAGGGTGAAGCCTAGGTTGCTCGGAAAGTAGAAATGACCATAAGTTTCATACTGGTTGCAATTATTCCTTTTATACCATGGAAAAACTGTTGTATTTATATTGTATTTTATACATCTGGCGTTGACTTCTAAGGTACTAACTATTCGATCTAGTGGAGCAACGCCCTAGAGTGAAGCCTATGTTGCCCGGAACGCAGAAATGACCATCACTTTCAAACTGGTTGCAATTATTCCTGTTATATGATGGAAAAGCTGTTGTATTTTTATTGCATTTTATCCTTCGGGCATTGACTTCTAAGGCCCTAACTATTCAATCTGGTGGAACAACGGCCTAGGGTGAAGCCTAGGTTGCCCGGAACGTAGAAAAAACCATAACTTTTACACTGGTAGCAATTATTCGTTTTATACTATGGAAAAACTGTTCTATTTATTTTGTATTTAATGCTTCGGGCGTTGGCTTCTAAGGCCCTAACTATTCGGTCTGGTGGAGCAACGCCCTAGAGTGAAGCCTAGGTTGCCCATAACGTAGAATTGGCCATCACTTTCAAACTGGTTGCAATTATTCCTGTTATATGATGGATACACTGTTGTATTTTTTTTGCATTTTATGGTTCGGGCGTTGACTTCTAAGGCCCTAACCATTCAATCTGTTGGAGCAACGATCTAGGGTGAAGCCTAGGTTGCTCGGGAAGTAGAAATGACCATAAGTTTCATACTGGTTGCAATTATTCGTTGTTTACGATGGAAAAGCTGTTGTATTTATATTGTATTTTATGCTTCTGGCGTTGACTTCTGAGGCACTATCTATTCGATCTGGTGGAGCAACGCCCTAGAGTGAAGCCTAGGTTGCTCGGAATGTAGAAATGACCATAACTTTCACACTGCTTGCAATTATTCGTTTTATACGATGGAAACGCTGTTGTATTTATATTGTATTTTATGCCTCTGCCGTTGACTTCTAAGGCCGTAGCTATTAGATGTGGTGGAGCAACGCCCTAGAGTGACGCCTAGGGTGCTCGGAACGTAAAAATGACCATTACTTTCACACTGGCTGCTATTATTCGTTTTATACGATGGAAAAGCTGTTGTATTTATATCGTTTTTTATGCTTCTGGCGTTGACTTCATAGGCCGTAACTATTCGGTCTGGTGGAAGAACGCCCTGGAGTGAAACATAGGTTGCCCGGAACGTAGAATTGGCCATCACTTTCAAACTGGTTGCAATTACTCCTGTTATATGCTGGAAACACTGTTGTATTTTTTTTGCATTTTATGGTTCGGGCGTTGACTTCTAAGGCCCTAACTATTCAATCTGTAGGACCAACGCCCTAGGGTGAAGCCTAGCTTGCTCGGAAAGTAGAAATGACCATAAGTTTCATACTGGTTGCAATTATTCGTTTTATACGATGGAAAAGATGTTGTATTTATATCGTATTTTATGCTTCTGGCGTTGACTTCTAAGGCATTAACCATTCGATCTGGTGGAGCAACGCCCTAGGGTGAAGCCTAGCTTGCTCGGAAAGTAGAAATCACCATAAGTTTCATACTGGTTGCAATTATTCGTTTTATACGATGGAAAAGCTGTTGTATTTATATCGTATTTTATGCTTCTGGCGTTGACTTCTTAGGCCGTAACTATCCGGTCTGGTGGAGCAACGCCATACAATTAAGCCTAGGTTGCCCGGAACGTAGAATTGGCCATCACTTTCAAACTGGTTGCAATTATTCCTGTTATATGATGGATACACTGTTGTACTTGTATTGCATTTTATGCTTCGGGCGTTGACTTCTAAGGCCCTAACTATTCAATCTGTTGGACCAACGCCCTAGGGTGAAGACTAGCTTGCACGGAAAGTAGAAATGACCATAAATTTCGTACTGGTCGCAATTATTCATTTTATACGATGGAAAAGCTGTTGTATTTATATCGTATTTTATGCTTCTGGCGTTGACTTCTTAGGCCGTAACTATTCGGTCTGGTGGAGCAACGCCCTGGAGTGAAACCTAGGTTGCCCGGAACGTAGAATTGGCCATCACTTTCAAACTGGTTGCAATTATTCCTGATATATGATGGAAACACTGTTGTATTTTTTCTGCATTTTATGGTTCGGCCGTTGACTTCTAAGGCCCTAACCATTCAATCTGTTGGAGCAACGATCTAGGGTGAAGCCTAGGTTGCTCGGGAAGTAGAAATGACCATAAGTTTCATACTGGTTGCAATTATTCGTTGTTTACGATGGAAAAGCTGTTGTATTTATATTGTATTTTATGCTTCTGGCGCTGACTTCTAAGGCACTAACTAATCGATCTGGTGGAGCAACGCCCTAGAGTGAAGCCTAGGTTGCCCGGAACGTAGAATTGGACATCACTTTCAAACTGGTTGCAATTATTCCTGTTATATGATGGAAACACTGTTGTATTTTTATTGCATTTTATGCTTCGGGCGTTGACTTCTAAGACCCTAACTATTCAATCTGGTGGAGCAACGCCCTAGAGTGAAGCCTAGGTTGCTCGGAATGTAGAAATGACCATAACTTTCACACTGCTTGCAATTATTCGTTTTATACGATGGAAACGCTGTTGTATTTATATTGTATTTTATGCCTCTGCCGTTGACTTCTAAGGCCGTAGCTATTAGATGTGGTGGAGCAACGCCCTAGAGTGACGCCTAGGGTGCTCGGAACGTAGAAATGACCATTACTTTCACACTGGCTGCTATTATTCGTTTTATACGATGGAAAAACTGTTGTATTTATATTGTATTTTATACATCTGGCGTTGACTTCTAAGGTACTAGCTAGTCGATCTAGTGGAGCAACGCCCTAGAGCGAAGCCTATGTTTGCCGGAACGTAGAAATGACCATAACTTTCACACTGGTTGCTATTATTCGTTTTATGCGATGGAAAAACTGTTATATTTATATTGTATTTTATGCTTCTGGCGTCGACTTCTTAGGCCCTAACTATTCGATCTGGTGGAGCAACGCCCTAGAGTGAAGCCTAGGTTGCCCGGAACGTAGAAATGACCATAACTTTCACACTGGTTGCTATTATTCGTTTTATACGATGGAAAAACTGTTATATTTATATAGTATTTTATTCTTCTGGCGTTGACTTCTTAGGCCCTATCTATTCGATCTGGTGGAACAACGCCCTAGAGTGAAGCCTAGGTTGCCTGGAACGTAGAAATGACCATCACTTTCAAACTGGTTGCAATTATTCGTTTTATACGATGGAAAAGCTGTTGTGTTTATATCGCATTTTATGCTTCTGGCGTTGACTTCTTCGGCCGTAACTATTCGATCTGGTGGAGCAACGCCCTGGAGTGAAACCAAGGTTGCCCGGAAGGAAGAATTGGCCATCACTTTCAAACTTGTTGCAATTATTCCTGTTATATGATGGAAACACAGTTGTATTTTTATTGTATTTTATGCTTCAGGCGTAGGATTCTTATTCCGTAGCTATTCGATTAGGTGGAGCACCGCCCTAGAGTGAAGCCTAGGTTGCTCGGAACGTAGAAATGACCACTACTTTCACCCTGTTTGCAATTATTCATTTAATACGATGGAAAAGCTGTTATATTTATATTGTATTTTATGCTTCTGGCGTCGACTTCTTAGGCCCTAACTATTCGATCTGGTGGAGCAACGCCCTAGAGTGAAGCCTAGGTTGCCCGGAATGTAGAAATGACCATAACTTTCTTACTGGTTGCAATTATTCGTTTTATACGATGGAAAAGCTGTTGTATTTATATCGTATTTTATGCTTCTGGCGTTGACTTCTAAGGACCTAACCATTCGATCTGGTGGAGCAACGCCCTAGAGTGAAGCCTAGGTTGCTCGGAATGTAGAAATGACCATAACTTTCACACTGGTTGCAATTATTCATTTTATACGGTGGAAAAGCTGTTGTATTTATATTGTATTTTATGCCTCTCGCGTTGACTTCTAAGGCCGTAGCTATTAGATGTGGTGGAGCAACGCCCTAGAGTGACGCCTAGGGTGCTCGGAACGTAGAAATGACCATTACTTTCACACTGGTTGCAATTATTCGTTTTGTACGATGGAAACACTGTTATATTTATATTGTATTTTATGCTTCAGGCGTAGACTTCTAAGGCCGTAGCTATTCGATATGTTGGAGCACCGCCCTAGAGTGAAGCCTAGGTTGCTCGGAACGTAGAAATGACCACTACTTTCACACTGTTTGCAATTATTCATTTAATACGATGGAAATGCTGTTGTATTTATTTTGTATTTTATGCTTTGGGCGTTGACTTCTAAGGCCCTAACTGTTTCATCAGGTGGAGCAACGCCCTAGAGTGAAGCCTCGGTTGCCCGGAACGTAGAATTGGCCATCACTTTCAAACTGGTTGCAATTATTCCTGTTATATGATGGAAACACTGTTGTATTTATATTGTATTTTATGCCTCTGGCGATGACTTCTAAGGCCCTAACTATTCAATCTGTTGGAGCAACGCCCTAGGGTGAATCCTAGGTTGCTCGGAAAGAAGAAATGACCATAAGTTTCATACTGGTTGCAATTATTCGTTTTATACGATGGAAAAGCTGTTGTATTTGTATTGCATTTGATGGTTCTGGCGTTCACTTGTTAGGCCCTAGCTATTCGATCTGGTGGAACAACGGCCTAGGGTGAAGCCTAGGTTGCCCGGAACGTAGAAATGACCATAAGTTTCACACTGCTTGCTATTATTCGTTTTATACGATGGAAAAACTGTTGTATTTATATCGTATTTTATGCTTCGGGCGTTGACTTCTTAGGCCCTAGCATTTCGATCTGGTGGAGCAACGCCCTAGAGTGAAGCCTAGGTTGCCTGGAACGTAGAAATGACCATCACTTTCAAACTGGTTGCAATTATTCGTTTTATCCGATGGAAAAGCTGTTGTGTTTATATCGCGTTGACTTCTTAGGCCGTAACGATTCGATCTGGTGGAGCAACGCCCTGGACTGAAACCAAGATTGCCCGGAACGTAGAATTGGCCACCACTTTCAAACTTGTTGCAATTATTCCTTTTATATGATGGAAACACTGTTGTATTTTTATTGTATTTTATGCTTCAGGCGTAGGATTCTTAATCCGTAGCTATTCGATATGGTGGAGCACCGCCCTAGAGTGAAGCCTAGGTTGCTCGGAACGTATAAATGACCACTACTTTCACACTGTTTGCAATTATTCATTTAATACGATGGAAAAGCTGTTGTATTTATATCGTGTTTTATGCTTCGGGCGTTGACTTCTTAGGCCCTAACATATCGACCTAGTGGAGCAACGCCGTAGAGTGAAGCCTAGGTTGCCCGGAACGTAGAAATGACCATTACTTTCACACTGTTTGCAATTATTCCTTTTATACGATGGAAAGCTGTTGTATTTATATCGTATTTTATGCTTCTGGCGTTGACTTCTAAGGACCTAACTATTCGATCTGGCGAAGCAACGCCCTAGGGTGAAGCCTAGGTTGCCCGCAACGTAGAAATGACCATAACATTCACACTGGTTGCTATTATTCGTTTTATACGATGGAAAAACTGTTATATTTATATTGCATTTTATGCTTCTGGCGTTGACTTCTTAGGCCCTAACTATAGGATCTGGTGAGGCAACGCCCTAGAGTGAAGCCTAGGTTTCCTGGAACGTAGAAATGACCATCACTTTCAGACTGGTTGCAATTATTCGTTTTATACGATGGAAAAGCTGTTGTGTTTATATCGCATTTTATGCTTCCGGCGTTGACTTCTTAGGCCGTATCTATTCGATCTGGTGGAGCAACGCCCTGGAGTGAAACCAAGGTTGGCCGGAACGTAGAATTGGCCATCACTTGTAACTTGTTGCAATTATTCCTGCTATATGATGGAAACACTGTTGTATTTTTATTGTATTTTATGCTTCAGGCGTAGGATTCTTAATCCGTAGCTATTCGATATGGTGGAGCACCGCCCTAGAGAGAAGCCTAGGTTGCTCGGAACGTATAAATGACCACTACTTTCACACTGTTTGCAATTATTCATTTAATACGATGGAAAAGCTGTTGTATTTATATCGTATTTTATGCTTCGGGCGTTGACTTCCTAGGCCCTAACATTTCGATCTAGGGGAGCAGCGCCCTACAGTGAAGCCTAGGTTGCCCGGAACGTAGATATGACCATAACCTTCACACAGGTTGCAATTATTCGTTTTACACGGTGTAAAGGCTGTTGTATTTATTTTGTATTTTATTCTTCCGGTGTTGACTTCTTAGGCCCTAAATATTCGATCTGGTGGAACAACGCCGTAGAGTGAAGCCTAGGTTGCCCGGAACGTAGAAATGACCATTACTTTCACACTGTTTGCAATTATTCCTTTTATGCGATGGGAAACTGTTGTATTTATATCGTATTTTATGCTTCTGGCGTTGACTTCTAAGGCCCTAACTATTCGATCTGGTGGAACAACGCCCTGGAGTGAAACCTAGGTTGCCCGGAACGTAGAAATGACCATAACTTTTACACTGGTAGCAATCATTCGTTTTAAACAATGGAAAAACTGTTCTATTTATTTTGAATTTAATGCTTCGGGCGTTGACTTCTAAGGCCCTAACTGTCTGATCTGGTGGAGCAACGCCCGAGTGTGAAGCCTAGGTGGCCCTGAACGTAGGAATGACCATAACTTTTACACTGGTAGCAATTATTCGTTTTATACAATGGAAAAACCGTTTTATTTATTTTGTGTTTTATGCTTCGGGCGTTGACTTCTAGGGCCCTAACTGTATGATCTGGTGGAGCAACGCCCTAGAGTGAAACCTAGGTTGCCCGGAACTTAGAAATGACCATAACTTTCACACTGGTTGCTATTATTCGTTTTATATGATGGAAAAACTGTTATATTGATATTGTATTTTATGCTTCTGGCGTTGACTTCTGATGCCGTTGCTATTCGATGTGGTGGAAGAACGCCATAGAGTGAAGCCTAGGTAGCCCGGAACGTAGAAATGACCATAACTTTCACACTGGTTGCTATTATTCGTTCTATACGATGGAAAAACTGTTATATTTGTATTGTATTTTATGCTTCAGGCGTAGACTTCTAAGGCCGTAGCTATTCGATATGTTGGAGCACCGCCCTAGAGTGAAGCCTAGGTTGCTCGGAACGTAGAAATGACCACTACTTTTACACTGGTTGCTATTATTCGTTTTATACGATGGAAAAGCTGTTGTATTTATATCGTATTTTATGCTTCTGGCGTTGACTTCTTAGGCCGTAACTATTCGGTCTGGTGGAGCAACGCCCTAGGGTGAACACTAGGTTGCCCGGAACGTAGAATTGGCCATCACTTTCAAACTGGTTGCAATTATTCCTGTTATATGATGGAAACACTGTTGTATTTTTATTGCACTTTATGGTTCTGGCGTTCACTTCTTAGGCCCTAACTATTCAATCTGGTGGAACAACGGCCTAGGGTGAAGCCTAGGTTGCCCGGAACGTAGAAATGACCATCACTTTCAAACTGGTTGCAATTATTCCTCTTATATGATGGAAACACTGTTGTATTTTTATTGTATTTTATGCTTCAGGCGTAGGCTTCTTAATCCGTAGCTATTCGATATGGTGGAGCACCGCCCTAAAGTGAAGCCTAGCTTGCTCGGAACGTAGAAATGACCACTACTTTCACACTGTTTGCAATTATTCATTTAATACGATGGAAAAGCTGTTGTATTTGTATCGTATTTTATGCTTCGGGCGTTGACTTCTTAGGCCCTAACATTTCGATCTAGTGGAGCAACGCCCTACAGTGAAGCCTAGGTAGCCCGGAACGTAGATATGACCATAATCTTCACACAGGTCGCAATTATTCGTTTTATACGGTGTAAAGGCTGTTGTATTTATTTTGTATTTTATTCTTCTGGTGTTGTCTTCTTAGGCCCTAACTATTCTATCTGGTGGAACAACGCCGTAGAGTGAAGCCTACGTTGTCCGGAACGTAGAAATGACCATTACTTTCACGCTGGTTGCAATTATTCCTTTTATACGATGGAAAACTGTTGTATTTATATTGTATTTTATGCTTCTGGCGTTGACTTCTAAGGACCTAACTATTCGATCTGGCGGAGCAACGCCGTAGAGTGAAGCCTAGGTTGCTCGGAATGTAGAAATGACCATAACTTTCATACTTGTTGCAATTATTCGTTTTATACGATGGAAAAGCTGTTGTATTTATATCGTATTTTATGCTTCTGGCGTTGACTTCTTAGGGCGTAACTATTCGGTCTGGTGGAGCAACGCCCTGGAGTGAAACCTAGGTTGCTCGGAACGTAGAATTGGCCATCACTTTCAAACTGGTAGCAATTATTCGTTTTATACAATGGAAAAACCGTTCTATTTATTTTGTGTTTTGTGCTTCGGGCGTTGACTTCTAAGGCCCTAACTGTATGATCTGGTGGAGCAACGCCCTAGAGTGAAGCCTAGGTTGCCCGGAACTTAGAAATGACCATAACATTCACACTGGTTGCTATTATTCGTTATATACGATGGAAAAGCTGTTGTATTTATATCGTATTTTATGCTTCTGGCGTTGACTTCTTAGGCCGTAACTATTCGGTCTGGTGGAGCAACGCCCTGGAGTGAAACCTAGGTTGCCTGGAACGTAGAATTGGCCATCACTTTCAAACTGGTTGCAATTATTCGTTTTATACGATGGAAAAGCTGTTGTGTTTATATCGCATTTTATGCTTTTGGCGTTGACTTCTTAGGCCGTAACTATTCGATCTGGTGGAGCAACGCCCTAGAGTGAAGCCTAGGTAGCCCGGAATGTAGAATTGGCCATGACTCTCAAACTGGTTGCAATTATTCCTGTTATATGATGGAAACACTGTTGTATTTCCATTGTATTTTATGCTTCAGGCGTAGGCTTCTTAATCCGTAGCTATTCGATATGGTGGAGCACTGCCCTAGAGTGAAGCCTAGGTTGCTCGGAACGTAGAAATGACTACTACTTTCACACTGTTTGCAATTATTCATTTAATACGATGGAAAAGCTGTTGTATTTATATCGTATTTTATGCTTCGGGCGTTGACTTCTTAGGCCCTAACATTTCGATCTAGTGGAGCAACGCCCTACAGTGCAGCCTAGGTTGCCCGGAACGTAGAAATGACCATTACATTCACACTGGTTGCAATTATTCGTCTTATACGATTGAAAAGCTGTTGCATTTATATCGTATTTTATGCTTCTGGCGTTGACTTCTTAGGCCCTAACTATTCCATCTGGTGGAACAACGCCCTTGGGTGAAGCCTAGGTTGCGCGGTACGTAGCAATGACTATAACTTTCACACTGGTAGCAATTATTCGTTTTATACGATGGAAAAACTGTTCTATTTATTTTGTATTTTATGCTTCGGGCGTTGACTTCTAAGGCCCTAGCTATTCGATCTGGTCGAGCAACGCCCTAGAGTGAAGCCTAGGTTGCCCGGAACGTAGAAATGACCATAACTTCCACACTGGTTGCAATTATTCGTTTTATACGATGGAAAAGCTGTTGTATTTATATCGTATTTTATGCTTCTGGCGTTGACCTCTTAGGCCCTAACTATTCGATCTGGTGGAACAACGACCTAGAGTGAAGCCTAGGTTGCCCGGAGCATGGAAATGACCATTACTTTCACACTGTTTGCAAATATACATTATATACGATGGAAAAGCTGTTGTATTTATATTGTATTTTATGCTTCTGGCGTTGACTTCTTACGACCTAACTATTTAATCTGGTAGAGCACCGCCCTATAGTGAAGCATAGGTTGCCCGGAACGTAGAACATACCATTACCTTCACACTGGTTGCTATTATTCGTTTTATGCGATGGAAAAACTGTTATATTTATATTGTATTTTATGCTTCTGGCGTTGACTTCTTAGGCCCTAGCCATTCGATCTGGTGGAACAACGCCCTAGAGTGAAGCCTAGGTTGCCTGGAACGTAGAAATGACCATCACATTTACACGGGTTGCAATTATTCCTGTTATGGGGTGGAAAGACTGTTGTATTTTTATTGTATTTTATACTTCAGGCGGTGACTTCTGAGGCCGTAGCTATTGGATGTGGTGGATGAACGCCATAGAGTGACGCCTAGGTTGCCCGGAACGTAGAAATGACCATAACTTTCACACTGGTTGCAATTATTCGTTTTATACGATGGAAAAGCTGTTGTATTTATATTGTATTTTATGCCTCTGGCGTTGACTTCTAAGGCCGTAGCTATTAGATGTGGTGGAGCAACGCCCTAGAGTGACGCCTAGGGTTCTCGGAACGTAGAAATGACCATTACTTTCACACTGGTTGCAATTATTCGTTTTATACGATGGAAAAACTGATGCATCTTGATCGTATTTTATGCACCCGGCGTTGACTTCTTAGGCCGTAACTATTCGATCTGGTCGAGCAACGCCCTGGAGTGAAACCTAGGTTGCCCGGACGTAGAAATGACCATAACTTTTACACTGGTAGCAATTATTCGTTTTATACAATGGAAAAACTGTTCTATTTATTTTGTATTTAATGC
Organism: Calliopsis andreniformis; assembly: GCF_051401765.1. Lineage (NCBI taxonomy): Eukaryota > Metazoa > Arthropoda > Insecta > Hymenoptera > Andrenidae > Calliopsis > Calliopsis andreniformis. The sequence goes on from NC_135072.1 coordinate 8,649,368, forward strand.
TTCGGGCGTTGACTTCTAAGGCCCTAACTGTTTGATCTGGTGGAGCAACGCCCTAGAGTGAAGCCAATGTTCCCCGGAACGTAGAAATGACCACTACTTTCACACTGTTTGCAATTATTCATTTAGTACGATGGAAAAGCTGTTGTATTTGTATCGTATTTTATGCTTCAGGCGTTGACTTCTTAGGCCGTAACTATTCGATCTGGCGGAGCAACGCCCTAGAGTGAAGCCTAGGTTGCTCGGAATGTAGAAATGACCATAACTTTCTACTGGTTGCAATTATTCCTGTTATATGATGGAAATACGGTTGTATTTTTATTGTATTTTATGCTTCGGGCGTAGGCTTCTTAATCCGTAGCTGTTCGATATGGTGCAGCACCGCCCTAGAGTGAAGCCTAGGTTGCTCGGAACGTAGAAATGACCACTACTTTCACACTGTTTGCAATTATTCATTTAATACGATGGAAAAGCTGTTGTATTTGTATCGTATTTTATGCTTCAGGCGTTGACTTCTTAGGCCGTAACTATTCGATCTGGCGGAGCAACGCCCTAGAGTGAAGCCTAGCTTGCTCGGAATGTAGAAGTGACCATAACTTTCATACTGGTTGCAATTATTCGTTTTATACGATGGAAAAGCTGTTGTATTTATATCGTATTTTATGCTTCTGGCGTTGTCTCCTTAGGCCGTAACTATTCGGTCTGGTGGAGCAACGCCCTGGAGTGAAACCTAGGTTGCCCGGAACGTAGAATTGGCCATCACTTTCACACTGGTTGCAATTATTCGTTTTATACGATGGAAAAGCTGATGCATCTTTATTGTATTTTATTCATCTGGGGTTGACTTCTAAGGCCGTAGCTATTAGATGTGGTGGAGCACTGCCCTAGAGTGAAGCCTAGGTTGCTCGGAAAGTAGAAATGACTACTACTTTCACACTGTTTGCAATTATTCATTTAATACGATGGAAAAGCTGTTGTATTTATATCGTATTTTATGCTTCGGCCGTTGACTTCTAAGGACCTAACTATTCGATCCGGCGGAGCATCGCCCTATAGTGAAGCCTAGGCTGCTCGGAATGTAGAAATGACAATAACTTTCACACTGGTTGCAATTATTCGTTTTATACGATGGAAAAACTGATGCATCTTTATTGTATTTTATTCATCTGGGGTTGACTTCTAAGGCCGTAGCTATTAGATGTGGTGGAGCAACGCCCTAGGGTGACGCCTAGGTTGCCCGGAACGTAGAAATGACCATTACTTTCACAATGTTTGCAATTATTCATTTTATACGATGGAAAAACTGTTGTACTTATATTGTATTTTATTCTTCTGGCGTTGACGTCTTAGGCCCTAACTATTCGATCTGGTGGAACAACGCCCTAGAGTGAAGCCTTGGTTGCCCGGAACATGGAAATGACCATTACTTTCACACTGTTTGCAAATATACATTATATACGATGGAAAAGCTGTTGTATTTATATTGTATTTTATGCTTCTGGCGTTGACTTCTTACGACCTAACTATTTAATCTGGTAGAGCACCGCCCTAGAGTGAAGCATAGGTTCCCCGGAACGTAGAACAAACCATTACCTTCACACTGGTTGCATTTATTCCTGTTATACAATGGAAAAACTGTTGCATCTGTATTGTATTTTATGCTTCTGGCGTTGACTTCTAAGGCCCTAACTATTCAATCTGTTGGAGCAATGCCCTAGGCTGAAGCCTAGGTTGCCCGGAACGTAGAAATGACCATAACTTTCACGCTGGTTGCAATTGTTTGTTTTATACGAATGAAATGCTGTTGTATTTGTATTGTATTTTATGCTTCTGGCGTTGACTTCTTAGGCCCTAACTATTCCCTCTGGTGGATCAACGCCCTAGAGTGAAACCTACGTTGCCCGGAACGTAGAAATGACCATTACTTTCACACTGGTTGCAATTATTCCTGTTACACGATGGAAAAACTGCGGCATTTTAATTGTATTTTATGCTTTTAGCGATGAATTCTAAGTCCCTAGCTATTCGATCTGGTGGAGCAACGCCCTAGAGTGACGCCTAGGTTGCTAGGAACGTGGAAATGACCATTAATTTCACACTGGTTGCAATTATTCGTTTTATACGGTGGAAATGCTGTTGCATTTATATCGTATTTTATGCATCTGGCGTTGACTTCTTAGGACCTAACTATTCGGTCTGGTGGAGCAACGCCCTGGAGTGAAACCTAGGTTGCCCGGAACGTAGAAATGACCATTACATTCACACTGGTTGCAATTATTCCTGTTATACGATTGAAAAACTGTTGTACTTTTATTGTATTCTTTGCTTCTGGCGTTTCATTCTAAGTCGCTAGCTATTTGATCTGGTGGAGCAACGACCTAGAGTGAAGCCTAGGTTGCCCGGAACGTAGAAATGACCATTACTTTCACATTGTTTGCTATTATTCATTTTGTACGATGGAAAAACTGTTGTATTTATATTGTATTTTATGCCTCTGTCGTTGACTTCTAAGGCCGTAGCTATTAGATGTGCTGGAATAACGCCCTAGAGTTACGCCTAGGTTGCCCGGAACGTAGAAATGACCATTATTTTCACAATGTTTGCAACTACTCATTTTATACGATGGAATAACAGTTGTACTTATATTGTATTTTATCCTTCTGGCGTTGAATTCTAAGTCCCTAGCTATTCGATCTGATAGAGCAACGCCCTAGAGTGAAGCCTAGGTTGCTCGGAATGTAGAAATGACCATAACTTTCACACTGGTTGCTATTATTCGTGTTATACAATGGAAAAAGTGTTATGTTTATATTGTATTTTATTCTTATGGCGTTGACTTCTTAGGCCCTAACTATTCGTTCTGGTGGAACAACGCCATAGAGTGAAGCCTAGGTTGCCTGGAACGTAGAAATGGCCACTACTTTGAGACTGTTTACAATTATTCGTTTTATACGATGGAAAAACTGTTGCATCTTTATTGTATTTTATGCTTCTGGCGTTGACTTCTAAGGCCCTAACTATTCGATCAGGTGGAGCAACGCCCTAGAGTGAAGCCTAGGTTGCTCGGAATGTAGAAATGACCATTACTTTCACACTGGTTGCAGTTAATCATTTTATACGATGGAAAAACTGTTGTACTTATATCGTATTTTATGCTTCTGGCGTTGACTTCTTAGGGCGTAACTATTCGGTCTGGTGGAGCAACGCTCTGGAGTGAAACCTAGGTTGCTCGGAACGTAGAATTGGCCATCACTTTCAAACTGGTAGCAATTATTCGTTTTATACAATGGAAAAACCGTTCTATTTATTTTGTGTTTTGTGCTTCGGGCGTTGACTTCTAAGGCCCTAACTGTATGATCTGGTGGAGCAACGCCCTAGAGTGAAGCCTAGGTTGCCCGGAACTTAGAAATGACCATAACATTCACACTGGTTACTATTATTCGTTTTATACGATGGAAAAGCTGTTGTATTTATATCGTATTTTATGCTTCTGGCGTTGACTTCTTAGGCCGTAACTATTCGGTCTGGTGGAGCAACGCCCTGGAGTGAAACCTAGGTTGCCTGGAACGTAGAATTGGCCATCACTTTCAAACTGGTTGCAATTATTCGTTTTATACGATGGAAAAGCTGTTGTGTTTATATCGCATTTTATGCTTTTGGCGTTGACTTCTTAGGCCGTAACTATTCGGTCTGGTGGAGCAACGCCCTAGAGTGAAGCCTAGGTAGCCCGGAACGTAGAATTGGCCATGACTCTCAAACTGGTTGCAATTATTCCTGTTATATGATGGAAACACTGTTGTATTTCTATTGTATTTTATGCTTCAGGCGTAGGCTTCTTAATCCGTAGCTATTCGATATGGTGGAGCACTGCCCTAGAGTGAAGCCTAGGTTGCTCGGAACGTAGAAATGACTACTACTTTCACACTGTTTGCAATTATTCATTTAATACGATGGAAAAGCTGTTGTATTTATATCGTATTTTATGCTTCGGGCGTTGACTTCTTAGGCCCTAACATTTCGATCTAGTGGAGCAACGCCCTACAGTGAAGCCTAGGTTGCCCGGAACGTAGATATGACCATGACCTTCACACAGGTTGCAATTATTCGTTTTATACGGTGTAAAGGCTGTTGTATTTATTTTGTATTTTATTCTTCTGGTGTTGACTTCTTAGGCCCTAACTATTCGATCTGGCGGAACAACGCCGTAGAGTGAAGCCTAGGTTGGCCGGAACGTAGAAATGACCATTACTTTCACACTGTTTGCAATTATCCCTTTTATACGATGGAAAAGCTGTTGTATTTATATCGTATTTTATGCTTCTGGCGTTGACTTCTAAGGACCTAACTATTCGATCTGGCGGAGCATCGCCCTATAGTGAAGCCTAGGCTGCTCGGAATGTAGAAATGACAATAACTTTCACACTGGTTGCAATTATTCGTTTTATACGATGGAAAAACTGATGCATCTTTATCGTATTTTATGCATCTGGCGTTGACTTCTTAGGCCGTAACTATTCGATCAGGTGGAGCAGCGCCCTGGAGTGAAACCTAGTTTGCCCGGGACGTAGAAATGACCATAACTTTCACACTGGTTGCTATTATTCGTTTTAGACGATGGAAAAACTGTTATATTTATATTGTATTTTATGCTTCTGGCGTTGACTTCTTAGGGCCTAACTATTCGATCTTGTGGAACGACGCCCCAGAGGGAAGACTAGGAGTCCCGGAACATGGAAATGACCATTACTTTCACACTGTTTGCAGTTATTCCTGTTATACGATCTAAAAACTTTTGCATCTTTATTGTATTTTATGCTTCTGGCGTTGTCTTCTAAGGCCCTAGCTATTCGATTTGGTGGAGCAACGCCCGAGAGTGGAGCCTAGGTTGCCCGGTACGTAGAAACGACCATTACTTTCACACTGTTTGCAAATATACATTATATACGATGGAAAATCTGTTGTGTTTATGTTGTATTTTATGCTTCTGGCGTTGACTTCTTAGGCCCTAACTATTTGATCTGGTGGTGCACCGCCCTGGAGTGAAGCCTAGGTTGCCCGGAACGTAGAAAAGACCATTATCTTCACACTGGTTGCAATTATTCCTGTTTTACGATGGAAAAACTGTTGCATCTTTATTGTATTTTATGCTTCTGGCGTTGATTTCTAAGGCCCTAATTATTCGATCTGGTGGAGCAACGCCCTAGAGTGAAGCCTAGGTTGCCCGGAACGTAGAAATGACCATTACATTCACACTGGTTGCAATTATTCGTCTTATACGATTGAAAAGCTGTTGCATTTATATCGTATTTTATGCTTCTGGCGTTGACTTCTTAGGCCCTAACTATTCCATCTGGTGGAACAACGCCCTTGGGTGAAGCCTAGGTTGCGCGGTACGTAGCAATGACTATAACTTTCACACTGGTAGCAATTATTCGTTTTATACGATGGAAAAACTGTTCTATTTATTTTGTATTTTATGCTTCGGGCGTTGACTTCTAAGGCCCTAGCTATTCGATCTGTTCGAGCAACGCCCTAGAGTGAAGCCTAGGTTGCTCGGAACGTAGAAATGACCACTACTTTCACACTGTTTGCAATTATTCATTTAATACGATGGAAAAGCTGTTGTATTTGTATCGTATTTTATGCTTCAGGCGTTGACTTCTTAGGCCGTAACTATTCGATCTGGCGGAGCAACGCCCTAGAGTGAAGCCTAGGTTGCTCGGAATGTAGAAATGACCATAACTTTCATACTGGTTGCAATTATTCCTGTTATATGATGGAAATACTGTTGTATTTTTATTGTATTTTATGCTTCAGGCGTAGGCTTCTTAATCCGTAGCTGTTCGATATGGTGCAGCACCGCCCTAGAGTGAAGCCTAGGTTGCTCGGAACGTAGAAATGACCACTACTTTCACACTGTTTGCAATTATTCATTTAATACGATGGAAAAGCTGTTGTATTTGTATCGTATTTTATGCTTCAGGCGTTGACTTCTTAGGCCGTAACTATTCGATCTGGCGGAGCAACGCCCTAGAGTGAAGCCTAGCTTGCTCGGAATGTAGAAATGACCATAACTTTCATACTGGTTGCAATTATTCGTTTTATACGATGGAAAAGCTGTTGTATTTATATCGTATTTTATGCTTCTGGCGTTGTCTTCTTAGGCCGTAACTATTCGGTCTGGTGGAGCAACGCCCTGGAGTGAAACCTAGGTTGCCCGGAACGTAGACTTGGCCATCACTTTCAAACTGGTTGCAATTATTCCTGTTATATGATGGAAGCACTGTTGTATTTTTTTTTGCATTTTATGGTTCGGGCGTTGACTTGTAAGGCCCTAACTATTCAATCTGTTGGAGCAACGCCCTAGGGTGAAGCCTAGGTTGCTCGGAAAGTAGAAATGGCCATAACTTTCATACTGGTTGCAATTATTCGTTTTATACGATGGAAAAACTGTTGTATTTATATTGTATTTTATGCTTCTGGCGTTGACTTCTAAGGCACTAACTATTCGATATGGTGGAGCAACTCCCTAGAGTGAAGCCTAGGTAGCCCGGAACGTAGAAATGACTACTACTTTCACACTGTTTGCAATTATTCATTTAATACGACGGAAAAGCTGTTGTATTTATATCGTATTTTATGCTTCGGGCGTTGACTTCTAAGGACCTAACTATTCGATCTGGCGGAGCATCGCCCTATAGTGAAGCCTAGGCTGCTCGGAATGAAGAAATGACAATAACTTTCACACTGGTTGCAATTATTCGTTTTATACGATGGAAAAACTGATGCATCTTTATCGTATTTTATGCATCTGGCGTTGACTTCTTAGGCCGTAACTATTCGATCAGGTGGAGCAGCGCCCTGGAGTGAAACCTAGTTTGCCCGGGACGTAGAAATGACCATAACTTTCACACTGGTTGCTATTATTCGTTTTAGACGATGGAAAAACTGTTATATTTATATTGTATTTTATGCTTCTGGCGTTGACTTCTTAGGGCCTAACTATTCGATCTTGTGGAACGACGCCCCAGAGGGAAGACTAGGAGTCCCGGAACATGAAATGACCATTACTTTCACACTGTTTGCAGTTATTCCTGTTATACGATCTAAAAACTTTTGCATCTTTATTGTATTTTATGCTTCTGGCGTTGTCTTCTAAGGCCCTAGCTATTCGATTTGGTGGAGCAACGCCCGAGAGTGGAGCCTAAGTTGCCCGGTACGTAGAAACGACCATTACTTTCACACTGTTTGCAAATATACATTATATACGATGGAAAATCTGTTGTGTTTATGTTGTATTTTATGCTTCTGGCGTTGACTTCTTAGGCCCTAACTATTTGATCTGGTGGTGCACCGCCCTAGAGTGAAGCCTAGGTTGCCCGGAACGTAGAAAAGACCATTATCTTCACACTGGTTGCAATTATTCCTGTTTTACGATGGAAAAACTGTTGCATCTTTATTGTATTTTATGCTTCTGGCGTTGATTTCTAAGGCCCTAATTATTCGCTCTGGTGGAGCAACGCCCTAGAGTGAAGCCTAGGTTGCCCGGAACGTAGAAATGACCATTACATTCACACTGGTTGCAATTATTCGTCTTATACGATTGAAAAGCTGTTGCATTTATATCGTATTTTATGCTTCTGGCGTTGACTTCTTAGGCCCTAACTATGCCATCTGGTGGAACAACGCCCTTGGGTGAAGCCTAGGTTGCGCGGTACGTAACAATGACTATTACTTACACACTGGTAGCAATTATTCGTTTTATACGATGGAAAAACTGTTCTATTTATTTTGTATTTTATGCTTCGGGCGTTGACTTCTTAGGCCCTAACATTTCGATCTAGTGGAGCAACGCCCTACAGTGAAGCCTAGGTTGCCCGGAACGTAGATATGACCATGACCTTCACACAGGTTGCAATTATTCGTTTTATACGGTGTAAAGGCTGTTGTATTTATTTTGTATTTTATTCTTCTGGTGTTGACTTCTTAGGCCCTAACTATTCGATCTGGCGGAACAACGCCGTAGAGTGAAGCCTAGGTTGCCCGGAACGTAGAAATGACCATTACTTTCACACTGTTTGCAATTATCCCTTTTATACGATGGAAAAGCTGTTGTATTTATATCGTAGTTTATGCTTCTGGCGTTGACTTCTAAGGACCTAACTATTCGATCTGGCGGAGCATCGCCCTATAGTGAAGCCTAGGCTGCTCGGAATGTAGAAATAACAATAACTTTCACACTGGTAGCAATAATTCGTTTTATACGATGGAAAAACTGTTCTATTTATTTTGTATTTTATGCTTCGGGCGTTGTCTTCTAAGGCCCTAGCTATTCGATCTGGTCGAGCAACGCCTTAGAGTGAAGCCTAGGTTGCCCGGAACGTAGAAATGACCATAACTTTCACAATGTATGCAATTATTCATTTTATGCGATAGAAAAACTGTTGTACTTATATTGTATTTTATGCTTCTAGCGTTGACTCCATAGGCACTAACTATTCGGTCTGTTGGAAAAACGCCCTAGAGTGAATCCTAGGTTGCTCGGAATGTAGAAATGGCCATAACTTTCACACTGGTTGCAATTAGTCCTGCTATACGATGGACAAACGGTTGCATTTTTATGGTATTTTATGCTTCTGGCGTTGACTTCTAAGGCCGTAGCTATTAGATATGGTGGAGCAACGCCCTAGAGTGACTGCTAGGTTACCCGGAACGTAGAAATGACCAGTACTTTCACACTGGTTGCAGTTATTCCTGTTATACGATGGAAAAACTGTTGCATCTTTATTGCATTTTATCCTTCTGGCGTTGACTTGTAAGGCCCTAACTATTCGATCTGGTGGAGCAACGCCCTAGAGTGAACCCTAGGCTGCTCGGAATGTAGAAATGTCTATAACTTTCACACTGGTTGCTATTATTCGTTTTATACGATGGAAAAGCTGTTATATTTATATTGCATTTTCTGCTTCTGGCGTTGAATGCTAAGTCCCTAGCTCGTCGATCTGGTGGAGCAACGCCCTAGAGTGAAGGCTAGGTTGCCCGGAACGTAGAAATGACTATGACTTTCACACTGTTTGCAATTATTCATTTTATGCGATGGAAAAGCTGTTGTATTTATATTGTATTGTATGCTTCTGGCGTGGACTTCGAAGGCCCTAACTGTTCGATCTGGTGGAGCAACGCCCTAGAGTGAAGCCTAGGTTGCCCGGAACGTAGAAATGACCATTACTTTCACAATGTTTGCAACTACTCATTTTATACGATGGAATAACTGTTGTACTTATATTGTATTTTATCCTTCTGGCGTTGAATTCTAAGTCCCTAGCTATTCGATCTGATAGAGCAACGCCCTAGAGTGAAACCTAGGTTATCCGGAACGTAGAAATGACCAGTACATTCACACTGGTTGCAGTTATTCCTGTAAAACGATGGAAAAACTGTTGCATCTTTATTGTATTTTATGCTTCGGGCGTTGACTTCTAAGGCCCAAACTGATTGATCTGGTGGAGCAGCGCCCTAGTGTGAAGCCTAGATTGCCCGGAACGTTGAAATGATCATAATTTCACACTGGTTGCTATTATTCGTGTTATACGATGGAAAAAGTGTTATGTTTATATTGTATTTTATTCTTATGGCGTTGACTTCTTAGGCCCTAACTATTCGTTCTGGTGGAACAACGCCATAGAGTGAAGCCTAGGTTGCCTGGAACGTAGAAATGGCCACTACTTTGAGACTGTTTACAATTATTCGTTTTATACGATGGAAAAACTGTTGCATATTTATTGTATTTTATGTTTCTGGCGTTGACTTCTAAGGCCCTAACTATTCGATCAGGTGGAGCAACGCCCTGGAGTGAAGCCTAGGTTGCTCGGAACGTAGAAGTGACCATTACTTTCATAATGTTTGCAACTACGCATTTTATACGATGGAATAACTGTTGTACTTATATTGTATTTTATCCTTCTGGCGTTGAATTCTTAGTCCCTAACTATTCCCTCTGGTGGATCAACGCGGTAGGGTGAAACCTACGTCGCCCGGAACGTAGAAATGACCATTACTTTCACACTGGTTGCAATTATTCGTTTTATACGATGGAAAAGCTGTTGTATTTATATCGTATTTTATGCTTCTGGCGTTGACTTCTTAGGCCCTAACTATTCCATCCGGTGGAGCACCGCCCTAGAGTGAAGCCTAGGTTGTCCGGAACGTAGAAATGACCATAACTTTCACACTGGTAGCAATTATTCGTTTCATACGATGGAAAAGCTGTTGTATTTATATCGTACTTTATGCTTCTGGCGTTGACTTCTAAGGCCGTAGCTATTCGATGAGGTGGAGCAACGCCCTAGAGTGACGCCTAGGTTGCCCGGAACGTAGAAATGACCATTACTTTCACAATGTTTGCAATTACTCATTTCATACGATGAAAAAACTGTTGTACTTATACTGTATTTTATCCTTCTGGCTTTGAATTCTAAGTCTCTAGCTAATCGATCTGCTGGAGCAACGCCCTAGAGTGAAACCTAGGTTTCCCGGAACGTAGAAATGACCATCACTTTCAAACTGGTTGCAGTTGTTGCTGTTATACGATGGAAAAACTGTTGCATCTTTATTGTATTTTATGCTTCTGGCGTTGACTTCTAAGGCCCTAACTATTCGATCTGGTGGAGCAACTCCCTAGAGTGAACACTAGGTTGCTCGGAATGTATAAATGTCCACAACTTTCACACTGGTTGCAATTATTCGTTTTATACGATGGAAAAGCTGTTGTATTCATATCGTATTTTATGCTTCTGGCGTTGACTTCTTAGGCCCTAACTATTCCATCTGGTGGAACAACGCCCTAGGGTGAAGCCTAGGTTGCCCGGAACGCAGAAATGACCATAACTTTCACACTGGTAGCAATTATTCGTTTTATACGATGGAAAAACTGTTCTATTTATTTTGTATTGTACGCTTCGGGCGTTGACTTCTAAGGCCCTAGCTATTCGATCTGGTCGAGCAACGCCTCAGAGTTAAGTCTAGTAAGCCCGAATCGTCGATATGGTCATTACTTTCGCACTGGTTGCAATTAGTCATGCTATACGATGGAAAAACTGTTGTATTTTTATTGTGTTTTATGCTTCTGGCGTTCACTTCTTAGGCCCTAACTATTCGATCTGATGGAACAATGCCCTAGAGTGACCCCTAGGTTGCCCGGAACGTAGAAATGACCATTACTTTCACAATGTTTGCAACTACTCATTTTATACGATGGAATAACTGTTGTACTTATATTGTATTTTATCCTTCTGGCGTTGAATTCTAAGTCCCTAGCTATTCGATCTGATAGAGCAACGCCCTAGAGTGAAACCTAGGTTATCCGGAACGTAGAAATGACCAGTACATTCACACTGGTTGCAGTTATTCCTGTAAAACGATGGAAAAACTGTTGCATCTTTATTGTATTTTATGCTTCGGGCGTTGACTTCTAAGGCCCAAACTGATTGATCTGGTGGAGCAGCGCCCTAGTGTGAAGCCTAGATTGCCCGGAACGTTGAAATGATCATAACTTTCACACTGGTTGCTATTATTCGTGTTATACGATGGAAAAAGTGTTATGTTTATATTGTATTTTATTCTTATGGCGTTGACTTCTTAGGCCCTAACTATTCGTTCTGGTGGAACAACGCCATAGAGTGAAGCCTAGGTTGCCTGGAACGTAGAAATGGCCACTACTTTGAGACTGTTTACAATTATTCGTTTTATACGATGGAAAACCTGTTGCATATTTATTGTATTTTATGTTTCTGGCGTTGACTTCTAAGGCCCTAACTATTCGATCAGGTGGAGCAACGCCCTGGAGTGAAGCCTAGGTTGCTCGGAACGTAGAAGTGACCATTACTTTCATAATGTTTGCAACTACGCATTTTATACGATGGAATAACTGTTGTACTTATATTGTATTTTATCCTTCTGGCGTTGAATTCTTAGGCCCTAACTATTCCCTCTGGTGGATCAACGCGGTAGGGTGAAACCTACGTCGCCCGGAACGTAGAAATGACCATTACTTTCACACTGGTTGCAATTATTCGTTTTATACGATGGAAAAGCTGTTGTATTTATATCGTATTTTATGCTTCTGGCGTTGACTTCTTAGGCCCTAACTATTCCATCCGGTGGAGCACCGCCCTAGAGTGAAGCCTAGGTTGTCCGGAACGTAGAAATGACCATAACTTTCACACTGGTAGCAATTATTCGTTTCATACGATGGAAAAGCTGTTGTATTTATATCGTATTTTATGCTTCTGGCGTTGACTTCTAAGGCCGTAGCTATTCGATGTGGTGGAGCAACGCCCTAGAGTGACGCCTAGGTTGCCCGGAACGTAGAAATGACCATTACTTTCACAATGTTTGCAATTACTCATTTCATACGATGAAAAAACTGTTGTACTTATACTGTATTTTATCCTTCTGGCTTTGAATTCTAAGTCTCTAGCTAATCGATCTGCTGGAGCAACGCCCTAGAGTGAAACCTAGGTTTCCCGGAACGTAGAAATGACCATCACTTTCAAACTGGTTGCAGTTGTTGCTGTTATACGATGGAAAAACTGTTGCATCTTTATTGTATTTTATGCTTCTGGCGTTGACTTCTAAGGCCCTAACTATTCGATCTGGTGGAGCAACTCCCTAGAGTGAACACTAGGTTGCTCGGAATGTATAAATGTCCACAACTTTCACACTGGTTGCAATTATTCGTTTTATACGATGGAAAAGCTGTTGTATTCATATCGTATTTTATGCTTCTGGCGTTGACTTCTTAGGCCCTAACTATTCAATCTGGTGGAACAACGCCCTAGGGTGAAGCCTAGGTTGCCCGGAACGCAGAAATGACCATAACTTTCACACTGGTAGCAATTATTCGTTTTATACGATGGAAAAACTGTTCTATTTATTTTGTATTGTACGCTTCGGGCGCTGACTTCTAAGGCCCTAGCTATTCGATCTGGTCGAGCAACGCCTTAGAGTGAAGCCTAGGTTGCCCGGAACGTAGAAATGACCATAACTTCCACACTGGTTGCAATTATTCGTTTTATACGATGGAAAAGCTGTTGGATTTATATCGTATTTTATGCTTCTGGCGTTGACTTCTTAGGCCCCAACTATTCCATCTGGTGGAACAACGCCGTAGGGTGTAGCCTAGGTTGCCCGGAACGTAGAAATGACCATTACTTTCACAATCTTTGCAATTACTCATTTCATACGATGAAAAAACTGTTGTACTTATACTGTATTTTATCCTTCTGGCTTTGAATTCTAAGTCTCTAGCTAATCGATCTGGTGGAGCAACGCCCTAGAGTGAAACCTAGGTTTCCCGGAACGTAGAAATGACCATCACTTTCAAACTGGTTGCAGTTATTCCTGTTATACGATGGAAAAACTGTTGCATCTTTATTGTATTTTATGCTTCTGGCGTTGACTTCTAAGGCCCTAACTATTCGATCTGGTGGAGCAACGTCCTAGAGTGAACACTAGGTTGCTCGGAATGTATAAATGTCCACAACTCTCACACTGGTTGCAATTATTCGTTTTATGGGATGGAAAAGCTGTTGTATTTTTATTGCATTTTATGCTTCTGGCGTTCACTTCTTAGGCCCTAACTATTCGATCTGGTGGAACAAAGCCCTTGTGTGAACCCAAGGTTGCCCGAAACGTAGAAATGACCATAACTATCACACTGGTAGCAATTATTCGTTTTATACGATTGAAAAGATGTTATATTTATATTGCATTTTATGCTTCAGGCATTGAATTCTAAGTCCCTAGCTATTCGATCTGGTGGAGCAACGCCCTAGAGTGAAGCCTAGGTTGCCCGGAACGTAGAAATGGAAATAACTTTCACACCGGTAGCAATTATTCGTTTTATACGATGGAAAAACTGTTGTATTTGTATTGTATTTTATGCTTCGGGCGTTGACTTCTAAGGCCCTAACTATTCAATCTGTTGGGTCAACGCCCTAGAGTGAAGACTAGGTTGCTCGGAATGTAGAAATGACCATAAAATTCACACTGGTTGAAGTTATTCGTTTTATACGATGGAAAAACTCTTGTATTTTTATAGTATTTTATGCTTCTGGCGTTGACTTCTAAGGCCCTAAATATTCGATCTGGTGGAGCAATGCCTCAGAGTTAAGTTTAGGATGCCCGAAACGCCGAAATGATCATGACTTTCACGCTTGTTGCAATTATTCCTGTTATGCGATGAAAAGACTGTTGTATTTTTATTGTATTTTATGCTTCAGGCGTGGACTTCTGAGGCCGTAGATATTCGATGTGGTGGAAGAACGCCATACAGTGAAGCCTAGGTTGCTCGGAACGTACAAATGACCACTACTTTCACACTGTTTGCAATTATTCATTTAATACGATGGAAATGCTGTTGTATTTATATCGTATTTTATGCTTCGGGCGTTGACTTCTTAGGCCGTAACTATTCGATCTGGTGGTGCAACGCCCTGGAGTGAAACCTGGGTTGCCCGGAACGTAGAAATGACCATTACTATCACACTGGTTGCAAATTATTCCTGCTATACGATGGCAAAACTGTTGTATTTTTATTGCATTTTATGCTTCTGGCGTTCACTTCTTAGGCCCAAACTATTCGATCTGGTGGAACAACGGCCTAGGGTGAACCCTAGGTTGCCCGGAACGTAGAAATGACCATAACTTTCACACTGGTTGCAATTATTTGTTTTATACGATGGAAAAGCTGTTGTATTTATATCGTATTTTATGCTTCTGGCGTTGACTTCTTAGGCCCTAACTATTCCATCTGGTGTAACACGCCCTAGAGTAAAGCCCAGGTTGCGCGGAACGTAGAAATGACCATAAATTTCACACTGGTAGCAATTATTCGTTTTATACAATGGAAAAACTGTTGTATTTATATTGTATTTTATGCTTCTGGCGTTGACTTCATAGGCCCTAACTATTCGATTTGGTGGAACAACGCCGTAGAGTGAAGCCTATGTTGCCCGGAACGTAGAAATGACGATTACTTTCACACTGTTTGCAATTATTCCTTTTATACGATGGAAAAGCTGTTGCATTTATATCGTATTTTATGCTTCTGGCGTTGACTTCTAAGGACCTAATTATTCGATCTGGTGGAGCAACGCCCTAGAGTGAGGCCTAGGTTGCTCGGAATGTAGAAATGACCATAGCTTTCACACTGGTTGCAATTATTCGTTTTATACGAACGAAAAACTGTTGCATCTTTATCGTATTTTATGCTTCTGGCGTTGACTTCTTAGGCCGTAACTATTCGATCTGGTGGAGCAACGCCCTGGAGTGAAACCTGGTTTGCACGGAACGTAGAAATGACCACTACTATCACACTGGTTGCAAATTATTCCTGCTATACGATGGAAAAACTGTTGTATCTTGATTGCATTTTATGCTTCTGGCGTTAACTTCTTAGGCCCTAACTATTCGATCTGGTGGATCAACGCCATAGGGTGAAGCCTAGGTTGCCCGGAACGTAGAAATGACCATAGCTTTTACACTCGTAGCAATTATTCGTTTTATACAATGGTAAAACCGTTCTATTTATTTTGTATTTTATGCTTCGGGCGTTGACTTCTAAGGCCCTAACTATTCAATCTGTTGGAGCAACGCCCTAGGGTGAAGCCTAGGTTGCTCGGAAAGTAGAAATGACCATAAGTTTCATACTGGTTGCAATTATTCGTTTTATACGATGGAAAAACTGTTGTATTTATATTGTATTTTATGCTTCTAGCGTTGACTTCTAACGCCCTAATTATTCGATCTGGTGGAGCAATGCCTCAGAGTTAAGTCTAGGATGCCCGAAACGCCGAAATGATCATGACTTTCACGCTTGTTGCAATTATTCCTGTTATGCGATGAAAAAACTGTTGTATTCTTATTGTATTTTATGCTTCAGGCGTGGACTTCTGAGGCCGTAGATATTCGATGTGGTGGAAGAACGCCATACAGTGAAGCCTAGGTTGCCCGGAACGTAGAAATGACCACTACTTTCACACTGTTTGCAATTATTCATTTAATACGATGGAAATGCTGTTGTATTTATATCGTATTTTATGCTTCGGGCGTTGACTTCTTAGGCCCTAACATTTCGATCTGGTGGAGCCACGCCCGACAGTGAAGCCTAGGTTGCCCGGACCGTAGATATGACCATAACCTTCACACAGGTTGCAATTATTCGTTTTATACGGTGTAAAAGCTGTTGTACTTATTTTGTATGTTATTCTTCTGGTGTTGACTTCTTAGGCCCTAACTATTCGATCTGGTGGAACAACGCCGTAGAGTGAAGCCTAGGTTGCCCGAACGTAGAAATGACCATTACTTTCACACTGTTTGCAATTATTCCTTTTATACGATGGAAAAGCTCTTGTATTTATATCGTATTTTATGCTTCTGGCGTTGACTTCTAAGTACCTAACTATTCGATCTGGTGGAGCAACGCCCTAGAGTGAAGCCTAGGTTGCTTGGAATGTAGAAATGACCATATCTTTCACACTGATTGCAATTATTCGTTTTATACGATGGAAAAACTGTTGCATCTTTATCGTATTTTATGCTTCTGGCGATGACTTCTTAGGCCGTAACTATTCGATCTGGTGGAGCAACGCCCTGGAGTGAAACCTGGGTTGCCCGGAACGTAGAAATGACCACTACTGTCACACTGGTTGCAAATTATTCCTGCTATACGATGGAAAAACTGTTGTATTTTTATTGCATTTTATGCTTCTGGCGTACACTTCTTAGGCCCTAACTATTCGATCTGGTGGAACAACGGCCTAGGGTGAAGCCTAGGTTGCACGGAACGTAGAAATGACCATAACTTTCACACTGGTTGCAATTATTTGTTTTATACGATGGAAAAGCTGTTGTATTTATATCGTATTTTATGCTTCTGGCGTTGACTTCTTAGGCCCTAACTATTCCATCTGGTGGAACAACGCCCTAGAGTAAAGCACAGGTTGCCCGGAACGTAGAAATGACCATTACTTTCACACTGTTTGCAATTATTCCTTTTATACCATGGAACAGCTGTTGTATTTATATCGTATTTTATGCTTCTGGCGTTGACTTCTAAGGACCTAACTATTCGATCTGGTGGAGCAGCGCCCCAGAGTGAAGCCTAGGTTGCTCGGAATGTAGAAATGACCATAAGTTGCATACTGGTTGCAATTATTCGTTTTATACGGTGGAAAAACTGTTGCATCTTTATCGTATTTTATGCTTCTGGCGATGACTTCTTAGGCCGTAACTATTCGATCTGGTGGAGCAACGCCATGGAGTGAAACCTGGGTTGCCCGGAACGTAGAAATGACCACTACTATCACACTGGTTGCAAATTATTCCTGCTATACGATGGAAAAACTGTTGTATTTTTATTGCATTTTATGCTTCTGGCGTACACTTCTTAAGCCCTAACTATTCGATCTGGTGGAACAACGGCCTAGGGTGAAGCCTAGGTTGCACGGAACGTAGAAATGACCATAACTTTCACACTGGTTGCAATTATTTGTTTTATACGATGGAAAAGCTGTTGTATTTATATCGTATTTTATGCTTCTGGCGTTGACTTCTAAGGACCTAACTATTCGATCTGGTGGAGCAACGCCCTAGAGTAAAGCCTAGGTTGCTCGGAATGTAGAAATGACCATAAGTTGCATACTGGTTGCAATTATTCGTTTTATACGATGGAAAAACTGTTGTATTTATATTGTATTTTATGCTTGTGGCGTTGACTTCTAAGGCCCTAAATATTCGATCTGGTGGAGCAATGCCTCAGAGTTATGTCTAGGATGCCCGAAACGCCGAAATGGTCATTACTTTCACGCTTGTTGCAATTATTCCTGTTATACGATGAAAAGACTGTTGTATTTTTATTGTATTTTATGCTTCAAGCGTGGACTTCTGAGGCCGCAGCTATTCGATGTGGTGGAAGAACGCCATACAGTGAAGCCTAGGTTGCCCGGAACGTAGAAATGAACATTACTTTCACACTGTTTGCAATTATTCATTTAATACGATGGAAATGCTGTTGTATTTATATCGTATTTTATGCTTCGGGCGTTGACATCTTAGCCCCTAACTTTTCGATCTGGTGGAGCAACGCCCGACAGTGAAGCCTAGGTTGCCCGGAACGTAGATATGACGATAACCTTCACACAGGTTGCAATTATTCGTTTTATACGGTGTAAAGTCTGTTGTATTTATTTTGTATTTTATTCTTCTGGTGTTGACTTCTTAGGCCCTAACTATTCGATCTGGTGGAGCAACGCCCTAGAGTGAAGCCTAGGTTGCTCGGAATGTAGAAATGACCATAACTTTTACACTGATTGCAATTATTCGTTTTATACGATGGAAAAACTGTTGCATCTTTATCGTATTTTATGCTTCTGGCGTTGACTTCTTAGCCCGTAACTATTGGATCTGGTGGAGCAACGCCCTGGAGTGATACCTGGGTTGCCCGGAACGTAGAAATGACCACTACTATCACACTGGTTGCAAATTATTCCTGCTATACGATGGAAAGGCTGTTGTATTTTTATTGCATTTTATGCTTCTGGCGTTCACTTCTTAGGCCCTAACTATTCGATCTGGTGGAACAACGGCCTAGGGTGAAGCCTAGGTAGCCCGGAACGTAGAAATGACCATAACTTTCACACTGGTTGCAATTATTTGTTTTATACGATGGAAAAGCTGTTGTATTTATATCGTATTATATGCTTCTGGCGTTCACTTCTTAGGCCCTAACTATTCCATCTGGTGGAACAACGCCCTAGAGTAAAGCCCAGGTTGCGCGGAACGTAGAAATGACGATAACTTTCACACTGGTAGCAATTATTCGTTTTATACAATCGAAAAACTGTTGTATTTATATTGTATTTTATGCTTCTGGCGTTGACTTCTTAGGCCCTAACTATTGGCTTTGGTGGAACAACGCCGTAGAGTGAAGCCTAGGTTGCCCGGAACGTAGAAATGTCCATAGCTTTTACACTCGTAGCAATTATTCGTTTTATACAATGGTAAAACCGTTCTATTTATTTTGTATTTTATGCTTCGGGCGTTGGCTTCTAAGGCCCTAACTATTCAATCTGTTGGAGCAACACCCTAGGGTGAAGCCTAGGTTGCTCGGAAAGTAGAAATGACCATAAGTTTCATACTGGTTGCAATTATTCGTTTTATACGATGGAAAAACTGTTGTATTTATATTGTATTTTATGCTTCTGGCGTTGACTTCTAAGGCCCTAATTATTCGATCTGGTGGAGCAATGCCTCAGAGTTAAGTCTAGGATGCCCGAAACGCCGAAATGATCATGACTTTCACGCTTGTTGCAATTATTCCTGTTATGCGATGAAAAGACTGTTGTATTTTTATTGTATTTTATGCTTCAGGCGTGGACTTCTGAGGCCGTAGATATTCGATGTGGTGGAAGAACGCCATACAGTGAAGCCTAGGTTGCCCGGAACGTAGAAATGACCACTACTTTCGCACTGTTTGCAATTATGCATTTAATACGATGGAAATGCTGTTGTATTTATATCGTATTTTATGCTTCGGGCGTTGACTTCTTAGGCCCTAACATTTCGATCTGGTGGAGCAACGCCCGACAGTGAAGCCTAGGTTGCCCGGAACGTAGATATGACGATAACCTTCACACAGGTTGCAATTATTCGTTTTATACGGTGTAAAGGCTGTTGTATTTATTTTGTATTTTATTCTTCTGGTGTTGACTTCTAACGCCCTAATTATTCGATCTGGTGGAGCAATGCCTCAGAGTTAAGTCTAGGATGCCCGAAACGCCGAAATGATCATGACTTTCACGCTTGTTGCAATTATTCCTGTTATGCGATGAAAAAACTGTTGTATTTTTATTGTATTTTATGCTTCAGGCGTGGACTTCTGAGGCCGTAGATATTCGATGTGGTGGAAGAACGCCATACAGTGAAGCCTAGGTTGCCCGGAACGTAGAAATGACCACTACTTTCACACTGTTTGCAATTATTCATTTAATACGGTGGAAATGCTGTTGTATTTATATCGTATTCTATGCTTCGGGCGTTGACTTCTTAGGCCCTAGCATTTCGATCTGGTGGAGCCACGCCCGACAGTGAAGCCTAGGTTGCCCGGACCGTAGATATGACCATAACCTTCACACAGGTTGCAATTATTCGTTTTATACGGTGTAAAAGCTGTTGTACTTATTTTGTATGTTATTCTTCTAGTGTTGACTTCTTAGGCCCTAACTATTCGATCTGGTGGAACAACGCCGTAGAGTGAAGCCTAGGTTGCCCGAACGTAGAAATGACCATTACTTTCACACTGTTTGCAATTATTCCTTTTATACGATGGAAGAGCTCTTGTATTTATATCGTATTTTATGCTTCTGGCGTTGACTTCTAAGTACCTAACTATTCGATCTGGTGGAGCAACGCCCTAGAGTGAAGCCTAGGTTGCTGGTAATGTTGAAATGACCATATCTTTCACACTGATTGCAATTATTCGTTTTATACGATGGAAAAACTGTTGCATCTTTATCGTATTTTATGCTTCTGGCGCTGACTTCTTAGGCCGTAACTATTCGATCTGGTGGAGCAACGCCCTGGAGTGAAACCTGGGTTGCCCGGAACGTAGAAATGACCACTACTATCACACTGGTTGCAAATTATTCCTGCTATACGATGGAAAAACTGTTGTATTTTTATTGCATTTTATGCTTCTGGCGTACACTTCTTAGGCCCTAACTATTCGATCTGGTGGAACAACGGCCTAGGGTGAAGCCTAGGTTGCACGGAACGTAGAAATGACCATAACTTTCACACTGGTCGCAATTATTCGTTTTATACGATGGAACAGCTGTTGTATTTATATCGTATTTTATGCTTCTGGCGTTGACTTCTAAGGACCTAACTATTCGATCTGGTGGAGCAGCGCCCTAGAGTGAAGCCTAGGTTGCTCGGAATGTAGAAATGACCATAAGTTGCATACTGGTAGCAATTATTCGTTTTATACAATGGAAAAACTGTTCTATTTATATTGTATTTCATGCTTCTGGCGTTGACTTCTTAGGCCCTAACTATTCGATCTGGTGGAGCAATGCCTCAGAGTTAAGTCTAGGATGCCCGAAACGCCGAAATGATCATTACTTTCACGCTTGTTGCAATTATTCCTCTTATACCATGAGAAGACTGTTGTATTTCTATTGTATTTTGTGCTTCAGGCGTAGGCTTCTAAGGCCGTAGCTATTCGATATGGTGGAGCACCGCCCTAGAGTGAAGCCTAGGTTACCGGGAACGTAGAAATGACCATAACTTTCACACTGGTTGCTATTATTCGTTTTATACGATGGAAAAACTGTTATATTTATATTGTATTTTATGCTTCTGGCGTTGACTTCTTAGGCCCTAACTATTCGATCTGGTGTAGCAATGCCTCAGAGTTAGGTCTAGGATGCCCGAAACGCCTAAATGATCATTACTTTCACGCTTGTTGCAATTATTCCTGTTATACCATGAGAAGACTGTTGTATTTCTATTGTATTTTGTGCTTCAGGCGTAGGCTTCTAAGGCCGTAGCTATTCGATATGGTGGAGCACCGCCCTAGAGTGAAGCCTAGGTTGCTCGGAACGTAGAAATGACCACTTCTTTTACACCGTCTGCAATTATTCATTTAATATGATGGAAAAGCTGTTGTATTTATATCGTATTTTATGCTCCGGGCGTTGACTTCTTAGGCCCTAACATTTCGATCTGGTTGAGCAACGCCCTACAGTGAAGCCTATGTTGTCCGGAATGTAGATATGACCATAACCGTCACACAGGTTGCAATTATTCGTTTTATACGGTGTAAAGGCTGTTGTGTTTATTTTGCATTTTATTCTTCTGGTGTTGACTTCTTAGGCCCTAACTATTCGATCTGGTGGAACAACGCCGTAGAGTGAAGCCTAGGTTACCCGGAACGTAGAAATGACCATTACTTTCACACTGTTTGCAATTATTCCTTTTATACTATGGAAAAGCTGTTGTATTTATATCGTATTTTATGCTACTGGCGTTGACTTCTAAGGACCTAACTATTCGATCTGCTCGAGCAACGCCCTAGAGTGAAGCCTAGGTTGCTCGGAATGTAGAAATGACCATAACTTTCACACTGGTTGCAGTTATTCCTGTTATACGACGGAAAAACTGTTGCACCTTTATTGTATTTTATGCTTCTGGCGTTGACATCTAAGGCCCTGACTGTTTGATCTGGTGGAGCAACGCCCTAGAGTGAAGCCTAGGTTACCGGGAACGTAGAAATGACCATAACTTTCACACTGGTTGCTATTATTCGTTTTATACGATCGAAAAACTGTTATATTTATATTGTATTTTATGATTCTGGCGTTGACTTCTTAGGCCCTAACTATTCGATCTGGTGGAGCAATGCCTCAGAGTTAAGTCTAGGATGCCCGAAACGCCGAAATGATCATTACTTTCACGCTTGTTGCAATTATTCCTGTTATACCATGAGAAGACTGTTGTATTTCTATTGTATTTTGTGCTTCAGGCGTAGGCTTCTAAGGCCGTAGCTATTCGATATGGTGGAGCACCGCCCTAGAGTGAAGCCTAGGTTGCTCGGAACGTAGAAATGACCACTTCTTTTACACCGTCTGCAATTATTCATTTAATATGATGGAAAAGCTATTGTATTTATATCGTATTTTATGCTCCGGGCGTTGACTTCTTAGGCCCTAACATTTCGATCTGGTTGAGCAACGCCCTACAGTGAAGCCTATGTTGTCCGGAATGTAGATATGACCATAACCGTCACACAGGTTGCAATTATTCGTTTTATACGGTGTAAAGGCTGTTGTGTTTATTTTGCATTTTATTCTTCTGGTGTTGACTTCTTAGGCCCTAACTATTCGATCTGGTGGAACAACGCCGTAGAGTGAAGCCTAGGTTACCCGGAACGTAGAAATGACCATTACTTTCGCACTGTTTGCAATTATTCCTTTTATACTATGGAAAAGCTGTTGTATTTATATCGTATTTTATGCTTCTGGCGTTGACTTCTAAGTACCTAACTATTCGATCTGGTGGAGCAACGCCCTAGAGTGAAGCCTAGGTTGCTGGTAATGTTGAAATGACCATATCTTTCACACTGATTGCAATTATTCGTTTTATACGATGGAAAAACTGTTGCATCTTTATCGTATTTTATGCTTCTGGCGCTGACTTCTTAGGCCGTAACTATTCGATCTGGTGGAGCAACGCCCTGGAGTGAAACCTGGGTTGCCCGGAACGTAGAAATGACCACTACTATCACACTGGTTGCAAATTATTCCTGCTATACGATGGAAAAACTGTTGTATTTTTATTGCATTTTATGCTTCTGGCGTACACTTCTTAGGCCCTAACTATTCGATCTGGTGGAACAACGGCCTAGGGTGAAGCCTAGGTTGCACGGAACGTAGAAATGACCATAACTTTCACACTGGTCGCAATTATTCGTTTTATACGATGGAACAGCTGTTGTATTTATATCGTATTTTATGCTTCTGGCGTTGACTTCTAAGGACCTAACTATTCGATCTGGTGGAGCAGCGCCCTAGAGTGAAGCCTAGGTTGCTCGGAATGTAGAAATGACTATAACTTTTACACTGATTGCAATTATTCGTTTTATACGATGGAAAAACTGTTGCATCTTTATCGTATTTTATGCTTCTGGCGTTGACTTCTTAGCCCGTAACTATTGGATCTGGTGGAGCAACGCCCTGGAGTGATACCTGGGTTGCCCGGAACGTAGAAATGACCACTACTATCACACTGGTTGCAAATTATTCCTGCTATACGATGGAAAGGCTGTTGTATTTTTATTGCATTTTATGCTTCTGGCGTTCACTTCTTAGGCCCTAACTATTCGATCTGGTGGAACAACGGCCTAGGGTGAAGCCTAGGTAGCCCGGAACGTAGAAATGACCATAACTTTCACACTGGTTGCAATTATTTGTTTTATACGATGGAAAAGCTGTTGTATTTATATCGTACTTTATGCTTCTGGCGTTCACTTCTTAGGCCCTAACTATTCCATCTGGTGGAACAACGCCCTAGAGTAAAGCCCAGGTTGCGCGGAACGTAGAAATGACCATAGCTTTTACACTCGTAGCAATTATTCGTTTTCTACAATGGTAAAACCGTTCTATTTATTTTGTATTTTACGCTTCGGGCGTTGACTTCTAAGGCCCTAACTATTCAATCTGTTGGAGCAACACCCTAGGGTGAAGCCTAGGTTGCTCGGAAAGTAGAAATGACCATAAGTTTCATACTGGTTGCAATTATTCGTTTTATACGATGGAAAAACTGTTGTATTTATATTGTATTTTATGCTTCTGGCGTTGACTTCTAAGGCCCTAATTATTCGATCTGGTGGAGCAATGCCTCAGAGTTAAGTCTAGGATGCCCGAAACGCCGAAATGATCATGACTTTCACGCTTGTTGCAATTATTCCTGTTATGCGATGAAAAGACTGTTGTATTTTTATTGTATTTTATGCGTCAGGCGTGGACTTCTGAGGCCGTAGATATTCGATGTGGTGGAAGAACGCCATACAGTGAAGCCTAGGTTGCCCGGAACGTAGAAATGACCACTACTTTCGCACTGTTTGCAATTATGCATTTAATACGATGGAAATGCTGTTGTATTTATATCGTATTTTATGCTTCGGGCGTTGACTTCTTAGGCCCTAACATTTCGATCTGGTGGAGCAACGCCCGACAGTGAAGCCTAGGTTGCCCGGAACGTAGATATGACGATAACCTTCACACAGGTTGCAATTATTCGTTTTATACGGTGTAAAGGCTGTTGTATTTATTTTGTATTTTATTCTTCTGGTATTGACTTCTAACGCCCTAATTATTCGATCTGGTGGAGCAATGCCTCAGAGTTAAGTCTAGGATGCCCGAAACGCCGAAATGATCATGACTTTCACGCTTGTTGCAATTATTCCTGTTATGCGATGAAAAAACTGTTGTATTTTTATTGTATTTTATGCTTCAGGCGTGGACTTCTGAGGCCGTAGATATTCGATGTGGTGGAAGAACGCCATACAGTGAAGCCTACGTTGCCCGGAACGTAGAAATGACCACTACTTTCACACTGTTTGCAATTATTCATTTAATACGATGGAAATGCTGTTGTATTTATATCGTATTTTATGCTTCGGGCGTTGACTTCTTAGGCCCTAACATTTCGAATCTGGTGGAGCCACGCCCGACAGTGAAGCCTAGGTTGCCCGGACCGCAGATATGACCATAACCTTCACACAGGTTGCAATTATTCGTTTTATACGGTGTAAAAGCTGTTGTACTTATTTTGTATGTTATTCTTCTGGTGTTGACTTCTTAGGCCCTAACTATTCGATCTGGTGGAACAACGCCGTAGAGTGAAGCCTAGGTTGCCCGAACGTAGAAATGACCATTACTTTCACACTGTTTGCAATTATTCCTTTTATACGATGGAAAAGCTCTTGTATTTATATCGTATTTTATGCTTCTGGCGTTGACTTCTAAGTACCTAACTATTCGATCTGGTGGAGCAACGCCCTAGAGTGAAGCCTAGGTTGCTGGGAATGTAGAAATGACCATATCTTTCACACTGGTCGCAATTATTCGTTTTATACGATGGAACAGCTGTTGTATTTATATCGTATTTTATGCTTCTGGCGTTGACTTCTAAGGACCTAACTATTCGATCTGGTGGAGCAGCGCCCTAGAGTGAAGCCTAGGTTGCTCGGAATGTAGAAATGACCATAAGTTGCATACTGGTAGCAATTATTCGTTTTATACGGTGTAAAAGCTGTTGTACTTATTTTGTATGTTATTCTTCTGGTGTTGACTTCTTAGGCCCTAACTATTCGATCTGGTGGAACAACGCCGTAGAGTGAAGCCTAGGTTGCCCGAACGTAGAAATGACCATAACTTTCACACTGGTTTCCATTACTCGTTTTATACGATGGAATAGCTGTTGTATTTATATCGTACTTTAAGCTTCTGGCGTTGACTTCTTAGGCCCTAACTATTCCATCTGGTGGAACAACGGCCTAGGGTGAAGCCGCGGTTGTCTGGAACGTAGAAATGACCATAACTTTCACACTGGTTACCATTATTCGTTTTATACGATGGAAAAACTGTTGTACTTATATTGTACTTTATCCTTCTGGCGTTGAATTATAAGTCCATAGCTATTCTATCTGGTGGACCAACGCCCTAGAGTGAAACCTAGGTTGCCCGGAACGTAGAAATGACCAGTAGTTTCACACTGTTTGAAGTTATTCCTGTTGTATGATGGAAAAACTGTTGCATCTTTATTGTATTTTATGCTTCTGGCGTTGACTTCTATGGCCCTGACTATTCGATCTGGTGGAGCAAGGCCCTAGAGTGAAGCCTAGGTTGCCCGGAACGTAGAAATGATCAGTACTTTCACACTGGTTGCAGTTATTCGTTTTATACAATGAAAAACTGTTCTATTTATTTTGCATTTTATGCTTCGGGTGCTGACTGCTAAGGCCCTAACTATTCGATCTGGTGGAGCAACGCCCTAGAGTGAAGCCTAGGTTGCCCGGGAAGTAGAAATGACCATAACTTTCACGCTGGTTGCAATTATTCCTGTTACACGATGGAAAAACTGTTGCACCTTTATTGTATTTTATGCTTCTGGCGTTGACTTCATAGGCACTAACTATTCGATCTGGTGGAGCAACGTCCAAGAGTGAAGCCTAGGTTGACCGGAACGTAGAAATGACCAGTACTTTCATACTGGTTGCAGTTATTCGTTTTATACAATGGAACAACTGTTCTATTTATTTTGCATTTTATTCTTCGGGCGTTGACTTCTAAGGCCAAGCTATTCGATATGGTGGAGCAACGCCCTAGAGTGCAGCCTAGGTTGCCCGGCACGTAGAACATACCATTACCTTCACACTGTTTGCAATTATTCGTTTTATACGATGGGAAAACTGTTGCACCTTTATTGTATTTTATGCATCTGGCGTTGACTTCTTAGGCCGTAACTATCCGATCTGGTGGAGCAACGCCCTGGAGTGAAACCTAGGTTTCGCGGAACGCAGAAATGACCATCACTTTCAAACTGGTTGCAATTATTCGTTTTATACGATGGAAAACCTGTTGTATTTATATCGTATTTTATGCTTCTGGCGTTGACTTCTTAGGCCCTAACTATTCGATCTGGTGGAACAACGGCCTAGGGTGAAGCCTAGGTTGCCCGGAAAGTAGAAATGACCATAACTTTCACACTGGTAGCAATTATTCGTAATAGACGATGGAAAAACTGTTCTATTTATTTTATATTTTATGCTTCGGGCGTTGACTTCTAAGGCCCTAACTATTGAATCTGTTGGAGCAACGAGCTAGAGTGAAGCCTAGGTTGCTCGGAAAGTGGAAATGACCATAAGTTTCATACTGGTTGCAATTATTCGTTTTATACGATGGAAAAACTGTTGGATTTATATTGCGTTTTATGTTTCTGGCGTAGACTTCTAAGGCCCTAGCAATTCGATCTAGTGGAGCAACGCCTTAGAGTGAAGCCTAGGTTGCCCGGAACGTAGAAATGACCATCACTTTCAAACTGGTTGCAATGAATCCTGTTATACGGTGGAAAAACCTTTGAATTTATATTGCAGTTTATGCTTCTGGCGTTCACTTCCTAGGCCCTAACTATTCGAACTGGTGGAACAACGGCCTAGGGTGAAGCCTAGGTTGCCCGGAACGTAGAAATGACCATAACTTTTACACTGGTAGCAATTATTCGTTTTATACAATGGAAAAACTGTTCTATTTATCTTGTATTTAGTGCTTCGGGCGTTGGCTTCTAAGCCCCTAGCCTTTTGATCTGGTGGAGTAACGCCCTAGAGTGAATCCTAGGTTGCCCGGAACGTAGAAATGACCATAACTTTCACACTGGCTGCTATTGTTCGTTTTATACGATGGAAAAACTGTTATGTTTATATTGTATTTTATGCTTCTGGCGTTTAATTCTAAGTCCCGAGCTATTCGATATGGTGGAGCAATGCCCTAGAGTGAAGCCTAGGTTGCCCGAATCGTAGAAATGACCATTACTTTCACACTGGTTGCAATTATTCGTTTCATACAATGGAAAAACTGTTTTATTTATTTCGTATTTTATGCTTCGGGCGTTGACTTCTGAGGCCCTAACTATTCAACCTGTTGGTGCAACGCCCTAGTGTGAAGCCTAGGTTGCCCGGAACGTAGAAATGACCAGAACTTTCACCCTGGTTGGAATTATTCATGCTATACGATGGAAAAACGGTTGCATTTTTATTGTATTTTATGCTTCTAGCGTTGACTTCTAAGGCCCTAACTATTCAACCTGTTGGGCCAACGACCTAGCGAGAAGCCTAGGTTGCCCGGAAAGTAGAAATGACCATAACTTTCGTACTGGTCGCAATTATTCGTTTTATAGGATGGTAAAACTGTTGTATTTATATTGTATTTTATGCTTCTGCCGTTAACTTCTTAGGCCCTAAATATTCGATCTGGTGGAACAACGCCCTAGGGTGAAGCCTAGGTTGCGCGGAACGTAGAAATGACCATAACATTCACACCGGTTGCAATTATTCATGCTATACGATGGAAAAACGGTTGCATTTTTATTGTATTTTATGCTTCTAGCGTTGACTTCTAAGGCCCTAACTATTCAACCTGTTGGGCCAACGCCCTAGCGAGAAGCCTAGGTTGCCCGGAAAGTAGAAATGACCATAACTTTCGTACTGGTCGCAATTATTCGTTTTATAGGATGGTAAAACTGTTGTATTAATATTGCATTTTATGCTTCGGGCGTTGACTTCTAAGGCCATAACTATTCAATCTGTTGGAGCAACGCCTTAGGGTGGAGCCTAGGTTGCCCGGAAAGTAGAAATAACCACAACTTTCATACTTGTTGCAATTATTCGTTTTATACGACGGAAAAACTGTTATATTTATATTGTATTTTATGCTTCTGGCGTTGACTTCTTAGGCTCTAACTATTCGATCTGGTGGAACGACGCCCTAGAGTGAAGCCTGGATTGCCCAGAACGTAGAAATGACCATCACTTTCACACTGGTTGCAATTATTCCTGTTATACGATGGAAAAACTCTTGTATATTTATTGTATTTTATGCTTCGGGCGTTGACTTCCATGGCTCTAACTATTCGATCTGGTGGAACGACGCCCTAGAGTGAAGCCTGGATTGCCCAGAACGTAGAAATGACCATCACTTTCACACTGGTTGCAATTATTCCTGTTATACGATGGAAAAACTCTAGTATATTTATTGTATTTTATGCTTCAGGCGTTGACTTCCATTGCCCTACCTATTCGATCTGGTGGAGCAACACACTACAGTGAAGCCTAGGTTGCCCGGAACGTAGAAATGACCAGAACTTTCACACCGGTTGCTATTATTCGTTTTACACGATGGAAAAACTGTTGTATTAATATTCCATTTTATGCTTCTGGCGTTGACTTCTTAGGCCCTAACTACTCGATCTGGTGGAGTAATGCCTCACAGTTAAGTCTAGGATGCCCGAAACGCCGAAATGATCATTACTTTCACACTGGCTGCAATTATTCATGCTATACGATGGAAAAACTGTTGCATTCTTGTTGTATTTTCTGTTTCTGGCTTCGACTTCTAAGGTCCTAGCTATTCGATCTGGTGGGGCAACGTCCAAGGGTGAAGCGTATGTTGCCCGGAACGTAGAAATGACCATAACTTTCACACTGGTTGCATTTACTCTTTCTATACAATGGACAAACTGTTGTATCTATATTGTATTTTATGCTTCTGGCGTTGACTTCTAAGGCCGTTGCTATTCGATGTGGTGGAGCAACGCCCTAGATTGAAGCCTAGGTTGACCGGAACGTAGAAATGACCATATCATTCAAACTGGTTGCAATTATTCCTGTTATACGATGGAACAGCTGTTGTATTCATATCGTATTTTATGTCTCTGGCGTTGACTTCTTAGGCCCTAACTATTCGATCTGTTGCAGCAACGCCCTAGGGTGAAGCCTAGGTTGCCCGGAAAGTAGAAATGACCATAACTTTCACACCGGTAGCAATTATTCGTTTTATACGATGGAAAAACTGTTGTATTTATATTGTATTTCAAGCTTCTGGCGCTGACTTCTAAGGCAGTAGCTATTCGATGTGGTGGAGCAACGCCCTAGAGTGAAGCCTAGGTTGACCGGAACGTGGAAATGACCATAACTTTCACACCGGTAACAATTATTCGTTTTACACGATGGAAAAACTGTTCTATTTATTTTGTATTTTATGCATCGGGCGTTGACTTCTAAGGCCCTAACTATTCAATCAGCTGGAGCAACGCCCTAGGGTGAAGCCTAGGTTGCCCGGAAAGTAGAAATGACGTTAACTTTCACACTGGTTGCTATTATTCGTTCTATACGATGGAAAAACTGTTATATTTATATACTATCTTATGATTCTGGCGTTGACTTCTTAGGACCTAACAATTCGATCTGGTGGAACAACGCCCTAGAGTGAAGCCTTGGTTGCCTGGAACGTACAAATGACCATCACTCACACACGGGTTGCAATTATTCCTGTTATAGGACGGAAAGACTGTTGTATTTTTATTGTATTTTATGCTTCTGGCGTAGACTTCTAAGGCACTAACTATTCGATCTGGTGGAGCAACGCTCTAGAGTGAAGCCTAGGTTGCCCGGAACGTAGAAATGACCATCACTTTCAAACTGGTTGCAATTATTTCTGTTATATGATGGAAAAACTGTTGTATTTATATTGTATTTTATGCTTCGGGCGTTGACTGCTAAGGCCCTAACTATTCAATCTGTTGGATCAACGCCCTAGAGTGAAGCCTTGGTTGCTCGGAATGTAGAAATGACCATAACATTCACACTGGTTGAAATTATTCGTTTAATACGATGGAAAAGCTGTTGCATCTTTATTGTATTTTATGATTCTGGCGTTGACTTCTAAGGCCCTAACTATTCGATCTGGTGGAGCAACGCCCTGGAGTGAAGCCTAGGATGCCCGGCACGTAGAAATGACGTTAACTTTCATACTGGTTGCAATTATTCGTTTTATACGATGGAAAAACAGTTCTATTTATTTTGTATTTTATGCTTCGGCCGTTGACTTCTAAGGCACTAACTATTCGATCTGTTGGAGCAACGCCCTAGGGTGTAGCCTAGGTTGCCCGGAAAGTAGAAATGACCACAACTTTCATACTGGTTGCAATTACTCGTTTTATATGATGGAAAAACTGTTGTATTTATATTGTATTTTATGCTTCTGGCGTTCACTTCTACGGCCCTAACTATTCGATCTGGTGGAACAACGCCCTAGGGTGAAGCCTAGGTTGCCCGGAAAGTAGAAATGACCATAACCTTTACACAGGTAGCAATTATCCGTTTTATACTATGGAAAAACTGTTCTATTTATTTTGTATTTTATGCTTCGGACGTTGACTTCTAAGGAACTAACTGTTTGATCTGGTGGAGCTACGCCCTAGAGTGAAGCCTAGGTTGCCCGGATCTTAGAAATGACCATAACTTTCACACTGGATGCTATTATTCGTTCTATACGATGGAAAAACTGTTATATTTATATTGTATCTTATGCTTCTGGCGTTGACTTCTTAGGCCCTAACAATTCGATCTGGTGGAACAATGCCCTAGAGTGAAGCCTAGGTTGCCTGGAACGTACAAATGACCATCACTTTCACACGGGTTGCAATCATTGCAGTTATAGGATGGAAAGACTGTTGTATTTTTATTGTATTTTATGCTTCAGGCGTTGACTTCTAAGGCCGTAGCTACTCGATGTGGTGGAAGAACGCCATAGAGTGAATCCTACGTTGCCCGGAACGTAGAAATGACCATAACTTTCATACTGGTTGCAATTATCCGTTTTATATGATGAAAGAACTGTTGTATTTATATTGTATTTTATGCTGCTGGCGTTCACTTCTTAGGCCCTAACTATTCGATCTGGTGGAACAACTACCTGGGGTGAAGCCTAGGTTGCCCGGAACGTAGAAATGACCATAACTTTCACACAGGTAGCAATTATTCGTTTTATACTATGGAAAAACTGTTATATTTATATTGTATCTTATGCTTCGGACGTTGACTTCTTAGGCCCTAACAATTCGATCTGGTGGAACAACGCCCTAGACTGAAGCCTAAGTTGCCCGGAACGTAGCAATTACCATCACTTTCAAACTGGTTGCAATTATTCCTGTTATATGATGGAAAAGCTGTTGTATTTTTATTGCATTTTATGCTTCGGGCATTAACTTCTAAGGCCCTAAATATTCAATCTGTAAGAGCAACGCCCTAGGGTGTCGCCTAGGTTGCCCGTAAAGTAGAAATGACCCTAGCTTTCATACTCGTTGCAATTATTCGTTTTGTGTGATGGAATAACAGTTGCATTTATATTGTATTTTATGCTTCTGGCGTTCACTTCTTAGGCCCTAACTATTCGATCTGGTGGAATAACGCCCTATGGTGAAGCCTAGGTTGACCGGAACGTGGAAATGACCATAACTTTCACACCGGTAGCAATTATTCGTTTTACACGATGGAAAAACTGTTCTATTTATTTTGTATTTTATGCATCGGGCGTTGACTTCTAAGGCCCTAACTATTCAATCTGTTGGAGCAACGCGCTAGGGTGAAGCCTAGGTTGCCCGGAAAGTAGAAATGACGTTAACTTTCACACTGGTTGCTATTATTCGTTCTATACGATGGAAAAACTGTTATATTTATATACTATCTTATGCTTCTGGCGTTGACTTCTTAGGCCCTAACAATTCGATCTGGTGGAACAACGCCCTAGAGTGAAGCCTAGGTTGCCTGGAACGTACAAAGAGCATCACTTACACACGGGTTGCAATTATTCCTGTTATAGGACGGAAAGACTGTTGTATTTTTATTGTATTTTATGCTTCAGGCGTTGACTTCTGAGGCCGTTGCCATTCGATGTAGTATAAGAACGCCATAGAGTGAAGCCTAGGTTGCCCGGAACGTAGAAATGACCATAACTTTCATACTCGTTGCAATTATTCGCTTTATACGATGGAAAAACTGTTGTATTTATATTGTATTTTATGCTTCTGGCGTTGACTTCTAAGGCACTAACTATTCGATCTGGTGGAGCAACGCTCTAGAGTGAAGCCTAGGTTGCCCGGAACGTAGAAATGACCATCACTTTCAAACTGGTTGCAATTATTCCTGTTATATGATGGAAAAACTGTTGTATTTATATTGTATTTTATGCTTCGGGCATTAACTTCTAAGGCCCTAACTATTCAATCTGTAAGAGCAACGCCCTATGGTGTAGCCTAGGTTGCCCGTAAAGTAGAAATGACCCTAGCTTTCATACTCGTTGCAATTATTCGTTTTGTATGATGGAATAACAGTTGTATTTATATTGTATTTTATGCTTGTGGCGTTCACTTCTTAGGCCCTAACAATTCGATCTGGTGGAACAACGCCCTAGAGTGAAGCCTAGGTTGCCTGGAACGTACAAATGACCATCACTCACACACGGGTTGCAATTATTCCTGTTATTGGACGGAAAGACTGTTGTATTTTTATTGTATTTTATGCTTCAGGCGTTGACTTCTGAGGCCGTTGCTATTCGATGTAGTGGAAGAACGCCATAGAGTGAAGCCTAGGTTGCCCGGAACGTAGAAATGACCATAACTTTCATACTGGATGCAATTATTCGTTTTATACGATGGAAAAACTGTTGTATTTATATTGTATTTTATGCTTCTGGCGTAGACTTCTAAGGCACTAACTATTCGATCTGGTGGAGCAACGCTCTAGAGTGAAACCTAGGTTGCCCGGAACGTAGAAATGACCATCACTTTCATACTGGTTGCAATTATTCCTGTTATAAGGTGGAAAAACTGTTGTATTTATATTGTATTTTATGCTTCGGGCATTGACTGCTAAGGCCCTAACTATTCAATCTGTTGGATCAACGCCCTAGATTGAAGCCTAGGTTGCTCGGAATGAAGAAATAACCATAACATTCACACTGGTTGAAATTATTCGTTTAATACGATGGAAAAGCTGTTGCATCTTTATTGTATTTTATGATCCTGGCGTTGACTCCTAAGGCCCTAACTATTCGATCTGGTGGAGCAACGCCCTAGAGTGAAGCCTAGGATGCCCGGCACGTAGAAATGACGTTAACTTTCATACTGGTTGCAGTTATTCGTTTTATACGATGGAAAAACAGTTCTATTTATTTTGTATTTTATGCTTCGGCCGTTGACTTCTAAGGCACTAACTATTCGATCTGTTGGAGCAACGCACTAGGGTGTAGCGTAGGTTGCCCGTAAAGTAGAAATGACCCTAGCTTTCATACTCGTTGCAATTATTCGTTTTGTATGATGGAATAACAGTTGTATTTATATTGTATTTTATGCTTCTGGCGTTCACTTCTTAGGCCCTAACTATTCGATCTGGTGGAATAACGCCCTATGGTGAAGCCTAGGTTGACCGGAACGTGGAAATGACCATAACTTTCACACCGGTAGCAAATATTCGTTTTACACGATGGAAAAACTGTTCTATTTATTTTGTATTTTATGCATCGGGCGTTGACTTCTAAGGCACTAACTATTCCATCTGTTGGAGCAACGCCCTAGGGTGTAGCCTAGGTTGCCCGGAAAGTAGAAATGACCACAACTTTCATACTGGTTCCAATTACTCGTTTTATATGATGGAAAAACTGTTGTATTTATATTGTATTTTATGCTTCTGGCGTTCACTTCTAAGGCCCTAACTATTCGATCTGGTGGAACAACGCCCTAGGGTGAAGCCTAGGTTGCCCGGAAAGTAGAAATGACCATAACTTTTACACAGGTAGCAATTATTCGTTTTATACAATGGAAAAAATGTTCTATTTATTTTGTATTTTATGCTCCGGGCGTTGACTTCTAAGGCCCTAACTGTTTGATCTGGTGGAGCAACGCCCTAGGTGTGAAGGCTGGGTTGCCCGGAACGTAGAAATGACCATAAATTTCACACTGGTTGCTATTATTCTTTCTATACGATGGAATAACTGTTATATTTATATTCTATCTTATGCTTCTGGCGTTGGCTTCTTAGGCCCTAACAATTCGATCTGGTGGAACAACGCCCTAGAGTGATGCCTAGGTTGCCTGGAACGTACAAATGACCATCGCTTTCACAAGGGTTGCAATTATTCCTGTTATAGGATGGAAAGACTGTTGTATTTTTATTGTATTTTATGCTTCAGGCGTTAACTTCTGAGGCCGCAGCTATTCGATGTGGTGGAAGAACGCCATAGAGTGAAGCCTAGGTTGCCCGGAACGTAGAAATGACCATAACTTTCATACTGGTTGCAATTATTCGTTTTATATGATGGAAGAACTGTTGTACTTATATTGTACTTTATTCTGCTGGAGTTCACATCTTAGGTCCTAACTATTCGATCTGGTGGAACAACGCCCTGGGGAGAAGCCTAGGTTGCCGGAACGTAGAAATGACCATAACATTCACACTGGTTGTAATTATTCGTTTAATACGATGGAAAAGCTGTTGCATCTTT
The DNA here is from genome assembly GCF_051401765.1 of Calliopsis andreniformis. Classification (NCBI taxonomy): domain Eukaryota; kingdom Metazoa; phylum Arthropoda; class Insecta; order Hymenoptera; family Andrenidae; genus Calliopsis; species Calliopsis andreniformis. The sequence continues at coordinate 8,685,043 of NC_135072.1, forward strand.
ATTGTATTTTATGATTCTGGCGTTGACTTCTAAGGCCCTAACTATTCGATCTGGTGGAGCAACGCCCTAGAGTGAAGCCTAGGATGCCCTGCACGTAGAAATGACGTTAACTTTCATACTGGTTGCAATTATTCGTTTTATACGATGGAAAAACAGTTCCATTTATTTTGTATTTTATGCTTCGGAAGTTGACTTCTAAGGCACTAACTATTCGACCTGTTGGAGCAACTCCCTAGGGTGTAGCCTAGGTTGCCCGGAAAGTAGAAATGACCACAACTTTCATAGTGGTTGCAATTACTCGTTTTATATGATGGAAAAACTGTTGTATTTATATTGTATTTTATGCTTCTGGCGTTCACTTCTAAGGCCCTAACTATTCGATCTGGTGGAACAACGCCCTAGGGTGAAGCCTAGGTTGCCCGGAAAGTAGAAATGACCATAACTTTTACACAGGTAGCAATTATTCGTTTTATACAATGGAAAAACTGTTCTATTTATTTTGTATTTTATGCTTCTGGCGTTGCCTTCTTAGGCCCTAACTGTTCGATCTGGTGGAACAACGCCCTAGAGTGTAGCCTAGGTTACCCGGAACGTAGAAATGACCAGTACTTTCACACTGTTTGGAGTCATTCCTGCTATACGATGGAAAAACTGTTGCATCTTTATTGAATTTTATGCTTCTGGCGTTGACTTCTAAGGCCCTAGCTATTCTATCTGGTGGATCAACGCCCTAGAGTGAAGCCTAGGTTGCTCCGAATGTAGAAATGACCATAACATTCACACTGGTTGAAATTATTCGTTTAATACGATGGAAAAGCTGTTGCATCTTTATTGTATTTTATGATTCTGGCGTTGACTTCTAAGGCCCTAACTATTCAATCTGGTGGAACAACGCCATAGAGTGAGGCCTAGGTTGCCCGGAACGTAGAAATGACCATCACTTCCATACTGGTAGCAATTATTCGTTTTATACGATGGAAAAACTGTTGTGTTTATATTGTATTTTATGCTTCTGGCGTTGACTTCTAAGGCACTAACTATTCGATCTGGTGGATCAACGCCCTAGAGTGAAGCCTAGGTTCCCCGGAACGTAGAAATGACCATCACTTTCAAACTGGTTGCAATTATTCCTGTTATAGGATGGAAAGACTGTTGTATTTTTATTGTATTTTATGCTTCAGGCGTTGACTTCTGAGGCCGTAGCTATTCGTTGTGGTGGAAGAACGCCATAGAGTGTGCCTGGGTTGCCCGGAACGTAGAAATGACCATAACTTTCATACTGGTTGCAATTATTCGTTTTATATGATGGAAAAACTGTTGTATTTATATTGTATTTTATGCTTCTGGCGTTGACTTCTAAGGCACTAGCTATTCGATCTGGTGGAGCAACGCTCTAGAGTGAAGCCTAGGTAGCCCGGAACGTAGAAATGACCATCACTTTCACACGGGTTGCAATTATTCCTGTTATATGGTGGAAAAACTGTTGTATTTATATTGTATTTTATGCTTCGGGCGTTGACTGCTAAGGCCCTAACTATTCAATCTGTTGGATCAACGCCCTAGAGTGAAGCCTAGGTTGCTCGGAATGTAGAAATGACCATAACATTCACACTGGTTGAAATTATTCGTTTAAGACGATGGAAAAGCTGTTGCATCTTTATTGTATTTTATGATTCTGGCGTTGACTCTTAAGGCCCTAACTATTCAATCTGGTGGAACAACGCCCTAGAGTGAGGCCTAGGTTGCCCGGAACGTAGAAATGACCATCACTTCCATACTGGTAGCAATTATTCGTTTTATACGATGGAAAAACTGTTGTGTTTATAATGTATTTTATGCTTCTGGCGTTGACTTCTAAGGCACTAACTATTCGATCTGGTGGATCAACGCCCTAGAGTGAAGCCTAGGTTCCCCGGAACGTAGAAATGACCATCACTTTCAAACTGGTTGCAATTATTCCTGTTATAGGACGGAAAGACTGTTGTATTTTTATTGTATTTTATGCTTCAGGCGTTGACTTCTGAGGCCGTTGCTATTCGATGTAGTGGAAGAACGCCATAGAGTGAAGCCTAGGTTGCCCGGATCGTAGAAATGACCATAACTTTCATACTGGTTGCAATTATTTGTTTTATACGATGGAAAAACTGTTGTATTTATATTGCATTTTATGCTTCGGGCGTTGACTTCTAAGGAACTAACTGTTTGATCTGGTGGAGCAACGCCCTAGACTGAAGCCTAGGTTGCCCGGAACGTAGAAATGACCATAACTTTCACACTGGATGCTATTATTCGTTCTATACGATGGAAAAACTGTTATATTTATATTGTATCTTATGCTTCTGGCGTTGACTTCTTAGGCCCTAACAATTCGATCTGGTGGTACAACGCCCTAGAGTGAAGCCTAGGTTGCCTGGAACGTACAAATGACCATCACTTTCACAAGGGTTGCAATTATTCCTGTTATAGGATGGAAAGACTGTTGTATTTTTATTGTATTTTATGCTTCAGGCGTTGACTTCTGAGGCCGCAGCTATTCGAAGTGGTGGAGGAACGCCATAGAGTGAAGCCTAGGTTGCCCGGAACGTAGAAATGACCATAACTTTCATACTGGTTGCAAATATTCGTTTTATATGATGGAAGAACTGTTGTACTTATATTGTATTTTATGCTGCTGGCGTTCACTTCTTAGGCCCTAACTATTCGATCTGGTGGAACAACGCCCTGGGGTGAAGCCTAGGTTGCCGGAACGTAGAAATGATCATAACTTTCACACTGGTTGCTATTATTCGTTTTATACTATGGAAAAACTGTTCTATCTATTTTGTATTTTATGCTTCGGGCGTTGACTTCTAAGGAACTAACTGTTTGATCTGGTGGAGCAACGCCCTAGAGTGAAGCCTAGGTTGCCCGGAACGTAGAAATGACCATAACTTTCACACTGGATGCTATTACTCGTTCTATACGATGGAAAAACTGTTATATCTATATTGTATCTTATGCTTCTGGCGTTGACTTCTTAGGCCCTAACAATTCGATCTGGTTGTACAACGCCCTCGAGTGAAGCCTAGGTTGCCTGGAACGTACAAATGACCATCACTTTCACACGGGTTGCAATTATTCCAGTTATAGGATGGAAAGACTGTTGTATTTTTATTGTATTCTATGCTTCAGGCGTTGTCTTCTGAGGCCGTAGCTATTCGATGTGGTGGAAGAACGCCATAGAGTGAAGCCTAGGTTGCCCGGAACGTAGAAATGACCATAACCTTCATACTGGTTGCAATTATCCGTTTTATATGATGGAAGAACTGTTGTATTTATATTGTATTTTATGTTGCTGTCGTTCACTTCTTAGGCCCTAACTTTCGATCTGGTGGAACAACTACCTGGGGTGAAGCCTAGGTTGCCCGGAACGTAGAAGTGACCATAACTTTCACACTGGCAGCTATTATTCGTTTTATACGATGGAAAAACTGTTATATTTATATTGTATTTTATGCTTCTGGCGTTGCCTTGTTCGTCCGTAATTGTTCGATCTGGTGGAACAACGCCCTAGAGTGAAGCCTTGGTTACCCGGAACGTAGAGATGACCAGTACTTTCACACTGTTTGCAGTTATTCCTGCTATACGATGGAGAAACTGTTGCATCTTTATTGAATTTTATGCTTCAGGCGTTAACTTCTGAGGCCGCAGCTATTCGATGTGGTGGAAGAACGCCATAGAGCGAAGCCTAGGTTGCCCGGAACGTAGAAATGACCATAACTTTCATACTGGTTGCAATTATTCGTTTTATATGATGGAAGAACTGTTGTACTTATATTGTGTTTTATTCTGCTGGAGTTCACATCTTAGGTCCTAACTATTCGATCTGGTGGAACAACGCCCTGGGGTGAAGCCTAGGTTGCCGGAACGTAGAAATGATCACAACTTTCACACTGGTTGCTATTATACGTTTTATACGATGGAAAGACTGTTCTATTTATTTTGTATTTTATGCTTCTGGCGTTGCCTTCTTAGGCCCTAACTGTTCGATCTGGTGGAACAACGCCCTAGAGTGTAGCCTAGGTTACCCGGAACGTAGAAATGACCAGTACTTTCACACTGTTTGGAGTCATTCCTGCTATACGATGGAAAAACTGTTGCATCTTTATTGAATTTTATGCTTCTGGCGTTGACTTCTAAGGCCCTAACTATTCTATCTGGTGGATCAACGCCCTAGAGTGAAGCCTAGGTTGCTCCGAATGTAGAAATGACGATAACATTCACACTGGTTGAAATTATTCGTTTAATACGATGGAAAAGCTGTTGCATCTTTATTGTATTTTATGATTCTGGCGTTGACTTCTAAGGCCCTAACTATTCGATCTGGTGGAGCAACGCCCTAGGGTGTAGCCTAGGTTGCCCGGAAAGTAGAAATGACCCCAACTTTCACACTGGTTGCTATTATTCGTTTTATACGATGGGAAAACTGTTCTATTTATTTTGTATTTTATGCATCTGGCGTTGCCTTCTTAGGCCCTAACTGTTCGATCTGGTGGAACAAAGCCCTAGAGTGAAGCCTAGGTTACCCGGAACGTAGAAATGACCAGTACTTTCACACAGGTTGCAGTTATTCCTGCTATACGATGGAAAAACTGTTGCATCTTTATTGAATTTTATGCTTCTGGCGTTGACTTCTAAGGCCCTAACTATTCTATCTGGTGGATCAACGCCCTAGAGTGAAGCCTAGGTTGCTCCGAATGTAGAAATGACCATAACATTCACACTGGTTGAAATTATTCGTTTTATACGATGGAAAAACTGTTGTATTTATATTGTATTTTATGCTTCTGGCGTTGATTTCTTAGGCCCTAACTATTCAATCTGGTGGAACAACGCCCTAGAGTGAGGCCTAGGTTGCCCGGAACGTAGAAATGACCATCACTTCCATACTGGAAGCAATTATTCGTTTTGTACGATGGAAAAACTGTTGTGTTTATATTGTATTTTATGCTTCTGGCGTTGACTTCTAAGGCTCTAACTATTCGACCTGGTGGAGCAACGCCCTAGAGTGGAGCCTAGGTTCCCCGGAACGTAGAAATGACCATCACGATCAAACTGGTTGCAATTATTCCTGTTACAGGATGGAAAGACTGTTGCATTTATATTGTATTTTATGCTTCAGGCGTTGACTTCTGAGGCCGTAGCTATTCGATGTGGTAGAAGAACGCCATAGAGTGAAGCCTGGGTTGCCCGGAACGTAGACATGACCATAACTTTCATACTGGTTGCAATTATTCGTTTTATATGATGGAAAAACTGTTGTATTTATATTGTATTTTATGATTCTGGCGTCGACTTCTAAGGCCCTAACTATTCGATCTGGTGGAGCAACGCCCTAGAGTGAGGCCTAGGTTGCCTGGAACGTACAAATGACCATCACTTTCACACGGGTTGCAATTGTCCCTGTTATAGGACGGAAAGACTGTTGTATTTTTATTGTATTTTATGCTTCAGGCATTGACTTCTGAGGCAGCTGCTATTCGATGTAGTGGAAGAACGCCATAGAGTGAAGCCTAGGTTGCCCGGAACGTAGAAATGACCACAAATTTCATACTGGTTGCAATTATTCGTTTTATACGTTGGAAAAACTGCTGTGTTTATATTGTATTTTATGCTTCTGGCGTTGACTTCTAAGGCACTAACTATTCGATCTGGTGGAGCAACGCCCTAGAGTGAAGCCTAGGTTGCCCGGAACGTAGAAATGATCATCACTTTCAAACTGGTTGCAATTATTCCTGTTATATGATGGAAAAACTGTTGTATTTATATTGTATTTTATGCTTCTGGCGTTGCCTTCTTAGGCCCTAACTGTTCGATCTGGTGGAACAACGCCCTAGAGTGTAGCCTAGGTTACCCGGAACGTAGAAATGACCAGTACTTTCACACTGTTTGGAGACATTCCTGCTATACGATGGAAAAACTGTTGCATCTTTATTGAATTTTATGCTTCTGGCGTTGACTTCTAAGGCCCTAACTATTCTATCTGGTGGATCAACGCCCTAGAGTGAAGCCTAGGTTGCTCCGAATGTAGAAATGACGATAACATTCACACTGGTTGAAATTATTCGTTTAATACGATGGAAAAGCTGTTGCATCTTTATTGTATTTTATGATTCTGGCGTTGACTTCTAAGGCCCTAACTATTCGATCTGGTGGAGCAACGCCCTAGAGTGAAGCCTAGGTTGCCCGGAACGTAGAAATGACGTTAACTTTCATACTGGTTGCAATTATTCGTTTTATACGATGGAAAAACAGTTGTATTTATTTTGTATTTTATGCTTCGGCCGTTGACTTCTAAGGCACTAACTATTCGATCTGTTGGAGCAACGCCCTAGGGTGTAGCCTAGGTTGCCCGGAAAGTAGAAATGACCCCAACTTTCACACTGGTTGCTATTATTCGTTTTATACGATGGGAAAACTGTTCTATTTATTTTGTATTTTATGCATCTGGCGTTGCCTTCTTAGGCCCTAACTGTTCGATCTGGTGGAACAAAGCCCTAGAGTGAAGCCTAGGTTACCCGGAACGTAGAAATGACCAGTACTTTCACACAGTTTGCAGTTATTCCTGCTATACGATGGAAAAACTGTTGCATCTTTATTGAATTTTATGCTTCTGGCGTTGACTTCTAAGGCCCTAACTATTCTATCTGGTGGATCAACGCCCTAGAGTGAAGACTAGGTTGCTCCGAATGTAGAAATGACCATAACATTCACACTGGTTGAAATTATTCGTTTTATACGATGGAAAAACTGTTGTATTTATATTGTATTTTATGCTTCTGGCGTTGATTTCTTAGGCCCTAACTATTCAATCTGGTGGAAGAACGCCCTAGAGTGAGGCCTAGGTTGCCCGGAACGTAGAAATGACCATCACTTCCATACTGGAAGCAATTATTCGTTTTGTACGATGGAAAAACTGTTGTGTTTATATTGTATTTTATGCTTCTGGCGTTGACTTCTAAGGCTCTAACTATTCGATCTGGTGGAGCAACGCCCTAGAGTGGAGCCTAGGTTCCCCGGAACGTAGAAATGACCATCACGATCAAACTGGTTGCAATTATTCCTGTTACAGGATGGAAAGACTGTTGCATTTTTATTGTATTTTATGCTTCAGGCGTTGACTTCTGAGGCCGTAGCTATTCGATGTGGTAGAAGAACGCCATAGAGTGAAGCCTGGGTTGCCCGGAACGTAGACATGACCATAACTTTCATACTGGTTGCAATTATTCGTTTTATATGATGGAAAAACTGTTGTATTTATATTGTATTTTATGCTTCTGGCGTTGACTTCTAAGGCACTAACTATTCGATCTGGTGGAGCAACGCTCTAGAGTGAAGCCAAGGATGCCCGGAACGTAGAAATGACCATCACTTTCACACGGGTTGCAATTATTCCTGTTATAGGACGGAAAGACTGTTGTATTTTTATTGTATTTTATGCTTCAGGCGTTGACTTCTGAGGCCGTTGCTATTCGATGTAGTGGAAGAACGCCATAGAGTGAAGCCTAGGTTGCCCGGATCGTAGAAATGACCATAACTTTCATACGGGTTGCAATTATTCGTTTTATACGATGGAAAAACTGTTGTATTTATATTGCTTTTTATGCTTCTGGCGTTGACTTCTAAGGCACGAACTATTCGATCTGGTGGAGCAACGCTCTAGAGTGAAGCCTAGGTTGCCCGGGACGTAGAAATGACCATCACTTTCAAACTGGTTGCAATTATTCCTGTTATATGATGGAAAAACTGTTGTATTTTTATTGTATTTTATGCTTCAGGCATTTACTTCTGAGGCAGCTGCTATTCGATGTAGTGGAAGAACGCCATAGACTGAAGCCTAGGTTGCCCGGAACGTAGACATGACCATAACTTTCATACTGGTTGCAATTATTCGTTTTATATGATGGAAAAACTGTTGTATTTATATTGTATTTTATGCTTCTGGCGTTGACTTCTAAGGCACTAACTATTCGATCTGGTGGAGCAACGCTCTAGAGTGAAGCCAAGGATGCCCGGAACGTAGAAATGACCATCACTTTCACACGGGTTGCAATTATTCCTGTTATAGGACGGAAAGACTGTTGTATTTTTATTGTATTTTATGCTTCAGGCGTTGACTTCTGAGGCCGTTGCTATTCGATGTAGTGGAAGAACGCCATAGAGTGAAGCCTAGGTTGCCCGGATCGTAGAAATGACCATAACTTTCATACGGGTTGCAATTATTCGTTTTATACGATGGAAAAACTGTTGTATTTATATTGCTTTTTATGCTTCTGGCGTTGACTTCTAAGGCACGAACTATTCGATCTGGTGGAGCAACGCTCTAGAGTGAAGCCTAGGTTGCCCGGGACGTAGAAATGACCATCACTTTCAAACTGGTTGCAATTATTCCTGTTATATGATGGAAAAACTGTTGTATTTTTATTGTATTTTATGCTTCAGGCATTTACTTCTGAGGCAGCTGCTATTCGATGTAGTGGAAGAACGCCATAGACTGAAGCCTAGGTTGCCCGGAACGTAGAAATGACCATAAATTTCATACTGGTTGCAATTATTCGTTTTATACGTTGGAAAAACTGCTGTGTTTATATTGTATTTTATGCTTCTGGCGTTGATTTCTTAGGCCCTAACTATTCAATCTGGTGGAAGAACGCCCTAGAGTGAGGCCTAGGTTGCCCGGAACGTAGAAATGACCATCACTTCCATACTGGAAGCAATTATTCGTTTTGTACGATGGAAAAACTGTTGTGTTTATATTGTATTTTATGCTTCTGGCGTTGACTTCTAAGGCTCTAACTATTCGATCTGGTGGAGCAACGCCCTAGAGTGGAGCCTAGGTTCCCCGGAACGTAGAAATGACCATCACGATCAAACTGGTTGCAATTATTCCTGTTACAGGATGGAAAGACTGTTGCATTTTTATTGTATTTTATGCTTCAGGCGTTGACTTCTGAGGCCGTAGCTATTCGATGTGGTAGAAGAACGCCATAGAGTGAAGCCTGGGTTGCCCGGAACGTAGACATGACCATAACTTTCATACTGGTTGCAATTATTCGTTTTATATGATGGAAAAACTGTTGTATTTATATTGTATTTTATGCTTCTGGCGTTGACTTCTAAGGCACTAACTATTCGATCTGGTGGAGCAACGCTCTAGAGTGAAGCCAAGGATGCCCGGAACGTAGAAATGACCATCACTTTCACACGGGTTGCAATTATTCCTGTTATAGGACGGAAAGACTGTTGTATTTTTATTGTATTTTATGCTTCAGGCGTTGACTTCTGAGGCCGTTGCTATTCGATGTAGTGGAAGAACGCCATAGAGTGAAGCCTAGGTTGCCCGGATCGTAGAAATGACCATAACTTTCATACGGGTTGCAATTATTCGTTTTATACGATGGAAAAACTGTTGTATTTATATTGCTTTTTATGCTTCTGGCGTTGACTTCTAAGGCACGAACTATTCGATCTGGTGGAGCAACGCTCTAGAGTGAAGCCTAGGTTGCCCGGGACGTAGAAATGACCATCACTTTCAAACTGGTTGCAATTATTCCTGTTATATGATGGAAAAACTGTTGTATTTTTATTGTATTTTATGCTTCAGGCATTTACTTCTGAGGCAGCTGCTATTCGATGTAGTGGAAGAACGCCATAGACTGAAGCCTAGGTTGCCCGGAACGTAGAAATGACCATAAATTTCATACTGGTTGCAATTATTCGTTTTATACGTTGGAAAAACTGCTGTGTTTATATTGTATTTTATGCTTCTGGCGTTGACTTCTAAGGCACTAACTATTCGATCTGGTGGAGCAACGGTCTAGAGTGAAGCCTCGGTTGCCCGGAACGTAGAAATGATCATCACTTTCAAACTGGTTGCAATTATTCCTGTTATATGATGGAAAAACTGTTGTAATTATATTGTATTTTATGATTCTGGCGTTGACATCTAAGGCCCTAACTATTCAATCTGGTGGAACAACGCCCTAGAGTGAGGCCTAGGTTGCCCGGAACGTAGAAATGACCATCACTTCCATACTGGTGGCAATTATTCGTTTTATACGATGGAAAAACTGTTGTGTTTATATTGTATTTTATGCTTCTGGCGTTGACTTCTAAGGCACTAACTATTCGATCTGGTGGAGCAACGCCCTAGAGTGAAGCCTAGGTTCCCCGGAACGTAGAAATGACCATCACTTTCAAACTGGTTGCAATTATTCCTGTTATAGGATGGAAAGACTGTTGTATTTTTATTGTATTTTATGCTTCAGGCGTTGACTTCTGAGGCCGTAGCTATTCGATGTGGTGGAAGAACGCCATAGAGTGAAGCCTGGGTTGCCCGGAACGTAGAAATGACCATAACTTTCATACTGGTTGCAATTATTCGTTTTATACGATGCAAAAACTGTTGTATTTATATTGTATTTTATGCTTCTGGCGTTGACTTCTAAGGCACTAACTATTCGATCTGGTGGAGCAACGACCTGGGGTGAAGCCTAGGTTGCCCGGAACGTAGAAATGACCATAACTTTCACACTGGTTGCAATTATTCGTTTTATACGATGGAAAAGCTGTTTTATTTATATCGTATTTTATGCTTCTGGCGTTGACTTCTTAGGCCGTAACTATTCGCTCTGGTGGAGCAACGCCCTGGAGTGAAGCCTAGGTTGCGCGGAACGTAGAAATGAACATCACTTTCAAACTGGTTGCAATTAATCCTTTTATATGATGGAAAAACTGTTGCATTTTTATTGCATTTTATGCTTCGGGCGTTGACTTCTAAGGCCCTAACTATTCAATCTGTTGGAGCAACGCCCTAGGGTGAAGCCTAGGTTGCCCGGAACTTAGAAATGACCATAAGTTTCATACTGGTTGCAATTATTTGTTTTATACAATGGAAAAACTGTTGTATTTATATTGTATTTTATGCTTCTGGCGTTGACTTCTAAGGCCCTAACTATTCGATCTGGTGGAGCAACGCCCTAGAGTGAATCCTAGGTTGCCCGGAACGTAGAAATGACCATCACTTTCACACGGGTTGCAATTATTCCTGTTATAGGACGGAAAGACTGTTGTATTTTTATCGTATTTTATGCTTCAGGCGTTGACTTCTGAGGCCGTTGCTATTCGATGTAGTGGAAGAACGCCATAGAGTGAAGCCTAGGTTGCCCGGAACGTAGACATGACCATAACTTTCATACTGGTTGCAATTATTCGTTTTATATGATGGAAAAACTGTTGTATTTATATTGTATTTTATGCTTCTGGCGTTGACTTCTAAGGCACTAACTATTCGATCTGGTGGAGCAACGCTCTAGAGTGAAGCCAAGGATGCCCGGAACGTAGAAATGACCATCACTTTCACACGGGTTGCAATTATTCCTGTTATAGGACGGAAAGACTGTTGTATTTTTATTGTATTTTATGCTTCAGGCGTTGACTTCTGAGGCCGTTGCTATTCGATGTAGTGGAAGAACGCCATAGAGTGAAGCCTAGGTTGCCCGGATCGTAGAAATGACCATAACTTTCATACGGGTTGCAATTATTCGTTTTATACGATGGAAAAACTGTTGTATTTATATTGCTTTTTATGCTTCTGGCGTTGACTTCTAAGGCACGAACTATTCGATCTGGTGGAGCAACGCTCTAGAGTGAAGCCTAGGTTGCCCGGGACGTAGAAATGACCATCACTTTCAAACTGGTTGCAATTATTCCTGTTATATGATGGAAAAACTGTTGTATTTTTATTGTATTTTATGCTTCAGGCATTTACTTCTGAGGCAGCTGCTATTCGATGTAGTGGAAGAACGCCATAGACTGAAGCCTAGGTTGCCCGGAACGTAGAAATGACCATAAATTTCATACTGGTTGCAATTATTCGTTTTATACGTTGGAAAAACTGCTGTGTTTATATTGTATTTTATGCTTCTGGCGTTGATTTCTTAGGCCCTAACTATTCAATCTGGTGGAAGAACGCCCTAGAGTGAGGCCTAGGTTGCCCGGAACGTAGAAATGACCATCACTTCCATACTGGAAGCAATTATTCGTTTTGTACGATGGAAAAACTGTTGTGTTTATATTGTATTTTATGCTTCTGGCGTTGACTTCTAAGGCTCTAACTATTCGATCTGGTGGAGCAACGCCCTAGAGTGGAGCCTAGGTTCCCCGGAACGTAGAAATGACCATCACGATCAAACTGGTTGCAATTATTCCTGTTACAGGATGGAAAGACTGTTGCATTTTTATTGTATTTTATGCTTCAGGCGTTGACTTCTGAGGCCGTAGCTATTCGATGTGGTAGAAGAACGCCATAGAGTGAAGCCTGGGTTGCCCGGAACGTAGACATGACCATAACTTTCATACTGGTTGCAATTATTCGTTTTATATGATGGAAAAACTGTTGTATTTATATTGTATTTTATGCTTCTGGCGTTGACTTCTAAGGCACTAACTATTCGATCTGGTGGAGCAACGCTCTAGAGTGAAGCCAAGGATGCCCGGAACGTAGAAATGACCATCACTTTCACACGGGTTGCAATTATTCCTGTTATAGGACGGAAAGACTGTTGTATTTTTATTGTATTTTATGCTTCAGGCGTTGACTTCTGAGGCCGTTGCTATTCGATGTAGTGGAAGAACGCCATAGAGTGAAGCCTAGGTTGCCCGGATCGTAGAAATGACCATAACTTTCATACGGGTTGCAATTATTCGTTTTATACGATGGAAAAACTGTTGTATTTATATTGCTTTTTATGCTTCTGGCGTTGACTTCTAAGGCACGAACTATTCGATCTGGTGGAGCAACGCTCTAGAGTGAAGCCTAGGTTGCCCGGGACGTAGAAATGACCATCACTTTCAAACTGGTTGCAATTATTCCTGTTATATGATGGAAAAACTGTTGTATTTTTATTGTATTTTATGCTTCAGGCATTTACTTCTGAGGCAGCTGCTATTCGATGTAGTGGAAGAACGCCATAGACTGAAGCCTAGGTTGCCCGGAACGTAGAAATGACCATAAATTTCATACTGGTTGCAATTATTCGTTTTATACGTTGGAAAAACTGCTGTGTTTATATTGTATTTTATGCTTCTGGCGTTGACTTCTAAGGCACTAACTATTCGATCTGGTGGAGCAACGGTCTAGAGTGAAGCCTCGGTTGCCCGGAACGTAGAAATGATCATCACTTTCAAACTGGTTGCAATTATTCCTGTTATATGATGGAAAAACTGTTGTAATTATATTGTATTTTATGATTCTGGCGTTGACATCTAAGGCCCTAACTATTCAATCTGGTGGAACAACGCCCTAGAGTGAGGCCTAGGTTGCCCGGAACGTAGAAATGACCATCACTTCCATACTGGTGGCAATTATTCGTTTTATACGATGGAAAAACTGTTGTGTTTATATTGTATTTTATGCTTCTGGCGTTGACTTCTAAGGCACTAACTATTCGATCTGGTGGAGCAACGCCCTAGAGTGAAGCCTAGGTTCCCCGGAACGTAGAAATGACCATCACTTTCAAACTGGTTGCAATTATTCCTGTTATAGGATGGAAAGACTGTTGTATTTTTATTGTATTTTATGCTTCAGGCGTTGACTTCTGAGGCCGTAGCTATTCGATGTGGTGGAAGAACGCCATAGAGTGAAGCCTGGGTTGCCCGGAACGTAGAAATGACCATAACTTTCATACTGGTTGCAATTATTCGTTTTATACGATGCAAAAACTGTTGTATTTATATTGTATTTTATGCTTCTGGCGTTGACTTCTAAGGCACTAACTATTCGATCTGGTGGAGCAACGACCTGGGGTGAAGCCTAGGTTGCCCGGAACGTAGAAATGACCATAACTTTCACACTGGTTGCAATTATTCGTTTTATACGATGGAAAAGCTGTTTTATTTATATCGTATTTTATGCTTCTGGCGTTGACTTCTTAGGCCGTAACTATTCGCTCTGGTGGAGCAACGCCCTGGAGTGAAGCCTAGGTTGCGCGGAACGTAGAAATGAACATCACTTTCAAACTGGTTGCAATTAATCCTTTTATATGATGGAAAAACTGTTGCATTTTTATTGCATTTTATGCTTCGGGCGTTGACTTCTAAGGCCCTAACTATTCAATCTGTTGGAGCAACGCCCTAGGGTGAAGCCTAGGTTGCCCGGAACTTAGAAATGACCATAAGTTTCATACTGGTTGCAATTATTTGTTTTATACAATGGAAAAACTGTTGTATTTATATTGTATTTTATGCTTCTGGCGTTGACTTCTAAGGCCCTAACTATTCGATCTGGTGGAGCAACGCCCTAGAGTGAATCCTAGGTTGCCCGGAACGTAGAAATGACCATCACTTTCACACGGGTTGCAATTATTCCTGTTATAGGACGGAAAGACTGTTGTATTTTTATCGTATTTTATGCTTCAGGCGTTGACTTCTGAGGCCGTTGCTATTCGATGTAGTGGAAGAACGCCATAGAGTGAAGCCTAGGGTGCCCGGAACGTAGAAATGACCATAACTTTCATACTGGTTGCAATTATTCGTTTTATACGATGGAAAAACTGTTGTATTTATATTGTATTTTATGCTTCTGGCGTTGACTTCTAAGGCACTAACTATTCGATCTGGTGGAGCAACGGTCTAGAATGAAGCCTCGGTTGCCCGGAACGTAGAAATGACCATCACTTTCAAACTGGTTGCTATTATTCCTGTTATATGATGGAAAGACTGTTGTATTTATATTGTATTTTATGCTTCGGGCGTTGACTGCTAAGGCCCTAACTATTCAATCTGTTGGATCAACGCCCTAGAGTGAAGCCTAGGTTGCTCGGAATGTAGAAATGACCATAACATTCACACTGGTTGAAATTATTCGTTTAATACGATGGAAAAGCTGTTGCATCTATATTGTATTTTATGATTCTGGCGTTGACTTCTAAGGTCCTAACTATTCGATCTGGTGGAGCAACGCCCTAGAGTGAAGCCTAGGTTGCCCGGAACGTAGAAATGGCGTTAACTTTCATACTGGTTGCAATTATTCGTTTTATACGATGGAAAAACAGTTCTACTTATTTTGTATTTTATGCTTCGGCCGTTGACTTCTAAGGCACTAACTATTCGATCTGTTGGAGCAACGCCCTAGGGTGTAGCCTAGGTTGCCCGGAAAGTAGAAATGACCACAACTTTCATACTGGTTGCAATTACTCGTTTTATATGATGGAAAAACTGTTGTATTTATATTGTATTTTATGCTTCTGGCGTTCACTTCTTAGGCCCTAACTATTCGATCTGGTGGAACAACGCCCTAGGGTGAAGCCTAGGATGCCCCGAAAGTCGAAATGACCATAACTTTTACACTGGTAGCAATTATTCGTTTTATACAATGGAAAAACTATTCTATTAATTTTGTATTTTATGCTTCTGGCGTTGACTTCTAAGGCTCTAACTATTCGATCTGGTGGAGCAACGCCCTAGAGTGGAGCCTAGGTTCCCCGGAACGTAGAAATGACCATCACGATCAAACTGGTTGCAATTATTCCTGTTACAGGATGGAAAGACTGTTGCATTTTTATTGTATTTTATGCTTCAGGCGTTGACTTCTGAGGCCGTAGCTATTCGATGTGGTAGAAGAACGCCATAGAGTGAAGCCTGGGTTGACCGGAACGTAGACATGACCATAACTTTCATACTGGTTGCAATTATTCGTTTTATACGATGGAAAAACTGTTGTATTTATATTGTATTTTATGCTTCAGGCATTTACTTCTGAGGCAGCTGCTATTCGATGTAGTGGAAGAACGCCATAGAGTGAAGCCTAGGTTGCCCGGAACGTAGAAATGACCATAAATTTCATACTGGTTGCAATTATTCGTTTTATACGTTGGAAAAACTGCTGTGTTTATATTGTATTTTATGCTTCTGGCGTTGACTTCTAAGGCACTAACTATTCGATCTGGTGGAGCAACGGTCTAGAGTGAAGCCTCGGTTGCCCGGAACGTAGAAATGACCATCAATTTCAAACTGGATGCTATTATTCCTGTTATATGATGGAAAGACTGTTGTATTTATATTGTATTTTATGCTTCGGGCGTTGACTGCTAAGGCCCTAACTATTCAATCTGTTGGATCAACGCCCTAGAGTGAAGCCTAGGTTGCTCGGAATGTAGACATGACCATAACATTCACACTGGTTGAAATTATTCGTTTAATACGATGGAAAAGCTGTTGCATCTTTATTGTATTTTATGATTCTGGCGTCGACTTCTAAGGCCCTAACTATTCGATCTGGTGGAGCAACGCCCTAGAGTGAGGCCTAGGTTGCCTGGAACGTACAAATGACCATCACTTTCACACGGGTTGCAATTATCCCTGTTATAGGACGGAAAGACTGTTGTATTTTTATTGTATTTTATGCTTCAGGCATTGACTTCTGAGGCAGCTGCTATTCGATGTAGTGCAAGAACGCCATAGAGTGAAGCCTAGGTTGCCCGGAACGTAGAAATGACCACAAATTTCATACTGGTTGCAATTATTCGTTTTATACGTTGGAAAAACTGCTGTGTTTATATTGTATTTTATGCTTCTGGCGTTGACTTCTAAGGCACTAACTATTCGATCTGGTGGAGCAACGCCCTAGAGTGAAGCCTAGGTTGCCCGGAACGTAGAAATGATCATCACTTCCATACTGGCAGCAATTATTCGTTTTATACGATGGAAAAACTGTTGTGTTTATATTGTATTTTATGTTTCTGGCGTTGACTTCTAAGGCACTAACTATTCGATCTGGTGGAGCAACGCCCTAGAGTGAAGCCTAGGTTCCCCGGAACGTAGAAATGACCATCACTTTCAAACCGGTTGCAATTATTCCTGTTATAGGATGGAAAGACTGTTGTATTTTTATTGTATTTTATGCTTCAGGCGCTGACTTCTGAGGCCGTAGCTATTCGATGAGGTGGAAGAACGCCACAGAGTGAAGCCTGGGTTGCCCGGAACGTAGAAATGACCATAACTTTCATAGTGGTTGCAATTATTCGTTTTATATGATGGAAAAACTGTTGTATTTATATTGTATTTTATGCTTCTGGCGTTGACTTCTAAGTCACTAACTATTCGATCTGGTGCAGCAACGATGTAGAGTGAAGCCTAGGTTGCCCGGAACGTAGAAATGACCATCACCTTCAAACTGGTTGCTATTATTCCTGTTATATGATGGAAAGACTGTTGTATTTATATTGTATTTTATGCTTCGGGCGTTGACTGCTAAGGCCCTAACTATTCGATCTGGTGGAGCAACGACCTGGGGTGAAGCCTAGGTTGCCCGGAACGTAGAAATGACCATAACTTTCACACTGGTTGCAATTATTCGTTTTATACGATGGAAAAGCTGTTTTATTTATATCGTATTTTATGCTTCTGGCGTTGACTTCTTAGGCCGTAACTATTCGCTCTGGTGGAGCAACGCCCTGGAGTGAAGCCTAGGTTGCGCGGAACGTAGAAATGAACATCACTTTCAAACTGGTTGCAATTAATCCTTTTATATGATGGAAAAACTGTTGCATTTTTATTGCATTTTATGCTTCGGGCGTTGACTTCTAAGGCCCTAACTATTCAATCTGTTGGAGCAACGCCCTAGGGTGAAGCCTAGGTTGCCCGGAACTTAGAAATGACCATAAGTTTCATACTGGTTGCAATTATTTGTTTTATACAATGGAAAAACTGTTGTATTTATATTGTATTTTATGCTTCTGGCGTTGACTTCTAAGGCCCTAACTATTCGATCTGGTGGAGCAACGCCCTAGAGTGAATCCTAGGTTGCCCGGAACGTAGAAATGACCATCACTTTCACACGGGTTGCAATTATTCCTGTTATAGGACGGAAAGACTGTTGTATTTTTATCGTATTTTATGCTTCAGGCGTTGACTTCTGAGGCCGTTGCTATTCGATGTAGTGGAAGAACGCCATAGAGTGAAGCCTAGGGTGCCCGGAACGTAGAAATGACCATAACTTTCATACTGGTTGCAATTATTCGTTTTATACGATGGAAAAACTGTTGTATTTATATTGTATTTTATGCTTCTGGCGTTGACTTCTAAGGCACTAACTATTCGATCTGGTGGAGCAACGGTCTAGAATGAAGCCTCGGTTGCCCGGAACGTAGAAATGACCATCACTTTCAAACTGGTTGCTATTATTCCTGTTATATGATGGAAAGACTGTTGTATTTATATTGTATTTTATGCTTCGGGCGTTGACTGCTAAGGCCCTAACTATTCAATCTGTTGGATCAACGCCCTAGAGTGAAGCCTAGGTTGCTCGGAATGTAGAAATGACCATAACATTCACACTGGTTGAAATTATTCGTTTAATACGATGGAAAAGCTGTTGCATCTATATTGTATTTTATGATTCTGGCGTTGACTTCTAAGGTCCTAACTATTCGATCTGGTGGAGCAACGCCCTAGAGTGAAGCCTAGGTTGCCCGGAACGTAGAAATGGCGTTAACTTTCATACTGGTTGCAATTATTCGTTTTATACGATGGAAAAACAGTTCTACTTATTTTGTATTTTATGCTTCGGCCGTTGACTTCTAAGGCACTAACTATTCGATCTGTTGGAGCAACGCCCTAGGGTGTAGCCTAGGTTGCCCGGAAAGTAGAAATGACCACAACTTTCATACTGGTTGCAATTACTCGTTTTATATGATGGAAAAACTGTTGTATTTATATTGTATTTTATGCTTCTGGCGTTCACTTCTTAGGCCCTAACTATTCGATCTGGTGGAACAACGCCCTAGGGTGAAGCCTAGGATGCCCGGAAAGTCGAAATGACCATAACTTTTACACTGGTAGCAATTATTCGTTTTATACAATGGAAAAACTATTCTATTAATTTTGTATTTTATGCTTCTGGCGTTGACTTCTAAGGCTCTAACTATTCGATCTGGTGGAGCAACGCCCTAGAGTGGAGCCTAGGTTCCCCGGAACGTAGAAATGACCATCACGATCAAACTGGTTGCAATTATTCCTGTTACAGGATGGAAAGACTGTTGCATTTTTATTGTATTTTATGCTTCAGGCGTTGACTTCTGAGGCCGTAGCTATTCGATGTGGTAGAAGAACGCCATAGAGTGAAGCCTGGGTTGACCGGAACGTAGACATGACCATAACTTTCATACTGGTTGCAATTATTCGTTTTATACGATGGAAAAACTGTTGTATTTATATTGTATTTTATGCTTCAGGCATTTACTTCTGAGGCAGCTGCTATTCGATGTAGTGGAAGAACGCCATAGAGTGAAGCCTAGGTTGCCCGGAACGTAGAAATGACCATAAATTTCATACTGGTTGCAATTATTCGTTTTATACGTTGGAAAAACTGCTGTGTTTATATTGTATTTTATGCTTCTGGCGTTGACTTCTAAGGCACTAACTATTCGATCTGGTGGAGCAACGGTCTAGAGTGAAGCCTCGGTTGCCCGGAACGTAGAAATGACCATCAATTTCAAACTGGATGCTATTATTCCTGTTATATGATGGAAAGACTGTTGTATTTATATTGTATTTTATGCTTCGGGCGTTGACTGCTAAGGCCCTAACTATTCAATCTGTTGGATCAACGCCCTAGAGTGAAGCCTAGGTTGCTCGGAATGTAGACATGACCATAACATTCACACTGGTTGAAATTATTCGTTTAATACGATGGAAAAGCTGTTGCATCTTTATTGTATTTTATGATTCTGGCGTCGACTTCTAAGGCCCTAACTATTCGATCTGGTGGAGCAACGCCCTAGAGTGAGGCCTAGGTTGCCTGGAACGTACAAATGACCATCACTTTCACACGGGTTGCAATTATCCCTGTTATAGGACGGAAAGACTGTTGTATTTTTATTGTATTTTATGCTTCAGGCATTGACTTCTGAGGCAGCTGCTATTCGATGTAGTGCAAGAACGCCATAGAGTGAAGCCTAGGTTGCCCGGAACGTAGAAATGACCACAAATTTCATACTGGTTGCAATTATTCGTTTTATACGTTGGAAAAACTGCTGTGTTTATATTGTATTTTATGCTTCTGGCGTTGACTTCTAAGGCACTAACTATTCGATCTGGTGGAGCAACGCCCTAGAGTGAAGCCTAGGTTGCCCGGAACGTAGAAATGATCATCACTTCCATACTGGCAGCAATTATTCGTTTTATACGATGGAAAAACTGTTGTGTTTATATTGTATTTTATGTTTCTGGCGTTGACTTCTAAGGCACTAACTATTCGATCTGGTGGAGCAACGCCCTAGAGTGAAGCCTAGGTTCCCCGGAACGTAGAAATGACCATCACTTTCAAACCGGTTGCAATTATTCCTGTTATAGGATGGAAAGACTGTTGTATTTTTATTGTATTTTATGCTTCAGGCGCTGACTTCTGAGGCCGTAGCTATTCGATGAGGTGGAAGAACGCCACAGAGTGAAGCCTGGGTTGCCCGGAACGTAGAAATGACCATAACTTTCATAGTGGTTGCAATTATTCGTTTTATATGATGGAAAAACTGTTGTATTTATATTGTATTTTATGCTTCTGGCGTTGACTTCTAAGTCACTAACTATTCGATCTGGTGCAGCAACGATGTAGAGTGAAGCCTAGGTTGCCCGGAACGTAGAAATGACCATCACCTTCAAACTGGTTGCTATTATTCCTGTTATATGATGGAAAGACTGTTGTATTTATATTGTATTTTATGCTTCGGGCGTTGACTGCTAAGGCCCTAACTATTCGATCTGGTGGAACAACGCCCTAGGGTGTAGCCTAGGTTGCCCGGAAAGTAGAAATGACCACAACTTTCATACTGGTTGCTATTATTCGTTCTATACGATGGAAAAACCGTTATATTTATATTGTATCTTATGCTTCTGGCGTTGACTTCTTAGGCCCTAACAATTCGATCTGGTGGAACAACGCCCTAGAGTGAAGCCTAGGTTGCCTGGAACGTACAAATGACCATCACTTTCACACGGGTTGCAATTATTCCTGTTATAGGATGGAAAGACTGTTGTATTTTTATTGTATTTTATGCTTCAGGCGTTGACTTCTGAGGCCGTAGCTATTCGATGTGGTGGAAGAACGCCATAGAGTGAAGCCTAGGTTGCCCGGAACGTATAAATGACCATAACTTTCATACTGGTTGCAATTGTGCGTTTTATATGATGGAAGAACTGTTGTATTTATATTGTATTTTATGCTGCTGGCGTTCACTTCTTAGGCCCTAACTATTCGATCTGGCGGAACAACGCCCTAGAGTGAGGCCTAGGTTGCCGGAACGTAGAAATGATCATCACTTCCATACTGGCAGCAATTATTCGTTTTATACGATGGAAAAACTGTTGTGTTTATATTGTATTTTATGCTTCTGGCGTTAACTTCTAAGGCACTAACTATTCGATCTGGTGGAACAACGCCCTAGGGTGTAGCCTAGGTTGCCCGGAAAGTAGAAATGACCACAACTTTCATACTGGTTGCATTTACTCGTTTTATATGATAGAAAAACTGTTGTATTTATATTGTATTTTATCCTTCTAGTGTTCACTTCTTAGGCCCTAACTATTCGATGTGGTGGAACAACGCCCTGGGGAGAAGCCTAGGTTGCCGGAACGTAGAAATGACGTTAACTTTCATACTGGATGCTATTATTCGTTCTATACGATGGAAAAACCGTTATATTTATATTGTATCTTATGCTTCTGGCGTTGACTTCTTAGGCCCTAACAATTCGATCTGGTGGAACAACGCCCTAGAGTGAAGCCTAGGTTGCCTGGAACGTACAAATGACCATCACTTTCACACGGGTTGCAATTATTCCTGTTATAGGATGGAAAGACTGTTGTATTTTTATTGTATTTTATGCTTCAGGCGTTGACTTCTGAGGCCGTAGCTATTCGATGTGGTGGAAGAACGCCATAGAGTGAAGCCTAGGTTGCCCGGAACGTAGAAATGACCATAACTTTCATACTGGTTGCAATTATTCGTTTTATACGATGGAAAAACTGTTGTATTTATATAGTATTTTATGCTTCTGGCGTTGACTTCTAAGGCACTAACTATTCGATCTGGTGGAGCAACGCAATAGAGTGTGGCCTAGGTTGCCCGGAACGTACAATTGTCCATCACTTTCAAACTGGTTGCAATTATTCCTGTTATATGACGGAAACACTGTTGTATTTTTATTGCATTTTATGCTTCGGGCGTTGACTTCTAAGGCCCTAACTATTCAATCTGTTGGAGCAACGCCCTAGGGTGAAGCCTAGGTTGTTCGGAAAGTAGAAATGACCATAAGTTTCATACTGGTTGCAATTATTCGTTTTAAACAATGGAAAAACTGTTCTATTTATTTTGTATTTAATGCTTCAGGCGTTGGCTTCTAAGGACCTAACTGTTTGATCTGGTGGAGCAACGCCCTAGAGTGAAGCCTAGGTTGCCCGGAACGTAGAAATGACCATAACTTTCACACTGGTTGCTATTATTCGTTTTATACGATGGAAAAACTGTTATATTTATATTGTATTTTATGCTCCTGGCGTTGACTTCTTAGGCCCTAACTAGTCGATCTGGTGGAACAACGCCGTAGAGTGAAGCCTAGGTTGCCCGGAACGTAGAAGTGACCATTACTTTCACACTGTTTGCAATTACTCCTTTTATACGATGGAAAAGCTGTTGTATTTATATCGTATTTTATGCTTCAGGAGTTGACTTCTGAGGTCGTAGCTATTCGATGTGGTGGAAGAACGCCATAGAGTGAAGCCTAGGTTGCCCGGAACGTAGAAATGACCATTACTTTCACAATGTTTGCAATTATTCATTTTATACGATGGAAAAACTGTTGTACTTATATTGTATTTTATTCTTCTGGCGTTGAGTTCTTAGGCCCTAAGTATTCGATCTGGTGGAACAACGCCCTAGAGTGAAGCCTAGGTTGCCGGGAACATGGAAATGACCATTACTTTCACACTCTTTGCAAATATACATTATATACGATGGAAAAGCTGTTGTATTTATATTGTATTTTATGCTTCTGGAGTTGACTTCTTACGCCCTAACTATTTAATCTGGTAGAGCATCGCCCTAGAGAGAAGCATAGGTTGCCCGGAACGTAGAACATACCATTACCTTCACACTGGTTGCAATTATTCCTGTTATACGATGGAAAAACTGTTGCATCTTTATTGTATTTTATGCTTCTGGCGTCGACTTCTAAGGCCCTAACTATTCGATCTGGTGAAGCAACGCCCTAGAGTGAAGTCTAGGTTGCCCGGAAAGTAGAAATGACCATAACTTTCCCACCGGTAGCAACTATTCGTTCTATACGATAGAAAAACTGTTCTATTTATTTAGTATTTTATGCTTCGGGCGTTGACTTCTAAGGCCCTAACTATTCAATCTGTTGGTGCAACGCCCTAGGGTGAAGCCTAGGTTGCCTGGAACGTAGAAATGACCATAACTTTCACACTGGTTGCTATTATTCGTTTTATACGATGGAAAAACTGTTACATTTATATTGTATTTTATGCTTCTGGCGTTGACTTCTTAGGCCCTAACTATTCAATCTGTTGGAGCAATGCCCTAGGGTGAAGCCTAGGTCGCCCGGAAAGTAGAAATGGCCATCACTTTCATACTGGTTGCAATTATTCGTTTTATATGATGGAAAAACTGTTGTATTTATATTGTATTTTATGCTTCTGGCGTTCACTTCTTAGGCCCTAACTATTCGATCTGGTGGAACAACGCCCTAGAGTGAAGCCTAGGTTGCTCGATATGTAGAAATGACCATAACTTTCACACTGGTTGCAATTATTCATTTTATACTATGGAAAAACTGTTGTACTTATATTGTATTTTATTCTTCTGGCGTTGACTTCTTAGGCCCTAAGTATTCGATCTGGTGGAACAACGCCCTGGAGTGATGCCTAGGTTGCCCGGAACATGGAAATGACCATTACTTTCACACTGTTTGCAAATATACATTATATACGATGAAAAAGCTGTTGTATTTATATTGTATTTTATACTTCTGGCGTTGACTTCTTACGACCTAACTATTTAAACTGGTAGAGCACCGCCCTAGAGAGGAGCATAGGTTGCCCGGAACGTAGAACATATCATTACCTTCACACTGGTTGCAATTATTCCTGTTATACGATGGAAAAACTGTTGCATCTTTATTGTATTTTATGCTTCTGGCGTCGACTCCTAAGGCCCTAACTACTCGATCTGGTGGAGCAACGCCCTAGAGTGAAGTCTAGGTTGCCCGGAACGTAGAAATGACCATAACTTTCCCACCGGTAGCAACTACTCGTTTTATACGATGGAAAAACTGTTCGATTTATTTTGTATTTTATGCTTCGGCCGTTGACTTCTAAGGCACTAACTATTCGATCTGTTGGAGCAACGCCCTAGGGTGTAGCCTAGGTTGCCCGGGAAGTAGAAATGACCCCAACTTTCACACTGGTTGCTATTATTCGTTTTATACGATGGAAAAACTGTTCTATTTATTTTGTATTTTATGCATCTGGCGTTGCCTTCTTAGGCCCTAACTGTTCGATCTGGTGGAACAAAGCCCTAGAGTGAAGCCTAGGTTACCCGGAACGTAGAAATGACCAGTACTTTCACACAGTTTGCAGTTATTCCTGCTATACGATGGAAAAACTGTTGCATCTTTATTGAATTTTATGCTTCTGGCGTTGACTTCTAAGGCCCTAACTATTCTATCTGGTGGATCAACGCCCTAGAGTGAAGCCTAGGTTGCTCCGAATGTAGAAATGACCATAACATTCACACTGGTTGAAATTATTCGTTTTATACGATGGAAAAACTGTTGTATTTATATTGTATTTTATGCTTCTGGCGTTGATTTCTTAGGCCCTAACTATTCAATCTGGTGGAACAACGCCCTAGAGTGAGGCCTAGGTTGCCCGGAACGTAGAAATGACCATCACGATCAAACTGGTTGCAATTATACCTGTTACAGGTGTGGAAAGACTGTTGCATTTTTATTGTATTTTATGCTTCAGGCGTTGACTTCTGAGGCCGTAGCTATTCGATGTGGTAGAAGAACGCCATAGAGTGAAGCCTGGGTTGCCCGGAACGTAGACATGACCATAACTTTCATACTGGTTGCAATTATTCGTTTTATATGATGGAAAAACTGTTGTATTTATATTGTATTTTATGCTTCTGGCGTTGACTTCTAAGGCACTAACTATTCGATCTGGTGGAGCAACGCTCTAGAGTGAAGCCTAGGATGCCCGGAACGTAGAAATGACCATCACTTTCACACGGGTTGCAATTATTCCTGTTATAGGACGGAAAGACTGTTGTATTTTTATTGTATTGTATGCTTCAGGCGTTGACTTCTGAGGCCGTTGCTATTCGATGTAGTGGAAGAACGCCATAGAGTGAAGCCTAGGTTGCCCGGATCGTAGAAATGACCATAACTTTCATAGTGGTTGCAATTATTCGTTTTATACGATGGAAAAACTGTTGTATTTATATTGCTTTTTATGCTTCTGGCGTTGACTTCTAAGGCACTAACTATTCGATCTCGTGGAGTAACGCTCTAGAGTGAAGCCTAGGTTGCCCGGAACGTAGAAATGACCATCACTTTCAAACTGGCTGCAATTATTCCTGTTATATGATGGAAAAACTGTTGTATTTTTATTGTATTTTATGCTTCAGGCATTGACTTCTGAGGCAGCTGCTATTCGATGTAGTGGAAGAACGCCATAGAGTAAAGCCTAGGTTGCCCGGAACGTAGAAATGACCATCAATTTCATACTGGTTGCAATTATTCGTTTTATACGTTGGAAAAACTGCTGTGTTTATATTGTATTTTATGCTTCTGGCGTTGACTTCTAAGGCACTAACTGTTCGATCTGGTGGAGCAACGGTCTAGAGTGAAGCCTCGGTTGCCCGGAACGTAGAAATGACCATCAATTTCAAACTGGATGCTATTATTCCTGTTATATGATGGAAAGACTGTTATATTTATATTGTATTTTATGCTTCGGGCGTTGACTGCTAAGGCCCTAACTATTCAATCTGTTGGACCAACGCCCTAGAGTGAAGCCTAGGTTGCTCGGAATGTAGACATGACCATAACATTCACACTGGTTGAAATTATTCGTTTAATACGATGGAAAAGCTGTTGCATCTTTATTGTATTTTATGATTCTGGCGTCGACTTCTAAGGCCCTAACTATTCGATCTGGTGGAGCAACGCCCTAGAGTGAGGCCTAGGTTGCCTGAAACGTACAAATGACCATCACTTTCACACGGGTTGCAATTATCCCTGTTATAGGACGGAAAGACTGTTTTATTTTTATTGTATTTTATGCTTCAGGCATTGACTTCTGAGGCAGCTGCTATTCGATGTAGTGGAAGAACGCCATAGAGTGAAGCCTAGGTTGCCCGGAACGTAGAAATGACCACAAATTTCATACTGGTTGCAATTATTCGTTTTATACGTTGGAAAAACTGCTGTGTTTATATTGTATTTTATGCTTCTGGCGTTGACTTCTAAGGCACTAACTATTCGATCAGGTGGAGCAACGCCCTAGAGTGAAGCCTAGGTTGCCCGGAACGTAGAAATGACCATCACTTTCAAACTGGTTGCAATTATACCTGTTATATGATGGAAAAACTGTTGTAATTATATTGTATTTTATGCTTCGGGCGTTGACTGCTAAGGCCCGAACTATTCAATCTGTTGGAGCAACGCCCTAGAGTGAGGCCTAGGTTGCCCGGAGCGTAGAAATGACCATCACATTCAAACTGGTTGCAATTATTCCTGTTATATGATGGAAAAACTGTTGTATTTATATTGTATCTTATGCTTCTGACGTTGACTTCTTAGGCCCTAACAATTCGATCTGGTGGAACAACGCCCTAGAGTGAAGCCTAGGTTGCCTGGAACGTACAAATGACCATCACTTTCACACGGGTTGCAATTATCCCTGTTATAGGACGGAAAGACTGTTGTATTTTTATTGCATTTTATGCTTCAGGCATTGACTTCTGAGGCAGCTGCTATTCGATGTAGTGGAAGAACGCCATAGAGTGAAGCCTAGGTTGCCCGGAACGTAGAAATGACCATAAATTTCATACTGGTTGCAATTATTCGTTTTATACGTTGGAAAAACTGCTGTGTTTATATTGTATTTTATGCTTCTGGCGTTGACTTCTAAGGCACTAACTATTCGATCTCGTGGAGTAACGCCCTAGAGTGAAGCCTAGGTTGCCCGGAACGTAGAAATGACCATCACTTTCAAACTGGTTGCAATTATACCTGTTATATGATGGAAAAACTGTTGTAATTATATTGTATTTTATGCTTCGGGCGTTGGTTGCTAAGGCCCGAACTATTCAATCTGTTGGAGCAACGCCCTAGAGTGAAGCCTAGGTAGCCCGGAACGTAGAAGTGACCATCACTTTCAAACTGGTTGCAATTATTCCTGTTATATGATGGAAAAACTGTTGTATTTATATTGTATCTTATGCTTCTGGCGTTGACTTCCTAGGCCCTAACAATTCGATCTGGTGGAACAACGCCCTAGAGTGAAGCCTACGTTGCCTGGAACGTACGAATGACCATCACTTTCACACGGGTTGCAATTATTCGTTTTATACGATGGAAAAGCTGTTTTATTTATATCGTATTTTATGCTTCTGGCGTTGACTTCTTAGGCCGTAACTATTCGATCTGGTGGAGCAACGCCCTGGAGTGAAGCCTAGGTTGCGCGGAACGTAGAAATGACCATCACTTTCAAACTGGTTGCAATTAATCCTTTTATACGATGGAAAAACTGTTGCATTTTTATTGCATTTTATGCTTTGGGCGTTGACTGCTAAGGCCCTAACTATTCAATCTGTTGGATCAACGCCCTAGAGTGAAGCCTAGGTTGCTCGGAATGTAGAAATGACCATAACATTCACACTGGTTGAAATTATTCGTTTAATACGATGGAAAAGCTGTTGTATTTATATTGCATTTTATGCTTCTGGCGTTCACTTCTTAGGCCCTAACTATTCGATCTGGTGGAATAACGCCCCATGGTGAAGCCTAGGTTGACCGGAACGTAGAAGTGACCATAACTTTCACACCGGTAGCAATTATTCGTTTTACAGGATGGAAAAACTGTTCTATTTATTTTGTATTTTATGAATCGGGCGTTGACATCTAAGGCCCTAACTATTCAATATGTTGGAGCAACGCCCTAGAGTGAAGCCTAGGTTTCCCGGAACGTAGAAATGACCATAACTTTCACACTGGTTGCTATTATTCGTTTTATACAATGGAAAAACTGTTCTATTTATTTTGTATTTTATGCTTCGGGCGTTGACTTCTAAGGCCCTAACTGTTTGATCTGGTGGAGCAACGCCCTAGAGTGAAGCCTAGGTTGACCGGAACGTAGAAATGACCATAACTTTCACACCGGCAGCAATTATTCGTTTTACACGATGGAAAAACTGTTCTATTTATTTTGTATTTTATGCATCGGGCGTTGACTTCTTAGGCCCTAACAACTCGATCTGGTGGAACAAGACCCTAGAGTGAAGCCTAGGTTGCCTGGAACGTACAAATGACCATCACTTTCACACGGCTTGCAATTATCCCTGTTATAGGACGGAAAGACTGTTGTATTTTTATTGTATTTTATGCTTCAGGCATTGACTTCTGAGGCCGCTGCTATTCGATGTAGTGGAAGAACGCCATAGAGTGAAGCCTAGGTTGCCCGGAACGTAGAAATGACCATAACTTTCATACTGGTTGCAATTATTCGTTTTATACGTTGGAAAAACTGTTGTGTTTATATTGTATTTTATGCTTCTGGCGTTGACTTCTAAGGCACTAACTATTCGATCTGGTGGAGCAACGCCCTAGAGTGAAGCCTAGGTTGCCCGGAACGTAGAAATGATCATCACTTTCAAACTGGTTGCAATTATTCCTGTTATATGATGGAAAAACTGTTGTAATTATATTGTATTTTATGATTCTGGCGTTGACTTCTAAGGCCCTAACTATTCAATCTGGTGGAACAACGCCCTAGAGTGAGGCCTAGGTTGCCCGGAACGTAGAAATGACCATCACTTCCATACTGGTGGCAATTATTCGTTTTATACGATGGAAAAACTGTTGTGTTTATATTGTATTTTATGCTTCTGGCGTTGACTTCTAAGGCACTAACTATTCGATCTGGTGGCGCAACGCCCTAGAGTGAAGCCTAGGTTCCCCGGAAGGTAGAAATGACCATCACTTTCAAACTGGTTGCAATTATTCCTGTTATAGGATGGAAAGACTGTTGTATTTTTATTGTATTTTATGCTTCAGGCGTTGACTTCTGAGGCCGTAGCTATTCGATGTGGTGGAAGAACGCCATAGAGTGAAGCCTGGGTTGCCCGGAACGTAGAAATGACCATAACTTTCATACTGGTTGCAATTATTCGTTTTATACGATGCAAAAACTGTTGTATTTATATTGTATTTTATGCTTCTGGCGTTGACTTCTAAGGCACTAACTATTCGATCTGGTGGAGCAACGACCTGGGGTGAAGCCTAGGTTGCCCGGAACGTAGAAATGACCATAACCTTCACACTGGTTGCAATTATTCGTTTTATACGATGGAAAAGCTGTTTTATTTATATCGTATTTTATGCTTCTGGCGTTGACTTCTTAGGCCGTAACTATTCGCTCTGGTGGCGCAACGCCCTGGAGTGAAGCCTAGGTTGCGCGGAACGTAGAAATGAACATCACTTTCAAACTGGTTGCAATTAATCCTTTTATATGATGGAAAAACTGTTGCATTTTTATTGCATTTTATGCTTCGGGCGTTGACTTCTAAGGCCCTAACTATTCAATCTGTTGGAGCAACGCCCTAGGGTGAAGCCTAGGTTGCCCGGAACTTAGAAATGACCATAAGTTTCATACTGGTTGCAATTATTCGTTTTATACAATGGAAAAACTGTTGTATTTTTATTGCATTTTACGCTTCTGGCGTTTACTTCTTAGGCCCTAACTATTCAATCTGTTGGAGCAACGCCCTAGGGTGAAGCCTAGGTTGCCCGGAAAGTAGAAATGACGTTAACTTTCACACTGGCTGCTATTATTCGTTCTATACGATGGAAAAACTGTTATATTTATATACTATCTTATGCTTCTGGCGTTGATTTCTTAGGCCCTAACAATTCGATCTGGTGGAACAACGCCCTAGTGTGAAGCCTAGGTTGCCTGGAACGTACAAATGACCATCACTGTCACACGGGTTGCAATTATTCCTGTTATAGGACGGAAAGACTGTTGTATTTTTATCGTATTTTATGCTTCAGGCGTTGACTTCTGAGGCCGTTGCTATTCGATGTAGTGGAAGAACGCCATAGAGTGAAGCCTAGGGTGCCCGGAACGTAGAAATGACCATAACTTTCATACTGGTTGCAATTATTCGTTTTATACGATGGAAAAACTGTTGTATTTATATTGTATTTTATGCTTCTGGCGTTGACTTCTAAGGCACTAACTATTCGATCTGGTGGAGCAACGGTCTAGAATGAAGCCTCGGTTGCCCGGAACGTAGAAATGACCATCACTTTCAAACTGGTTGCTATTATTCCTGTTATATGATGGAAAGTCTGTTGTATTTATATTGTATTTTATGCTTCGGGCGTTGACTGCTAAGGCCCTAACTATTCAATCTGTTGGATCAACGCCCTAGAGTGAAGCCTAGGTTGCTCGGAATGTAGAAATGACCATAACATTCACACTGGTTGAAATTATTCGTTTAATACGATGGAAAAGCTGTTGCATCTTTATTGTATTTTATGATTCTGGCGTTGACTTCTAAGGCCCTAACTATTCGATCTGGTGGAGCAACGCCCTAGAGTGAAGCCTAGGTTGCCCGGAACGTAGAAATGGCGTTAACTTTCATACTGGTTGCAATTATTCGTTTTATACGATGGAAAAACAGTTCTATTTATTTTGTATTTTATGCTTCGGCCGTTGACTTCTAAGGCACTAACTATTCGATCTGTTGGAGCAACGCCCTAGGGTGTAGCCTAGGTTGCCCGGAAAGTAGAAATGACCACAACTTTCATACTGGTTGCAATTACTCGTTTTATATGATGGAAAAACTGTTGTATTTATATTGTATTTTATGCTTCTGGCGTTCACTTCTTAGGCCCTAACTATTCGATCTGGTGGAACAACGCCCTAGGGTGAAGCCTAGGATGCCCGGAAAGTAGAAATGACCATAACTTTTACACTGGTAGCAATTATTCGTTTTATACAATGGAAAAACTATTCTATTAATTTTGTATTTTATGCTTCGGGCGTTGACTTCTAAGGCCCTAACAGTTTGATATGGTGGAGCAACGCCCTAGGCGTGAAGCCTAGGTTGCCCGGATCGTAGAAGTGACCATAAATTTCACACTGGTTGCTATTATTCTTTCTATACGGTGGAATAACTGTTATATTTATATTGTATGTTATGCTTCTGGCGTTGACTTCTTAGGCCCTAACAATTCGATCTGGTGGAACAACGCCCTAGAGTGATGCCTAGGTTGCCTGGAACGTACAAATGACCATCACTTTCACAAGGGTTGCAATTATTCCTGTTATAGGATGGAAAGACGGTTGTATTTTTATTGTATTTTATGCTTCATCCGTTGACTTCTGAGGCCGCAGCTATTCGATGTGGTGGAAGAACGCCATAGAGTGAAGCCTAGGTTGCCCGGAACGAAGAAATGACCATAACTTTCATACTGGTTGCAATTATTCGTTTTATACGATGCAAAAATTGTTGTATTTATATTGTATTTTATGCTTCTGGCGTTGACTTCTAAGGCACTAACTATTCGATCTGGTGGAGCAACGCTCTAGAGTGAAGCCTAGGTTGCCCGGAACGTAGAAATGATGATCACTTTCAAACTGGTTGCTATTATTCCTGTTATATGATGGAAAGACTGTTGTATTTATATTGCATTTTATGCTTCGGGCGTTGACTGCTAAGGCCCTAACTATTCAATCTGTTGGATCAACGCCCTAGAGTGAAGCCTAGGTTGCTCGGAATGTAGAAATGACCATAACATTCACACTGGTTGAAATTATTCGTTTAATACGATGGAAAAGCTGTTGCATCTTTATTGTATTTTATGATTCTGGCGTTGACTTCTAAGGCCCTAACTATTCAATCTGGTGGAACAACGCCCTAGAGTGAGGCCTAGGTTGCCCGGAACGTAGAAATGACCATCACTTCCATACTGGTAGCAATTATTCGTTTTATACGATGGAAAAACTGTTGTGTTTATATTGTATTTTATGTTTCTGGCGTTGACTTCTAAGGCACTAACTATTCGATCTGGTGGAGCAACGCCCTAGAGTGAAGCCTAGGTTCCCCGGAACGTAGAAATGACCATCACTTTCAAACCGGTTGCAATTATTCCTGTTATAGGATGGAAAGACTGTTGTATTTTTATTGTATTTTATGCTTCAGGCGCTGACTTCTGAGGCCGTAGCTATTCGATGAGGTGGAAGAACGCCACAGAGTGAAGCCTGGGTTGCCCGGAACGTAGAAATGACCATAACTTTCATACTGGTTGCAATTATTCGTTTTATATGATGGAAAAACTGTTGTATTTATATTGTATTTTATGCTTCAGGCTTTGACTTCTGAGGCCGTTGCTATTCGATGTAGTGGAAGAACGCCATGGAGTGAAGCCTAGGTTGCCCGGAACGTAGAAATGACCATAACTTTCATACTGGTTGCAATTATTCGTTTTATACGATGGAAAAACTGTTGTATTTATATTGTATTTTATGCTTCTGGCGTTGACTTCTAAGGCACTAACTATTCGATCTGGTGGAGCAACGCTCTAGAGTGAAGCCTAGGTTGCCCGGAACGTAGAAATGATAATCACTTTCAAACTGGTTGCTATTATTCCTGTTATATGATGGAAAGACTGTTGTATTTATATTGTATTTTATGCTTCGGGCGTTGACTGCTAAGGCCCTAACTATTCGATCTGGTGGAACAACGCCCTAGGGTGTAGCCTAGGTTGCCCGGAAAGTAGAAATGACCACAACTTTCATACTGGTTGCATTTACTCGTTTTATATGATAGAAAAACTGTTGTATTTATATTGTATTTTATGCTTCTAGTGTTCACTTCTTAGGCCCTAACTATTCGATGTGGTGGAACAACGCCCTGGGGTGAAGCCTAGGTTGCCGGAACGTAGAAATGACGTTAACTTTCATACTGGATGCTATTATTCGTTCTATACGATGGAAAAACCGTTATATTTATATTGTATCTTATGCTTCTGGCGTTGACGTCTTAGGCCCTAACAATTCGATCTGGTGGAACAACGCCCTAGAGTGAAGCCTAGGTTGCCTGGAACGTACAAATGACCATCACTTTCACACGGGTTGCAATTATTCCTGTTATAGGATGGAAAGACTGTTGTATTTTTATTGTATTTTATGCTTCAGGCGTTGCCTCCTGAGGCCGTAGCTATTCGATGTGGTGGAAGAACGCCATAGAGTGAAGCCTAGGTTGCCCGGAACGTAGAAATGACCATAACTTTCATACTGGTTGCAATTATGCGTTTTATATGATGGAAGAACTGTTGTATTTATATTGTATTTTATGCTGCTGGCGTTCACTTCTTAGGCCCTAACTATTCGATCTGGCGGAACAACGCCCTAGAGTGAGGCCTAGGTTGCCCGGAACGTAGAAATGACCATCACTTCCATACTGGCAGCAATTATTCGTTTTATACGATGGAAAAACTGTTGTGTTTATACTGTATTTTATGCTTCTGGCGTTAACTTCTAAGGCACTAACTATTCGATCTGGTGGAACAACGCCCTAGGGTGTAGCCTAGGTTGCCCGGAAAGTAGAAATGACCACAACTTTCATACTGGTTGCATTTACTCGTTTTATATGATAGAAAAACTGTTGTATTTATATTGTATTTTATCCTTCTAGTGTTCACTTCTTAGGCCCTAACTATTCGATGTGGTGGAGCAACGCCCTGGGGTGAAGCCTAGGTTGCCGGAACGTAGAAATGACGTTAACTTTCATACTGGATGCTATTATTCGTTCTATACGATGGAAAAACCGTTATATTTATATTGTATCTTATGCTTCTGGCGTTGACTCCTTAGGCCCTAACAATTCGATCTGGCGGAACAACGCCCTAGAGTGAAGCCTAGGTTGCCTGGAACGTACAAATGACCATCACTTTCACACGGGTTGCAATTATTCCTGTTATAGGATGGAAAGACGGTTGTATTTTTATTGTATTTTATGCATCAGGCGTTGACTTCTGAGGCCGTAGCTATTCGATGTGGTGGAAGAACGCCATAGAGTGAAGCCTAGGTTGCCCGGAACGTAGAAATGACCATAACTTTCATACTGGTTGCAATTATTCGTTTTATACGATGGAAAAACTGTTGTATTTATATTGTATTTTATGCTTCTGGCGTTGACTTCTTACGCCCTAACTATTTAATCTGGTAGAGCACCGCCCTAGAGAGGAGCATAGGTTGCCCGGAACGTAGAAATGACCATCACTTCCATACTGGTAGCAATTATTCGTTTTATACGATGGAAAAACTGTTGTGTTTATATTGTATTTTATGTTTCTGGCGTTGACTTCTAAGGCACTAACTATTCGATCTGGTGGAGCAACGCCCTAGAGTGAAGCCTAGGTTCCCCGGAACGTAGAAATGACCATCACTTTCAAACCGGTTGCAATTATTCCTGTTATAGGATGGAAAGACTGTTGTATTTTTATTGTATTTTATGCTTCAGGCGCTGACTTCTGAGGCCGTAGCTATTCGATGAGGTGGAAGAACGCCACAGAGTGAAGCCTGGGTTGCCCGGAACGTAGAAATGACCATAACTTTCATACTGGTTGCAATTATTCGTTTTATATGATGGAAAAACTGTTGTATTTATATTGTATTTTATGCTTCAGGCTTTGACTTCTGAGGCCGTTGCTATTCGATGTAGTGGAAGAACGCCATGGAGTGAAGCCTAGGTTGCCCGGAACGTAGAAATGACCATAACTTTCATACTGGTTGCAATTATTCGTTTTATACGATGGAAAAACTGTTGTATTTATATTGTATTTTATGCTTCTGGCGTTGACTTCTAAGGCACTAACTATTCGATCTGGTGGAGCAACGCTCTAGAGTGAAGCCTAGGTTGCCCGGAACGTAGAAATGATAATCACTTTCAAACTGGTTGCTATTATTCCTGTTATATGATGGAAAGACTGTTGTATTTATATTGTATTTTATGCTTCGGGCGTTGACTGCTAAGGCCCTAACTATTCGATCTGGTGGAACAACGCCCTAGGGTGTAGCCTAGGTTGCCCGGAAAGTAGAAATGACCACAACTTTCATACTGGTTGCATTTACTCGTTTTATATGATAGAAAAACTGTTGTATTTATATTGTATTTTATGCTTCTAGTGTTCACTTCTTAGGCCCTAACTATTCGATGTGGTGGAACAACGCCCTGGGGTGAAGCCTAGGTTGCCGGAACGTAGAAATGACGTTAACTTTCATACTGGATGCTATTATTCGTTCTATACGATGGAAAAACCGTTATATTTATATTGTATCTTATGCTTCTGGCGTTGACGTCTTAGGCCCTAACAATTCGATCTGGTGGAACAACGCCCTAGAGTGAAGCCTAGGTTGCCTGGAACGTACAAATGACCATCACTTTCACACGGGTTGCAATTATTCCTGTTATAGGATGGAAAGACTGTTGTATTTTTATTGTATTTTATGCTTCAGGCGTTGCCTCCTGAGGCCGTAGCTATTCGATGTGGTGGAAGAACGCCATAGAGTGAAGCCTAGGTTGCCCGGAACGTAGAAATGACCATAACTTTCATACTGGTTGCAATTATGCGTTTTATATGATGGAAGAACTGTTGTATTTATATTGTATTTTATGCTGCTGGCGTTCACTTCTTAGGCCCTAACTATTCGATCTGGCGGAACAACGCCCTAGAGTGAGGCCTAGGTTGCCCGGAACGTAGAAATGACCATCACTTCCATACTGGCAGCAATTATTCGTTTTATACGATGGAAAAACTGTTGTGTTTATACTGTATTTTATGCTTCTGGCGTTAACTTCTAAGGCACTAACTATTCGATCTGGTGGAACAACGCCCTAGGGTGTAGCCTAGGTTGCCCGGAAAGTAGAAATGACCACAACTTTCATACTGGTTGCATTTACTCGTTTTATATGATAGAAAAACTGTTGTATTTATATTGTATTTTATCCTTCTAGTGTTCACTTCTTAGGCCCTAACTATTCGATGTGGTGGAGCAACGACCTGGGGTGAAGCCTAGGTTGCCGGAACGTAGAAATGACGTTAACTTTCATACTGGATGCTATTATTCGTTCTATACGATGGAAAAACCGTTATATTTATATTGTATCTTATGCTTCTGGCGTTGACTCCTTAGGCCCTAACAATTCGATCTGGCGGAACAACGCCCTAGAGTGAAGCCTAGGTTGCCTGGAACGTACAAATGACCATCACTTTCACACGGGTTGCAATTATTCCTGTTATAGGATGGAAAGACGGTTGTATTTTTATTGTATTTTATGCATCAGGCGTTGACTTCTGAGGCCGTAGCTATTCGATGTGGTGGAAGAACGCCATAGAGTGAAGCCTAGGTTGCCCGGAACGTAGAAATGACCATAACTTTCATACTGGTTGCAATTATTCGTTTTATACGATGGAAAAACTGTTGTATTTATATTGTATTTTATGCTTCTGGCGTTGACTTCTTACGCCCTAACTATTTAATCTGGTAGAGCACCGCCCTAGAGAGGAGCATAGGTTGCCCGGAACGTAGAACATACCATTACCAACACACTGCTTGCAATTATTCCTGTTATACGATGGAACAACTGTTGCATCTTTATTGTATTTTATGCTTCTGGCGTCGACTTCTAAGGCCCTAACTATTCGATCCGGTGGAGCAACGCCCTAGAGTGAAACCTATGTTACCCGGAACGTAGAAATGACCAGTACTTTCACACTGTTTGCAATTATTCCTGTTATATGATGGTAACACTGTTGTATTTTTTTTTTGCATTTTATGGTCCGGGCATTGACATCTACGGCCCTAACTATTCAATCTGTTGGAGCAACGCCCTAGGGTGAAGCCTAGGATGCTCGGAAAGTAGAAGTGACCATAAGTTTCATACTGGTTGCAATTATTCGTTTTATACGATGGAAAAACTGTTGTATTTATATTGTATTTTATGCTTCTGGCGTTGACTTCTAAGGCACTAACTATTCGATCTGGTGGAGCAACGCAATAGAGTGTGGCCTAGGTTGCCCGGAACGTACAATTGGCCATCACTTTCAAACTGGTTGCAATTATTCCTGTTATATGACGGAAACACTGTTGTATTTTTATTGCATTTTATGCTTCGGGCGTTGACTTCTAAGGCCCTAACTATTCAATCTGTTGGAGCAACGCCCTAGGGTGAAGCCTAGGTTGTTCGGAAAGTAGAAATGACCATAAGTTTCATACTGGTTGCAATTATTCGTTTTATACGATGGAAAAACTGTTGCATTTATATTGTATTTTATGCTTCTGGCGTTGACTTCTAAGGCACTAACTATACGATCTGGTGGAGCAACGCAATAGAGTGAGGCCTAGGTTGCCCGGATCGTACAATTGGCCATCACTTTCAAACTGGTTGCAATTATTCCTGTAATATGACGGAAACACTGTTGTATTTTTATTGCATTTTATGCTTCGGGCGTTGACTTCTAAGGCCCTAACTATTCAATCTGTTGGAGCAATGGCCTAGGGTGAAGCCTAGGTCGCCCGGAAAGTAGAAATGGCCATAACTTTCATACTGGTTGCAATTATTCGTTTTATATGATGGAAAAACTGTTGTATTTATATTGTATTTTATGCTTCTGGCGTCGACTCCTAAGGCCCTAACTACGCGATCTGGTGGAGCAACGCCCTAGAGTAAAGTCTAGGTTGCCCGGAACGTAGAAATGACCATAACATTCACACTGGTTGAAATTATTCGTTTAATACGATGGAAAAGCTGTTGCATCTTTATTGTATTTTATGCTTCTGGCGTTGACTTCTAAGGCCCTAACTATTCGATCTGGTGGAGCAACGCCCTAGAGTGAAGCCTAGGTTGCCCGGAACGTAGAAATGACCATCACTTTCAAACTGGTTGCAATTATACCTGTTATATGATGGAAAAACTGTTGTATTTATATTGTATCTTATGCTTCTGACGTTGACTTCTTAGGCCCTAACAATTCGATCTGGTGGAACAACGCCCTAGAGTGAAGCCTAGGTTGCCTGGAACGTACAAATGACCATCACTTTCACACGGGTTGCAATTATCCCTGTTATAGGACGGAAAGACTGTTGTATTTTTATTGCATTTTATGCTTCAGGCATTGACTTCTGAGGCAGCTGCTATTCGATGTAGTGGAAGAACGCTATAGAGTGAAGCCTAGGTTGCCCGGAACGTAGAAATGACCATAAATTTCATACTGGTTGCAATTATTCGTTTTATATGATGGAAGAACTGTTGTACTTATATTGTATTTTATGCTGCTGGCGTTCACTTCTTAGGCCCTAACTATTCGATCTGGTGGAACAACGACCTGGGGTGAAGCCTAGGTTGCCCGGAACGTAGAAATGACCATAACTTTCACAATCGTTGCAATTATTCGTTTTATACGATGGAAAAGCTGTTTTATTTATATCGTATTTTATGCTTCTGGCGTTGACTTCTTAGGCCGTAACTATTCGATCTGGTGGAGCAACGCCCTGGAGTGAAGCCTAGGTTGCGCGGAACGTAGAAATGACCATCACTTTCAAACTGGTTGCAATTAATCCTTTTATACGATGGAAAAACTGTTGCATTTTTATTGCATTTTATGCTTTGGGCGTAGTCTGCTAAGGCCCTAACTATTCAATCTGTTGGATCAACGCCCTAGAGTGAAGCCTAGGTTGCTCGGAATGTAGAAATGACCATAACATTCACACTGGTTGAAATTATTCGTTTAATACGATGGAAAAGCTGTTGTATTTATATTGCATTTTATGCTTCTGGCGTTCACATCTTAGGCCCTAACTATTCGATCTGGTGGAATAACGCCCCATGGTGAAGCCTAGGTTGACCGGAACGTAGAAGTGACCATAACTTTCACACCGGTAGCAATTATTCGTTTTACAGGATGGAAAAACTGTTCTATTTATTTTGTATTTTATGAATCGGGCGTTGACATCTAAGGCCCTAACTATTCAATATGTTGGAGCAACGCCCTAGAGTGAAGCCTAGGTTTCCCGGAACGTAGAAATGACCATAACTTTCACACTGGTTGCTATTATTCGTTTTATACAATGGAAAAACTGTTCTATTTATTTTGTATTTTATGCTTCGGGCGTTGACTTCTAAGGCCCTAACTGTTTGATCTGGTGGAGCAACGCCCTAGAGTGAAGCCTAGGTTGACCGGAACGTAGAAATGACCATAACTTTCACACCGGCAGCAATTATTCGTTTTACACGATGGAAAAACTGTTCTATTTATTTTGTATTTTATGCATCGGGCGTTGACTTCTTAGGCCCTAACAACTCGATCTGGTGGAACAAGACCCTAGAGTGAAGCCTAGGTTGCCTGGAACGTACAAATGACCATCACTTTCACACGGCTTGCAATTATCCCTGTTATAGGACGGAAAGACTGTTGTATTTTTATTGTATTTTATGCTTCAGGCATTGACTTCTGAGGCCGCTGCTATTCTATGTAGTGGAAGAGCGCCATAGAGTGAAGCCTAGGTTGCCCGGAACGTAGAAATGACCATAACTTTCATACTGGTTGCAATTATTCGTTTTATACGTTGGAAAAACTGTTGTGTTTATATTGTATTTTCTGCTTCTGGCGTTGACTTCTAAGGCACTAACTATTCGATCTGGTGGACCAACGACCTGGGGTGAAGCCTAGGTTGCCCGGAACGTAGAAATGACCATAACTTTCACACTGGTTGCAATTATTCGTTTTATACGATGGAAAAGCTGTTTTATTTATATCGTATTTTATGCTTCTGGCGTTGACTTCTTAGGCCGTAACTATTCGCTCTGGTGGAGCAACGCCCTGGAGTGAAGCCTAGGTTGCGCGGAACGTAGAAATGAACATCACTTTCAAACTGGTTGCAATTAATCCTTTTATATGATGGAAAAACTGTTGCATTTTTATTGCATTTTATGCTTCGGGCGTTGACTTCTAAGGCCCTAACTATTCAATCTGTTGGAGCAACGCCCTAGGGTGAAGCCTAGGTTGCCCGGAACTTAGAAATGACCATAAGTTTCATACTGGTTGCAATTATTCGTTTTATACAATGGAAAAACTGTTGTATTTATATTGTATTTTATGCTTCTGGCGTTGTCTTCTAAGGCCCTAGCTATTCGACCTAGTGGAGCAACGCCCTAGAGTGAAGCCTAGGTTGCCCGGAAAGGAGAAATGACCATCACTTTCAAACTGGTTGCAATTAATCCTGTTATACGATGGAAAAACTGTTGTATTTTTATTGCATTTTACGCTTCTGGCGTTTACTTCTTAGGCCCTAGCTATTCAATCTGTTGGAGCAACGCCCTAGGGTGAAGCCTAGGTTGCCCGGAAAGTAGAAATGACGTTAACTTTCACACTGGCTGCTATTATTCGTTCTATACGATGGAAAAACTGTTATATTTATATACTATCTTATGCTTCTGGCGTTGATTTCTTAGGCCCTAACAATTCGATCTGGTGGAACAACGCCCTAGTGTGAAGCCTAGGTTGCCTGGAACGTACAAATGACCATCACTGTCACACGGGTTGCAATTATTCCTGTTATAGGACGGAAAGACTGTTGTATTTTTATCGTATTTTATGCTTCAGGCGTTGACTTCTGAGGCCGTTGCTATTCGATGTAGTGGAAGAACGCCATAGAGTGAAGGCTAGGGTGCCCGGAACGTAGAAATGACCATAACTTTCATACTGGTTGCAATTATTCGTTTTATACGATGGAAAAACTGTTGTGTTTATATTGTATTTTATGCTTCTGGCGTTGACTTCTAAGGCACTAACTATTCGATCTGGTGGAGCAACGGTCTAGAATGAAGCCAGGGTTGCCCGGAACGTAGAAATGACCATCACTTCCATACTGGCAGCAATTATTCGTTTTATACGATGGAAAAACTGTTGTGTTTATACTGTATTTTATGCTTCTGGCGTTAACTTCTAAGGCACTAACTATTCGATCTGGTGGAACAACGCCCTAGGGTGTAGCCTAGGTTGCCCGGAAAGTAGAAATGACCACAACTTTCATACTGGTTGCATTTACTCGTTTTATATGATAGAAAAACTGTTGTATTTATATTGTATTTTATCCTTCTAGTGTTCACTTCTTAGGCCCTAACTATTCGATGTGGTGGAGCAACGCCCTGGGGTGAAGCCTAGGTTGCCGGAACGTAGAAATGACGTTAACTTTCATACTGGATGCTATTATTCGTTCTATACGATGGAAAAACCGTTATATTTATATTGTATCTTATGCTTCTGGCGTTGACTCCTTAGGCCCTAACAATTCGATCTGGCGGAACAACGCCCTAGAGTGAAGCCTAGGTTGCCTGGAACGTACAAATGACCATCACTTTCACACGGGTTGCAATTATTCCTGTTATAGGATGGAAAGACGGTTGTATTTTTATTGTATTTTATGCATCAGGCGTTGACTTCTGAGGCCGTAGCTATTCGATGTGGTGGAAGAACGCCATAGAGTGAAGCCTAGGTTGCCCGGAACGTAGAAATGACCATAACTTTCATACTGGTTGCAATTATTCGTTTTATACGATGGAAAAACTGTTGTATTTATATTGTATTTTATGCTTCTGGCGTTGACTTCTTACGCCCTAACTATTTAATCTGGTAGAGCACCGCCCTAGAGAGGAGCATAGGTTGCCCGGAACGTAGAACATACCATTACCAACACACTGCTTGCAATTATTCCTGTTATACGATGGAACAACTGTTGCATCTTTATTGTATTTTATGCTTCTGGCGTCGACTTCTAAGGCCCTAACTATTCGATCCGGTGGAGCAACGCCCTAGAGTGAAACCTATGTTACCCGGAACGTAGAAATGACCAGTACTTTCACACTGTTTGCAATTATTCCTGTTATATGATGGTAACACTGTTGTATTTTTTTTTTGCATTTTATGGTCCGGGCATTGACATCTACGGCCCTAACTATTCAATCTGTTGGAGCAACGCCCTAGGGTGAAGCCTAGGATGCTCGGAAAGTAGAAGTGACCATAAGTTTCATACTGGTTGCAATTATTCGTTTTATACGATGGAAAAACTGTTGTATTTATATTGTATTTTATGCTTCTGGCGTTGACTTCTAAGGCACTAACTATTCGATCTGGTGGAGCAACGCAATAGAGTGTGGCCTAGGTTGCCCGGAACGTACAATTGGCCATCACTTTCAAACTGGTTGCAATTATTCCTGTTATATGACGGAAACACTGTTGTATTTTTATTGCATTTTATGCTTCGGGCGTTGACTTCTAAGGCCCTAACTATTCAATCTGTTGGAGCAACGCCCTAGGGTGAAGCCTAGGTTGTTCGGAAAGTAGAAATGACCATAAGTTTCATACTGGTTGCAATTATTCGTTTTATACGATGGAAAAACTGTTGCATTTATATTGTATTTTATGCTTCTGGCGTTGACTTCTAAGGCACTAACTATACGATCTGGTGGAGCAACGCAATAGAGTGAGGCCTAGGTTGCCCGGATCGTACAATTGGCCATCACTTTCAAACTGGTTGCAATTATTCCTGTAATATGACGGAAACACTGTTGTATTTTTATTGCATTTTATGCTTCGGGCGTTGACTTCTAAGGCCCTAACTATTCAATCTGTTGGAGCAATGGCCTAGGGTGAAGCCTAGGTCGCCCGGAAAGTAGAAATGGCCATAACTTTCATACTGGTTGCAATTATTCGTTTTATATGATGGAAAAACTGTTGTATTTATATTGTATTTTATGCTTCTGGCGTCGACTCCTAAGGCCCTAACTACTCGATCTGGTGGAGCAACGCCCTAGAGTGAAGTCTAGGTTGCCCGGAACGTAGAAATGACCATAACATTCACACTGGTTGAAATTATTCGTTTAATACGATGGAAAAGCTGTTGCATCTTTATTGTATTTTATGCTTCTGGCGTTGACTTCTAAGGCCCTAACTATTCGATCTGGTGGAGCAACGCCCTAGAGTGAAGCCTAGGTTGCCCGGAACGTAGAAATGACCATCACTTTCAAACTGGTTGCAATTATACCTGTTATATGATGGAAAAACTGTTGTATTTATATTGTATCTTATGCTTCTGACGTTGACTTCTTAGGCCCTAACAATTCGATCTGGTGGAACAACGCCCTAGAGTGAAGCCTAGGTTGCCTGGAACGTACAAATGACCATCACTTTCACACGGGTTGCAATTATCCCTGTTATAGGACGGAAAGACTGTTGTATTTTTATTGCATTTTATGCTTCAGGCATTGACTTCTGAGGCAGCTGCTATTCGATGTAGTGGAAGAACGCTATAGAGTGAAGCCTAGGTTGCCCGGAACGTAGAAATGACCATAAATTTCATACTGGTTGCAATTATTCGTTTTATATGATGGAAGAACTGTTGTACTTATATTGTATTTTATGCTGCTGGCGTTCACTTCTTAGGCCCTAACTATTCGATCTGGTGGAACAACGACCTGGGGTGAAGCCTAGGTTGCCCGGAACGTAGAAATGACCATAACTTTCACAATCGTTGCAATTATTCGTTTTATACGATGGAAAAGCTGTTTTATTTATATCGTATTTTATGCTTCTGGCGTTGACTTCTTAGGCCGTAACTATTCGATCTGGTGGAGCAACGCCCTGGAGTGAAGCCTAGGTTGCGCGGAACGTAGAAATGACCATCACTTTCAAACTGGTTGCAATTAATCCTTTTATACGATGGAAAAACTGTTGCATTTTTATTGCATTTTATGCTTTGGGCGTAGTCTGCTAAGGCCCTAACTATTCAATCTGTTGGATCAACGCCCTAGAGTGAAGCCTAGGTTGCTCGGAATGTAGAAATGACCATAACATTCACACTGGTTGAAATTATTCGTTTAATACGATGGAAAAGCTGTTGTATTTATATTGCATTTTATGCTTCTGGCGTTCACATCTTAGGCCCTAACTATTCGATCTGGTGGAATAACGCCCCATGGTGAAGCCTAGGTTGACCGGAACGTAGAAGTGACCATAACTTTCACACCGGTAGCAATTATTCGTTTTACAGGATGGAAAAACTGTTCTATTTATTTTGTATTTTATGAATCGGGCGTTGACATCTAAGGCCCTAACTATTCAATATGTTGGAGCAACGCCCTAGAGTGAAGCCTAGGTTTCCCGGAACGTAGAAATGACCATAACTTTCACACTGGTTGCTATTATTCGTTTTATACAATGGAA
Organism: Calliopsis andreniformis; assembly: GCF_051401765.1. Taxonomy (NCBI): domain Eukaryota; kingdom Metazoa; phylum Arthropoda; class Insecta; order Hymenoptera; family Andrenidae; genus Calliopsis; species Calliopsis andreniformis. The sequence continues at coordinate 8,729,676 of NC_135072.1, forward strand.
AAACTGTTCTATTTATTTTGTATTTTATGCTTCGGGCGTTGACTTCTAAGGCCCTAACTGTTTGATCTGGTGGAGCAACGCCCTAGAGTGAAGCCTAGGTTGACCGGAACGTAGAAATGACCATAACTTTCACACCGGCAGCAATTATTCGTTTTACACGATGGAAAAACTGTTCTATTTATTTTGTATTTTATGCATCGGGCGTTGACTTCTTAGGCCCTAACAACTCGATCTGGTGGAACAAGACCCTAGAGTGAAGCCTAGGTTGCCTGGAACGTACAAATGACCATCACTTTCACACGGCTTGCAATTATCCCTGTTATAGGACGGAAAGACTGTTGTATTTTTATTGTATTTTATGCTTCAGGCATTGACTTCTGAGGCCGCTGCTATTCTATGTAGTGGAAGAGCGCCATAGAGTGAAGCCTAGGTTGCCCGGAACGTAGAAATGACCATAACTTTCATACTGGTTGCAATTATTCGTTTTATACGTTGGAAAAACTGTTGTGTTTATATTGTATTTTCTGCTTCTGGCGTTGACTTCTAAGGCACTAACTATTCGATCTGGTGGACCAACGACCTGGGGTGAAGCCTAGGTTGCCCGGAACGTAGAAATGACCATAACTTTCACACTGGTTGCAATTATTCGTTTTATACGATGGAAAAGCTGTTTTATTTATATCGTATTTTATGCTTCTGGCGTTGACTTCTTAGGCCGTAACTATTCGCTCTGGTGGAGCAACGCCCTGGAGTGAAGCCTAGGTTGCGCGGAACGTAGAAATGAACATCACTTTCAAACTGGTTGCAATTAATCCTTTTATATGATGGAAAAACTGTTGCATTTTTATTGCATTTTATGCTTCGGGCGTTGACTTCTAAGGCCCTAACTATTCAATCTGTTGGAGCAACGCCCTAGGGTGAAGCCTAGGTTGCCCGGAACTTAGAAATGACCATAAGTTTCATACTGGTTGCAATTATTCGTTTTATACAATGGAAAAACTGTTGTATTTATATTGTATTTTATGCTTCTGGCGTTGTCTTCTAAGGCCCTAGCTATTCGACCTAGTGGAGCAACGCCCTAGAGTGAAGCCTAGGTTGCCCGGAAAGGAGAAATGACCATCACTTTCAAACTGGTTGCAATTAATCCTGTTATACGATGGAAAAACTGTTGTATTTTTATTGCATTTTACGCTTCTGGCGTTTACTTCTTAGGCCCTAACTATTCAATCTGTTGGAGCAACGCCCTAGGGTGAAGCCTAGGTTGCCCGGAAAGTAGAAATGACGTTAACTTTCACACTGGCTGCTATTATTCGTTCTATACGATGGAAAAACTGTTATATTTATATACTATCTTATGCTTCTGGCGTTGATTTCTTAGGCCCTAACAATTCGATCTGGTGGAACAACGCCCTAGTGTGAAGCCTAGGTTGCCTGGAACGTACAAATGACCATCACTGTCACACGGGTTGCAATTATTCCTGTTATAGGACGGAAAGACTGTTGTATTTTTATCGTATTTTATGCTTCAGGCGTTGACTTCTGAGGCCGTTGCTATTCGATGTAGTGGAAGAACGCCATAGAGTGAAGGCTAGGGTGCCCGGAACGTAGAAATGACCATAACTTTCATACTGGTTGCAATTATTCGTTTTATACGATGGAAAAACTGTTGTGTTTATATTGTATTTTATGCTTCTGGCGTTGACTTCTAAGGCACTAACTATTCGATCTGGTGGAGCAACGGTCTAGAATGAAGCCAGGGTTGCCCGGAACGTAGAAATGACCATCACTTCCATACTGGCAGCAATTATTCGTTTTATACGATGGAAAAACTGTTGTGTTTATATTGTATTTTATGCTTCTGGCGTTAACTTCTAAGGCACTAACTATTCGATCTGGTGGAACAACGCCCTAGGGTGTAGCCTAGGTTGCCCGGAAAGTAGAAATGACCACAACTTTCATACTGGTTGCATTTACTCGTTTTATATGATAGAAAAACTGTTGTATTTATATTGTATTTTATCCTTCTAGTGTTCACTTCTTAGGCCCTAACTATTCGATGTGGTGGAGCAACGCCCTGGGGTGAAGCCTAGGTTGCCGGAACGTAGAAATGACGTTAACTTTCATACTGGATGCTATTATTCGTTCTATACGATGGAAAAACCGTTATATTTATATTGTATCTTATGCTTCTGGCGTTGACTTCTTAGGCCCTAACAATTCGATCTGGTGGAACAACGCCCTAGAGTGAAGCCTAGGTTGCCTGGAACGTACAAATGACCATCACTTTCACACGGGTTGCAATTATTCCTGTTATAGGATGGAAAGACGGTTGTATTTTTATTGTATTTTATGCTTCAGGCGTTGACTTCTGAGGCCGTAGCTATTCGATGTGGTGGAAGAACGCCATAGAGTGAAGCCTAGGTTGCCCGGAACGTAGAAATGACCATAACTTTCATACTGGTTGCAATTATTCGTTTTATACGATGGAAAAACTGTTGTATTTATATTGTATTTTATGCTTCTAGCGTTGACTTCTTACGCCCTAACTATTTAATCTGGTAGAGCACCGCCCTAGAGAGGAGCATAGGTTGCCCGGAACGTAGAACATACCATTACCAACACACTGGTTGCAATTATTCCTGTTATACGATGGAACAACTGTTGCATCTTTATTGTATTTTATGCTTCTGGCGTCGACTTCTAAGGCCCTAACTATTCGATCCGGTGGAGCAACGCCCTAGAGTGAAACCTATGTTACCCGGAACGTAGAAATGACCAGTACTTTCACACTGTTTGCAATTATTCCTGTTATATGATGGTAACACTGTTGTATTTTTTTTTGCATTTTATGGTCCGGGCATTGACATCTACGGCCGTAACTATTCAATCTGTTGGAGCAACGCCATAGGGTGAAGCCTAGGATGCTCGGAAAGTAGAAGTGACCATAAGTTTCATAGTGGTTGCAATTATTCGTTTTATACGATGGAAAAACTGTTGTATTTATATTGTATTTTATGCTTCTGGCGTTGACTTCTAAGGCACTAACTATTCGATCTGGTGGAGCAACGCAATAGAGTGTGGCCTAGGTTGCCGGAACGTACAATTGGCCATCACTTTCAAACTGGTTGCAATTATTCCTGTTATATGACGGAAACACTGTTGTATTTTTATAGCATTTTATGCTTCGGGCGTTGACTTCTAAGGCCCTAACTATTCAATCTGTTAGAGCAACGCCCTAGGGTGAAGCCTAGGTTGTTCGGAAAGTAGAAATGACCATAAGTTTCATACTGGTTGCAATTATTCGTTTTATACGATGGAAAAACTGTTGCATTTATATTGTATTTTATGCTTCTGGCGTTGACTTCTAAGGCACTAACTATACGATCTGGTGGAGCAACGCAATAGAGTGAGGCCTAGGTTGCCCGGATCGTACAATTGGCCATCACTTTCAAACTGGTTGCAATTATTCCTGTAATATGACGGAAACACTGTTGTATTTTTATTGCATTTTATGCTTCGGGCGTTGGCTTCTAAGGCCCTAACTATTCAATCTGTTGGAGCAATGCCCTAGGGTGAAGCCTAGGTCGCCCGGAAAGTAGAAATGGCCATAACTTTCATACTGGTTGCAATTATTCGTTTTATATGATGGAAAAACTGTTGTATTTATATTGTATTTTATGCTTCTGGCGTTCACTTCTTAGGCCCTAACTATTCGATCTGGTGGAACAACGCCCTAGAGTGAAGCCTAGGTTGCTCGATATGTAGAAATGACCATAACTTTCACACTGGTTGCAATTATTCATTTTATACTATGGAAAAACTGTTGTACTTATATCGTATTTTATTCTTCTGGCGTTGACTTCTTAGGCCCTAAGTATTCGATCTGGTGGAACAACGCCCTGGAGTGATGCCTAGGTTGCCCGGAACATGGAAATGACCATTACTTTCACACTGTTTGCAAATATACATTATATACGATGAAAAAGCTGTTGTATTTATATTGTATTTTATACTTCTGCCGTTGACTTCTTACGCCCTAACTATTTAATCTGGTAGAGCACCGCCCTAGAGAGGAGCATAGGTTGCCCGGAACGTAGAACATACCATTACCTTCACACTGGTTGCAATTATTCCTGTTATACGATGGAAAAACTGTTGCATCTTTATTGTATTTTATGCTTCTGGCGTCGACTCCTAAGGCCCTAACTACTCGATCTGGTGGAGCAACGCCCTAGAGTGAAGTCTAGGTTGCCCGGAACGTAGAAATGACCATAACTTTCCCACCGGTAGCAACTACTCGTTTTATACGATGGAAAAACTGTTCTATTTATTTTGTATTTTATGCTTCGGGCGTTGACTTCTAAGGCCCTAACTATTCAATCTGTTGGTGCAACGCCCTAGGGTGAAGCCTAGGTTGCCTGGAACGTAGAAATGACCATAACTTTCACACTGGTTGCTATTATTCGTTTTATACGATGGAAAATCTGTTACATTTATATTGTATTTTATGCTTCTGGCGTTGACTTCTTAGGCCCTAGCTATTCGATCTGGTGGAACAACGCAATAGAGTGAAGCCAAGGTTGCCTGGAACGTAGAAATGACCATTACTCTCACACTGTTTGCAATTATTCGTTTTATACGATGGAAAAACTGTTGCATCTTTATTGATTTTATGCTTCCGTCATTTGACTTCTAAGGCCCTAACTATTCGATCAGGTGGAGCATCGCCCTAGAGTGAAGCCTAGGTTGCTCGGAATGTAGAAATGACCATAAATTTCATACTGGTTGCAATTATTCGTTTTATACGTTGGAAAAACTGCTGTGTTTATATTGTATTTTATGCTTCTAGCGTTGACTTCTAAGGCACTAACTATTCGATCTCGTGGAGTAACGCCCTAGAGTGAAGCCTAGGTTGCCCGGAACGTAGAAATGACCATCACTTTCAAACTGGTTGCAATTATACCTGTTATATGATGGAAAAACTGTTGTAATTATATTGTATTTTATGCTTCGGGCGTTGGCTGCTAAGGCCCGAACTATTCAATCTGTTGGAGCAACGCCCTAGAGTGAAGCCTAGGTTGCCCGGAACGTAGAAATGACCATCACTTTCAAACTGGTTGCAATTATTCCTGTTATATGATGGAAAAACTGTTGTATTTATATTGTATCTTATGCTTCTGGCGTTGACTTCCTAGGCCCTAACAATTCGATCTGGTGGAACAACGCCCTAGAGTGAAGCCTACGTTGCCTGGAACGTACGAATGACCATCACTTTCACACGGGTTGCAATTATTCCTGTTATAGGATGGAAAGACTTTTGTATTTTTATTGTATTTTATGATTCAGGCGTTGACTTCTGAGGCCGTAGCTATTCGATGTGGTGGAAGAACGCCATAGAGTGAAGCATGGGTTGCCCGGAACGTAGAAATGACCATAACTTTCATACTGGTTGCAATTATTCGTTTTATATGATGGAAGAACTGTTGTACTTATATTGTATTTTATGCTGCTGGCGTTCACTTCTTAGGCCCTAACTATTCGATCTGGTGGAACAACGACCTGGGGTGAAGCCTAGGTTGCCCGGAACGTAGAAATGACCATAACTTTCACAATCGTTGCAATTATTCGTTTTATACGATGGAAAAGCTGTTTTATTTATATCGTATTTTATGCTTCTGGCGTTGACTTCTTAGGCCGTAACTATTCGATCTGGTGGAGCAACGCCCTGGAGTGAAGCCTAGGTTGCGCGGAACGTAGAAATGACCATCACTTTCAAACTGGTTGCAATTAATCCTTTTATACGATGGAAAAACTGTTGCATTTTTATTGCATTTTATGCTTCGGGCGTTGACTGCTAAGGCCCTAACTATTCAATCTCTTGGATCAACGCCCTAGAGTGATGCCTAGGTTGCCCGGAACATGGAAATGACCATTACTTTCACACTGTTTGCAAATATACATTATATACGATGAAAAAGCTGTTGTATTTATATTGTATTTTATACTTCTGGCGTTGACTTCTTACGCCCTAACTATTTAATCTGGTAGAGCACCGCCCTAGAGAGGAGCATAGGTTGCCCGGAACGTAGAACATACCATTACCTTCACACTGGTTGCAATTATTCCTGTTATACGATGGAAAAACTGTTGCATCTTTATTGTATTTTATGCTTCTGGCGTCGACTCCTAAGGCCCTAACTACTCGATCTGGTGGAGCAACGCCCTAGAGTGAAGTCTAGGTTGCCCGGAACGTAGAAATGACCATAACTTTCCCACCGGTAGCAACTACTCGTTTTATACGATGGAAAAACTGTTCTATTTATTTTGTATTTTATGCTTCGGGCGTTGACTTCTAAGGCCCTAACTATTCAATCTGTTGGTGCAACGCCCTAGGGTGAAGCCTAGGTTGCCTGGAACGTAGAAATGACCATAACTTTCACACTGGTTGCTATTATTCGTTTTATACGATGGAAAATCTGTTACATTTATATTGTATTTTATGCTTCTGGCGTTGACTTCTTAGGCCCTAGCTATTCGATCTGGTGGAACAACGCAATAGAGTGAAGCCAAGGTTGCCTGGAACGTAGAAATGACCATTACTCTCACACTGTTTGCAATTATTCGTTTTATACGATGGAAAAACTGTTGCATCTTTATTGATTTTATGCTTCCGTCATTTGACTTCTAAGGCCCTAACTATTCGATCAGGTGGAGCATCGCCCTAGAGTGAAGCCTAGGTTGCTCGGAATGTAGAAATGACCATAAATTTCATACTGGTTGCAATTATTCGTTTTATACGTTGGAAAAACTGCTGTGTTTATATTGTATTTTATGCTTCTAGCGTTGACTTCTAAGGCACTAACTATTCGATCTCGTGGAGTAACGCCCTAGAGTGAAGCCTAGGTTGCCCGGAACGTAGAAATGACCATCACTTTCAAACTGGTTGCAATTATACCTGTTATATGATGGAAAAACTGTTGTAATTATATTGTATTTTATGCTTCGGGCGTTGGCTGCTAAGGCCCGAACTATTCAATCTGTTGGAGCAACGCCCTAGAGTGAAGCCTAGGTTGCCCGGAACGTAGAAATGACCATCACTTTCAAACTGGTTGCAATTATTCCTGTTATATGATGGAAAAACTGTTGTATTTATATTGTATCTTATGCTTCTGGCGTTGACTTCCTAGGCCCTAACAATTCGATCTGGTGGAACAACGCCCTAGAGTGAAGCCTACGTTGCCTGGAACGTACGAATGACCATCACTTTCACACGGGTTGCAATTATTCCTGTTATAGGATGGAAAGACTTTTGTATTTTTATTGTATTTTATGATTCAGGCGTTGACTTCTGAGGCCGTAGCTATTCGATGTGGTGGAAGAACGCCATAGAGTGAAGCATGGGTTGCCCGGAACGTAGAAATGACCATAACTTTCATACTGGTTGCAATTATTCGTTTTATATGATGGAAGAACTGTTGTACTTATATTGTATTTTATGCTGCTGGCGTTCACTTCTTAGGCCCTAACTATTCGATCTGGTGGAACAACCACCTGGGGTGAAGCCTAGGTTGCCCGGAACGTAGAAATGACCATAACTTTCACAATCGTTGCAATTATTCGTTTTATACGATGGAAAAGCTGTTTTATTTATATCGTATTTTATGCTTCTGGCGTTGACTTCTTAGGCCGTAACTATTCGATCTGGTGGAGCAACGCCCTGGAGTGAAGCCTAGGTTGCGCGGAACGTAGAAATGACCATCACTTTCAAACTGGTTGCAATTAATCCTTTTATACGATGGAAAAACTGTTGCATTTTTATTGCATTTTATGCTTCGGGCGTTGACTGCTAAGGCCCTAACTATTCAATCTCTTGGATCAACGCCCTAGAGTGATGCCTAGGTTGCCCGGAACATGGAAATGACCATTACTTTCACACTGTTTGCAAATATACATTATATACGATGAAAAAGCTGTTGTATTTATATTGTATTTTATACTTCTGGCGTTGACTTCTTACGCCCTAACTATTTAATCTGGTAGAGCACCGCCCTAGAGAGGAGCATAGGTTGCCCGGAACGTAGGACATACCATTACCTTCACACTGGTTGCAATTATTCCTGTTATACGATGGAAAAACTGTTGCATCTTTATTGTATTTTATGCTTCTGGCGTCGACTCCTAAGGCCCTAACTACTCGATCTGGTGGAGCAACGCCCTAGAGTGAAGTCTAGGTTGCCCGGAACGTAGAAATGACCATAACTTTCCCACCGGTAGCAACTACTCGTTTTATACGATGGAAAAACTGTTCTATTTATTTTGTATTTTATGCTTCGGGCGTTGACTTCTAAGGCCCTAACTATTCAATCTGTTGGTGCAACGCCCTAGGGTGAAGCCTAGGTTGCCTGGAACGTAGAAATGACCATAACTTTCACACTGGTTGCTATTATTCGTTTTATACGATGGAAAAACTGTTACATTTATATTGTATTTTATGCTTCTGGCGTTGACTTCTTAGGCCCTAGCTATTCGATCTGGTGGAACAACGCCCTAGAGTGAAGCCAAGGTTGCCTGGATCGTAGAAATGACCATTACTCTCACACTGTTTGCAATTATTCGTTTTATACGATGGAAAAACTGTTGCATCTTTATTGTATTTTATGCTTCCGTCATTTGACTTCTAAGGCCCTAACTATTCGATCAGGTGGAGCGTCGCCCTAGAGTGAAGCCTAGGTTGCTCGGAATGTAGAAATGACCATAAATTTCATACTGGTTGCAATTATTCGTTTTATACGTTGGAAAAACTGCTGTGTTTATATTGTATTTTATGCTTCTGGCGTTGACTTCTAAGGCACTAACTATTCGATCTCGTGGAGTAACGCCCTAGAGTGAAGCCTAGGTTGCCCGGAACGTAGAAGTGACCATCACTTTCAAACTGGTTGCAATTATACCTGTTATATGATGGAAAAACTGTTGTAATTATATTGTATTTTATGCTTCGGGCGTTGGCTGCTAAGGCCCGAACTATTCAATCTGTTGGAGCAACGCCCTAGAGTGAAGCCTAGGTTGCCCGGAACGTAGAAATGACCATCACTTTCAAACTGGTTGCAATTATTCCTGTTATATGATGGAAAAACTGTTGTATTTATATTGTATCTTATGCTTCTGGCGTTGACTTCCTAGGCCCTAACAATTCGATCTGGTGGAACAACGCCCTAGAGTGAAGCCTACGTTGCCTGGAACGTACGAGTGACCATCACTTTCACACGGGTTGCAATTATTCCTGTTATAGGATGGAAAGACTTTTGTATTTTTATTGTATTTTATGATTCAGGCGTTGACTTCTGAGGCCGTAGCTATTCGATGTGGTGGAAGAACGCCATAGAGTGAAGCATGGGTTGCCCGGAACGTAGAAATGACCATAACTTTCATATTGGTTGCAATTATTCGTTTTATATGATGGAAGAACTGTTGTACTTATATTGTATTTTATGCTGCTGGCGTTCACTTCTTAGGCCCTAACTATTCGATCTGGTGGAACAACGACCTGGGGTGAAGCCTAGGTTGCCCGGAACGTAGAAATGACCATAACTTTCACAATCGTTGCAATTACTCGTTTTATACGATGGAAAAGCTGTTTTATTTATATCGTATTTTATGCTTCTGGCGTTGACTTCTTAGGCCGTAAATATTCGATCTGGTGGAGCAACGCCCTGGAGTGAAGCCTAGGTTGCGCGGAACGTAGAAATGACCATCACTTTCAAACTGGTTGCAATTAATCCTTTTATACGATGGAAAAACTGTTGCATTTTTATTGCATTTTATGCTTCGGGCGTTGACTGCTAAGGCTCTAACTATTCAATCTGTTGGATCAACGCCCTAGAGTGAAGCCTAGGTTGCTCGGAATGTAGAAATGACCATAACATTCACACTGGTTGAAATTATTCGTTTAATACGGTGGAAAAGCTGTTGTATTTATATTGCATTTTATGCTTCTGGCGTTCACTTCTTAGTCCCTAACTATACGATCTGGTGGAATAACGCCCCATGGTGAAGCCTAGGTTGACCGGAACGTAGAAGTGACGATAACTTTCACACCGGTAGCAATTATTCGTTTTACAGGATGGAAAAACTGTTCTATTTATTTTGTATTTTATGAATCGGGCGTTGACTTCTAAGGCCCTAACTATTCAATATGTTGGAGCAACGCCCTAGAGTGAAGCCTAGGTTTCCCGGAACGTAGAAATGACCATAACTTTCACACTGGTTGCTATTATTCGTTTTATAAAATGGAAAAACTGTTCTATTTAGTTTGTATTTTATGCTTCGGGCGTTGACTTCTAAGGCCCTAACTGTTTGATCTGGTGGAGCAACGCCCTAGAGTGAAGCCTAGGTTGACCGGAACGTAGAAATGACCATAACTTTCACACCGGCAGCAATTATTCGTTTTACACGATGGAAAAACTGTTCTATTTATTTTGTATTTTATGCATCGGGCGTTGACTTCTTAGGCCCTAACAACTCGATCAGGTGGAACAACACCCTAGAGTGAAGCCTAGGTTGCCTGGAACGTACAAATGACCATCACTTTCACACGGCTTGCAATTATCCCTGTTATAGGACGGAAAGACTGTTGTATTTTTATTGTATTTTATGATTCTGGCGTTGACTTCTAAGGCCCTAACTATTCAATCTGGTGGAACAACGCCCTAGAGTGGGGCCTAGGTTGCCCGGAACGTAGAAATGACCATCACTTCCATACTGGATGCTATTATTCGTTCTATACGATGGAAAAACCGTTATATTTATATTGTATCTTATGCTTCTGGCTTTGACTTCTTAGGCCCTAACAATTCGATCTGGTGGAACAACGCCCTAGAGTGAAGCCTAGGTTGCCTGGAACGTACAAATGACCATCACTTTCGTACGGGTTGCAATTATTCCTGTTATAGGATGGAAAGACGGTTGTATTTTTATTGTATTTTATGCTTCAGGCGTTGACTTCTGAGGCCGTAGCTATTCGATGTGGTGGAAGAACGCCATAGAGTGAAGCCTAGGTTGCCCGGAACGTAGAAATGACCATAACTTTCATACTGGTTGCAATTATTCGTTTTATACGATGGAAAAACTGTTGTATTTATATTGTATTTTATGCTTCTGGCGTTGACTTCTTACGCCCTAACTATTTAATCTGGTAGAGCACCGCCCTAGAGAGGAGCATAGGTTGCCCGGAACGTAGAACATACCATTACCAACACACTGGTTGCAATTATTCCTGTTATACGATGGAACAACTGTTGCATCTTTATTGTATTTTATGCTTCTGGCGTCGACTTCTAAGGCCCTAACTATTCGATCCGGTGGAGCAACGCCCTAGAGTGAAACCTATGTTACCCGGAACGTAGAAATGACCAGTACTTTCACACTGTTTGCAATTATTCCTGTTATATGATGGTAACACTGTTGTATTTTTATTGCATTTTATGCTTCGGGCGTTGACTTCTAAGGCCCTAACTATTCAATCTGTTGGAGCAACGCCCTAGGGTGAAGCCTAGGTTGTTCGGAAAGTAGAAATGACCATAAGTTTCATACTGGTTGCAATTATTCGTTTTATACGATGGAAAAACTGTTGCATTTATATTGTATTTTATGCTTCTGGCGTTGACTTCTAAGGCACTAACTATACGATCTGGTGGAGCAACGCAATAGAGTGAGGCCTAGGTTGCCCGGATCGTACAATTGGCCATCACTTTCAAACTGGTTGCAATTATTCCTGTAATATGACGGAAACACTGTTGTATTTTTATTGCATTTTATGCTTCGGGCGTTGACTTCTAAGGCCCTAACTATTCAATCTGTTGGAGCAATGCCCTAGGGTGAAGCCTAGGTCGCCCGGAAAGTAGAAATGGCCATAACTTTCATACTGGTTGCAATTATTCGTTTTATATGATGGAAAAACTGTTGTATTTATATTGTATTTTATGCTTCTGGCGTTCACTTCTTAGGCCCTAACTATTCGATCTGGTGGAACAACGCCCTAGAGTGAAGCCTAGGTTGCTCGATATGTAGAAATGACCATAACTTTCACACTGGTTGCAATTATTCATTTTATACTATGGAAAAACTGTTGTACTTATATTGTATTTTATTCTTCTGGCGTTGACTTCTTAGGCCCTAAGTATTCGATCTGGTGGAACAACGCCCTGGAGTGATGCCTAGGTTGCCCGGAACATGGAAATGACCATTACTTTCACACTGTTTGCAAATATACATTATATACGATGAAAAAGCTGTTGTATTTATATTGTATTTTATACTTCTGGCGTTGACTTCTTACGCCCTAACTATTTAATCTGGTAGAGCACCGCCCTAGAGAGGAGCATAGGTTGCCCGGAACGTAGAACATACCATTACCTTCACACTTGTTGCAATTATTCCTGTTATACGATGGAAAAACTGTTGCATCTTTATTGTATTTTATGCTTCTGGCGTCGACTCCTAAGGCCCTAACTACTCGATCTGGTGGAGCATCGCCCTAGAGTGAAGCCTAGGTTGCTCGGAATGTAGAAATGACCATAAATTTCATACTGGTTGCAATTATTCGTTTTATACGTTGGAAAAACTGCTGTGTTTATATTGTATTTTATGCTTCTAGCGTTGACTTCTAAGGCACTAACTATTCGATCTCGTGGAGTAACGCCCTAGAGTGAAGCCTAGGTTGCCCGGAACGTAGAAATGACCATCACTTTCAAACTGGTTGCAATTATACCTGTTATATGATGGAAAAACTGTTGTAATTATATTGTATTTTATGCTTCGGGCGTTGGCTGCTAAGGCCCGAACTATTCAATCTGTTGGAGCAACGCCCTAGAGTGAAGCCTAGGTTGCCCGGAACGTAGAAATGACCATCACCTTCAAACTGGTTGCAATTATACCTGTTATATGATGGAAAAACTGTTGTAATTATATTGTATTTTATGCTTCGGGCGTTGGCTGCTAAGGCCCGAACTATTCGATCTCGTGGAGTAACGCCCTAGAGTGAAGCCTAGGTTGCCTGGAACGTACGAATGACCATCACTTTCACACGGGTTGCAATTATTCCTGTTATAGGATGGAAAGACTTTTGTATTTTTATTGTATTTTATGATTCAGGCGTTCACTTCTGAGGCCGTAGCTATTCGATGTGGTGGAAGAACGCCATAGAGTGAAGCATGGGTTGCCCGGAACGTAGAAATGACCATAACTTTCATACTGGTTGCAATTATTCGTTTTATATGATGGAAGAACTGTTGTACTTATATTGTATTTTATGCTGCTGGCGTTCACTTCTTAGGCCCTAACTATTCGATCTGGTGGAACAACGACCTGGGGTGAAGCCTAGGTTGCCCGGAACGTAGAAATGACCATAACTTTCACAATCGTTGCAATTATTCGTTTTATACGATGGAAAAGCTGTTTTATTTATATCGTATTTTATGCTTCTGGCGTTGACTTCTTAGGCCGTAACTATTCGATCTGGTGGAGCAACGCCCTGGAGTGAAGCCTAGGTTGCGCGGAACGTAGAAATGACCATCACTTTCAAACTGGTTGCAATTAATCCTTTTATACGATGGAAAAACTGTTGCATTTTTATTGCATTTTATGCTTCGGGCGTTGACTGCTAAGGCCCTAACTATTCAATCTGTTGGATCAACGCCCTAGAGTGATGCCTAGGTTGCCCGGAACATGGAAATGACCATTACTTTCACACTGTTTGCAAATATACATTATATACGATGAAAAAGCTGTTGTATTTATATTGTATTTTATACTTCTGGCGTTGACTTCTTACGCCCTAACTATTTAATCTGGTAGAGCACCGCCCTAGAGAGGAGCATAGGTTGCCCGGAACGTAGAACATACCATTACCTTCACACTGGTTGCAATTATTCCTGTTATACGATGGAAAAACTGTTGCATCTTTATTGTATTTTATGCTTCTGGCGTCGACTCCTAAGGCCCTAACTACTCGATCTGGTGGAGCAACGCCCTAGAGTGAAGTCTAGGTTGCCCGGAACGTAGAAATGACCATAACTTTCCCACCGGTAGCAACTACTCGTTTTATACGATGGAAAAACTGTTCTATTTATTTTGTATTTTATGCTTCGGGCGTTGACTTCTAAGGCCCTAACTATTCAATCTGTTGGTGCAACGCCCTAGGGTGAAGCCTAGGTTGCCTGGAACGTAGAAATGACCATAACTTTCACACTGGTTGCTATTATTCGTTTTATACGATGGAAAAACTGTTACATTTATATTGTATTTTATGCTTCTGGCGTTGACTTCTTAGGCCCTAGCTATTCGATCTGGTGGAACAACGCCCTAGAGTGAAGCCAAGGTTGCCTGGAACGTAGAAATGACCATTACTCTCACACTGTTTGCAATTATTCGTTTTATACGATGGAAAAACTGTTGCATCTTTATTGTATTTTATGCTTCCGTCATTTGACTTCTAAGGCCCTAACTATTCGATCAGGTGGAGCATCGCCCTAGAGTGAAGCCTAGGTTGCTCGGAATGTAGAAATGACCATAAATTTCATACTGGTTGCAATTATTCGTTTTATACGTTGGAAAAACTGCTGTGTTTATATTGTATTTTATGCTTCTGGCGTTGACTTCTAAGGCACTAACTATTCGATCTCGTGGAGTAACGCCCTAGAGTGAAGCCTAGGTTGCCCGGAACGTAGAAGTGACCATCACTTTCAAACTGGTTGCAATTATACCTGTTATATGATGGAAAAACTGTTGTAATTATATTGTATTTTATGCTTCGGGCGTTGGCTGCTAAGGCCCGAACTATTCAATCTGTTGGAGCAACGCCCTAGAGTGAAGCCTAGGTTGCCCGGAACGTAGAAATGACCATCACTTTCAAACTGGTTGCAATTATTCCTGTTATATGATGGAAAAACTGTTGTATTTATATTGTATCTTATGCTTCTGGCGTTGACTTCCTAGGCCCTAACAATTCGATCTGGTGGAACAACGCCCTAGAGTGAAGCCTACGTTGCCTGGAACGTACGAGTGACCATCACTTTCACACGGGTTGCAATTATTCCTGTTATAGGATGGAAAGACTTTTGTATTTTTATTGTATTTTATGATTCAGGCGTTGACTTCTGAGGCCGTAGCTATTCGATGTGGTGGAAGAACGCCATAGAGTGAAGCATGGGTTGCCCGGAACGTAGAAATGACCATAACTTTCATATTGGTTGCAATTATTCGTTTTATATGATGGAAGAACTGTTGTACTTATATTGTATTTTATGCTGCTGGCGTTCACTTCTTAGGCCCTAACTATTCGATCTGGTGGAACAACGACCTGGGGTGAAGCCTAGGTTGCCCGGAACGTAGAAATGACCATAACTTTCACAATCGTTGCAATTATTCGTTTTATACGATGGAAAAGCTGTTTTATTTATATCGTATTTTATGCTTCTGGCGTTGACTTCTTAGGCCGTAACTATTCGATCTGGTGGAGCAACGCCCTGGAGTGAAGCCTAGGTTGCGCGGAACGTAGAAATGAACATCACTTTCAAACTGGTTGCAATTAATCCTTTTATACGATGGAAAAACTGTTGCATTTTTATTGCATTTTATGCTTCGGGCGTTGACTGCTAAGGCTCTAACTATTCAATCTGTTGGATCAACGCCCTAGAGTGAAGCCTAGGTTGCTCGGAATGTAGAAATGACCATAACATTCACACTGGTTGGAATTATTCGTTTAATACGGTGGAAAAGCTGTTGTATTTATATTGCATTTTATGCTTCTGGCGTTCACTTCTTAGGCCCTAACTATACGATCTGGTGGAATAACGCCCCATGGTGAAGCCTAGGTTGACCGGAACGTAGAAGTGACGATAACTTTCACACCGGTAGCAATTATTCGTTTTACAGGATGGAAAAACTGTTCTATTTATTTTGTATTTTATGAATCGGGCGTTGACTTCTAAGGCCCTAACTATTCAATATGTTGGAGCAACGCCCTAGAGTGAAGCCTAGGTTTCCCGGAACGTAGAAATGACCATAACTTTCACACTGGTTGCTATTATTCGTTTTATAAAGTGGAAAAACTGTTCTATTTAGTTTGTATTTTATGCTTCGGGCGTTGACTTCTAAGGCCCTAACTGTTTGATCTGGTGGAGCAACGCCCTAGAGTGAAGCCTAGGTTGACCGGAACGTAGAAATGACCATAACTTTCACACCGGCAGCAATTATTCGTTTTACATGATGGAAAAACTGTTGTATTTATTTTGTATTTTATGCATCGGGCGTTGACTTCTTAGGCCCTAACAACTCGATCAGGTGGAACAACACCCTAGAGTGAAGCCTAGGTTGCCTGGAACGTACAAATGACCATCACTTTCACACGGCTTGCAATTATCCCTGTTATAGGACGGAAAGACTGTTGTATTTTTATTGTATTTTATGATTCTGGCGTTGACTTCTAAGGCCCTAACTATTCAATCTGGTGGAACAACGCCCTAGAGTGGGGCCTAGGTTGCCCGGAACGTAGAAATGACCATCACTTCCATACTGGATGCTATTATTCGTTCTATACGATGGAAAAACCGTTATATTTATATTGTATCTTATGCTTCTGGCTTTGACTTCTTAGGCCCTAACAATTCGATCTGGTGGAACAACGCCCTAGAGTGAAGCCTAGGTTGCCTGGAACGTACAAATGACCATCACTTTCATACGGGTTGCAATTATTCCTGTTATAGGATGGAAAGACGGTTGTATTTTTATTGTATTTTATGCTTCAGGCGTTGACTTCTGAGGCCGTAGCTATTCGATGTGGTGGAAGAACGCCATAGAGTGAAGCCTAGGTTGCCCGGAACGTAGAAATGACCATAACTTTCATACTGGTTGCAATTATTCGTTTTATACGATGGAAAAACTGTTGTATTTATATTGTATTTTATGCTTCTGGCGTTGACTTCTTACGCCCTAACTATTTAATCTGGTAGAGCACCGCCCTAGAGAGGAGCATAGGTTGCCCGGAACGTAGAACATACCATTACCAACACACTGGTTGCAATTATTCCTGTTATACGATGGAACAACTGTTGCATCTTTATTGTATTTTATGCTTCTGGCGTCGACTTCTAAGGCCCTAACTATTCGATCCGGTGGAGCAACGCCCTAGAGTGAAACCTATGTTACCCGGAACGTAGAAATGACCAGTACTTTCACACTGTTTGCAATTATTCCTGTTATATGATGGTAACACTGTTGTATTTTTATTGCATTTTATGCTTCGGGCGTTGACTTCTAAGGCCCTAACTATTCAATCTGTTGGAGCAACGCCCTAGGGTGAAGCCTAGGTTGTTCGGAAAGTAGAAATGACCATAAGTTTCATACTGGTTGCAATTATTCGTTTTATACGATGGAAAAACTGTTGCATTTATATTGTATTTTATGCTTCTGGCGTTGACTTCTAAGGCACTAACTATACGATCTGGTGGAGCAACGCAATAGAGTGAGGCCTAGGTTGCCCGGATCGTACAATTGGCCATCACTTTCAAACTGGTTGCAATTATTCCTGTAATATGACGGAAACACTGTTGTATTTTTATTGCATTTTATGCTTCGGGCGTTGACTTCTAAGGCCCTAACTATTCAATCTGTTGGAGCAATGCCCTAGGGTGAAGCCTAGGTCGCCCGGAAAGTAGAAATGGCCATAACTTTCATACTGGTTGCAATTATTCGTTTTATATGATGGAAAAACTGTTGTATTTATATTGTATTTTATGCTTCTGGCGTTCACTTCTTAGGCCCTAACTATTCGATCTGGTGGAACAACGCCCTAGAGTGAAGCCTAGGTTGCTCGATATGTAGAAATGACCATAACTTTCACACTGGTTGCAATTATTCATTTTATACTATGGAAAAACTGTTGTACTTATATTGTATTTTATTCTTCTGGCGTTGACTTCTTAGGCCCTAAGTATTCGATCTGGTGGAACAACGCCCTGGAGTGATGCCTAGGTTGCCCGGAACATGGAAATGACCATTACTTTCACACTGTTTGCAAATATACATTATATACGATGAAAAAGCTGTTGTATTTATATTGTATTTTATACTTCTGGCGTTGACTTCTTACGCCCTAACTATTTAATCTGGTAGAGCACCGCCCTAGAGAGGAGCATAGGTTGCCCGGAACGTAGAACATACCATTACCTTCACACTTGTTGCAATTATTCCTGTTATACGATGGAAAAACTGTTGCATCTTTATTGTATTTTATGCTTCTGGCGTCGACTCCTAAGGCCCTAACTACTCGATCTGGTGGAGCAACGCCCTAGAGTGAAGCCTAGGTTGCCTGGAACGTAGAAATGACCATAACTTTCACACTGGTTGCTATTATTCGTTTTATACGATGGAAAATCTGTTACATTTATATTGTATTTTATGCTTCTGGCGTTGACTTCTTAGGCCCTAACTATTCGATCTGGTGGAACAACGCAATAGAGTGAAGCCAAGGTTGCCTGGAACGTAGAAATGACCATTACTCTCACACTGTTTGCAATTGTTCGTTTTATACGATGGAAAAACTGTTGCATCTTTATTGATGTTATGCTTCCGTCATTTGACTTCTAAGGCCCTAACTATTCGATCAGGTGGAGCATCGCCCTAGAGTGAAGCCTAGGTTGCTCGGAATGTAGAAATGACCATAAATTTCATACTGGTTGCAATTATTCGTTTTATACGATGGAAAAACTGTTGTGTTTATATTGTATTTTATGCTTCTGGCGTTGACTTCTAAGGCACTAACTATTCGATCTCGTGGAGTAACGCCCTAGAGTGAAGCCTAGGTTGCCCGGAACGTAGAAATGACCATCACTTTCAAACTGGTTGCAATTATACCTGTTATATGATGGAAAAACTGTTGTAATTATATTGTATTTTATGCTTCGGGCGTTGGCTGCTAAGGCCCGAACTATTCAATCTGTTGGAGCAACGCCCTAGAGTGAAGCCTAGGTTGCCCGGAACGTAGAAATGACCATCACTTTCAAACTGGTTGCAATTATTCCTGTTATATGATGGAAAAACTGTTGTATTTATATTGTATCTTATGCTTCTGGCGTTGACTTCCTAGGCCCTAACAATTCGATCTGGTGGAACAACGCCCTAGAGTGAAGCCTACGTTGCCTGGAACGTACGAATGACCATCACTTTCACACGGGTTGCAATTATTCCTGTTATAGGATGGAAAGACTTTTGTATTTTTATTGTATTTTATGATTCAGGCGTTGACTTCTGAGGCCGTAGCTATTCGATGTGGTGGAAGAACGCCATAGAGTGAAGCATGGGTTGCCCGGAACGTAGAAATGACCATAACTTTCATACTGGTTGCAATTATTCGTTTTATATGATGGAAGAACTGTTGTACTTATATTGTATTTTATGCTGCTGGCGTTCACTTCTTAGGCCCTAAATATTCGATCTGGTGGAACAACGACCTGGGGTGAAGCCTAGGTTGCCCGGAACGTAGAAATGACCATAACTTTCACAATCGTTGCAATTATTCGTTTTATACGATGGAAAAGCTGTTTTATTTATATCGTATTTTATGCTTCTGGCGTTGACTTCTTAGGCCGTAACTATTCGATCTGGTGGAGCAACGCCCTGGAGTGAAGCCTAGGTTGCGCGGAACGTAGAAATGACCATCACTTTCAAACTGGTTGCAATTAATCCTTTTATACGATGGAAAAACTGTTGCATTTTTATTGCATTTTATGCTTCGGGCGTTGACTGCTAAGGCCCTAACTATTCAATCTGTTGGATCAACGCCCTAGAGTGATGCCTAGGTTGCCCGGAACATGGAAATGACCATTACTTTCACACTGTTTGCAAATATACATTATATACGATGAAAAAGCTGTTGTATTTATATTGTATTTTATACTTCTGGCGTTGACTTCTTACGCCCTAACTATTTAATCTGGTAGAGCACCGCCCTAGAGAGGAGCATAGGTTGCCCGGAACGTAGAACATACCATTACCTTCACACTGGTTGCAATTATTCCTGTTATACGATGGAAAAACTGTTGCATCTTTATTGTATTTTATGCTTCTGGCGTCGACTCCTAAGGCCCTAACTACTCGATCTGGTGGAGCAACGCCCTAGAGTGAAGTCTAGGTTGCCCGGAACGTAGAAATGACCATAACTTTCCCACCGGTAGCAACTACTCGTTTTATACGATGGAAAAACTGTTCTATTTATTTTGTATTTTATGCTTCGGGCGTTGACTTCTAAGGCCCTAACTATTCAATCTGTTGGTGCAACGCCCTAGGGTGAAGCCTAGGTTGCCTGGAACGTAGAAATGACCATAACTTTCACACTGGTTGCTATTATTCGTTTTATACGATGGAAAAACTGTTACATTTATATTGTATTTTATGCTTCTGGCGTTGACTTCTTAGGCCCTAGCTATTCGATCTGGTGGAACAACGCCCTAGAGTGAAGCCAAGGTTGCCTGGAACGTAGAAATGACCATTACTCTCACACTGTTTGCAATTATTCGTTTTATACGATGAAAAAACTGTTGCATCTTTATTGTATTTTATGCTTCCGTCATTTGACTTCTAAGGCCCTAACTATTCGATCAGGTGGAGCATCGCCCTAGAGTGAAGCCTAGGTTGCTCGGAATGTAGAAATGACCATAAATTTCATACTGGTTGCAATTATTCGTTTTATACGTTGGAAAAACTGCTGTGTTTATATTGTATTTTATGCTTCTGGCGTTGACTTCTAAGGCACTAACTATTCGATCTCGTGGAGTAACGCCCTAGAGTGAAGCCTAGGTTGCCCGGAACGTAGAAATGACCATCACTTTCAAACTGGTTGCAATTATACCTGTTATATGATGGAAAAACTGTTGTAATTATATTGTATTTTATGCTTCGGGCGTTGGCTGCTAAGGCCCGAACTATTCAATCTGTTGGAGCAACGCCCTAGAGTGAAGCCTAGGTTGCCCGGAACGTAGAAATGACCATCACTTTCAAACTGGTTGCAATTATTCCTGTTATATGATGGAAAAACTGTTGTATTTATATTGCATTTTATGCTTCTGGCTTTCACTTCTTAGGCCCTAACTATTCGATCTGGTGGAACAACGCCCTAGAGTGAAGCCAAGGTTGCCTGGAACGTACGAATGACCATCACTTTCACACGGGTTGCAATTATTCCTGTTATAGGATGGAAAGACTTTTGTATTTTTATTGTATTTTATGCTTCGGGCGTTGACTGCTAAGGCCCTAACTATTCAATCTGTTGGATCAACGCCCTAGAGTGAAGCCTAGGTTGCTCGGAATGTAGAAATGACCATATCATTCACACTGGTTGAAATTATTCGTTTAATACGATGGAAAAGCTGTTGTATTTATATTGCATTTTATGCTTCTGGCGTTCAGTTCTTAGGCCCTAACTATTCGATCTGGTGGAATAACGCCCCATGGTGAAGCCTAGGTTGACCGGAACGTAGAAGTGACCATAACTTTCACACCGGTAGCAATTATTCGTTTTACAGGATGGAAAAACTGTTCTATTTATTTTGTATTTTATGAATCGGGCGTTGACTTCTAAGGCCCTAACTATTCAATATGTTGGAGCAACGCCCTAGAGTGAACCCTAGGTTTCCCGGAACGTAGAAATGACCATAACTTTCACACTGGTTGCTATTATTCGTTTTATACAATGGAAAAACTGTTCTATTTATTTTGTATTTTGTGCTTCGGGCGTTGACTTCTAAGGCCCTAACTGTTTGATCTGGTGGAGCAACGCCCTAGAGTGAAGCCTAGGTTGACCGGAACGTAGAAATGATGATCACTTTCAAACTGGTTGCTATTATTCCTGTTATATGATGGAAAGACTGTTGTATTTATATTGCATTTTATGCTTCGGGCGTTGACTGCTAAGGCCCTAACTATTCAATCTGTTGGATCAACGCCCTAGAGTGAACCCTAGGTTGCTCAGAATGTAGAAATGACCATAACATTCACACTGGTTGAAATTATTCGTTTAATACGATGGAAAAGCTGTTGCATCTTTATTGTATTTTATGATTCTGGCGTTGACTTCTAAGGCCCTAACTATTCAATCTGGTGGAACAACGCCCTAGAGTGAGGCCTAGGTTGCCCGGAACGTAGAAATGACCATCACTTCCATACTGGTAGCAATTATTCGTTTTATACGATGGAAAAACTGTTGTGTTTATATTGTATTTTATGTTTCTGGCGTTGACTTCTAAGGCACTAACTATTCGATCTGGTGGAGCAACGCCCTAGAGTGAAGCCTAGGTTGCCCGGAACATGGAAATGACCATTACTTTCACACTGTTTGCAAATATACGTTATATACGATGGAAAAGCTGTTGTATTTATATTGTATTTTATGCTTCTGGCGTTGACTTCTTACGCCCTAACTATTTAATCTGGTAGAGCACCGCCCTAGAGAGGAGCATAGGTTGCCCTGAACGTAGAACATACCATTACCAACACACTGGTTGCAATTATTCCTATTATACGATGGAACAACTGTTGCATCTTTATTGTATTTTATGCTTCTGGCGTCGACTTCTAAGGCCCTAACTATTCGATCCGGTGGAGCAACGCCCTAGAGTGAAACCTATGTTACCCGGAACGTAGAAATGACCAGTACTTTCACACTGTTTGCAATTATTCCTGTTATATGATGGTAACACTGTTGTATTTTTTTTTGCATTTTATGGTCCGGGCATTGACATCTACGGCCCTAACTATTCAATCTGTTGGAGCAACGCCCTAGGGTGAAGCCTAGAATGCTCGGAAAGTCGAAGTGACCATAAGTTTCATACTGGTTGCAATTATTCGTTTTATACGATGGAAAAACTGTTGTATTTATATTGTATTTTATGCTTCTGGCGTTGACTTCTAAGGCACTAACTATTCGATCTGGTGGAGCAACGCAATAGAGTGTGGCCTAGGTTGCCCGGAACGTACAATTGGCCATCACTTTCAAACTGGTTGCAATTATTCCTGTTATATGACGGAAACACTGTTGTATTTTTATTGCATTTTATGCTTCGGGCGTTGACTTCTAAGGCCCTAACTATTCAATCTGTTGGAGCAACGCCCTAGGGTGAAGCCTAGGTTGTTCGGAAAGTAGAAATGACCATAAGTTTCATACTGGTTGCAATTATTCGTTTTATACGATGGAAAAACTGTTGTATTTATATTGTATTTTATGCTTCTGGCGTTGACTTCTAAGGCACTAACTATACGATCTGGTGGAGCAACGCAATAGAGTGAGGCCTAGGTTGCCCGGATCGTACAATTGGCCATCACTTTCAAACTGGTTGCAATTATTCCTGTAATATGACGGAAGCACTGTTGTATTTTTATTGCATTTTATGCTTCGGGCGTTGACTTCTAAGGCCCTAACTATTCAATCTGTTGGAGCAATGCCCTAGGGTGAAGCCTAGGTCGCCCGGAAAGTAGAAATGGCCATAACTTTCATACTGGTTGCAATTATTCGTTTTATATGATGGAAAAACTGTTGTATTTATATTGTATTTTATGCTTCTGGCGTTCACTTCTTAGGCCCTAACTATTCGATCTGGTGGAACAACGCCCTAGAGAGAAGCCTAGGTTGCTCGATATGTAGAAATGACCATAACTTTCACACTGGTTGCAATTATTCATTTTATACTATGGAAAAACTGTTGTACTTATATTGTATTTTATTCTTCTGGCGTTGACTTCTTAGGCCCTAAGTATTCGATCTGGTGGAACAACGCCCTGGAGTGATGCCTAGGTTGCCCGGAACATGGAAATGACCATTACTTTCACACTGTTTGCAAATATACATTATATACGATGAAAAAGCTGTTGTATTTATATTGTATTTTATACTTCTGGCGTTGACTTCTTACGCCCTAACTATTTAATCTGGTAGAGCACCGCCCTAGAGAGGAGCATAGGTTGCCCGGAACGTAGAACATACCATTACCTTCACACTGGTTGCAATTATTCCTGTTATACGATGGAAAAACTTTTGCATCTTTATTGTATTTTATGCTTCTGGCGTCGACTCCTAAGGCCCTAACTACTCGATCTGGTGGAGCAACGCCCTAGAGTGAAGTCTAGGTTGCCCGGAACGTAGAAATGACCATAACTTTCCCACCGGTAGCAACTACTCGTTTTATACGATGGAAAAACTGTTCTATTTATTTTGTATTTTATGCTTCGGGCGTTGACTTCTAAGGCCCTAACTATTCAATCTGTTGGTGCAACGCCCTAGGGTGAAGCCTAGGTTGCCTGGAACGTAGAAATGACCATAACTTTCACACTGGTTGCTATTATTCGTTTTATACGATGGAAAAACTGTTACATTTATATTCTATTTTATGCTTCTGGCGTTGACTTCTTAGGCCCTAACTATTCAATCTGGTGGAACAACGCCCTAGAGTGAAGCCAAGGTTGCCTGGAACGTAGAAATGACCATTACTCTCACACTGTT
This sequence comes from Calliopsis andreniformis, assembly GCF_051401765.1. Classification (NCBI taxonomy): domain Eukaryota; kingdom Metazoa; phylum Arthropoda; class Insecta; order Hymenoptera; family Andrenidae; genus Calliopsis; species Calliopsis andreniformis. The sequence continues at coordinate 8,754,220 of NC_135072.1, forward strand.
TGCAATTATTCGTTTTATACGATGGAAAAACTGTTGCATCTTTATTGTATTTTATGCTTCCGTCATTTGACTTCTAAGGCCCTAACTATTCGATCAGGTGGAGCGTCGCCCTAGAGTGAAGCCTAGGTTGCTCGGAATGTAGAAATGACCATAACTTTCACACTGGTTGCAATTATTCATTTTATACGATGGAAAAACTGTTGTACTTATATTGTATTGTATTCTTATGGCGTTGAATTCTAAGTCCCTAGCTATTCCATCTGGTGGAGCAACGCCCTAGAGTGAAACCTATGTTACCCGGAACGTAGAAATGACCAGTACTTTCACACTGTTCGCAATTATTCCTGTTATATGATGGTAACACTGTTGTATTTTTTTTTGCATTTTACGGTTCGGGCGTTGACATCTACGGCCCTAGCTATTCAATATGTTGGAGCAACGCCCTAGGGTGAAGCCTAGGATGCTCGGAAATTAGAAATGACCATAAGTTTCATACTGGTTGCAATTATTCGTTTTATACGATGGAAAAACTGTTGTATTTATATTGTATTTTATGCTTCTGGCGTTGACTTCTAAGGCACTAACTATTCGATCTGGTGGAGCAACGCAATAGAGTGTGGCCTAGGTTGCCCGGAACGTACAATTGGCCATCACTTTCAAACTGGTTGCAATTATTCCTGTTATATGACGGAAAGACTGTTGTATTTTTATTGCATTTTATGCTTCGGGCGTTGACTTCTAAGGCCCTAACTATTCAATCTGTTGGAGCAACGCCCTAGGGTGAAGCCTAGGTTGTTGGGAAAGTAGAAATGACCATAAGTTTCATACTGGTTGCAATTATTCGTTTTATACGATGGAAAAACTGTTGTATTTATATTGTATTTTATGCTTCTGGCGTTGACTTCTAAGGCACTAACTATACGATCTGGTGGAGCAACGCAATAGAGTGAGGCCTAGGTTGCCCGGATCGTACAATTGGCCATCACTGTCAAACTGGTTGCAATTATTCCTGTAATATGACGGAAACACTGTTGTATTTTTATTGCATTTTATGCTTCGGGCGTTGACTTCTAAAGCCCTAACTATTCAATCTGTTGGAGCAACGCCCTAGGGTGAAGCCTAGGTTGTTCGGAAAGTAGAAATGTCCATAGGTTTCATACTGGTTGCAATTATTCGTTTTATACGATGGAAAAACTGTTGTATTTATATTGTATTTTATGCTTCTGGCGTTCACTTCTTAGGCCGTATCTATTCGATCTGGTGGAGCAACGCCCTCGAATGAAGCCTAGGTTGCGCGGAACGTAGAAATGACCATAACTTTACACTGGTAGCAATTATTCGTTTTAAACAATGGAAAAACTGTTCTATTTATTTTGTATTTAATGCTTCGGGCGTTGGCTTCTAAGGACCTAACTGTTTGATCTGGTGGAGCAACGCCCTAGAGTGAAGCCTAGGTTGCCCGGAACGTAGAAATGACCATAACTTTCACACTGGTTGCTATTATTCGTTTTATACGATGGAAAAACTGTTATATTTATATTGTATTTTATGCTTCTGGCGTTGACTTCTTAGGCCCTAGCTATTCGATTTGGTGGAACAACGCCCTAGAGTGAAGCCAAGGTTGCCTGGAACGTAGAAATGACCATTACTCTCACACTGTTTGCAATTATTCGTTTTATACGATGGAAAAACTGTTGCATCTTTATTGTATTTTATGCTTCCGTCATTTGACTTCTAAGGCCCTAACTATTCGATCAGGTGGAGCATCGCCCTAGAGTGAAGCCTAGGTTGCTCGGAATGTAGAAATGACCATAAATTTCATACTGGTTGCAATTATTCGTTTTATACGTTGGAAAAACTGCTGTGTTTATATTGTATTTTATGCTTCTGGCGTTGACTTCTAAGGCACTAACTATTCGATCTCGTGGAGTAACGCCCTAGAGTGAAGCCTAGGTTGCCCGGAACGTAGAAATGACCATCACTTTCAAACTGGTTGCAATTATACCTGTTATATGATGGAAAAACTGTTGTAATTATATTGTATTTTATGCTTCGGGCGTTGGCTGCTAAGGCCCGAACTATTCAATCTGTTGGAGCAACGCCCTAGAGTGAAGCCTAGGTTGCCCGGAACGTAGAAATGACCATCACTTTCAAACTGGTTGCAATTATTCCTGTTATATGATGGAAAAACTGTTGTATTTATATTGCATTTTATGCTTCTGGCTTTCACTTCTTAGGCCCTAACTATTCGATCTGGTGGAATAACGCCCCATGGTGAAGCCTAGGTTGACCGGAACGTAGAAGTGACCATAACTTTCACACCGGTAGCAATTATTCGTTTTACAGGATGGAAAAACTGTTCTATTTATTTTGTATTTTATGAATCGGGCGTTGACTTCTAAGGCCCTAACTATTCAATATGTTGGAGCAACGCCCTAGAGTGAAGCCTAGGTTTCCCGGAACGTAGAAATGACCATAACTTTCACACTGGTTGCTATTATTCGTTTTATAAAATGGAAAAACTGTTCTATTTATTTTGTATTTTATGCTTCGGGCGTTGACTTCTAAGGCCCTAACTGTTTGATCTGGTGGAGCAACGCCCTAGAGTGAAGCCTAGGTTGACCGGAACGTAGAAATGACCATAACTTTCACACCGGCAGCAATTATTCGTTTTACACGATGGAAAAACTGTTCTATTTATTTTGTATTTTATGCATCGGGCGTTGACTTCTTAGGCCCTAACAACTCGATCAGGTGGAACAGCACCCTAGAGTGAAGCCTAGGTTGCCTGGAACGTACAAATGACCATCACTTTCACACGGCTTGCAATTATCCCTGTTATAGGACGGAAAGACTGTTGTATTTTTATTGTATTTTATGATTCTGGAGTTGACTTCTAAGGCCCTAACTATTCAATCTGGTGGAACAACGCCCTAGAGTGGGGCCTAGGTTGCCCGGAACGTAGAAATGACCATCACTTCCATACTGGTGGCAATTATTCGTTTTATACGATGGAAAAACTGTTGTGTTTATATTGTATTTTATGCTTCTGGCGCTGACTTCTAAGGCACTAGCTATTCGATCTGGTGGAGCAACGCCCTAGAGTGAAGCCTAGGTTCCCCGGAACGTAGAAATGACCATCACTTTCAAACTGGTTGCAATTATTCCTGTTATAGGATGGAAAGACTGTTGTATTTTTATTGTATTTTATGCTTCAGGCGATGACTTCTGAGGCCGTAGCTATTCGATGTGGTGGAAGAACGCCATAGAGTGAAGCCTGGGTTGCCCGGAACGTAGAAATGACCATAACTTTCATACTGGTTGCAATTATTCGTTTTATACGATGCAAAAACTGTTGTATTTATATTCTATTTTATGCTTCTGGCATTGACTTCTAAGGCACTAACTATTCGATCTGGTGGAGCAACGACCTGGGGTGAAGCCTAGGTTGCGCGGAACGTAGAAATGAACATCACTTTCATACTGGTTGCAATTATGCGTTTTATATGATGGAAGAACTGTTGTATTTATATTGTATTTTATGCTGCTGGCGTTCACTTCTTAGGCCCTAACTATTCCATCTGGCGGAACAACGCCCTAGAGTGAGGCCTAGGTTGCGCGGAACGTAGAAATGAACATCACTTTCATACTGGTTGCAATTATGCGTTTTATATGATGGAAGAACTGTTGTATTTTTATTGTATTTTATGATTCTGGAGTTGACTTCTAAGGCCCTAACTATTCAATCTGGTGGAACAACGCCCTAGAGTGGGGCCTAGGTTGCCCGGAACGTAGAAATGACCATCACTTCCATACTGGTGGCAATTATTCGTTTTATACGATGGAAAAACTGTTGTGTTTATATTGTATTTTATGCTTCTGGCGCTGACTTCTAAGGCACTAGCTATTCGATCTGGTGGAGCAACGCCCTAGAGTGAAGCCTAGGTTCCCCGGAACGTAGAAATGACCATCACTTTCAAACTGGTTGCAATTATTCCTGTTATAGGATGGAAAGACTGTTGTATTTTTATTGTATTTTATGCTTCAGGCGTTGACTTCTGAGGCCGTAGCTATTCGATGTGGTGGAAGAACGCCATAGAGTGAAGCCTGGGTTGCCCGGAACGTAGAAATGACCATAACTTTCATACTGGTTGCAATTATTCGTTTTATACGATGCAAAAACTGTTGTATTTATATTCTATTTTATGCTTCTGGCATTGACTTCTAAGGCACTAACTATTCGATCTGGTGGAGCAACGACCTGGGGTGAAGCCTAGGTTGCGCGGAACGTAGAAATGAACATCACTTTCATACTGGTTGCAATTATGCGTTTTATATGATGGAAGAACTGTTGTATTTATATTGTATTTTATGCTGCTGGCGTTCACTTCTTAGGCCCTAACTATTCCATCTGGCGGAACAACGCCCTAGAGTGAGGCCTAGGTTGCGCGGAACGTAGAAATGAACATCACTTTCATACTGGTTGCAATTATGCGTTTTATGTGATGGAAGAACTGTTGTATTTTTATTGCATTTTATGCTTCGGGCGTTGACTTCTAAGGCCCTAACTATTCAATCTGTTGGAGCGATGCCCTAGGGTGAAGCCTAGGTCGCCCGGAAAGTAGAAATGGCCATAACTTTCATACTGGTTGCAATTATTCGTTTTATATGATGGAAAAACTGTTGTATTTATATTGTATTTTATGCTTCTGGCGTTCACTTCTTAGGCCCTAACTATTCGATCTGGTGGAACAACGCCCTAGAGTGAAGCCTAGGTTGCTCGATATGTAGAAATGACCATAACTTTCACACTGGTTGCAATTATTCATTTTATACTATGGAAAAACTGTTGTACTTATATTGTATTTTATTCTTCTGGCGTTGACTTCTTAGGCCCTAAGTATTCGATCTGGTGGAACAACGCCCTGGAGTGATGCCTAGGTTGCCCGGAACATGGAAATGACCATTACTTTCACACTGTTTGCAAATATACATTATATACGATGAAAAAGCTGTTGTATTTATATTGTATTTTATACTTCTGGCGTTGACTTCTTACGCCCTAACTATTTAATCTGGTAGAGCACCGCATTAGAGAGGAGCATAGGTTGCCCGGAACGTAGAACATACCATTACCTTCACACTGGTTGCAATTATTCCTGTTATACGATGGAAAAACTGTTGCATCTTTATTGTATTTTATGCTTCTGGCGTCGACTCCTAAGGCACTAACTACTCGATCTGGTGGAGCAACGCCCTAGAGTGAAGTCTAGGTTGCCCGGAACGTAGAAATGACCATAACTTTCCCACCGGTAGCAACTACCCGTTTTATACGATGGAAAAACTGTTCTATTTATTTTGTATTTTATGCTTCGGGCGTTGACTTCTAAGGCCCTAACTATTCAATCTGTTGGTGCAACGCCCTAGGGTGAAGCCTAGGTTGCCTGGAACGTAGAAATGACCATAACTTTCACACTGGTTGCTATTATTCGTTTTATACGGTGGAAAAACTGTTACATTTATATTGTATTTTATGCTTCTGGCGTTGACTTCTTAGGCCCTAACTATTCGATCTGGTGGAACAACGCCCTAGAGTGAAGCCAAGGTTGCCTGGAACGTACGAATGACCATCACTTTCACACGGGTTGCAATTATTCCTGTTATAGGATGGAAAGACTTTTGTATTTTTATTGTATTTTATGCTTCGGGCGTTGACTGCTAAGGCCCTAACTATTCAATCTGTTGGATCAACGCCCTAGAGTGAAGCCTAGGTTGCTCGGAATGTAGAAATGACCATAACATTCACACTGGTTGAAATTATTCGTTTAATACGATGGAAAAGCTGTTGTATTTATATTGCATTTTATGCTTCTGGCGTTCAGTTCTTAGGCCCTAACTATTCGATCTGGTGGAATAACGCCCCATGGTGAAGCCTAGGTTGACCGGAACGTAGAAGTGACCATAACTTTCACACCGGTAGCAATTATTCGTTTTACAGGATGGAAAAACTGTTCTATTTATTTTGTATTTTATGAATCGGGCGTTGACTTCTAAGGCCCTAACTATTCAATATGTTGGAGCAACGCCCTAGAGTGAACCCTAGGTTTCCCGGAACGTAGAAATGACCATAACTTTCACACTGGTTGCTATTATTCGTTTTATACAATGGAAAAACTGTTCTATTTATTTTGTATTTTGTGCTTCGGGCGTTGACTTCTAAGGCCCTAACTGTTTGATCTGGTGGAGCAACGCCCTAGAGTGAAGCCTAGGTTGACCGGAACGTAGAAATGATGATCACTTTCAAACTGGTTGCTATTATTCCTGTTATATGATGGAAAGACTGTTGTATTTATATTGCATTTTATGCTTCGGGCGTTGACTGCTAAGGCCCTAACTATTCAATCTGTTGGATCAACGCCCTAGAGTGAACCCTAGGTTGCTCAGAATGTAGAAATGACCATAACATTCACACTGGTTGAAATTATTCGTTTAATACGATGGAAAAGCTGTTGCATCTTTATTGTATTTTATGATTCTGGCGTTGACTTCTAAGGCCCTAACTATTCAATCTGGTGGAACAACGCCCTAGAGTGAGGCCTAGGTTGCCCGGAACGTAGAAATGACCATCACTTCCATACTGGTAGCAATTATTCGTTTTATATGATGGAAAAACTGTTGTGTTTATATTGTATTTTATGTTTCTGGCGTTGACTTCTAAGGCACTAACTATTCGATCTGGTGGAGCAACGCCCTAGAGTGAAGCCTAGGTTGCCCGGAACATGGAAATGACCATTACTTTCACACTGTTTGCAAATATACGTTATATACGATGGAAAAGCTGTTGTATTTATATTGTATTTTATGCTTCTGGCGTTGACTTCTTACGCCCTAACTATTTAATCTGGTAGAGCACCGCCCTAGAGAGGAGCATAGGTTGCCCTGAACGTAGAACATACCATTACCAACACACTGGTTGCAATTATTCCTATTATACGATGGAACAACTGTTGCATCTTTATTGTATTTTATGCTTCTGGCGTCGACTTCTAAGGCCCTAACTATTCGATCCGGTGGAGCAACGCCCTAGAGTGAAACCTATGTTACCCGGAACGTAGAAATGACCAGTACTTTCACACTGCTTGCAATTATTCCTGTTATATGATGGTAACACTGTTGTATTTTTTTTTGCATTTTATGGTCCGGGCATTGACATCTACGGCCCTAACTATTCAATCTGTTGGAGCAACGCCCTAGGGTGAAGCCTAGGATGCTCGGAAAGTAGAAGTGACCATAAGTTTCATACTGGTTGCAATTATTCGTTTTATACGATGGAAAAACTGTTGTATTTATATTGTATTTTATGCTTCTGGCGTTGACTTCTAAGGCACTAACTATTCGATCTGGTGGAGCAACGCAATAGAGTGTGGCCTAGGTTGCCCGGAACGTACAATTGGCCATCACTTTCAAACTGGTTGCAATTATTCCTGTTATATGACGGAAACACTGTTGTATTTTTATTGCATTTTATGCTTCGGGCGTTGACTTCTAAGGCCCTAACTATTCAATCTGTTGGAGCAACGCCCTAGGGTGAAGCCTAGGTTGTTCGGAAAGTAGAAATGACCATAAGTTTCATACTGGTTGCAATTATTCGTTTTATACGATGGAAAAACTGTTGTATTTATATTGTATTTTATGCTTCTGGCGTTGACTTCTAAGGCACTAACTATACGATCTGGTGGAGCAACGCAATAGAGTGAGGCCTAGGTTGCCCGGATCGTACAATTGGCCATCACTTTCAAACTGGTTGCAATTATTCCTGTAATATGACGGAAGCACTGTTGTATTTTTATTGCATTTTATGCTTCGGGCGTTGACTTCTAAGGCCCTAACTATTCAATCTGTTGGAGCAATGCCCTAGGGTGAAGCCTAGGTCGCCCGGAAAGTAGAAATGGCCATAACTTTCATACTGGTTGCAATTATTCGTTTTATATGATGGAAAAACTGTTGTATTTATATTGTATTTTATGCTTCTGGCGTTCACTTCTTAGGCCCTAACTATTCGATCTGGTGGAACAACGCCCTAGAGAGAAGCCTAGGTTGCTCGATATGTAGAAATGACCATAACTTTCACACTGGTTGCAATTATTCATTTTATACTATGGAAAAACTGTTGTACTTATATTGTATTTTATTCTTCTGGCGTTGACTTCTTAGGCCCTAAGTATTCGATCTGGTGGAACAACGCCCTGGAGTGATGCCTAGGTTGCCCGGAACATGGAAATGACCATTACTTTCACACTGTTTGCAAATATACATTATATACGATGAAAAAGCTGTTGTATTTATATTGTATTTTATACTTCTGGCGTTGACTTCTTACGCCCTAACTATTTAATCTGGTAGAGCACCGCCCTAGAGACGAGCATAGGTTGCCCGGAACGTAGAACATACCATTACCTTCACACTGGTTGCAATTATTCCTGTTATACGATGGAAAAACTTTTGCATCTTTATTGTATTTTATGCTTCTGGCGTCGACTCCTAAGGCCCTAACTACTCGATCTGGTGGAGCAACGCCCTAGAGTGAAGTCTAGGTTGCCCGGAACGTAGAAATGACCATAACTTTCCCACCGGTAGCAACTACTCGTTTTATACGATGGAAAAACTGTTCTATTTATTTTGTATTTTATGCTTCGGGCGTTGACTTCTAAGGCCCTAACTATTCAATCTGTTGGTGCAACGCCCTAGGGTGAAGCCTAGGTTGCCTGGAACGTAGAAATGACCATAACTTTCACACTGGTTGCTATTATTCGTTTTATACGATGGAAAAACTGTTACATTTATATTCTATTTTATGCTTCTGGCGTTGACTTCTTAGGCCCTAACTATTCAATCTGGTGGAACAACGCCCTAGAGTGAAGCCAAGGTTGCCTGGAACGTAGAAATGACCATTACTCTCACACTGTTTGCAATTATTCGTTTTATACGATGGAAAAACTGTTGCATCTTTATTGTATTTTATGCTTCCGTCATTTGACTTCTAAGGCCCTAACTATTCGATCAGGTGGAGCGTCGCCCTAGAGTGAAGCCTAGGTTGCTCGGAATGTAGAAATGACCATAACTTTCACACTGGTTGCAATTATTCATTTTATACGATGGAAAAACTGTTGTACTTATATTGTATTGTATTCTTATGGCGTTGAATTCTAAGTCCCTAGCTATTCCATCTGGTGGAGCAACGCCCTAGAGTGAAACCTATGTTACCCGGAACGTAGAAATGACCAGTACTTTCACACTGTTCGCAATTATTCCTGTTATATGATGGTAACACTGTTGTATTTTTTTTTGCATTTTACGGTTCGGGCGTTGACATCTACGGCCCTAGCTATTCAATATGTTGGAGCAACGCCCTAGGGTGAAGCCTAGGATGCTCGGAAATTAGAAATGACCATAAGTTTCATACTGGTTGCAATTATTCGTTTTATACGATGGAAAAACTGTTGTATTTATATTGTATTTTATGCTTCTGGCGTTGACTTCTAAGGCACTAACTATTCGATCTGGTGGAGCAACGCAATAGAGTGTGGCCTAGGTTGCCCGGAACGTACAATTGGCCATCACTTTCAAACTGGTTGCAATTATTCCTGTTATATGACGGAAAGACTGTTGTATTTTTATTGCATTTTATGCTTCGGGCGTTGACTTCTAAGGCCCTAATTATTCAATCTGTTGGAGCAACGCCCTAGGGTGAAGCCTAGGTTGTTCGGAAAGTAGAAATGACCATAAGTTTCATACTGGTTGCAATTATTCGTTTTATACGATGGAAAAACTGTTGTATTTTTATTGCATTTTATGCTTCGGGCGTTGACTTCTAAGGCCCTAACTATTCAATCTGTTGGAGCAACGCCCTAGGGTGAAGCCTAGGTTGTTCGGAAAGTAGAAATGACCATAAGTTTCATACTGGTTGCAATTATTCGTTTTATACGATGGAAAAACTGTTGTATTTATATTGTATTTTATGCTTCTGGCGTTGACTTCTAAGGCACTAACTATACGATCTGGTGGAGCAACGCAATAGAGTGAGGCCTAGGTTGCCCGGATCGTGCAATTGGCCATCACTTTCAAACTGGTTGCAATTATTCCTGTAATATGACGGAAACACTGTTGTATTTTTATTGCATTTTATGCTTCGGGCGTTGACTTCTAAGGCCCTAACTATTCAATCTGTTGGAGCAATGCCCTAGGGTGAACCCTAGGTCGCGCGGAAAGTAGAAATGGCCATAACTTTCATACTGGTTGCAATTATTCGTTTTATATGATGGAAAAACTGTTGTATTTATATTGTATTTTATGCTTCTGGCGTTCACTTCTTAGGCCCTAACTATTCGATCTGGTGGAACAACGCCCTAGAGTGAAGCCTAGGTTGCTCGATATGTAGAAATGACCATAACTTTCACACTGGTTGCTATTATTCGTTTTATACGATGGAAAAACTGTTACATTTATATTGTATTTTATGCTTCTGGCGTTGACTTCTAAGGCACTAACTATTCGATCTGGTGGAGCAACGCAATAGAGGGAGGCCTAGGTTGCCCGGAACATGGAAATGACCATTACTTTCACACTGTTTGCAAATATACGTTATATACGATGGAAAAGCTGTTGTATTTATATTGTATTTTATGCTTCTGGCGTTGACTTCTTACGGCCTAACTATTTCATCTGGTAGAGCACCGCCCTAGAGAGGAGTATAGGTTGCCCGGAACGTAGAACATACCATTACCAACACACTGGTTGCAATTATTCCTGTTATACGATGGAAAAACTCTTGCATCTTTATTGTATTTTATGCTTCTGGCGTCGACTTCTAAGGCCCTAACTATTCGATCCGGTGGAGCAACGCCCTAGAGTGAAACCTATGTTACCCGGAACGTAGAAATGACCAGTACTTTCACACTGTTTGCAATTATTCCTGTTATATGATGGTAACACTGTTGTATTTTTTTTTGCATTTTATGGTCCGGGCGTTGACATCTACGGCCCTAACTATTCAATCTGTTGGAGCAACGCCCTAGGGTGAAGCCTAGGATGCTCGGAAAGTAGAAATGACCATAAGTTTCATACTAGTTGCAATTATTCGTTTTATACGATGGAAAAACTGTTGTATTTATATTGTATTTTATGCTTCTGGCGTTGACTTCTAAGGCACTAACTATTCGATCTGGTGGAGCAACGCAATAGAGTGTGGCCTAGGTTGCCCGGAACGTACAATTGGCCATCACTTTCAAACTGGTTGCAATTATTCCTGTTATATGACGGAAAGACTGTTGTATTTTTATTGCATTTTATGCTTCGGGCGTTGACTTCTAAGGCCCTAACTATTCAATCTGTTGGAGCAACGCCCTAGGGTGAAGCCTAGGTTGTTCGGAAAGTAGAAATGACCATAAGTTTCATACTGGTTGCTATTATTCGTTTTATACAATGGAAAAACTGTTGTATTTATATTGTATTTTATGCTTCTGGCGTTCACTTCTTAGGCCGTATCTAGTCGATCTGGTGGAGCAACGCCCTCGAGTGAAGCCTAGGTTGCGCGGAACTTGGAAATGACCATTACTTTCACACTGTTTGCAAATATACGTTATATACGATGGAAAAGCTGTTGTATTTATATTGTATTTTATGCTTCTGGCGTTGACTTCTTACGCCCTAACTATTTAATCTGGTAGAGCACCGCCCTAGAGAGGAGCATAGGTTGCCCGGAACGTAGAACATACCATTACCAACACACTGGTTGCAATTATTCCTGTTATACGATGGAAAAACTGTTGCATCTTTATTGTATTTTATGCTTCTGGCGTCGACTTCTAAGGCCCTAACTATTCGATCCGGTGGAGCAACGCCCTAGAGTGAAACCTATGTTACCCGGAACGTAGAAATGACCAGTACATTCACACTGTTTGCAATTATTCCTGTTATATGATGGTAACACTGTTGTATTTTTTTTTTGCATTTTATGGTCCGGGCGTTGACATCTACGGCCCTAACTATTCAATCTGTTGGAGCAACGCCCTAGGGTGAAGCCCAGGTTGCCCGGAATGAAGAAATGACGTTAACTTTCATACTGGTTGCAATTATTCGTTTTATACGATGGATAAACTGTTATATTTATATTGTATCTTATGCTTCTGGCGTTGACTTCTTAGGCCCTAACAATTCGATCTGGTGGAACAACGCCCTAGAGTGAAGCCTAGGTTGCCCGGAACGTAGAAATGACCATTACTTTCACATTGTTTGCAATTATTCATTTTATACGATGAAAAAACTGTTGTACTTATATTGTATTTTATTCTTCTGGCGTTGACTTCTTAGGCCCTAAGTATTCGATCTGGTGGAACAACGCCCTGGAGTGATGCCTAGGTTGCCCGGAACATGGAAATGACCATTACTTTCACACTGTTTGCAAATATACATTATATACGATGAAAAAGCTGTTGTATTTATATTGTATTTTATACTTCTGGCGTTGACTTCTTACGCCCTAACTATTTAATCTGGTAGAGCACCGCCCTAGAGAGGAGCATAGGTTGCCCGGAACGTAGAACATACCATTACCAACACACTGGTTGCAATTATTCCTGTTATACGATGGAAAAACTGTTGCATCCTTATTGTATTTTATGCTTCTGGCGTCGACTTCTAAGGCCCTAACTATTCGATCCGGTGGAGCAACGCCCTAGAGTGAAACCTATGTTACCCGGAACGTAGAAATGACCAGTACTTTCACACTGTTTGCAATTATTCCTGTTATATGATGGTAACACTGTTGTATTTTTTTTTGCATTTTATGGTCCGGGCGTTGACATCTACGGCCCTAACTATTCAATCTGTTGGAGCAACGCCCTAGGGTGAAGCCTAGGATGCTCGGAAAGTAGAAATGACCATAAGTTTCATACTAGTTGCAATTATTCGTTTTATACGATGGAAAAACTGTTGTATTTATATTGTATTTTATGCTTCTGGCGTTGACTTCTAAGGCACTAACTATTCGATCTGGTGGAGCAACGCAATAGAGTGTGGCCTAGGTTGCCCGGAACGTACAATTGGCCATCACTTTCAAACTGGTTGCAATTATTCCTGTTATATGACGGAAAGACTGTTGTATTTTTATTGCATTTTATGCTTCGGGCGTTGACTTCTAAGGCCCTAACTATTCAATCTGTTGGAGCAACGCCCTAGGGTGAAGCCTAGGTTGTTCGGAAAGTAGAAATGACCATAAGTTTCATACTGGTTGCAATTATTCGTTTTATACGATGGAAAAACTGTTCTATTTATTTTGTATTTTATGCTTCGGGCGTTGACTTCTAAGGCCCTAACTATTCAATCTGTTGGTGCAACGCCCTAGGGTGAAGCCTAGGTTGCCTGGAACGTAGAAATGACCATAACTTTCACACTGGTTGCTATTATTCGTTTTATACGATGGAAAAACTGTTACATTTATATTGTACTTTATGCTTCTGGCGTTGACTTCTAAGGCACTAACTATACGATCTGGTGGAGCAACGCAATAGAGTGAGGCCTAGGTTGCCCGGATCGTAGAACATACCATTACCTTCACACTGGTTGCAATTATTCCTGTTATACGATGGAAGAACTGTTGCATCTTTATTGTATTTTATGCTTCTGGCGTCGACTTCTAAGGCCCTAACTATTCGATCTGGTGAAGCAACGCCCTAGAGTGAAGTCTAGGTTGCCCGGATCGTAGAAATGACCATAACTTTCCCACCGGTAGCAACTATTCGTTCTATACGATAGAAAAACTGTTCTATTTATTTTGTATTTTATGCTTCGGGCGTTGACTTCTAAGGCCCTAACTATTCAATCTGTTGGTGCAACGCCCTAGGGTGAAGCCTAGGTTGCCTGGAACGTAGAAATGACCATAACTTTCACACTGGTTGCTATTATTCGTTTTATACGATGGAAAAACTGTTACATTTATATTGTATTTTATGCTTCTGGCATTGACTTCTTAGGCCCTAACTATTCAATCTGTTGGAGCAATGCCCTAGGGTGAAGCCTAGGTCGCCCGGAAAGTAGAAATGGCCATAACTTTCATACTGGTTGCAATTATTCGTTTTATATGATGGAAAAACTGTTGTATTTATATTGTATTTTATGCTTCTGGCGTTCACTTCTTAGGCCCTAACTATTCGATCTGGTGGAACAACGCCCTAGAGTGAAGCCTAGGTTGCTCGATATGTAGAAATGACCATAACTTTCACACTGGTTGCAATTATTCATTTTATACTATGGAAAAACTGTTGTACTTATATTGTATTTTACTCTTCTGGCGTTGACTTCTTAGGCCCTAAGTATTCGATCTGGTGGAACAACGCCCTGGAGTGATGCCGAGGTTGCCCGGAACGTAGAAATGACCATTACTCTCACACTGTTTGCAATTATTCGTTTTATACGATGGAAAAACTGTTGCATCTTTATTGTATTTTATGCTTCCGTCATTTGACTTCTAAGGCCCTAAATATTCGATCAGGTGGAGCATCGCCCTAGAGTGAAGCCTAGGTTGCTCGGAATGTAGAAATGACCATAACTTTCACACTGGTTGCAATTATTCATTTTATAAGATGGAAAAACTGTTGTACTTATATTGTATTGTATTCTTATGGCGTAGAATTCTAAGTCCCTAGCTATTCCATCTGGTGGAACAACGCCCTAGAGTGAAGCCTAGGTTGCCGGGAACATGGAAATGACCATTACTTTCACACTGTTTGCAAATATACATTATATACGATGGAAAAACTGTTGTATTTATATTGTATTTTATGCTTCTGGCGTTGACTTCTTACGCCCTAACAATTTAATCTGGTAGAGCACCGCCCTAGAGAGAAGCATAGGTTGCCCGGAACGTAGAACATACCATTACCTTCACACTGGTTGCAATTATTCCTGTTATACGATGTAAAAACTGTTGCATCTTTATTGTATTTTATGCTTCTGGCGTCGACTTCTAAGGCCCTAACTATTCGATCTGGTGAAGCAACGCCCTAGAGTGAAGTCTAGGTTACCCGGATCGTAGAAATGACCATAACTTTCCCACCGGTAGCAACTATTCGTTCTATACGATAGAAAAACTGTTCTATTTATTTTGTATTTTATGCTTCGGGCGTTGACTTCTAAGGCCCTAACTATTCAATCTGTTGGAGCAATGCCCTAGTGTGAAGCCTAGGTCGCCCGGAAAGTAGAAATGGCCATAACTTTCATACTGGTTGCAATTATTCGTTTTATATGATGGAAAAACTGTTGTATTTATATTGTATTTTATGCTTCTGGCGTTCACTTCTTAGGCCCTAACTATTCGATCTGGTGGACCAACGCCCTAGAGTGAAGCCTAGGTAGCTCGATATGTAGAAATGACCATAACTTTCACACTGGTTGCAATTATTCATTTTATACTATGGAAAAACTGTTGTACTTATATTGTATTTTATTCTTAAGGCGTTGAATTCTAAGTCCATAGCTATTCGATCTGGTGGAGCAACGCCCTAGCGTGAAACCTAGGTTACCCGGAACGTAGAAATGACCAGTACTTTCATACTGTTTGCAGTTATTCCTGTTATACGATGGAAAAACCTTTTCATCTTTATTGTATTTTATGCTTCTGGCGCTGACTTCTAAGGACCTAGCTATTCGATTTGGTGGAGCAACGCCCTAGAGTGGAGCCTAGGTTGCCCGGTACGTAGAAATGACCATTACTTTGACACTGTTTGCAAATATACGTTATATACGATGGAAAAGCTGTTGTATTTAGATCGTATTTTATGCTTCTGGCGTTGACTTCTTCCAAACCCTAACTATTCCGTCTGGTGGAACAACGCCCTGGGGTAAAGCCCAGGTTGCGCGGAACGTAGAAATGACCATAACTTTCACACTGGTAGCAATTATTCGTTTTATACGATGGAAAAACTGTTTAATTTATATCGTATTTTATGCTTCGGGCATTGACTTCTAAGGCCCTAACTATTCAATCTGTTGGAGCAACGCCCTAGGGTAAAGCCCAGATTGCAGGGAACGTAGAAATGATCATAACTTTCACACTGGTAGCAATTATTCGTTTTATGCGATGGAAAAACTGTTTTATTTATTTTGTATTTTATGCTTCGGACGTTGACTTCTAAGGCCCTAACCATTCGATCTGGTGGAGCAACGCCCTAGAGTGAAGCCTAGGTTTCCCGGAACGTAGAAATGACCATAACTATCACACTGGTTGCTATCATTCTTTTTATATGGTGGAAAAACTGTTGTATTTATATTGTATTTTATGCTTCTGGCGTTTACTTCTTAGGCCCTAACTATTCTATCTGGTGTGAACAACGGCCTAGGGTGAAGCCTAGGTTGCCCGGAACGTAGAGATGACCATAACTTTTACACTTGTAGCAATTATTCGTTTTATACAATGGAAAAACTGTTCCATTTGTTTTGTGTTTAATGCTTCGGGCGTAGACTTCTAAGGCCCTAACTGTTTGATGTGGTGGAGCATCGCCCTAGAGTGAAGCCTATGTTGCCCGGAACGTAGAAATGACCATTACTTTCACAATGTTTGCAATTATTCATTTTATACGATGGAAAAACTTTTGTACTTATATTGTATTTTATTCTTCTGGCGTTGACTTCTTAGGCCCTAAGTATTCGATCTGGTGGAACTACGCCCTAGATTGAAGACTATGTTGCCCGGAACATGGAAATGACCACTACTTTCACACTGTTTGCAAATATACATTATATACGATGGAAAAGCTGTTGTATTTATATTGTGTTTTATGCTTCTTTCGTTGACTTCTTAGGCCTTAACTATTTAATCTGGTAGAGCACGGCCCTAGAGTGAAGCATAGGTTGACCGGAACGTAGAACATACTATTACCTTCACACTGGCTGCAATTATTCCTGTTATACGATGGAAAAACTGTTGCATCTTTATTGTATTTTATGCTTCTGGCGTTGACTTCTAAGTCCCAAACTATGCCATCTGGTGGAGCAACGCCCTAGAGTGAAGCCTAGGTTGCCTGGAACGTAGAAATGACCATTACTCTCACACTGTTTGCAATTATTCGTTTTATACGATGGAAAAACTGTTGCATCTTTATTGTATTTTATGCTTCCGTCATTTGACTTCTAAGGCCCTAACTATTCGATCAGGTGGAGCATCGCCCTAGAGTGAAGCCTAGGTTGCTCGGAATGTAGAAATGACCATAACTTTCACACTGGTTGCAATTATTCATTTTATACGATGGAAAAACTGTTGTACTTATATTGTATTGTATTCTTATGGCGTTGAATTCTAAGTCCCTAGCTATTCCATCTGGTGGAGCAACGCCCTAGAGTGAAACCTACGTTACCCGGAACGTAGAAATGACCAGTACTTTCACACTGTTCGCAATTATTCCTGTTATATGATGGTAACACTGTTGTATTTTTTTTTGCATTTTACGGTTCGGGCGTTGACATCTACGGCCCTAGCTATTCAATATGTTGGAGCAACGCCCTAGAGTGAAGCCTAGGATGCTCGGAAAGCAGAAATGACCATAAGTTTCATACTGGTTGCAATTATTCGTTTTATACGATGGAAAAACTGTTGTATTTATATAGTATTTTATGCTTCTGGCGTTGACTTCTAAGGCACTAACTATTCGATCTGGTGGAGCAACGCAATAGAGTGAGGCCTAGGTTGCCCGGAACATGGAAATGACCATTACTTTCACACTGTTTGCAAATATACGTTATATACGATGGAAAAGCTGTTGTATTTATATTGTATTTTATGCTTCTGGCGTTGACTTCTTACGCCCTAACTATTTAATCTGGTAGAGCACCGCCCTAGAGAGGAGCATAGGTTGCCTGGAACGTAGAACATACCATTACCAACACACTGGTTGCAATTATTCCTGTTATACGATGGAAAAACTGTTGCATCTTTATTGTATTTTATGCTTCTGGCGTCGACTTCTAAGGCCCTAACTATTCGATCCGGTGGAGCAACGCCCTAGAGTGAAACCTATGTTACCCGGAACGTAGAAATGACCTGTACTTTCACACTGTTTGCAATTATTCCTGTTATATGATGGTAACACTGTTGTATTTTTTTTTGCATTTTATGGTCCGGGCGTTGACATCTACGGCCCTAACTATTCAATCTGTTGGAGCAACGCCCTAGGGTGAAGCCTAGGATGCTCGGAAAGTAGAAATGACCATAAGTTTCATACTAGTTGCAATTATTCGTTTTATACGATGGAAAAACTGTTGTATTTATATTGTATTTTATGCTTCTGGCGTTGACTTCTAAGGCACTAACTATTCGATCTGGTGGAGCAACGCAATAGAGTGTGGCCTAGGTTGCCCGGAACGTACAATTGGCCATCACTTTCAAACTGGTTGCAATTATTCCTGTTATATGACGGAAAGACTGTTGTATTTTTATTGCATTTTATGCTTCGGGCGTTGACTTCTAAGGCCCTAACTATTCAATCTGTTGGAGCAACGCCCTAGGGTGAAGCCTAGGTTGTTCGGAAAGTAGAAATGACCATAAGTTTCATACTGGTTGCTATTATTCGTTTTATACAATGGAAAAACTGTTGTATTTATATTGTATTTTATGCTTCTGGCGTTCACTTCTTAGGCCGTATCTAGTCGATCTGGTGGAGCAACGCCCTCGAGTGAAGCCTAGGTTGCGCGGAACTTGGAAATGACCATTACTTTCACACTGTTTGCAAATATACGTTATATACGATGGAAAAGCTGTTGTATTTATATTGTATTTTATGCTTCTGGCGTTGACTTCTTACGCCCTAACTATTTAATCTGGTAGAGCACCGCCCTAGAGAGGAGCATAGGTTGCCCGGAACGTAGAACATACCATTACCAACACACTGGTTGCAATTATTCCTGTTATACGATGGAAAAACTGTTGCATCTTTATTGTATTTTATGCTTCTGGCGTCGACTTCTAAGGCCCTAACTATTCGATCCGGTGGAGCAACGCCCTAGAGTGAAACCTATGTTACCCGGAACGTAGAAATGACCAGTACATTCACACTGTTTGCAATTATTCCTGTTATATGATGGTAACACTGTTGTATTTTTTTTTGCATTTTATGGTCCGGGCGTTGACATCTACGGCCCTAACTATTCAATCTGTTGGAGCAACGCCCTAGGGTGAAGCCCAGGTTGCCCGGAATGAAGAAATGACGTTAACTTTCATACTGGTTGCAATTATTCGTTTTATACGATGGATAAACTGTTATATTTATATTGTATCTTATGCTTCTGGCGTTGACTTCTTAGGCCCTAACAATTCGATCTGGTGGAACAACGCCCTAGAGTGAAGCCTAGGTTGCCTGGAACGTACAAATGACCAACACTTTCACAAGGGTTGCAATTATTCCTGTTATAGGATGGAAAGACTGTTGTATTTTTATTGTATTTTATGCTTCAGGCGTTGACTCCTGAGGCTGCAGCTATTCGATGTGGTGGAAGAACGCCATGGAGTGAAGCCTAGGTTGCCCGGAACGTAGAAATGACCATAACTTTCATACTGGTTGCAATTATTCGTTTTATATGATGGAAGAACTGTTGTATTTATATTGTATTTTATGCTGCTGGCGTTGACTTCTAAGGCCCTAACTATTCGATCTGGTGGAACAGCGCCCTAGAGTGAAGCCGAGGTTTCCCGGAACGTAGAAATGACCATCACTTTCAAACTGGTTGCAATTATTCCTGTTATGTGATGGAAAAACTGTTGTATTTTTAATGCATTTTATGCGTCGGGCATTGACTTCTAAGGCCCTAACTATTCAATCTGTTGGAGCAACGCCCTAGGGTGTAGCCTAGGTTGCCCGGAAAGTAGAAATGACCATAAGTTTCATACTGGTTGCAATTATTCGTTTTATACAATGGAAAAACCGTTCTATTTATTTTGTGTTTTATGCTTCGGGCGTTGACTTCTAAGGCCCTAACTATTCGATCTCGTGGAACAACGCCCTGGGGTGTAGCCTAGGTTGCCGGAACATAGAAATGACCATAACTTTCACACTGGTTGCTATTATTCGTTTTAAACGATGGAAAAACTGTTCTATTTATTTTGTATTTTATGCTTCGGGCGTTGACTTCTAAGGCCCTAACTATTCGATCTGGTGGAACAGCGCCCTAGAGTGAAGCCGAGGTTTCCCGGAACGTAGAAATGACCATTACTTTCACACTGTTTGCAGTTATTCCTGTTATACGATGGAAAAACTTTTGCATCTTTATTGCATTTTATGCTCCTGGCTTTCACTCCCTATGCCCTAGCTATTGGATTTGGTGGAGCAACGCCCTAGAGTGGAGCCTAGGTTGCCGGGACGTAGAAATGACCATTACTTTCACACTGGTTGCAATTATTCGTTTTATACGATGGAAAAGCTGTTGCATCTTTATTGTATTTTATTCATCTGGGGTTGACTTCTAAGGCCATAGCTATTAGATCTGGTGGAGCAACGCCCTAGACTGACGCCTAGGTTGCCCGGAACGTAGAAATGACCATTACTTTCACATTGTTTGCAATTATTCATTTTATACGATGAAAAAACTGTTGTACTTATATTGTATTTTATTCTTCTGGCGTTGACTTCTTAGGCCCTAAGTATTCGATCTGGTGGAACAACGCCCTGGAGTGATGCCTAGGTTGCCCGGAACATGGAAATGACCATTACTTTCACACTGTTTGCAAATATACATTATATACGATGAAAAAGCTGTTGTATTTATATTGTATTTTATACTTCTGGCGTTGACTTCTTACGCCCTAACTATTTAATCTGGTAGAGCACCGCCCTAGAGAGGAGCATAGGTTGCCCGGAACGTAGAACATACCATTACCAACACACTGGTTGCAATTATTCCTGTTATACGATGGAAAAACTGTTGCATCTTTATTGTATTTTATGCTTCTGGCGTCGACTTCTAAGGCCCTAACTATTCGATCCGGTGGAGCAACGCCCTAGAGTGAAACCTATGTTACCCGGAACGTAGAAATGACCAGTACTTTCACACTGTTTGCAATTATTCCTGTTATATGATGGTAACACTGTTGTATTTTTTTTTGCATTTTATGGTCCGGGCGTTGACATCTACGGCCCTAACTATTCAATCTGTTGGAGCAACGCCCTAGGGTGAAGCCTAGGATGCTCGGAAAGTAGAAATGACCATAAGTTTCATACTAGTTGCAATTATTCGTTTTATACGATGGAAAAACTGTTGTATTTATATTGTATTTTATGCTTCTGGCGTTGACTTCTAAGGCACTAACTATTCGATCTGGTGGAGCAACGCAATAGAGTGCGGCCTAGGTTGCCCGGAACGTACAATTGGCCATCACTTTCAAACTGGTTGCAATTATTCCTGTTATATGACGGAAAGACTGTTGTATTTTTATTGCATTTTATGCTTCGGGCGTTGACTTCTAAGGCCCTAACTATTCAATCTGTTGGAGCAACGCCCTAGGGTGAAGCCTAGGTTGTTCGGAAAGTAGAAATGACCATAAGTTTCATACTGGTTGCAATTATTCGTTTTATACGATGGAAAAACTGTTGTATTTATATTGTATTTTATGCTTCTGGCGTTGACTTCTAAGGCACTAACTATACGATCTGGTGGAGCAACGCAATAGAGTGAGGCCTAGGTTGCCCGAATCGTACAATTGGCCATCACTTTCAAACTGGTTGCAATTATTCCTGTATTATGACGGAAGCACTGTTGTATTTTTATTGCATTTTATGCTTCGGGCGTTGACTTCTAAGGCCCTAACTATTCAATCTGTTGGAGCAACGCCCTAGGGTGAAGCCTAGGTTGTTCGGAAAGTAGAAATGACCATAAGTTTCATACTGGTTGCAATTATTCGTTTTATACAATGGAAAAACTGTTGTATTTATATTGTATTTTATGCTTCTGGCGTTCACTTCTTAGGCCGTATCTATTCGATCTGGTGGAGCAACGCCCTCGAGTGAAGCCTAGGTTGCGCGGAACGTATAAATGACCATAACTTTACACTGGTAGCAATTATTCGTTTTAAACAATGGAAAAACTGTTCTATTTATTTTGTATTTAATGCTTCGGGCGTTGGCTTCTAAGGACCTAACTGTTTGATCTGGTGGAGCAACGCCCTAGAGTGAAGCCTAGGTTGCCCGGAACGTAGAAATGACCATAACTTTCACACTGGTTGCTATTATTCGTTTTATACGATGGAAAAACTGTTATATTTATATTGTATTTTATGCTCCTGGCGTTGACTTCTTAGGCCCTAACTAGTCGATCTGGTGGAACAACGCCGTAGAGTGAAGCCTAGGTTGCCCGGAACGTAGAAGTGACCATTACTTTCACACTGTTTGCAATTACTCCTTTTATACGATGGCAAAGCTGTTGTATTTATATCGTATTTTATGCTTCAGGAGTTGACTTCTGAGGTCGTAGCTATTCGATGTGGTGGAAGAACGCCATAGAGTGAAGCCTAGGTTGCCCGGAACGTAGAAATGACCATTACTTTCACAATGTTTGCAATTATTCATTTTATACGATGGAAAAACTGTTGTACTTATATTGTATTTTATTCTTCTGGCGTTGACTTCTTAGGCCCTAAGTATTCGATCTGGTGGAACAACGCCCTAGAGTGAAGCCTAGGTTGCCGGGAACATGGAAATGACCATTACTTTCACACTGTTTGCAAATATACATTATATACGATGGAAAAGCTGTTGTATTTATATTGTATTTTAGCTTCTGGCGTTGACTTCTTACGCCCTAACTATTTAATCTGGTAGAGCATCGCCCTAGAGAGAAGCATAGGTTGCCCGGAACGTAGAACATACCATTACCTTCACACTGGTTGCAATTATTCCTGTTATACGATGTAAAAACTGTTGCATCTTTATTGTATTTTATGCTTCTGGCGTCGACTTCTAAGGCCCTAACTATTCGATCTGGTGAAGCAACGCCCTAGAGTGAAGTCTAGGTTGCCCGGATCGTAGAAATGACCATAACTTTCCCACCGGTAGCAACTATTCGTTCTATACGATAGAAAAACTGTTCTATTTATTTTGTATTTTATGCTTCGGGCGTTGACTTCTAAGGCCCTAATTATTCAATCTGTTGGTGCAACGCCCTAGGGTGAAGCCTAGGTTGCCTGGAACGTAGAAATGACCATAAATTTCACACTGGTTGCTATTATTCGTTTTATACGATGGAAAAACTGTTACATTTATATTGTATTTTATGCTTCTGGCATTGACTTCTTAGGCCCTAACTATTCAATCTGTTGGATCAATGCCCTAGGGTGAAGCCTAGGTCGCCCGGAAAGTAGAAATGGCCATAACTTTCATACTGGTTGCAATTATTCGTTTTATATGATGGAAAAACTGTTGTATTTATATTGTATTTTATGCTTCTGGCGTTCACTTCTTAGGCCCTAACTATTCGATCTGGTGGAACAACGCCCTAGAGTGAAGCCTAGGTTGCTCGATATGTAGAAATGACCATAACTTTCACACTGGTTGCAATTATTCGTTTTAAACAATGGAAAAACTGTTCTATTTATTTTGTATTTAATGCTTCGGGCGTTGGCTTCTAAGGACCTAACTGTTTGATCTGGTGGAGCAACGCCCTAGAGTGAAGCCTAGGTTGCCCGGAACGTAGAAATGACCATAACTTTCACACTGGTTGCTATTATTCGTTTTATACGATGGAAAAACTGTTATATTTATATTGTATTTTATGCTCCTGGCGTTGACTTCTTAGGCCCTAACTAGTGGATCTGGTGGAACAACGCCGTAGAGTGAAGCCTAGGTTGCCCGGAACGTAGAAGTGACCATTACTTTCACACTGTTTGCAATTACTCCTTTTATACGATGGAAAAGCTGTTGTATTTATATCGTATTTTATGCTTCAGGAGTTGACTTCTGAGGTCGTAGCTATTCGATGTGGTGGAAGAACGCCATAGAGTGAAGCCTAGGTTGCCCGGAACGTAGAAATGACCATTACTTTCACAATGTTTGCAATTATTAATTTTATACGATGGAAAAACTGTTGTACTTATATTGTATTTTATTCTTCTGGCGTTGAGTTCTTAGGCCCTAAGTATTCGATCTGGTGGAACAACGCCCTAGAGTGAAGCCTAGGTTGCCGGGAACATGGAAATGACCATTACTTTCACACTGTTTGCAAATATACATTATATACGATGGAAAAGCTGTTGTATTTATATTGTATTTTAGCTTCTGGCGTTGACTTCTTACGCCCTAACTATTTAATCAGGTAGAGCATCGCCCTAGAGAGAAGCATAGGTTGCCCGGAACGTAGAACATACCATTACCTTCACACTGGTTGCAATTATTCCTGTTATACGATGGAAAAACTGTTGCATCTTTATTGTATTTTATGCTTCTGGCGTCGACTTCTAAGGCCCTAACTATTCGATCTGGTGAAGCAACGCCCTAGAGTGAAGTCTAGGTTGCCCGGATCGTAGAAATGACCATAACTTTCCCACCGGTAGCAACTATTCGTTCTATACGATAGAAAAACTGTTCTATTTATTTTGTATTTTATGCTTCGGGCGTTGACTTCTAAGGCCCTAACTATTCAATCTGTTGGTGCAACGCCCTAGGGTGAAGCCTAGGTTGCCTGGAACGTAGAAATGACCATAACTTTCACACTGGTTGCTATTATTCGTTTTATACGATGGAAAAACTGTTACATTTATATTGTATTTTATGCTTCTGGCATTGACTTCTTAGGCCCTAACTATTCAATCTGTTGGAGCAATGCCCTAGGGTGAAGCCTAGGTCGCCCGGAAAGTAGAAATGGCCATAACTTTCATACTGGTTGCAATTATTCGTTTTATATGATGGAAAAACTGTTGTATTTATATTGTATTTTATACTTCTGGCGTTCACTTCTTAGGCCCTAACTATTCGATCTGGTGGAACAACGCCCTAGAGTGAAGCCTAGGTTGCTCGATATGTAGAAATGACCATAACTTTCACACTGGTTGCAATTATTCATTTTATACTATGGAAAAACTGTTGTACTTATATTGTATTTTACTCTTCTGGCGTTGACTTCTTAGGCCCTAAGTATTCGATCTGGTGGAACAACGCCCTGGAGTGATGCCGAGGTTGCCCGGAACGTAGAAATGACCATTACTCTCACACTGTTTGCAATTATTCGTTTTATACGATGGAAAAACTGTTGCATCTTTATTGTATTTTATGCTTCCGTCATTTGACTTCTAAGGCCCTAAATATTCGATCAGGTGGAGCATCGCCCTAGAGTGAAGCCTAGGTTGCTCGGAATGTAGAAATGACCATAACTTTCACACTGGTTGCAATTATTCATTTTATACGATGGAAAAACTGTTGTACTTATATTGTATTGTATTCTTATGGCGTAGAATTCTAAGTCCCTAGCTATTCCATCTGGTGGAGCAACGCCCTAGAGTGAAACCTATGTTACCCGGAACGTAGAAATGACCAGTACTTTCACACTGTTCGCAATTATTCCTGTTATATGATGGTAACACTGTTGTATTTTTTTTTGCATTTTACGGTTCGGGCGTTGACATCTACGGCCCTAGCTATTCAATCTGTTGGAGCAACGCCCTAGGGTGAAGCCTAGGATGCTCGGAAAGCAGAAATGACCATAAGTTTCATACTGGTTGCAATTATTCGTTTTATACGATGGAAAAACTGTTGTATTTATATAGTATTTTATGCTTCTGGCGTTGACTTCTAAGGCACTAACTATTCGATCTGGTGGAGCAACGCAATAGAGTGAGGCCTAGGTTGCCCGGAACTTGGAAATGACCATTACTTTCACACTGTTTGCAAATATACGTTATATACGATGGAAAAGCTGTTGTATTTATATTGTATTTTATGCTTCTGGCGTTGACTTCTTACGCCCTAACTATTTAATCTGGTAGAGCACCGCCCTAGAGAGGAGCATAGGTTGCCCGGAACGTAGAACATACCATTACCAACACACTGGTTGCAATTATTCCTGTTATACGATGGAAAAACTGTTGCATCTTTAATGTATTTTATGCTTCTGGCGTCGACTTCTAAGGCCCTAACTATTCGATCCGGTGGAGCAACGCCCTAGAGTGAAACCTATGTTACCCGGAACGTAGAAATGACCAGTACTTTCACACTGTTTGCAATTATTCCTGTTATATGATGGTAACACTGTTGTATTTTTTTTTGCATTTTATGGTCCGGGCGTTGACATCTACGGCCCTAACTATTCAGTCTGTTGGAGCAACGCCCTAGGGTGAAGCCTAGGATGCTCGGAAACTAGAAATGACCATAAGTTTCATACTGGTTGCAATTATTCGTTTTATACGATGGAAAAACTGTTGTATTTATATTGTATTTTATGCTTCTGGCGTTGACTTCTAAGGCACTAACTATTCCATCTGGTGGAGCAACGCAATAGAGTCTGGCCTAGGTTGCCCGGAACGTACAATTGGCCATCACTTTCAAACTGGTTGCAATTATTCCTGTTATATGACGGAAACACTGTTGTATTTTTATTGCATTTTATGCTTCGGGCGTTGACTACTAAGGCCCTAACTATTCGATCGGTTGGAGCAACGCCCTAGGGTGAAGCCTAGGTTGTTCGGAAAGTAGAAATAACCATAAGTTTCATACTGGTTGCAATTATTCGTTTTATACGATGGAAAAACTGTTGTATTTGTATTGTATTTTATGCTTCTGGCGTTGACTTCTAAGGCACTAACTATACGATCTGGTGGAGCAACGCAATAGAGTGAGGCCTAGGTTGCCCGGATCGTACAATTGGCCATCACTTTCAAACTGGTTGCAATTATTCCTGTAATATGACGGAAACACTGTTGTATTTTTATTGCATTTTATGCTTCGGGCGTTGACTTCTAAGGCCCTAACTATTCAATCTGTTGGAGCAACGCCCTAGGGTGAAGCCTAGGTTGTTCGGAAAGTAGAAATGACCATAAGTTTCATACTGGTTGCAATTATTCGTTTTATACGATGGAAAAACTGTTGTATTTATATTGTATTTTATGCTTCTGGCGTTCACTTCTTAGGCCGTATCTATTCGATCTGGTGGAGCAACGCCCTCGAGTGAAGCCTAGGTTGCGCGGAACGTAGAAATGACCATAACTTTACACTGGTAGCAATTATTCGTTTTAAACAATGGAAAAACTGTTCTATTTATTTTGTATTTAATGCTTCGGGCGTTGGCTTCTAAGGACCTAACTGTTTGATCTGGTGGAGCAACGCCCTAGAGTTAAGCCTAGGTTGCCCGGAACGTAGAAATGACCATAACTTTCACACTGGTTGCTATTATTCGTTTCATACGATGGAAAAACTGTTATATTTATATTGTATTTTATGCTCCTGGCGTTGACTTCTTAGGCCCTAACTAGTCGATCTGGTGGAACAACGCCGTAGAGTGAAGCCTAGGTTGCCCGGAACGTAGAAGTGACCATTACTTTCACACTGTTTGCAATTACTCCTTTTATACGATGGAAAAGCTGTTGTATTTATATCGTATTTTATGCTTCAGGAGTTGACTTCTGAGGTCGTAGCTATTCGATGTGGTGGAAGAACGCCATAGTGTGAAGCCTAGGTTGCCCGGAACGTAGAAATGACCATTACTTTCACAATGTTTGCAATTATTCATTTTATACGATGGAAAAACTGTTGTACTTATATTGTATTTTATTCTTCTGGCGTTGAGTTCTTAGGCCCTAAGTATTCGATCTGGTGGAACAACGCCCTAGAGTGAAGCCTAGGTTGCCGGGAACATGGAAATGACCATTACTTTCACACTGTTTGCAAATATACATTATATACGATGGAAAAACTGTTGTATTTATATTGTATTTTATGCTTCTGGCGTTGACTTCTTACGCCCTAACAATTTAATCTGGTAGAGCATCGCCCTAGAGAGAAGCATAGGTTGCCCGGAACGTAGAACATACCATTACCTTCACACTGGTTGCAATTATTCCTGTTATACGATGTAAAAACTGTTGCATCTTTATTGTATTTTATGCTTCTGGCGTCGACTTCTAAGGCCCTAACTATTCGATCTGGTGAAGCAACGCCCTAGAGTGAAGTCTAGGTTGCCCGGATCGTAGAAATGACCATAACTTTCCCACCGGTAGCAACTATTCGTTCTATACGATAGAAAAACTGTTCTATTTATTTTGTATTTTATGCTTCGGGCGTTGACTTCTAAGGCCCTAACTATTCAATCTGTTGGTGCAACGCCCTAGGGTGAAGCCTAGGTTGCCTGGAACGTAGAAATGACCATAAATTTCACACTGGTTGCTATTATTCGTTTTATACGATGGAAAAACTGTTACATTTATATTGTATTTTATGCTTCTGGCATTGACTTCTTAGGCCCTAACTATTCAATCTGTTGGATCAATGCCCTAGGGTGAAGCCTAGGTCGCCCGGAAAGTAGAAATGGCCATAACTTTCATACTGGTTGCAATTATTCGTTTTATATGATGGAAAAACTGTTGTATTTATATTGTATTTTATGCTTCTGGCGTTCACTTCTTAGGCCCTAACTATTCGATCTGGTGGAACAACGCCCTAGAGTGAAGCCTAGGTTGCTCGATATGTAGAAATGACCATAACTTTCACACTGGTTGCAATTATTCGTTTTAAACAATGGAAAAACTGTTCTATTTATTTTGTATTTAATGCTTCGGGCGTTGGCTTCTAAGGACCTAACTGTTTGATCTGGTGGAGCAACGCCCTAGAGTGAAGCCTAGGTTGCCCGGAACGTAGAAATGACCATAACTTTCACACTGGTTGCTATTATTCGTTTTATACGATGGAAAAACTGTTATATTTATATTGTATTTTATGCTCCTGGCGTTGACTTCTTAGGCCCTAACTAGTCGATCTGGTGGAACAACGCCGTAGAGTGAAGCCTAGGTTGCCCGGAACGTAGAAGTGACCATTACTTTCACACTGTTTGCAATTACTCCTTTTATACGATGGAAAAGCTGTTGTATTTATATCGTATTTTATGCTTCAGGAGTTGACTTCTGAGGTCGTAGCTATTCGATGTGGTGGAAGAACGCCATAGAGTGAAGCCTAGGTTGCCCGGAACGTAGAAATGACCATTACTTTCACAATGTTTGCAATTATTCATTTTATACGATGGAAAAACTGTTGTACTTATATTGTATTTTATTCTTCTGGCGTTGAGTTCTTAGGCCCTAAGTATTCGATCTGGTGGAACAACGCCCTAGAGTGAAGCCTAGGTTGCCGGGAACATGGAAATGACCATTACTTTCACACTGTTTGCAAATATACATTATATACGATGGAAAAGCTGTTGTATTTATATTGTATTTTAGCTTCTGGCGTTGACTTCTTACGCCCTAACTATTTAATCAGGTAGAGCATCGCCCTAGAGAGAAGCATAGGTTGCCCGGAACGTAGAACATACCATTACCTTCACACTGGTTGCAATTATTCCTGTTATACGATGGAAAAACTGTTGCATCTTTATTGTATTTTATGCTTCTGGCGTCGACTTCTAAGGCCCTAACTATTCGATCTGGTGAAGCAACGCCCTAGAGTGAAGTCTAGGTTGCCCGGATCGTAGAAATGACCATAACTTTCCCACCGGTAGCAACTATTCGTTCTATACGATAGAAAAACTGTTCTATTTATTTTGTATTTTATGCTTCGGGCGTTGACTTCTAAGGCCCTAACTATTCAATCTGTTGGTGCAACGCCCTAGGGTGAAGCCTAGGTTGCCTGGAACGTAGAAATGACCATAACTTTCACACTGGTTGCTATTATTCGTTTTATACGATGGAAAAACTGTTACATTTATATTGTATTTTATGCTTCTGGCATTGACTTCTTAGGCCCTAACTATTCAATCTGTTGGAGCAATGCCCTAGGGTGAAGCCTAGGTCGCCCGGAAAGTAGAAATGGCCATAACTTTCATACTGGTTGCAATTATTCGTTTTATATGATGGAAAAACTGTTGTATTTATATTGTATTTTATACTTCTGGCGTCCACTTCTTAGGCCCTAACTATTCGATCTGGTGGAACAACGCCCTAGAGTGAAGCCTAGGTTGCTCGATATGTAGAAATGACCATAACTTTCACACTGGTTGCAATTATTCATTTTATACTATGGAAAAACTGTTGTACTTATATTGTATTTTACTCTTCTGGCGTTGACTTCTTAGGCCCTAAGTATTCGATCTGGTGGAACAACGCCCTGGAGTGATGCCGAGGTTGCCCGGAACGTAGAAATGACCATTACTCTCACACTGTTTGCAATTATTCGTTTTATACGATGGAAAAACTGTTGCATCTTTATTGTATTTTATGCTTCCGTCATTTGACTTCTAAGGCCCTAAATATTCGATCAGGTGGAGCATCGCCCTAGAGTGAAGCCTAGGTTGCTCGGAATGTAGAAATGACCATAACTTTCACACTGGTTGCAATTATTCATTTTATACGATGGAAAAACTGTTGTACTTATATTGTATTGTATTCTTATGGCGTAGAATTCTAAGTCCCTAGCTATTCCATCTGGTGGAGCAACGCCCTAGAGTGAAACCTATGTTACCCGGAACGTAGAAATGACCAGTACTTTCACACTGTTCGCAATTATTCCTGTTATATGATGGTAACACTGTTGTATTTTTTTTTGCATTTTACGGTTCGGGCGTTGACATCTACGGCCCTAGCTATTCAATCTGTTGGAGCAACGCCCTAGGGTGAAGCCTAGGATGCTCGGAAAGCAGAAATGACCATAAGTTTCATACTGGTTGCAATTATTCGTTTTATACGATGGAAAAACTGTTGTATTTATATAGTATTTTATGCTTCTGGCGTTGACTTCTAAGGCACTAACTATTCGATCTGGTGGAGCAACGCAATAGAGTGAGGCCTAGGTTGCCCGGAACTTGGAAATGACCATTACTTTCACACTGTTTGCAAATATACGTTATATACGATGGAAAAGCTGTTGTATTTATATTGTATTTTATGCTTCTGGCGTTGACTTCTTACGCCCTAACTATTTAATCTGGTAGAGCACCGCCCTAGAGAGGAGCATAGGTTGCCCGGAACGTAGAACATACCATTACCAACACACTGGTTGCAATTATTCCTGTTATACGATGGAAAAACTGTTGCATCTTTAATGTATTTTATGCTTCTGGCGTCGACTTCTAAGGCCCTAACTATTCGATCCGGTGGAGCAACGCCCTAGAGTGAAACCTATGTTACCCGGAACGTAGAAATGACCAGTACTTTCACACTGTTTGCAATTATTCCTGTTATATGATGGTAACACTGTTGTATTTTTTTTTGCATTTTATGGTCCGGGCGTTGACATCTACGGCCCTAACTATTCAGTCTGTTGGAGCAACGCCCTAGGGTGAAGCCTAGGATGCTCGGAAACTAGAAATGACCATAAGTTTCATACTGGTTGCAATTATTCGTTTTATACGATGGAAAAACTGTTGTATTTATATTGTATTTTATGCTTCTGGCGTTGACTTCTAAGGCACTAACTATTCCATCTGGTGGAGCAACGCAATAGAGTCTGGCCTAGGTTGCCCGGAACGTACAATTGGCCATCACTTTCAAACTGGTTGCAATTATTCCTGTTATATGACGGAAACACTGTTGTATTTTTATTGCATTTTATGCTTCGGGCGTTGACTACTAAGGCCCTAACTATTCGATCGGTTGGAGCAACGCCCTAGGGTGAAGCCTAGGTTGTTCGGAAAGTAGAAATAACCATAAGTTTCATACTGGTTGCAATTATTCGTTTTATACGATGGAAAAACTGTTGTATTTGTATTGTATTTTATGCTTCTGGCGTTGACTTCTAAGGCACTAACTATACGATCTGGTGGAGCAACGCAATAGAGTGAGGCCTAGGTTGCCCGGATCGTACAATTGGCCATCACTTTCAAACTGGTTGCAATTATTCCTGTAATATGACGGAAACACTGTTGTATTTTTATTGCATTTTATGCTTCGGGCGTTGACTTCTAAGGCCCTAACTATTCAATCTGTTGGAGCAACGCCCTAGGGTGAAGCCTAGGTTGTTCGGAAAGTAGAAATGACCATAAGTTTCATACTGGTTGCAATTATTCGTTTTATACGATGGAAAAACTGTTGTATTTATATTGTATTTTATGCTTCTGGCGTTCACTTCTTAGGCCGTATCTATTCGATCTGGTGGAGCAACGCCCTCGAGTGAAGCCTAGGTTGCGCGGAACGTAGAAATGACCATAACTTTACACTGGTAGCAATTATTCGTTTTAAACAATGGAAAAACTGTTCTATTTATTTTGTATTTAATGCTTCGGGCGTTGGCTTCTAAGGACCTAACTGTTTGATCTGGTGGAGCAACGCCCTAGAGTTAAGCCTAGGTTGCCCGGAACGTAGAAATGACCATAACTTTCACACTGGTTGCTATTATTCGTTTCATACGATGGAAAAACTGTTATATTTATATTGTATTTTATGCTCCTGGCGTTGACTTCTTAGGCCCTAACTAGTCGATCTGGTGGAACAACGCCGTAGAGTGAAGCCTAGGTTGCCCGGAACGTAGAAGTGACCATTACTTTCACACTGTTTGCAATTACTCCTTTTATACGATGGAAAAGCTGTTGTATTTATATCGTATTTTATGCTTCAGGAGTTGACTTCTGAGGTCGTAGCTATTCGATGTGGTGGAAGAACGCCATAGTGTGAAGCCTAGGTTGCCCGGAACGTAGAAATGACCAGTACTTTCATACTGTTTGCAGTTATTCCTGTTATACGATGGAAAAACCTTTGCATCTTTATTGTATTTTATGCTTCTGGCGCTGACTTCTAAGGACCTAGCTATTCGATTTGGTGGAGCAACGCCCTAGAGTGGAGCCTAGGTTGCCCGGTACGTAGAAATGACCATTACTTTGACACTGTTTGCAAATATACGTTATATACGATGGAAAAGCTGTTGTATTTAGATCGTATTTTATGCTTCTGGCGTTGACTTCTTCCAAACCCTAACTATTCCGTCTGGTGGAACAACGCCCTGGGGTAAAGCCCAGGTTGCGCGGAACGTAGAAATGACCATAACTTTCACACTGGTAGCAATTATTCGTTTTATACGATGGAAAAACTGTTTAATTTATATCGTATTTTATGCTTCGGGCATTGACTTCTAAGGCCCTAACTATTCAATCTGTTGGAGCAACGCCCTAGGGTAAAGCCCAGATTGCAGGGAACGTAGAAATGATCATAACTTTCACACTGGTAGCAATTATTCGTTTTATGCGATGGAAAAACTGTTTTATTTATTTTGTATTTTATGCTTCGGACGTTGACTTCTAAGGCCCTAACCATTCGATCTGGTGGAGCAACGCCCTAGAGTGAAGCCTAGGTTTCCCGGAACGTAGAAATGACCATAACTATCACACTGGTTGCTATCATTCTTTTTATATGGTGGAAAAACTGTTTTATTTATATTGTATTTTATGCTTCTGGCGTTTACTTCTTAGGCCCTAACTATTCTATCTGGTGTGAACAACGGCCTAGGGTGAAGCCTAGGTTGCCCGGAACGTAGAAATGACCATAACTTTTACACTTGTAGCAATTATTCGATTTATACAATGGTAAAACTGTTCTATTTGTTTTGTGTTTAATGCTTCGGGCGTAGACTTCTAAGGCCCTAACTGTTTGATGTGGTGGAGCATCGCCCTAGAGTGAAGCCTATGTTGCCCGGAACGTAGAAATGACCATAACTTTCACAGTGGTTGCTATTATTCGTTTTAGACGATGGAAAAACTGTGGCACTTATATTGTATTTTATTCTTATGGCGTTGAATTCTAAGTCCCTAGCTATTCGATCTGGTGGAGCAACGCCCTAGAGTGAAACCTATGTTACCCGGAACGTAGAAATGACCACTACTATCACACTGGTTACAAATGATTCCTGCTGTACGGTGGAAAAACTGTAGTATTTTTATTGCATTTTATGCTTCGGGCATTGACTTCTAAGGCCCTAACTATCCAATCTGTTGGTGCAACGCCCTAGGGTGAAGCCTAGGTTGCCCGGAACGTAGAAATGACCATAACTTTCACACTGGTTGCAATTATTCGTTTTATACGATGGAAAAGCTGTTGTACTTATATTGTATTTTATTCTTCTGGCGTTGACTTCTTAGGCCCTAAGTGTTCGATCTGGTGGAACAACGCCCTAGGGTGAAGCCTAGGTTGCCCGGAAAGTAGAAATGACAATAACTTTCACACTGGTTGCAATTATTCGTTTTATAC
The DNA here is from genome assembly GCF_051401765.1 of Calliopsis andreniformis. Taxonomy (NCBI): domain Eukaryota; kingdom Metazoa; phylum Arthropoda; class Insecta; order Hymenoptera; family Andrenidae; genus Calliopsis; species Calliopsis andreniformis. The sequence goes on from NC_135072.1 coordinate 8,788,622, forward strand.
GATGGAAAAGCTGTGACATCTTTATTGTATTTTATTCATCTGGGGTTGACTTCTAAGGCCGTAGCTATTAGGTGTGGTGGAGCAACGCCCTAGAGTGACGCCTAGGTTGCCCGGAACGTAGAAATGACCAATACTTTCACAATGTTTGCAATTATTCATTTTATACGATGGAAAAACCTTTGTACTTATATTGTATTTTATTCTTCTGGCGTTGACTTCTTAGGCCCTAGCTATTCGATCTGGTGGAGCAACGCCCTAGAGTGAAGACTGGGTTGCCCGGAAAATGGAAATGACCATTACTTTCACACTGTTTGCAAATATACATTATATACGATGGAAAAGCTGTTGTATTTATATTGTGTTTTATGCTTCTGGCGTTGACTTCCTAGGCCCTAACTATTTAATTTGGTGGAGCACCGCCCTAGAGTGAAGCATAGGTTGCCCGGAACGTAGAACATACCATTACCTTCACACTGGCTGCAATTATTCCTGTTATACGATGGAAAAACTGTTGCATCTTTATTGTATTTTATGCTTCTGGCGTTGACTTCTAAGTCCCAAACTATGCCATCTGGTGGAGCCACGCCCTAGAGTGAAGCCTAGGCTGCCCGGAACGTAGAAATGACCATTACTTTCACAATGTTTGCAATTATTCATTTTATACGATGGAAAAACTGTTGTATTTATATTGTATTTTATGCTTCTGGCGTTCACTTCTTATGCCCTAACTATTGGATCTGGTGGAACAACGCCCTAGAGTGAAGCCTAGGCTGCCCGGAACGTAGAAATGACCATAACTTTCACACTGGTTGCTATTATTCTCTTTATACGATGGAAAAACTGTTATATTTATATCGTATTTTATGCTTCTGGCGTTGACTTCTTGGGCCCTAACTATTCGATCTGGTGGAACAACGCCCTAGGGTGAAGCCTAGGTTGCCCGGAACGTAGAAATGACCATCACTTTCAAACTGGTTGCAATTAATCCTTTTATACGATGGAAAAACTGTTATATTTATATTGTATTTAATGCTTCTGGAGTTGCCTTCTTAGGCCCCAACTGTTCGATCTGGTGGAACAACGCCCTAGAGTGAAGCCTAGGTTACCCGGAACGTAGAAATGACCAGTACTTTCACACTGCTTTCAGTTACTCCTGTTATACGGTGGAAAAACTGTTGCATCTTTATTGAATTTTATGCTTCTGGCGTTGACTTCTAAGGCCCTAACTATTCTATCTGGTGGATCAACGCCCTAGAGTGAAGCCTATGTTGCGCGGAATGTAAAAATGACCATAACATTCACACTGGTTGAAATTATTCGTTTTATACGATAGAAAAGCTGTTGCATCTTTATTGTATTTTATGCTTCTGGCGTTGACTTCTAAGGCACTAACTATTCGATCTGGTGGAGCAACGCCCTAGAGTGAAGCCTAGGTTGCCCGGAACGTAGAAATGACCATCACTTTCAAACTGGTTGCAATTAATCCTTTTATACGATGGAAAAACTGTTGCATTTTTATCGCATTTTATGCTTCCGGCGTAGACTTCTAAGGCCCTAACTATACAATCTGTTGGAGCAACGCCCTAGGGTGAAGCCTAGGTTGCCTGGAAAGTAGAAATGACCACAACTTTCATACTGGTTGCAATTACTCGTTTTATATGATGGATAAACTGTTGTATTTATATTGTATTTTATGCTTCTGGCGTTCACTTCTTAGGCCCTAACTATTCGATCTGGTGGAACAACGCCCTAGGGTGAAGCGTAGGTTGCCCGGAACGTAGAAATGACCATAACTTTTACACTGGTAGCAATTATTCGTTTTATACAATGGAAAAACTGTTCTGTTTATTTTGTATTTTATGCTTCGGGCGTTGAATTCTAAGGCCCTAACTGTTTGATCTGGTGGAGCAACGCCCTAGAGTGAAGCCTAGGTTGCCCGGAACGTAGAAATGACCATAACCTTCACACTGGATGCTATTATTCGTTCTATACGATGGAAAAACTGTTATATTTATTATGTATCTTATGCTTCTGGCGTTGACTTCTTAGGCCCTAACAATTCGATCTGGTGGAACAACGCCCTAGAGTGAACCATAGGTTGCGCGGAACGTAGAAATGACCACAACTTTCCCACCGGTAGCAACTATTCGTTTTATACGATGGAAAAACTGTTCTATTTATTTTGTATTTTATGCTTCAGGCGTTGACTTCTGAGGCCGCAGCTATTCGATGTGGTGGAAGAACGCCATAGAGTGAAGCCTAGGTTGCCCGGAACGCAGAAATGACCATAAGTTTCATACTAGTTGCAATTATTTGTTTTATACGATGGAAAAACTGTTGTATTTATATTGTATTTTATGCTTCTGGCGTTGCCTTCTTAGGCCCTAACTATTCGATCTGGTGGAGCAATGCCTTAGGGTTAAGTCTAGGATGCCCGAAACGCCGAAATGATCATTACTTTCACGCTTGTTGAAATTATTCCTGTTATACGATGAAAAGGCTGTTGTATTTGTATTGTATTTTATGCTTCAGGCGTAGGCTTGTAAGGCCGTAGCTATTCGATCTGGCGAAGCAACGCCCTAGAGTGAAGCCGAGGTTTCCCGGAACGTAGAAATGACCATAACTTACACACTCATTGCTATTATTCGTTTTATACGATGGAAAAACTGTTATATTTATATTGTATTTTATGCTTCTGGCGGTGCCTACTTAGGCCCTCAGTGTTCGATCTGGTGGAACAACGCCCTAGAGTGAAGCCTACGTTGCCCGGAACGTAGAAGTGACCATCACTTTCACACTGGTTGCAATTATTCCTGATATACGATGGAAAAACTCTTGTATATTTATTGTATTTTATGCTTCGGGCATAGACTTCTTAGACCCTAACTATTCGATGTGGTGGAACAACGACCTAGGGTGATGCCTTGGTTGCCTGGAACGTAGAAATGACCATAACTTTTACACTGGTAGCAATTATTCGTTTTATACAATGGAAAAACTGTTCTGTTTATTTTGTATTTTATGCTTCGGGCGTTGACTTCTAAGGCCCTACCTATTCGATCTGGTGGAGCAACACCCTACAGTGAAGCCAAGGTTTCCCGGAACGTAGATATGACCATAACCTTCACACAGGTTGCAATTATTCGATTTCTACGATGGCAAAGCAGTTGTCTTTATATTGTATTTTAAGCTTCCGGTGTTGACTTCTTAGACCCTAACTCTTCGATCTGGTGGAGCAACGCCTCAGAGTTAAGTCTAGGATGCCCGAAACGTCGAAATGATCGTTACTTTCGCACTGGTTGCAATTGGTCATGCTATACAATGGAAAAACTGTTGTATTTATACTGTATTTTATGCTTCTGGCGTTGACTTCTTAGGCCGTAGGTATTCGATGTGGTGGAGCAACGCCCTAGAGTGAAGCCTAGGTTGCCCGGAACGTAGAAATGACCATAACTTTCACACCGGTAGCAATTATACGTTTTATACAATGGAAAAACTGTACTATTTATTTTGTATTTTATGCTTCGGGCGTTGACTTCTAAGGCCCTAACTATTCAATCTGTTGGGGCAACGCCCTAGGGTGAAGCCTAGGTTGCCCGGAAAGTAGAAATGGCGTTAACTTTCATACTGGTTGCAATTACTCGTTTTATACGATTGAAAAACTGTTGTATTTATATTGTATTTTATGCTTCTGGCGTTGACTTCTTATGCCCTAACTATTCCATCTGGTGGAACAACGCCCTATGGTGAAGCCTAGGTTGCCCGGAACGTAGAAATGACCATAACTTTCACACCGGTAGCAATTATTCGTATTATACGATGGAAAAACTGTTCTATTTATTTTGTATTTTATGCTTCGGGTGTTGACTTCTAAGGCCCTAACTATTCAATCTGTTGGAGCAACGCCCTAGGGTGAAGCCTGGGTTGCCCGGAAAGTAGAAATGACCATAACTTTCACACTGGTTGCTTTTATTCGTTTTATACGATGGAAAAACTGTTATATTTATATTGTATTTTATGCTCCTGGCGTTGACTTCTTAGGCCCTATCTAGTCGATCTGGTGGAACAACGCCCTGGAGTGAAGCCTAGGTTGCGCGGAACGTAGAATTGGTCATCACTTTCAAACTGGTTGCAATTATTCCTGTTATATGATGGAAACACTGTTGTATTTTTACTGCAATTTATACTTCGGGCGTTGACTTCTAAGGCCGTAACTATTCAATCTGTTGGAACAACGCCCTAGGGTGAAACCTAGGTTGCTCGGAAAGTAGAAATGACCATAAGTTTCATACTGGTTGCAATTATTCGTTTTATACGATGGAAATGCTGTTGTATTTATATTGTATTTTATGCTTCTGGCGTTCACTTCTAAGGCACTAACTATTAGATCTGGTGGAGCAACGCCCTAGAGTGAAGCCTAGGTTGCCCGGAACGTAGAATTGGCCATCACTTTCAAACTGGTTGCAATTATTCCTGTTATATGATGGAAACACTGTCGTATTTTTATTGCTTTTTATGCTTCGGGCGTTGACTTCTAAGGCCCTAACTATTCAATCTGTTGGAGCAACGTCCTAGGGTGAAGCCTAGGTTGCCCGGAACGTAGAAATGACCATAACTTTTACACTGGTAGCAATTATTCGTTTTATACGATGGAAAAACTGTTATATTTATATTGTATTTTTTCTTATGGCGTTGAATTCTAAGTCCCTAGCTATTGGATCTGGTGGAGCAACGCCCTAGAGTGAATCCTAGGTTACCCGGAACGTAGAAATGACCAGTACTTTCACACTGTTTGCAGTTATTCCTGTTATACGATGAAAAAACTTTTGCATCTTTATTGTATTTTATGCTTCTGGCGTTGACTTCTAAGGCCCTAGCTATTCGATTTGGTGGAGAAACGCCCTAGAGTGGAGCCTAGGTTGCCCGGTACGTAGAAATGACCATTACTTTCACACTGTCTGCAAAAATACATTATATACGATGGAAAAGCTGTTGTATTTATATCGTATTTTATGCTTCTGCCGTTGACTTCTTCCAAACCCTAACTATTCCATCTGGTGGAACAACGCCCTAGGGTAAAGCCCAGGTTGCGCGGAACGTAGAAATGACCATAACTTTCACACTGGTAGCAATTATTCGTTTTATACGATGGAAAAACTGTTTTATATATATCGTATTTTATGCTTCTGGCGTTGACTTCTTAGGCCCTAACTATTCCATCTGGTGGATCAACGCCCTACGGTAAAGCCCAGATTGCGCGGAACGTCGAAATGACCATAACTTTCACACTGGTAGCAATTATTCGTTTTATACGATGGAAAAACTGTTTTATTTATTTTGTATTTAATGCTTCGGGCGTTGACTTCTAAGGCCCTAACTGTTTGATCTGGTGGAGCAACGCCCTAGAGTGAAGCCTATGTTGCCCGGAGCGTAGAAATAACCATAACTTTCACACTGGTTGCTATTATTCCTGTTATAGGATGGAAAGACTGTTGTACTTTTATTGTATTTTATACTTCAGGCGTTGACTTCTGAGGCCGTAGCTATTCGGTGTGGTGGAAGAACGCCATACAGTGAAGCCTAGGTTGCCCGGAACGTAGAAATGGCCATAAGTTTCATACTGGTTGCAATTATTCGTTTTATACGATGGAAAAACTGTTGTATTTATTATGTATTTTATGCTTCTGGCGTTCACTTCTTAGGCCCTAACTATTCGAGCTGGTGGAACAACGCCCTAGAGTGAAACCTATGTTGCCCGGAACGTAGAAATGACCAGTACTTTCACACTGTTTGCAATTATTCCTGTTATATGATGGCAACACTGTTGTATTTTTTTTGCATTTTATGGTTCGGGCGTTGACATCTACGGCCCTAACTATTCAATCTGTTGGAGCAACGCCCTAGGGTGAAGCCTAGGATGCTCGGAAGGTAGAAATGACCATAAGTTTCATACTGGTTGCAATTATTCGTTTTATACGATGGAAAAACTGTTGTATTTATATTGTATTTTATGCTTCTGGCGTTGACTTCTAAGGCACTAACTATTCGATCTGGTGGAGCAACGCAATAAAGTGAGGCCTAGGTTGCCCGGAACGTACAATTGGCCATCACTTTCAAACTGGTTGCAATTATTCGTTTTATACGATGGAAAAACTGTTGTATTTATATTGTATTTTATGCTTCTGGCGTTCACTTCTTAGGCCCTTACTATTCGTTCTGGTGGAACAACGGCCTAGGGTGAAGGCTAGGTTGCCCGGAACGTAGAAATGACCATAACTTTCACACTGTTTGCAATTATTCGTTTTATACGATGGAAAAGCTGTTGCATCTTTATTGTATTTTATTCATCTGGGGTTGACTTCTAAGGCCGTAGCTATTAGATCTGGTGGAGCAACGCCCTAGACTGACGCCTAGGTTGCCCGGAACGTAGAAATGACCATTACTTTCACAATGTTTGCAATTATTCATTTTATACGATGGAAAAACTGTTCTACTTATATTGTATTTTATTCTTCTGGCGTTGACTTCATAGGCCGTAAGTATTCGATCTGGTGGAACAACGCCCTAGAGTGAAGCCTAGGTTGCCCGGAACATGGAAATGACCATTACTTTCACACTGTTTGCAAATATACATTATATACGATGGAAAGGCTGTTGTATTTATATTGTATTTTATGCTTCTGGCGATGACATCTTACGCCCTAACTATTTAATCTGGTAGAGCACCGCCCTAGAGAGAAGCATAGGTTGCCCGGAACGTAGAACATACCATTACCTTCACACTGGTTGCAATCATTCCTGTTATACGATGGAAAAACTGTTGCATCTTTATTGTATTTTATGCTTCTGGCGTCGACTTCTACGGCCCTAACTATTCGATCTGGTGGAGCAACGCCCTAGAGTGAAGTCTAGGTTGCCCGGAACGTAGAAATGACCACAACTTTCCCACCGGTAGCAACTATTCGTTTTATACGATGGAAAAACTGTTCTATTTATTTTGTATTTTATGCTTCGGGCGTTGACTTCTAAGGCCCTAACTATTCAATCTGTTGGTGCAACGCCCTAGGGTGAAGCCTAGGTTGCCTGGAACGTAGAAATGGCCATAACTTTCACACTGGTTGCTATTATTCGTTTTATACGATGGAAAAACTGTTACATTTATATTGTATTTTATGCTTCTGGCGTTGACTTCTTAGGCCCTAACTATTCGATCTGGTGGAACAACGCCGTCGAGTGAAGCCTAGGTTGCCTGGACCGTAGAAATGACCAGTACTTTCACACTGTTTGTAGTTATTCCTGTTATACGATGGAAAAACTTTTGCATCTTTATTGCATTTTATGCTTTTGGCGTTGACTCCTTATGCCCTAGCTATTCGATTTGGTGGAGCAACGCCCTAGAGTGGAGCCTAGGCTGCCCGGTACGTAGAAATGACAATTACTTTCACACTGTTTGCAATTATTCGTTTTATACGATGGAAAAACTGTTGTATTTTTATTGCATTTTATGCTTCGGGCGTTGGCTTCTAAGGCCCTAACTATTCAATCTGTTGGAGCAACGCCCTAGGGTGAAGCCTAGGTTGCTCGGAAAGTAGAAATGACCATAAGTTTCATACTGGTTGCAATTATTCGTTTTATACGATGGAAATGATGTTGTATTTATATTGTATTTTATGCTTTTGGCGTTGACTTCTAAGGCACTAACTATTCGATCTGGTGGAGCAACGCCCTAGAGTGAAGCCTAGGTTGCCCGGAACGTAGAATTGGGAATCTCTTTCAAACTGGTTACAATTATTCCTGTTATATGATGGAAACACTGTTGTATTTTTATTGCATTTTATGCTTCGGGCGTTGACTTCTAAGGCCCTAACTATTCAGTCTGTTGGAGCAACGCCCTAGGGTGAAGCCTAGGTTGCCCGGAACGTAGAAATGACCATAACTTTTACACTGGTAGCAATTATTCGTTTTATACGATGGAAAAACTGTTATATTTATATTGTATTTTTTCTTATGGCGTTGAATTCTAAGTCCCCAGCTATTGGATCTGGTGGACCAACGCCCTAGAGTTAAACCTAGGTTACCCAGAAAGTAGAAATGACCAGTACTTTCACACTGTTTGCAGGTATTCCTGTTATACGATGAAAAAACTTTTGCATCTTTATTGTATTTTATGCTTCTGGCGTTGACTTCTAAGGCCCTAGCTATTCGATTTGGTGGAGCAACGCCCTAGAGTGAAGCCTAGGTTGCCCGGAACGTAGAAATGACCATAACTTTCACACTGGTTGCTATTATTCGTTTTATACGATGGAAAAACTGTTACATTTATATTGTATTTTATGCTTCTGGCGTTGACTTCTTAGGCCCTAACTATTCGATCTGGTGGAACAACGCCGTCGAGTGAAGCCTAGGTTGCCTGGACCGTAGAAATGACCAGTACTTTCACACTGTTTGCAGTTATTCCTGTTATACGATGGAAAAACTTTTGCATCTTTATTGCATTTTATGCTTTTGGCGTTGACTCCTTATGCCCTAGCTATTCGATTTGGTGGAGCAACGCCCTAGAGTGGAGCCTAGGCTGCCCGGTACGTAGAAATGACAATTACTTTCACACTGTTTGCAATTATTCGTTTTATACGATGGAAGAACTGTTTTATTTATTTTGTATTTAATGCTTCGGGCGTTGACTTCTAAGGCCCTAACTGTTTGATCTGGTGGAGCAACGCCCTAGAGTGAAGCCTATGTTACCCGGAACGTAGAAATGACCATTACTTTCACACTGTTTGCAATTATTCGTTTTATACGATGGAAAAGCTGTTGCATCTTTATTGTATTTTATTCATCTGGGGTTGACTTCTAAGGCCGTAGCTATTAGATCTGGTGGAGCAACGCCCTAGACTGACGCCTAGGTTGCCCGGAACGTAGAAATGACCATTACTTTCACAATGTTTGCAATTATTCATTTTATACGATGGAAAAACTGTTCTACTTATATTGTATTTTATTCTTCTGGCGTTGACTTCATAGGCCCTAAGTATTCGATCTGGTGGAACAACGCCCTAGAGTGAAGCCTAGGTTGCCCGGAACATGGAAATGACCATTACTTTCACACTGTTTGCAAATATACATTATATACGATGGGAAGGGTGTTGTATTTATATTGTATTTTATGCTTCTGGCGATGACATCTTACGCCCTAACTATTTAATCTGGTAGAGCACCGCCCTAGAGAGAAGCATAGGTTGCCCGGAACGTAGAACATACCATTACCTTCACACTGGTTGCAATCATTCCTGTTATACGATGGAAAAACTGTTGCATCTTTATTGTATTTTATGCTTCTGGCGTCGACTTCTACGGCCCTAACTATTCGATCTGGTGGAGCAACGCCCTAGAGTGAAGTCTAGGTTGCCCGGAACGTAGAAATGACCACAACTTTCCCACCGGTAGCAACTATTCGTTTTATACGATGGAAAAACTGTTCTATTTATTTTGTATTTTATGCTTCGGGCGTTGACTTCTAAGGCCCTAACTATTCAATCTGTTGGTGCAACGCCCTAGGGTGAAGCCTAGGTTGCCTGGAACGTAGAAATGGCCATAACTTTCACACTGGTTGCTATTATTCGTTTTATACGATGGAAAAACTGTTACATTTATATTGTATTTTATGCTTCTGGCGTTGACTTCTTAGGCCCTAACTATTCGATCTGGTGGAACAACGCCGTCGAGTGAAGCCTAGGTTGCCTGGACCGTAGAAATGACCAGTACTTTCACACTGTTTGTAGTTATTCCTGTTATACGATGGAAAAACTTTTGCATCTTTATTGCATTTTATGCTTTTGGCGTTGACTCCTTATGCCCTAGCTATTCGATTTGGTGGAGCAACGCCCTAGAGTGGAGCCTAGGCTGCCCGGTACGTAGAAATGACAATTACTTTCACACTGTTTGCAATTATTCGTTTTATACGATGGAAAAACTGTTGTATTTTTATTGCATTTTATGCTTCGGGCGTTGGCTTCTAAGGCCCTAACTATTCAATCTGTTGGAGCAACGCCCTAGGGTGAAGCCTAGGTTGCTCGGAAAGTAGAAATGACCATAAGTTTCATACTGGTTGCAATTATTCGTTTTATACGATGGAAATGATGTTGTATTTATATTGTATTTTATGCTTTTGGCGTTGACTTCTAAGGCACTAACTATTCGATCTGGTGGAGCAACGCCCTAGAGTGAAGCCTAGGTTGCCCGGAACGTAGAATTGGGAATCTCTTTCAAACTGGTTACAATTATTCCTGTTATATGATGGAAACACTGTTGTATTTTTATTGCATTTTATGCTTCGGGCGTTGACTTCTAAGGCCCTAACTATTCAGTCTGTTGGAGCAACGCCCTAGGGTGAAGCCTAGGTTGCCCGGAACGTAGAAATGACCATAACTTTTACACTGGTAGCAATTATTCGTTTTATACGATGGAAAAACTGTTATATTTATATTGTATTTTTTCTTATGGCGTTGAATTCTAAGTCCCCAGCTACTGGATCTGGTGGACCAACGCCCTAGAGTTAAACCTAGGTTACCCAGAAAGTAGAAATGACCAGTACTTTCACACTGTTTGCAGGTATTCCTGTTATACGATGAAAAAACTTTTGCATCTTTATTGTATTTTATGCTTCTGGCGTTGACTTCTAAGGCCCTAGCTATTCGATTTGGTGGAGCAACGCCCTAGAGTGAAGCCTAGGTTGCCCGGAACGTAGAAATGACCATAACTTTCACACTGGTTGCTATTATTCGTTTTATACGATGGAAAAACTGTTACATTTATATTGTATTTTATGCTTCTGGCGTTGACTTCTTAGGCCCTAACTATTCGATCTGGTGGAACAACGCCGTCGAGTGAAGCCTAGGTTGCCTGGACCGTAGAAATGACCAGTACTTTCACACTGTTTGCTGTTATTCCTGTTATACGATGGAAAAACTTTTGCATCTTTATTGCATTTTATGCTTTTGGCGTTGACTCCTTATGCCCTAGCTATTCGATTTGGTGGAGCAACGCCCTAGAGTGGAGCCTAGGCTGCCCGGTACGTAGAAATGACAATTACTTTCACACTGTTTGCAATTATTCGTTTTATACGATGGAAAAACTGTTTTATTTATTTTGTATTTAATGCTTCGGGCGTTGACTTCTAAGGCCCTAACTGTTTGATCTGGTGGAGCAACGCCCTAGAGTGAAGCCTATGTTACCCGGAACGTAGAAATGACCATTACTTTCACACTGGTTGCAATTATTCGTTTTATACGATGGAAAAGCTGTTGCATCTTTATTGTATTTTATTCATCTGGGGTTGACTTCTAAGGCCGTAGCTATTAGATCTGGTGGAGCAACGCCCTAGACTGACGCCTAGGTTGCCCGGAACGTAGAAATGACCATTACTTTCACAATGTTTGCAATTATTCATTTTATACGATGGAAAAACTGTTCTACTTATATTGTATTTTATTCTTCTGGCGTTGACTTCATAGGCCCTAAGTATTCGATCTGGTGGAACAGCGCCCTAGAGTGAAGCCTAGGTTGCCCGGAACATGGAAATGACCATTACTTTCACACTGTTTGCAAATATACATTATATACGATGGGAAGGCTGTTGTATTTATATTGTATTTTATGCTTCTGGCGATGACATCTTACGCCCTAACTATTTAATCTGGTAGAGCACCGCCCTAGAGAGAAGCATAGGTTGCCCGGAACGTAGAACATACCATTACCTTCACACTGGTTGCAATCATTCCTGTTATACGATGGAAAAACTGTTGCATCTTTATTGTATTTTATGCTTCTGGCGTCGACTTCTACGGCCCTAACTATTCGATCTGGTGGAGCAACGCCCTAGAGTGAAGTCTAGGTTGCCCGGAACGTAGAAATGACCACAACTTTCCCACCGGTAGCAACTATTCGTTTTATACGATGGAAAAACTGTTCTATTTATTTTGTATTTTATGCTTCGGGCGTTGACTTCTAAGGCCCTAACTATTCAATCTGTTGGTGCAACGCCCTAGGGTGAAGCCTAGGTTGCCTGGAACGTAGAAATGGCCATAACTTTCACACTGGTTGCTATTATTCGTTTTATACGATGGAAAAACTGTTACATTTATATTGTATTTTATGCTTCTGGCGTTGACTTCTTAGGCCCTAACTATTCGATCAGGTGGAACAACGCCGTCGAGTGAAGCCTAGGTTGCCTGGACCGTAGAAATGACCAGTACTTTCACACTGTTTGTAGTTATTCCTGTTATACGATGGAAAAACTTTTGCATCTTTATTGCATTTTATGCTTTTGGCGTTGACTCCTTATGCCCTAGCTATTCGATTTGGTGGAGCAACGCCCTAGAGTGGAGCCTAGGCTGCCCGGTACGTAGAAATGACAATTACTTTCACACTGTTTGCAATTATTCGTTTTATACGATGGAAAAACTGTTGTATTTTTATTGCATTTTATGCTTCGGGCGTTGGCTTCTAAGGCCCTAACTATTCAATCTGTTGGAGCAACGCCCTAGGGTGAAGCCTAGGTTGCTCGGAAAGTAGAAATGACCATAAGTTTCATACTGGTTGCAATTATTCGTTTTATACGATGGAAATGATGTTGTATTTATATTGTATTTTATGCTTTTGGCGTTGACTTCTAAGGCACTAACTATTCGATCTGGTGGAGCAACGCCCTAGAGTGAAGCCTAGGTTGCCCGGAACGTAGAATTGGGAATCTCTTTCAAACTGGTTACAATTATTCCTGTTATATGATGGAAACACTGTTGTATTTTTATTGCATTTTATGCTTCGGGCGTTGACTTCTAAGGCCCTAACTATTCAGTCTGTTGGAGCAACGCCCTAGGGTGAAGCCTAGGTTGCCCGGAACGTAGAAATGACCATAACTTTTACACTGGTAGCAATTATTCGTTTTATACGATGGAAAAACTGTTATATTTATATTGTATTTTTTCTTATGGCGTTGAATTCTAAGTCCCCAGCTATTGGATCTGGTGGACCAACGCCCTAGAGTTAAACCTAGGTTACCCAGAAAGTAGAAATGACCAGTACTTTCACACTGTTTGCAGGTATTCCTGTTATACGATGAAAAAACTTTTGCATCTTTATTGTATTTTATGCTTCTGGCGTTGACTTCTAAGGCCCTAGCTATTCGACTTGGTGGAGCAACGCCCTAGAGTGAAGCCTAGGTTGCCCGGAACGTAGAAATGACCATAACTTTCACACTGGTTGCTATCAGTCGTTTTATACGATGGAAGAACTGTTATATTTATATTGTCTTTTATGCTTCTGGCTTTGACTTCTTAGGCCCTAACTGTTCGATCTGGTTGAGCAACGCCCTAGGGTGAAGCCTAGGTTGCCCGGAACATGGAAATGACCACTACTTTCACACTGTTTGCAAATATACATTATATACGATGGAAAAGCTGTTGTATTTATATTGTGTTTTATGCTTGTGGCGTTGACTTCTTAGGCCCTAACTATTTGATCTGGTAGAGCACCGCCCTAGAGTGAAGCATAGGTTGCCCGGAACGTAGAAGTGACCATAACTTTCAAACTGCTTGCAATTATTCCTGTTATATGATGGAAAAACTGTTGTATTTTTATTGCATTTTATGCTTCGGGCATTAGACTTCTAAGGCCCTAACTATTCAATCTGTTGGAGCAACGCCCTATCGCGAAGCCTAGGTTGCCCGGAAAGTAGAAATGTCCATAACTTGCATACTGGTTGCAATTATTCGTTTTATATGATGGAAAAACTGTTGTATTTATATTGTATTTTATGCTTCTGGCGTTCACTTCTTAGGCCCTAACTATTCGATCTGGTGGAACGACGGCCTAGGGTGAAGCCTAGGTTGCCCGGAACGTAGAAATGACCATAACTTTTACACTGGTAGCAATTATTCCTGTTTTACAATGGGAAAAATGTTGCATCTTTATTGTAATTTATGCTTCTGGCGTTGATTTCTAAGGCCCTAACTATTCCATCTGGTGGAGCAACGCCCTAGAGTGAAGCCTAGGTCGCCCGGAACGTAGAAATGATCATTACATTCACACTGGTTGCAATTATTCGTTTTATACGATGGAAAAGCTGTTGTATTTATATCGTATTTTATGCTTCTGGCGTTGACTTCTTAGGCCCTAACTATTCCATCTGGTGGAACAACGCCCTAGGGTGAAGCCTAGGTTGCGCGGAACGTAGAAATGACCACAACTTTCCCACCGGTAGCAACTATTCGTTTTATACGATGGAAAAACTGTTCTATTTATTTTGTATTTTATGCTTCGGGCGTTGACTTCTAAGGCCCTAACTATTCAATCTGTTGGTGCAACGCCCTAGGGTGAAGCCTAGGTTGCCTGGAACGTAGAAATGACCATAACTTTCACACTGGTTGCTATTATTCGTTTTATACGATGGAAAAACTGTTACATTTATATTGTATTTTATGCTTCTGGCGTTGACTTCTTAGGCCCTAACTATTCGATCTGGTGGAACAACGCCGTCGAGTGAAGCCTAGGTTGCCTGGAACGTAGAAATGACCAGTACTTTCACACTGTTTGCAGTTATTCCTGTTATACGATGGAAAAACTTTTGCATCTTTATTGCATTTTATGCTTCTGGCGTTGACTCCTTATGCCCTAGCTATTCGATTTGGTGGAGCAACGCCCTAGAGTGGAGCCTAGGCTGCCCGGTACGTAGAAATGACAATTACTTTCACACTGTTTGCAATTATTCGTTTTATACGATGGAAAAACTCTTGTATTTTTATTGCATTTTATGCTTCGGGCATTGACTTCTAAGGCCCTACCTATTCAATCTGTTGGAGCAACGCCCTAGGGTGAAGCCTAGGTTGCCCGGAAAGTAGAAATGAACATAACTTTCACACTGGTAGCAATTATTCGTTTTATAGGATGGAAAAACTGTTCTATTTATTTTGTATTTTATGTTTGGGGCGTTGATTTCTAAGGCCCTAACTATTCGATCTGGTGGAGCAACGCCCTAGAGTGAAGCCTAGGTTACCCGGAACGTAGAAATGACCAGTACTTTCACACTGTTTGCAGTTATTCCTGTTATACGATGGAAAAACTGTTGTATTTTTATTGCATTTTATGCTTCGGGCATTGACTTCTAAGGCCCTACCTATTCAATCTGTTGGAGCAACGCCCTAGGGTGAAGCCTAGGTTGCCCGGTTCGTAGAAATGACCATCACTTTCAAACTGCTTGCAATTATTCCTGTTATATGATGGAATAACTGTTGCATTTTTATTGCATTTTATGCATCGGGCATTGACTTCTTAGGCCCTAACTATTCCATCTGGTGGAACAACGCCCTTGGGTGAAGCCTAGGTTGCGCTGAACGTAGAAATGACCATTACTTTCACACTGTCTGCAAATATACATTATATACGATGGAAAAGCTGTTGTATTTATATCGTATTTTATGCTCCTGGCGTTGACTTCTTCCAAACCCTAACTATTCCATCTGGTGGAACAACGCCCTAGGGTAAAGCCCAGGTTGCGCGGAACGTAGAAATGACCATAACTTTCACGATGGTAGCAATTATTCGTTTTATACGATGGAAAAACTGTTTTATATATATCGTATTTTATGCTTCTGGCGTTGACTTCTTAGGCCCTAACTATTCCATCTGGTGGAGCAACGCCCTAGAGTGGAGCCTAGGCTGCCCGGTACGTAGAAATGACAATTACTTTCACACTGTTTGCAATTATTCGTTTTATACGATGGAACAACTGTTGTATTTTTATTGCATTTTATGCTTCGGGCGTTGGCTTCTAAGGCCCTAACTATTCAATCTGTTGGAGCAACGCCCTAGGGTGAAGCCTAGGTTGCTCGGAAAGTAGAAATGACCATAAGTTTCATACTGGTTGCAATTATTCGTTTTATACGATGGAAATGATGTTGTATTTATATTGTATTTTATGCTTCTGGCGTTGACTTCTAAGGCCCTAGCTATTCGACTTGGTGGAGCAACGCCCTAGAGTGAAGCCTAGGTTGCCCGGAACGTAGAAATGACCATAACTTTCACACTGGTTGCTATCAGTCGTTTTATACGATGGAAGAACTGTTATATTTATATTGTCTTTTATGCTTCTGGCTTTGACTTCTTAGGCCCTAACTGTTCGATCTGGTTGAGCAACGCCCTAGGGTGAAGCCTAGGTTGCCCGGAACATGGAAATGACCACTACTTTCACACTGTTTGCAAATATACATTATATACGATGGAAAAGCTGTTGTATTTATATTGTGTTTTATGCTTGTGGCGTTGACTTCTTAGGCCCTAACTATTTGATCTGGTAGAGCACCGCCCTAGAGTGAAGCATAGGTTGCCCGGAACGTAGAAGTGACCATAACTTTCAAACTGCTTGCAATTATTCCTGTTATATGATGGAAAAACTGTTGTATTTTTATTGCATTTTATGCTTCGGGCATTAGACTTCTAAGGCCCTAACTATTCAATCTGTTGGAGCAACGCCCTATCGCGAAGCCTAGGTTGCCCGGAAAGTAGAAATGTCCATAACTTGCATACTGGTTGCAATTATTCGTTTTATATGATGGAAAAACTGTTGTATTTATATTGTATTTTATGCTTCTGGCGTTCACTTCTTAGGCCCTAACTATTCGATCTGGTGGAACGACGGCCTAGGGTGAAGCCTAGGTTGCCCGGAACGTAGAAATGACCATAACTTTTACACTGGTAGCAATTATTCCTGTTTTACAATGGGAAAAATGTTGCATCTTTATTGTAATTTATGCTTCTGGCGTTGATTTCTAAGGCCCTAACTATTCCATCTGGTGGAGCAACGCCCTAGAGTGAAGCCTAGGTCGCCCGGAACGTAGAAATGATCATTACATTCACACTGGTTGCAATTATTCGTTTTATACGATGGAAAAGCTGTTGTATTTATATCGTATTTTATGCTTCTGGCGTTGACTTCTTAGGCCCTAACTATTCCATCTGGTGGAACAACGCCCTAGGGTGAAGCCTAGGTTGCGCGGAACGTAGAAATGACCACAACTTTCCCACCGGTAGCAACTATTCGTTTTATACGATGGAAAAACTGTTCTATTTATTTTGTATTTTATGCTTCGGGCGTTGACTTCTAAGGCCCTAACTATTCAATCTGTTGGTGCAACGCCCTAGGGTGAAGCCTAGGTTGCCTGGAACGTAGAAATGACCATAACTTTCACACTGGTTGCTATTATTCGTTTTATACGATGGAAAAACTGTTACATTTATATTGTATTTTATGCTTCTGGCGTTGACTTCTTAGGCCCTAACTATTCGATCTGGTGGAACAACGCCGTCGAGTGAAGCCTAGGTTGCCTGGAACGTAGAAATGACCAGTACTTTCACACTGTTTGCAGTTATTCCTGTTATACGATGGAAAAACTTTTGCATCTTTATTGCATTTTATGCTTCTGGCGTTGACTCCTTATGCCCTAGCTATTCGATTTGGTGGAGCAACGCCCTAGAGTGGAGCCTAGGCTGCCCGGTACGTAGAAATGACAATTACTTTCACACTGTTTGCAATTATTCGTTTTATACGATGGAAAAACTCTTGTATTTTTATTGCATTTTATGCTTCGGGCATTGACTTCTAAGGCCCTACCTATTCAATCTGTTGGAGCAACGCCCTAGGGTGAAGCCTAGGTTGCCCGGAAAGTAGAAATGAACATAACTTTCACACTGGTAGCAATTATTCGTTTTATAGGATGGAAAAACTGTTCTATTTATTTTGTATTTTATGTTTGGGGCGTTGATTTCTAAGGCCCTAACTATTCGATCTGGTGGAGCAACGCCCTAGAGTGAAGCCTAGGTTACCCGGAACGTAGAAATGACCAGTACTTTCACACTGTTTGCAGTTATTCCTGTTATACGATGGAAAAACTGTTGTATTTTTATTGCATTTTATGCTTCGGGCATTGACTTCTAAGGCCCTACCTATTCAATCTGTTGGAGCAACGCCCTAGGGTGAAGCCTAGGTTGCCCGGTTCGTAGAAATGACCATCACTTTCAAACTGCTTGCAATTATTCCTGTTATATGATGGAATAACTGTTGCATTTTTATTGCATTTTATGCATCGGGCATTGACTTCTTAGGCCCTAACTATTCCATCTGGTGGAACAACGCCCTTGGGTGAAGCCTAGGTTGCGCTGAACGTAGAAATGACCATTACTTTCACACTGTCTGCAAATATACATTATATACGATGGAAAAGCTGTTGTATTTATATCGTATTTTATGCTCCTGGCGTTGACTTCTTCCAAACCCTAACTATTCCATCTGGTGGAACAACGCCCTAGGGTAAAGCCCAGGTTGCGCGGAACGTAGAAATGACCATAACTTTCACGATGGTAGCAATTATTCGTTTTATACGATGGAAAAACTGTTTTATATATATCGTATTTTATGCTTCTGGCGTTGACTTCTTAGGCCCTAACTATTCCATCTGGTGGAGCAACGCCCTAGAGTGGAGCCTAGGCTGCCCGGTACGTAGAAATGACAATTACTTTCACACTGTTTGCAATTATTCGTTTTATACGATGGAACAACTGTTGTATTTTTATTGCATTTTATGCTTCGGGCGTTGGCTTCTAAGGCCCTAACTATTCAATCTGTTGGAGCAACGCCCTAGGGTGAAGCCTAGGTTGCTCGGAAAGTAGAAATGACCATAAGTTTCATACTGGTTGCAATTATTCGTTTTATACGATGGAAATGATGTTGTATTTATATTGTATTTTATGCTTCTGGCGTTGACTTCTAAGGCACTAACTATTCGATCTGGTGGTGCAACGCCCTAGAGTGAAGCCTAGGTTGCCCGGAACGTAGAATTGGGAATCTCTTTCAAACTGGTTACAATTATTCCTGTTATATGATGGAAACACTGTTGTATTTTTATTGCATTTTATGCTTCGGGCGTTGACTTCTAAGGCCCTAACTATTCAGTCTGTTGGAGCAACGCCCTAGGGTGAAGCCTAGGTTGCCCGGAACGTAGAAATGACCATAACTTTTACACTGGTAGCAATTATTCGTTTTATACGATGGAAAAACTGTTATATTTATATTGTATTTTTTCTTATGGCGTTGAATTCTAAGTCCCCAGCTATTGGATCTGGTGGACCAACGCCCTAGAGTTAAACCTAGGTTACCCAGAACGTAGAAATGACCAGTACTTTCACACTGTTTGCAGGTATTCCTGTTATACGATGAAAAAACTTTTGCATCTTTATTGTATTTTATGCTTCTGGCGTTGACTTCTAAGGCCCTAGCTATTCGATTTGGTGGAGCAACGCCCTAGAGTGAAGCCTAGGTTGCCCGGAACGTAGAAATGACCATAACTTTCACACTGGTTGCTATCAGTCGTTTTATACGATGGAAGAACTGTTATATTTATATTGTCTTTTATGCTTCTGGCTTTGACTTCTTAGGCCCTAACTGTTCGATCTGGTTGAACAACGCCCTAGGGTGAAGCCTAGGTTGCCCGGATCATGGAAATGACCACTACTTTCACACTGTTTGCAAATATACATTCTATACGATGGAAAAGCTGTTGTATTTATATTGTGTTTTATGCTTGTGGCGTTGACTTCTTAGGCCCTAACTATTTGATCTGGTAGAGCACCGCCCTAGAGTGAAGCATAGGTTGCCCGGAACGTAGAAGTGACCATAACTTTCAAACTGCTTGCAATTATTCCTGTTATATGATGGAAAAACTGTTGTATTTTTATTGCATTTTATGCTTCGGGCATTAGACTTCTAAGGCCCTAACTATTCAATCTGTTGGAGCAACGCCCTATCGCGAAGCCTAGGTTGCCCGGAAAGTAGAAATGACCATAACTTGCATACTGGTTGCAATTATTCGTTTTATATGATGGAAAAACTGTTGTATTTATATTGTATTTTATGCTTCTGGCGTTCACTTCTTACGCCCTAACTATTCGATCTGGTGGAACGACGGCCTAGGGTGAAGCCTAGGTTGCCCGGAACGTAGAAATGACCATAACTTTTACACTGGTAGCAATTATTCCTGTTTTACAATGGGAAAAATGTTGCATCTTTATTGTAATTTATGCTTCTGGCGTTGATTTCTAAGGCCCTAACTATTCCATCTGGTGGAGCAACGCCCTAGAGTGAAGCCTAGGTCGCCCGGAACGTAGAAATGATCATTACATTCACACTGGTTGCAATTATTCGTTTTATACGATGGAAAAGCTGTTGTATTTATATCGTATTTTATGCTTCTGGCGTTGACTTCTTAGGCCCTAACTATTCCATCTGGTGGAACAACGCCCTAGGGTGAAGCCTAGGTTGCGCGGAACGTAGAAATGACCACAACTTTCCCACCGGTAGCAACTATTCGTTTTATACGATGGAAAAACTGTTCTATTTATTTTGTATTTTATGCTTCGGGCGTTGACTTCTAAGGCCCTAACTATTCAATCTGTTGGTGCAACGCCCTAGGGTGAAGCCTAGGTTGCCTGGAACGTAGAAATGGCCATAACTTTCACACTGGTTGCTATTATTCGTTTTATACGATGGAAAAACTGTTGTACTTATATCGTATTTTATGCTTCTGGCGTTGACTTCTTATTCCCTAACTATTCCGTCTGGTGGAACAACGCCCTAGGGTGAAGCCTAGGTTGCCCGGAACGTAGAAATGGAAATAACTTTCACACCGGTAGCAATTATTCGTTTAATACGATGGAAAAACAGTTCCATTTATTTTGTATTTTATGCTTCGGCCGTTGACTTCTAAGGCACTAACTATTCGATCTGTTGGAGCAACGCCCTAGGGTGAAGCCTAGGTTGCCCGGAAAGTAGAAATGACCATAACTTTCATACTGGTTGCAATTATTCGTTTTATACGATGGAAAAACTGTTGTATTTATATTGTATTTTATGCTTCTGGCGTTGACTTCTAAGGCGCTAGCTATTCGATCTAGTGGAGCAACGCCCTAGAGTGAAGCCTAGGTTGCCCGGAAAGGAGAAATGACCATCACTTTCAAACTGGTTGCAATTATTCCTGTTATACGATGGAAGAACTGTTATATTTATATTGTCTTTTATGCTTCTGGCTTTGACTTCTTAGGCCCTAACTGTTCGATCTGGTTGAACAACGCCCTAGGGTGAAGCCTAGGTTGCCCGGAAAGTAGAAATGTCCATAACTTTCACACTGGTTGCTATCATTCGTTTTATACGATGGAAAAACTGTTATATTTAGATTGTATTTTATGCTTCTGGCGTTGACATCTTAGGCCCTAACTGTTCGATCTGGTGGAACAACGCCCTAGGGTGAAGCCTAGGTTGCCCGGAAAGTAGAAATGACTTTAACTTTCATACTGGTTGCAATTATTCGTTTTATACGATGGAAAAGCTGTGGCATCTTTATTGTATTTTATTCATCTGGGGTTGACTTCTAAGGCCGTAGCTATTGGATGTGGTGGAGCAACGCCCTAGAGTGTCGCCTAGGTTGCCCGGAACGTAGAAAACACCATTGCCTTCACACTGGTTGCAATTATTCCTGTTTTACGATGGGAAAAATGTTGCATCTTTATTGTAATTTATGCTTCTGGCGTTGATTTCTAAGGCCCTAACTATTCCATCTGGTGGAGCAACGCCCTAGAGTGAAGCCTAGGTCGCTCGGAACGTAGAAATGACCATTACATTCACACTGGTTGCAATTATTCGTTTTATACGATGGAAAAGCTGTTGTATTTATAACGTATTTTATGCTTCTGGCATTGACTTCTTAGGCCCTAACTATTCCATCTGGTGGAACAACGCCCTACAGTGAAGCCTGGGTTGCCCGGAACGTAGAAATGACCATAACTTTCACACTGGTTGCTATTATTCGTTTTATACGATGGAAAATCTGTTATATTTATATTGTATTTTATGCTTCTGGCGTTGACTTCTTAGGCCCTAACTGTTCGATCTGGTGGAACAACGCCCTAGGGTGAAGCCTAGGTTGCCCGGAAAGTAGAAATGACCATTACTTTCACAATGTTTGCAATTATTCGTTTTATACGATGGAAAAACTTTTGTACTTATATTGTATTTTATTCTTCTGGCGTTGACTTCTTAGGCCCTAACTATTCGATCTGGTGGAACAACGCCCTAGAGTGAAGACTAGGTTGCCCGGAACATGGAAATGACCACTACTTTCACACTGTTTGCAAATATACATTATATACGATGGAAAAGCTGTTGTATTTATATTGTGTTTTATGCTTCTGGCGTCGACTTCTTAGGCCCTAACTATTTAATCTGGTAGAGCACGGCCCTAGAGTGAAGCATAGGTTGCCCGGAACGTAGAACATACAATTACCTTCACACTGGTTGCAATTATTCCTGTTATACGATGGAAAAACTGTTGCATCTTTATTGTATTTTATGCTTCTGGCGTTGACTTCTAAGGCACTAACTATTCGATATGGTGGAGCAACGCCCTAGAGTGAAGCCTAGGTTGCCCGGAACGTAGAATTGGCCATCACTTTCAATCTGGTAGCAATTATTCCTGTTATACGATGGAAACACTGTTGTATTTTTTTTGCATTTTATGTCTCGGGCGTAGAGTCTAAGGCCCTAACTATTTAATCTGTTGGAGCAACGCCCTAGGGTGAGGCCTAGGTTGCTAGGAACGTAGAAATGACCATAAGTTTCATACTGGTTGCAATTATTCGTTTAATACGATGGAAAAACAGTTCCATTTATTTTGTATTTTATGCTTCGGCCGTTGACTTCTAAGGCACTAACTATTTGATCTGTTGGAGCAACGCCCTAGGGTGAAGCCTAGGTTGCCCGGAAAGTAGAAATGACCATAACTTTCATACTGGTTGCAATTATTCGTTTTATACGATGGAAAAACTGTTGTATTTATATTGTATTTTATGCTTCGGACGTTGACTTCTAAGGCCCTAAATATTCAATCTATTGGATCAACGCCCTAGAGTGAAGCCTAGGTTGCTCGGAATGTAGAAATGACCATAAGTTTCAGACTGGTTGCAATTATTCGTTTTATGCAATGGAAAAACTGTTGTATTTATATTGTATTTTATGCTTCTGGCGTTGACTTCTAAGGCGCTAGCTATTCGATCTAGTGGAGCAACGCCCTAGAGTGAAGCCTAGGTTGCCCGGAAAGGAGAAATGACCATCACTTTCAAACTGGTTGCAATTATTCCTGTTATACGATGGAAGAACTGTTATATTTATATTGTCTTTTATGCTTCTGGCTTTGACTTCTTAGGCCCTAACTGTTCGATCTGGTTGAACAACGCCCTAGGGTGAAGCCTAGGTTGCCCGGAAAGTAGAAATGTCCATAACTTTCACACTGGTTGCTATCATTCGTTTTATACGATGGAAAAACTGTTATATTTAGATTGTATTTTATGCTTCTGGCGTTGACATCTTAGGCCCTAACTGTTCGATCTGGTGGAACAACGCCCTAGGGTGAAGCCTAGGTTGCCCGGAAAGTAGAAATGACTTTAACTTTCATACTGGTTGCAATTATTCGTTTTATACGATGGAAAAGCTGTGGCATCTTTATTGTATTTTATTCATCTGGGGTTGACTTCTAAGGCCGTAGCTATTGGATGTGGTGGAGCAACGCCCTAGAGTGTCGCCTAGGTTGCCCGGAACGTAGAAAAGACCATTGCCTTCACACTGGTTGCAATTATTCCTGTTTTACGATGGGAAAAATGTTGCATCTTTATTGTAATTTATGCTTCTGGCGTTGATTTCTAAGGCCCTAACTATTCCATCTGGTGGAGCAACGCCCTAGAGTGAAGCCTAGGTCGCTCGGAACGTAGAAATGACCATTACATTCACACTGGTTGCAATTATTCGTTTTATACGATGGAAAAGCTGTTGTATTTATAACGTATTTTATGCTTCTGGCGTTGACTTCTTAGGCCCTAACTATTCCATCTGGTGGAACAACGCCCTATAGTGAAGCCTGGGTTGCCCGGAACGTAGAAATGACCATAACTTTCACACTGGTTGCTATTATTCGTTTTATACGATGGAAAATCTGTTATATTTATATTGTATTTTATGCTTCTGGCGTTGACTTCTTAGGCCCTAACTGTTCGATCTGGTGGAACAACGCCCTAGGGTGAAGCCTAGGTTGCCCGGAAAGTAGAAATGACCATTACTTTCACAATGTTTGCAATTATTCGTTTTATACGATGGAAAAACTTTTGTACTTATATTGTATTTTATTCTTCTGGCGTTGACTTCTTAGGCCCGAACTATTCGATCTGGTGGAACAACGCCCTAGAGTGAAGACTAGGTTGCCCGGAACATGGAAATGACCACTACTTTCACACTGTTTGCAAATATACATTATATACGATGGAAAAGCTGTTGTATTTATATTGTGTTTTATGCTTCTGGCGTTGACTTCTTAGGCCCTAACTATTTAATCTGGTAGAGCACGGCCCTAGAGTGAAGCATAGGTTGCCCGGAACGTAGAACATACAATTACCTTCACACTGGTTGCAATTATTCCTGTTATACGATGGAAAAACTGTTGCATCTTTATTGTATTTTATGCTTCTGGCGTTGACTTCTAAGGCACTAACTATTCGATATGGTGGAGCAACGCCCTAGAGTGAAGCCTAGGTTGCCCGGAACGTAGAATTGGCCATCACTTTCAATCTGGTAGCAATTATTCCTGTTATACGATGGAAACACTGTTGTATTTTTTTTGCATTTTATGTCTCGGGCGTAGAGTCTAAGGCCCTAACTATTTAATCTGTTGGAGCAACGCCCTAGGGTGAGGCCTAGGTTGCTAGGAACGTAGAAATGACCATAAGTTTCATACTGGTTGCAATTATTCGTTTTATACGATGGAAAAGCTGTTGTATTTATATTGTATTTTATGCTTCTGGCGTTGACTTCT
Organism: Calliopsis andreniformis; assembly: GCF_051401765.1. Classification (NCBI taxonomy): domain Eukaryota; kingdom Metazoa; phylum Arthropoda; class Insecta; order Hymenoptera; family Andrenidae; genus Calliopsis; species Calliopsis andreniformis. The sequence continues at coordinate 8,813,578 of NC_135072.1, forward strand.
AAGGCACTAACTATTCGATATGGTGGAGCAACGCCCTAGAGTGACGCCTAGGGTGCTCGGAACGTAGGAATGACCATTACTTTCACACTGGTTGCAATTATTCGTTCTATACGATGGAAAATCTGTTGTATTTATATCGTATTTTATGCTTCTGGCGTTGATTCCTAAGGCACTAACTATTCTATCTGGTGGAGCAACACCCTAGAGTGAAGCCTAGGTTGCCCGGAACGTAGAATTGGCCATCACTTTCAAACTGGTCGAAATTATTCCTGTTATATGATGGAAACACTGTTGTATTTTTTTTGTATTTTATGGTTCGGGCGTAGACTTCTAAGGCCCTGACTATTCAATCTGTTGGAGCAACGCCCTAGGGTGAAGCCTAGGTAGCTCGGAAAGTAGAAATGACCATAACTTTCACACTGGTTGCAATTATTCGTTTTATACGATGGAAACGCTGTTGTAGTTATATCGTATTTTATGCTTCTCGCGTTTACTTCTAAGGACCTAACTATTCGATCTGGTGGAGCAACGCCCTAGAGTGAATGCTAGGCTGCTCGGAATGTAGAAACGACCATAACTTTCACACTGGTTGCAATTATTCGTTTTATACGATGGAAACGCTGTTGTATTTATATTGTACTTTATGCATCTGGCGTTGACCTCTAAGGCCGTAGCTATTAGATGTGGTGGAGCAACGCCCTAGAGTGACGCCTAGGGTGCTCGGAACGTAGAAATGACCATTACTTTCACACTGGTTGCAATTATTCGTTTTATACGATGGAAACGCTGTTGTATTTATATCGTATTTTATGCTTCTGGCGTTTACTTCTAAGGACCTAACAATTCGATCTGGTGGAGCAATGCCCTAGAGTGAATCCTAGGTTGCTCGGAATGTAGAAATGACCATAACTTTCACACTGGTTGCAATTATTCGTTTTATACGATGGAAACGCTGTTGTATTTATATCGTATTTTATGCTTCTGGCGTTTACTTCTAAGGACCTAACTATTCGATATGGTGGAGCAACGCCCTAGAGTGAATCCTAGGTTGCCCGGAATGTAGAAATGACCATAACTTCCACACTGGTTGCAATTATTCGTTTTATACGATGGAAAGGCTGTTGTATTTTTTTTGCATTTTATGGTTCGGGCGTTGACTTCTAAGGCCCTAACTATTCAATCCGTTGGACGAACGCCCTAGGGTGAAGCCTAGGTTGCTCGGAAAGTAGAAATGACCATATGTTTCATACTGGTTGCAATTATTCGTTTTATACGATGGAAAAACTGTTGTATTTATATTTTATTTTATGCTTCTGGCGTTGACTTCTAAGGCACTAACTATCCGATCTGTTGGAGCAACGCCCTAGAGTGAAGCCTAGGTTGCCCGGAACGTAGAATTGGCCATCACTTTCAAACTGGTCGCAATTATTCCTGTTATATGATGGAAACACTGTTGTATTTTTATTGCATTTTATGCTTCGGGCGTTGACTTCTAAGGCCCTAACTATTCAATCTGTTTGAGCAACGCCCTAGGGTGAAGCCTAGGTTGCTCGGAAAGTAGAAATGACCATCAGTTTCACACTGGTTGCAATTATTCGTTTTATACGATGGAAAAACTGTTGTATTTATAATGTATTTTATGCTTCTGGCGTTGACTTCTAAGGCCCTAGCTATTCGATCTAGTGGAGCAACGCCCTAGAGTGAAGCCTAGGTTGCCCGGAAAGGAGAAATGACCATTACTTTCAAACTTGTTGCAATTAATCTCGTTATACGATGGAAAAACTGTTGTATTTTTATTGCATTTTATGCTTCTGGCGTTCACTTCTTAGGCCCTAACTATTCGATCTGGTGGAACAAAAGCCTAGGGTGAAGCCTAGCTTGCCCGGAACGTAGAAATGACCATTACTTTCACACTGTTTTGCAATTATTCCTTTTATACGATGGAAAAGCTGTTGTATTTATATCGTATTTTATGCTTTTGGCGTTTACTTCTAAGGACCTAACTATTCGATCTGGTGGAGCAACGCCCTAGGGTGAAGCCTAGGTTGCTAGGAAAGTAGAAATGACCATAAGTTTCATACTGGTTGCAATTATTCGTTTTATACAATGGAAAAGCTGTTGTATTTATATTGTATTTTATGCTGCTGGCGTAGACTGCTAAGGCACTAACTATTCGATATGGTGGAGCAACGCCCTATAGTGAATCCTAGGTTGCTCGGAATGTAGAAATGACCATAACTTTCACACTGGTTGCAATTATTCGTTTTATACGATGGAAACGCTGTTGTATTTATATCGTATTTTATGCTTCTGGCGTTGACTTCTTAGTCCGTAACTATTCGGTCTGGTGGAGCAACGCCCTGGAGTGGAACCTAGGTTGCCCGGAACGTACAATTGGCCATCACTTTCAAACTGGTTGCAATTATTCCTGTTATATGATGGAAACACTGTTGTATTTTTTTTGTATTTTATGGTTCGGTCGTAGACTTCTAAGGCCATAACTATTCAATATGTTGGAGCAACGCCCTAGGGTGAAGCCTAGGTTGCTCGGAAAGTAGAAATGACCATAAGTTTCATACTGGTTGCAATTATTCGTTTTATACGATGGAAAAGCTGTTGTATTTATATTGTATTTTATGCTTCTGGCGTTGACTTCTTAGTCCGTAACTATTCGGTCTGGTGGAGCAACGCCCTGGAGTGGAACCTAGGTTGCCCGGAACGTAGAATTGGCCATCGCTTTCAAACTGGATGCAATTATTCCTGTCATATGATGGAAACACTGTTGTATTTTTTTTGCATTTTATGGTTCGGGCGTTGACTTCTAAGGCCCTAACTGTTCAATCCGTTTGAGCATCGCCCTAGGGTGAAGCCTAGGTTGCTCGGAAAGTAGAAATGACCATAAGTTTCATACTGGTTGCAATTATTCGTTTTATACGATGGAAGAACTTTTGTATTTATATTGTATTTTATGCTTCTGGCGTTGACTTCTAAGGCACTAACTATTCGATCTGGTGGAGCAACGCCCTAGAGTGAAGCCTAGGTTGCCCGGAAGGTAGAATTGGCCATCACTTTCAAACTGGTTGCAATTATTCGTTTTATACGATGGAAAAACTGTTGTATTTATATTGTATTTTATGCTTCTGGCGTTGACTTCTAAGGCACTAACTATTCTATCTGGTGGAGCAACACCCTATGGTGAAGCCTAGCTTGCTCGGAAAGTAGAAATGACCATAAGTTTCATACTGGTTGCAATTATTCGTTTTATACGATGGAAACACTGTTGTATTCTTATTGCATTTTATGCTTCGGGCGTTGACTTCTAAGGCCCTAACCATTCAATCTGTTGGAGCAACGCCCTAGGGTGGAGCCTAACATGCTCGGAAAGTAGAAATGACCATAAGTTTCATACTGGTTGCAATTATTCGTTTTATACGATGGAAAAACTGTTGTATTTATATTGTATTTCATGCTTCTGGCGTTGACTTCTAAGGCCCTAGCTATTCGATCTAGTGGAGCAACGCCCTAGAGTGAAGCCTAGGTTGCCCGGAAAGGACAAATTACCATCACTTTCAGACTGGTTGCAATTAATCTTGTTATACGATGGAAAAACTGTTGTATTTTTATTGCATTTTATGCTTCTGGCGTTCACTTCTTAGGCCCTAACTATTCGATCTGGTGGAACAACAGCCTAGGGTGAAGCCTAGCTTGCCCGGAACGTAGAAATGACCATTACTTTCACACTGTTTGCAATTATTCCTTTTATACGATGGAAAAGCTGTTGTATTTATATCGTATTTTATGCTGCTGGCGTTTACTTCTAAGGACCTAACTATTCGATCTGGTGGAGCAACGCCCTAGAGTGAATCCTAGGTTGCTCGGAATGTAGAAATGACCATAACTTTCACACTGGTTGCAATTATTCGTTTTATACGATGGAAACGCTGTTGTATTTATATTGTACTTTATGCCTCTGGCGTTGACTTCTATGGCCGTAGCTATTAGATGTGGTGGATCAACGCCCTAGAGTGACGCCTAGGGTGCTCGGAACGTAGGAATGACCCTTACTTTCACACTGGTTGCAATTATTCGTTTTATACGATGGAAAAGCTGTTGTATTTATATTGTATTTTATGCTTCTGGCGTTGACTTCTAAGGAACTAACTATTCGATCTGGTGGAGCAACGCCCTAGAGTGAAGCCTAGGTTGCTCGGAATGTAGAAGTGACCATAACATTCACACTTGTTGCAATTATTCGTTTTATACGATGGAAACGCTGTTGTATTTTTTTTGCAATTTATGGTTCGGGCGTTGACTTCGAAGGCCCCAACTATTCAATCCGTTGGAGCAACGCCCTAGGGTGAATCCTAGGTTGCTCGGAAAGTAGAAATCACCATAAGTTTCATACTGGTTGCAATTATTTGTTTTATACGATGGAAAAACTGTTGTATTTATATTGTATTTTATGCATCTGGCGTTGACTTCTAAGGCACTAACTATTCGATCTGGTGGAGCAACGCAATAGTGTGAAGCCTAGGTTGCCCGGAACGTAGAATTGGCCATCACTTTCAAAGTGGTTGCAATTATTCCTGTTATATGATGGAAGCACTGTTGTATTTTTTTTGCATTTTATGGTTCGGGCGTTGACTTCTAAGGCCCTAACTATTCAATCTGTTGGAGCAGCGCCCTAGGGTGAAGCCTAGGTTGCTCGGAAAGAAGAAATGACCATTACTTTCACACTGGTTGCAATTATTCCTTTTATACGATGGAAGAGCTGTTGTATTTACATCGTATTTTATGCTTCTGGCGTTGACTTCTAAGGCACTAACTATACGATCTGGTGGAGCAACGCCCTAGAGTGAAGCCTAGGTTGCCCGGAACGTAGAATTGGCCATCACTTTCAAACTGGTCGAAATTATTCCTGTTATATTATGGAAACACTGTTGCATTTTTTTTGTATTTTATGGTTCGGTCGTAGACTTCTAAGGCCCTAACTATTCAATATGTTGGAGCAACGCCCTAGGGTGAAGCCTAGGCTGCTCGGAAAGTAGAAATGACAATAAGTTTCATACTGGTTGCAATTATTCGTTTTATACGATGGAAAAGGTGTTGTATTTATATTGTATTTTATGCTTCTGGTGTTGACTTCTAAGGCACTAACTATTCGATCTGGTGGAGCAACGCCCTAGAGTGAAGCCTAGGTTTTTCGGAATGTAGAAATGACCATAACATTCGCACTTGTTGCAATTATTCGTTTTATACGATGGAAACGCTGTTGTATTTGTTTTGCATTTTATGGTTCGGGCGTTTACTTCTAAGGCCCTAACTATTCAATCCGTTGGAGCAACGCCCTAGGGTGAAGCCTAGGTTGCTCGGAAAGTAGAAATGACCATAAGTTTCATACTGGTTGCAATTATTTGTTTTATACGATGGAAAAACTGTTGTATTTATATTGAATTTTATGCATCTGGCGTTGACTTCTAAGGCACTAACTATTCGATCTGGTGGAGCAACGCAATAGTGTGAAGCCAAGGTTGCCCGGAACGTAGAATTGGCCATCACTTTCAAAGTGGTTGCAATTATTCCTGTTATATGATGGAAGCAGTGTTGTATTTTTTTTGCATTTTATGGTTCGGGCGTTGACTTCTAAGGCCCTAACTATTCAATCTGTTGGAGCAGCGCCCTAGGGTGAAGCCTAGGTTGCTCGGAGAGTAGAAATGACCATAAGTTTCATACTGGTTGCAGTTATCCGTTTTATACGATGGAAAAGCTGTTGTATTTATATTGTATTTTATGCTTCTGGCGTTGACTTCTAAGGACCTAACTATTCGATCTGGTGGAGCAACGCACTAGAGTGAATCCTAGGTTGCTCGGAATGTAGAAATGACCATAACTTTCACACTGGTTGCAATTATTCGTTTTAGACGATGGAAACGCTGTTGTATTTATATTGTACTTTATGCCTCTGGCGTTGACTTCTAAGGCACTAACTATTCTATCTGGTGGAGCAACGCCCTATGGTGAAGCCTAGCTTGCTCGGAAAGTAGAAATGACCATAAGTTTCATACTGGTTGCAATTATTCGTTTTATACGATCGAAACACTGTTGTATTTTTATTGCATTTTATGCTTCGGGCGTTGACTTCTAAGGCCCTAACCATTCAATCTGTTGGAGCAACGCCCTAGGGTGAAGCCTAACTTGCTCGGAAAGTAGAAATGACCATTACTTTCACACTGTTTGCAATTATTCCTTTTATACGATGGAAAAGCTGTTGTATTTATATCGTATTTTATGCTGCTGGCGTTTACTTCTAAGGACCTAACTATTCGATCTGGTGGAGCAACGCCCTAGAGTGAATCCTAGGTTGCTCGGAATGTAGAAATGACCATAACTTTCACACTGGTTGCAATTATTCGTTTTATACGATGGAAACGCTGTTGTATTTATATTGTACTTTATGCCTCTGGCGTTGACTTCTATGGCCGTAGCTATTAGATGTGGTGGATCAACGCCCTAGAGTGACGCCTAGGGTGCTCGGAACGTAGGAATGACCCTTACTTTCACACTGGTTGCAATTATTCGTTTTATACGATGGAAAAGCTGTTGTATTTATATTGTATTTTATGCTTCTGGCGTTGACTTCTAAGGCACTAACTATTCGATCTGGTGGAGCAACGCCCTAGAGTGAAGCCTAGGTTGCTCGGAATGTAGAAGTGACCATAACATTCACACTTGTTGCAATTACACGTTTTATACGATGGAAACGCTGTTGTATTTTTTTTGCAATTTATGGTTCGGGCGTTGACTTCTAAGGCCCCAACTATTCAATCCGTTGGAGCAACGCCCTAGGGTGAATCCTAGGTTGCTCGGAAAGTAGAAATCACCATAAGTTTCATACTGGTTGCAATTATTTGTTTTATACGATGGAAAAACTGTTGTATTTATATTGTATTTTATGCATCTGGCGTTGACTTCTAAGGCACTAACTATTCGATCTGGTGGAGCAACGCAATAGTGTGAAGCCTAGGTTGCCCGGAACGTAGAATTGGCCATCACTTTCACACTGGTTGCAATTATTCCTTTTATACGATGGAAGAGCTGTTGTATTTACATCGTATTTTATGCTTCTGGCGTTGACTTCTAAGGCACTAACTATACGATCTGGTGGAGCAACGCCCTAGAGTGAAGCCTAGGTTGCCCGGAACGTAGAATTGGCCATCACTTTCAAACTGGTCGAAATTATTCCTGTTATATTATGGAAACACTGTTGCATTTTTTTTGTATTTTATGGTTCGGTCGTAGACTTCTAAGGCCCTAACTATTCAATATGTTGGAGCAACGCCCTAGGGTGAAGCCTAGGCTGCTCGGAAAGTAGAAATGACAATAAGTTTCATACTGGTTGCAATTATTCGTTTTATACGATGGAAAAGGTGTTGTATTTATATTGTATTTTATGCTTCTGGTGTTGACTTCTAAGGCACCAACTATTCGATCTGGTGGAGCAACGCCCTAGAGTGAAGCCTAGGTTTTTCGGAATGTAGAAATGACCATAACATTCGCACTCGTTGCAATTATTCGTTTTATACGATGGAAACGCTGTTGTATTTGTTTTGCATTTTATGGTTCGGGCGTTTACTTCTAAGGCCCTAACTATTCAATCCGTTGGAGCAACGCCCTAGGGTGAAGCCTAGGTTGCTCGGAAAGTAGAAATGACCATAAGTTTCATACTGGTTGCAATTATTTGTTTTATACGATGGAAAAACTGTTGTATTTATATTGAATTTTATGCATCTGGCGTTGACTTCTAAGGCACTAACTATTCGATCTGGTGGAGCAACGCAATAGTGTGAAGCCAAGGTTGCCCGGAACGTAGAATTGGCCATCACTTTCAAAGTGGTTGCAATTATTCCTGTTATATGATGGAAGCAGTGTTGTATTTTTTTTGCATTTTATGGTTCGGGCGTTGACTTCTAAGGCCCTAACTATTCAATCTGTTGGAGCAGCGCCCTAGGGTGAAGCCTAGGTTGCTCGGAGAGTAGAAATGACCATAAGTTTCATACTGGTTGCAGTTATCCGTTTTATACGATGGAAAAGCTGTTGTATTTATATTGTATTTTATGCTTCTGGCGTTGACTTCTAAGGACCTAACTATTCGATCTGGTGGAGCAACGCACTAGAGTGAATCCTAGGTTGCTCGGAATGTAGAAATGACCATAACTTTCACACTGGTTGCAATTATTCGTTTTAGACGATGGAAACGCTGTTGTATTTATATTGTACTTTATGCCTCTGGCGTTGACTTCTAAGGCACTAACTATTCTATCTGGTGGAGCAACGCCCTATGGTGAAGCCTAGCTTGCTCGGAAAGTAGAAATGACCATAAGTTTCATACTGGTTGCAATTATTCGTTTTATACGATCGAAACACTGTTGTATTTTTATTGCATTTTATGCTTCGGGCGTTGACTTCTAAGGCCCTAACCATTCAATCTGTTGGAGCAACGCCCTAGGGTGAAGCCTAACTTGCTCGGAAAGTAGAAATGACCATTACTTTCACACTGTTTGCAATTATTCCCTTTATACGATGGAAAAGCTGTTGTATTTATATCGTATTTTATGCTGCTGGCGTTTACTTCTAAGGACCTAACTATTCGATCTGGTGGAGCAACGCCCTAGAGTGAATCCTAGGTTGCTCGGAATGTAGAAATGACCATAACTTTCACACTGGTTGCAATTATTCGTTTTATACGATGGAAACGCTGTTGTATTTATATTGTACTTTATGCCTCTGGCGTTGACTTCTATGGCCATAGCTATTAGATGTGGTGGATCAACGCCCTAGAGTGACGCCTAGGGTGCTCGGAACGTAGGAATGACCCTTACTTACACACTGTTTGCTATTATTCCTTTTATACGATGGAAAAGCTGTTGTATTTAAATCGTATTTTATGCTTCTGGCGTGTACTTCTAAGGACATAACTATTCGATCTGGTGGAGCAACGCCCTAGAGTGAAGCCTAGGTTGCTCGGAATGTAGAAGTGACCATAACATTCACACTTGTTGCAATTATTCGTGTTATACGATGGAAACGCTGTTGTATTTTTTTTGCAATTTATGGTTCGGGCGTTGACTTCTAAGGCCCCAACTATTCAATCCGTTGGAGCAACGCCCTAGGGTGAATCCTAGGTTGCTCGGAAAGTAGAAATCACCATAAGTTTCATACTGGTTGCAATTATTTGTTTTATACGATGGAAAAACTGTTGTATTTATATTGTATTTTATGCATCTGGCGTTGACTTCTAAGGCACTAACTATTCGATCTGGTGGAGCAACGCAATAGTGTGAAGCCTAGGTTGCCCGGAACGCAGAATTGGCCATCACTTTCAAAGTGGTTGCAATTATTCCTGTTATATGATGGAAGCACTGTTGTATTTTTTTTGCATTTTATGGTTCGGGCGTTGACTTCTAAGGCCCTAACTATTCAATCTGTTGGAGCAGCGCCCTAGGGTGAAGCCTAGGTTGCTCGGAAAGTAGAAATGACCATTACTTTCACACTGGTTGCAATTATTCCTTTTATACGATGGAAGAGCTGTTGTATTTACATCGTATTTTATGCTTCTGGCGTTGACTTCTAAGGCACTAACTATTCGATCTGGTGGAGCAACGCCCTAGAGTGAAGCCTAGGTTGCCCGGAACGTAGAATTGGCCATCACTTTCAAACTGGTCGAAATTATTCCTGATATATTATGGAAACACTGTTGCATTTTTTTTGTATTTTATGGTTCGGTCGTAGACTTCTAAGGCCCTAACTATTCAATATGTTGGAGCAACGCCCTAGGGTGAAGCCTAGGCTGCTCGGAAAGTAGAAATGACAATAAGTTTCATACTGGTTGCAATTATTCGTTTTATACGATGGAAAAGGTGTTGTATTTATATTGTATTTTATGCTTCTGGCGTTGACTTCTAAGGCACTAACTATTCGATCTGGTGGAGCAACGCCCTAGAGTGAAGCCTAGGTTTTTCGGAATGTAGAAATGACCATAACATTCGCACTTGTTGCAATTATTCGTTTTATACGATGGAAACGCTGTTGTATTTGTTTTGCATTTTATGGTTCGGGCGTTTACTTCTAAGGCCCTAACTATTCAATCCGTTGGAGCAACGCCCTAGGGTGAAGCCTAGGTTGCTCGGAAAGTAGAAATGACCATAAGTTTCATACTGGTTGCAATTATTTGTTTTATACGATGGAAAAACTGTTGTATTTATATTGAATTTTATGCATCTGGCGTTGACTTCTAAGGCACTAACTATTCGATCTGGTGGAGCAACGCAATAGTGTGAAGCCAAGGTTGCCCGGAACGTAGAATTGGCCATCACTTTCAAAGTGGTTGCAATTATTCCTGTTATATGATGGAAGCAGTGTTGTATTTTTTTTGCATTTTATGCTGCTGGCGTTTACTTCTAAGGGCCTAACTATTCGATCTGGTGGAGCAACGCCCTAGAGTGAATCCTAGGTTGCTCGGAATGTAGAAATGACCATAACTTTCACACTGGTTGCAATTATTCGTTTTATACGATGGAAACGCTGCTGTATTTATATCGTATTTTATGCTTCTGGCGTTTACGTCTAAGGACCTAACTATTCGATCTGGTGGAGCAACGCCCTAGAGTGAATACTAGGTTGCTCGGAATGTAGAAATGACCATAACTTTCACACTGGTTGCAATTATTCGTTTTATACGATGGAAACGCTGTTGTATTTATATTGTACTTTATGCCTCTGGCGTTGACTTCTAAGGCCGTAGCTATTAGATGTGGTGGAGCAACGCCCTAGAGTGACGCCTAGGGTGCTCGGAACGTAGAAATGACCATTACTTTCACACTGGTTGCTATTATTCGTTTTATACGATGGAAAAGCTGTTGTATTTATATCGTATTTTATGCTTCTGGCGTTGACTTCTAAGGAACTAACTATTCGATCTGGTGGAGCAACGCCCTAGAGTGAAGCCTAGGTTGCTCGGAATGTAGAAGTGACCATAACATTCACACTTGTTGCAATTATTCGTTTTATACGATGGAAACGCTGTTGTATTTTTTTTGCAATTTATGGTTCGGGCGTTGACTTCGAAGGCCCCAACTATTCAATCCGTTGGAGCAACGCCCTAGGGTGAATCCTAGGTTGCTCGGAAAGTAGAAATCACCATAAGTTTCATACTGGTTGCAATTATTTGTTTTATACGATGGAAAAACTGTTGTATTTATATTGTATTTTATGCATCTGGCGTTGACTTCTAAGGCACTAACTATTCGATCTGGTGGAGCAACGCAATAGTGTGAAGCCTAGGTTGCCCGGAACGTAGAATTGGCCATCACTTTCAAAGTGGTTGCAATTATTCCTGTTATATGATGGAAGCACTGTTGTATTTTTTTTGCATTTTATGGTTCGGGCGTTGACTTCTAAGGCCCTAACTATTCAATCTGTTGGAGCAGCGCCCTAGGGTGAAGCCTAGGTTGCTCGGAAAGAAGAAATGACCATTACTTTCACACTGGTTGCAATTATTCCTTTTATACGATGGAAGAGCTGTTGTATTTACATCGTATTTTATGCTTCTGGCGTTGACTTCTAAGGCACTAACTATACGATCTGGTGGAGCAACGCCCTAGAGTGAAGCCTAGGTTGCCCGGAACGTAGAATTGGCCATCACTTTCAAACTGGTCGAAATTATTCCTGTTATATTATGGAAACACTGTTGCATTTTTTTTGTATTTTATGGTTCGGTCGTAGACTTCTAAGGCCCTAACTATTCAATATGTTGGAGCAACGCCCTAGGGTGAAGCCTAGGTTGCTCGGAAAGTAGAAATGACCATAAGTTTCATACTGGTTGCAATTATTCGTTTTATACGATGGAAGAACTTTTGTATTTATATTGTATTTTATGCTTCTGGCGTTGACTTCTAAGGCACTAACTATTCGATCTGGTGGAGCAACGCCCTAGAGTGAAGCCTAGGTTGCCCGGAAGGTAGAATTGGCCATCACTTTCAAACTGGTTGCAATTATTCGTTTTATACGATGGAAAAACTGTTGTATTTATATTGTATTTTATGCTTCTGGCGTTGACTTCTAAGGCACTAACTATTCTATCTGGTGGAGCAACACCCTATGGTGAAGCCTAGCTTGCTCGGAAAGTAGAAATGACCATAAGTTTCATACTGGTTGCAATTATTCGTTTTATACGATGGAAACACTGTTGTATTCTTATTGCATTTTATGCTTCGGGCGTTGACTTCTAAGGCCCTAACCATTCAATCTGTTGGAGCAACGCCCTAGGGTGGAGCCTAACATGCTCGGAAAGTAGAAATGACCATAAGTTTCATACTGGTTGCAATTATTCGTTTTATACGATGGAAAAACTGTTGTATTTATATTGTATTTCATGCTTCTGGCGTTGACTTCTAAGGCCCTAGCTATTCGATCTAGTGGAGCAACGCCCTAGAGTGAAGCCTAGGTTGCCCGGAAAGGACAAATTACCATCACTTTCAGACTGGTTGCAATTAATCTTGTTATACGATGGAAAAACTGTTGTATTTTTATTGCATTTTATGCTTCTGGCGTTCACTTCTTAGGCCCTAACTATTCGATCTGGTGGAACAACAGCCTAGGGTGAAGCCTAGCTTGCCCGGAACGTAGAAATGACCATTACTTTCACACTGTTTGCAATTATTCCTTTTATACGATGGAAAAGCTGTTGTATTTATATCGTATTTTATGCTGCTGGCGTTTACTTCTAAGGACCTAACTATTCGATCTGGTGGAGTAACGCCCTAGAGTGAATCCTAGGTTGCTCGGAATGTAGAAATGACCATAACTTTCACACTGGTTGCAATTATTCGTTTTATACGATGGAAACGCTGTTGTATTTATATTGTACTTTATGCCTCTGGCGTTGACTTCTATGGCCGTAGCTATTAGATGTGGTGGATCAACGCCCTAGAGTGACGCCTAGGGTGCTCGGAACGTAGGAATGACCCTTACTTTCACACTGGTTGCAATTATTCGTTTTATACGATGGAAAAGCTGTTGTATTTATATTGTATTTTATGCTTCTGGCGTTGACTTCTAAGGAACTAACTATTCGATCTGGTGGAGCAACGCCCTAGAGTGAAGCCTAGGTTGCTCGGAATGTAGAAGTGACCATAACATTCACACTTGTTGCAATTATTCGTTTTATACGATGGAAACGCTGTTGTATTTTTTTTGCAATTTATGGTTCGGGCGTTGACTTCGAAGGCCCCAACTATTCAATCCGTTGGAGCAACGCCCTAGGGTGAATCCTAGGTTGCTCGGAAAGTAGAAATCACCATAAGTTTCATACTGGTTGCAATTATTTGTTTTATACGATGGAAAAACTGTTGTATTTATATTGTATTTTATGCATCTGGCGTTGACTTCTAAGGCACTAACTATTCGATCTGGTGGAGCAACGCAATAGTGTGAAGCCTAGGTTGCCCGGAACGTAGAATTGGCCATCACTTTCAAAGTGGTTGCAATTATTCCTGTTATATGATGGAAGCACTGTTGTATTTTTTTTGCATTTTATGGTTCGGGCGTTGACTTCTAAGGCCCTAACTATTCAATCTGTTGGAGCAGCGCCCTAGGGTGAAGCCTAGGTTGCTCGGAAAGAAGAAATGACCATTACTTTCACACTGGTTGCAATTATTCCTTTTATACGATGGAAGAGCTGTTGTATTTACATCGTATTTTATGCTTCTGGCGTTGACTTCTAAGGCACTAACTATACGATCTGGTGGAGCAACGCCCTAGAGTGAAGCCTAGGTTGCCCGGAACGTAGAATTGGCCATCACTTTCAAACTGGTCGAAATTATTCCTGTTATATTATGGAAACACTGTTGCATTTTTTTTGTATTTTATGGTTCGGTCGTAGACTTCTAAGGCCCTAACTATTCAATATGTTGGAGCAACGCCCTAGGGTGAAGCCTAGGCTGCTCGGAAAGTAGAAATGACAATAAGTTTCATACTGGTTGCAATTATTCGTTTTATACGATGGAAAAGGTGTTGTATTTATATTGTATTTTATGCTTCTGGTGTTGACTTCTAAGGCACTAACTATTCGATCTGGTGGAGCAACGCCCTAGAGTGAAGCCTAGGTTTTTCGGAATGTAGAAATGACCATAACATTCGCACTTGTTGCAATTATTCGTTTTATACGATGGAAACGCTGTTGTATTTGTTTTGCATTTTATGGTTCGGGCGTTTACTTCTAAGGCCCTAACTATTCAATCCGTTGGAGCAACGCCCTAGGGTGAAGCCTAGGTTGCTCGGAAAGTAGAAATGACCATAAGTTTCATACTGGTTGCAATTATTTGTTTTATACGATGGAAAAACTGTTGTATTTATATTGAATTTTATGCATCTGGCGTTGACTTCTAAGGCACTAACTATTCGATCTGGTGGAGCAACGCAATAGTGTGAAGCCAAGGTTGCCCGGAACGTAGAATTGGCCATCACTTTCAAAGTGGTTGCAATTATTCCTGTTATATGATGGAAGCAGTGTTGTATTTTTTTTGCATTTTATGGTTCGGGCGTTGACTTCTAAGGCCCTAACTATTCAATCTGTTGGAGCAGCGCCCTAGGGTGAAGCCTAGGTTGCTCGGAGAGTAGAAATGACCATAAGTTTCATACTGGTTGCAGTTATCCGTTTTATACGATGGAAAAGCTGTTGTATTTATATTGTATTTTATGCTTCTGGCGTTGACTTCTAAGGACCTAACTATTCGATCTGGTGGAGCAACGCACTAGAGTGAATCCTAGGTTGCTCGGAATGTAGAAATGACCATAACTTTCACACTGGTTGCAATTATTCGTTTTAGACGATGGAAACGCTGTTGTATTTATATTGTACTTTATGCCTCTGGCGTTGACTTCTAAGGCACTAACTATTCTATCTGGTGGAGCAACGCCCTATGGTGAAGCCTAGCTTGCTCGGAAAGTAGAAATGACCATAAGTTTCATACTGGTTGCAATTATTCGTTTTATACGATCGAAACACTGTTGTATTTTTATTGCATTTTATGCTTCGGGCGTTGACTTCTAAGGCCCTAACCATTCAATCTGTTGGAGCAACGCCCTAGGGTGAAGCCTAACTTGCTCGGAAAGTAGAAATGACCATTACTTTCACACTGTTTGCAATTATTCCTTTTATACGATGGAAAAGCTGTTGTATTTATATCGTATTTTATGCTGCTGGCGTTTACTTCTAAGGACCTAACTATTCGATCTGGTGGAGCAACGCCCTAGAGTGAATCCTAGGTTGCTCGGAATGTAGAAATGACCATAACTTTCACACTGGTTGCAATTATTCGTTTTATACGATGGAAACGCTGTTGTATTTATATTGTACTTTATGCCTCTGGCGTTGACTTCTATGGCCGTAGCTATTAGATGTGGTGGATCAACGCCCTAGAGTGACGCCTAGGGTGCTCGGAACGTAGGAATGACCCTTACTTTCACACTGGTTGCAATTATTCGTTTTATACGATGGAAAAGCTGTTGTATTTATATTGTATTTTATGCTTCTGGCGTTGACTTCTAAGGCACTAACTATTCGATCTGGTGGAGCAACGCCCTAGAGTGAAGCCTAGGTTGCTCGGAATGTAGAAGTGACCATAACATTCACACTTGTTGCAATTACACGTTTTATACGATGGAAACGCTGTTGTATTTTTTTTGCAATTTATGGTTCGGGCGTTGACTTCTAAGGCCCCAACTATTCAATCCGTTGGAGCAACGCCCTAGGGTGAATCCTAGGTTGCTCGGAAAGTAGAAATCACCATAAGTTTCATACTGGTTGCAATTATTTGTTTTATACGATGGAAAAACTGTTGTATTTATATTGTATTTTATGCATCTGGCGTTGACTTCTAAGGCACTAACTATTCGATCTGGTGGAGCAACGCAATAGTGTGAAGCCTAGGTTGCCCGGAACGTAGAATTGGCCATCACTTTCACACTGGTTGCAATTATTCCTTTTATACGATGGAAGAGCTGTTGTATTTACATCGTATTTTATGCTTCTGGCGTTGACTTCTAAGGCACTAACTATACGATCTGGTGGAGCAACGCCCTAGAGTGAAGCCTAGGTTGCCCGGAACGTAGAATTGGCCATCACTTTCAAACTGGTCGAAATTATTCCTGTTATATTATGGAAACACTGTTGCATTTTTTTTGTATTTTATGGTTCGGTCGTAGACTTCTAAGGCCCTAACTATTCAATATGTTGGAGCAACGCCCTAGGGTGAAGCCTAGGCTGCTCGGAAAGTAGAAATGACAATAAGTTTCATACTGGTTGCAATTATTCGTTTTATACGATGGAAAAGGTGTTGTATTTATATTGTATTTTATGCTTCTGGTGTTGACTTCTAAGGCACTAACTATTCGATCTGGTGGAGCAACGCCCTAGAGTGAAGCCTAGGTTTTTCGGAATGTAGAAATGACCATAACATTCGCACTCGTTGCAATTATTCGTTTTATACGATGGAAACGCTGTTGTATTTGTTTTGCATTTTATGGTTCGGGCGTTTACTTCTAAGGCCCTAACTATTCAATCCGTTGGAGCAACGCCCTAGGGTGAAGCCTAGGTTGCTCGGAAAGTAGAAATGACCATAAGTTTCATACTGGTTGCAATTATTTGTTTTATACGATGGAAAAACTGTTGTATTTATATTGAATTTTATGCATCTGGCGTTGACTTCTAAGGCACTAACTATTCGATCTGGTGGAGCAACGCAATAGTGTGAAGCCAAGGTTGCCCGGAACGTAGAATTGGCCATCACTTTCAAAGTGGTTGCAATTATTCCTGTTATATGATGGAAGCAGTGTTGTATTTTTTTTGCATTTTATGGTTCGGGCGTTGACTTCTAAGGCCCTAACTATTCAATCTGTTGGAGCAGCGCCCTAGGGTGAAGCCTAGGTTGCTCGGAGAGTAGAAATGACCATAAGTTTCATACTGGTTGCAGTTATCCGTTTTATACGATGGAAAAGCTGTTGTATTTATATTGTATTTTATGCTTCTGGCGTTGACTTCTAAGGACCTAACTATTCGATCTGGTGGAGCAACGCACTAGAGTGAATCCTAGGTTGCTCGGAATGTAGAAATGACCATAACTTTCACACTGGTTGCAATTATTCGTTTTAGACGATGGAAACGCTGTTGTATTTATATTGTACTTTATGCCTCTGGCGTTGACTTCTAAGGCACTAACTATTCTATCTGGTGGAGCAACGCCCTATGGTGAAGCCTAGCTTGCTCGGAAAGTAGAAATGACCATAAGTTTCATACTGGTTGCAATTATTCGTTTTATACGATCGAAACACTGTTGTATTTTTATTGCATTTTATGCTTCGGGCGTTGACTTCTAAGGCCCTAACCATTCAATCTGTTGGAGCAACGCCCTAGGGTGAAGCCTAACTTGCTCGGAAAGTAGAAATGACCATTACTTTCACACTGTTTGCAATTATTCCCTTTATACGATGGAAAAGCTGTTGTATTTATATCGTATTTTATGCTGCTGGCGTTTACTTCTAAGGACCTAACTATTCGATCTGGTGGAGCAACGCCCTAGAGTGAATCCTAGGTTGCTCGGAATGTAGAAATGACCATAACTTTCACACTGGTTGCAATTATTCGTTTTATACGATGGAAACGCTGTTGTATTTATATTGTACTTTATGCCTCTGGCGTTGACTTCTATGGCCATAGCTATTAGATGTGGTGGATCAACGCCCTAGAGTGACGCCTAGGGTGCTCGGAACGTAGGAATGACCCTTACTTACACACTGTTTGCTATTATTCCTTTTATACGATGGAAAAGCTGTTGTATTTAAATCGTATTTTATGCTTCTGGCGTGTACTTCTAAGGACATAACTATTCGATCTGGTGGAGCAACGCCCTAGAGTGAAGCCTAGGTTGCTCGGAATGTAGAAGTGACCATAACATTCACACTTGTTGCAATTATTCGTGTTATACGATGGAAACGCTGTTGTATTTTTTTTGCAATTTATGGTTCGGGCGTTGACTTCTAAGGCCCCAACTATTCAATCCGTTGGAGCAACGCCCTAGGGTGAATCCTAGGTTGCTCGGAAAGTAGAAATCACCATAAGTTTCATACTGGTTGCAATTATTTGTTTTATACGATGGAAAAACTGTTGTATTTATATTGTATTTTATGCATCTGGCGTTGACTTCTAAGGCACTAACTATTCGATCTGGTGGAGCAACGCAATAGTGTGAAGCCTAGGTTGCCCGGAACGCAGAATTGGCCATCACTTTCAAAGTGGTTGCAATTATTCCTGTTATATGATGGAAGCACTGTTGTATTTTTTTTGCATTTTATGGTTCGGGCGTTGACTTCTAAGGCCCTAACTATTCAATCTGTTGGAGCAGCGCCCTAGGGTGAAGCCTAGGTTGCTCGGAAAGTAGAAATGACCATTACTTTCACACTGGTTGCAATTATTCCTTTTATACGATGGAAGAGCTGTTGTATTTACATCGTATTTTATGCTTCTGGCGTTGACTTCTAAGGCACTAACTATTCGATCTGGTGGAGCAACGCCCTAGAGTGAAGCCTAGGTTGCCCGGAACGTAGAATTGGCCATCACTTTCAAACTGGTCGAAATTATTCCTGATATATTATGGAAACACTGTTGCATTTTTTTTGTATTTTATGGTTCGGTCGTAGACTTCTAAGGCCCTAACTATTCAATATGTTGGAGCAACGCCCTAGGGTGAAGCCTAGGCTGCTCGGAAAGTAGAAATGACAATAAGTTTCATACTGGTTGCAATTATTCGTTTTATACGATGGAAAAGGTGTTGTATTTATATTGTATTTTATGCTTCTGGCGTTGACTTCTAAGGCACTAACTATTCGATCTGGTGGAGCAACGCCCTAGAGTGAAGCCTAGGTTTTTCGGAATGTAGAAATGACCATAACATTCGCACTTGTTGCAATTATTCGTTTTATACGATGGAAACGCTGTTGTATTTGTTTTGCATTTTATGGTTCGGGCGTTTACTTCTAAGGCCCTAACTATTCAATCCGTTGGAGCAACGCCCTAGGGTGAAGCCTAGGTTGCTCGGAAAGTAGAAATGACCATAAGTTTCATACTGGTTGCAATTATTTGTTTTATACGATGGAAAAACTGTTGTATTTATATTGAATTTTATGCATCTGGCGTTGACTTCTAAGGCACTAACTATTCGATCTGGTGGAGCAACGCAATAGTGTGAAGCCAAGGTTGCCCGGAACGTAGAATTGGCCATCACTTTCAAAGTGGTTGCAATTATTCCTGTTATATGATGGAAGCAGTGTTGTATTTTTTTTGCATTTTATGCTGCTGGCGTTTACTTCTAAGGGCCTAACTATTCGATCTGGTGGAGCAACGCCCTAGAGTGAATCCTAGGTTGCTCGGAATGTAGAAATGACCATAACTTTCACACTGGTTGCAATTATTCGTTTTATACGATGGAAACGCTGCTGTATTTATATCGTATTTTATGCTTCTGGCGTTTACGTCTAAGGACCTAACTATTCGATCTGGTGGAGCAACGCCCTAGAGTGAATACTAGGTTGCTCGGAATGTAGAAATGACCATAACTTTCACACTGGTTGCAATTATTCGTTTTATACGATGGAAACGCTGTTGTATTTATATTGTACTTTATGCCTCTGGCGTTGACTTCTAAGGCCGTAGCTATTAGATGTGGTGGAGCAACGCCCTAGAGTGACGCCTAGGGTGCTCGGAACGTAGAAATGACCATTACTTTCACACTGGTTGCTATTATTCGTTTTATACGATGGAAAAGCTGTTGTATTTATATCGTATTTTATGCTTCTGGCGTTTACTTCTAAGGACTTAACTATTCGATCTGGTGGAGCAACGCCCTAGAGTGAATCCTAGGTTGCTCGGAATGTAGAAATGACCATAACTTTAACACTGGTTGCAATTATTCGTTTTATACGATGGAAACGCTGTTGTATTTATATCGTATTTTATGCTTGTGGCGTTTTCTTCTAAGGACCTAACTATTCATTCCGTCGGAGCAACGCCCTAGGGTGAAGCCTAGGTTCCTCGGAATGTGGAAATGACCATAACTTTCACACTGGTTGCAATTATTCGCTTTATACGACGGAAACGCTGTTGTATTTACATTGTATTTTATGCCTTTGGCGTTGACTTCTAAGGCCGTAGCTATTAGATGTGGTGGAGCAACGCCCTAGAGTGACGCCTAGGGTGCTTGGAACGTAGAAATGACCATTACTTTCACACTGGTTGCAACTATTCGTTTTATACGATGGAAAAGCTGTTGTATTTATATCGTATTTTATGCTTCTGGCGTTGAGTCCTTAGGCCGTAACTATTCGGTCTGGTGGAGCAACGCCCTGGAGTGAAACCTAGGTTGCCCGGAACGTAGAATTGGCCATCACTTTCAAACAGGTTGCAATTATTCCTGTTATATGATGGAAACATAGTTGTATTTTTATTGCACTTTATGCTTCGGGTGTTGACATCTATGGCCCTAACTACACAATCTGTTGGAGCAACGCCCTAGGGTGAAGCCTAGGTTGCTCGGAAAGTAGAAATGACCATAAGTTTCATACTGGTTGCAATTATTCGTTTTATACGATGGAAAAACTGTTGTAGTTATATTGTATTTTATGCATCTGGCGTTGACTTCTAAGGCACTAACTATTCGATCTGGTGGAGCAACGCCCTAGAGTGAATCATAGGTTGCTCGGAATGTAGAAATGACCATAACTTTCACACTTGCTGCAATTATTCGTTTTATACGATGGAAACGCTGTTGTATTTATATCGTATTTTATGCTTCTGGCGTTTACTTCTAAGGACCTAACTATGCGATCTGGTGGAGCAACGCCCTAGAGTGAATCCTAGGTTGCTCGGAATGTAGAAATGACCATAACTTTCACACTGGTTGCAATTATTCGTTTTATACGATGGAAACGCTGTTGTATTTATATTGTACTTTATGCCTGTGGCGTTGACTTCTAAGGCCGTAGCTATTAGATGTGGTGGAGCACCGCCCTAGAGTGACGCCTAGGTTGCTCGGAACGTAGGAATGACCATTACTTTCACACTGGTTGCAATTATTCGTTTTATACGATGGAAACGCTGTTGTATTTATATCGTATTTTATGCTTCTGGCGTTTACTTCTAAGGACCTAACTATTCGATCTGGTGGAGCAACGCCCTAGAGTGAATGCTAGGCTGCTCGGAATGTAGAAACGACCATAACTTTCACACTGGTTGCAATTATTCGTTTTATACGATGGAAAAGCTGTTGTATTTATATTGTATTTTATGCTTCTGGCGTTGACTTCTAAGGCACTAACTATCCGATCTGTTGGAGCAACGCCCTAGAGTGAAGCCTAGGTTGCCCGGAACGTAGAATTGGCCATGACTTTCAAACTGGTCGCAATTATTCCTGTTATATGATGGAAACACTGTTGTATTTTTATTGCATTTTATGCTTCGGGCGTTGACTTCTAAGGCCCTAACTATTCAATCTGTTTGAGCAACGCCCTAGGGTGAAGCCTAGGTTGCTCGGAAAGTAGAAATGACCATTACTTTCACACTGGTTGCAATTATCCCTTTTATACGATGGAAGAGCTGTTGTATTTACATCGTATTTTATGCTTCTGGCGTTGACTTCTAAGGCACTAACTATTCGATCTGGTGGAGCAACGCCCTAGAGTGAAGCCTAGGTTGCCCGGAACGTAGAATTGGCAATCACTTGCAAACTGGTCGAAATTATTCCTGTTATATTATGGAATCACTGTTGCATTTTTTTTGTATTTTATGGTTCGGTCGTAGACTTCTAAGGCCCTAACTATTCAATATGTTGGAGCAACGCCCTAGGGTGAAGCCTAGGCTGCTCGGAAAGTAGAAATGACAATAAGTTTCATACTGGTTGCAATTATTCGTTTTATTCGATGGAAAAGGTGTTGTATTTATATTGTATTTTATGCTTCTGGCGTTGACTTCTAAGGCACTAACTATTCGATCTGGTGGAGCAACGCCCTAGAGTGAAGCCTAGGTTTTTCGGAATGTAGAAATGACCATAACATTCGCACTTGTTGCAATTATTCGTTTTATACGATGGAAACGCTGTTGTATTTGTTTTGCATTTTATGGTTCGGGCGTTTACTTCTAAGGCCCTAACTATTCAATCCGTTGGAGCAACGCCCTAGGGTGAAGCCTAGGTTGCTCGGAAAGTAGAAATGACCATAAGTTTCATACTGGTTGCAATTATTTGTTTTATACGATGGAAAAACTGTTGTATTTATATTGAATTTTATGCATCTGGCGTTGACTTCTAAGGCACTAACTATTCGATCTGGTGGAGCACCGCAATAGTGTGAAGCCAAGGTTGCCCGGAACGTAGAATTGGCCATCACTTTCAAAGTGGTTGCAATTATTCTTGGTATATGATGGAAGCAGTGTTGTATTTTTTTTGCATTTTATGCTGCTGGCGTTTACTTCTAAGGACCTAACTATTCGATCTGGTGGAGCAACGCCCTAGAGTGAATCCTAGGTTGCTCGGAATGTAGAAATGACCATAACTTTCACACTGGTTGCAATTATTCGTTTTATACGATGGAAACGCTGCTGTATTTATATCGTATTTTATGCTTCTGGCGTTTACTTCTAAGGACCTAGCTTTCGATCTGGTGGAGCAACGCCCTAGAGTGAATACTAGGTTGCTCGGAATGTAGAAATGACCATAACTTTCACACTTGTTGCAATTATTCGTTTTATACGATGGAAAAGCTGTTGTATTTATATCGTATTTTATGCTTCTGGCGTTTACTTCTAAGGACCTAACTATTCGATCTGGTGGAGCAACGCCCTAGAGTGAATCCTAGGTTGCTCGGAATGTAGAAATGACCATAACGTTCACACTGGTTGCAATTATTCGTTTTATACGATGGAAACGCTGTTGTATTTACATTGTATTTTATGCCTTTGGCGTTGACTTCTAAGGCCGTAGCTATTAGATGTGGTGGAGCAACGCCCTAGAGTGACGCCTAGGGTGCTTGGAACGTAGAAATGACCATTACTTTCACACTGGTTTCAACTATTCGTTTTATACGATGGAAAAGCTGTTGTATTTATATCGTATTTTATGCTTCTGGCGTTTACTTCTAAGGACCTAGCTTTCGATCTGGTGGAGCAACGCCCTAGAGTGAATACTAGGTTGCTCGGAATGTAGAAATGACCATAACTTTCACATTTGTTGCAATTATTCGTTTTATACGATGGAAAAGCTGTTGTATTTATATCGTATTTTATGCTTCTGGCGTTTACTTCTAAGGACCTAACTATTCGATCTGGTGGAGCAACGCCCTAGAGTGAATCCTAGGTTGCTCGGAATGTAGAAATGACCATAACGTTCACACTGGTTGCAATTATTCGTTTTATACGATGGAAACGCTGTTGTATTTATATCGTATTTTATGCTTCTGGCGTTTACTTCTAAGGACCTAACTATTCAATCCGTTGGAGCAACGCCCTAGGGTGAAGCCTAGGTTCCTCGGAATGTGGAAATGACCATAACTTTCACACTGGTTGCAATTATTCGTTTTATACGATGGAAAAGCTGTTGTATTTATATCGTATTTTATGCTTCTGGCGTTTACTTCTAAGGACCTAACTATTCGATCTGGTTGAGCAACGCCCTAGAGTGAATCCTAGGTTGCTCGGAATGTAGAAATGACCATAACGTTCACACCGGTTGCAATTATTCGTTTTATACGATGGAAACGCTGTTGTATTTATACCGTATTTTATGCTTCTGGCGTTTACTTCTAAGGACCTAACTATTCAATCCGTTGGAGCAACGCCCTAGGGTGAAGCCTAGGTTCCTCGGAATGTGGAAATGACCATAACTTTCACACTGGTTGCAATTATTCGTTTTATACGATGGAAACGCTGTTGTATTTACATTGTATTTTATGCCTTTGGCGTTGACTTCTAAGGCCGTAGCTATTAGATGTGGTGGAGCAACGCCCTAGAGTGACGCCTAGGGTGCTTGGAACGTAGAAATGACCATTACTTTCACACTGGTTGCAACTATTCGTTTTATACGATGGAAAAGCTGTTGTATTTATATCGTATTTTATGCTTCTGGCGTTTACTTCTAAGGACCTAGCTTTCGATCTGGTGGAGCAACGCCCTAGAGTGAATACTAGGTTGCTCGGAATGTAGAAATGACCATAACTTTCACATTTGTTGCAATTATTCGTTTTATACGATGGAAAAGCTGTTGTATTTATATCGTATTTTATGCTTCTGGCGTTTACTTCTAAGGACCTAACTATTCGATCTGGTGGAGCAACGCCCTAGAGTGAATCCTAGGTTGCTCGGAATGTAGAAATGACCATAACGTTCACACTGGTTGCAATTATTCGTTTTATACGATGGAAACGCTGTTGTATTTATATCGTATTTTATGCTTCTGGCGTTTACTTCTAAGGACCTAACTATTCAATCCGTTGGAGCAACGCCCTAGGGTGAAGCCTAGGTTCCTCGGAATGTGGAAATGACCATAACTTTCACACTGGTTGCAATTATTCGTTTTATACGATGGAAAAGCTGTTGTATTTATATCGTATTTTATGCTTCTGGCGTTTACTTCTAAGGACCTAACTATTCGATCTGGTTGAGCAACGCCCTAGAGTGAATCCTAGGTTGCTCGGAATGTAGAAATGACCATAACGTTCACACCGGTTGCAATTATTCGTTTTATACGATGGAAACGCTGTTGTATTTATACCGTATTTTATGCTTCTGGCGTTTACTTCTAAGGACCTAACTATTCAATCCGTTGGAGCAACGCCCTAGGGTGAAGCCTAGGTTCCTCGGAATGTGGAAATGACCATAACTTTCACACTGGTTGCAATTATTCGTTTTATACGATGGAAACGCTGTTGTATTTACATTGTATTTTATGCCTTTGGCGTTGACTTCTAAGGCCGTAGCTATTAGATGTGGTGGAGCAACGCCCTAGAGTGACGCCTAGGGTGCTTGGAACGTAGAAATGACCATTACTTTCACACTGGTTGCAACTATTCGTTTTATACGATGGAAAAGCTGTTGTATTTATATCGTATTTTATGCTTCTGGCGTTGAGTTCTTAGGCCGTAACTATTCGGTCTGGTGGAGCAACGCCCTGGAGTGAAACCTAGGTTGCCCGGAACGTAGAATTGGCCATCACTTTCAAACAGGTTGCAATTATTCCTGTTATATGATGGAAACATAGTTGTATTTTTATTGCACTTTATGCTTCGGGTGTTGACATCTATGGCCCTAACTACACAATCTGTTGGAGCAACGCCCTAGGGTGAAGCCTAGGTTGCTCGGAAAGTAGAAATGACCATAAGTTTCATACTGGTTGCAATTATTCGTTTTATACGATGGAAAAACTGTTGTATTTATATTGTATTTTATGCATCTGGCGTTGACTTCTAAGGCACTAACTATTCGATCTGGTGGAGCAACGCAATAGTGTGAAGCCAAGGCTGCCCGGAACGTAGAATTGGCCATCACTTTCAAAGTGGTTGCAATTATTCCTGTTATATGATGGAAGCAGTGTTGTATTTTTTTTGCATTTTATGGTTCGGGCGTTGACTTCTAAGGCCCTAACTATTCAATCTGTTGGAGCAGCGCCCTAGGGTGAAGCCTAGGTTGCTCGGAGAGTAGAAATGACCATAAGTTTCATACTGGTTGCAGTTATCCGTTTTATACGATGGAAAAGCTGTTGTATTTATATTGTATTTTATGCTTCTGGCGTTGACTTCTAAGGACCTAACTATTCGATCTGGTGGAGCAACGCACTAGAGTGAATCCTAGGTTGCTCGGAATGTAGAAATGACCATAACTTTCACACTGGTTGCAATTATTCGTTTTAGACGATGGAAACGCTGTTGTATTTATATTGTACTTTATGCCTCTGGCGTTGACTTCTAAGGCACTAACTATTCTATCTGGTGGAGCAACGCCCTATGGTGAAGCCTAGCTTGCTCGGAAAGTAGAAATGACCATAAGTTTCATACTGGTTGCAATTATTCGTTTTATACGATGGAAACACTGTTGTATTTTTATTGCATTTTATGCTTCGGGCGTTGACTTCTAAGGCCCTAACCATTCAATCTGTTGGAGCAACGCCCTAGGGTGAAGCCTAACTTGCTCGGAAAGTAGAAATGACCATAAGTTTCATACTGGTTGCAATTATTCGTTTTATACGATGGAAAAACTGTTGTATTTATATTGTATTTTATGTTTCTGGCGTTTACTTCTAAGGACCTAACTATTCGATCTGGTGGAGCAACGCCCTAGAGTGAATCCTAGGTTGCTCGGAATGTAGAAATGACCATAACTTTCACACTGGTTGCAATTATTCGTTTTATACGATGGAAACGCTGTTGTATATATATTGTACTTTATGCCTCTGGCGTTGACTTCTAAGGCCGTAGCTATTCGATGTGTTGGAGCAACGCCCTAGAGTGACGCCTAGGGTGCTCGGAACGTAGGAATGACCATTACTTTCACACTGGTTGCAATTATTCGTTTTATACTATGGAAGAGCTGTTGTATTTATATTGTATTTTACGCTTCTGGCGGTGACTTCTAAGGCACTAACTATTCGATCTGGTGGAGCAACGCCCTAGAGTGAAGCCTAGGTTTTTCGGAATGTAGAAATGACCATAACATTCACACTTGTTGCAATTATTCGTTTTATACGAAGGAAACGCTGTTGTATTTGTTTTGCATTTTATGGTTCGGGCGTTGACTTCTAAGGCCCTAACTATTCAATCTGTTGGAGCAACGCCCTCGGGTGAAGCTTAGGTTGCTCGCAAAGTAGAAATGTCCATAAGTTTCATACTGGTTGCAATTGTTCGTTTTATGCGATGGAAAAACTGTTGTATTTATATTGTATTTTATGCTTCTGGCGTTGACTTCTAAGGCACTAACTATTCGATATGGTGGAGCAACGCAATAGAGGGAAGCCTAGGTTGCCCGGAACGTAGAATTGGCCATCACTTTCAAACTGGTTGCAATTATTCCTGTTATATGATGGAAACACTGTTGTATTTTTTTTGCATTTGATGGTTCGGGCGTTGGCTTCTAAGGCCCGAACTATTCAAACTGTTGGAGCAACGCCCTAGGGTGAAGCCTAGGTTGTTCGGAAACTAGAAATGA
Source organism: Calliopsis andreniformis (assembly GCF_051401765.1). Lineage (NCBI taxonomy): Eukaryota > Metazoa > Arthropoda > Insecta > Hymenoptera > Andrenidae > Calliopsis > Calliopsis andreniformis. Next base: position 8,840,873 of record NC_135072.1, read on the forward strand.
CCATAAGTTTCATACTGGTTGCAATTATTCGTTTTATACGATGGAAAAACTGTTGTATTTATATTGTATTTTATGCTTCTGGCGTTGACTTCTAAGGCCCTAGCTGCTCGATCTAGTGGAGCAACGCCCTAGAGTGACGCCTAGGGTGCCCGGAACGTAGAAATGACCATTACTTTCACACTGGTTGCAATTATTCGTTTTATACGATGGAAAAGCGGTTGTATTTATATCGTATTTTATGCTTCTGGCGTCGACTTCTAAGGCCCTAACTGTTTGATCTGGTGGAGCACCGCCCTAGAGTGAAGCCCAGGTTGCCCGGAAAGTAGAAATGACCATAACTTTCACACTGGTTGCTAATATTCGTTTTATACGATGGAAAAACTGTTATATTTATATTGTATTTTATGCTTCTGGCGTTGACTTCTCAGGCCCTAACTATTCGATCTGGTGGAACAACGGCCTAGGGTGAAGCCTAGGTTGCCCGGAACGTAGAAATGACCTTAACTTTTACACTGGTAGCAATTATTCGTTTTATACAATGGAAAAACTGTTCTATTTATTTTGTATTTAATGCTTCGGGCGTTGACTTCTAAGGCCCTAACGGTTTGATCTGGTGGAGTAACGCCCTAGAGTGAAGCCTAGGTTGCCCGGAACGTAGAAATGACCATAACTTTCACACTGGTTGCTATTATTCGTTTTATACGATGGAAAAGCTGTGGCATCTTTATTGTATTTTATACATCTGGGGTTGACTTCTAAGGCCGTAGCTATTAGATCTGGTGGAGCAACGCCCTAGGGTGACGCCTAGGTTGCCCGGAACGTAGAAATGACCATTACTTTCACAATGTTTGCAATTATACAATTTATACGATGAAAAACTGTTGGACATATATTGTATTTTATTCTTCTGGCGTTGAACTGTTAGGCCCTACACCATTCGATCTGGTGGAACAACGCCCTAGAGTGAAGCCTAGGTTGCCCGGAACATGGAAATGACCATTACTTTCACACTGTTTGCAAATATACATTATATACGATGGAAAAGCTGTTGTATTTATATTGTATTTTATGCTTCTGGCGTTGACTTCTTTCGACCTAGCTATTTAATCTGGTAGAGCACCGCCCTAGAGTGGAGCATAGGTTGCCCGGAACGTACAATATACCATTACCTTCACACTGGTTACAATTATTCCTGTTATACGATGGAAAAACTGTTGCATCTTTATTGTATTTTATGCTTCTGGCGTTGACTTCTAAGGCCCTAACTATTCAATCTGTTGGAGCAATGCCCTAGGGTGAATCCTAGGTTGCCCGGAACGTAGAAATTACCATAACTTTCACACTGGTTGCAATTATTCGTTTTATACGATGGAAAAGCTGTTGTATTTATATCGTATTTTATGCTTCTGGCGTTGACTTCTTAGGCCCTAACTATTCGATCTGGTGGAATAACGCCCTAGAGTGAAGCCTAGGTTGCCTGGAACGTAGAAATGACCATAACTTTCACACTGGTTGCAATTATTCGTTTTATACGATGGAAAAGCTGTTGTATTTATATCGTATTTTATGCTTCTGGCGTTGACTTCTTAGGCCCCAACTATTCGATCTGGTGGAATAACGCCCTAGAGTGAAGACTAGGTTGCCTGGAACGTAGAAATGACCATAACTTTCACACTGGTTGCAATTATTCGTTTTATACGATGGAAAAGCTGTTGTATTTATATCGTATTTTATGCTTCTGGCGTTGACTTCTTAGGCCCTAACTATTCCATCTGGTGGAACAACGCCCTAGAGTAAAGCCCAGGTTGCGCGGAACGTAGTAATGACCACAACTTTCACACTGGTAGCAATTATTCGTTTTATACAATGGAAAAACTGTTCTATTTATTTTGTATTTAATGCTTCGGGCGTTGACTTCTAAGGCCCTAACTATTCGATCAGGTGGAGCAACGCCCTAGAGTGAAGCCTAGGTTGCTCGAAATGTAGATGTGACCATAACGTTCACACTGGTTGCAATTATTCATTTTATACGATTGAAAAACTGTTGTACTTATATTGTATTTTATTCCTATTGGGTTGAATTCTAAGTCCCTAGTTATTCGATCTGGTGGAGCAACGCCCTAGAGTGAAACCTAGGTTACCCGGAACGTAGAAATGACCAGTACTTTCATACTGTTTGCAGTTATTCCTGTTATACGATGGAAAATCTTTTGCATCTTTATTGTATTTTATGCTTCTGGCGTTGACTTCTAAGGCACTAGCTATTCGATTTGGTGGAGCACCGCCCTAGAGTGAAGCCTAGGTTGCCCGGAATGTAGAAATGACCATAACTTCCACACTGGTTGCAATTATTCATTTAATACGATGGAAAAGCGGTTGTATTCATATCGTATTTTATGCTTCGGGCGATGACTTCTTAGGCCCTAACATTTCGATCTAGTGGAGCAACGCCCTACAGTGAAGCCTAGGTTGCCCGGAACGTAGATATGACCATAACCTTCACACAGGTTGCAATTATTCGTTTTTTACGGTGTAAAGGCTGTTGTATTTATTTTGTATTTTATTCTTCTGGTGTTGACTTCTTAGGCCCTAACTATTCGATCTGGTGGAACAACGCCGTAGAGTGAAGCTTAGGTTGTGCGGAACGTAGAAATGACCATTACTTTCTGACTGTATGCAATTATTCCTTTTATACGATGGAAAAGCGGTTGTATTTATATCGTATTTTATGCTTCTGGCGTCGACTTCTAAGGCCCTAACTGTTTGATCTGGTGGAGCACCGCCCTAGAGTGAAGCCCAGGTTGCCCGGAAAGTAGAAATGACCATAACTTTCACACTGGTTGCTAATATTCGTTTTATACGATGGAAAAACTGTTATATTTATATTGTATTTTATGCTTCTGGCGTTGACTTCTCAGGCCCTAACTATTCGATCTGGTGGAACAACGGCCTAGGGTGAAGCCTAGGTTGCCCGGAACGTAGAAATGACCTTAACTTTTACACTGGTAGCAATTATTCGTTTTATACAATGGAAAAACTGTTCTATTTATTTTGTATTTAATGCTTCGGGCGTTGACTTCTAAGGCCCTAACGGTTTGATCTGGTGGAGTAACGCCCTAGAGTGAAGCCTAGGTTGCCCGGAACGTAGAAATGACCATAACTTTCACACTGGTTGCTATTATTCGTTTTATACGATGGAAAAGCTGTGGCATCTTTATTGTATTTTATACATCTGGGGTTGACTTCTAAGGCCGTAGCTATTAGATCTGGTGGAGCAACGCCCTAGGGTGACGCCTATGTTGCCCGGAACGTAGAAATGACCATTACTTTCACAATGTTTGCAATTATACAATTTATACGATGAAAAACTGTTGGACATATATTGTATTTTATTCTTCTGGCGTTGAACTGTTAGGCCCTACACCATTCGATCTGGTGGAACAACGCCCTAGAGTGAAGCCTAGGTTGCCCGGAACATGGAAATGACCATTACTTTCACACTGTTTGCAAATATACATTATATACGATGGAAAAGCTGTTGTATTTATATTGTATTTTATGCTTCTGGCGTTGACTTCTTTCGACCTAGCTATTTAATCTGGTAGAGCACCGCCCTAGAGTGGAGCATAGGTTGCCCGGAACGTACAATATACCATTACCTTCACACTGGTTACAATTATTCCTGTTATACGATGGAAAAACTGTTGCATCTTTATTGTATTTTATGCTTCTGGCGTTGACTTCTAAGGCCCTAACTATTCAATCTGTTGGAGCAATGCCCTAGGGTGAATCCTAGGTTGCCCGGAACGTAGAAATTACCATAACTTTCACACTGGTTGCAATTATTCGTTTTATACGATGGAAAAGCTGTTGTATTTATATCGTATTTTATGCTTCTGGCGTTGACTTCTTAGGCCCTAACTATTCGATCTGGTGGAATAACGCCCTAGAGTGAAGCCTAGGTTGCCTGGAACGTAGAAATGACCATAACTTTCACACTGGTTGCAATTATTCGTTTTATACGATGGAAAAGCTGTTGTATTTATATCGTATTTTATGCTTCTGGCGTTGACTTCTTAGGCCCTAACTATTCGATCTGGTGGAATAACGCCCTAGAGTGAAGACTAGGTTGCCTGGAACGTAGAAATGACCATAACTTTCACACTGGTTGCAATTATTCGTTTTATACGATGGAAAAACTGTTGTATTTATATCGTATTTTATGCTTCTGGCGTTGACTTCTTAGGCCCTAACTATTCCATCTGGTGGAACAACGCCCTAGAGTAAAGCCCAGGTTGCGCGGAACGTAGTAATGACCACAACTTTCACACTGGTAGCAATTATTCGTTTTATACAATGGAAAAACTGTTCTATTTATTTTGTATTTAATGCTTCGGGCGTTGACTTCTAAGGCCCTAACTATTCGATCAGGTGGAGCAACGCCCTAGAGTGAAGCCTAGGTTGCTCGAAATGTAGATGTGACCATAACGTTCACACTGGTTGCAATTATTCATTTTATACGATTGAAAAACTGTTGTACTTATATTGTATTTTATTCCTATTGGGTTGAATTCTAAGTCCCTAGTTATTCGATCTGGTGGAGCAACGCCCTAGAGTGAAACCTAGGTTACCCGGAACGTAGAAATGACCAGTACTTTCATACTGTTTGCAGTTATTCCTGTTATACGATGGAAAATCTTTTGCATCTTTATTGTATTTTATGCTTCTGGCGTTGACTTCTAAGGCACTAGCTATTCGATTTGGTGGAGCACCGCCCTAGAGTGAAGCCTAGGTTGCCCGGAATGTAGAAATGACCATAACTTCCACACTGGTTGCAATTATTCATTTAATACGATGGAAAAGCGGTTGTATTCATATCGTATTTTATGCTTCGGGCGATGACTTCTTAGGCCCTAACATTTCGATCTAGTGGAGCAACGCCCTACAGTGAAGCCTAGGTTGCCCGGAACGTAGATATGACCATAACCTTCACACAGGTTGCAATTATTCGTTTTTTACGGTGTAAAGGCTGTTGTATTTATTTTGTATTTTATTCTTCTGGTGTTGACTTCTTAGGCCCTAACTATTCGATCTGGTGGAACAACGCCGTAGAGTGAAGCTTAGGTTGTGCGGAACGTAGAAATGACCATTACTTTCTGACTGTATGCAATTATTCCTTTTATACGATGGAAAAGCTGTTGTATTTATATTGTATTTTATGCCTCTGGCGTTGACTTCTAAGGCCGTAGCTATTAGATGTGGTGGAGCAACGCCCTAGAGTGACGCCTACGGTGCTCGGAACGTAGAAATGTCCATTACTTTCACACTGGTTGCAATTATTCGTTTTATACGATGGAAAAGCAGTTGTATTTATGTCGTATTTTATTCTGCTGGCGTTGACTTCTTAGGCCGTAACTATGCGGTCTGGTGGAGCAACGCCCTCGAGTGAAACCTAGGTTGCCCGGAACGTAGAATTGGCCATCACTTTCAAACTGGTTGCAATTATTCCTGTTATATGATGGAAACACTGTTGTATTTTTTTTGCATTTAATGGTTCGGGCGTTGACTTCTAAGGCCCTAACTATTCAATCTGTTGGAGCAACGCCCTAGGGTGAAGCTTAGGTTGCTCGCAAAGTAGAAATGTCCATAAGTTTCATACTGGTTGCAATTGTTCGTTTTATGCGATGGAAAAACTGTTGTATTTATATTGTATTTTATGCTTCTGGCGTTGACTTCTAAGGCACTAACTATTCGATATGGTGGAGCAACGCAATAGAGGGAAGCCTAGGTTGCCCGGAACGTAGAATTGGCCATCACTTTCAAACTGGTTGCAATTATTCCTGTTATATGATGGAAACACTGTTGTATTTTTTTTGCATTTGATGGTTCGGGCGTTGGCTTCTAAGGCCCGAACTATTCAAACTGTTGGAGCAACGCCCTAGGGTGAAGTCTAGGTTGTTCGGAAACTAGAAATGACCATAAGTTTCATACTGGTTGCAATTATTCGTTTTATACGATGGAAAAACTGTTGTATTTATATCGTATTTTATGCTTCTGGCGTTGACTTCTTAGGCCCTAACTATTCGATCTGGTGGAATAACGCCCTAGAGTGAAGCCTAGGTTGCCTGGAACGTAGAAATGACCATAACTTTCACACTGGTTGCAATTATTCGTTTTATACGATGGAAAAGCTGTTGTATTTATATCGTATTTTACGCTTCTGGCGTTGACTTCTTAGGCCCTAACTATTCCATCTGGTGGAACAACGCCCTAGAGTAAAGCCCAGGTTGCGCGGATGGTAGAAATGACCACAACTTTCACACTGGTAGCAATTATTCGTTTTATACAATGGAAAAACTGTTCTATTTATTTTGTATTTAATGCTTCGGGCGTTGACTTCTAAGGCCCTAACTATTCGATCAGGTGGAGCAACGCCCTACAGTGAAGCCTAGGTTGCTCGAAATGTAGATGTGACCATAACTTTCACACTGGTTGCAATTATTCATTTTATACGATTGAAAAACTGTTGTACTTATATTGTATTTTATTCCTATTGGGTTGAATTCTAAGTCCCTAGATATTCGATCTGGTGGAGCAACGCCCTAGAGTGAAACCTAGGTTACCCGGAACGTAGAAATGACCAGTACTTTCATACTGTTTGCAGTTATTCCTGTTATACGATGGAAAATCTTTTGCATCTTTATTGTATTTTATGCTTCTGGCGTTGACTTCTAAGGCACTAGCTATTCGATTTGGTGGAGCACCGCCCTAGAGTGAAGCCTAGGTTGCTCGGAATGTAGAAATGACCATCACTTTCACACTGGTTGCAATTATTCGTTTTATACGATGGAAAAACTGTTGCATCTTTATCGTATTTTATGCTTCTGGCGTTGACTTCTTAGGCCGTAACTATTCGACCTGGTGGAGCAACTCCCTGGAGTGAAACCTAGGTTGCCCGGAACGTAGAAATGACCACTACAATCACACTGGTTGCAAATTATTCCTGCTATACGATGGAAAAACTGTTGTATTTTTATTGCATTTTATGCTTCTGGTGTTCACTTCTAAGACCCTAACTATTCGATCTGGTGGAACAACGGCATAGGGTGAAGCCTAGGTTGCCCGGAACGTAGAAATGACCATACCTTTTACACTGGTAGCAATTATTCATTTTATACAATGGAAAAACTGTTCTATTTATTTTGTATTTAATGCTTCGGGCGTTGATTTCTAAGGCCCTAACTGTTTGACCTGGTGGAGCAACGCCCTAGAGGGAAGCCTAGGTTGCCCCGAACGTAGAAATGACCATAACTTTCACACTGGTTGCAATTATTTGTTTTATACGATGGAAATGCTGTTGTATTTATATCGTATTTTATGCTTCTGGCGTTGACTTCTTAGGCCCTAACTACTCCATCTGGTGGAACAACGCCCTAGGGTAAAGCCCAGGTTGCGCGGAACGTAGAAATGACCATAACTTTCACTCTGGTAGCAATTATTCGTTTTATACGATGGAAAAGCTGTTGTATTTATATCGTATTTTATGCTTCTGGCGTTGACTTCTAAGGCCCTAACTATTCGATCTGGTGGAGCAACGCCCTAGAGTGAAGCCTAGGTTGCCCGGGACGTAGAAATGACCATAACTTTCACACTGGTTGCTATCATTCGTTGTATACGATGGAAAAACTGTTATATTTATATTGTATTTTATGCTTCTGGCGTTGACTTCTTAGGCCCCAACTGTTCGATCTGGTGGAACAACTCCCTAGAGTGAAGCCTAGGTTGCCCGGAACGTAGAATTGGCCATCACTTTCATACTGGTTGCAATTATTCCTGTTATATGATGGAAACACTGTTGTATTTTTTTTGCATTTTATGGTTCGGGCGTTGACTTCGAAGGCCCTAATTATTCAATCTGTTGGAGCAACGCCATAGGGTGAAGCCTAGGTTGCTCGGAAAGTAGAAATGTCCATAAGTTTCATACTGGTTGCAATTATTCGTTTTATACGATGGAAAAACTGTTGTATTTATATTGTATTTTATGCTTCTGGCGCTGACTTCTTAGGCCCTAAGTATTCGATATGGTGGAACAACACCCTAGAGTGAAGCCTAGGTTGCCTGGAACGTAGAAATGACCATCACTTTCACACGGGTTGCAATTATTGCTGTTATAGGATGGAAAGACTGTTGTATTTTTATTGTATTTTATACTTCAGGTGTCGACTTCTGAGGCCGTAGCTATTCGATGTGGTGGAAGAATGCCATAGAGTGAAGCCTAGGTTGCCCGGAACGTAGAAATGACCATAAGTTTCATACTGGTTGCAATTATTCGTTTTATACGTTGGAAAAACTGTTGTATTTATATTGTATTTTATGCTTCGGGCGTTGACTTCTAAGGCCCTAACTATTCAATCTGTTGGGTCAACGCCCTAGAGTGAAGCCTAGGTTGCTCGGAATGTAGAAATGACCATAACATTCACACTGGTTGAAGTTATTCGTTTTATACGATGGAAAAGCTGTTCCATCTTTATTGTATTTTATGCTTCTGGCGTTGACTTCTAAGGCCCTAACTATTCCATCTGGTGGAGCAACGCCCTAGAGTGAAGCCTAGGTTGCTCGGAACGTAGAAGTGACCATAACTTTCAAACTGGTTGCTATTATTCGTTCTGTACGACGGAAAAACTGTTATATTTATATTGTATCTTATGCTTCTGGCGTTGACTTCTAAGGACCTAACTATTCGATCTGGTGGAGCAACGCCCTAGAGTGAAGCCTAGGTTACCCGGGACGTAGAAATGACCATAACTTTCACACTGGTTGCTATCATTCGTTGTATACGATGGAAAAACTGTTATATTTATATTGTATTTTATGCTTCTGGCGTTGACTTCTTAGGCCCCAAGTGTTCGATCTGGTGGAACAACTCCCTAGAGTGAAGCCTAGGTTGCCCGGAACGTAGAATTGGCCATCACTTTCATACTGGTTGCAATTATTCCTGTTATATGATGGAAACACTGTTGTATTTTTTTTGCATTTTATGGTTCGGGCGTTGACTTCGAAGGCCCTAACTATTCAATCTGTTGGAGCAACGCCATAGGGTGAATCCTAGGTTGCTCGGAAAGTAGAAATGTCCATAAGTTTCATACTGGTTGCAATTATTCGTTTTATACGATGGAAAAACTGTTGTATTTATATTGTATTTTATGCTTCTGGCGTTGACTTCTTAGGCCCTAAGTATTCGATATGGTGGAACAACGCCCTAGAGTGAAGCCTAGGTTGCCTGGAACGTAGAAATGACCATCACTTTCACACGGGTTGCAATTATTGCTGTTATAGGATGGAAAGACTGTTGTATTTTTATTGTATTTTATACTTCAGGTGTTGACTTCTGAGGCCGTAGCTATTCGATGTGGTGGAAGAATGCCATAGAGTGAAGCCTAGGTTGCCCGGAACGTAGAAATGACCATAAGTTTCATACTGGTTGCAATTATTCGTTTTATACGTTGGAAAAACTGTTGTATTTATATTGTATTTTATGCTTCGGGCGTTGACTTCTAAGGCCCTAACTATTCAATCTGTTGGGTCAACGCCCTAGAGTGAAGCCTAGGTTGCTCGGAATGTAGAAATGACCATAACATTCACACTGGTTGAAGTTATTCGTTTTATACGATGGAAAAGCTGTTCCATCTTTATTGTATTTTATGCTTCTGGCGTTGACTTCTAAGGCCCTAACTATTCCATCTGGTGGAGCAACGCCCTAGAGTGAAGCCTAGGTTGCTCGGAACGTAGAAGTGACCATAACTTTCAAACTGGTTGCTATTATTCGTTCTGTACGACGGAAAAACTGTTATATTTATATTGTATCTTATGCTTCTGGCGTTGACTTCTAAGGACCTAACTATTCGATCTGGTGGAGCAACGCCCTAGAGTGAAGCCTAGGTTGCCCGGGACGTAGAAATGACCATAACTTTCACACTGGTTGCTATCATTCGTTGTATACGATGGAAAAACTGTTATATTTATATTGTATTTTATGCTTCTGGCGTTGACTTCTTAGGCCCCAACTGTTCGATCTGGTGGAACAACTCCCTAGAGTGAAGCCTAGGTTGCCCGGAACGTAGAATTGGCCATCACTTTCATACTGGTTGCAATTATTCCTGTTATATGATGGAAACACTGTTGTGTTTTTTTTGCATTTTATGGTTCGGGCGTTGACTTCGAAGGCCCTAACTATTCAATCTGTTGGAGCAACGCCATAGGGTGAAGCCTAGGTTGCTCGGAAAGTAGAAATGTCCATAAGTTTCATACTGGTTGCAATTATTCGTTTTATACGATGGAAAAACTGTTGTATTTATATTGTATTTTATGCTTCTGGCGTTGACTTCTTAGGCCCTAAGTATTCGATATGGTGGAACAACGCCCTAGAGTGAAGCCTAGGTTGCCTGGAACGTAGAAATGACCATCACTTTCACACGGGTTGCAATTATTGCTGTTATAGGATGGAAAGACTGTTGTATTTTTATTGTATTTTATACTTCAGGTGTTGACTTCTGAGGCCGTAGCTATTCGATGTGGTGGAAGAATGCCATAGAGTGAAGCCTAGGTTGCCCGGAACGTAGAAATGACCATAAGTTTCATACTGGTTGCAATTATTCGTTTTATACGTTGGAAAAACTGTTGTATTTATATTGTATTTTATGCTTCGGGCGTTGACTTCTAAGGCCCTAACTATTCAATCTGTTGGGTCAACGCCCTAGAGTGAAGCCTAGGTTGCTCGGAATGTAGAAATGACCATAACATTCACACTGGTTGAAGTTATTCGTTTTATACGATGGAAAAGCTGTTCCATCTTTATTGTATTTTATGCTTCTGGCGTTGACTTCTAAGGCCCTAACTATTCCATCTGGTGGAGCAACGCCCTAGAGTGAAGCCTAGGTTGCTCGGAACGTAGAAGTGACCATAACTTTCAAACTGGTTGCTATTATTCGTTCTGTACGACGGAAAAACTGTTATATTTATATTGTATCTTATGCTTCTGGCGTTGACTTCTAAGGACCTAACTATTCGATCTGGTGGAGCAACGCCCTAGAGTGAAGCCTAGGTTGCCCTGAACGTAGAAATGACCATATCTTTAACACTGGTTGCTATTATTCGTTTTATACGATGGAAAAACTGTTATATTTATATTGTATTTTATGCTTCTGGCGTTCACTTCTTAGACCCCAACTATTCGATCTGGTGGAACAACACCGTAGAGTGAAGCCTAGGTTGCCCGGAACGTAGAAATGACCATTACTTTCACACTGTTTGCAATTATTCCTTTTATACGATAGAAAAGCTGTTGTATTTATATCGTATTTTATGCTTCTGGCGTTTACTTCAAATGACCTAACTATTCGATCTGGTGGAGCAACGCCCTAGAGTGAAGCCTAGGTTGCTCGGAATGTAGAAATGACCATAACTTTCACACTGGTTGCATTTATTCGTTTTATACGATGGAAACGCTGTTGTATTTATATTGTATTGTATGCCTCTGGCGTTGACTTCTAAGGCCGTAGCTATTAGATGTGGTGGAGCAACGCCCTAGAGTGACGCGTAGGGTACTCGGAACGTAGAAATGACCATTACTTTCACACTGGTTGCAATTATTCGTTTTATACGATGGAAAAGCTGTTGTATTTATATCGTATTTTATGCTTCTGGCGTTGACTTCTTAGGCCGTAACTATTCGGTCTGGTGGAGCAACGCCCTAGAGTGAAGCCTAGGTTGCTCGGAATGTAGAAATGACCATAACTTTCACACTGGTTGCAATTATTCGTTTTATACGATGGAAACGCTGTTGTATTTATATTGTATCTTATGCTTCTGGCGTTGACTTCTAAGGACCTAACTATTCGATCTGGTGGAGCAACGCCCTAGAGTGAAGCCTAGGTTACTCGGAATGTAGAAATGAACCATAACTTTCACACTGGTTGTAATTATTCGCTTTATACAATGGTAAAACTGTTGCATCTTTATCGTATTTTATGCTTCTGGCGTTGACTTCTTAGGCCCTAACTGATTGATCTGGCGGAGCACCGCCCTTGAGTGAAGCCTACGTTGCCCTGAACGTAGAAATGACCATAACTTTAACACTGGTTGCTATTATTCGTTTTATACGATGGAAAAACTGTTATATATATATTGTATTTTATGCTTCTGGCGTTCACTTCTTAGGCCCCAACTATTCGATCTGGTGGAACAACACCGTAGAGTGAAGCCTAGGTTGCCCGGAACGTAGAAATGACCATTACTTTCACACTGTTTGCAATTATTCCTTTTATACGATGGAAAAGCTGTTGTATTTATATCGTATTTTATGCTTCTGGCGTTTACTTCAAATGACCTAACTATTCGATCTGGTGGAGCAGCGCCCTAGAGTGAAGCCTAGGTAGCTCGGAATGTAGAAATGACCATAACTTTCACACTGGTTGCAATTATTCGTTTTATACGATGGAAACGCTGTTGTATTTATATTGTATTTTATGCCTCTGGCGTTGACTTCTAAGGCCGTAGCTATTAGGTGAGGTGGAGCAACGCCCTAGAGTGACGCCTAGGGTACTCGGAACGTAGAAATGACCATTACTTTCACACTGGTTGCAATTATTCGTTTTATACGATGGAAAAACTGTTATATTTATATTGTATTTTATGCTTCTGGCGTTGACTTCTTAGGCCCTAACTATTCGATCTGGTGGAACAACGGCCTAGGGTGAAGCCTAGGTTGCCCGGAACGTAGAATTGGCCATCACTTTCATACTGGTTGCAATTATTCCTGTTATATGATGGAAACACTGTTGTATTTTTTTTGCATTTTATGGTTCGGGCGTTGACTTCGAAGGCCCTAATTATTCAATCTGTTGGAGCAACGCCATAGGGTGAAGCCTAGGTTGCTCGGAAAGTAGAAATGTCCATAAGTTTCATACTGGTTGCAATTATTCGTTTTATACGATGGAAAAACTGTTGTATTTATATTGTATTTTATGCTTCTGGCGCTGACTTCTTAGGCCCTAAGTATTCGATATGGTGGAACAACACCCTAGAGTGAAGCCTAGGTTGCCTGGAACGTAGAAATGACCATCACTTTCACACGGGTTGCAATTATTGCTGTTATAGGATGGAAAGACTGTTGTATTTTTATTGTATTTTATACTTCAGGTGTCGACTTCTGAGGCCGTAGCTATTCGATGTGGTGGAAGAATGCCATAGAGTGAAGCCTAGGTTGCCCGGAACGTAGAAATGACCATAAGTTTCATACTGGTTGCAATTATTCGTTTTATACGTTGGAAAAACTGTTGTATTTATATTGTATTTTATGCTTCGGGCGTTGACTTCTAAGGCCCTAACTATTCAATCTGTTGGGTCAACGCCCTAGAGTGAAGCCTAGGTTGCTCGGAATGTAGAAATGACCATAACATTCACACTGGTTGAAGTTATTCGTTTTATACGATGGAAAAGCTGTTCCATCTTTATTGTATTTTATGCTTCTGGCGTTGACTTCTAAGGCCCTAACTATTCCATCTGGTGGAGCAACGCCCTAGAGTGAAGCCTAGGTTGCTCGGAACGTAGAAGTGACCATAACTTTCAAACTGGTTGCTATTATTCGTTCTGTACGACGGAAAAACTGTTATATTTATATTGTATCTTATGCTTCTGGCGTTGACTTCTAAGGACCTAACTATTCGATCTGGTGGAGCAACGCCCTAGAGTGAAGCCTAGGTTACCCGGGACGTAGAAATGACCATAACTTTCACACTGGTTGCTATCATTCGTTGTATACGATGGAAAAACTGTTATATTTATATTGTATTTTATGCTTCTGGCGTTGACTTCTTAGGCCCCAACTGTTCGATCTGGTGGAACAACTCCCTAGAGTGAAGCCTAGGTTGCCCGGAACGTAGAATTGGCCATCACTTTCATACTGGTTGCAATTATTCCTGTTATATGATGGAAACACTGTTGTATTTTTTTTGCATTTTATGGTTCGGGCGTTGACTTCGAAGGCCCTAACTATTCAATCTGTTGGAGCAACGCCATAGGGTGAAGCCTAGGTTGCTCGGAAAGTAGAAATGTCCATAAGTTTCATACTGGTTGCAATTATTCGTTTTATACGATGGAAAAACTGTTGTATTTATATTGTATTTTATGCTTCTGGCGTTGACTTCTTAGGCCCTAAGTATTCGATATGGTGGAACAACGCCCTAGAGTGAAGCCTAGGTTGCCTGGAACGTAGAAATGACCATCACTTTCACACGGGTTGCAATTATTGCTGTTATAGGATGGAAAGACTGTTGTATTTTTATTGTATTTTATACTTCAGGTGTTGACTTCTGAGGCCGTAGCTATTCGATGTGGTGGAAGAATGCCATAGAGTGAAGCCTAGGTTGCCCGGAACGTAGAAATGACCATAAGTTTCATACTGGTTGCAATTATTCGTTTTATACGTTGGAAAAACTGTTGTATTTATATTGTATTTTATGCTTCGGGCGTTGACTTCTAAGGCCCTAACTATTCAATCTGTTGGGTCAACGCCCTAGAGTGAAGCCTAGGTTGCTCGGAATGTAGAAATGACCATAACATTCACACTGGTTGAAGTTATTCGTTTTATACGATGGAAAAGCTGTTCCATCTTTATTGTATTTTATGCTTCTGGCGTTGACTTCTAAGGCCCTAACTATTCCATCTGGTGGAGCAACGCCCTAGAGTGAAGCCTAGGTTGCTCGGAACGTAGAAGTGACCATAACTTTCAAACTGGTTGCTATTATTCGTTCTGTACGACGGAAAAACTGTTATATTTATATTGTATCTTATGCTTCTGGCGTTGACTTCTAAGGACCTAACTATTCGATCTGGTGGAGCAACGCCCTAGAGTGAAGCCTAGGTTGCCCTGAACGTAGAAATGACCATATCTTTAACACTGGTTGCTATTATTCGTTTTATACGATGGAAAAACTGTTATATTTATATTGTATTTTATGCTTCTGGCGTTCACTTCTTAGGCCCCAACTATTCGATCTGGTGGAACAACACCGTAGAGTGAAGCCTAGGTTGCCCGGAACGTAGAAATGACCATTACTTTCACACTGTTTGCAATTATTCCTTTTATACGATAGAAAAGCTGTTGTATTTATATCGTATTTTATGCTTCTGGCGTTTACTTCAAATGACCTAACTATTCGATCTGGTGGAGCAACGCCCTAGAGTGAAGCCTAGGTTGCTCGGAATGTAGAAATGACCATAACTTTCACACTGGTTGCATTTATTCGTTTTATACGATGGAAACGCTGTTGTATTTATATTGTATTGTATGCCTCTGGCGTTGACTTCTAAGGCCGTAGCTATTAGATGTGGTGGAGCAACGCCCTAGAGTGACGCGTAGGGTACTCGGAACGTAGAAATGACCATTACTTTCACACTGGTTGCAATTATTCGTTTTATACGATGGAAAAGCTGTTGTATTTATATCGTATTTTATGCTTCTGGCGTTGACTTCTTAGGCCGTAACTATTCGGTCTGGTGGAGCAACGCCCTAGAGTGAAGCCTAGGTTGCTCGGAATGTAGAAATGACCATAACTTTCACACTGGTTGCAATTATTCGTTTTATACGATGGAAACGCTGTTGTATTTATATTGTATCTTATGCTTCTGGCGTTGACTTCTAAGGACCTAACTATTCGATCTGGTGGAGCAACGCCCTAGAGTGAAGCCTAGGTTACTCGGAATGTAGAAATGAACCATAACTTTCACACTGGTTGTAATTATTCGCTTTATACAATGGTAAAACTGTTGCATCTTTATCGTATTTTATGCTTCTGGCGTTGACTTCTTAGGCCCTAACTGATTGATCTGGCGGAGCACCGCCCTTGAGTGAAGCCTACGTTGCCCTGAACGTAGAAATGACCATAACTTTAACACTGGTTGCTATTATTCGTTTTATACGATGGAAAAACTGTTATATATATATTGTATTTTATGCTTCTGGCGTTCACTTCTTAGGCCCCAACTATTCGATCTGGTGGAACAACACCGTAGAGTGAAGCCTAGGTTGCCCGGAACGTAGAAATGACCATTACTTTCACACTGTTTGCAATTATTCCTTTTATACGATGGAAAAGCTGTTGTATTTATATCGTATTTTATGCTTCTGGCGTTTACTTCAAATGACCTAACTATTCGATCTGGTGGAGCAGCGCCCTAGAGTGAAGCCTAGGTAGCTCGGAATGTAGAAATGACCATAACTTTCACACTGGTTGCAATTATTCGTTTTATACGATGGAAACGCTGTTGTATTTATATTGTATTTTATGCCTCTGGCGTTGACTTCTAAGGCCGTAGCTATTAGGTGCGGTGGAGCAACGCCCTAGAGTGACGCCTAGGGTACTCGGAACGTAGAAATGACCATTACTTTCACACTGGTTGCAATTATTCGTTTTATACGATGGAAAAACTGTTATATTTATATTGTATTTTATGCTTCTGGCGTTGACTTCTTAGGCCCTAACTATTCGATCTGGTGGAACAACGGCCTAGGGTGAAGCCTAGGTTGCCCGGAACGTAGAAATGACCTTAACTTTTACACTGGTAGCAATTATTCGTTTTATACAATGGAAAAACTGTTCTATTTATTTTGTATTTAATGCTTCGGGCGTTGACTTCTAAGGCCCTAACGGTTTGATCTGGTGGAGTAACGCCCTAGAGTGAAGCCTAGGTTGCCCGGAACGTAGAAATGACCATAACTTTCACACTGGTTGCTATTATTCGTTTTATACGATGGAAAAGCTGTGGCATCTTTATTGTATTTTATTCATCTGGGGTTGACTTCTAATGCCGTAGCTATTCGATGTGGTGGAAGAATGCCATAGAGTGAAGCCTAGGTTGCCCGGAACGTAGAAATGACCATCACTTTCACACGGGTTGCAATTATTGCTGTTATAGGATGGAAAGACTGTTGTATTTTTATTGTATTTTATACTTCAGGTGTTGACTTCTGAGGCCGTAGCTATTCGATGTGGTGGAAGAATGCCATAGAGTGAAGCCTAGGTTGCCCGGAACGTAGAAATGACCATAAGTTTCATACTGGTTGCAATTATTCGTTTTATACGTTGGAAAAACTGTTGTATTTATATTGTATTTTATGCTTCGGGCGTTGACTTCTAAGGCCCTAACTATTCAATCTGTTGGGTCAACGCCCTAGAGTGAAGCCTAGGTTGCTCGGAATGTAGAAATGACCATAACATTCACACTGGTTGAAGTTATTCGTTTTATACGATGGAAAAGCTGTTCCATCTTTATTGTATTTTATGCTTCTGGCGTTGACTTCTAAGGCCCTAACTATTCCATCTGGTGGAGCAACGCCCTAGAGTGAAGCCTAGGTTGCTCGGAACGTAGAAGTGACCATAACTTTCAAACTGGTTGCTATTATTCGTTCTGTACGACGGAAAAACTGTTATATTTATATTGTATCTTATGCTTCTGGCGTTGACTTCTAAGGACCTAACTATTCGATCTGGTGGAGCAACGCCCTAGAGTGAAGCCTAGGTTGCCCTGAACGTAGAAATGACCATATCTTTAACACTGGTTGCTATTATTCGTTTTATACGATGGAAAAACTGTTATATTTATATTGTATTTTATGCTTCTGGCGTTCACTTCTTAGGCCCCAACTATTCGATCTGGTGGAACAACACCGTAGAGTGAAGCCTAGGTTGCCCGGAACGTAGAAATGACCATTACTTTCACACTGTTTGCAATTATTCCTTTTATACGATAGAAAAGCTGTTGTATTTATATCGTATTTTATGCTTCTGGCGTTTACTTCAAATGACCTAACTATTCGATCTGGTGGACCAACGCCCTAGAGTGAAGCCTAGGTTGCTCGGAATGTAGAAATGACCATAACTTTCACACTGGATGCATTTATTCGTTTTATACGATGGAAACGCTGTTGTATTTATATTGTATTGTATGCCTCTGGCGTTGACTTCTAAGGCCGTAGCTATTAGATGTGGTGGAGCAACGCCCTAGAGTGACGCGTAGGGTACTCGGAACGTAGAAATGACCATTACTTTCACACTGGTTGCAATTATTCGTTTTATACGATGGAAAAGCTGTTGTATTTATATCGTATTTTATGCTTCTGGCGTTGACTTCTTAGGCCGTAACTATTCGGTCTGGTGGAGCAACGCCCTAGAGTGAAGCCTAGGTTGCTCGGAATGTAGAAATGACCATAACTTTCACACTGGTTGCAATTATTCGTTTTATACGATGGAAACGCTGTTGTATTTATATTGTATCTTATGCTTCTGGCGTTGACTTCTAAGGACCTAACTATTCGATCTGGTGGAGCAACGCCCTAGAGTGAAGCCTAGGTTGCCCCGAACGTAGAAATGACCATAACTTTCACACTGGTTGCAATTATTTGTTTTATACGATGGAAATGCTGTTGTATTTATATCGTATTTTATGCTTCTGGCGTTGACTTCTTAGGCCCTAACTACTCCATCTGGTGGAACAACGCCCTAGGGTAAAGCCCAGGTTGCGCGGAACGTAGAAATGACCATAACTTTCACTCTGGTAGCAATTATTCGTTTTATACGATGGAAAAGCTGTTGTATTTATATCGTATTTTATGCTTCTGGCGTTGACTTCTAAGGCCCTAACTATTCGATCTGGTGGAGCAACGCCCTAGAGTGAAGCCTAGGTTGCCCGGGACGTAGAAATGACCATAACTTTCACACTGGTTGCTATCATTCGTTGTATACGATGGAAAAACTGTTATATTTATATTGTATTTTATGCTTCTGGCGTTGACTTCTTAGGCCCCAACTGTTCGATCTGGTGGAACAACTCCCTAGAGTGAAGCCTAGGTTGCCCGGAACGTAGAATTGGCCATCACTTTCATACTGGTTGCAATTATTCCTGTTATATGATGGAAACACTGTTGTATTTTTTTTGCATTTTATGGTTCGGGCGTTGACTTCGAAGGCCCTAATTATTCAATCTGTTGGAGCAACGCCATAGGGTGAAGCCTAGGTTGCTCGGAAAGTAGAAATGTCCATAAGTTTCATACTGGTTGCAATTATTCGTTTTATACGATGGAAAAACTGTTGTATTTATATTGTATTTTATGCTTCTGGCGCTGACTTCTTAGGCCCTAAGTATTCGATATGGTGGAACAACACCCTAGAGTGAAGCCTAGGTTGCCTGGAACGTAGAAATGACCATCACTTTCACACGGGTTGCAATTATTGCTGTTATAGGATGGAAAGACTGTTGTATTTTTATTGTATTTTATACTTCAGGTGTCGACTTCTGAGGCCGTAGCTATTCGATGTGGTGGAAGAATGCCATAGAGTGAAGCCTAGGTTGCCCGGAACGTAGAAATGACCATAAGTTTCATACTGGTTGCAATTATTCGTTTTATACGTTGGAAAAACTGTTGTATTTATATTGTATTTTATGCTTCGGGCGTTGACTTCTAAGGCCCTAACTATTCAATCTGTTGGGTCAACGCCCTAGAGTGAAGCCTAGGTTGCTCGGAATGTAGAAATGACCATAACATTCACACTGGTTGAAGTTATTCGTTTTATACGATGGAAAAGCTGTTCCATCTTTATTGTATTTTATGCTTCTGGCGTTGACTTCTAAGGCCCTAACTATTCCATCTGGTGGAGCAACGCCCTAGAGTGAAGCCTAGGTTGCTCGGAACGTAGAAGTGACCATAACTTTCAAACTGGTTGCTATTATTCGTTCTGTACGACGGAAAAACTGTTATATTTATATTGTATCTTATGCTTCTGGCGTTGACTTCTAAGGACCTAACTATTCGATCTGGTGGAGCAACGCCCTAGAGTGAAGCCTAGGTTACCCGGGACGTAGAAATGACCATAACTTTCACACTGGTTGCTATCATTCGTTGTATACGATGGAAAAACTGTTATATTTATATTGTATTTTATGCTTCTGGCGTTGACTTCTTAGGCCCCAACTGTTCGATCTGGTGGAACAACTCCCTAGAGTGAAGCCTAGGTTGCCCGGAACGTAGAATTGGCCATCACTTTCATACTGGTTGCAATTATTCCTGTTATATGATGGAAACACTGTTGTATTTTTTTTGCATTTTATGGTTCGGGCGTTGACTTCGAAGGCCCTAACTATTCAATCTGTTGGAGCAACGCCATAGGGTGAATCCTAGGTTGCTCGGAAAGTAGAAATGTCCATAAGTTTCATACTGGTTGCAATTATTCGTTTTATACGATGGAAAAACTGTTGTATTTATATTGTATTTTATGCTTCTGGCGTTGACTTCTTAGGCCCTAAGTATTCGATATGGTGGAACAACGCCCTAGAGTGAAGCCTAGGTTGCCTGGAACGTAGAAATGACCATCACTTTCACACGGGTTGCAATTATTGCTGTTATAGGATGGAAAGACTGTTGTATTTTTATTGTATTTTATACTTCAGGTGTTGACTTCTGAGGCCGTAGCTATTCGATGTGGTGGAAGAATGCCATAGAGTGAAGCCTAGGTTGCCCGGAACGTAGAAATGACCATAAGTTTCATACTGGTTGCAATTATTCGTTTTATACGTTGGAAAAACTGTTGTATTTATATTGTATTTTATGCTTCGGGCGTTGACTTCTAAGGCCCTAACTATTCAATCTGTTGGGTCAACGCCCTAGAGTGAAGCCTAGGTTGCTCGGAATGTAGAAATGACCATAACATTCACACTGGTTGAAGTTATTCGTTTTATACGATGGAAAAGCTGTTCCATCTTTATTGTATTTTATGCTTCTGGCGTTGACTTCTAAGGCCCTAACTATTCCATCTGGTGGAGCAACGCCCTAGAGTGAAGCCTAGGTTGCTCGGAACGTAGAAGTGACCATAACTTTCAAACTGGTTGCTATTATTCGTTCTGTACGACGGAAAAACTGTTATATTTATATTGTATCTTATGCTTCTGGCGTTGACTTCTAAGGACCTAACTATTCGATCTGGTGGAGCAACGCCCTAGAGTGAAGCCTAGGTTGCCCGGGACGTAGAAATGACCATAACTTTCACACTGGTTGCTATCATTCGTTGTATACGATGGAAAAACTGTTATATTTATATTGTATTTTATGCTTCTGGCGTTGACTTCTTAGGCCCCAACTGTTCGATCTGGTGGAACAACTCCCTAGAGTGAAGCCTAGGTTGCCCGGAACGTAGAATTGGCCATCACTTTCATACTGGTTGCAATTATTCCTGTTATATGATGGAAACACTGTTGTGTTTTTTTTGCATTTTATGGTTCGGGCGTTGACTTCGAAGGCCCTAACTATTCAATCTGTTGGAGCAACGCCATAGGGTGAAGCCTAGGTTGCTCGGAAAGTAGAAATGTCCATAAGTTTCATACTGGTTGCAATTATTCGTTTTATACGATGGAAAAACTGTTGTATTTATATTGTATTTTATGCTTCTGGCGTTGACTTCTTAGGCCCTAAGTATTCGATATGGTGGAACAACGCCCTAGAGTGAAGCCTAGGTTGCCTGGAACGTAGAAATGACCATCACTTTCACACGGGTTGCAATTATTGCTGTTATAGGATGGAAAGACTGTTGTATTTTTATTGTATTTTATACTTCAGGTGTTGACTTCTGAGGCCGTAGCTATTCGATGTGGTGGAAGAATGCCATAGAGTGAAGCCTAGGTTGCCCGGAACGTAGAAATGACCATAAGTTTCATACTGGTTGCAATTATTCGTTTTATACGTTGGAAAAACTGTTGTATTTATATTGTATTTTATGCTTCGGGCGTTGACTTCTAAGGCCCTAACTATTCAATCTGTTGGGTCAACGCCCTAGAGTGAAGCCTAGGTTGCTCGGAATGTAGAAATGACCATAACATTCACACTGGTTGAAGTTATTCGTTTTATACGATGGAAAAGCTGTTCCATCTTTATTGTATTTTATGCTTCTGGCGTTGACTTCTAAGGCCCTAACTATTCCATCTGGTGGAGCAACGCCCTAGAGTGAAGCCTAGGTTGCTCGGAACGTAGAAGTGACCATAACTTTCAAACTGGTTGCTATTATTCGTTCTGTACGACGGAAAAACTGTTATATTTATATTGTATCTTATGCTTCTGGCGTTGACTTCTAAGGACCTAACTATTCGATCTGGTGGAGCAACGCCCTAGAGTGAAGCCTAGGTTGCCCTGAACGTAGAAATGACCATATCTTTAACACTGGTTGCTATTATTCGTTTTATACGATGGAAAAACTGTTATATTTATATTGTATTTTATGCTTCTGGCGTTCACTTCTTAGGCCCCAACTATTCGATCTGGTGGAACAACACCGTAGAGTGAAGCCTAGGTTGCCCGGAACGTAGAAATGACCATTACTTTCACACTGTTTGCAATTATTCCTTTTATACGATAGAAAAGCTGTTGTATTTATATCGTATTTTATGCTTCTGGCGTTTACTTCAAATGACCTAACTATTCGATCTGGTGGAGCAACGCCCTAGAGTGAAGCCTAGGTTGCTCGGAATGTAGAAATGACCATAACTTTCACACTGGTTGCATTTATTCGTTTTATACGATGGAAACGCTGTTGTATTTATATTGTATTGTATGCCTCTGGCGTTGACTTCTAAGGCCGTAGCTATTAGATGTGGTGGAGCAACGCCCTAGAGTGACGCGTAGGGTACTCGGAACGTAGAAATGACCATTACTTTCACACTGGTTGCAATTATTCGTTTTATACGATGGAAAAGCTGTTGTATTTATATCGTATTTTATGCTTCTGGCGTTGACTTCTTAGGCCGTAACTATTCGGTCTGGTGGAGCAACGCCCTAGAGTGAAGCCTAGGTTGCTCGGAATGTAGAAATGACCATAACTTTCACACTGGTTGCAATTATTCGTTTTATACGATGGAAACGCTGTTGTATTTATATTGTATCTTATGCTTCTGGCGTTGACTTCTAAGGACCTAACTATTCGATCTGGTGGAGCAACGCCCTAGAGTGAAGCCTAGGTTACTCGGAATGTAGAAATGAACCATAACTTTCACACTGGTTGTAATTATTCGCTTTATACAATGGTAAAACTGTTGCATCTTTATCGTATTTTATGCTTCTGGCGTTGACTTCTTAGGCCCTAACTGATTGATCTGGCGGAGCACCGCCCTTGAGTGAAGCCTACGTTGCCCTGAACGTAGAAATGACCATAACTTTAACACTGGTTGCTATTATTCGTTTTATACGATGGAAAAACTGTTATATATATATTGTATTTTATGCTTCTGGCGTTCACTTCTTAGGCCCCAACTATTCGATCTGGTGGAACAACACCGTAGAGTGAAGCCTAGGTTGCCCGGAACGTAGAAATGACCATTACTTTCACACTGTTTGCAATTATTCCTTTTATACGATGGAAAAGCTGTTGTATTTATATCGTATTTTATGCTTCTGGCGTTTACTTCAAATGACCTAACTATTCGATCTGGTGGAGCAGCGCCCTAGAGTGAAGCCTAGGTAGCTCGGAATGTAGAAATGACCATAACTTTCACACTGGTTGCAATTATTCGTTTTATACGATGGAAACGCTGTTGTATTTATATTGTATTTTATGCCTCTGGCGTTGACTTCTAAGGCCGTAGCTATTAGGTGAGGTGGAGCAACGCCCTAGAGTGACGCCTAGGGTACTCGGAACGTAGAAATGACCATTACTTTCACACTGGTTGCAATTATTCGTTTTATACGATGGAAAAACTGTTATATTTATATTGTATTTTATGCTTCTGGCGTTGACTTCTTAGGCCCTAACTATTCGATCTGGTGGAACAACGGCCTAGGGTGAAGCCTAGGTTGCCCGGAACGTAGAATTGGCCATCACTTTCATACTGGTTGCAATTATTCCTGTTATATGATGGAAACACTGTTGTATTCTTTTTGCATTTTATGGTTCGGGCGTTGACTTCGAAGGCCCTAATTATTCAATCTGTTGGAGCAACGCCATAGGGTGAAGCCTAGGTTGCTCGGAAAGTAGAAATGTCCATAAGTTTCATACTGGTTGCAATTATTCGTTTTATACGATGGAAAAACTGTTGTATTTATATTGTATTTTATGCTTCTGGCGCTGACTTCTTAGGCCCTAAGTATTCGATATGGTGGAACAACACCCTAGAGTGAAGCCTAGGTTGCCTGGAACGTAGAAATGACCATCACTTTCACACGGGTTGCAATTATTGCTGTTATAGGATGGAAAGACTGTTGTATTTTTATTGTATTTTATACTTCAGGTGTCGACTTCTGAGGCCGTAGCTATTCGATGTGGTGGAAGAATGCCATAGAGTGAAGCCTAGGTTGCCCGGAACGTAGAAATGACCATAAGTTTCATACTGGTTGCAATTATTCGTTTTATACGTTGGAAAAACTGTTGTATTTATATTGTATTTTATGCTTCGGGCGTTGACTTCTAAGGCCCTAACTATTCAATCTGTTGGGTCAACGCCCTAGAGTGAAGCCTAGGTTGCTCGGAATGTAGAAATGACCATAACATTCACACTGGTTGAAGTTATTCGTTTTATACGATGGAAAAGCTGTTCCATCTTTATTGTATTTTATGCTTCTGGCGTTGACTTCTAAGGCCCTAACTATTCCATCTGGTGGAGCAACGCCCTAGAGTGAAGCCTAGGTTGCTCGGAACGTAGAAGTGACCATAACTTTCAAACTGGTTGCTATTATTCGTTCTGTACGACGGAAAAACTGTTATATTTATATTGTATCTTATGCTTCTGGCGTTGACTTCTAAGGACCTAACTATTCGATCTGGTGGAGCAACGCCCTAGAGTGAAGCCTAGGTTACCCGGGACGTAGAAATGACCATAACTTTCACACTGGTTGCTATCATTCGTTGTATACGATGGAAAAACTGTTATATTTATATTGTATTTTATGCTTCTGGCGTTGACTTCTTAGGCCCCAACTGTTCGATCTGGTGGAACAACTCCCTAGAGTGAAGCCTAGGTTGCCCGGAACGTAGAATTGGCCATCACTTTCATACTGGTTGCAATTATTCCTGTTATATGATGGAAACACTGTTGTATTTTTTTTGCATTTTATGGTTCGGGCGTTGACTTCGAAGGCCCTAACTATTCAATCTGTTGGAGCAACGCCATAGGGTGAAGCCTAGGTTGCTCGGAAAGTAGAAATGTCCATAAGTTTCATACTGGTTGCAATTATTCGTTTTATACGATGGAAAAACTGTTGTATTTATATTGTATTTTATGCTTCTGGCGTTGACTTCTTAGGCCCTAAGTATTCGATATGGTGGAACAACGCCCTAGAGTGAAGCCTAGGTTGCCTGGAACGTAGAAATGACCATCACTTTCACACGGGTTGCAATTATTGCTGTTATAGGATGGAAAGACTGTTGTATTTTTATTGTATTTTATACTTCAGGTGTTGACTTCTGAGGCCGTAGCTATTCGATGTGGTGGAAGAATGCCATAGAGTGAAGCCTAGGTTGCCCGGAACGTAGAAATGACCATAAGTTTCATACTGGTTGCAATTATTCGTTTTATACGTTGGAAAAACTGTTGTATTTATATTGTATTTTATGCTTCGGGCGTTGACTTCTAAGGCCCTAACTATTCAATCTGTTGGGTCAACGCCCTAGAGTGAAGCCTAGGTTGCTCGGAATGTAGAAATGACCATAACATTCACACTGGTTGAAGTTATTCGTTTTATACGATGGAAAAGCTGTTCCATCTTTATTGTATTTTATGCTTCTGGCGTTGACTTCTAAGGCCCTAACTATTCCATCTGGTGGAGCAACGCCCTAGAGTGAAGCCTAGGTTGCTCGGAACGTAGAAGTGACCATAACTTTCAAACTGGTTGCTATTATTCGTTCTGTACGACGGAAAAACTGTTATATTTATATTGTATCTTATGCTTCTGGCGTTGACTTCTAAGGACCTAACTATTCGATCTGGTGGAGCAACGCCCTAGAGTGAAGCCTAGGTTGCCCTGAACGTAGAAATGACCATATCTTTAACACTGGTTGCTATTATTCGTTTTATACGATGGAAAAACTGTTATATTTATATTGTATTTTATGCTTCTGGCGTTCACTTCTTAGGCCCCAACTATTCGATCTGGTGGAACAACACCGTAGAGTGAAGCCTAGGTTGCCCGGAACGTAGAAATGACCATTACTTTCACACTGTTTGCAATTATTCCTTTTATACGATAGAAAAGCTGTTGTATTTATATCGTATTTTATGCTTCTGGCGTTTACTTCAAATGACCTAACTATTCGATCTGGTGGAGCAACGCCCTAGAGTGAAGCCTAGGTTGCTCGGAATGTAGAAATGACCATAACTTTCACACTGGTTGCATTTATTCGTTTTATACGATGGAAACGCTGTTGTATTTATATTGTATCTTATGCTTCTGGCGTTGACTTCTAAGGACCTAACTATTCGATCTGGTGGAGCAACGCCCTAGAGTGAAGCCTAGGTTACTCGGAATGTAGAAATGAACCATAACTTTCACACTGGTTGTAATTATTCGCTTTATACAATGGTAAAACTGTTGCATCTTTATCGTATTTTATGCTTCTGGCGTTGACTTCTTAGGCCCTAACTGATTGATCTGGCGGAGCACCGCCCTTGAGTGAAGCCTACGTTGCCCTGAACGTAGAAATGACCATAACTTTAACACTGGTTGCTATTATTCGTTTTATACGATGGAAAAACTGTTATATATATATTGTATTTTATGCTTCTGGCGTTCACTTCTTAGGCCCCAACTATTCGATCTGGTGGAACAACACCGTAGAGTGAAGCCTAGGTTGCCCGGAACGTAGAAATGACCATTACTTTCACACTGTTTGCAATTATTCCTTTTATACGATGGAAAAGCTGTTGTATTTATATCGTATTTTATGCTTCTGGCGTTTACTTCAAATGACCTAACTATTCGATCTGGTGGAGCAGCGCCCTAGAGTGAAGCCTAGGTAGCTCGGAATGTAGAAATGACCATAACTTTCACACTGGTTGCAATTATTCGTTTTATACGATGGAAACGCTGTTGTATTTATATTGTATTTTATGCCTCTGGCGTTGACTTCTAAGGCCGTAGCTATTAGGTGCGGTGGAGCAACGCCCTAGAGTGACGCCTAGGGTACTCGGAACGTAGAAATGACCATTACTTTCACACTGGTTGCAATTATTCGTTTTATACGATGGAAAAACTGTTATATTTATATTGTATTTTATGCTTCTGGCGTTGACTTCTTAGGCCCTAACTATTCGATCTGGTGGAACAACGGCCTAGGGTGAAGCCTAGGTTGCCCGGAACGTAGAAATGACCTTAACTTTTACACTGGTAGCAATTATTCGTTTTATACAATGGAAAAACTGTTCTATTTATTTTGTATTTAATGCTTCGGGCGTTGACTTCTAAGGCCCTAACGGTTTGATCTGGTGGAGTAACGCCCTAGAGTGAAGCCTAGGTTGCCCGGAACGTAGAAATGACCATAACTTTCACACTGGTTGCTATTATTCGTTTTATACGATGGAAAAGCTGTGGCATCTTTATTGTATTTTATTCATCTGGGGTTGACTTCTAATGCCGTAGCTATTCGATGTGGTGGAAGAATGCCATAGAGTGAAGCCTAGGTTGCCCGGAACGTAGAAATGACCATCACTTTCACACGGGTTGCAATTATTGCTGTTATAGGATGGAAAGACTGTTGTATTTTTATTGTATTTTATACTTCAGGTGTTGACTTCTGAGGCCGTAGCTATTCGATGTGGTGGAAGAATGCCATAGAGTGAAGCCTAGGTTGCCCGGAACGTAGAAATGACCATAAGTTTCATACTGGTTGCAATTATTCGTTTTATACGTTGGAAAAACTGTTGTATTTATATTGTATTTTATGCTTCGGGCGTTGACTTCTAAGGCCCTAACTATTCAATCTGTTGGGTCAACGCCCTAGAGTGAAGCCTAGGTTGCTCGGAATGTAGAAATGACCATAACATTCACACTGGTTGAAGTTATTCGTTTTATACGATGGAAAAGCTGTTCCATCTTTATTGTATTTTATGCTTCTGGCGTTGACTTCTAAGGCCCTAACTATTCCATCTGGTGGAGCAACGCCCTAGAGTGAAGCCTAGGTTGCTCGGAACGTAGAAGTGACCATAACTTTCAAACTGGTTGCTATTATTCGTTCTGTACGACGGAAAAACTGTTATATTTATATTGTATCTTATGCTTCTGGCGTTGACTTCTAAGGACCTAACTATTCGATCTGGTGGAGCAACGCCCTAGAGTGAAGCCTAGGTTGCCCTGAACGTAGAAATGACCATATCTTTAACACTGGTTGCTATTATTCGTTTTATACGATGGAAAAACTGTTATATTTATATTGTATTTTATGCTTCTGGCGTTCACTTCTTAGGCCCCAACTATTCGATCTGGTGGAACAACACCGTAGAGTGAAGCCTAGGTTGCCCGGAACGTAGAAATGACCATTACTTTCACACTGTTTGCAATTATTCCTTTTATACGATAGAAAAGCTGTTGTATTTATATCGTATTTTATGCTTCTGGCGTTTACTTCAAATGACCTAACTATTCGATCTGGTGGACCAACGCCCTAGAGTGAAGCCTAGGTTGCTCGGAATGTAGAAATGACCATAACTTTCACACTGGATGCATTTATTCGTTTTATACGATGGAAACGCTGTTGTATTTATATTGTATTGTATGCCTCTGGCGTTGACTTCTAAGGCCGTAGCTATTAGATGTGGTGGAGCAACGCCCTAGAGTGACGCGTAGGGTACTCGGAACGTAGAAATGACCATTACTTTCACACTGGTTGCAATTATTCGTTTTATACGATGGAAAAGCTGTTGTATTTATATCGTATTTTATGCTTCTGGCGTTGACTTCTTAGGCCGTAACTATTCGGTCTGGTGGAGCAACGCCCTAGAGTGAAGCCTAGGTTGCTCGGAATGTAGAAATGACCATAACTTTCACACTGGTTGCAATTATTCGTTTTATACGATGGAAACGCTGTTGTATTTATATTGTATCTTATGCTTCTGGCGTTGACTTCTAAGGACCTAACTATTCGATCTGGTGGAGCAACGCCCTAGAGTGAAGCCTAGGTTACTCGGAATGTAGAAATGAACCATAACTTTCACACTGGTTGTAATTATTCGCTTTATACAATGGTAAAACTGTTGCATCTTTATCGTATTTTATGCTTCTGGCGTTGACTTCTTAGGCCCTAACTGATTGATCTGGCGGAGCACCGCCCTTGAGTGAAGCCTACGTTGCCCGGAACGTAGAAATGACCATAACTTTTACACTGGTAGCAATTATTCGTTTTATACAATGGAAAAACTGTTCTATTTATTTTGTATTTTATGCTTCGGGCGTTGACATCTAAGGCCCTAACTGTTTGATCTGGTGCAGCAACGCCCTAGAGTGAAGCCTAGGTTGCCCTGAACGTAGAAATGACCATAACTTTAACACTGGTTGCTATTATTCGTTTTATACGATGGAAAAACTGTTATATTTATATTGTATTTTATGCTTCTGGCGTTCACTTCTTAGGCCCCAACTATTCGATCTGGTGGAACAACACCGTAGAGTGAAGCCTAGGTTGCCCGGAACGTAGAAAAGACCATTACTTTCACACTGTTTGCAATTATTCCTTTTATACGATGGAAAAGCTGTTGTATTTATATCGTATTTTATGCTTCTGGCGTTTACTTCAAATGACCTAACTATTCGATCTGGTGGAGCAGCGCCCTAGAGTGAAGCCTAGGTAGCTCGGAATGTAGAAATGACCATAACTTTCACACTGGTTGCAATTATTCGTTTTATACGATGGAAACGCTGTTGTATTTATATTGTATTTTATGCCTCTGGCGTTGACTTCTAAGGCCGTAGCTATTAGGTGCGGTGGAGCAACGCCCTAGAGTGACGCCTAGGGTACTCGGAACGTAGAAATGACCATTACTTTCACACTGGTTGCAATTATTCGTTTTATACGATGGAAAAACTGTTATATTTATATTGTATTTTATGCTTCTGGCGTTGACTTCTTAGGCCCTAACTATTCGATCTGGTGGAACAACGGCCTAGGGTGAAGCCTCGGTTGCCCGGAACGTAGAAATGACCTTAACTTTTACACTGGTAGCAATTATTCGTTTTATACAATGGAAAAACTGTTCTATTTATTTTGTATTTAATGCTTCGGGCGTTGACTTCTAAGGCCCTAACGGTTTGATCTGGTGGAGTAACGCCCTAGAGTGAAGCCTAGGTTGCCCGGAGCGTAGAAATGACCATAACTTTCACACTGGTTGCTATTATTCGTTTTATACGATGGAAAAGCTGTGGCATCTTTATTGTATTTTATTCATCTGGGGTTGACTTCTAATGCCGTAGCTATTAGATGTGGTGGAGCAACGCCCTAGGGTGACGCCTAGGTTGCCCGGAACGTAGAAATGACCATTACTTTCACAATGTTTGCAATTATACAATTTATACGATGAAAAACTGTTGGACTTATATTGTATTTTATTCTTCTGGCGTTGACTTCTTAGGCCGTAACTATTCGACCTGGTGGAGCAACTCCCTGGAGTGAAACCTAGGTTGCCCGGAACGTAGAAATGACCACTACAATCACACTGGTTGCAAATTATTCCTGCTATACGATGGAAAAACTGTTGTATTTTTATTGCATTTTATGCTTCTGGTGTTCACTTCTAAGACCCTAACTATTCGATCTGGTGGAACAACGGCCTAGGGTGAAGCCTAGGTTGCCCGGAACGTAGAAATGACCTTAACTTTCATACTGGTTGCAATTATTCGTTTTATATGATGGAAAAACTGTTATATTTATATTGTATTTTATGCTTCTGGCGTTGACTTCTTAGGCCCTAACTATTCGATCTGGTGGAACAACGGCCTAGGGTGAAGCCTAGGTTGCCCGGAACGTAGAAATGACCTTAACTTTTACACTGGTAGCAATTATTCGTTTTATACAATGGAAAAGCTGTGGCATCTTTATTGTATTTTATTCATCTGGGGTTGACTTCTAAGGCCGTAGCTATTAGATGTGGTGGAGCAACGCCCTAGGGTGACGCCTAGGTTGCCCGGAACGTAGAAATGACCATTACTTTCACAATGTTTGCAATTATACAATTTATACGATGAAAAACTGTTGGACTTATATTGTATTTTATTCTTCTGGCGTTGACCTGTTAGGCCCTACACCATTCGATCTGGTGGAACAACGCCCTAGAGTGAAGCCTAGGTTGCCCGGAACATGGAAATGACCATTACTTTCACACTGTTTGCAAATATACATTATATACGATGGAAAAGCTGTTGTATTTATATTGTATTTTATGCTTCTGGCGTTGACTTCTTACGACCTAGCTATTTAATCTGGTAGAGCACCGCCCTAGAGTGGAGCATAGGTTGCCCGGAACGTAGAATATACCATTACCTTCACACTGGTTACAATTATTCCTGTTATACGATGGAAAAACTGTTGCATCTTTATTGTATTTTATGCTTCTGGCGTTGACTTCTAAGGCCCTAACTATTCAATCTGTTGGAGCAATGCCCTAGGGTGAAGCCTAGGTTGCCCAGAACGTAGAAATGACCATAACTTTCACACTGGTTGCAATTATTCGTTTTATACGATGGAAAAGCTGTTGTATTTATATCGTATTTTATGCTTCTGGCGTTGACTTCTTAGGCCCTAACTATTCGATCAGGTGGAATAACGCCCTAGAGTGAAGCCTAGGTTGCCTGGAACGTAGAAATGACCATAACTTTCACACTGGTTGCAATTATTCGTTTTATACGATGGAAAAACTGTTGTATTTATATTGTATTTTATGCTTCTGGCGTTGACTTCTTAGGCCCTAAGTATTCGATATGGTGGAACAACGCCCTAGAGTGAAGCCTAGGTTGCCCGGAACGTAGAAATGACCATAAGTTTCATACTGGTTGCAATTATTCGTTTTATACGTTGGAAAAACTGTTGTATTTATATTGTATTTTATGCTTCGGGCGTTGACTTCTAAGGCCCTAACTATTCAATCTGTTGGGTCAACGCCCTAGAGTGAAGCCTAGGTTGCTCGGAATGTAGAAATGACCATAACATTCACACTGGTTGAAGTTATTCGTTTTATACGATGGAAAAGCTGTTCCATCTTTATTGTATTTTATGCTTCTGGCGTTGACTTCTAAGGCCCTAACTATTCCATCTGGTGGAGCAACGCCCTAGAGTGAAGCCTAGGTTGCTCGGAACGTAGAAGTGACCATAACTTTCAAACTGGTTGCTATTATTCGTTCTGTACGACGGAAAAACTGTTATAATTATATTGTATCTTATGCTTCTGGCGTTGACTTCTAAGGACCTAACTATTCGATCTGGTGGAGCAAGGCCCTAGAGTGAAGCCTAGGTTGGCCTGAACGTAGAAATGACCATATCTTTAACACTGGTTGCTATTATTCGTTTTATACGATGGAAAAGCTGTTGTATTTATATCGTATTTTATGCTTCTGGCGTTTACTTCAAATGACCTAACTATTCGATCTGGTGGAGCAACGCCCTAGAGTGAAGCCTAGGTTGCTCGGAATGTAGAAATGACCATAACTTTCACACTGGTTGCATTTATTCGTTTTATACGATGGAAACGCTGTTGTATTTATATTGTATTGTATGCCTCTGGCGTTGACTTCTAAGGCCGTAGCTATTAGATGTGGTGGAGCAACGCCCTAGAGTGACGCCTAGGGTACTCGGAAAATAGAAATGACCATTACTTTCACACTGGTTGCAATTATTCGTTTTATACGATGGAAAAGCTGTTGTATTTATATCGTATTTTATGCTTCTGGCGTTGACTTCTTAGGCCGTAACTATTCGGTCTGGTGGAGCAACGCCCTAGAGTGAAGCCTAGGTTGCTCGGAATGTAGAAATGACCATAACTTTCACACTGGTTGCAATTATTCGTTTTATACGATGGAAACGCTGTTGTATTTATATTGTATCTTATGCTTCTGGCGTTGACTTCTAAGGACCTAACTATTCGATCTGGTGGAGCAACGCCCTAGAGTGAAGCCTAGGTTACTCGGAATGTAGAAATGAACCATAACTTTCACACTGGTTGTTATTATTCGCTTTATACAATGGTAAAACTGTTGCATCATTATCGTATTTTATGCTTCTGGCGTTGACTTCTTAGGCCCTAACTGATTGATCTGGCGGAGCACCGCCCTTGAGTGAAGCCTACGTTGCCCGGAACGTAGAAATGACCATAACTTTTACACTGGTAGCAATTATTCGTTTTATACAATGGAAAAACTGTTCTATTTATTTTGTATTTTATGCTTCGGGCGTTGACATCTAAGGCCCTAACTGTTTGATCTGGTGCAGCAACGCCCTAGAGTGAAGCGTAGGTTGCCCGGAACGTAGAAATGACCATAACTTTTACACTGGTAGCAATTATTCGTTTTATACAATGGAAAAACTGTTCTATTTATTTTGTATTTTATGCTTCGGGCGTTGACATCTAAGGCCCTAACTGTTTGATCTGGTGCAGCAACGCCCTAGAGTGAAGCGTAGGTTGCCCTGAACGTAGAAATGACCATAACTTTAACACTGGTTGCTATTATTCGTTCTGTACGACGGAAAAACTGTTATATTTATATTGTATCTTATGCTTCTGGCGTTGACTTCTAAGGACCTAACTATTCGATCTGGTGGAGCAACGCCCTAGAGTGAAGCCTAGGTTGCCCTGAACGTAGAAATGACCATATCTTTAACACTGGTTGCTATTATTCGTTTTATACGATGGAAAAACTGTTATATTTATATTGTATTTTATGCTTCTGGCGTTCACTTCTTAGGCCCCAACTATTCGATCTGGTGGAACAACACCGTAGAGTGAAGCCTAGGTTGCCAGGAACGTAGAAATGACCATTACTTTCACACTGTTTGCAATTATTCCTTTTATACGATAGAAAAGCTGTTGTATTTATATCGTATTTTATGCTTCTGGCGTTTACTTCAAATGACCTAACTATTCGATCTGGTGGAGCAACGCCCTAGAGTGAAGCCTAGGTTGCTCGGAATGTAGAAATGACCATAACTTTCACACTGGTTGCATTTATTCGTTTTATACGATGGATACGCTGTTGTATTTATATTGTATTGTATGCCTCTGGCGTTGACTTCTAAGGCCGTAGCTATTAGATGTGGTGGAGCAACGCCCTAGAGTGACGCCTAGGGTACTCGGAACGTAGAAATGACCATTACTTTCACACTGGTTGCAATTATTCGTTTTATACGATGGAAAAACTGTTATATTTATATTGTATTTTATGCTTCTGGCGTTGACTTCTTAGGCCCTAACTATTCGATCTGGTGGAGCAACGCTCTAGAGTGAAGCCTAGGTTGCTCGGAATGTAGAAATGACCATAACTTTCACTCTGGTTGCAATTATTCGTTTTATACGATGGAAAAACTGTTGCATCATTATCGTATTTTATGCTTCTTGCGTTGACTTCTTAGGCCGTAACTATTCGATCTGGTGGAGCAACGCCCTGGAGTGAAACCTAGGTTGCCCGGTACGCAGAAATGACCACTACTATCACACTGGTTGCAAATTATTCCTGCTATACGATGGAAAAACTGTTGCATCTTTATTGTATTTTATGCTTCTGGCGTTGACTTCTAAGGCCCTAACTATTTGATCTGGTGGAGCACCGCCCTAGAGTAAAGCCTAGGTTACCCGGAACGTAGAAATGACCATATCTTCCACACTGGTAGCAATTATTCGTTTTATACGATGGAAAATGTGTTTTATTTATTCTGTATTTTATGCTTCGGGCGTTGACTTCTAAGGCCCTAACTATTCGATCTGGTGGAGCAACGCCCCAGAGTGAATTCTAGGTTGCCTGGAACGTAGAAGTGACCATAACTTTCACACTGGTTACTATCATTCGTTTTATACGATAGAAAAACTGTTATATTTATATTGTATTTTATGCTTCTGGCGTTGACTTCTTAGGCCCTTACTGTTCGATATGGTGGAACAACGCGCTAGGGTGAAGCCTAGGTTGCCCGGAAAGTAGAAATGACCATAACATTCACATTGGTTGCAATTATTCGTTTTATGCGATGGAAAAGCTGTGGCATCTTTATTGTATTTTATTCATCTGGGGTTGACTTCTATGTCCGTAGCTATTAGGTGTGGTGGAGCAACGCCCTAGAGTGACGCCTAGGTTGCCCGGAACGTAGAAATGACCATTACTTTCACAATGTTTGCAATTATTCACTTTATACGATGGAAAAACTTTTGTACTTATATTGTATTTTATTCTTCTGGCGTTGACTTCTTAGGACCTAACTATTCGATCTGGTAGAGCACCGGCCTAGAGTGAAGCATAGGTTGCCCGGAACGTAGAACATACCATTACCTTCACACTGGTTGCAATTATTCCTGTTATACGATGGAAAAACTGTTGCATCTTTATTGTGTTTTATGCTTCTGGCGTTGACTTCTAAGGCCCTAACCATTCCATCTGGTGGAGCAACGCCCTAGAGTGAAGTCTGGGCTGCCCGGAACGTAGAAATGACCATTACATTCACACTGCTTGCAATTATTCGTCTTATACGATGGAAAAGCTGTTGTATTTATATCGTATTTTATTCTTCTGGCGTTGGCTTCTTAGGCCCTAACTATTCGATCTGGTGGAACAACGCCCTAGGGTGAAGCCTACGTTGCCCGGAACGTAGAAATGACCATAACTTTTACACTGGTAGCAATTGTTCGTTTTATACAGTGGAAAAACCGTTCTATTTATTTTGGGTTTTATGCTTCGGGCGTTGACTTCTAAGGCCCTAACTGTTTGATCTGGTGGAACGACGCCCTAGAGTGAAGCCTAGGTTGCCCGCAACGTAGAAATGACCATAACTTTCACACCGGTTGCTATTATTCGTTTTATACAATGGAAAAACTGCTATATTTATATTGTATTTTATGCTTCTGGCGTTGACTTCTGAGTCCGTTGCTATTCGATGTGGTGGAAGAACGCCATAGAGTGAAGCCTAGGTAGCCCGGACCGTAGAAATGTCCATATCTTTCGCACTGTTTGCAATTATTCATTTTATACGATGGCAAAGCTGTTGTATTTATATTGTATTTTATGCTTCTGGCGTTGACTTCTTAGGCCCTAACTATTCGATCTGGTGGAGCAATGCCTCAGAGATAAGTCTAGGATGCCCGAAACGCCGAAATGCTCATTACTATCACGCTTGTTGCAATTATTCCTGTTATACGATGAAAAGACTGTTGTATTTTTATTGTATTCTACGTTTCAGTCGTAGACTTCTAAGGCCGCAGCTATTCGATATGTTGGAGCACCGCCCTAGAGTGAACCCTAGGTTGCTGGGAACGTAGAAATGACCACTACTTTCACACTGTTTGCAATTATTCATTTAATGCGATGGAAATGCTGTTGTATTTATATCGTATTTTATGCTTCTGGCGTTGCCTCCTTAGGCCCTAACTATTCGATCTTGTGGAACAACGGCCTAGAGTGAAGCCTAGGTTGCCTGGAACGTAGAAATGACCATCACTTTCACACGGGTTGCAATTATTCCTGTTATAGGATGGAAAGACTGTTGTATTTTTATTGTATTTTATACTTCAGGCGTTGACTTCTGAGGCCGTAGCTATTCGATGTGGAGGAAGAACACCATACTGTGAAGCCTAGGTTGCCCGGAACGTAGAAATGAGCATAAGTTTCATACTGGTTGCAATTACTCGTTTTATACGATGGAAAAACTGTTGTATTTATATTGTATTTTTGCTTCTGGCGTTCACTTCTTAGGCCCTAACTATTCGATCTGGTGCGACAACGCCCTAGGGTGAAGCCTAGGTTGCCCGGAACGTAGATATGACCATAACCTTCACACAGGTTGCAATTATTCGTTTTATACGGTGTAAAGGCTGTTGTATTTATTTTGTATTTTATTCTTCTGGTGTTGACTTCTTAGGCCCTAACTATTCGATCTGGTGGAGCAACGCCGTAGAGTGAAGCGTAGCTTGCCCGGAACGTAGAAATGACCATTACTTTCACACTGTTTGCAATTATTCCTTTTATACGATGGAAAAGCTGTTGTATTTATATCGTATTTTATACTTCTGGCGCTGACTTCTAAGGACCTAACTATTCGATCTGGCGGAGCAGCGCCCTAGAGTGAAGCCTAGGTTGCTCGGAATGTAGAAATGACCATAACTTTCACACTGGTTGCAAATATTCGTTTTATACGATGGAAAAACTGTTGCATCTTTATCGTACTTTATGCTTCTGGCGTTGACTTCTTAGGCCGTAACTATTCGATCTGGTGGAGCAACGCCCTGGAGTGAAACCTAGGTTGCCCGGCACGTAGAAATGACCACTACTATCACACTGGTTTTAAATTATTCCTGCTATACGATGGAAAAACTGTTGCATCTTTATTGTATTTTATGCTTCTGGCGTTGACTTCTAAGGCCCTAACTATTCGATCAGGTGGAGCAACGCCCTCGAGTGAAGCCTAGGTTGCTCGGAATGTAGAAATGACCATAACTTTCACACTGGTTGCAATTATTCGTTTTATACGATGGAAAAGCTCTTGCATCTTTATCGTATTTTATGCTTCTGGCGTTGACTTCTTAGGCCGTAACTATTCGATCTGGTGGAGCAACGCCCTGGTGCGAAACCTAGGTTGCCCGGTACGTAGAAATGACCACTACTATCACACTGGATGCAAATTATTCCTGCTATACGATGGAAAAATTGCTGCATCTTTATTGTATTTTATGCTCCTGGCGTTGACTTCTAAGGCCCTAACTATTCGATCAGGTGGAGCAACGCCCTCGAGTGAAGCCTAGGTTGCTCGGAATGTAGAAATGACCATAACTTTCACACTGGTTGCAATTATTCGTTTTATACGATGGAAAAGCTGTTGCATCTTTATCGTATTTTATGCTTCTGGCGTTGACTTCTTAGGCCGTAACTATTCGATCTGGTGGAGCAACGCCCTGGAGTGAGACCTAGGTTGCCCGGTACGTAGAAATGACCACTACTATCACACTGGATGCAAATTATTCCTGCTATACGATGGAAAAATTGCTGCATCTTTATTGTATTTTAAGCTCCTGGCGTTGACTTCTAAGGCCCTAACTATTCGATCAGGTGGAGCAACGCCCTAGAGTAAAGCCTAGGTTGCTCGGAATGTAGAAATGACCATATCTTACACACTGGTTGCAATTATTCCTGTTATACGATGGAAAAACTGTTGTACTTTTATTGTATTTTATACTTCAGGCGTTGACTTCTGAGGCCGTAGCCATTCAATGTGGTCGAAGAACGCCATACTGTGAAGCCTAGGTTGCCCGGAACGTAGAAATGAGCATAAGTTTCATACTGGTTGCAATTATGCGTTTTATACGATGGAAAAACTGTTGTATTTATATTGTATTTTATGCTTCTGGCGTTCACTTCTTAGGCCCTAACTGTTCGATCTGGTGGAACAACGCCATAGGGTGAAGCCTAGGTTGCCCGGAACGTAGATATGACCATAACCTTCACACAGGTTGCAATTATTCGTTTTATACGGTGTAAAGGCTGTTGTATTTATTTTGTATTTTATACTTCTGGCGTTGACTTCTAAGGACCTAACTATTCGATCTGGTGGAGCAACGCCCTAGAGTGAAGCCTAGGTTGCTCGGAATGTAGAAATGACCATAACTTTCACACTGGTTGCAATTATTCGTTTTATACGATGGAAAAACTGTTGCATCTTTATCGTATTTTATGCTTCTGGCGTTGACTTCTTAGGCCGTAACTATTCGATCTGGTGGAGCAACGCCCTGGAGTGAAACCTAGGTTGCCCGGTACGTAGAAATGACCACTACTATGACACTAGTTGCAAATTATTCCTGCTATACGATTGAAAAACTGTTGCATCTTTATTGTATTTTATGCTTCTGGCGTTGACTTCTAAGGCCCTAACTATTCGATCAGGTGAAGCGACGCCCTCGAGTGAAGCCTAGGTTTCTCGGAATGTAGAAATGACCATAACTTTCACACTGTTTGCAATTATTCCTGTTATAGGATGGAAAGACTGTTGTATTTTTATTGTATTATATACTTCAGGCGTTGACTTCTGAGGCCGTAGCTACTCGATGTGGTGCAAGAACGCCATACTGTGAAGCCTAGGTTGCCCGGAACGTAGAAATGAGCATAAGTTTCATACTGGTTGCAATTATTCGTTTTATATGATGGAAAAACTGTTGTATTTATATTGTACTTTATGCTTCTGGCGTTCACTTCTTAGGCCCTAACTATTCGATCTGGTGGAACAACGCCCTAGGGTGAAGCCTAGGTTGCCCGGAACGTAGATATGACCATAACCTTCACACAGGTTGCAATTATTCGTTTTATACGGTGTAAAGGCTGTTGTATTTATTTTGTATTTTATTCTTCTGGTGTTGACTTCTTAGGCCCTAACTATTCGATCTGGTGGAACAACGCCGTAGAGTGAAGCCTAGGTTGCCCGGAACGTAGAAATGACCATTACTTTCACACTGTTTGCAATTATTCCTTTTATACGATAGAAAAGCTGTTGTATTTATATCGTATTTTATGCTTCTGGCGTTTACTTCAAATGACCTAACTATTCGATCTGGTGGAGCAACGCCCTAGAGTGAAGCCTAGGTTGCTCGGAATGTAGAAATGACCATAACGTTCACACTGGTTGCATTTATTCGTTTTATACGATGGAAACGCTGTTGTATTTATATTGTATTGTATGCCTCTGGCGTTGACTTCTAAGGCCGTAGCTATTAGATGTGGTGGAGCAACGCCCTAGAGTGACGCCTAGGGTACTCGGAACGTAGAAATGACCATTACTTTCACACTGGTTGCAATTATTCGTTTTATACGATGGAAAAACTGTTCTATTTATTTTGTATTTAATGCTTCGGGCGTTGACTTCTAAGGCCCTAACTATTCGATCTGGTGGAGCAACGCTCTAGAGTGAAGCCTAGGTTGCTCGGAATGTAGAAATGACCATAACTTTCACTCTGGTTGCAATTATTCGTTTTATACGATGGAAAAACTGTTGCATCTTTATCGTATTTTATGCTTCTTGCGTTGACTTCTTAGGCCGTAACTATTCGATCTGGTGGAGCAACGCCCTGGAGTGAAACCTAGGTTGCCCGGAACGTAGAAATGACCACTAGTATCACACTGGTTGCAAATTATTCCTGCTATACGATGGAAAAACTGCTGCATCTTTATTGTATTTTATGCTTCTGGCGTTGACTTCTAAGGCCCTAACTATTCGATCAGGTGGAGCAACGCCCTAGAGTGAAGCCTAGGTTGCCCGGAACGTAGAAATGACCATCACTTTCAAACTGGTTGCAATTATTCCTGTTATAGGATGGAAAGACTGTTGTATTTTTATTGTATTATATACTTCAGGCGTTGACTTCTGAGGCCGTAGCTACTCGATGTGGTGGAAGAACGCCATACTGTGAAGCCTAGGTTGCCCGGAACGTAGAAATGAGCATAAGTTTCATACTGGTTGCAATTATTCGTTTTATATGATGGAAAAACTGTTGTATTTATATTGTATTTTATGCTTCTGGCGTTCACTTCTTAGGCCCTAACTATTCAATCTGGTGGAACAACGCCCTAGGGTGAAGCCTAAGTTGCCCGGAACGTAGATATGACCATAACCTTCACACAGGTTGCAATTATTCGTTTTATACGGTGTAAAGGCTGTTGTATTTATTTTGTATTTTATTCTTCTGGTGTTGACTTCTTAGGCCCTAACTATTCGATCTGGTGGAACAACGCCGTAGAGTGCAGCGTAGGTTGCCCGGAACGTAGAAATGACCATTACTTTCACACTGTTTGCAATTATTCCTTTTATACGATGGAAAAGCTGTTGTATTTATATCGTATTTTATACTTCTGGCGTTGACTTCCAAGGACCTAACTATTCGATCTGGAGGAGCAGCGCCCTAGAGTGAAGCCTAGGTTGCTCGGAATGTAGAAATGACCATAACTTTCCCACTGGTTGCAAATATTCGTTTTATACGATGGAAAAACTGTTGCATCTTTATCGTACTTTATGCTTCTGGCGTTGACTTCTTAGGCCGTAACTATTCGATCTGGTGGAGCAACGCCCTGGAGTGAAACCTAGGTTGCCCGGCACGTAGAAATGACCACTACTATCACACTGGTTGCAAATTATTCCTGCTATACGATGGAAAAGCTGTTGCATCTTTATTGTATTTTATGCTTCTGGCGTTGACTTCTAAGGCCCTAACTATTCGATCAGGTGGAGCAACGCCCTCGAGTGAAGCCTAGGTTGCTCGGAATGTAGAAATGACCATAACTTTCACACTGGTTGCAATTATTCGTTTTATACGATGGAAAAGCTGTTGCATCTTTATCGTATTTTATGCTTCTGGCGTTGACTTCTTAGGCCGTCACTATTCCATCTGGTGGAGCAACGCCCTGGAGTGAAACCTAGGTTGCCCGGTACGTAGAGATGACCACTACTATCACACTGGATGCAAATTATTCCTGCTATACGATGGAAAAATTGCTGCATCTTTATTGTATTTTATGCTCCTGGCGTCGACTTCTAAGGCCCTAACTATTCGATCAGGTGGAGCAACGCCCTAGAGTGAAGCCTAGGTTGCTCGGAATGTAGAAATGACCATAACTTACGCACTGGTTGCAATTATTCCTGTTATACGATGGAAAAACTGTTGTATTTTAATTGTATTTTATGCTTTTAGCGATGAATTATAAGTCCCTAGCTATTCGACCTGGAGGAGCAACGCCCTAGAGTGACGCCTAGGTTGCTCGGAACGTAGAAATGACCATTACTTTCACACTGGTTGCAATTATTCGTTTTATACGATGGTAAAGCTGTTGTATTTATATCGTATTTTATGCTTCTGGCGTTGACTTCTTAGGACATAACTATTCGATCTAGTCGAGCAACGCCCTGGAGTGAAACCTAGGTTGCCCGGAACGTAGAAATGAACATAAGTTTCATACTGGTTGCAATTATTCGTTTTATACGATGGCAAAACTGTTGTATTTATTTTGTAATTGGTGCTTCTGGCGTTGACTGCTTACGCCCTATCTATTCAATCTGTTGGAGCAACGCCCTAGAGTGAAGCCTAGGTTGCCTGGAACGTAGAAATGACTATCACTTTCACACGGGTTGCAATTATTCCTGTTATAGGATGGAAAGACTGTTGTACTTTTATTGTATTATATACTTCAGGCGTTGACTTCTGAGGCCGTAGCTATTCGATGTGGTAGAAGAACGCCATACTGTGAAGCCTAGGTTGCCGGGAACGTAGGAGTGAGCATAACTATCACGCTGGTTGCAATTATTCGTTTTATACGATGGAAAAGCTGCTGTATTTATATCGTATTTTATGCCTCTGGCGTTGACTTCTTAGGCCCTAACTATTCCATCTGGTGGAACAACGACCTAGGGTGAAGCCTAGGCTGACCGGAAAGTAGAAATGTCCATAACTTCCACACTGGTAGAAATTATTCGTTTAATACGATGGAAAAGCTGTACTATTTATTTTGTATTTTATGCTTCGGGCGTTGACTGCTAAGGCCCTATCTATTCGATCTGGTGGAGCAACGCCCTAGAGTGATGCCTAGGTTACCCGGAACGTAGAAATGACCATATCTTCCACACTGGTAGCAATTATTCGTTTTATACGATGGAAAATGTGTTTTATTTATTCTGTATTTTATGCTTCGGGCGTTGACTTCTAAGGCCCTAACTATTCGATCTGGTGGAGCAACGCCCCAGAGTGAATTCTAGGTTGCCTGGAACGTAGAAGTGACCATAACTTTCACACTGGTTGCTATCATTCGTTTTATACGATAGAAAAACTGTTATATTTATATTGTATTTTATGCTTCTGGCGTTGACTTCTTAGGCCCTAACTGTTCGATATGGTGGAACAACGCGCTAGGGTGAAGCCTAGGTTGCCCGGAAAGTAGAAATGACCATAACATTCACATTGGTTGCAATTATTCGTTTTATGCGATGGAAAAGCTGTGGCATCTTTATTGTATTTTATTCATCTGGGGTTGACTTCTATGTCCGTAGCTATTAGGTGTGGTGGAGCAACGCCCTAGAGTGACGCCTAGGTTGCCCGGAACGTAGAAATGACCATTACTTTCACAATGTTTGCAATTATTCACTTTATACGATGGAAAAACTTTTGTACTTATATTGTATTTTATTCTTCTGGCGTTGACTTCTTAGGACCTAACTATTCGATCTGGTAGAGCACCGGCCTAGAGTGAAGCATAGGTTGCCCGGAACGTAGAACATACCATTACCTTCACACTGGTTGCAATTATTCCTGTTATACGATGGAAAAACTGTTGCATCTTTATTGTGTTTTATGCTTCTGGCGTTGACTTCTAAGGCCCTAACCATTCCATCTGGTGGAGCAACGCCCTAGAGTGAAGTCTGGGCTGCCCGGAACGTAGAAATGACCATAACTTTCACACTGGTTGCAATTATTCGTTTTATACGATGGAAAAGCTGTTGCATCTTTATCGTATTTTATGCTTCTGGCGTTGACTTCTTAGGCCGTAACCATTCGATCTGGTGGAGCAACGCCCTGGAGTGAAACCTAGGTTGCCCGGTACGTAGAAATGACCACTACTATCACACTGGATGCAAATTATTCCTGCTATACGATGGAAAAATTGCTGCATCTTTATTGTATGTTAAGCTCCTGGCGTTGACTTCTAAGGCCCTAACTATTCGATCAGGTGGAGCAACGCCCTAGAGTGAAGCCTAGGTTGCTCGGAATGTAGAAATGACCATATCTTACACACTGGTTGCAATTATTCCTGTTATACGATGGAAAAACTGTTGTATTTTTATTGTATTTTATACTTCAGGCGTTGACTTCTGAGGCCGTAGCCATTCAATGTGGTCGAAGAACGCCATACTGTGAAGCCTAGGTTGCCCGGAACGTAGAAATGAGCATAAGTTTCATACTGGTTGCAATTATTCGTTTTATACGATGGAAAAACTGTTGTATTTATATTGTATTTTATGCTTCTGGCGTTCACTTCTTAGGCCCTAACTATTCGATCTGGTGGAACAATGCCCTAGGGTGAAGCCTAGGTTGCCCGGAACGTAGATATGACCATAACCTTCACACAGGTTGCAATTATTCGTTTTATACGGTGTAAAGGCTGTTGTATTTATTTTGTATTTTATACTTATGGCGTTGACTTCTAAGGACCTAACTATTCGATCTGGTGGAGCAACACTCTAGAGTGAAGCCTAGGTTGCTCGGAATGTAGAAATGACCATAACTTTCACACTGGTTGGAATTATTCGTTTTATACGATGGAAAAGCTGTTGCATCTTTATCGTATTTTATGTTTCTGGCGTTGACTTCTTAGGCCGTAACTATTCGATGTGGTGGAGCAACGCCCTGGAGTGAAACCTAGGTTGCCCGGTACGTAGAAATGACCACTAGTATCACACTGGTTGCAAATTATTCCTGCTATACGATGGAAAAACTGCT
Organism: Calliopsis andreniformis; assembly: GCF_051401765.1. Classification (NCBI taxonomy): domain Eukaryota; kingdom Metazoa; phylum Arthropoda; class Insecta; order Hymenoptera; family Andrenidae; genus Calliopsis; species Calliopsis andreniformis. Next base: position 8,885,597 of record NC_135072.1, read on the forward strand.
GCATCTTTATTGTATTTTATGCTTCTGGCGTTGACTTCTAAGGCCCTAACTATTCGATCAGGTGGAACAACGCCCTAGGGTGAAGCCTAGGTTGCCCGAAACGTAGAAATGACCATTACTCTCACACTGGTTGCAATTATTCGTTTTATACAATGGAAAAACTGGTGTATTTATATTGTATTTTATGTTTCGGGCGTTGACTTCTATGGCCCTACCTATTCGATCTGGTGCAGCAACGCCCTACAGTGAAGCCTATGTTGCCCGGAACGTAGATATGACCATAACCTTCACACAGGTTGCAATTATTCGTTTTATACGATGTAAAGGCTGTTGTATATATTTTGTAGTTTATGCTTCTGGCGTTGATTTCAAAGGCCCTAACTCTTCTATCTGGTGGAGCAACGCTTCAGAGTTAAGTCTAGGATGCCCGAAACGTCGAAATGATCATTACTTTCGCACTGGTTGCAATTAGCCATGCTATACGATGGAAAAACTATTGCATTTTTATTGTATTTTCTGCTTCTGGCTTTGACTTCTAAGGTCGTAGCTATTCGATCTGGTGGACTAACGCCCCAGAGTGAAGCCTAGGTTTCCCGGAACGTAGAAATGACCATAACATTCACACTGGTAACAATTTTTCGTTTTATACGTTGGAAAAACTGTTGCATTTTTATTGTATTTTCCGCTTCTGGCTTCGACTTCTAAGGTCCTAGCTATTCGATCTGGCGGGGCATCGTCCAAGAGTGAAGCCTATGTTGCCCGGAACGTAGAAATGACCATAACTTTCACACTGGTCGCAATTATTCGTTTTATACAATGGAAAAACGGTTGTATTAAGATTGTATTTTATGCTTCTGGCGTTGAATTCTAAGTCCGTAACCATTCGATCTCGTGGAGCAACGCCCTAGAGTCATGCCTGGGTTGCCCGGAACGTAGAAATGACAATTACATTCACACTGCAAATATACATTATATACGATGGAAAAGCTGTTGTATTTATATTGTATTTTATGATTCTGTCTTTGACTTCTTAGGCCCTAACTATTGGATCTGGTGGAGCACCGCCCTAGAGTGACGCCTAGGTTGCCCGGAACGTAGAACATAATATTACCTTCACACTGGTTGCAATTATTCCTGTTATACGATGGAAAAACTGTTGCATCTTTATTGTATTTTATGCTTCTGGCGTTGTCTTCTAAGGCCCTAGCTATTCGATCTGGTGGAGCAACGCCCTAGAGTGAAACCTAGGTCACCCGGAACGTAGAAATGACCAGTACTTTCACAAAGTTTGCAATTATTCATTTTATACAATGGAAAAACTGTTGTACTTATATTGTAATTTTTCCTTCTGGCGTTGACTTCTTAGGCCCTAACTATTCGATCTGGTGTAGCAACGCCCTAGAGTGAAGCCTAGGTTGCTCGGAACGTAGAAATGACCATCACTTTCAAACTGGTTGGAATTATTCCTGTTTTGCGATGGAAAAACTGTTGTAGTTTTATTGCATTTTATGCTTCAGGCGTTGACTTCTAAGGCCCTAACTATTCGATCTGGTGTAACAACGCCCTAGAGTGAAGCCTAGGTTGCCCGGAACGTAGAAATGACCATCACTTTCAAACTGGTTGGAATTATTCCTGTTATGCGATGGAAAAACTGTTGTAGTTTTATTGCATTTTATGCTTCTGGCGTTGACTTCTAAGGCTGTAGCTATTCGATGTGGTGGGGCAACGCCCTAGAGTGAAGACTAGGTTGCCCGGAACGTAGAAATGACCATTACTTTCACACTGGTTGCAATTGTTCGTTTTATACGATGGCAAAACTGTTGTATTTATTTTGTAATTGGTGCTTCTGGAGTTGACTGCTTACGCCCTATCTGTTGGAGCTGGTGGACCAACGTCCTATTGTGAACCCTAGATTGCCCGGAAGGTAGAAGTGACCATATCTTTCACACTGGCTGCTATTATTCCTGTTATACGATGGAAATGTTGTTGTATTTATATTGTGTTTTATGCTTCTGGCGTTGACTTCTAAGGCCCTAACTATCCGATCTGGTGGAGCAACGCCCTAGAGTGAAGCCTAGGTTGCTCTGAATGTAGAAATGACCATAACTTCCACACTGGTTGCAATTATTCGTTTTATACGATGGAAAAGCTGTTGTATTTATATCGTATTTTATGATTCTGACGTTGACTTCTAAGGCCCTAACTCTTCTATCTGGTGGAGCAACGCCTCAGAGTTAAGTCTAGGATGCCCGAAACGTCGAAATGATCATTACTTTCGCACTGGTTGCAATTAGCCATTCTATACGATGGAAAAACTGTTGCATTTTCATTGTATTTTCTGCTTCAGGCTTTGACTTCTAAGGTCGTAGCTATTCGAACTGGTGGAGCAACGCCCTAGAGTGAAGCCTAGGTTGCCCGGAACGTAGGAATGACCATAACATTCACACTGGCTACAATTTTTCGTTTTATACGTTGGAAAAACTGTTGCAATTTTATTGTATTTTCCGCTTCTGGCTTCGACTTCTAAGGGCCTAGCTATTCGATCTGGTGGGGCATCGTCCAAGAGTGAAGCCTATGTTGCCCGGAACGTAGAAGTGACCATATCTTTCACACTGGTTGCTATTATTCCTGTTATACGATGGAAAAGTTGTTGCATTTATATTGTGTTTTATGCTTCTGGCGTTGACTTCTAAGCCCCTAACTATTCGATCTGGTGGAGCAACGCCCTAGAGCGAAGCCTAGGTTGCTCTGAATGTAGAAATGACCATAACTTTCACACTGGTTGCAATTATTCGTTTTATACGATGGAAAAACTGCTGTAATTATATTGAATTTTATGCTTCTGGCGTTCACTTCTTAGGCCCTAACTATTCGATCTGGTGGAGCAACGCCCTAGAGTGAAGCCTAGGTTGCTCTGAATGTAGAAATGACCATAACTATCACACTGGTTGCAATTATTCGTTTTACACGATGGAAAAACTGCTGTATTTATATTGAATTTTATGCTTCTGGCGTTCACCTCTTAGAACCTAACTATTCGATCTGGTGCTGCAACGCCCTAGAGTGAAGCCTAGGTTGCCCGGAACGTAGAAATGACCTTAACCTTCACACTGGTTGCTATTATTCGTTTTATACAATGGAAAATCTGTTCTATTTATTGTGTACTTTATGCTTCGGGCGTTGACTTCTAAGGTCCTATCTATTCGATCTGGTTTAGCAACGCCCTGGTGTGAAGCCTAGGTTGCCCGGAACGTAGGACAGACCGTTACCTTCACACTGGTTGCAATTATTCCTGTTATACGATGGAAAAACTGTTGCATCTTTATTGTATTTTATGATTTTAGCGTTGAAGTCTAAGTCCCTAGCTATTCGATCTGGTGGAGCAACGTCCTAGAGTGAAGCCTAGGTTGCCCGGAACGTAGAAATGACCACAACATTCACACTGGTTGCAATTATTCCTGTTATACGATGGAAAAACTGTTGTATTTTTATTGTCTTTATGCTCCTGGCGTTGACTTCTAAGGCCCTAACTATTCAGTCTGGTGGAGCAACGCCCTAGAGTGAGGCCTAGGTTGCCCGGAAAGTAGAAATGACCATAAGTTTCATACTGGTTGCAATTATTCGTTTTATACGATGGAAACACTGTTGTATTTTTATTGCATTTTATGCCTCGAGCGTTGACTTCTAAGGCCCTAACAATTCAATCTGTTCGAGCAACGCACTAGGGTGAAGCCTAGGTTGCTCGGAAAGCAGAAATGACCATCAGTTTCATACTGGTTGCAATTATTCGTTTTATACGATGGAAAAACTGTTGTATTTATATTGTATTTTATGCTTCTGGCGTTGACTTCTAAGGCCCTAGCTATTCGATCTAGTGGAGCAACTCCCTAGAGTGAAGCCTAGGTTGCCCGGAAAGGAGAAATGACCATCACTTTCAAACTGGTTGCAATTAATCCTGTTATACATTGGAAAAACTGTTGTATTTTTATTGCATTTTATGCTTCTGGTGTTCACTTCTTAGGCCCTAACTATTCGATCTGGTGGAACAACGGCCTAGGGTGAAGCCTAGCTTGCCCGGAACGTAGAAATGACCATTATCTTCACACTGTTTGCAATTATTCCTTTTATACGATGGAAAAGCTGTTGTATTTATATCGTATTTTATGCTTCTGGCGTTGACTTCTAAGGCCCTAACTATCCGATCTGGTGGAGCAACGCCCTAGAGTGAAGCCTAGGTTGCTCTGAATGTAGAAATGACCATAACTTCCACACTGGTTGCAATTATTCGTTTTATACGATGGAAACACTGTTGTATTTTTATTGCATTTTATGCTTCGGGCGTTGACTTCTAAGGCCCTAACAATTCAATCTGTTCGAGCAACGCCCTAGGGTGAAGCCTAGGTTGCTCGGAAAGCAGAAATGACCATCAGTTTCATACTGGTTGCAATTATTCGTTTTATACGATGGAAAAGCTGTTGTATTTATATTGTATTTTATGCTTCTGGCGTTGACTTCTAAGGCCCTAACTATACGATCTGGTGCAGCAACCCCCTAGAGTGAATCCTAGATTGCCCGGAACGTAGAACTGACCATTACCTTCACGCTTGTTGCAATTATCCGTTTTATACCATGAAAAAACTGTTGTATTTTCATTGTACTTTATGCTTCTGGCGTTGAATTGTTAGGCCCTAGCTATTGGATCTGGTGGACCAACGCCCTAGAGTGAAGCCTAGGTTGCCCGGAACGTAGAAATGACCATAACTTTCACACTGGTTGCAATTATTCGTTTTATACAATGGAAAAACGGTTGTGTTTATATTGTATTTTATGCTTCTGGCGTTGACTTCTGAGGCTGTAGCTATTCGATGTGGTGGGGCAACGCCCTAGAGTGAAGACTAGGTTGCCCGGAACGTAGAAATGACCACTAGTATCACACTGGTTGCAAATTATTCCTGCTATACGATGGAAAAACTGCTGCATCTTTATTGTATTTTATGCTTCTGGCGTTGACTTCTAAGGCCCTAACTATTCGATCAGGTGGAGCAACGCCCTAGAGTGAAGCCTAGGTTGCCCGGAACGTAGAAATGACCATCACTTTCAAACTGGTTGCAATTATTCCTGTTATAGGATGGAAAGACTGTTGTATTTTTATTGTATTATATACTTCAGGCGTTGACTTCTGAGGCCGTAGCTACTCGATGTGGTGGAAGAACGCCATACTGTGAAGCCTAGGTTGCCCGGAACGTAGAAATGAGCATAAGTTTCATACTGGTTGCAATTATTCGTTTTATATGATGGAAAAACTGTTGTATTTATATTGTATTTTATGCTTCTGGCGTTCACTTCTTAGGCCCTAACTATTCAATCTGGTGGAACAACGCCCTAGGGTGAAGCCTAGGTTGCCCGGAACGTAGATATGACCATAACCTTCACACAGGTTGCAATTATTCGTTTTATACGGTGTAAAGGCTGTTGTATTTATTTTGTATTTTATTCTTCTGGTGTTGACTTCTTAGGCCCTAACTATTCGATCTGGTGGAACAACGCCGTAGAGTGCAGCGTAGGTTGCCCGGAACGTAGAAATGACCATTACTTTCACACTGTTTGCAATTATTCCTTTTATACGATGGAAAAGCTGTTGTATTTATATCGTATTTTATACTTCTGGCGTTGACTTCCAAGGACCTAACTATTCGATCTGGAGGAGCAGCGCCCTAGAGTGAAGCCTAGGTTGCTCGGAATGTAGAAATGACCATAACTTTCCCACTGGTTGCAAATATTCGTTTTATACGATGGAAAAACTGTTGCATCTTTATCGTACTTTATGCTTCTGGCGTTGACTTCTTAGGCCGTAACTATTCGATCTGGTGGAGCAACGCCCTGGAGTGAAACCTAGGTTGCCCGGCACGTAGAAATGACCACTACTATCACACTGGTTGCAAATTATTCCTGCTATACGATGGAAAAGCTGTTGCATCTTTATTGTATTTTATGCTTCTGGCGTTGACTTCTAAGGCCCTAACTATTCGATCAGGTGGAGCAACGCCCTCGAGTGAAGCCTAGGTTGCTCGGAATGTAGAAATGACCATAACTTTCACACTGGTTGCAATTATTCGTTTTATACGATGGAAAAGCTGTTGCATCTTTATCGTATTTTATGCTTCTGGCGTTGACTTCTTAGGCCGTCACTATTCCATCTGGTGGAGCAACGCCCTGGAGTGAAACCTAGGTTGCCCGGTACGTAGAGATGACCACTACTATCACACTGGATGCAAATTATTCCTGCTATACGATGGAAAAATTGCTGCATCTTTATTGTATTTTATGCTCCTGGCGTCGACTTCTAAGGCCCTAACTATTCGATCAGGTGGAGCAACGCCCTAGAGTGAAGCCTAGGTTGCTCGGAATGTAGAAATGACCATAACTTACGCACTGGTTGCAATTATTCCTGTTATACGATGGAAAAACTGTTGTATTTTAATTGTATTTTATGCTTTTAGCGATGAATTATAAGTCCCTAGCTATTCGACCTGGAGGAGCAACGCCCTAGAGTGACGCCTAGGTTGCTCGGAACGTAGAAATGACCATTACTTTCACACTGGTTGCAATTATTCGTTTTATACGATGGTAAAGCTGTTGTATTTATATCGTATTTTATGCTTCTGGCGTTGACTTCTTAGGACATAACTATTCGATCTAGTCGAGCAACGCCCTGGAGTGAAACCTAGGTTGCCCGGAACGTAGAAATGAACATAAGTTTCATACTGGTTGCAATTATTCGTTTTATACGATGGCAAAACTGTTGTATTTATTTTGTAATGGGTGCTTCTGGCGTTGACTGCTTACGCCCTATCTATTCAATCTGTTGGAGCAACGCCCTAGAGTGAAGCCTAGGTTGCCTGGAACGTAGAAATGACTATCACTTTCACACGGGTTGCAATTATTCCTGTTATAGGATGGAAAGACTGTTGTACTTTTATTGTATTATATACTTCAGGCGTTGACTTCTGAGGCCGTAGCTATTCGATGTGGTAGAAGAACGCCATACTGTGAAGCCTAGGTTGCCGGGAACGTAGGAGTGAGCATAACTATCACGCTGGTTGCAATTATTCGTTTTATACGATGGAAAAGCTGCTGTATTTATATCGTATTTTATGCCTCTGGCGTTGACTTCTTAGGCCCTAACTATTCCATCTGGTGGAACAACGACCTAGGGTGAAGCCTAGGCTGACCGGAAAGTAGAAATGTCCATAACTTCCACACTGGTAGAAATTATTCGTTTAATACGATGGAAAAGCTGTACTATTTATTTTGTATTTTATGCTTCGGGCGTTGACTGCTAAGGCCCTATCTATTCGATCTGGTGGAGCAACGCCCTAGAGTGATGCCTAGGTTACCCGGAACGTAGAAATGACCATATCTTCCACACTGGTAGCAATTATTCGTTTTATACGATGGAAAATGTGTTTTATTTATTCTGTATTTTATGCTTCGGGCGTTGACTTCTAAGGCCCTAACTATTCGATCTGGTGGAGCAACGCCCCAGAGTGAATTCTAGGTTGCCTGGAACGTAGAAGTGACCATAACTTTCACACTGGTTGCTATCATTCGTTTTATACGATAGAAAAACTGTTATATTTATATTGTATTTTATGCTTCTGGCGTTGACTTCTTAGGCCCTAACTGTTCGATATGGTGGAACAACGCGCTAGGGTGAAGCCTAGGTTGCCCGGAAAGTAGAAATGACCATAACATTCACATTGGTTGCAATTATTCGTTTTATGCGATGGAAAAGCTGTGGCATCTTTATTGTATTTTATTCATCTGGGGTTGACTTCTATGTCCGTAGCTATTAGGTGTGGTGGAGCAACGCCCTAGAGTGACGCCTAGGTTGCCCGGAACGTAGAAATGACCATTACTTTCACAATGTTTGCAATTATTCACTTTATACGATGGAAAAACTTTTGTACTTATATTGTATTTTATTCTTCTGGCGTTGACTTCTTAGGACCTAACTATTCGATCTGGTAGAGCACCGGCCTAGAGTGAAGCATAGGTTGCCCGGAACGTAGAACATACCATTACCTTCACACTGGTTGCAATTATTCCTGTTATACGATGGAAAAACTGTTGCATCTTTATTGTGTTTTATGCTTCTGGCGTTGACTTCTAAGGCCCTAACCATTCCATCTGGTGGAGCAACGCCCTAGAGTGAAGTCTGGGCTGCCCGGAACGTAGAAATGACCATAACTTTCACACTGGTTGCAATTATTCGTTTTATACGATGGAAAAGCTGTTGCATCTTTATCGTATTTTATGCTTCTGGCGTTGACTTCTTAGGCCGTAACCATTCGATCTGGTGGAGCAACGCCCTGGAGTGAAACCTAGGTTGCCCGGTACGTAGAAATGACCACTACTATCACACTGGATGCAAATTATTCCTGCTATACGATGGAAAAATTGCTGCATCTTTATTGTATGTTAAGCTCCTGGCGTTGACTTCTAAGGCCCTAACTATTCGATCAGGTGGAGCAACGCCCTAGAGTGAAGCCTAGGTTGCTCGGAATGTAGAAATGACCATATCTTACACACTGGTTGCAATTATTCCTGTTATACGATGGAAAAACTGTTGTATTTTTATTGTATTTTATACTTCAGGCGTTGACTTCTGAGGCCGTAGCCATTCAATGTGGTCGAAGAACGCCATACTGTGAAGCCTAGGTTGCCCGGAACGTAGAAATGAGCATAAGTTTCATACTGGTTGCAATTATTCGTTTTATACGATGGAAAAACTGTTGTATTTATATTGTATTTTATGCTTCTGGCGTTCACTTCTTAGGCCCTAACTATTCGATCTGGTGGAACAATGCCCTAGGGTGAAGCCTAGGTTGCCCGGAACGTAGATATGACCATAACCTTCACACAGGTTGCAATTATTCGTTTTATACGGTGTAAAGGCTGTTGTATTTATTTTGTATTTTATACTTATGGCGTTGACTTCTAAGGACCTAACTATTCGATCTGGTGGAGCAACACTCTAGAGTGAAGCCTAGGTTGCTCGGAATGTAGAAATGACCATAACTTTCACACTGGTTGGAATTATTCGCTTTATACGATGGAAAAGCTGTTGCATCTTTATCGTATTTTATGTTTCTGGCGTTGACTTCTTAGGCCGTAACTATTCGATGTGGTGGAGCAACGCCCTGGAGTGAAACCTAGGTTGCCCGGTACGTAGAAATGACCACTAGTATCACACTGGTTGCAAATTATTCCTGCTATACGATGGAAAAACTGCTGCATCTTTATTGTATTTTATGCTTCTGGCGTTGACTTCTAAGGCCCTAACTATTCGATCAGGTGGAACAACGCCCTAGGGTGAAGCCTAGGTTGCCCGAAACGTAGAAATGACCATTACTCTCACACTGGTTGCAATTATTCGTTTTATACAATGGAAAAACTGGTGTATTTATATTGTATTTTATGTTTCGGGCGTTGACTTCTATGGCCCTACCTATTCGATCTGGTGCAGCAACGCCCTACAGTGAAGCCTATGTTGCCCGGAACGTAGATATGACCATAACCTTCACACAGGTTGCAATTATTCGTTTTATACGATGTAAAGGCTGTTGTATATATTTTGTAGTTTATGCTTCTGGCGTTGATTTCAAAGGCCCTAACTCTTCTATCTGGTGGAGCAACGCTTCAGAGTTAAGTCTAGGATGCCCGAAACGTCGAAATGATCATTACTTTCGCACTGGTTGCAATTAGCCATGCTATACGATGGAAAAACTATTGCATTTTTATTGTATTTTCTGCTTCTGGCTTTGACTTCTAAGGTCGTAGCTATTCGATCTGGTGGACTAACGCCCCAGAGTGAAGCCTAGGTTTCCCGGAACGTAGAAATGACCATAACATTCACACTGGTAACAATTTTTCGTTTTATACGTTGGAAAAACTGTTGCATTTTTATTGTATTTTCCGCTTCTGGCTTCGACTTCTAAGGTCCTAGCTATTCGATCTGGCGGGGCATCGTCCAAGAGTGAAGCCTATGTTGCCCGGAACGTAGAAATGACCATAACTTTCACACTGGTCGCAATTATTCGTTTTATACAATGGAAAAACGGTTGTATTAAGATTGTATTTTATGCTTCTGGCGTTGAATTCTAAGTCCGTAACCATTCGATCTCGTGGAGCAACGCCCTAGAGTCATGCCTGGGTTGCCCGGAACGTAGAAATGACAATTACATTCACACTGCAAATATACATTATATACGATGGAAAAGCTGTTGTATTTATATTGTATTTTATGATTCTGTCTTTGACTTCTTAGGCCCTAACTATTGGATCTGGTGGAGCACCGCCCTAGAGTGACGCCTAGGTTGCCCGGAACGTAGAACATAATATTACCTTCACACTGGTTGCAATTATTCCTGTTATACGATGGAAAAACTGTTGCATCTTTATTGTATTTTATGCTTCTGGCGTTGTCTTCTAAGGCCCTAGCTATTCGATCTGGTGGAGCAACGCCCTAGAGTGAAACCTAGGTCACCCGGAACGTAGAAATGACCAGTACTTTCACAAAGTTTGCAATTATTCATTTTATACAATGGAAAAACTGTTGTACTTATATTGTAATTTTTCCTTCTGGCGTTGACTTCTTAGGCCCTAACTATTCGATCTGGTGTAGCAACGCCCTAGAGTGAAGCCTAGGTTGCTCGGAACGTAGAAATGACCATCACTTTCAAACTGGTTGGAATTATTCCTGTTTTGCGATGGAAAAACTGTTGTAGTTTTATTGCATTTTATGCTTCAGGCGTTGACTTCTAAGGCCCTAACTATTCGATCTGGTGTAACAACGCCCTAGAGTGAAGCCTAGGTTGCCCGGAACGTAGAAATGACCATCACTTTCAAACTGGTTGGAATTATTCCTGTTATGCGATGGAAAAACTGTTGTAGTTTTATTGCATTTTATGCTTCTGGCGTTGACTTCTAAGGCTGTAGCTATTCGATGTGGTGGGGCAACGCCCTAGAGTGAAGACTAGGTTGCCCGGAACGTAGAAATGACCATTACTTTCACACTGGTTGCAATTGTTCGTTTTATACGATGGCAAAACTGTTGTATTTATTTTGTAATTGGTGCTTCTGGAGTTGACTGCTTACGCCCTATCTGTTGGAGCTGGTGGACCAACGTCCTATTGTGAACCCTAGATTGCCCGGAAGGTAGAAGTGACCATATCTTTCACACTGGCTGCTATTATTCCTGTTATACGATGGAAATGTTGTTGTATTTATATTGTGTTTTATGCTTCTGGCGTTGACTTCTAAGGCCCTAACTATCCGATCTGGTGGAGCAACGCCCTAGAGTGAAGCCTAGGTTGCTCTGAATGTAGAAATGACCATAACTTCCACACTGGTTGCAATTATTCGTTTTATACGATGGAAAAGCTGTTGTATTTATATCGTATTTTATGATTCTGACGTTGACTTCTAAGGCCCTAACTCTTCTATCTGGTGGAGCAACGCCTCAGAGTTAAGTCTAGGATGCCCGAAACGTCGAAATGATCATTACTTTCGCACTGGTTGCAATTAGCCATTCTATACGATGGAAAAACTGTTGCATTTTCATTGTATTTTCTGCTTCAGGCTTTGACTTCTAAGGTCGTAGCTATTCGAACTGGTGGAGCAACGCCCTAGAGTGAAGCCTAGGTTGCCCGGAACGTAGGAATGACCATAACATTCACACTGGCTACAATTTTTCGTTTTATACGTTGGAAAAACTGTTGCAATTTTATTGTATTTTCCGCTTCTGGCTTCGACTTCTAAGGGCCTAGCTATTCGATCTGGTGGGGCATCGTCCAAGAGTGAAGCCTATGTTGCCCGGAACGTAGAAGTGACCATATCTTTCACACTGGTTGCTATTATTCCTGTTATACGATGGAAAAGTTGTTGCATTTATATTGTGTTTTATGCTTCTGGCGTTGACTTCTAAGCCCCTAACTATTCGATCTGGTGGAGCAACGCCCTAGAGCGAAGCCTAGGTTGCTCTGAATGTAGAAATGACCATAACTTTCACACTGGTTGCAATTATTCGTTTTATACGATGGAAAAACTGCTGTAATTATATTGAATTTTATGCTTCTGGCGTTCACTTCTTAGGCCCTAACTATTCGATCTGGTGGAGCAACGCCCTAGAGTGAAGCCTAGGTTGCTCTGAATGTAGAAATGACCATAACTATCACACTGGTTGCAATTATTCGTTTTACACGATGGAAAAACTGCTGTATTTATATTGAATTTTATGCTTCTGGCGTTCACCTCTTAGAACCTAACTATTCGATCTGGTGCTGCAACGCCCTAGAGTGAAGCCTAGGTTGCCCGGAACGTAGAAATGACCTTAACCTTCACACTGGTTGCTATTATTCGTTTTATACAATGGAAAATCTGTTCTATTTATTGTGTACTTTATGCTTCGGGCGTTGACTTCTAAGGTCCTATCTATTCGATCTGGTTTAGCAACGCCCTGGTGTGAAGCCTAGGTTGCCCGGAACGTAGGACAGACCGTTACCTTCACACTGGTTGCAATTATTCCTGTTATACGATGGAAAAACTGTTGCATCTTTATTGTATTTTATGATTTTAGCGTTGAAGTCTAAGTCCCTAGCTATTCGATCTGGTGGAGCAACGTCCTAGAGTGAAGCCTAGGTTGCCCGGAACGTAGAAATGACCACAACATTCACACTGGTTGCAATTATTCCTGTTATACGATGGAAAAACTGTTGTATTTTTATTGTCTTTATGCTCCTGGCGTTGACTTCTAAGGCCCTAACTATTCAGTCTGGTGGAGCAACGCCCTAGAGTGAGGCCTAGGTTGCCCGGAAAGTAGAAATGACCATAAGTTTCATACTGGTTGCAATTATTCGTTTTATACGATGGAAACACTGTTGTATTTTTATTGCATTTTATGCCTCGAGCGTTGACTTCTAAGGCCCTAACAATTCAATCTGTTCGAGCAACGCACTAGGGTGAAGCCTAGGTTGCTCGGAAAGCAGAAATGACCATCAGTTTCATACTGGTTGCAATTATTCGTTTTATACGATGGAAAAACTGTTGTATTTATATTGTATTTTATGCTTCTGGCGTTGACTTCTAAGGCCCTAGCTATTCGATCTAGTGGAGCAACTCCCTAGAGTGAAGCCTAGGTTGCCCGGAAAGGAGAAATGACCATCACTTTCAAACTGGTTGCAATTAATCCTGTTATACATTGGAAAAACTGTTGTATTTTTATTGCATTTTATGCTTCTGGTGTTCACTTCTTAGGCCCTAACTATTCGATCTGGTGGAACAACGGCCTAGGGTGAAGCCTAGCTTGCCCGGAACGTAGAAATGACCATTATCTTCACACTGTTTGCAATAATTCCTTTTATACGATGGAAAAGCTGTTGTATTTATATCGTATTTTATGCTTCTGGCGTTGACTTCTAAGGCCCTAACTATCCGATCTGGTGGAGCAACGCCCTAGAGTGAAGCCTAGGTTGCTCTGAATGTAGAAATGACCATAACTTCCACACTGGTTGCAATTATTCGTTTTATACGATGGAAACACTGTTGTATTTTTATTGCATTTTATGCTTCGGGCGTTGACTTCTAAGGCCCTAACAATTCAATCTGTTCGAGCAACGCCCTAGGGTGAAGCCTAGGTTGCTCGGAAAGCAGAAATGACCATCAGTTTCATACTGGTTGCAATTATTCGTTTTATACGATGGAAAAGCTGTTGTATTTATATTGTATTTTATGCTTCTGGCGTTGACTTCTAAGGCCCTAACTATACGATCTGGTGCAGCAACCCCCTAGAGTGAATCCTAGATTGCCCGGAACGTAGAACTGACCATTACCTTCACGCTTGTTGCAATTATCCGTTTTATACCATGAAAAAACTGTTGTATTTTCATTGTACTTTATGCTTCTGGCGTTGAATTGTTAGGCCCTAGCTATTGGATCTGGTGGACCAACGCCCTAGAGTGAAGCCTAGGTTGCCCGGAACGTAGAAATGACCATAACTTTCACACTGGTTGCAATTATTCGTTTTATACAATGGAAAAACGGTTGTGTTTATATTGTATTTTATGCTTCTGGCGTTGACTTCTGAGGCTGTAGCTATTCGATGTGGTGGGGCAACGCCCTAGAGTGAAGACTAGGTTGCCCGGAACGTAAAAATGACCATTACTTTCACACTGGTTGCAATTATTCGTTTTATACGATGGAAAAACTGTTGTATTTATTTTGTAATTGGTGCTTCTGGCGTTGACTGCTTACGCCCTATCTATTGGAGCTGGTGGACCAACGTCCTAGAGTGAACCCTAGGTTGCCCGGAACGTAGAAGTGACCATATCTTTCACACTGGTTGCTATTATTCCTGTTATACGATGGAAAAGTTGTTGTATTTATATTGTCTTTTATGCTTCTGGCGTTGACTTCTAAGGCCCTAACTATTCGATCTGGTGGTGCAACGCCCTACAGTGAAGCCTAGGTTGCCCGGAACGTAGAAATCACCTTAACTTTCACACTGGTTGCAATTATTCATTTTATACCATGGAAATGCTGTTGTATTTATATTGTATTTCATGCTTCTGGCGTTGACTTCTAAGGCCGTAGCTATTCGATGTGGTGGAGCAACGCCCTAGAGTGACGCCTAGGTTGCCCGGAACGTAGAAATGACCATTCCTTTCACACTGGTTGCAATTATTCGTTTTATACAATTGAAAAACTGTTGTATTTATGTTGTATTTTATGTTTCGGGCGTTGACTTCTATGGCCCTACCTATTCGATCCGGTGGAGCAACGCCCTACAGTGAAGCCTATGTTGCCCGGAACGTAGATATGACCATAACCTTCACACAGGTTGCAATTTTTCGTTTTATACGTTGGAAAAACTGTTGCATTTTTATTGTATTTTCCGCTTCTGGCTTCGACTGCTAAGGTCCTAGCTATTCGATCTGGTGGGGCATCGTCCAATAGTGAAGCCTATGTTGCCCGGAACGTAGAAATGACTATAACTTTCACACTGGTTGCAATTATTCGTTTTATAGAATGGAAAAACGGTTGTATTTATATTGTATTTTATGCTTCTGGCGTTGACTTCTAAGGCTGTAGCTATTCGATGTGGTGGGGCAACGCCCTAGAGTGAAGACTAGGTTGCCCGGAACGTAGAAATGACCATTACTTTCACACTGGTTGCAATTATTCGTTTTATACGATGGCAAAACTGTTGTATTTATTTTGTAATTGGTGCTTCTGGCGTTGACTGCTTACGCCCTATCTATTGGAGCTGGTGGACCAACGTCCTAGAGTGAACCCTAGATTGCCCGGAAGGTAGAAGTGACCATATCTTTCACACTGGTTGCTATTATTCCTGTTATACGATGGAAAAGTTGTTGTATTTATATTGTATTTTATGCTTCTGGCGTTGACTCCTAAGGCCCTAGCTATTCGATCTAGTGGAGCAACACCCTGGAGCGAAACCTAGGTTGCCCGGTACGTAGAAATGACCACTACTATCACACTGGATGCAAATTATTCCTGCTATACGATGGAAAAATTGCTGCATCTTTAGTGTATTTTATGCTCCTGGCGTTGACTTCTAAGGCCCTAACTATTCGATCTGGTGGAGCAACGCCCTAGAGTGAATCCTAGGTTGCTCGGAATGTAGAAATGACCATAACTTTCACACTGGTTGCAATTATTCGTTTTATACGATGCAAACGCTGTTGTATTTATATCGTATTTTATGCTTCTGGCGTTTACTTCTAAGGACCTAACTATTCGATCTGGTGGAGCAACGTCCTAGAGTGGATCCTAGGTTGCTCGGAATGTAGAAATGACCATAACTTTCACACTGGTTGCAATTATTCGTTTTATACGATGTAAAGGCTGTTGTATTTATTTTGTAGTTTATGCTTCTGGCGTTGATTTCAAAGGCCCTAACTCTTCTATCTGGTGGAGCAACGCCTCAGAGTTAAGTCTAGGATGCCCGAAACGTCGAAATGATCATTACTTTCGCACTGGTTGCAATTAGCCATGCTATACGATGGAAAAACTGTTGCATTTTTATTGTATTTTCTGCTTCAGGCTTTGACTTCTAAGGTCGTAGCTATTCGATCTGGTGGAGCAACGCCCTAGAGTGAAGCCTAGGTTGCCCGGAACGTAGGAATGACCATAACATTCACACTGGCTACAATTTTTCGTTTTATACGTTGGAAAAACTGTTGCATTTTTATTGTATTTTCCGCTTCTGGCTTCGACTTCTAAGGTCCTAGCTATTCGATCTGGTGGGGCATCGTCCAAGAGTGAAGCCTATGTTGCCCGGAACGTAGAAATGACTATAACTTTCACACTGGTTGCAATTATTCGTTTTATACAATGGAAAAACGGTTGTATTTATATTGTATTTTATGCTTCAGGCGTTGACTTCTAAGGCTGTAGCTATTCGATGTGGTGGGGCAACGCCCTAGAGTGAAGACGAGGTTGCCCGGAACGTAGAAATGACCATTACTTTCACACTGGTTGCAATTATTCGTTTTATACGATGGCAAAACTGTTGTATTTATTTTGTAATTGGTGCTTCTGGCGTTGACTGCTTACGCCCTATCTATTGGAGCTGGTGGACCAACGTCCTAGAGTGAACCCTAGATTGCCCGGAAGGTAGAAGTGACCATATCTTTCACACTGGTTGCTATTATTCCTGTTATACGATGGAAAAGTTGTTGTATTTATATTGTGTTTTATGCTTCTGGCGTTGACTTCTAAGCCCCTAACTATTCGATCTGGTGGAGCAACTCCCTATCGTGAAGCCTAGGTTGCTCTGAATGTAGAAATGACCATAACTTTCACACTGGTTGCAATTATTCGTTTTATACGATGGAAAAACTGCTGTAATTATATTGAATTTTATGCTTCCGGCGTTCACTTCTTAGGCCCTAACTATTCGATCTGGTGGAGCAACGCCCTAGAGTGAAGCCTAGGTTGCTCTGAATGTAGAAATGACCATAACTTTCACACTGGTTGCAATTATTCCTGTTATACGATGGAAAAACTGTTGTATTTTTATTGTATTTTATGCTCCTGGCGTTGACTTCTAAGGCCCTAACTATTCAATCTGGTGGAACAACGCCCTTGAGTGAGGCCTAGGTTGCCCGGAAAGTAGAAATGACCATAAGTTTCATACTGGTTGCAATTATTCGTTTTATACGATGGAAACACTGTTGCATTTTTATTGCATTTTATGCTTCTGGCGTTGACTTCTTAGGCCCTAACTATTCAATCTGGTGGCACAACGCCCTAGAGTGAAGCATAGGTTGCCTGGAACGTAGAAATGACCATCACTTTCACACGGGTTGCAATTATACCTGTTATAGGATGGAAAGACTGTTATATTTATATTGTATTTTATGCTTCTGGCGTTCACTTCTTAGGCCCTAACTATTCGATCAGGTGGAACAACGCCGTACACTGAAGCCTAGGTTGCCCGGAACATAGAAATGACCATTACTTTCACACTGCTGGCAATTATTCCTTTTATACGACGGAAAAGCTGTTGCATTTATATCATATTTTATGCTTCTGGCGTTTACTTCAAAGGACCTAACTATTCGATCTGGGGGAGCAACGCCCTAGAGTGAAGCCTAGGTTGCTCGGAATGTAGAAATGACCATAACTTTCACACTGGTTGCAATTATTCGTTTTATACGATAGAAAAGCTGTTGTATTTATATTGTATTTTATGCTTCGGGCGTTCACTTCTTAGGCCCTAACTATTCGATCTGGTGGAGCAACGCCCTAGGGTGAAGCCTAGGTTGCCCGGAACGTAGAAATGACCATAACTTTTACACTAGTAGCAATTATTCCTTTTATACAATGGAAAAGCTGTTGTATTTTTATCGTATTTTATGCTTCTGGCGTTGACTTCTTAGGCCGTAACTATTCGTTCTGGTGCAGCAACGCCCTGGAGTGAAACCTAGGTTGCCCGGAACGTATAATTGGCCATCACTTTCAAACTGGTTGCAATTATTCCTGTTATATGATGGAAACACTGTTGTATTTTTTTTGCATTTTATGGTTCGGGCGTTGTCTTCTAAGGCCCTAACTATTCAATCCGTTGGAGCAACGCCCTAGGGTGAAGCCTAGGTTGCTCGGAAAGTAGAAATGACCATAAGTTTCATACTGGTTGCAATTATTCGTTTTATACGATGGAAACACTGTTGTATTTTTATTGCATTTTATGCTTCGGGCGTTGACTTCTAAGGCCCTAACAGTTCAATCTGTTCGAGCGACGCCCTAGGGTGAAGCCTAGGTTGCTCGGAAAGTAGAAATGACCATCAGTTTCATACTGGTTGCAATTATTCCTATTATACGATGGAATAACTGTTGGATTTATATTGTATTTTATGCTTCTGGCGTTGACGTCTAAGGCGCTAGCTGTTCGATCTAGTGGAGCAACGGCCTAGAGTGAAGCCTAGGTTGCTCGGAATGTGGAAATGACCATAACTTTCACACTAGTTGCAATTATTCGTTTTATACGATGGAAAAGCTGTTGTATTTATATCGAATTTTATGTTTCTGGCGTTGACTTCTTAGGCCGTAACTATTCCATCTGGTGGAGCAACGCCCTGGTGTGAAACCTAGGTTGCCCGGAACGTAGAATTGGCCATCACTTTCAAACTGGTTGCAATTATTCCTGTTATATGATGGAAACACAGTAGTATTTTTTTTTTCATTTTATGGTTCGGGCGTTGACTTCTAAGGCCCTAACTATTCAATCTGTTGGAGCAACGCCCTAGGGTGAAGCCTAGGTTTCTCGGAAAGTAGAAATGATAATAAGTTTCATACTGGTTGCAATTATTCGCTTTATACGATGGAAAAGCTGTTGTATTTATATCGTATTTTATGCTTCTGGCGTTGACTTCCTAGGCCCTAGCTGTTCGATCCAGTGCAGCAACGCCCTAGAGTGTAGCCTAGGTTGCTCGGAAAGGAGAAATGACCATCACGTTCAAACTGGTTGCAATTAATCCTTTTATACGATGGAAAGGCTCTTGTATTTATATCGTATTTTATGCTTCTGGCGTTTACTTCTAAGGACCTAACTATTCGATCTGGTGGAGCAACGCCCTAGAGTGAAGCCTAGGTTGCTCGGAATGTTGAAGTGACCATAACTTTCACACTGGTTGCAATTATTCGTTTTATACGATGGAAACGCTGTTGTATTTATATTGTACTTTATGCCTCTGGCGTTGACATCTAAGGCCGTAGCTATTAGATGTGGTGGAGCAACGCCCTAGAGTGACGCCTAGGTTGCCCGGAACATAGAAATGACCATTACTTTCACACTGCTGGCTATTATTCCTTTTATACGATGGAAAAGCTGTTGTATTTATATCATATTTTATGCTTCTGGCGTTTACTTCTAAGGACCTAACTATTCGATCTGGGGGAGCAACGCCCTAGAGTGAAGCCTAGGTTGCTCGGAATGTAGAAATGACCATAACTTTTACACTGGTTGCAATTATTCGTTTTATACGATAGAAAAGCTGTTGTATTTATATTGTATTTTATGCTTCGGGCGTTCACTTCTTAGGCCCTAACTATTCGATCTGGTGGAGCAACGCCCTAGGGTGAAGCCTAGGTTGCCCGGAACGTAGAAATGACCATAACTTTTACACTAGTAGCAATTATTCCTTTTATACAATGGAAAAGCTGTTGTATTTATATCGTATTTAATGCTTCTGGCGTTGACTTCTTAGGCCGTAACTATTCGTTCTGGTGCAGCAACGCCCTGGAGTGAAACCTAGGTTGCCCGGAACGTATAATTGGCCATCACTTTCAAACTGGTTGCAATTATTCCTGTTATATCATGGAAACACTGTTGTATTTTTTTTGCATGTTATGGTTCGGGCGTAGACTTCTAAGGCCCTAACTATTCAATCCGTTGGAGCAACGCCCTAGGGTGAAGCCTAGGTTGCTCGGAAAGTAGAAATGACCATAAGTTTCATACTGGTTGCAATTATTCGTTTTATGCGATGGAAAAACTGTTGTACTTATATTGTATTTTATGCTTCTGGCGTTGACTTCTTAGGCCCTAACTATTCAATCTGGTGGCACAACGCCCTAGAGTGAAGCATAGGTTGCCTGGAACGTAGAAATGACCATCACTTTCACACGGGTTGCAATTATTCCTGTTATAGGATGGAAAGACTGTTATATTTATATTGTATTTTATGCTTCTGGCGTTCACTTCTTAGGCCCTAACTATTCGATCAGGTGGAACAACGCCGTAGACTGAAGCCTAGGTTGCCCGGAACATAGAAATGACCATTACTTTCACACTGCTGGCAATTATTCCTTTTATACGATGGAAAAGCTGTTGTATTTATATCATATTTTATGCTTCTGGCGTTTACTTCTAAGGACCTAACTATTCGATCTGGGGGAGCAACGCCCTAGAGTGAAGCCTAGGTCGCTCGGAATGTAGAAATGACCATAACTTTCACACTGGTTGCAATTATTCGTTTTATACGATAGAAAAGCTGTTGTATTTATACTGTATTTTATGCTTCGGGCGTTCACTTCTTAGGCCCTAACTATTCGATCTGGTGGAGCAACGCCCTAGGGTGAAGCCTAGGTTGCCCGGTACGTAGAAATGACCATAACTTTTACACTAGTAGCAATTATTCCTTTTATACAATGGAAAAGCTGTTGTATTTATATCGTATTTTATGCTTCTGGCGTTGACTTCTTAGGCCGTAACTATTCGTTCTGGTGCAGCAACGCCCTGGAGTGAAGCCTAGGTTGCCCGGAACGTAGAATTGGCCATCACTTTCAAACTGGTTGCAATTATTCCTGTTATATGATGGAAACACTGTTGTATTTTTTTTGCATTTTATGGTTCGGGCGTTGACTTCTAAGGCCCTAACTATTCAATCCGTTGGAGCAACGCCCTAGGGTGAAGCCTAGGTTGCTCGGAAAGTAGAAATGACCATAAGTTTCATACTGGTTGCAATTATTCGTTTTATACGATGGAAACACTGTTGTATTTTTATTGCATTTTATGCTTCGGGCGTTGACTTCTAAGGCCCTAACAGTTCAATCTGTTCGAGCAACGCCCTAGGGTGAAGCCTAGGTTGCTCGGAAAGTAGAAATGACCATCAGTTTCATACTGGTTGCAATTATTCCTATTATACGATGGAATAACTGTTGGATTTATATTGTATTTTATGCTTCTGGCGTTGACGTCTAAGGCGCTAGCTGTTCGATCTAGTGGAGCAACGGCCTAGAGTGAAGCCTAGGTTGCTCGGAATGTGGAAATGACCATAACTTTCACACTGGTTGCAATTATTCGTTTTATACGATGGAAAAGCTGTTGTATTTATATCGAATTTTATGCTTCTGGCGTTGACTTCTTAGGCCGTAACTATTCCGTCTGGTGGAGCAACGCCCTGGTGTGAAACCTAGGTTGCCCGGAACGTAGAATTGGCCATCACTTTCAAACTGGTTGCAATTATTCCTGTTATATGATGGAAACACTGTTGTATTTTTTTTTGCATTTTATGGTTCGGGCGTTGACTTCTAAGGCCCTAACTATTCAATCTGTTGGAGCAACGCCCTAGGGTGAAGCCTAGGTTTCTCGGAAAGTAGAAATGATAATAAGTTTCATACTGGTTGCAATTATTCGCTTTATACGATGGAAAAGCTGTTGTATTTATATCGTATTTTATGCTTCTGGCGTTGACTTCCTAGGCCCTAGCTGTTCGATCCAGTGGAGCAACGCCCTAGAGTGAAGCCTAGGTTGCTCGGAAAGGAGAAATGACCATCACGTTCAAACTGGTTGCAATTAATCCTTTTATACAATGGAAGGGCTGTTGTATTTAAATCGTATTTTATGCTTCTGGCGTTTACTTCTAAGGACCTAACTATTCGATCTGGTGGAGCAACGCCCTAGAGGGAAGCCTAGGTTGCTCGGAATGTGGAAGTGACCATAACTTTCACACTGGTTGCAATTATTCGTTTTATACGATGGAAACGCTGTTGTATTTATATTGTACTTTATGCCTCTGGCGTTGACTTCTAAGGCCGTAGCTATTAGATGTGGTGGAGCAACGCCCTAGAGTGACGCCTAGGGTGCTCGGAACGTAGAAATGACCATTACTTTCACACTGGTTGCAATTATTCATTTTATACGATGGAAAAGCTGTTGTATTTATATCGTATTTTATGCTTCTGGCGTTGACTTCTTAGGCCGTAACTATTCGGTCTGGTGGAGCAACGCCCTGGAGTGAAACCTAGGTTGCCCGGAACGTATAATTGGCCATCACTTTCAAACTGGTTGCAATTATTCCTGTTATATCATGGAAACACTGTTGTATTTTTTTTGCATGTTATGGTTCGGGCGTAGACTTCTAAGGCCCTAACTATTCAATCCGTTGGAGCAACGCCCTAGGGTGAAGCCTAGGTTGCTCGGAAAGTAGAAATGACCATAAGTTTCATACTGGTTGCAATTATTTGTTTTATGCGATGGAAAAACTGTTGTACTTATATTGTATATTATGCTTCTGGCGTTGACTTCTTAGGCCCTAACTATTCAATCTGGTGGCACAACGCCCTAGAGTGAAGCATAGGTTGCCTGGAACGAAGAATGACCATCACTTTCACACGGGTTGCAATTATTCCTGTTATAGGATGGAAAGACTGTTATATTTATATTGTATTTTATGCTTCTGGCGTTCACTTCTTAGGCCCTAACTATTCGATCAGGTGGAACAACGCCGTAGACTGAAGCCTAGGTTGCCCGGAACATAGAAATGACCATTACTTTCACACTGCTGGCAATTATTCCTTTTATACGATGGAAAAGCTGTTGTATTTATATCATATTTTATGCTTCTGGCGTTTACTTCTAAGGACCTAACTATTCGATCTGGGGGAGCAACGCCCTAGAGTGAAGCCTAGGTTGCTCGAAATGTAGAAATGACCATAACTTTCACACTGGTTGCAATTATTCGTTTTATACGATAGAATAGCTGTTGTATTTATATTGTATTTTATGCTTCGGGCGTTCACTTCTTAGGCCCTAACTATTCGATCTGGTGGAGCAACGCCCTAGGGTGAAGCCTAGGTTGCCCGGAACGTAGAAATGACCATAACTTTTACACTAGTAGCAATTATTCCTTTTATACAATGGAAAAGCTGTTGTATTTATATCGTATTTTATGCTTCTGGCGTTGACTTCTTAGGCCGTAACTATTCGTTCTGGTGGAGCAACGCCCTGGAGTGAAACCTAGGTTGCCCGGAACGTAGAATTGGCCATCACTTTCAAACTGGTTGCAATTATTCCTGTTATATGATGGAAACACTGTTGTATTTTTTTTGCATTTTATGGTTCGGGCGTTGACTTCTAAGGCCCTAACTATTCAATCCGTTGGAGCAACGCCCTAGGGTGAAGCCTAGGTTGCTCGGAAGGTAGAAATGACCATAAGTTTCATACTGGTTGCAATTATTCGTTTTATACGATGGAAAAGCTGTTGTATTTATATTGTATTTTATGCTTCTGGCGTTGACTTCTAAGGCACTAACTATCCGATCTGGTGGAGCAACGCCCTAGAGTGAAGCCTAGGTTGCCCGGAACGTAGAATTGGCCATCAATTTCAAACTGGTTGCAATTATACCTGTTATATGATGGAAACACTGTTGTATTTTTTGTGCATTTTATGGTTCGGGCGTAGACTTCTGAGGCCCTAACTATTCAATCTGTGGTAGCAACGTCCTAGGGAGAAGCCTAGGTTGCTCGGAAAGTAGAAATGACCATAAGTTTCATACTGGTTGCAATTATTCGTTTTATACGATGGAAAAGCTGTTGTATTTATATTGTATTTTATGCTTCTGGCGTTGACTTCTAAGGCACTAACTATTCGATCTGGTGGAGCAACGCCCTAGAGTGAAGCCTAGGTTGCCCGGAACGTAGAATTGGCCATCACTTTCCAAATTGGTTGCAATTATTCCTGTTATAAGAAGGAAACACTGTTGTATTTTTTTTTGCATTTTATGGTTCGGGCGTTGACTTCTAAGGCCCTAACTATTCGATCTGGTGGAGCAACGCCCTAGAGTGGATCCTAGGTTGCTCGGAATGTAGATATGACAATAACTTTCACACCGGTTGCAATTATTCGTTATATACGATGCAAACGCTGTTGTATTAATATCGTATTTTATGCTTCTGGCGTTTACTTCTAAGGACCTAACTATTCGATTTGGTGGAGCAACGCCTTAGAGTGGATCCTAGGTTGCTCGGAATGTACAAATGACCATAACTTTCACACTGGTTGCAATTATTCGTTTTATTCGATGGAAACGCTGTTGTATTTATATTGTAGTTTATGCCTCTGGCGTTGACTTCTAAGGCCGTAGCTATTAGATGTGGTGGAGCAACGCCCTAGACTGACGCCAAGGGTGCTCGGAACGTCGAAATGACCATTACTTTCACACTGGTTGCAAGTACTCGTTTTATACGATGGAAAAGCTGTTGTATTTATATCGTATTTTATGCTTCTGGCGTTGACTTCTTAGGCCGTAACTGTGAGGTCTGGTGGAGCAACGCCCTAGAGTGAAGCCTAGGTTGCCCCTGAAGGTAGAATTGGCCATCACTTTCAAACTGGTTGCAATTATTCGTTTTATACGATGGAAAAACTGTTGTATTTATATTGTATTTTATGCTTCTGGCGTTTACTTCTAAGGACCTAACTATTCGATCTGGTGGAGCAACGCCCCAGGGTGAAGCCTAGGTTGCTCGGACAGTAGAAATGACCATAAGTTTCATACTGGTTGGAATTATTCGTTTTATACTATGGAAAAGCTGTTGTATTTATATCGTATTTTATGCTTCTGGCGTTGACTTCTTAGGCCGTAACTATTCGTTCTGGTGGAGCAACGCCCTGGAGTGAAACCTAGGTTGCCCGGAACGTAGAATTGGCCATCACTTTCAAACTGGTTGCAATTATTCCTGTTATATGATGGAAACACTGTTGTATTTTTTTTGCATTTTATGGTTCGGGCGTTGACTTCTAAGGCCCTAACTATTCAATCCGTTGGAGCAACGCCCTAGGGTGAAGCCTAGGTTGCTCGGAAGGTAGAAATGACCATAAGTTTCATACTGGTTGCAATTATTCGTTTTATACGATGGAAAAGCTGTTGTATTTATATTGTATTTTATGCTTCTGGCGTTGACTTCTAAGGCACTAACTATCCGATCTGGTGGAGCAACGCCCTAGAGTGAAGCCTAGGTTGCCCGGAACGTAGAATTGGCCATCAATTTCAAACTGGTTGCAATTATACCTGTTATATGATGGAAACACTGTTGTATTTTTTGTGCATTTTATGGTTCGGGCGTAGACTTCTGAGGCCCTAACTATTCAATCTGTGGTAGCAACGTCCTAGGGAGAAGCCTAGGTTGCTCGGAAAGTAGAAATGACCATAAGTTTCATACTGGTTGCAATTATTCGTTTTATACGATGGAAAAGCTGTTGTATTTATATTGTATTTTATGCTTCTGGCGTTGACTTCTAAGGCACTAACTATTCGATCTGGTGGAGCAACGCCCTAGAGTGAAGCCTAGGTTGCCCGGAACGTAGAATTGGCCATCACTTTCCAAATTGGTTGCAATTATTCCTGTTATAAGAAGGAAACACTGTTGTATTTTTTTTTGCATTTTATGGTTCGGGCGTTGACTTCTAAGGCCCTAACTATTCGATCTGGTGGAGCAACGCCCTAGAGTGGATCCTAGGTTGCTCGGAATGTAGATATGACAATAACTTTCACACCGGTTGCAATTATTCGTTATATACGATGCAAACGCTGTTGTATTAATATCGTATTTTATGCTTCTGGCGTTTACTTCTAAGGACCTAACTATTCGATCTGGTGGAGCAACGCCTTAGAGTGGATCCTAGGTTGCTCGGAATGTAGAAATGACCATAACTTTCACACTGGTTGCAATTATTCGTTTTATTCGATGGAAGCGCTGTTGTATTTATATTGTAGTTTATGCCTCTGGCGTTGACTTCTAAGGCCGTAGCTATTAGATGTGGTGGAGCAACGCCCTAGAGTGACGCCAAGGGTGCTCGGAACGTCGAAATGACCATTACTTTCACACTGGCTGCAATTATTCGTTTTATACGATGGAAAAGCTGTTGTATTTATATCGTATTTTATGCTTCTGGCGTTGACTTCTTAGGCCGTAACTATTCGGTCTGGTGGAGCAACGCCCTGGAGTGAAACCTAGGTTGCCCGGAACGTAGAATTGGCCATCACTTTCAAACTGGTTGCAATTATTCCTGTTATATGATGGAAACACTGTTGTATTTTTTTTGCGTTTTATGGTTCGGGCGTTGACTTCTAAGGCCGTAACTATTCAATCCGTTGTAGCAACGCCCTAGGGTGAAGCCTAGGTTGCTCGGAAAGTAGAAATGACCATTTGTTTCATACTGGTTGCAATTATTTGTTCCATACCATGGAAAAACTGTTGAATTTATATTGTATTTTATGCTTCTGGCGTTGACTTCTAAGGCACTAACTATTCGATCTGGTGGAGCAACGCCCTAGAGTGAAGCCTAGGTTGCCCGGAACGTAGAATTGGCCATCACTTTCAAACTGGTCGAAATTATTCCTGTTATATGATGGAAACACTGTTGTATTTTTTTTGCATTTTATGGTTCGGGCGTAGACTTCTAAGGCCCTAACTATTCAATCTGTTGGAGCAACGCCCTAGGGTGAAGCCTAGGTTGCTCGGAAAGTAGAAATGACCATAAGTTTCATACTGGTTGCAATTATTCGTTTTATACGATGGAAAAGCTGTTGTATTTATATTGTATTTTATGCTTCTGGCGTTGACTTCTATGGCACTAACTATTCGATCTGTTGGAAAACGCCCTAGAGTGAAGCCTAGGTTGCCCGGAACGTAGAATTGTCCATCACTTTCAAACTGGTCGCAATTATTCCTGTTATATGCTGGAAACACTGTTGTATTTTTTTTGCATTTTATGGTTCGGGCGTAGACTTCTAAGGTCCTAACTATTCAACCTGTGGGAGCAACGCACTAGGGTGAAGCCTAGGTTGCTCGGAAAGTAGAAATGACCATAAGTTTCATACTGGATGCAATTATTTGTTTTATACGATGGAAAAGCTGTTGTATTTATATTGTATTTTATGCTTCTGGCGTTGACTTCTAAGGCACTAACTATTCGATCTGGTTGAGCAACGCCCTAGAGTGAAGCCTAGGTTGCCCGGAACGTAGAATTGGCCATCACTTTCCAATTTGGTTGCAATTATTCCTGTTATATGATGGAAACGCTGTTTTATTTTTTTTGCATTTTATGGTTCGGGCGTTGACTTCTAAGGCCCTAAGTATTCATTCCGTTGAGCAACGCCCTAGGGTGAAGCCTAGGTTGCTCGGAAAGTAGAAATGACCATAAGTTTCATACTGGTTGGAATTATTCGTTTTATACGATGGAAAACCTGTTGTATTTATATTGTATTTTATGCCTCTGGCGTTGACTTCTAAGGCCGTAGCTATTAGATGTGGTGGAGCAACGCCCTAGAGAGACGCCTAGGGTGCTCGGAACGTAGAAATGACCGTTACTTTCACACTGGCTGCAATTATTCGTTTTATACGGTGGAAAAGCTGTTGTATTTATATCGTATGTTATGCTTCTGGCGTTGACTCCTTAGGCCGTACCTATTCGGTCTGGTGGAGCAACGCCCTGGAGTGAAACCTAGGTTGCCCGGAACGTAGAATTGGCCATCACTTTCAAACTGGTTGCAGTCATTCCTGATATATGATGGAAACACTGTTGTATTTTTTTTGCATTTTATGGTTCGGGCGTTGACTTCTAAGGCCCTAACTATTCAATCTGTTGGAGCAAGGCCCTAGGGTGAAGCCTAGGTTGCTTGGAAAGTAGAAATGACCATAAGTTACGTACTGGTTGCAATTATTCGTTTTATACGATGGAAACACTGTTGTATTTTTTTTGCATTTTATGGTTCGGGCGTTCACTTCTAAGGTCCTAACTATTGAATCTGTTGGAGCAACGCCCTAGGGTGAAGCCTAGCTTGCTCGGAAAGTAGAAATGACCATAAGTTTCATACTGGTTGCGATTATTCGTTTTATACGATGGGAACACTGTTTTATTTTAACTGCATTTTATGCTTCGGGTGTTGACTTCTAAGGCCCTAACTATTCAATCTGTTGGAGCGACGCCCTAGCGTGAAGCCTAGGTTGCTCGGAAAGTAGAAATGATCATCAGTTTCATACTGGTTGCAATTATTCGTTTTATACGATGGAAAAACTGTTGTATTTATATTGTATTTTATGCTTCTGGTGTTGACTTCTAAGGCCCTAGCTATTCGATCTAGTGGAGCAACGCCCTAGAGTGATTCCTAGGTTGCTCGGAATGTAGAAATGACCATAACTTTCACACCGGTTGCAATTATTCGTTTTTTACGATGCAAACGCTGTTGTATTTATATCGTATTTTATGCTTCTGGCGTTTACTTCTAAGGACCTAACTATTCGATCTGGTGGAGCAACGCCCTAGAGTGGATCCTAGGGTGCTCGGAATGTAGAGATGACCATAACTTTCACACTGGTTGCAATTATTCGTTTTATACGATGGAAACGCTGTTGTATTTATATCGTATTTTATGCTTCTGGCGTTGACTTCTTAGGCCGTAACTATTCGTTCTGGTGCAGCAACGCCCTGGAGTGAAACCTAGGTTGCCCGGAACGTATAATTGGCCATCACTTTCAAACTGGTTGCAATTATTCCTGTTATATCATGGAAACACTGTTGTATTTTTTTTGCATGTTATGGTTCGGGCGTAGACTTCTAAGGCCCTAACTATTCAATCCGTTGGAGCAACTCCCTAGGGTGAAGCCTAGGTTGCTCGGAAAGTAGAAATGACCATAAGTTTCATACTGGTTGCAATTATTCGTTTTATGCGATGGAAAAACTGTTGTACTTATATTGTATTTTATGCTTCTGGCGTTGACTTCTTAGGCCCTAACTATTCAATCTGGTGGCACAACGCCCTAGAGTGAAGCATAGGTTGCCTGGAACGAAGAATGACCATCACTTTCACACGGGTTGCAATTATTCCTGTTATAGGATGGAAAGACTGTTATATTTATATTGTATTTTATGCTTCTGGCGTTCACTTCTTAGGCCCTAACTATTCGATCAGGTGGAACAACGCCGTAGACTGAAGCCTAGGTTGCCCGGAACATAGAAATGACCATTACTTTCACACTGCTGGCAATTATTCCTTTTATACGATGGAAAAGCTGTTGCATTTATATCATATTTTATGCTTCTGGCGTTTACTTCTAAGGACCTAACTATTCGATCTGGGGGAGCAACGCCCTAGAGTGAAGCCTAGGTTGCTCGAAATGTAGAAATGACCATAACTTTCACACTGGTTGCAATTATTCGTTTTATACGATAGAATAGCTGTTGTATTTATATTGTATTTTATGCTTCGGGCGTTCACTTCTTAGGCCCTAACTATTCGATCTGGTGGAGCAACGCCCTAGGGTGAAGCCTAGGTTGCCCGGAACGTAGAAATGACCATAACTTTTACACTAGTAGCAATTATTCCTTTTATACAATGGAAAAGCTGTTGTATTTATATCGTATTTTATGCTTCTGGCGTTGACTTCTTAGGCCGTAACTATTCGTTCTGGTGGAGCAACGCCCTGGAGTGAAACCTAGGTTGCCCGGAACGTAGAATTGGCCATCACTTTCAAACTGGTTGCAATTATTCCTGTTATATGATGGAAACACTGTTGTATTTTTTTTGCATTTTATGGTTCGAGCGTTGACTTCTAAGGCCCTAACTATTCAATCCGTTGGAGCAACGCCCTAGAGTAGATCCTAGGTTGCTCGGAATGTAGATATGACAATAACTTTCACACCGGTTGCAATTATTCGTTATATACGATGCAAACGCTGTTGTATTAATATCGTATTTTATGCTTCTGGCGTTTACTTCTAAGGACCTAACTATTCTATCTGGTGGAGCAACGCCTTAGAGTGGATCCTAGGTTGCTCGGAATGTAGAAATGACCATAACTTTCACACTGGTTGCAATTATTCGTTTTATTCGATGGAAACGCTGTTGTATTTATATTGTAGTTTATGCCTCTGGCGTTGACTTCTAAGGCGGTAGCTATTAGATGTGGTGGAGCAACGCCCTAGAGTGACGCCAAGGGTGCTCGGAACGTCGAAATGACCATTACTTTCACACTGGTTGCAAGTACTCGTTTTATACGATGGAAAAGCTGTTGTATTTATATCGTATTTTATGCTTCTGGCGTTGACTTCTTAGGCCGTAACTATGAGGTCTGGTGGAGCAACGCCCTAGAGTGAAGCCTAGGTTGCCCGGAAGGTAGAATTGGCCATCACTTTCAAACTGGTTGCAATTATTCGTTTTATACGATGGAAAAACTGTTGTATTTATATTGTATTTTATGCTTCTGGCGTTTACTTCTAAGGACCTAACTATTCGATCTGGTGGAGCAACGCCCCAGGGTGAAGCCTAGGTTGCTCGGACAGTAGAAATGACCATAAGTTTCATACTGGTTGGAATTATTCGTTTTATACTATGGAAAAGCTGTTGTATTTATATTGTATTTTATGCCTCTGGTGTTGACTTCTAAGGCCGTAGCTATTAGATGTGGTGGAGCAACGCCCTAGAGAGACGCCTAGGGTGCTCGGAGCGTAGAAATGACCATTACTTTCACACTGGTTGCAATTATTCGTTTTATACGATGGAAAAGCTGTTGTATTTATATCGTATTTTATGCTTCTGGCGTTGACTTCTTCGGCCGTAACTATTCGGTCTGGTGGAGCAACGCCCTGGAGTGAAACCTAGGTTGCCCGGAACGTAGAAGTGGCCATCACTTTCAAACTGGTTGCAATTATTGCTGTTATATGATGGGAACACTGTTGTATTTTTTTTGCATTTTATATTTCGGGCGTTGACTTCTAAGGCCCTAACTATTCAATCCGTTGGAGCAACGCCCTAGGGTGAAGCCTAGGTTGCTCGGAAAGTATAAATGACCATAAGTTTCATACTGGTTGCAATTATTCGTTTTATACGATGGAAAAACTGTTGTATTCATATTGTATTTTATGCTTCTGGCGTTCGCTTCTAAGGCACTAACTATTCGATCTGGTGGAGCAACGCCCTAGAGTGAAGCCTAGGTTGCCCGGAAGGTAGAATTGGCCATCACTTTCAAACTGGTTGCAATTATTCGTTTTATACAATGGAAAAACTGTTGTATTTATATTGTATTTTATGCTTCTGGCGTTTACTTCTAAGTACCTGACTATTCGATCTGGTGGAGCAACGCCCTAGAGTGAATCCTAGGTTGCTCGGAATGTATAAATGACCATTACTTTCACACTGGTTGCAATTATTCGTTTTATACGATGGAAAAGCTGTTGTAATTATATCGTATTTTATGCTTCTGGCGTTGACTTCTTAGGCCGTAACTATGAGGTCTGGTGGAGCAACGCCATGGAGTGAAATCTAGGTTGCCCGGAACGTAGAATTGGCCATCAATTTCAAATTGGTTGCAATTATTCCTGTTATATGATGGAAACACTGTCGTATTTTTTTTGCATTTTATGGTTCGGGCGTTGACTTCTATGGGCAAAACTATTCAATCCGTTGAGCAACGCCCTAGAGTGAAGCCTAGGATGCTCGGAAAGTAGAAATGACCATAAGTTTCATACTGGTTGGAATTATTCGTTTTATACTATGGAAAAGCTGTTGTATTTATATTGTATTTTATGCCTCTGGCGTTGACTTCTAAGGCCGTAGCTGTTAGATGTGGTGGAGCAACGCCCTAGAGAGACGCCTAGGGTGCTCGGAGCGTAGAAATGACCATTACTTTCACACTGGTTGCAATTATTCATTTTATACGATGGAAAAGCTGTTGTATTTATATCGTATTTTATGCTTCTGGCGTTGACTTCTTCGGCCGTAACTATTCGGTCTGGTGGAGCAACGCCCTGGAGTGAAACCTAGGTTGCCCGGAACGTAGAATTGGCCATCACTGTCAAACTGGTTGCAATTATTGCTGTTATATGATGGGAACACTGTTGTATTTTTTTTGCATTTTATATTTCGGGCGTTGACTTCTAAGGCCCTAACTATTCAATCCGTTGGAGCAACACCCTAGGGTGAAGCCTAGGTTGCTCGGAAAGTAGAAATGACCATAAGTTTCATACTGGTTGCAATTATTCGTTTTATACGATGGAAAAACTGTTGTATTCATATTGTATTTTATGCTTCTGGCGTTCGCTTCTAAGGCCCTAACTATTCGATCTGGTGGAGCAACGCCCTAGAGTGAAGCCTAGGTTGCCCGGAAGGTAGAATTGGCCATCACTTTCAAACTGGTTGCAATTATTCGTTTTATACGATGGAAAAACTGTTGTATTTATATTGTATTTTATGCTTCTGGCGTTTACTTCTAAGTACCTAACTATTCGATCTGGTGGAGCGACGCCCTAGAGTGAATCCTAGGTTGCTCGGAATGTATAAATGACCATTACTTTCACACTGGTTGCAATTATTCGTTTTATACGATGGAAAAGCTGTTGTAATTATATCGTATTTTATGCTTCTGGCGTTGACTTCTTAGGCCGTAACTATTCGGTCTGGTGGAGCAACGCCCTGGAGTGAAATCTAGGTTGCCCGGAACGTAGAATTGGCCATCACTTTCAAACTGGTTGCAATTGTTGCTGTTATATGATGTAAACACTGTTGTATTTTTTTTGCATTTTATGTTTCGGGCGTTGACTTCTAAGGCCCTAACTATTCAATCCGTTGGAACAACGCCCTAGGGTGAAGCCTAGGTTACTCGGAATGTAGAAATGACCATAACTTTCACACCGGTTGCAATTATTCGTTTTATACGATGCAAACGCTGTTGTATTTATATCGTATTTTATGCTTCTGGCGTTTACTTCTAAGGACCTAACTATTCGATCTGGTGGAGTAACGCCTTAGAGTGGATCCTAGGTTGCTCGGAATGTAGAAATGACCATAACTTTCACACTGGTTGCAATTATTCGTTTTATACGATGGAAAAACTGTTGTATTCATATTGTATTTTATGCTTCTGGCGTTCGCTTCTAAGGCCCTAACTATTCGATCTGGTGGAGCAACGCCCTAGAGTGAAGCCTAGGTTGCCCGGAAGGTAGAATTGGCCATCACTTTCAAACTGGTTGCAATTATTCGTTTTATACGATGGAAAAACTGTTGTATTTATATTGTACTTTATGCTTCTGGCGTTTACTTCTAAGTACCTAACTATTCGATCTGGTGGAGCGAAGCCCTAGAGTGAATCCTAGGTTGCTCGGAATGTATAAATGACCATTACTTTCACACTGGTTGCAATTATTCGTTTTATACGATGGAAAAGCTGTTGTAATTATATCGTATTTTATGCTTCTGGCGTTGACTTCTTAGGCCGTAACTATTCGGTCTGGTGGAGCAACGCCCTGGAGTGAAATCTAGGTTGCCCGGAACGTAGAATTGGCCATCACTTTCAAACTGGTTGCAATTGTTGCTGTTATATGATGGAAACACTGTTGTATTTTTTTTGCATTTTATGTTTCGGGCGTTGACTTCTAAGGCCCTAACTATTCAATCCGTTGGAACAACGCCCTAGGGTGAAGCCTAGGTTACTCGGAATGTAGAAATGACCATAACTTTCACACCGGTTGCAATTATTCGTTTTATACGATGCAAACGCTGTTGTATTTATATCGTATTTTATGCTTCTGGCGTTTACTTCTAAGGACCTAACTATTCGATCTGGTGGAGTAACGCCTTAGAGTGGATCCTAGGTTGCTCGGAATGTAGAAATGACCATAACTTTCACACTGGTTGCAATTATTCGTTTTATACGATGGAAACGCTGTTGTATTTATAATGTACTTTATGCCTCTGGCGTTGACTTCTAAGGCCGTAGCTATTAGATGTGGTGGAGCAACGCCCTAGAGTGACGCCTAGGGTGCTCGGAACGTAGAAATGACCATTACTTTCACACTGGCTGCAATTATTCGTTTTATACGATGGAAAAGCTGTTGTATTTATATCGTATTTTATGCTTCTGGCGTTGACTTCTTAGGCCGTAACTATTCGGTCTGGTGGAGCAACGCCCTGGAGTGAAACCTAGGTTGCCCGGAACGTAGAATTGGCCATCACTTTCAAACTGGTTGCAATTATTCCTGTTATATGATGGAAACACTGTTGTATTTTTTTTGCGTTTTATGGTTCGGGCGTTGACTTCTAAGGCCGTAACTATTCAATCCGTTGTAGCAACGCCCTAGGGTGAAGCCTAGGTTGCTCGGAAAGTAGAAATGACCATTTGTTTCATACTGGTTGCAATTATTTGTTCCATACGATGGAAAAACTGTTGTATTTATATAGTATTTTATGCTTCTGGCGTTGACTTCTAAGGCACTAACTATTCGATCTGGTGGAGCAACGCCCTAGAGTGAAGCCTAGGTTGCCCGGAACGTAGAATTGGCCATCACTTTCAAACTGGTCGAAATTATTCCTGTTATATGATGGAAACACTGTTGTATTTTTTTTGCATTTTATGGTTCGGGCGTAGACTTCTAAGGCCCTAACTATTCAATCTGTTGGAGCAACGCCCTAGGGTGAAGCCTAGGTTGCTCGGAAAGTAGAAATGACCATAAGTTTCATACTGGTTGCAATTATTCGTTTTATACGATGGAAAAGCTGTTGTATTTATATTGTATTTTATGCTTCTGGCGTTGACTTCTATGGCACTAACTATTCGATCTGTTGGAGCAACGCCCTAGAGTGAAGCCTAGGTTGCCCGGAACGTAGAATTGTCCATCACTTTCAAACTGGTCGCAATTATTCCTGTTATATGCTGGAAACACTGTTGTATTTTTTTTGCATTTTATGGTTCGGGCGTAGACTTCTAAGGTCCTAACTATTCAACCTGTGGGAGCAACGCACTAGGGTGAAGCCTAGGTTGCTCGGAAAGTAGAAATGACCATAAGTTTCATACTGGATGCAATTATTTGTTTTATACGATGGAAAAGCTGTTGTATTTATATTGTATTTTATGCTTCTGGCGTTGACTTCTAAGGCACTAACTATTCGATCTGGTGGAGCAACGCCCTAGAGTGAAGCCTAGGTTGCCCGGAACGTAGAATTGGCCATCACTTTCCAATTTGGTTGCAATTATTCCTGTTATATGATGGAAACGCTGTTTTATTTTTTTTGCATTTTATGGTTCGGGCGTTGACTTCTAAGGCCCTAAGTATTCATTCCGTTGAGCAACGCCCTAGGGTGAAGCCTAGGTTGCTCGGAAAGTAGAAATGACCATAAGTTTCATACTGGTTGGAATTATTCGTTTTATACGATGGAAAACCTGTTGTATTTATATTGTATTTTATGCTTCTGGCGTTGACTTCTAAGGCACTAACTATTCGATCTGTTGGAGCAACGCCCTAGAGTGAAGCCTAGGTTGCCCGGAAAGGAGAAATGTCCATCACTTTCAAACTGATTGCAATTAACCCTGTTATACATTTGATAAACTGTTGTATTTTTATTGCATTTTATGCTTCTGGCGTTCACTTCTTAGGCCCTAACTATTCGATCTGGTGGAACAACGGTCTAGGGTGAAGCCTAGCTTGCCCGGAACGTAGAAATGACCATTACCTTCACACTGTTTGCAATTATTCCTTTTATACGATGGAAAAGCTGTTGTATTTATATCGTATTTTATGCTTCTGGCGTTTACTTCTAAGGACCTAACTATTCGATCTGGTGGAGCAACGCCCTAGAGTGAATCCTAGGTTGCTCGGAATGTAGAAATGACCATAACTTTCACACTGGTTGCTATTATACGTTTTTTAGGATGCAAAAGCTGTTGTATTTATATCGTATTTTATGCTTCTGGCGTTTACTTCTAAGGACCTAACTATTCGATCTGGTGGAGCAACGCCCTAGAGTGGATCCTAGGTTGCTCGGAATGTAGAAATGACCATAACTGTCACACTGGTTGCAATTATTCGTTTTATACGATGGAAACGCTGTTGTATTTATATTGTACTTTATGCCTCTGGCGGTGACTTCTAAGGCCGTAGCTATTAGATGTGGTGGAGGAACGCCCTAGAGTGACGCCTAGGGTGCTCGGAACGTAGAAATGACCATTACTTTCACACTGGTTGCAATTATTCGTTTTATACGATGGAAAAGCTGTTGTATTTATATCGTATTTTATGCTTCTGGCGTTGACTTCTTCGGCCGTAACTATTCGGTCTGGTGGAGGAACGCCCTGGAGTGAAACCTAGGTTGCCCGGAACGTAGAATTGTCCATCACTTTCAAACTGGTCGCAATTATTCCTGTTATATGATGGAAACACTGTTGTATTTTTTTTGCATTTTATGGTTCTGGCGTAGACTTCTAAGGCCCTAACTATTCAATCTGTGGGAGCAACGCCCTAGCGTGAAGGGTAGGTAGCTCGGAAAGTAGAAATGACCATAAGTTTCATACTGGTTCCAATTATTCGTTTTATACGATAGAAAAGCTGTGGTATTTATATTGTATTTTATGCTTCTGGCGTCGACTTCTAAGGCGCTAGCTGTTCGATCTAGTGGAGCAACGCCCTAGAGTGAAGCCTAGGTTGCCCGGAAAGGAGAAATGACCATCACGTTCAAACTGGTTGCAATTAATCCTTTTATACGATGGAAAAGCTGTTGTATTTATATCGTATTTTATGCTTCTGGCGTTTACTTCTAAGGACCTAACTATTCGATCTGGTGGAGCAACGCCCTAGAGTGAAGCCTAGGTTGCTCGGAATGTGGAAATTACCATAACTTTCACACTGGTTGCAATTATTCGTTTTATACGATGGAAACGCTGTTGTATTTATATTGTATTTTATGCCTCTGGCGTTGACTTCTAAGGCCGTAGCTATTAGATGTGGTGGAGCAACGCCCTAGAGTGACGGCTAGGGTGCTCGGAACGTAGAAATGACCATTACTTTCACACTGGTTGCAATCATTCGTTTTATACGATGGAAAAGCTGTTGTATTTATATCGTATTTTATGCCTCTGGCGTTGACTTCTTCGGCCGTAACTATTCGGTCTGGTGGAGGAACGCCCTGGAGTGAAACCTAGGTTGCCCGGAACGTAGAATTGTCCATCACTTTCAAACTGGTCGCAATTATTCCTGTTATATGATGGAAACACTGTTGTATTTTTTTTGCATTTTATGGTTCTGGCGTAGACTTCTAAGGCCCTAACTATTCAATCTGTGGGAGCAACGCCCTAGGGTGAAGGCTAGGTAGCTCGGAAAGTAGAAATGACCATAAGTTTCATACTGGTTCCAATTATTCGTTTTATACGATAGAAAAGCTGTTGTATTTATATTGTATTTTATGCTTCTGGCGTTGACTTCTAAGGCGCTAGCTGTTCGATCTAGTGGAGCAACGCCCTAGAGTGAAGCCTAGGTTGCCCGGAAAGGAGAAATGACCATCACGTTCAAACTGGTTGCAATTAATCCTTTTATACGATGGAAAAGCTGTTGTATTTATATCGTATTTTATGCTTCTGGCGTTTACTTCTAAGGACCTAACTATTCGATCTGGTGGAGCAACGCCCTAGAGTGAAGCCTAGGTTGCTCGGAATGTGGAAATTACCATAACTTTCACACTGGTTGCAATTATTCGTTTTATACGATGGAAACGCTGTTCTATTTATATTGTATTTTATGCCTCTGGCGTTGACTTCTAAGGCCGTAGCTATTAGATGTGGTGGAGCAACGCCCTAGAGTGACGGCTAGGGTGCTCGGAACGTAGAAATGACCATTACTTTCACACTGGTTGCAATCATTCGTTTTATACGATGGAAAAGCTGTTGTATTTATATCGTATTTTATGCTTCTGGCGTTGACTTCTTAGGCCGTAACTATTCCGTCTGGTGGAGCAACGCCCTGGTGTGAAACCTAGGTTGCCCGGAACGTAGAATTGGCCATCACTTTCAAACTGGTTGCAATTATTCCTGTTATATGATGGAAACACTGTTGTATTTTTTTTTGCATTTTATGGTTCGGGCGTTGACTTCTAAGGCGCTAGCTATTCAATCTGTTGGAGCAACGCCCTAGGGTGAAGCCTAGGTTGCTCGGAAAGTAGAAATGACCATAGGTTTCATTATGGTTGCAATTATTTGTTTTATACGATGGAAAAA
Organism: Calliopsis andreniformis; assembly: GCF_051401765.1. Classification (NCBI taxonomy): domain Eukaryota; kingdom Metazoa; phylum Arthropoda; class Insecta; order Hymenoptera; family Andrenidae; genus Calliopsis; species Calliopsis andreniformis. Next base: position 8,923,938 of record NC_135072.1, read on the forward strand.
CTGTTGAATTTATAATGTACTTTATGCCTCTGGCGTTGACTTCTAAGGCCGTAGCTATTAGATGTGGTGGAGCAACTCCCTAGAGTGACGCCTAGGGTGCTCGGAACGTAGAAATGGCCATTACTTTCACACTGGTTGCAATTATTCGTTTTATACGATGGAAAAGCTGTTGTGTTTATATCGTATTTTATGCTTCTGGCGTTTACTTCTAAGGAGCTAACTATTCAATCTGTTGGAGCAACGTCATGGGGTGAAGCCTAGGTTGCTCGGAAAGTCGAAATGACCATAAGTTTCATACTGGTTGCAATTATTCGTTTTATACGATGGAAAAGCTGTTGTATTTATATTATATTTTATGCTTCTGGCGTTGACTTCTACGGCACTAACTATTCGATCTGGTGGAGCAACGCCCTAGAGTGAAGCCTAGGTTGCCCGGAAAGTAGAATTGGCCATCACCTTCAAACTGGTTGCAATTATTCCTGTTGTATGATGGAAGCACTGTTGTATTTTGTTTGCGTTTTATGGTTCGGGCGTTGACTTCTAAGGCCCTAACTGTTCAATCTGTTGGAGCAACGCCATAGGGTGAAGCCTAGGTTGCTCGGAAAGTAGAAATGACCATAAGTTTCATACTGGTTGCAATTATTCGTTTTATATGATGGAAAAGCTGTTGTATTTATATTGTATTTTATGCTTCTGGCGTTGACTTCTAAGGCACTAACTATTCGATCTGGTGGAGCAACGCCCTAGAGTAAAGACTAGGTTGCCCGGAACGTAGAATTGGCCATCACTTTCAAACTGGTTGCAATTATTCCTGTTATATGATGGAAACACTGTTGTATTTTTTTTGCATTTTATGGTTCGGGCGTTGACTTCTAAGGCCCTAACTATTCAATCTGTTGGAGCAACGCCCTAGGGCGAAGCCTAGGTTGCTCGGAAAGTAGAAACGTCCATAAGGTTCATACTGGTTGCAATTATTCGTTTTATACGATGGAAAAACTGTTGTATTTCTATTGTGTTTTATGCTTTTGGCGTTGACTTCTAAGGCACTAACTATTCGATCTGGTGGAGCAACGCCCTAGAGTGAAGCCTAGGTTGCCCGGGACGTAGAATTGGCCATCACTTTCACACTGGTTGCAATTATTCGTTTTATACGATGGAAACGCTGTTGTATTTATATTGTACTTTATGCCTCTGCCGTTGACTTCTAAGGCCGAAGCTATTAGATGTGGTGGAGCAACGCCCTAGAGTGACGCCTAGAGTGCTCGGAACGTAGAAATGACCATTACTTTCACACTGGTTGCAATTATTCGTTTTATACGATGGAAAAACCGTTGTATTTATATTTTATTTTATGCTTCTGGCGTTCACTTCAACGGCACTAACTATTTGATCTGGTGGAGGAACGCCCTAGAGTGAAGCCTAGGTTGCCCGGAACGTAGAATTGGCCATCACTTTCGAACTGGTCGCAATTATACCTGTTATATGATGGAAACACTGTTGTATTTTTTTTTGCATTTTATGGTTCGGGCGTTGACTTCTAAGGCCCTAGCTATTCAACCAGTTGGAGCAACGCCCTTTGGTGAAGCCTAGGTTGCTCGGAAAGTAGAAATGACCATAAGTTTCATTATGGTTGCAATTATTTGTTTTATACGATGGAAAAACTGTTGAATTTATAATGTACTTTATGCCTCTGGCGTTGACTTCTAAGGCCGTAGCTATTAGATGTGGTGGAGCAACGCCCTAGAGTGACGCCTAGGGTGCTCGGAACGTAGAAATGACCATAACTTTCATACTGGTTGCAATTATTCGTTTTATACGATGGAAAAGATGTTGTATTTATATTATATTTTATGCTTCTGGCGTTGACTTCTACGGCACTAACTATTCGATCTGGTGGAGCAACGCCCTAGAGTGAAGCCTAGGTTGCCCGGAACGTGGAATTGGCCATCACTTTCGAACTGGTCGCAATTATTCCTGTTATATGATGGAAACACTGTTGCATTTTTTTTGCATTTTATGGTTCCGGCGTAGACTTCTAAGGCCCTAACTATTCAATCTGTTGGAGCAACGCCCTAGGGTGAAGCCTAGGTAGCTCGAAAAGTAGAAATGACCATAGGTTTCATGCTGGTTGCAATTATTTGTTTTATACGATGGAAAAGCTGTTGTATTTATACCGTATTTTATGCTTCAGGCGTTGACTTCTAAGGCACTAACTATTCGATCTGGTGGAGCGACGCCCTAGAGTGAAGCCTAGGTTGCCCGGAACGTAGAATTGGCCATCACTTTCAAACTGGTTGCAATTATTCCTGTTATATGATGGAAACACTGTTGTATTTTAATTGCATTTTATGCTTCGGGCGTTGACTTCTAAGGCCCTAACTATTCAATCTGTTGGAGCAACGCCCTAGGGTGAAGCCTAGCTTGCTCGGAAAGTAGAAACGAACATAAGTTTCATACTGGTTGCAATTATTCGTTTTTACGATGGAAAAGCTGTTGTATTTATATCGTATTTTATGCTTCTAGCGTTGACTTCTTGGGCCGTAACTATTCGGTCTGGTGGAGCACCGCCCTGGAGTGAAACCTAGGTTGCCCGGAACGTAGAATTGGCCATCACTTTCAAACTGGTTGCAATTATTCCTGTTATATGATGGAAACACTGTTGTATTTTTTTTGCATTTTATGGTTCGGGCGTTGACTTCTAAGGCCCTAACTATTCAATCCGTTGGAGCAACGCCCTAGGGTGAAGCCTAGGTTGCTCGGAAAGTAGAAATGACCATAAGTTTCATACTGGTTGCTATTATTTGTCTTATACGATGGAAAAACTGTTGAATTTATATTGTATTTTATGCTGCTGGCGTTGACTTCTAAGGCACTAACTATTCGATCTGGTGGAGGAACGCCCTAGAGTGAAGCCTAGGTTGCCCGGAACGTAGAATTGGCCATCACTTTCAAACTGGTTACAATTATTCGTTTTATACGATGCAAACGCTGTTGTATTTATATCGTATTTTATGCTTCTGGCGTTGACTTCTAAGGCCCTAGCTGTTCGATCTAGTGGAGCAACGCCCTAGAGAGAAGCCTAGGTTGCCCGGAAAGGAGAAATGACCATCACGTTCAAACTGGTTGCAATTAATCCTTTTATACGATGGAAAAGCTGTTGCATTTATATCGTATTTTATGCTTCTGGCGTTTACTTCTAAGGACCTAACTATTCGATCTGGTGGAGCAACGCCCTAGAGTGAAGCCTAGGTTCCTCGGAATGTGGAAATGACCATAACATTCACACTGGTTGCAATTATTCGTTTTATACGATGGAAACGCTGTTGTATTTATATTGTATTTTATGCCTCTGGCGTTGACATCAAAGACCGTAGCTATTAGTTGTGGTGGAGCAACGCCCTAGAGTGACGCCTAGGGTGCTTGGAACGTAGAAGTGACCATTACTTTCACACTGGTTGCAATTATTCGTTTTATACGATGGAAAATCTGTTGTATTTATATTGTATTTTATGCTTCTGGCGTTCACTTCTAAGGCACTAACTATTCGATCTGGTGGAGCAACGCCCTAGAGTGAAGCCTAGGTTGCACGGAACGTAGAATTGGCCATCACTTTCAAACTGGTTGCAATTATTCCTGTTATATGATGGAAACACTGTTGTATTTTTTTTGCATTTTATGGTTCGGGCGTTGACTTCTAAGGCCCTAATATTCAATTTGTTGGAGCAACGCCCTAGGGTGAAGCCTAGGTTGCTCGGAAAGTAGAAATGTCCATAAGGTTCATACTGGTTGCAATTATTCGTTTTATGCGATGGAAAAACTGTTGTATTTATATTGTATTTTATGCTTCTGGCGTTGACTTCTAAGGCACTAACTATTCGATCTGGTGGAGCAACGCAATAGAGAGAAGCCTAGGTTGCCCGGAACGTAGAATTGGCCATCACTTTCAAACTGGTTGCAATTATTCCTGTTATATGATGGAAACACTGTTGTATTTTTTTTGCATTTTATGGTTCGGGCGTTGACTTCTAAGGCCCTAACTATTCAACCTGTTGGAGCAACGCCCTAGGGCGAAGCCTAGGTTGCTCGGAAAGTAGAAATGTCCATAAGGTTCATACTGGTTGCAATTTTTCGTTTTATACGATGGAAAAACTGTTGTATTTCTATTGTGTTTTATGCTTTTGGCGTTGACTTCTAAGGCACTAACTATTCGATCTGGTGGAGCAACGCCCTAGAGTGAAGCCTACGTTGCCCGGGACGTAGAATTGGCCATCACTTTCAAACTGGTTGCAATTATTCCTGTTATATTATGCTAACACTGTTGTATTTTTATTGCATTTTATGGTTCGGGCGTTGACTTCTAAGGCCCTAACTATTCAATCTGTTGGAGCAACGCCCTAGGGCGAAGCCTAGGTTGCTCGGAAAGTAGAAATGTCCATAAGGTTCATACTGGTTGCAATTATTCGTTTTATACGATGGAAAAACTGTTGTATTTCTATTGTGTTTTATGCTTTTGGCGTTGACTTCTAAGGCCCTAGCTGTTCGATCTAGTGGAGCAACGCCCTAGAGTGAAGCCTAGGTAGCCCGGGACGTAGAATTGGCCATCACTCTCAAACTGGTTGCAATTAATCTTGTTATACGATGGAAAAACTGTTGTATTTTTATTGCATTTTATGCTTCTGGCGTTCACATCTTAGGCCCTAACTATTCGATCTGATGGAACAACAGCCTAGGGTGAAGCCTAGCTTGCCCGGAATGTAGAAATGACCATTACTATCATACTGGTTGCAATTATTCGTTTTATACGATGGAAATGCTGTTGTATTTATATCGTATTTTATGCTTCTGGCGTTGACTTCTTAGGACGTAACTATTCGGTCTGGTGGAGCAACGCGCTGGAGTGAAACCTTGGTTGCCCGGAACGTAGAATTGGTCATCACTTTCAAACTGGTTGCAATTATTGCTGATATATGATGGAAACCCTGTTGTATTTTTTTTGCATTTTATGGTTCGGGCGTTGACTTCTAAGGCCCTAACTATTCAATCTGTTGGAGCAACGCCCTAGGGTGAAGCCTAGGTTGCTCGGAAGGTAGAAATGACCATAAGTTTCATACTGGTTGCAATTATTCGTTTTATACGATGGAAAAACTGTTGTATTTATACTGTATTTTATGCTTCTGGCGTTGACTTCTAAGGCACTATCTATTCGATCTGGTGGAGCAACGCCCTAGAGCGAAGCCTAGGTTGCCCGGAACGTAGAATTGGCCATCACTTCCAAACTGGTTGCAATTATTCCTGTTATATGATGGAAACACTGTTGTGTTTTTTTTGCATTTTATGGTTCGGGCGTTGACTTCTAAGGCCCTAACTATTCAATCTGTTGGAGCAACGCCCTAGGGTGAAGCCTAGGTTGCTCGGAAAGTAGAAATGACCATAAGTATCATACTGGTTGCAATTATTCGTTTTATACGATGGAAAAACTGTTGTATTTATATTGCATTTTATGGTTCTGGCGTTGACTTCTAAGGCCCTATCTGTTCGATCTAGTGGAGCAACACCTTAGAGTGAAGCCTGGGTTGCCCGGAACGTAGAATTGGCCATCACTTTCAAACTGGTTACAATTATTCGTTTTATACGATGCAAACGCTGTTGTATTTATATCGTATTTTATGCTTCTGGCGTTTGCTTCTAAGGACCTAACTATTCGATCTGGTGGAGCAACGCCCTAGAGTGGATCCTAGGTTGCTCGGAATGTAGAAATGACCATAACTTTCACACTGGTTGCAATTATTCGTTTTATACGATGGAAAAGCTGTTGTATTTATATCGTATTTTATGCTTCTGGCGTTGACTTCTAAGGCACTAACTATTCGGTCTGGTGGAGCAATGCCCTGGAGTGAAACCTAAGTTGCCCGGAACGTAGAATTGGCCATCACTTTCAAACTGGTTGCAATTATTCCTGTTATATTATGGAAACACTGTTGCATTTTTATTGCATTTTATGCTTCGGGCGTTGACTTCTAAGGCCCTAACTACTCAATCTGTTGGAGTAACGCCCTAGGGTGAAGCCTAGGTTGCTCGGAAAGTAGAAATGACCATAAGTATCATACTGGTTGCAATTATTCGTTTTATACGATGGAAAAACTGTTGTATTTATATTGTATTTTATGCTTCTGGCGTTGACTTCTAAGGCCCTAGCTGTTCGATCTAGTGGAGCAACGCCCTAGAGTGAAGCCTACGTTGCCCGGAAAGGAGAAATGACAATCACGTTCAAACTGGTTGCAATTAATCCTATTATACGATGGAAAAGCTGTTGTATTTATATCGTATTTTATGCTTCTGGCGTTTACTTCTATGGACCTAACTATTCGATCTGGTGGAGCAACGCCCTAGAGTGAAGCCTAGGTTGCCCGGAACGTAGAATTGGCCATCACTTTCAAACTGGTTGCAATTAATCTTGTTATACGATGGAAAAACTGTTGTATTTTTATTGCATTTTATGCTTCTGGCATTCACATCTTAGGCCCTAACTATTCGATCTGGTGGAACAACAGCCTAGGGTGAAGCCTAGCTTGCCCGGAACGTAGAAATCACCATTACTTTCACACTGTTTGCAATTATTCCTTTTATACGATGGAAGAGCTGTTGTATTTATATCGCATTTTATGCTTCTGGCGTTTACTTCTAAGGCCCTAACTATTCAATCTGTTGGAGGAACGCCCTAGGGTGAAGCCTAGGTTGCTCGGAAAGTAGAAATGACCATAAGTTTCTTACTGGTTGCAATTATTCGTTTTATACGATGGAAAAACTGTTATATTTATATTGTATTTTATGCTTCTGGCGTTGACTTCTAAGGCACTAACTATTCGATCTGGTGGAGCAACGCCCTATAGTGAAGTCTAGGTTGCTCGGAAAGTAGAAATGACCATCAGTTTCATACTGGTTGCAATTATTCGTTTTATACGATGGAAAAACTGTTGTATTTATATTGTATTTTATGCTTCTGGCGTTGACTTCTAAGGCACTAACTATTCGATCTGGTGGAGCAACGCCCTAGAGTGAAGCCTAGGTTGCCCGGAAGGTAGAATTGGCCATCACTGTCAAACTGGTTGCAATTATTCGTTTTATACGATGGAAAAACTGTTGTATTTTTTTTGCATTTTATGGTTCGGGCGTTGACTTCTAAGGCCCTAACTATTCAATCTGTTGGAGCAACGCCCTAGGGTGAAGCCTAGGTTGCTCGGAAAGTAGAAATGACCATCAGTTTCATACAGGTTGCAATTATTCGTTTTATACGATGGAAAAACTGTTGTATTTATATTGTATTTTATGCTTCTGGCGTTGACTTCTAAGGCACTAACTATTCGATCTGGTGGAGCAACGCCCTAGAGTGAAGCCTAGGTTGCTCGGAAAGTAGAAATGACCATCAGTTTCATACTGGTTGCAATTATTCGTTTTATACGATGGAAGAACTGTTGTATTTAGATTGTATTTTATGCCTCTGGCGCTGACTTCTAAGGCACTAACTATTCGATCTGATGGAACAACAGCCTAGGGAGAAGCCTAGCTTGCCCGGAATGTAGAAATGACCATTACTATCATACTGGTTGCAATTATTCGATCTATACGATGGAAATGCTGTTGTATTTATATCGTATTTTATGCTTCTGGCGTTGACTTCTTAGGAACTAACTATTCGGTCTGGTGGAGCAACGCGCTGGAGTGAAACCTTGGTTGCCCGGAACGTAGAATTGGCCATCACTTTCAATCTGGTTGCAATTATTCCTGATATATGATGGAAACACTGTTGTATTTTTTTTGCATTTTATGGTTCGGGCGTTGACTTCTAAGGCCCTAACTATTCAATCTGTTGGAGCAACGCCCTAGGGTGAAGCCTAGGTTGCTCGGAAAGTAGAAATGACCATAAGTTTCATACTGGTTGCAATTATTCGTTTTATACGATGGAAAAACTGTTGTATTTATATTGTATTTTATGCTTCTGGCGTTGACTTCTAAGGCACTATCTATTCGATCTGGTGGAGCAACGCCCTAGAGCGAAGCCTAGGTTGCCCGGAACGTAGAATTGGCCATCACTTCCAAACTGGTTGCAATTATTCCTGTTATATGATGGAAACACTGTTGTGTTTTTTTTGCATTTTATGGTTCGGGCCATGACTTCTAAGGCCCTAACTATTCAATCTGTTGGAGCAACGCCCTAGGGTGAAGCCTAGGTTGCTCGGAAAGTAGAAATGACCATAAGTATCATACTGGTTGCAATTATTCGTTTTATACGATGGAAAAACTGTTGTATTTATATTGCATTTTATGCTTCTGGCGTTGAGTTCTAAGGCCCTAGCTGCTCGATCTAGTGGAGCAACGCCTTAGAGTGAAGCCTAGCTTGCCCGGAACGTAGAATTGGCCATCACTTTCAAACTGGTTACAATTATTCGTTTTATACGATGCAAACGCTGTTGTATTTATATCGTATTTTATGCTTCTGGCGTTTGCTTATAAGGACCTAACTATTCGATCTGGTGGAGCAACGCCCTAGAGTGGATCCTAGGTTGCTCGGAATGTAGAAATGACCATAACTTTCACACTGGTTGCAATTATTCGTTTTATACGATGGAAAAGCTGTTGTATTTATATCGTATTTTATGCTTCTGGCGTTGACTTCTAAGGCACTAACTATTCGGTCTGGTGGAGCAATGCCCTGGAGTGAAACCTATGTTGCCCGGAACGTAGAATTGGCCATCACTTTCAAACTGGTTGCAATTATTCCTGTTATATGATGGAAACACTGTTGTATTTTTTTTGCATTTTATGGTTCGGGCGTTGACTTCTAAGGCCCTAACTATTCAATCTGTTGGAGCAACGCCCTAGGGTGAAGCCTAGGTTGCTCGGAAAGTAGAAATGACCATAAGTTTCATACTGGTTGCAATTATTCGTTTTACACGATGGAAAAACTGTTGTATTTATATTGTATTTTATGCTTCTGGCGTTGACTTCTAAGGCACCAACTATTCGATCTGGTGGAGCAACGCCCTAGAGTGAAGCCTAGGTTGCCCGGAAGGTAGAATTGGCCATCACTGTCAAACTGGTTGCAATTATTCGTTTTATACGATGGAAAAACTGTTGTATTTTTTTTGCATTTTATGGTTCGGGCGTTGACTTCTAAGGCCCTAACTATTCAATCTGTTGGAGCAACGCCCTAGGGTGAAGCCTAGGTTGCTCGGAAAGTAGAAATGACCATCAGTTTCATACAGGTTGCAATTATTCGTTTTATACGATGGAAAAACTGTTGTATTTATATTGTATTTTATGCTTCTGGCGTTGACTTCTAAGGCACTAACTATTCGATCTGGTGGAGCAACGCCCTAGAGTGAAGCCTATGTTGCTCGGAAAGTAGAAATGACCATCAGTTTCATACTGGTTGCAATTATTCGTTTTATACGATGGAAGAACTGTTGTATTTATATTGTATTTTATGCTGCTGGCGTTGACTTCTAAGGCACTAACTATTCGATCTGGTGGAGGAACGCCCTAGAGTGAAGCCTAGGTTGCCCGGAACGTAGAATTGGCCATCACTTTCGAACTGGTCGCAATTATACCTGTTATATGATGGAAACACTGTTGTATTTTTTTTTGCATTTTATGGTTCGGGCGTTGACTTCTAAGGCCCTAGCTATTCAACCAGTTGGAGCAACGCCCTTTGGTGAAGCCTAGGTTGCTCGGAAAGTAGAAATGACCATAAGTTTCATTATGGTTGCAATTATTTGTTTTATACGATGGAAAAACTGTTGAATTTATAATGTACTTTATGCCTCTGGCGTTGACTTCTAAGGCCGTAGCTATTAGATGTGGTGGAGCAACGCCCTAGAGTGACGCCTAGGGTGCTCGGAACGTAGAAATGACCATAACTTTCATACTGGTTGCAATTATTCGTTTTATACGATGGAAAAGATGTTGTATTTATATTATATTTTATGCTTCTGGCGTTGACTTCTACGGCACTAACTATTCGATCTGGTGGAGCAACGCCCTAGAGTGAAGCCTAGGTTGCCCGGAACGTGGAATTGGCCATCACTTTCGAACTGGTCGCAATTATTCCTGTTATATGATGGAAACACTGTTGCATTTTTTTTGCATTTTATGGTTCCGGCGTAGACTTCTAAGGCCCTAACTATTCAATCTGTTGGAGCAACGCCCTAGGGTGAAGCCTAGGTAGCTCGAAAAGTAGAAATGACCATAGGTTTCATGCTGGTTGCAATTATTTGTTTTATACGATGGAAAAGCTGTTGTATTTATACCGTATTTTATGCTTCAGGCGTTGACTTCTAAGGCACTAACTATTCGATCTGGTGGAGCGACGCCCTAGAGTGAAGCCTAGGTTGCCCGGAACGTAGAATTGGCCATCACTTTCAAACTGGTTGCAATTATTCCTGTTATATGATGGAAACACTGTTGTATTTTAATTGCATTTTATGCTTCGGGCGTTGACTTCTAAGGCCCTAACTATTCAATCTGTTGGAGCAACGCCCTAGGGTGAAGCCTAGCTTGCTCGGAAAGTAGAAACGAACATAAGTTTCATACTGGTTGCAATTATTCGTTTTTACGATGGAAAAGCTGTTGTATTTATATCGTATTTTATGCTTCTAGCGTTGACTTCTTGGGCCGTAACTATTCGGTCTGGTGGAGCACCGCCCTGGAGTGAAACCTAGGTTGCCCGGAACGTAGAATTGGCCATCACTTTCAAACTGGTTGCAATTATTCCTGTTATATGATGGAAACACTGTTGTATTTTTTTTGCATTTTATGGTTCGGGCGTTGACTTCTAAGGCCCTAACTATTCAATCCGTTGGAGCAACGCCCTAGGGTGAAGCCTAGGTTGCTCGGAAAGTAGAAATGACCATAAGTTTCATACTGGTTGCTATTATTTGTCTTATACGATGGAAAAACTGTTGAATTTATATTGTATTTTATGCTGCTGGCGTTGACTTCTAAGGCACTAACTATTCGATCTGGTGGAGGAACGCCCTAGAGTGAAGCCTAGGTTGCCCGGAACGTAGAATTGGCCATCACTTTCAAACTGGTTACAATTATTCGTTTTATACGATGCAAACGCTGTTGTATTTATATCGTATTTTATGCTTCTGGCGTTGACTTCTAAGGCCCTAGCTGTTCGATCTAGTGGAGCAACGCCCTAGAGAGAAGCCTAGGTTGCCCGGAAAGGAGAAATGACCATCACGTTCAAACTGGTTGCAATTAATCCTTTTATACGATGGAAAAGCTGTTGCATTTATATCGTATTTTATGCTTCTGGCGTTTACTTCTAAGGACCTAACTATTCGATCTGGTGGAGCAACGCCCTAGAGTGAAGCCTAGGTTCCTCGGAATGTGGAAATGACCATAACATTCACACTGGTTGCAATTATTCGTTTTATACGATGGAAACGCTGTTGTATTTATATTGTATTTTATGCCTCTGGCGTTGACATCAAAGACCGTAGCTATTAGTTGTGGTGGAGCAACGCCCTAGAGTGACGCCTAGGGTGCTTGGAACGTAGAAGTGACCATTACTTTCACACTGGTTGCAATTATTCGTTTTATACGATGGAAAATCTGTTGTATTTATATTGTATTTTATGCTTCTGGCGTTCACTTCTAAGGCACTAACTATTCGATCTGGTGGAGCAACGCCCTAGAGTGAAGCCTAGGTTGCACGGAACGTAGAATTGGCCATCACTTTCAAACTGGTTGCAATTATTCCTGTTATATGATGGAAACACTGTTGTATTTTTTTTGCATTTTATGGTTCGGGCGTTGACTTCTAAGGCCCTAATATTCAATTTGTTGGAGCAACGCCCTAGGGTGAAGCCTAGGTTGCTCGGAAAGTAGAAATGTCCATAAGGTTCATACTGGTTGCAATTATTCGTTTTATGCGATGGAAAAACTGTTGTATTTATATTGTATTTTATGCTTCTGGCGTTGACTTCTAAGGCACTAACTATTCGATCTGGTGGAGCAACGCAATAGAGAGAAGCCTAGGTTGCCCGGAACGTAGAATTGGCCATCACTTTCAAACTGGTTGCAATTATTCCTGTTATATGATGGAAACACTGTTGTATTTTTTTTGCATTTTATGGTTCGGGCGTTGACTTCTAAGGCCCTAACTATTCAACCTGTTGGAGCAACGCCCTAGGGCGAAGCCTAGGTTGCTCGGAAAGTAGAAATGTCCATAAGGTTCATACTGGTTGCAATTTTTCGTTTTATACGATGGAAAAACTGTTGTATTTCTATTGTGTTTTATGCTTTTGGCGTTGACTTCTAAGGCACTAACTATTCGATCTGGTGGAGCAACGCCCTAGAGTGAAGCCTACGTTGCCCGGGACGTAGAATTGGCCATCACTTTCAAACTGGTTGCAATTATTCCTGTTATATTATGCTAACACTGTTGTATTTTTATTGCATTTTATGGTTCGGGCGTTGACTTCTAAGGCCCTAACTATTCAATCTGTTGGAGCAACGCCCTAGGGCGAAGCCTAGGTTGCTCGGAAAGTAGAAATGTCCATAAGGTTCATACTGGTTGCAATTATTCGTTTTATACGATGGAAAAACTGTTGTATTTCTATTGTGTTTTATGCTTTTGGCGTTGACTTCTAAGGCCCTAGCTGTTCGATCTAGTGGAGCAACGCCCTAGAGTGAAGCCTAGGTAGCCCGGGACGTAGAATTGGCCATCACTCTCAAACTGGTTGCAATTAATCTTGTTATACGATGGAAAAACTGTTGTATTTTTATTGCATTTTATGCTTCTGGCGTTCACATCTTAGGCCCTAACTATTCGATCTGATGGAACAACAGCCTAGGGTGAAGCCTAGCTTGCCCGGAATGTAGAAATGACCATTACTATCATACTGGTTGCAATTATTCGTTTTATACGATGGAAATGCTGTTGTATTTATATCGTATTTTATGCTTCTGGCGTTGACTTCTTAGGACGTAACTATTCGGTCTGGTGGAGCAACGCGCTGGAGTGAAACCTTGGTTGCCCGGAACGTAGAATTGGTCATCACTTTCAAACTGGTTGCAATTATTGCTGATATATGATGGAAACCCTGTTGTATTTTTTTTGCATTTTATGGTTCGGGCGTTGACTTCTAAGGCCCTAACTATTCAATCTGTTGGAGCAACGCCCTAGGGTGAAGCCTAGGTTGCTCGGAAGGTAGAAATGACCATAAGTTTCATACTGGTTGCAATTATTCGTTTTATACGATGGAAAAACTGTTGTATTTATACTGTATTTTATGCTTCTGGCGTTGACTTCTAAGGCACTATCTATTCGATCTGGTGGAGCAACGCCCTAGAGCGAAGCCTAGGTTGCCCGGAACGTAGAATTGGCCATCACTTCCAAACTGGTTGCAATTATTCCTGTTATATGATGGAAACACTGTTGTGTTTTTTTTGCATTTTATGGTTCGGGCGTTGACTTCTAAGGCCCTAACTATTCAATCTGTTGGAGCAACGCCCTAGGGTGAAGCCTAGGTTGCTCGGAAAGTAGAAATGACCATAAGTATCATACTGGTTGCAATTATTCGTTTTATACGATGGAAAAACTGTTGTATTTATATTGCATTTTATGGTTCTGGCGTTGACTTCTAAGGCCCTATCTGTTCGATCTAGTGGAGCAACACCTTAGAGTGAAGCCTGGGTTGCCCGGAACGTAGAATTGGCCATCACTTTCAAACTGGTTACAATTATTCGTTTTATACGATGCAAACGCTGTTGTATTTATATCGTATTTTATGCTTCTGGCGTTTGCTTCTAAGGACCTAACTATTCGATCTGGTGGAGCAACGCCCTAGAGTGGATCCTAGGTTGCTCGGAATGTAGAAATGACCATAACTTTCACACTGGTTGCAATTATTCGTTTTATACGATGGAAAAGCTGTTGTATTTATATCGTATTTTATGCTTCTGGCGTTGACTTCTAAGGCACTAACTATTCGGTCTGGTGGAGCAATGCCCTGGAGTGAAACCTAAGTTGCCCGGAACGTAGAATTGGCCATCACTTTCAAACTGGTTGCAATTATTCCTGTTATATTATGGAAACACTGTTGCATTTTTATTGCATTTTATGCTTCGGGCGTTGACTTCTAAGGCCCTAACTACTCAATCTGTTGGAGTAACGCCCTAGGGTGAAGCCTAGGTTGCTCGGAAAGTAGAAATGACCATAAGTATCATACTGGTTGCAATTATTCGTTTTATACGATGGAAAAACTGTTGTATTTATATTGTATTTTATGCTTCTGGCGTTGACTTCTAAGGCCCTAGCTGTTCGATCTAGTGGAGCAACGCCCTAGAGTGAAGCCTACGTTGCCCGGAAAGGAGAAATGACAATCACGTTCAAACTGGTTGCAATTAATCCTATTATACGATGGAAAAGCTGTTGTATTTATATCGTATTTTATGCTTCTGGCGTTTACTTCTATGGACCTAACTATTCGATCTGGTGGAGCAACGCCCTAGAGTGAAGCCTAGGTTGCCCGGAACGTAGAATTGGCCATCACTTTCAAACTGGTTGCAATTAATCTTGTTATACGATGGAAAAACTGTTGTATTTTTATTGCATTTTATGCTTCTGGCATTCACATCTTAGGCCCTAACTATTCGATCTGGTGGAACAACAGCCTAGGGTGAAGCCTAGCTTGCCCGGAACGTAGAAATCACCATTACTTTCACACTGTTTGCAATTATTCCTTTTATACGATGGAAGAGCTGTTGTATTTATATCGCATTTTATGCTTCTGGCGTTTACTTCTAAGGCCCTAACTATTCAATCTGTTGGAGGAACGCCCTAGGGTGAAGCCTAGGTTGCTCGGAAAGTAGAAATGACCATAAGTTTCTTACTGGTTGCAATTATTCGTTTTATACGATGGAAAAACTGTTATATTTATATTGTATTTTATGCTTCTGGCGTTGACTTCTAAGGCACTAACTATTCGATCTGGTGGAGCAACGCCCTATAGTGAAGTCTAGGTTGCTCGGAAAGTAGAAATGACCATCAGTTTCATACTGGTTGCAATTATTCGTTTTATACGATGGAAAAACTGTTGTATTTATATTGTATTTTATGCTTCTGGCGTTGACTTCTAAGGCACTAACTATTCGATCTGGTGGAGCAACGCCCTAGAGTGAAGCCTAGGTTGCCCGGAAGGTAGAATTGGCCATCACTGTCAAACTGGTTGCAATTATTCGTTTTATACGATGGAAAAACTGTTGTATTTTTTTTGCATTTTATGGTTCGGGCGTTGACTTCTAAGGCCCTAACTATTCAATCTGTTGGAGCAACGCCCTAGGGTGAAGCCTAGGTTGCTCGGAAAGTAGAAATGACCATCAGTTTCATACAGGTTGCAATTATTCGTTTTATACGATGGAAAAACTGTTGTATTTATATTGTATTTTATGCTTCTGGCGTTGACTTCTAAGGCACTAACTATTCGATCTGGTGGAGCAACGCCCTAGAGTGAAGCCTAGGTTGCTCGGAAAGTAGAAATGACCATCAGTTTCATACTGGTTGCAATTATTCGTTTTATACGATGGAAGAACTGTTGTATTTAGATTGTATTTTATGCCTCTGGCGTTGACTTCTAAGGCACTAACTATTCGATCTGATGGAACAACAGCCTAGGGAGAAGCCTAGCTTGCCCGGAATGTAGAAATGACCATTACTATCATACTGGTTGCAATTATTCGATCTATACGATGGAAATGCTGTTGTATTTATATCGTATTTTATGCTTCTGGCGTTGACTTCTTAGGAACTAACTATTCGGTCTGGTGGAGCAACGCGCTGGAGTGAAACCTTGGTTGCCCGGAACGTAGAATTGGCCATCACTTTCAATCTGGTTGCAATTATTCCTGATATATGATGGAAACACTGTTGTATTTTTTTTGCATTTTATGGTTCGGGCGTTGACTTCTAAGGCCCTAACTATTCAATCTGTTGGAGCAACGCCCTAGGGTGAAGCCTAGGTTGCTCGGAAAGTAGAAATGACCATAAGTTTCATACTGGTTGCAATTATTCGTTTTATACGATGGAAAAACTGTTGTATTTATATTGTATTTTATGCTTCTGGCGTTGACTTCTAAGGCACTATCTATTCGATCTGGTGGAGCAACGCCCTAGAGCGAAGCCTAGGTTGCCCGGAACGTAGAATTGGCCATCACTTCCAAACTGGTTGCAATTATTCCTGTTATATGATGGAAACACTGTTGTGTTTTTTTTGCATTTTATGGTTCGGGCCATGACTTCTAAGGCCCTAACTATTCAATCTGTTGGAGCAACGCCCTAGGGTGAAGCCTAGGTTGCTCGGAAAGTAGAAATGACCATAAGTATCATACTGGTTGCAATTATTCGTTTTATACGATGGAAAAACTGTTGTATTTATATTGCATTTTATGCTTCTGGCGTTGAGTTCTAAGGCCCTAGCTGCTCGATCTAGTGGAGCAACGCCTTAGAGTGAAGCCTAGCTTGCCCGGAACGTAGAATTGGCCATCACTTTCAAACTGGTTACAATTATTCGTTTTATACGATGCAAACGCTGTTGTATTTATATCGTATTTTATGCTTCTGGCGTTTGCTTATAAGGACCTAACTATTCGATCTGGTGGAGCAACGCCCTAGAGTGGATCCTAGGTTGCTCGGAATGTAGAAATGACCATAACTTTCACACTGGTTGCAATTATTCGTTTTATACGATGGAAAAGCTGTTGTATTTATATCGTATTTTATGCTTCTGGCGTTGACTTCTAAGGCACTAACTATTCGGTCTGGTGGAGCAATGCCCTGGAGTGAAACCTATGTTGCCCGGAACGTAGAATTGGCCATCACTTTCAAACTGGTTGCAATTATTCCTGTTATATGATGGAAACACTGTTGTATTTTTTTTGCATTTTATGGTTCGGGCGTTGACTTCTAAGGCCCTAACTATTCAATCTGTTGGAGCAACGCCCTAGGGTGAAGCCTAGGTTGCTCGGAAAGTAGAAATGACCATAAGTTTCATACTGGTTGCAATTATTCGTTTTACACGATGGAAAAACTGTTGTATTTATATTGTATTTTATGCTTCTGGCGTTGACTTCTAAGGCACCAACTATTCGATCTGGTGGAGCAACGCCCTAGAGTGAAGCCTAGGTTGCTCGGAAAGTAGAAATGACCATAAGTTTCACACTGTTTGCAATTATTCCTTTTATACGATGGAAGAGCTGTTGTATTTATATCGCATTTTATGCTTCTGGCGTTTACTTCTAAGGCCCTAACTATTCAATCTGTTGGAGGAACGCCCTAGGGTGAAGCCTAGGTTGCTCGGAAAGTAGAAATGACCATAAGTTTCTTACTGGTTGCAATTATTCGTTTTATACGATGGAAAAACTGTTATATTTATATTGTATTTTATGCTTCTGGCGTTGACTTCTAAGGCACTAACTATTCGATCTGGTGGAGCAACGCCCTATAGTGAAGTCTAGGTTGCTCGGAAAGTAGAAATGACCATCAGTTTCATACTGGTTGCAATTATTCGTTTTATACGATGGAAAAACTGTTGTATTTATATTGTATTTTATGCTTCTGGCGTTGACTTCTAAGGCACTAACTATTCGATCTGGTGGAGCAACGCCCTAGAGTGAAGCCTAGGTTGCCCGGAAGGTAGAATTGGCCATCACTGTCAAACTGGTTGCAATTATTCGTTTTATACGATGGAAAAACTGTTGTATTTTTTTTGCATTTTATGGTTCGGGCGTTGACTTCTAAGGCCCTAACTATTCAATCTGTTGGAGCAACGCCCTAGGGTGAAGCCTAGGTTGCTCGGAAAGTAGAAATGACCATCAGTTTCATACAGGTTGCAATTATTCGTTTTATACGATGGAAAAACTGTTGTATTTATATTGTATTTTATGCTTCTGGCGTTGACTTCTAAGGCACTAACTATTCGATCTGGTGGAGCAACGCCCTAGAGTGAAGCCTAGGTTGCTCGGAAAGTAGAAATGACCATCAGTTTCATACTGGTTGCAATTATTCGTTTTATACGATGGAAGAACTGTTGTATTTAGATTGTATTTTATGCCTCTGGCGTTGACTTCTAAGGCACTAACTATTCGATCTGATGGAACAACAGCCTAGGGAGAAGCCTAGCTTGCCCGGAATGTAGAAATGACCATTACTATCATACTGGTTGCAATTATTCGATCTATACGATGGAAATGCTGTTGTATTTATATCGTATTTTATGCTTCTGGCGTTGACTTCTTAGGAACTAACTATTCGGTCTGGTGGAGCAACGCGCTGGAGTGAAACCTTGGTTGCCCGGAACGTAGAATTGGCCATCACTTTCAATCTGGTTGCAATTATTCCTGATATATGATGGAAACACTGTTGTATTTTTTTTGCATTTTATGGTTCGGGCGTTGACTTCTAAGGCCCTAACTATTCAATCTGTTGGAGCAACGCCCTAGGGTGAAGCCTAGGTTGCTCGGAAAGTAGAAATGACCATAAGTTTCATACTGGTTGCAATTATTCGTTTTATACGATGGAAAAACTGTTGTATTTATATTGTATTTTATGCTTCTGGCGTTGACTTCTAAGGCACTATCTATTCGATCTGGTGGAGCAACGCCCTAGAGCGAAGCCTAGGTTGCCCGGAACGTAGAATTGGCCATCACTTCCAAACTGGTTGCAATTATTCCTGTTATATGATGGAAACACTGTTGTGTTTTTTTTGCATTTTATGGTTCGGGCCATGACTTCTAAGGCCCTAACTATTCAATCTGTTGGAGCAACGCCCTAGGGTGAAGCCTAGGTTGCTCGGAAAGTAGAAATGACCATAAGTATCATACTGGTTGCAATTATTCGTTTTATACGATGGAAAAACTGTTGTATTTATATTGCATTTTATGCTTCTGGCGTTGAGTTCTAAGGCCCTAGCTGCTCGATCTAGTGGAGCAACGCCTTAGAGTGAAGCCTAGCTTGCCCGGAACGTAGAATTGGCCATCACTTTCAAACTGGTTACAATTATTCGTTTTATACGATGCAAACGCTGTTGTATTTATATCGTATTTTATGCTTCTGGCGTTTGCTTATAAGGACCTAACTATTCGATCTGGTGGAGCAACGCCCTAGAGTGGATCCTAGGTTGCTCGGAATGTAGAAATGACCATAACTTTCACACTGGTTGCAATTATTCGTTTTATACGATGGAAAAGCTGTTGTATTTATATCGTATTTTATGCTTCTGGCGTTGACTTCTAAGGCACTAACTATTCGGTCTGGTGGAGCAATGCCCTGGAGTGAAACCTATGTTGCCCGGAACGTAGAATTGGCCATCACTTTCAAACTGGTTGCAATTATTCCTGTTATATGATGGAAACACTGTTGTATTTTTTTTGCATTTTATGGTTCGGGCGTTGACTTCTAAGGCCCTAACTATTCAATCTGTTGGAGCAACGCCCTAGGGTGAAGCCTAGGTTGCTCGGAAAGTAGAAATGACCATAAGTTTCATACTGGTTGCAATTATTCGTTTTACACGATGGAAAAACTGTTGTATTTATATTGTATTTTATGCTTCTGGCGTTGACTTCTAAGGCACCAACTATTCGATCTGGTGGAGCAACGCCCTAGAGTGAAGCCTAGGTTGCCCGGAAGGTAGAATTGGCCATCACTGTCAAACTGGTTGCAATTATTCGTTTTATACGATGGAAAAACTGTTGTATTTTTTTTGCATTTTATGGTTCGGGCGTTGACTTCTAAGGCCCTAACTATTCAATCTGTTGGAGCAACGCCCTAGGGTGAAGCCTAGGTTGCTCGGAAAGTAGAAATGACCATCAGTTTCATACAGGTTGCAATTATTCGTTTTATACGATGGAAAAACTGTTGTATTTATATTGTATTTTATGCTTCTGGCGTTGACTTCTAAGGCACTAACTATTCGATCTGGTGGAGCAACGCCCTAGAGTGAAGCGTATGTTGCTCGGAAAGTAGAAATGACCATCAGTTTCATACTGGTTGCAATTATTCGTTTTATACGATGGAAGAACTGTTGTATTTATATTGTATTTTATGCTTCTGGCGTTGACTTCTAAGGCACTAACTATTCGACCTGGTGGAGCAACGCCCTAGTGTGAAGCCTAGGTTGCCCGGAACGTAGAATTGGCCATCAGTTTCAGGCTGGTTGCAATTAATCTTGTTATACGATGGAAAAACTGTTGTATTTTTATTGCATTTTATGCTTCTGGCGTTCACTTCTTAGGCCCTAACTATTCGATCTGGTGGAGCAACGCCCTAGAGTGAAGCCTAGGTTCCTCGGAATGTGGAAATGACCATAACTTTCACACTGGTTGCAATTATTCGTTTTATACGATGGAAACGCTGTTGCATTTATATTGTATTTTATGCCTCTGGCGTTGACTTCTAAGGCCGTAGCTATTAGATGTGGTGGTGCAACGCCCTAGAGTGACGCCTAGGGTGCTTGGAACGTAGAAATGGCCATTACTTTCATACTGGTTGCAATTATTCGTTTTATACGATGGAAATGCTGTTGTATTTATATCGTATTTTATGCTTCTGGCGTTGACTTCTCAGGACGTAACTATTCGGTCTGGTGGAGTAACGCGCTGGAGTGAAACCTAGGTTGCCCGGAACGTAGAATTGGCCATCACTTTCAAACTGGTTGCAATTATTCCTGATATATGATGGAAACACTGTTGTATTTTTTTTGCATTTTATGGTTCGGGCGTTGACTTCTAAGGCCCTAACTATTCAATCTGTTGGAGCAACTTCCTAGGGTGAAGCCTAGGTTGCTCGGAAAGTAGAAATGACCATAAGTATCATACTGGTTGCAATTATTCGTTTTATACGATGGAAAAACTGTTGTATTTGTATTGTATTTTATGCTTCTGGCGTTGACTTCTAAGGCCCTAGCTGTTCGGTCTAGTGGAGCAACGCCTTAGAGTGAAGCCTAGGTTGCCCGGAACGTAGAATTGGCCATCACTTTCAAACTGGTTACAATTATTCGTTTTATACGATGCAAACGCTGTTGTATTTATATCGTATTTTATGCTTCTGACGTTTACTTCTAAGGGCCTAACTATTCGATCTGGTTGAGCAACGCCCTAGAGTGAAGCGTAGGTTCCTCGGAATGTGGAAATGACCATAACTTTCACACTGGTTGCAATTATTCGTTTTATACGATGGAAACGCTGTTGTATTTATATTGTATTTTATGCCTCTGGCGTTGACTTCTGAGGCCGTAGCTATTAGATGTGGTGGAGCAACGCCCTAGAGTGACGCCTAGGGTGCTTGGAACGTAGAAATGACCATTACTTTCATACTGGTCGCAATTATCCGTTTTATACGATGGAAATGCTGTTGTATTTATATTGTATTTTATGCTTCTGGCGTTGACTTCTTGGGCCGTAACTATTCGGTCTGGTGGAGCACCGCCCTGGAGTGAAACCTAGGTTGCCCGGAACGTAGAATTGGCCATCACTTTCAAACTGGTTGCAATTATTCCTGTTATATGATGGAAACACTGTTGTATTTTTTTTGCATTTTATGGTTCGGGCGTTGACTTCTAAGGCCCTAACTATTCAATCCGTTGGAGCAACGCCCTAGGGTGAAGCCTAGGTTGCTCGGAAAGTAGAAATGACCATAAGTATCATACTGGTTGCAATTATTCGTTTTATACGATGGAAAAACTGTTGTATTTATATTGTATTTTATGCTTCTGGCGTTGACTTCTAAGGTCCTAGCTGTTCGATCTAGTGGAGCAACGCCCTAGAGTGAAGCCTACGTTGCCCGGAAAGGAAAAATGACCATCACGTTCAAACTGGTTGCAATTAATCCTTTTATACGATGGAAAAGCTGTTGTATTTATATCGTATTTTATGCTTCTGGCGTTTACCTCTATGGACCTAACTATTCGATCTGGTGGAGCAACGCCCTAGAGTGAAGCCTAGGTTGCCCGGAACGTAGAATTGGCCATCACTTTCAAACTGGTTGCAATTAATCTTGTTATACGATGGAAAAACTGTTGTATTTTTATTGCATTTTATGCTTCTGGCATTCACTTCTTAGGCCCTAACTATTCGATCTGGTGGAACAACAGCCTAGGGTGAAGCCTAGCTTGCCCGGAACGTAGAAATCACCATTACTTTCACAGTGTTTGCAATTATTCCTTTTATACGATGGAAGAGCTGTTGTATTTATATTGCATTTTATGCTTCTGGCGTTTACTTCTAAGGCCCTAACTATTCAATCTGTTGGAGCAACGCCCTAGGGTGAAGCCTAGGTTGCTCGGAAAGTAGAAATGACCATAAGTTTCTTACTGGTTGCAATTATTCGTTTAATACGATGGAAAAACTGTTGTATTTATATTGTATTTTATGCTTCTGGCGTTGACTTCTAAGACACTAACTATTCGATCTGGTGGAGCAACGCCCTATAGTGAAGTCTAGGTTGCTCGGAAAGTAGAAATGACCATCAGTTTCATACTGGTTGCAATTATTCGTTTTATACGATGGAAACACTGTTGTATTTTTATTGCATTTTATGCTTCGGGCGTTGACTTCTAAGGCCCTAACTATTCAATCTGTTGGACCAACGCCCTAGGGTGAAGCCTAGGTTGCTCGGAAAGTAGAAATGACCATCAGTTTCATACAGGTTGCAATTATTCGTTTTATACGATGGAAAAACTGTTGTATTTATATTGTATTTTATGCTTCTGGCGTTGACTTCTAAGGCACTAACTATTCGATCTGGTGGAGCAACGCCCTACAGTGAAGCCTAGGTTGCTCGGAAAGTAGAAATGACCATCAGTTTCATACTGGTTGCAATTATTCGTTTTATACGATGGAAGAACTGTTGTATTTATATTGTATTTTATGCTTCTGGCGTTGACTTCTAAGGCACTAACTATTCGACCTGGTGGAGCAACGCCCTAGTGTGAAGCCTAGGTTGCCCGGAACGTAGAATTGGCCATCACTTTCAAACTGGTTGCAATTAATCTTGTTATACGATGGAAAAACTGTTGTATTTTTATTGCATTTTATGCTTCTGGCGTTCACTTCTTAGGCCCTAACTATTCGATCTGGTGGAGCAACGCCCTAGAGTGAAGCCTAGGTTCCTCGGAATGTGGAAATGACCATAACTTTCACACTGGTTGCAATTATTCGTTTTATACGATGGAAACGCTGTTGCATTTATATTGTATTTTATGCCTCTGGCGTTGACTTCTAAGGCCGTAGCTATTAGATGTGGTGGTGCAACGCCCTAGAGTGACGCCTAGGGTGCTTGGAACGTAGAAATGACCATTGCTTTCATACTGGTTGCAATTATTCGTTTTATACGATGGAAATGCTGTTGTATTTATATCGTATTTTATGCTTCTGGCGTTGACTTCTTAGGACGTAACTATTCGGTCTGGTGGAGTAACGCGCTGGAGTGAAACCTAGGTTGCCCGGAACGTAGAATTGGCCATCACTTTCAAACTGGTTGCAATTATTCCTGATATATGATGGAAACACTGTTGTATTTTTTTTGCATTTTATGGTTCGGGCGTTGACTTCTAAGGCCCTAACTATTCAATCTGTTGGAGCAACTTCCTAGGGTGAAGCCTAGGTTGCTCGGAAAGTAGAAATGACCATAAGTATCATACTGGTTGCAATTATTCGTTTTATACGATGGAAAAACTGTTGTATTTGTATTGTATTTTATGCTTCTGGCGTTGACTTCTAAGGCCCTAGCTGTTCGGTCTAGTGGAGCAACGCCTTAGAGTGAAGCCTAGGTTGCCCGGAACGTAGAATTGGCCATCACTTTCAAACTGGTTACAATTATTCGTTTTATACGATGCAAACGCTGTTGTATTTATATCGTATTTTATGCTTCTGACGTTTACTTCTAAGGGCCTAACTATTCGATCTGGTTGAGCAACGCCCTAGAGTGAAGCGTAGGTTCCTCGGAATGTGGAAATGACCATAACTTTCACACTGGTTGCAATTATTCGTTTTATACGATGGAAACGCTGTTGTATTTATATTGTATTTTATGCCTCTGGTGTTGACTTCTGAGGCCGTAGCTATTAGATGTGGTGGAGCAACGCCCTAGAGTGACGCCTAGGGTGCTTGGAACGTAGAAATGACCATTACTTTCATACTGGTCGCAATTATTCGTTTTATACGATGGAAATGCTGTTGTATTTATATTGTATTTTATGCTTCTGGCGTTGACTTCTTGGGCCGTAACTATTCGGTCTGGTGGAGCACCGCCCTGGAGTGAAACCTAGGTTGCCCGGAACGTAGAATTGGCCATCACTTTCAAACTGGTTGCAATTATTCCTGTTATATGATGGAAACACTGTTGTATTTTTTTTGCATTTTATGGTTCGGGCGTTGACTTCTAAGGCCCTAACTATTCAATCCGTTGGAGCAACGCCCTAGGGTGAAGCCTAGGTTGCTCGGAAAGTAGAAATGACCATAAGTATCATACTGGTTGCAATTATTCGTTTTATACGATGGAAAAACTGTTGTATTTATATTGTATTTTATGCTTCTGGCGTTGACTTCTAAGGTCCTAGCTGTTCGATCTAGTGGAGCAACGCCCTAGAGTGAAGCCTACGTTGCCCGGAAAGGAGAAATGACCATCACGTTCAAACTGGTTGCAATTAATCCTTTTATACGATGGAAAAGCTGTTGTATTTATATCGTATTTTATGCTTCTGGCGTTTACCTCTATGGACCTAACTATTCGATCTGGTGGAGCAACGCCCTAGAGTGAAGCCTAGGTTGCCCGGAACGTAGAATTGGCCATCACTTTCAAACTGGTTGCAATTAATCTTGTTATACGATGGAAAAACTGTTGTATTTTTATTGCATTTTATGCTTCTGGCATTCACTTCTTAGGCCCTAACTATTCGATCTGGTGGAACAACAGCCTAGGGTGAAGCCTAGCTTGCCCGGAACGTAGAAATCACCATTACTTTCACAGTGTTTGCAATTATTCCTTTTATACGATGGAAGAGCTGTTGTATTTATATTGCATTTTATGCTTCTGGCGTTTACTTCTAAGGCCCTAACTATTCAATCTGTTGGAGCAACGCCCTAGGGTGAAGCCTAGGTTGCTCGGAAAGTAGAAATGACCATAAGTTTCTTACTGGTTGCAATTATTCGTTTTATACGATGGAAAAACTGTTGTATTTATATTGTATTTTATGCTTCTGGCGTTGACTTCTAAGGCACTAACTATTCGATCTGGTGGAGCAACGCCCTATAGTGAAGTCTAGGTTGCTCGGAAAGTAGAAATGACCATCAGTTTCATACTGGTTGCAATTATTCGTTTTATACGATGGAAACACTGTTGTATTTTTATTGCATTTTATGCTTCGGGCGTTGACTTCTAAGGCCCTAACTATTCAATCTGTTGGAGCAACGCCCTAGGGTGAAGCCTAGGTTGCTCGGAAAGTAGAAATGACCTTCAGTTTCATACAGGTTGCAATTATTCGTTTTATACGATGGAAAAACTGTTGTATTTATATTGTATTTTATGCTTCTGGCGTTGACTTCTAAGGCACTAACTATTCGATCTGGTGGAGCAACGCCCTACAGTGAAGCCTAGGTTGCTCGGAAAGTAGAAATGACCATCAGTTTCATACTGGTTGCAATTATTCGTTTTATACGATGGAAGAACTGTTGTATTTATATTGTATTTTATGCTTCTGGCGTTGACTTCTAAGGCACTAACTATTCGACCTGGTGGAGCAACGCCCTAGTGTGAAGCCTAGGTTGCCCGGAACGTAGAATTGGCCATCACTTTCAAACTGGTTGCAATTAATCTTGTTATACGATGGAAAAACTGTTGTATTTTTATTGCATTTTATGCTTCTGGCGTTCACTTCTTAGGCCCTAACTATTCCATCTGGTGGAGCAACGCCCTAGAGTGAAGCCTAGGTTCCTCGGAATGTGGAAATGACCATAACTTTCACACTGGTTGCAATTATTCGTTTTATACGATGGAAACGCTGTTGCATTTATATTGTATTTTATGCCTCTGGCGTTGACTTCTAAGGCCGTAGCTATTAGATGTTGTGGTGCAACGCCCTAGAGTGACGCCTAGGGTGCTTGGAACGTAGAAATGACCATTACTTTCATACTGGTTGCAATTATTCGTTTTATACGATGGAAATGCTGTTGTATTTATATCGTATTTTATGCTTCTGGCGTTGACTTCTTAGGACGTAACTATTCGGTCTGGTGGAGTAACGCGCTGGAGTGAAACCTAGGTTGCCCGGAACGTAGAATTGGCCATCACTTTCAAACTGGTTGAAATTATTCCTGATATATGATGGAAACACTGTTGTATTTTTTTTGCATTTTATGGTTCGGGCGTTGACTTCTAAGGCCCTAACTATTCAATCTGTTGGAGCAACTTCCTAGGGTGAAGCCTAGGTTGCTCGGAAAGTAGAAATGACCATAAGTATCATACTGGTTGCAATTATTCGTTTTATACGATGGAAAAACTGTTGTATTTATATTGTATTTTATGCTTCTGGCGTTGACTTCTAAGGCACTAACTATTCGATCTGGTGGAGCAACGCCCTAGAGTGAAGCCTACGTTGCCCGGAAAGGAGAAATGACCATCACGTTCAAACTGGTTGCAATTAATCCTTTTATACGATGGAAAAGCTGTTGTATTTATATCGTATTTTATGCTTCTGGCGTTTACCTCTATGGACCTAACTATTCGATCTGGTGGAGCAACGCCCTAGAGTGAAGCCTAGGTTGCCCGGAACGTAGAATTGGCCATCACTTTCAAACTGGTTGCAATTAATCTTGTTATACGATGGAAAAACTGTTGTATTTTTATTGCATTTTATGCTTCTGGCATTCACTTCTTAGGCCCTAACTATTCGATCTGGTGGAACAACAGCCTAGGGTGAAGCCTAGCTTGCCCGGAACGTAGAAATCACCATTACTTTCACAGTGTTTGCAATTATTCCTTTTATACGATGGAAGAGCTGTTGTATTTATATCGCATTTTATGCTTCTGGCGTTTACTTCTAAGGCCCTAACTATTCAATCTGTTGGAGCAACGCCCTAGGGTGAAGCCTAGGTTGATCGGAAAGTAGAAATGACCATAAGTTTCTTACTGGTTGCAATTATTCGTTTTATACGATGGAAAAACTGTTGTATTTATATTGTATTTTATGCTTCTGGCGTTGACTTCTAAGGCACTAACTATTCGATCTGGTGGAGCAACGCCCTATAGTGAAGTCTAGGTTGCTCGGAAAGTAGAAATGACCATCAGTTTCATACTGGTTGCAATTATTCGTTTTATACGATGGAAACACTGTTGCATTTTTATTGCATTTTATGCTTCGGGCGTTGACTTCTAAGGCCCTAACAATTCAATCTGTTCGAGCAACGCACTAGGGTGAAGCCTAGGTTGCTCGGAAAGCAGAAATGACCATCAGTTTCATACAGGTTGCATTTATTCGTTTTATACGATGGAAAAACTGTTGTATTTATATTGTATTTTATGCTTCTGGCGTTGACTTCTAAGGCGCTAACTATTCGATCTGGTGGAGCAACGCCCTAGAGTGAAGCCTAGGTTGCTCGGAAAGTAGAAATGACCATCAGTTTCATACTGGTTGCAATTATTCGTTTTATACGATGGAAGAACTGTTGTATTTATATTGTATTTTATGCTTCTGGCGTCGACTTCTAAGGCACTAACTATTCGATCTGGTGGAGCAACGCCCTAGAGTGAAGCCTAGGTTGCCCGGAAGGTAGAATTGGCCATAACTGTCAAACTGGTTGCAATTATTCGTTTTATACGATGGAAAAACTGTTGTATTTTTTTTGCATTTTATGGTTCGGGCGTTGACTTCTAAGGCCCTAACTATTCAATCTGTTGGAGCAACGCCCTAGGGTGAAGCCTAGGTTGCTCGGAAAGTAGAAATGACCATCAGTTTCATACAGGTTGCAATTATTCGTTTTATACGATGGAAAAACTGTTGTATTTATATTGTATTTTATGCTTCTGGCGTTGACTTCTAAGGCACTAACTATTCGATCTGGTGGAGCAACGCCCTAGAGTGAAGCCTAGGTTGCTCGGAAAGTAGAAGTGACCATCAGTTTCATACTGGTTGCAATTATTCGTTTTATACGATGGAAGAACTGTTGTATTTATATTGTATTTTATGCCTCTGGCGTTGACTTCTAAGGCACTAACTATTCGATCTGATGGAACAACAGCCTAGGGAGAAGCCTAGCTTGCCCGGAATGTAGAAATGACCATTACTATCATACTGTTTGCAATTATTCGTTCTATACGATGGAAATGCTGTTGTATTTATATCGTATTTTATGCTTCTGGCGTTGACTTCTTAGGACGTAACTATTCGGTCTGGTGGAGCAACGCGCTGGAGTGAAACCTTGGTTGCCCGGAACGTAGAATGGGCCATCACTTTCAATCTGGTTGCAATTATTCCTGATATATGATGGAAAAACTGTTGTATTTTTTTTGCATTTTATGGTTCGGGCGTTGACTTCTAAGGCCCTAACTATTCAATCTGTTGGAGCAACGCCCTAGGGTGAAGCCTAGGTTGCTCGGAAAGTAGAAATGACCATAAGTTTCATACTGGTTGCAATTATTCGTTTTATACGATGGAAAAACTGTTGTATTTATATTGTATTTTATGCTTCTGGCGTTGACTTCTAAGGCACTATCTATTCGATCTGGTGGAGCAACGCCCTAGAGTGAAGCCTAGGTTGCCCGGAACGTAGAATTGGCCATCACTTCCAAACTGGTTGCAATTATTCCTGTTATATGATGGAAACACTGTTGTGTTTTTTTTGCATTTTATGGTTCGGGCGTTGACTTCTAAGGCACTAACTATTCGATCTGGTGGAGCAACGCCCTATAGTGAAGTCTAGGTTGCTCGGAAAGTAGAAATGACCATCAGTTTCATACTGGTTGCAATTATTCGTTTTATACGATGGAAACACTGTTGTATTTTTATTGCATTTTATGCTTCGGGCGTTGACTTCTAAGGCCCTAACAATTCAATCTGTTCGAGCAACGCACTAGGGTGAAGCCTAGGTTGCTCGGAAAGCAGAAATGACCATCAGTTTCATACTGGTTGCAATTATTCGTTTTATACGATGGAAAAACTGTTGTATTTTTTTTGCATTTTATGGTTCGGGCGTTGACTTCTAAGGCCCTAACTATTCAATCTGTTGGAGCAACGCCCTAGGGTGAAGCCTAGGTTGCTCGGAAAGTAGAAATGACCATCAGTTTCATACAGGTTGCATTTATTCGTTTTATACGATGGAAAAACTGTTGTATTTATATTGTATTTTATGCTTCTGGCGTTGACTTCTAAGGCGCTAACTATTCGATCTGGTGGAGCAACGCCCTAGAGTGAAGCCTAGGTTGCTCGGAAAGTAGAAATGACCATCAGTTTCATACTGGTTGCAATTATTCGTTTTATACGATGGAAGAACTGTTGTATTTATATTGTATTTTATGCTTCTGGCGTCGACTTCTAAGGCACTAACTATTCGATCTGGTGGAGCAACGCCCTAGAGTGAAGCCTAGGTTGCCCGGAAGGTAGAATTGGCCATAACTGTCAAACTGGTTGCAATTATTCGTTTTATACGATGGAAAAACTGTTGTATTTTTTTTGCATTTTATGGTTCGGGCGTTGACTTCTAAGGCCCTAACTATTCAATCTGTTGGAGCAACGCCCTAGGGTGAAGCCTAGGTTGCTCGGAAAGTAGAAATGACCATCAGTTTCATACAGGTTGCAATTATTCGTTTTATACGATGGAAAAACTGTTGTATTTATATTGTATTTTATGCTTCTGGCGTTGACTTCTAAGGCACTAACTATTCGATCTGGTGGAGCAACGCCCTAGAGTGAAGCCTAGGTTGCTCGGAAAGTAGAAGTGACCATCAGTTTCATACTGGTTGCAATTATTCGTTTTATACGATGGAAGAACTGTTGTATTTATATTGTATTTTATGCCTCTGGCGTTGACTTCTAAGGCACTAACTATTCGATCTGATGGAACAACAGCCTAGGGAGAAGCCTAGCTTGCCCGGAATGTAGAAATGACCATTACTATCATACTGGTTGCAATTATTCGTTCTATACGATGGAAATGCTGTTGTATTTATATCGTATTTTATGCTTCTGGCGTTGACTTCTTAGGACGTAACTATTCGGTCTGGTGGAGCAACGCGCTGGAGTGAAACCTTGGTTGCCCGGAACGTAGAATGGGCCATCACTTTCAATCTGGTTGCAATTATTCCTGATATATGATGGAAAAACTGTTGTATTTTTTTTGCATTTTATGGTTCGGGCGTTGACTTCTAAGGCCCTAACTATTCAATCTGTTGGAGCAACGCCCTAGGGTGAAGCCTAGGTTGCTCGGAAAGTAGAAATGACCATAAGTTTCATACTGGTTGCAATTATTCGTTTTATACGATGGAAAAACTGTTGTATTTATATTGTATTTTATGCTTCTGGCGTTGACTTCTAAGGCACTATCTATTCGATCTGGTGGAGCAACGCCCTAGAGCGAAGCCTAGGTTGCCCGGAACGTAGAATTGGCCATCACTTCCAAACTGGTTGCAATTATTCCTGTTATATGATGGAAACACTGTTGTGTTTTTTTTGCATTTTATGGTTCGGGCGTTGACTTCTAAGGCACTAACTATTCGATCTGGTGGAGCAACGCCCTATAGTGAAGTCTAGGTTGCTCGGAAAGTAGAAATGACCATCAGTTTCATACTGGTTGCAATTATTCGTTTTATACGATGGAAACACTGTTGTATTTTTATTGCATTTTATGCTTCGGGCGTTGACTTCTAAGGCCCTAACAATTCAATCTGTTCGAGCAACGCACTAGGGTGAAGCCTAGGTTGCTCGGAAAGCAGAAATGACCATCAGTTTCATACTGGTTGCAATTATTCGTTTTATACGATGGAAAAACTGTTGTATTTTTTTTGCATTTTATGGTTCGGGCGTTGACTTCTAAGGCCCTAACTATTCAATCTGTTGGAGCAACGCCCTAGGGTGAAGCCTAGGTTGCTCGGAAAGTAGAAATGACCATCAGTTTCATACAGGTTGCATTTATTCGTTTTATACGATGGAAAAACTGTTGTATTTATATTGTATTTTATGCTTCTGGCGTTGACTTCTAAGGCGCTAACTATTCGATCTGGTGGAGCAACGCCCTAGAGTGAAGCCTAGGTTGCTCGGAAAGTAGAAATGACCATCAGTTTCATACTGGTTGCAATTATTCGTTTTATACGATGGAAGAACTGTTGTATTTATATTGTATTTTATGCTTCTGGCGTCGACTTCTAAGGCACTAACTATTCGATCTGGTGGAGCAACGCCCTAGAGTGAAGCCTAGGTTGCCCGGAAGGTAGAATTGGCCATCACTGTCAAACTGGTTGCAATTATTCGTTTTATACGATGGAAAAACTGTTGTATTTTTTTTGCATTTTATGGTTCGGGCGTTGACTTCTAAGGCCCTAACTATTCAATCTGTTGGAGCAACGCCCTAGGGTGAAGCCTAGGTTGCTCGGAAAGTAGAAATGACCATCAGTTTCATACAGGTTGCAATTATTCGTTTTATACGATGGAAAAACTGTTGTATTTATATTGTATTTTATGCTTCTGGCGTTGACTTCTAAGGCACTAACTATTCGATCTGGTGGAGCAACGCCCTAGAGTGAAGCCTAGGTTGCTCGGAAAGTAGAAATGACCATCAGTTTCATACTGGTTGCAATTATTCGTTTTATACGATGGAAGAACTGTTGTATTTATATTGTATTTTATGCCTCTGGCGTTGACTTCTAAGGCACTAACTATTCGATCTGATGGAACAACAGCCTAGGGAGAAGCCTAGCTTGCCCGGAATGTAGAAATGACCATTACTATCATACTGGTTGCAATTATTCGTTCTATACGATGGAAATGCTGTTGTATTTATATCGTATTTTATGCTTCTGGCGTTGACTTCTTAGGACGTAACTATTCGGTCTGGTGGAGCAATGCGCTGGAGTGAAACCTTGGTTGCCCGGAACGTAGAATGGGCCATCACTTTCAATCTGGTTGCAATTATTCCTGATATATGATGGAAAAACTGTTGTATTTTTTTTGCATTTTATGGTTCGGGCGTTGACTTCTAAGGCCCTAACTATTCAATCTGTTGGAGCAACGCCCTAGGGTGAAGCCTAGGTTGCTCGGAAAGTAGAAATGACCATAAGTTTCATACTGGTTGCAATTATTCGTTTTATACGATGGAAAAACTGTTGTATTTATATTGTATTTTATGCTTCTGGCGTTGACTTCTAAGGCACTATCTATTCGATCTGGTGGAGCAACGCCCTAGAGCGAAGCCTAGGTTGCCCGGAACGTAGAATTGGCCATCACTTCCAAACTGGTTGCAATTATTCCTGTTATATGATGGAAACACTGTTGTGTTTTTTTTGCATTTTATGGTTCGGGCGTTGACTTCTAAGGCCCTAACTATTCAATCTGTTGGAGCAACGCCCTAGGGTGAAGCCTAGGTTGCTCGGAAAGTAGAAATGACCATAAGTATCATACTGGTTGCAATTATTCGTTTTATACGATGGAAAAACTGTTGTATTTATATTGCATTTTATGCTTCTGGCGTTGAGTTCTAAGGCCCTAGCTGCTCGATCTAGTGGAGCAACGCCTTAGAGTGAAGCCTAGGTTGCCCGGAACGTAGAATTGGCCATCACTTTCAAACTGGTTACAATTATTCGTTTTATACGATGCAAACGCTGTTGTATTTATATCGTATTTTATGCTTCTGACGTTTACTTCTAAGGACCTAACTATTCGATCTGGTTGAGCAACGCCCTAGAGTGAAGCGTAGGTTCCTCGGAATGTGGAAATGACCATAACTTTCACACTGGTTGCAATTATTCGTTTTATACGATGGAAACGCTGTTGTATTTATATTGTATTTTATGCCTCTGGCGTTGACTTCTGAGGCCGTAGCTATTAGATGTGGTGGAGCAACGCCCTAGAGTGACGCCTAGGGTGCTTGGAACGTAGAAATGACCATTACTTTCATACTGGTCGCAATTATTCGTTTTATACGATGGAAATGCTGTTGTATTTATATTGTATTTTATGCTTCTGGCGATGACTTCTAAGGCACTAACTATTCGATCTGGTGGAGCAACGCAATAGAGTGAAGCCTAGGTTGCCCGGAACGTAGAATTGGCCATCACTTTCAAACTGGTTGCAATTATTCCTGTTATATGATGGAAACACTGTTGTATTTTTTTTGCATTTTATGGTTCGGGCGTTGACTTCTAAGGCCCTAACTATTCAATCTGTTGGAGCAACGCCCTAGGGCGAAGCCTAGGTTGCTCGGAAAGTAGAAATGTCCATAAGGTTCATACTGGTTGCAATTATTCGTTTTATACGATGGAAAAACTGTTGTATTTATATTGTATTTTATGCTTCTGGCGTTGACTTCTAAGGCACTAACTATTCGATCTGGTGGAGCAACGCAATAGAGTGTAGCCTAGGTTGCCCGGAACGTAGAATTGGCCATCACCTTCAAACTGGTTGCAATTATTCCTGTTGTTTGATGGAAGCACTGTTCTATTTTTTTTGCGTTTTATGGTTCGGGCGTTGACTTCTAAGGCCCTAACTGTTCAGTCTGTTGGAGCAACGCCATAGGGTGAAGCCTAGGTTGCTCGGAAAGTAGAAATGACCATAAGTTTCATACTGGTTGCAATTATTCGTTTTATACGATGGAAAAGCTGTTGTATTTATATTGTATTTTATGCTTCTGGCGTTGACTTCTAAGGCACTAACTATTCGATCTGGTGGAGCAACGCCCTAGAGTAAAGTCTAGGTTGCCCGGAACGTAGAATTGGCCATCACTTTCAAACTGCTTGCAATTATTCCTGTTATATGATGGAAACCCAGTTGTATTTTTATTGCATTTTATGCTTCGGGCGTTGACATCTAAGGCCCTAACTACTCAATCTGTTGGAGCAACGCCCTAGGGTGAAGCCTAGGTTCCTCGGAAAGTAGAAATGACCATAAGTTTCATACTGGTTGCAATTGTTCGTTTTATACGATGGAAAAACTGTTGTATTTATATTGTATTTTATGCTTCTGGCGTTGGCTTCTAAGGAACTAGCTGCTCGATCTAGTGGAGCAACGCCGTAGAGTGAAGCCTAGGTTGCCCGGAACGTAGAATTGGCCATCACTTTCAAACTGGTTACAATTATTCGTTTTATACAATGCAAACGCTGTTGTATTTATATCGTACTTTATGCTTATGGCGTTTACCTCTAAGGACCTAACTATTCGATCTGGTGGAGCAACGCGC
Source organism: Calliopsis andreniformis (assembly GCF_051401765.1). Classification (NCBI taxonomy): domain Eukaryota; kingdom Metazoa; phylum Arthropoda; class Insecta; order Hymenoptera; family Andrenidae; genus Calliopsis; species Calliopsis andreniformis. The sequence goes on from NC_135072.1 coordinate 8,958,378, forward strand.
TAGAGTGGATCCTAGGTTGCACGGAATGTAGAAATGACCATAACTTTCACACTGGTTGCAATTATTCGTTTTATACGATGGAAACGCTGTTGTATTTATATTGTACTTTATGCCTCTGGCGTTGACTTCTAAGGCCGTAGCTATTAGATGTGGTGGAGCAACGCCATAGAGAGACGCCTAGGGTGCTCGGAACGTAGAAATGACCATTACTTTCACACTGGTTGCAATTATTCGTTTTAAACGATGGAAAAGCTGTTGTATTTATATCTTATTTTATGCTTCTGGCGTTTACTTCTAAGGACCTAACTATTCGGTCTGGTGGAGCAACGCCATAGGGTGAAGCCTAGGTTGCTCGGAAAGTAGAAATGTCCATAAGTTTCATACTGGTTGCAATTATTCGTTTTATACGATGGAAAAGCTGTTGTATTTATATTTTATTTTATGCTTCTGGTGTTGACTTCTAAGGCCCTAGCTGTTCGATCTAGTGGAGCAACGCCCTAGAGTGAAGCCTAGGTTGCCCGGAACGTAGAATTGGCCATCACTTTCAAACTGGTTGCAATTAATCCTTTTATACGATGGAAAAGCTGTTGTATTTATATCGTATTTTATGCTTCTGACGTTTACTTCTAAGGACCTAACTATTCGATCTGGTGAAGCAACGCACTAGAGTGAAGCCTAGGTTCCTCGGAATGTGGAAATGACCATAACTTTCACACTGGTTGCAATTATTCGTTTTATACGATGGAAAAACTGTTGTATTTATATTGTATTTTATGCCTCTGGCGTTGACTTCTAAGGCACTAACTATTCGATCTGGCGGAGCAACGCCCTAGAGTGAAGCCTAGGTTGCACGGAAGGTAGAATTGGCCATCACTGTCAAACTGGTTGCAATTATTCGCTTTATACGATGGAAAAACTGTTGTATTTATATTGTATTTTATGCTTCTGGCGTTGACTTCTAAGGCACTAACTATTCGATCTGGTGGATTAACGCCCTAGAGTGAAGCCTAGGTTGCCCGGGACGTAGAATTGGCCATCACTTTCAAACTGGTTGCAATTATTCCTGTTATATCATGGTAACACTGTTGTATTTTTATTGCATTTTATGCTTCGGGCGTTGACTTCTAAGGCCCTAACTATTCAATCTGTTGGAGCAACGCCCTAGGGTGAAGCCTAGGTTGCTCGGAAAGTAGAAATGACCATAAGTATCATACTGGTTGCAATTAATCGTTTTATACGATGGAAAGACTGTTGTATTTATATTGTATTTTATGCTTCTGGCGTTGACTTCTAAGGCCCTAGCTGTTCGATCTAGTGGAGCAACGCCCTAGAGAGAAGCCTAGGTTGCCCGGAACGTAGAATTGGCCATCACTTTCAAACTGGTTACAATTATTCGTTTTATACGATGCAAACGCTGTTGTATTTATATCGTATTTTATGCTTCTGGCGTTTACTTCTAAGGACCTAACTATTCGATCTGGTGGAGCAACGCGCTAGAGTGGATCCTAGGTTGCTCGGAATGTAGAAATGACCATAACTTTCACACTGGTTGCAATTATTCGTTTTATACGATGGAAACGCTGTTGTATTTATATTGTACTTTATGCCTCTGGCGTTGACTTCTAAGGCCGTAGCTATTACATGTGGTGGAGCAACACCCTAGAGTGACGCCTATGGTGCTCGGAACGTAGAAATGACCATTACTTTCACACTGGTTGCAATTATTCGTTTTATACGATGGAAACGCTGTTGTATTTATATCGTATTTTATGCTTCTGGCGTTTACTTCTAAGGACCTAACTATTCAATCTGTTGGAGCAACGCCATAGGGTGAAGCCTAGGTTGCTCGGAAAGTAGAAATGACCATAAGTTTCATACTGGTTGCAATTATTCGTTTTATACGATGGAAAAGCTGTTGTATTTCTATTGTGTTTTATGCTTTTGGCGTTGACTTCTAAGGCACTAACTATTCGATATGGTGGAGCAACGCCCTAGAGTGAAGCCTAGGTTGCCCGGGACGTAGAATTGGCCATCACTTTCAAACTGGTTGCAATTATTCCTGTTATATCATGGTAACACTGTTGTATTTTTATTGCATTTTATGCTTCGGGCGTTGACTTCTAAGGCCCTAACTATTCAATCTGTTGGAGCAACGCCCTAGGGTGAAGCCTAGGTTGCTCGGAAAGTAGAAATGACCATAAGTATCATACTGGTTGCAATTATTCGTTTTATACGATGGAAAAACTGTTGTATTTATATTGTATTTTATGCTTCTGGCGTTGACTTCTAAGGCCCTAGCTGTTCGATCTAGTGGAGCAACGCCCTAGAGAGAAGCCTAGGTTGCCCGGAACGTAGAATTGGCCATCACTTTCAAACTGGTTACAATTATTCGTTTTATACGATGCAAACGCTGTTGTATTTATATCGTATTTTATGCTTCTGGCGTTTACTTCTAAGGACCTAACTATTCGATCTGGTGGAGCAACGCGCTAGAGTGGATCCTAGGTTGCTCGGAATGTAGAAATGACCATAACTTTCACACTGGTTGCAATTATTCGTTTTATACGATGGAAACGTTGTTGTATTTATATTGTACTTTATGCCTCTGGCGTTGACTTCTAAGGCCGTAGCTATTACATGTGGTGGAGCAACACCCTAGAGTGACGCCTAGGGTTCTCGGAACGTAGAAATGACCATTACTTTCACACTGGTTGCAATTATTCGTTTTATACGATGGAAACGCTGTTGTATTTATATCGTATTTTATCCTTCTGGCGTTTACTTCTAAGGACCTAACTATTCAATCTGTTGGAGCAACGCCATAGGGTGAAGCCTAGGTTGCTCGGAAAGTAGAAATGACCATAAGTTTCATACTGGTTGCAATTATTCGTTTTATACGATGGAAAAGCTGTTGTATTTCTATTGTGTTTTATGCTTTTGGCGTTGACTTCTAAGGCACTAACTATTCGATATGGTGGAGCAACGCCCTAGAGTGAAGCCTAGGTTGCCTGGAACGTAGAATTGGCCATCACTTTCAAACTGGTTGCAATTATTCCTGTTATGTGATGGAAACACTGTTGTATTTTAAATGCATTTTTTGGTTCGGGCGTTGACTTCTAAGGCCCTAACTATTCAATCCGTTGGAGCAACGCCCTAGGGTGAAGCCTAGGTGGCTCGGAAAGTAGAAATGACCATAAGTTTCATACTGGTTGCAATTATTCGTTTTATACGATGGAAAAACTGTTGTATTTATATTGTATTTTATGCTTCTGGCGTTGACTTCTAAGGCACTAACTATTCGATCTGGTGGAGCAAGGCCCTAGAGTGAATCCTAGGTTGCCCGGAAGGTAGAATTGGCCATAAGTTTCTTACTGGTTGCAATTATTCGTTTTATACGATGGAAAAACTGTTGTATTTATATTGTATTTTATGCTTCTGGCGTTGACTTCTAAGGCACAAACTATTCGATCTGGTGGAGCAACGCCCTAGAGTGAAGCCTAGGTTGCTCGGAAAGTAGAAATGACCATCAGTTTCATACTGGTTGCAATTATTCGTTTTATACGATGGAAAAACTGTTGTATTTATATTGTACTTTATGCTTCTGGCGTTGACTTCTAAGGCACTAACTATTCGATCTGGTGGAGCAACGCCCTAGAGTGAAGCCTAGGTTGCTCGGAAAGTAGAATGACCATAAGTTTCATACTGGTTGCAATTATTCGTTTTATACGATGGAAAAACTGTTGTATTTATATTGTATTTTATGCTTCTGGCGTTGACTTCTAAGGCACTATCTATTCGATCTGGTGGAGCAACGCCCTAGAGCGAAGCCTAGGTTGCCCGGAACGTAGAATTGGCCATCACTTCCAAACTGGTTGCAATTATTCCTGTTATATGATGGAAACACTGTTGTGTTTTTTTTGCATTTTATGGTTCGGGCGTTGACTTCTAAGGCCCTAACTATTCAATCTGTTGGAGCAACGCCCTAGGGTGAAGCCTAGGTTGCTCGGAAAGTAGAAATGACCATAAGTATCATACTGGTTGCAATTATTCGTTTTATACGATGGAAAAACTGTTGTATTTATATTGCATTTTATGCTTCTGGCGTTGACTTCTAAGGCCCTAGCTGTTCGATCTACTGGAGCAACACCTTAGAGTGAAGCCTAGGTTGCTCGGAAAGTAGAAATGACCATCAGTTTCATACTGGTTGCAATTATTCGTTTTATACGATGGAAGAACTGTTGTATTTATATTGTATTTTATGCTTCTGGCGTTGACTTCTAAGGCACTAACTATTCGACCTGGCGGAGCAACGCCCTAGAGTGAAGCCTAGGTTGCTCGGAAAGTAGAAATGACCATCACTTTCAAACTGGTTGCAATTAATCTTGTTATACGATGGAAAAACTGTTGTATTTTTATTGCATTTTATGCTTCTGGCGTTCACTTCTATGGGCCTAACTATTCGATCTGGTGGAGCAACGCCCTAGAGTGAAGCCTAGGTTGCCCGGAACGTAGAATTGGCCATCACTTTCAAACTGGTTGCAATTAATCTTGTTATACGATGGAAAAACTGTTGTATTTTTATTGCATTTTATGCTTCTGGCATTCACTTCTTAGGCCCTAACTATTCGATCTGGTGGAACAACAGCCTAGGGTGAAGCCTAGCTTGCCCGGAACGTAGAAATCACCATTACTTTCACACTGTTTGCAATTATTCCTTTTATACGATGGAAGAGCTGTTGTATTTATATCGCATTTTATGCTTCTGGCGTTTACTTCTAAGGCCCTAACTATTCAATCTGTTGGAGCAACGCCCTAGGGTGAAGCCTAGGTTGCTCGGAAAGTAGAAATGACCATAAGTTTCTTACTGGTTGCAATTATTCGTTTTATACGATGGAAAAACTGTTGTATTTATATTGTATTTTATGCTTCTGGCGTTGACTTCTAAGGCACTAGCTATTCGATCTGGTGGAGCAACGCCCTAGAGTGAAGCCTAGGTTGCTCGGAAAGTAGAAATGACCATCAGTTTCATACTGGTTGCAATTATTCGTTTTATACGATGGAAGAACTGTTGTATTTATATTGTATTTTATGCTTCTGGCGTCGACTTCTAAGGCACTAACTATTCGACCTGGTGGAGCAACGCCCTAGTGTGAAGCCTAGGTTGCCCGGAATGTGGAAATGACCATAACTTTCACACTGGTTGCAATTATTCGTTTTATACGATGGAAACGCTGTTGTATTTATATTGTATTTTATGCCTCTGGCGTTGACTTCTAAGACCGTAGCTATTAGATGTGGTGGAGCAACGCCCTAGAGTGACGCCTAGGGTGCTTGGAACGTAGAAATGACCATTACTTTCATACTGGTTGCAATTATTCGTTTTATACGATGGAAATTCTGTTGTATTTATATCGTATTTTATGCTTCTGGCGTTGGCTTCTTAGGACGTAACTATTCGGTCTGGTGGAGTAACGCGCTGGAGTGAAACCCAGGTTGCCCGGAACGTAGAATTGGCCATCACTTTCAAACTGGTTGCAATTATTCCTGATATATGATGGAAACACTGTTGTATTTTTTTTGCATTTTATGGTTCGGGCGTTGACTTCTAAGGCCCTAACTATTCAATCTGTTGGAGCAACTCCCTAGGGTGAAGCCTAGGTTGCTCGGAAAGTAGAAATGACCATAAGTATCATACTGGTTGCAATTATTCGTTTTATACGATGGAAAAACTGTTGTATTTGTATTGTATTTTATGCTTCTGGCGTTGATTTCTAAGGCCCTAGCTGTTCGATCTAGTGGAGCAACGCCTTAGAGTGAATCCTAGGTTGCCCGGAACGTAGAATTGGTCATCACTTTCAAACTGGTTACAATTATTCGTTTTATACGATGCAAACGCTGTTGTATTTATATCGTATTTTATGCTTCTGACGTTTACTTCTAAGGACCTAACTATTCGATCTGGTTGAGCAACGCCCTAGAGTGAAGCCTAGGTTCCTCGGAATGTGGAAATGACCATAACTTTCACACTGGTTGCAATTATTCGTTTTATACGATGGAAACGCTGTTGTATTTATATTATATTTTATGCCTCTGGCGTTGACTTCTGAGGCCGTAGCTATTAGATGTGGTGGAGCAACGCCCTAGAGTGACGCCTAGGGTGCTTGGAACGTAGAAATGACCATTACTTTCATACTGGTTGCAATTATTCGTTTTATACGATGGAAATGCTGTTGTATTTATATCGTATTTTATGCTTCTGGCGTTGACTTCTTAGGACGTAACTATTCGGTCTGGTGGAGTAACGCGCTGGAGTGAAATCTAGGTTGCCCGGAACGTAGAATTGGCCATCACCTTCAAACTGGTTGCAATTATTCCTGATATATGATGGAAACACTGTTGTATTTTTGTTGCATTTTATGGTTCGGGCGTTGACTTCTAAGGCCCTAACTATTCAATCTGTTGGAGCAACGCCCTAGGGTGAAGCCTAGGTTGCTCGGAAAGTAGAAATGACCATAAGTATCATACTGGTTGCAATTATTCGTTTTATACGATGGAAAAACTGTTGTATTTGTATTGTATTTTATGCTTCTGGCGTTGACTTCTAAGGCCCTAGCTGTTCGATCTAGTGGAGCAACGCCTTAGAGTGAAGCCTAGGTTGCCCGGAACGTAGAATTGGCCATCACTTTCAAACTGGTTACAATTATTCGTTTTATACGATGCAAACGCTGCTGTATTTATATCGTATTTTATGCTTCTGGCGTTTACTTCTAAGGACCTAGCTATTCGATCTGGTGGAGCAACGCCCTAGAGTGGATCCTAGGTTGCTCGGAATGTAGAAATGACCATAACTTTCACACTGGAAGCAATTATTCGTTTTATACGATGGAATAGCTGTTGTATTTATATTGTATTTTATGCTTCTGGCGTTGACATCTAAGGCACTAACTATTCGATCTGGTGGAGCAACGCCCTAGAGTGAAGCCTAGGTTGCCCGGGACGTAGAATTGGCCATCACTTTCAAACTGGTTGCAACTAATCCTTTTATACGATGGAAAAGCTGTTGTATTTATATTTGTATTTTATGCTTCTGGCGTCTACTTCTATGGACCTAACTATTCGATCTGGTGGAGCAACGCCCTAGAGTGAAGCCTATGTTGCCTGGAACGTAGAATTGGCCATCACTTTCAAACTGGTTGCAATTAATCTTGTTATACGATGGAAAAACTGTTGTATTTTTATTGCATTTTATGCTTCTGGCGTTCACTTCGTAGGCCATAACTATTCGATCTGGTGGAACAACAGCCTAGGGTGAAGCCTAGCTTGCCCGGAACGTAGAAATGACCATTACTTTCACACTGTTTGCAATTATTCCTTTTATACGATGGCAGAGCTGTTGTATTTATATCGCATTTTATGCTTCTGGCGTTGACTTCTAAGGCACTAACTATTCGATCTGGTGGAGCAACGCCCTAGAGTGAAGCCTAGGTTGCTCGGAAAGTAGAAATGACCATCAGTTTCATACTGGTTGCAATTATTCGTTTTATACGATGGAAAAACTGTTGTATTTATATTGTATTTTATGCTTCTGGCGTTGACTTCTAAGGCACTAACTATTCGATCTGGTGGAGCAACGCCCTAGACTGAAGCCTAGGTTGCCCGGAACGTAGAATTGGCCATCACTCTCAAACTGGTTGCAGTTAATCTTGTTATACGATGGAAAAACTGTTGTATTTTTATTGCATTTTACGCTTCTGGCGTTCAGTTCTTAGGCCCTAACTATTCGATCTGATGGAACAACAGCCTAGCGTGAAGCCTAGCTTGCCCGGAATGTAGAAATGATCATTACTATCATACTGGTTGCAATTATTCGTTCTATACGATGGAAATGCTGTTGTATTTATATCGTATTTTATGCTTCTGGCGTTGACTTCTTAGGACGTAACTATTCGGTCTGGTGGAGCAACGCGCTGGAGTGAAACCTTGGTTGCCCGGAACGTAGAATTGGCCATCACTTTCAAACTGGTTGCAATTATTCCTGATATATGATGGAAACACTGTTGTATTTTTTTTGCATTTTATGGTTCGGGCGTTGACTTCTAAGGCCCTAACTATTCAATCTGTTGGAGCAACGCCCTAGAGTGAAGCCTAGGTTGCTCGGAAAGTAGAAATGACCATCAGTTTCATACTGGTTGCAATTATTCGTTTTATACGATGGAAGAACTGTTGTATTTATATTGTATTTTATGCTTCTGGCGTTGACTTCTAAGGCACTAACTATTCGACCTGGTGGAGCAACGCCCTAGTGTGAAGCCTAGGTTGCCCGGAACGTAGAATTGGCCATCACTTTCAAACTGGCTGCAATTAATCTTGTTATACGATGGAAAAACTGTTGTATTTTTATTGCATTTTATGCTTCTGGCGTTCACTTCTTAGGCCCTAACTATTCGATCTGGTGGAGCAACGCCCTAGAGTGAAGCCTAGGTTCCTCGGAATGTGGAAATGACCATAACTTTCACACTGGTTGCAATTATTCGTTTTATACGATGGAAACGCTGTTGTATTTATATTGTATTTTATGCTTCTGGCGTTGACTTCTAAGGCCCTAGCTGTTCGATCTAGTGGAGCAACGCCCTAGAGTGAAGCCTAGGTTGCCCGGGACGTAGAATTGGCCATCACTTTCAAACTGGTTGCAATTATTCCTGTTATATCATGGTAACACTGTTGTATTTTTATTGCATTGTATGCTTCGGGCGTTGACTTCTAAGGCCCTAACTATTCAATCTGTTGGAGCAACGCCCTAGGGTGAAGCCTAGGTTGCTCGGAAAGTAGAAATGACCATAAGTATCATACTGGTTGCAATTGTTCGTTTTATACGATGGAAAAACTGTTGTATTTATATTGTATTTTATGGTTCTGGCGTTGACTTCTAAGGCGCTAGCTGTTCGATCTAGTGGAGCAGCGCCCTAGAGAGAAGCCTAGGTTGCCCGGAACGTAGAATTGGCCATCACTTTCAAACTGGTTACAATTATTCGTTTTATACGATGCAAGCGCTGTTGTATTTATATCGTATTTTATGCTTCTGGCGTTTACTTCTAAGGACCTAACTATTCGATCTGGTGGAGCAACGCGCTAGAGTGGATCCTAGGTTGCTCGGAATGTAGAAATGACCATAACTTTCACACTGGTTGCAATTATTCGTTTTATACGATGGAAACGTTGTTGTATTTATATTGTACTTTATGCCTCTGGCGTTGACTTCTAAGGCCGTAGCTATTACATGTGGTGGAGCAACACCCTAGAGTGACGCCTAGGGTGCTCGGAAGGTAGAAATGACCATTACTTTCACACTGGTTGCAATTATTCGTTTTATACGATGGAAACGCTGTTGTATTTATATCGTATTTTATGCTTCTGGCGTTTACTTCTAAGGACCTAACTATTCAATCTGTTTTAGCAACGCCATAGGGTGAAGCCTAGGTTGCTCGGAAAGTAGAAATGACCATAAGTTTCGTACTGGTTGCAATTATTCGTTTTATACGATGGAAAAGCTGTTGTATTTCTATTGTGTTTTATGCTTTTGGCGTTGACTTCTAAGGCACTAACTATTCGATATGGTGGAGCAACGCCCTAGAGTGAAGCCTAGGTTGCCCGGAACGTAGAATTGGCCATCACTTTCAAACTGGTTGCAATTATTCCTGTTATGTGATGGAAACACTGTTGTATTTTAAATGCATTTTTTGGTTCGGGCGTTGACTTCTAAGGCCCTAACTATTCAATCCGTTGGAGCAACGCCCTAGGGTGAGGCCTAGGTGGCTCGGAAAGTAGAAATGACCATAAGTTTCATACTGGTTGCAATTATTCGATTTATACGATGGAAAAACTGTTGTATTTATATTGTATTTTATGCTTCTGGCGTTGACTTCTAAGGCACTAACTATTCGATCTGGTGGAGCAACGCCCTAGAGTGAATCCTAGGTTGCCCGGAAGGTAGAATTGGCCATAAGTTTCTTACTGGTTGCAATTATTCGTTTTATACGATGGAAAAACTGTTGTATTTATATTGTATTTTATGCTTCTGGCGTTGACTTCTAAGGCACTAACTATTCGATCTGGTGGAGCAACGCCCTAGAGTGAAGCCTAGGTTGCTCGGAAAGTAGAAATGACCATCAGTTTCATACTGGTTGCAATTATTCGTTTTATACGATGGAAAAACTGTTGTATTTATATTGCATTTTATGCTTCTGGCGTTGACTTCTAAGGCACTAACTATTCGATCTGGTGGAGCAACGCCCTAGAGTGAAGCCTAGGTTGCTCGGAAAGTAGAATGACCATAAGTTTCATACTGGTTGCAATTATTCGTTTTATACGATGGAAAAACTGTTGTATTTATATTGCATTTTATGCTTCTGGCGTTGACTTCTAAGGCACTAACTATTCGATCTGGTGGAGCAACGCCCTAGAGTGAAGCCTAGGTTGCTCGGAAAGTAGAATGACCATAAGTTTCATACTGGTTGCAATTATTCGTTTTATACGATGGAAAAACTGTTGTATTTATATTGTATTTTATGCTTCTGGCGTTGACTTCTAAGGCACTATCTATTCGATCTGGTGGAGCAACGCCCTAGAGCGAAGCCTAGGTTGCCCGGAACGTAGAATTGGCCATCACTTCCAAACTGGTTGCAATTATTCCTGTTATATGATGGAAACACTGTTGTGTTTTTTTTGCATTTTATGGTTCGGGCGTTGACTTCTAAGGCCCTAGCTGTTCGATCTAGTGGAGCAACACCTTAGAGTGAAGCCTAGGTTGCCCGGAACGTAGAATTGGCCATCACGATCAACCTGGTTGCAATTAATCCATTTATACGATGGAAAAGCTGTTGTATTTATATCGTATTTTATGCTTCTGGCGTTTACTTCTATGGACCTAACTATTCGATCTGGTGGAGCAACGCCCTAGAGTGGATCCTAGGTTGCTCGGAATGTAGAAATGACCATAACTTTCACACTGGTTGCAATTATTCGTTTTATACGATGGAAAAGCTGTTGTATTTATATTGTATTTTATGCTTCTGGCGTTGACTTCTAAGGCACTAACTATTCGATCTGGTGGAGCAACGCCCTAGAGTGAAGCCTAGGTTGCCCGGGACGTAGAATTGGCCATCACTTTCAAACTGGTTGCAATTATTCCTGTTATATTATGGACACACTGTTGCATTTTTATTGCATTTTATGCTTCGGGCGTTGACTTCTAAGGCCCTAACTATTCAATCTGTTGGAGCAACGCCCTAGGGTGAAGCCTAGGTTGCTCGGAAAGTAGAAATGACCATAAGTATCATACTGGTTGCAATTATTCGTTTTATACGATGGAAAAACTGTTGTATTTATATTGTATTTTATGCTTCTGGCGTTGACTTCTAAGGCCCTAGCTGTTCGATCTAGAGGAGCAACGCCCTAGAGTGAAGCCTACGTTGCCCGGAATCGAGAAATGACCATGACGTTCAAACTGGTTGCAATTAATCCTTTTATACGATGGAAAAGCTGTTGTATTTATATCGTATTTTATGCTTCTGGCGTTTACTTCTATGGTCCTAACTATTCGATGTGGTGGAGCAACGGCCTAGAGTGAAGCCTAGGTTGCCCGGAACGTAGAATTGGCCATCACTTTCAAACTGGTTGCAATTATTCCTGTTATATTATGGAAACACTGTTGCATTTTTATTGCATTTTATGTTTCGGGCGTTGACTTCTAAGGCCCTAACTACTCAATCTGTTGGAGCAACGCCCTAGGGTGAAGCCTAGGTTGCTCGGAAAGTAGAAATGACCATAAGTATCATACTGGTTGCAATTATTCGTTTTATACGATGGAAAAACTGTTGTATTTATATTGTATTTTATGCTTCTGGCGTTGACTTCTAAGGCCCTAGCTGTTCGATCTAGTGGAGCAACGTCCTAGGGTGAAGCCTACGTTGCCCGGAAAGGAGAAATGACCATCACGTTCAAACTGGTTGCAATTAATCCTTTTATACGATGGAAAAGCTGTTGTATTTATATCGTATTTTATGCTTCTGGCGTTTACTTCTATGGACCTAACTATTCGATCTGGTGGAGCAACGCCCTAGAGTGAAGCCTAGGTTGCCCGGAACGTAGAATTGGCCATCACTTTCAAACTGGTTGCAATTAATCTTGTTATACGATGGAAAAACTGTTGTATTTTTATTGCATTTTATGCTTCTGGCATTCACTTCTTAGGCCCTAACTATTCGATCTGGTGGAACAACAGCCTAGGGTGAAGCCTAGCTTGCCCGGAACGTAGAAATCACCATTACTTTCACACTGTTTGCAATTATTCCTTTTATACGATGGAAGAGCTGTTGTATTTATATCGCATTTTATGCTTCTGGCGTTTACTTCTAAGGCCCTAACTATTCAATCTGTTGGAGCAACGCCCTAGGGTGAAGCCTAGGTTGCTCGGAAAGTAGAAATGACCATAAGTTTCTTACTGGTTGCAATTATTCGTTATATACGATGGAAAAACTGTTGTATTTATATTGTATTTTATGCTTCGGGCGTTGACTTCTAAGGCCCTAACTATTCAATCTGTTGGAGCAACGCCCTAGGGTGAAGCCTAGGTTGCTCGGAAAGTAGAAATGACCATACGTATCATACTGGTTGCAATTATTCGTTTTATACGATGGAAAAACTGTTGTATTTATATTGTATTTTATGGTTCTGGCGTTGACTTCTAAGGCCCTAGCTGTTCGATCTAGTGGAGCAGCGCCCTAGAGAGAAGCCTAGGTTGCCCGGAACGTAGAATTGGCCATCACTTTCAAACTGGTTACAATTATTCGTTTTATACGATGCAAACGCTGTTGTATTTATATCGTATTTTATGCTTCTGGCGTTTACTTCTAAGGACCTAACTATTCGATCTGGTGGAGCAACGCGCTAGAGTGGATCCTAGGTTGCTCGGAATGTAGAAATGACCATAACTTTCACACTGGTTGCAATTATTCGTTTTATACGATGGAAACGTTGTTGTATTTATATTGTACTTTATGCCTCTGGCGTTGACTTCTAAGGCCGTAGCTATTACATGTGGTGGAGCAACACCCTAGAGTGACGCCAAGGGTGCTCGGAACGTAGAAATGACCATTACTTTCACACTGGTTGCAATTATTCGTTTTATACGATGGAAACGCTGTTGTATTTATATCGTATTTTATGCTTCTGGCGTTTACTTCTAAGGACCTAACTATTCAATCTGTTGGAGCAACGCCATAGGGTGAAGCCTAGGTTGCTCGGAAAGTAGAAATGACCATAAGTTTCATACTGGTTGCAATTAATCTTGTTATACGATGGAAAAACTGTTGTATTTTTATTGCATTTTATGCTTCTGGCGTTCACTTCGTAGGCCATAACTATTCGATCTGGTGGAACAACAGCCTAGGGTGAAGCCTAGCTTGCCCGGAACGTAGAAATGACCATTACTTTCACACTGTTTGCAATTATTCCTTTTATACGATGGCAGAGCTGTTGTATTTATATCGCATTTTATGCTTCTGGCGTTGACTTCTAAGGCACTAACTATTCGATCTGGTGGAGCAACGCCCTAGAGTGAAGCCTAGGTTGCTCGGAAAGTAGAAATGACCATCAGTTTCATACTGGTTGCAATTATTCGTTTTATACGATGGAAAAACTGTTGTATTTATATTGTATTTTATGCTTCTGGCGTTGACTTCTAAGGCACTAACTATTCGATCTGGTGGAGCAACGCCCTAGACTGAAGCCTAGGTTGCCCGGAACGTAGAATTGGCCATCACTCTCAAACTGGTTGCAGTTAATCTTGTTATACGATGGAAAAACTGTTGTATTTTTATTGCATTTTACGCTTCTGGCGTTCAGTTCTTAGGCCCTAACTATTCGATCTGATGGAACAACAGCCTAGCGTGAAGCCTAGCTTGCCCGGAATGTAGAAATGATCATTACTATCATACTGGTTGCAATTATTCGTTCTATACGATGGAAATGCTGTTGTATTTATATCGTATTTTATGCTTCTGGCGTTGACTTCTTAGGACGTAACTATTCGGTCTGGTGGAGCAACGCGCTGGAGTGAAACCTTGGTTGCCCGGAACGTAGAATTGGCCATCACTTTCAAACTGGTTGCAATTATTCCTGATATATGATGGAAACACTGTTGTATTTTTTTTGCATTTTATGGTTCGGGCGTTGACTTCTAAGGCCCTAACTATTCAATCTGTTGGAGCAACGCCCTAGGGTGAAGCCTAGGTTGCTCGGAAAGTAGAAATGACCATAAGTTTCTTACTGGTTGCAATTATTCGTTTTATACGATGGAAAAACTGTTGTATTTATATTGTATTTTATGCTTCTGGCGTTGACTTCTAAGGCACTAGCTATTCGATCTGGTGGAGCAACGCCCTAGAGTGAAGCCTAGGTTGCTCGGAAAGTAGAAATGACCATCAGTTTCATACTGGTTGCAATTATTCGTTTTATACGATGGAAGAACTGTTGTATTTATATTGTATTTTATGCTTCTGGCGTTGACTTCTAAGGCACTAACTATTCGACCTGGTGGAGCAACGCCCTAGTGTGAAGCCTAGGTTGCCCGGAACGTAGAATTGGCCATCACTTTCAAACTGGCTGCAATTAATCTTGTTATACGATGGAAAAACTGTTGTATTTTTATTGCATTTTATGCTTCTGGCGTTCACTTCTTAGGCCCTAACTATTCGATCTGGTGGAGCAACGCCCTAGAGTGAAGCCTAGGTTCCTCGGAATGTGGAAATGACCATAACTTTCACACTGGTTGCAATTATTCGTTTTATACGATGGAAACGCTGTTGTATTTATATTGTATTTTATGCTTCTGGCGTTGACTTCTAAGGCCCTAGCTGTTCGATCTAGTGGAGCAACGCCCTAGAGTGAAGCCTAGGTTGCCCGGGACGTAGAATTGGCCATCACTTTCAAACTGGTTGCAATTATTCCTGTTATATCATGGTAACACTGTTGTATTTTTATTGCATTTTATGCTTCTGGCATTCACTTCTTAGGCCCTAACTATTCGATCTGGTGGAACAACAGCCTAGGGTGAAGCCTAGCTTGCCCGGAACGTAGAAATCACCATTACTTTCACACTGTTTGCAATTATTCCTTTTATACGATGGAAGAGCTGTTGTATTTATATCGCATTTTATGCTTCTGGCGTTTACTTCTAAGGCCCTAACTATTCAATCTGTTGGAGCAACGCCCTAGGGTGAAGCCTAGGTTGCTCGGAAAGTAGAAATGACCATAAGTTTCTTACTGGTTGCAATTATTCGTTATATACGATGGAAAAACTGTTGTATTTATATTGTATTTTATGCTTCGGGCGTTGACTTCTAAGGCCCTAACTATTCAATCTGTTGGAGCAACGCCCTAGGGTGAAGCCTAGGTTGCTCGGAAAGTAGAAATGACCATACGTATCATACTGGTTGCAATTATTCGTTTTATACGATGGAAAAACTGTTGTATTTATATTGTATTTTATGGTTCTGGCGTTGACTTCTAAGGCCCTAGCTGTTCGATCTAGTGGAGCAGCGCCCTAGAGAGAAGCCTAGGTTGCCCGGAACGTAGAATTGGCCATCACTTTCAAACTGGTTACAATTATTCGTTTTATACGATGCAAACGCTGTTGTATTTATATCGTATTTTATGCTTCTGGCGTTTACTTCTAAGGACCTAACTATTCGATCTGGTGGAGCAACGCGCTAGAGTGGATCCTAGGTTGCTCGGAATGTAGAAATGACCATAACTTTCACACTGGTTGCAATTATTCGTTTTATACGATGGAAACGTTGTTGTATTTATATTGTACTTTATGCCTCTGGCGTTGACTTCTAAGGCCGTAGCTATTACATGTGGTGGAGCAACACCCTAGAGTGACGCCTAGGGTGCTCGGAACGTAGAAATGACCATTACTTTCACACTGGTTGCAATTATTCGTTTTATACGATGGAAACGCTGTTGTATTTATATCGTATTTTATGCTTCTGGCGTTTACTTCTAAGGACCTAACTATTCAATCTGTTGGAGCAACGCCATAGGGTGAAGCCTAGGTTGCTCGGAAAGTAGAAATGACCATAAGTTTCATACTGGTTGCAATTAATCTTGTTATACGATGGAAAAACTGTTGTATTTTTATTGCATTTTATGCTTCTGGCGTTCACTTCGTAGGCCATAACTATTCGATCTGGTGGAACAACAGCCTAGGGTGAAGCCTAGCTTGCCCGGAACGTAGAAATGACCATTACTTTCACACTGTTTGCAATTATTCCTTTTATACGATGGCAGAGCTGTTGTATTTATATCGCATTTTATGCTTCTGGCGTTGACTTCTAAGGCACTAACTATTCGATCTGGTGGAGCAACGCCCTAGAGTGAAGCCTAGGTTGCTCGGAAAGTAGAAATGACCATCAGTTTCATACTGGTTGCAATTATTCGTTTTATACGATGGAAAAACTGTTGTATTTATATTGTATTTTATGCTTCTGGCGTTGACTTCTAAGGCACTAACTATTCGATCTGGTGGAGCAACGCCCTAGACTGAAGCCTAGGTTGCCCGGAACGTAGAATTGGCCATCACTCTCAAACTGGTTGCAGTTAATCTTGTTATACGATGGAAAAACTGTTGTATTTTTATTGCATTTTACGCTTCTGGCGTTCAGTTCTTAGGCCCTAACTATTCGATCTGATGGAACAACAGCCTAGCGTGAAGCCTAGCTTGCCCGGAATGTAGAAATGATCATTACTATCATACTGGTTGCAATTATTCGTTCTATACGATGGAAATGCTGTTGTATTTATATCGTATTTTATGCTTCTGGCGTTGACTTCTTAGGACGTAACTATTCGGTCTGGTGGAGCAACGCGCTGGAGTGAAACCTTGGTTGCCCGGAACGTAGAATTGGCCATCACTTTCAAACTGGTTGCAATTATTCCTGATATATGATGGAAACACTGTTGTATTTTTTTTGCATTTTATGGTTCGGGCGTTGACTTCTAAGGCCCTAACTATTCAATCTGTTGGAGCAACGCCCTAGGGTGAAGCCTAGGTTGCTCGGAAAGTAGAAATGACCATAAGTTTCTTACTGGTTGCAATTATTCGTTTTATACGATGGAAGAACTGTTGTATTTATATTGTATTTTATGCTTCTGGCGTTGACTTCTAAGGCACTAACTATTCGACCTGGTGGAGCAACGCCCTAGTGTGAAGCCTAGGTTGCCCGGAACGTAGAATTGGCCATCACTTTCAAACTGGCTGCAATTAATCTTGTTATACGATGGAAAAACTGTTGTATTTTTATTGCATTTTATGCTTCTGGCGTTCACTTCTTAGGCCCTAACTATTCGATCTGGTGGAGCAACGCCCTAGAGTGAAGCCTAGGTTCCTCGGAATGTGGAAATGACCATAACTTTCACACTGGTTGCAATTATTCGTTTTATACGATGGAAACGCTGTTGTATTTATATTGTATTTTATGCTTCTGGCGTTTACTTCTAAGGACCTAACTATTCAATCTGTTGGAGCAACGCCATAGGGTGAAGCCTAGGTTGCTCGGAAAGTAGAAATGACCATAAGTTTCATACTGGTTGCAATTAATCTTGTTATACGATGGAAAAACTGTTGTATTTTTATTGCATTTTATGCTTCTGGCGTTCACTTCGTAGGCCATAACTATTCGATCTGGTGGAACAACAGCCTAGGGTGAAGCCTAGCTTGCCCGGAACGTAGAAATGACCATTACTTTCACACTGTTTGCAATTATTCCTTTTATACGATGGCAGAGCTGTTGTATTTATATCGCATTTTATGCTTCTGGCGTTGACTTCTAAGGCACTAACTATTCGATCTGGTGGAGCAACGCCCTAGAGTGAAGCCTAGGTTGCTCGGAAAGTAGAAATGACCATCAGTTTCATACTGGTTGCAATTATTCGTTTTATACGATGGAAAAACTGTTGTATTTATATTGTATTTTATGCTTCTGGCGTTGACTTCTAAGGCACTAACTATTCGATCTGGTGGAGCAACGCCCTAGACTGAAGCCTAGGTTGCCCGGAACGTAGAATTGGCCATCACTCTCAAACTGGTTGCAGTTAATCTTGTTATACGATGGAAAAACTGTTGTATTTTTATTGCATTTTACGCTTCTGGCGTTCAGTTCTTAGGCCCTAACTATTCGATCTGATGGAACAACAGCCTAGCGTGAAGCCTAGCTTGCCCGGAATGTAGAAATGATCATTACTATCATACTGGTTGCAATTATTCGTTCTATACGATGGAAATGCTGTTGTATTTATATCGTATTTTATGCTTCTGGCGTTGACTTCTTAGGACGTAACTATTCGGTCTGGTGGAGCAACGCGCTGGAGTGAAACCTTGGTTGCCCGGAACGTAGAATTGGCCATCACTTTCAAACTGGTTGCAATTATTCCTGATATATGATGGAAACACTGTTGTATTTTTTTTGCATTTTATGGTTCGGGCGTTGACTTCTAAGGCCCTAACTATTCAATCTGTTGGAGCAACGCCCTAGGGTGAAGCCTAGGTTGCTCGGAAAGTAGAAATGACCATAAGTTTCTTACTGGTTGCAATTATTCGTTTTATACGATGGAAGAACTGTTGTATTTATATTGTATTTTATGCTTCTGGCGTTGACTTCTAAGGCACTAACTATTCGACCTGGTGGAGCAACGCCCTAGTGTGAAGCCTAGGTTGCCCGGAACGTAGAATTGGCCATCACTTTCAAACTGGCTGCAATTAATCTTGTTATACGATGGAAAAACTGTTGTATTTTTATTGCATTTTATGCTTCTGGCGTTCACTTCTTAGGCCCTAACTATTCGATCTGGTGGAGCAACGCCCTAGAGTGAAGCCTAGGTTCCTCGGAATGTGGAAATGACCATAACTTTCACACTGGTTGCAATTATTCGTTTTATACGATGGAAACGCTGTTGTATTTATATTGTATTTTATGCTTCTGGCGTTGACTTCTAAGGCCCTAGCTGTTCGATCTAGTGGAGCAACGCCCTAGAGTGAAGCCTAGGTTGCCCGGGACGTAGAATTGGCCATCACTTTCAAACTGGTTGCAATTATTCCTGTTATATCATGGTAACACTGTTGTATTTTTATTGCATTGTATGCTTCGGGCGTTGACTTCTAAGGCCCTAACTATTCAATCTGTTGGAGCAACGCCCTAGGGTGAAGCCTAGGTTGCTCGGAAAGTAGAAATGACCATAAGTATCATACTGGTTGCAATTGTTCGTTTTATACGATGGAAAAACTGTTGTATTTATATTGTATTTTATGGTTCTGGCGTTGACTTCTAAGGCGCTAGCTGTTCGATCTAGTGGAGCAGCGCCCTAGAGAGAAGCCTAGGTTGCCCGGAACGTAGAATTGGCCATCACTTTCAAACTGGTTACAATTATTCGTTTTATACGATGCAAGCGCTGTTGTATTTATATCGTATTTTATGCTTCTGGCGTTTACTTCTAAGGACCTAACTATTCGATCTGGTGGAGCAACGCGCTAGAGTGGATCCTAGGTTGCTCGGAATGTAGAAATGACCATAACTTTCACACTGGTTGCAATTATTCGTTTTATACGATGGAAACGTTGTTGTATTTATATTGTACTTTATGCCTCTGGCGTTGACTTCTAAGGCCGTAGCTATTACATGTGGTGGAGCAACACCCTAGAGTGACGCCTAGGGTGCTCGGAACGTAGAAATGACCATTACTTTCACACTGGTTGCAATTATTCGTTTTATACGATGGAAACGCTGTTGTATTTATATCGTATTTTATGCTTCTGGCGTTTACTTCTAAGGACCTAACTATTCAATCTGTTTTAGCAACGCCATAGGGTGAAGCCTAGGTTGCTCGGAAAGTAGAAATGACCATAAGTTTCGTACTGGTTGCAATTATTCGTTTTATACGATGGAAAAGCTGTTGTATTTCTATTGTGTTTTATGCTTTTGGCGTTGACTTCTAAGGCACTAACTATTCGATATGGTGGAGCAACGCCCTAGAGTGAAGCCTAGGTTGCCCGGAACGTAGAATTGGCCATCACTTTCAAACTGGTTGCAATTATTCCTGTTATGTGATGGAAACACTGTTGTATTTTAAATGCATTTTTTGGTTCGGGCGTTGACTTCTAAGGCCCTAACTATTCAATCCGTTGGAGCAACGCCCTAGGGTGAGGCCTAGGTGGCTCGGAAAGTAGAAATGACCATAAGTTTCATACTGGTTGCAATTATTCGATTTATACGATGGAAAAACTGTTGTATTTATATTGTATTTTATGCTTCTGGCGTTGACTTCTAAGGCACTAACTATTCGATCTGGTGGAGCAACGCCCTAGAGTGAATCCTAGGTTGCCCGGAAGGTAGAATTGGCCATAAGTTTCTTACTGGTTGCAATTATTCGTTTTATACGATGGAAAAACTGTTGTATTTATATTGTATTTTATGCTTCTGGCGTTGACTTCTAAGGCACTAACTATTCGATCTGGTGGAGCAACGCCCTAGAGTGAAGCCTAGGTTGCTCGGAAAGTAGAAATGACCATCAGTTTCATACTGGTTGCAATTATTCGTTTTATACGATGGAAAAACTGTTGTATTTATATTGCATTTTATGCTTCTGGCGTTGACTTCTAAGGCACTAACTATTCGATCTGGTGGAGCAACGCCCTAGAGTGAAGCCTAGGTTGCTCGGAAAGTAGAATGACCATAAGTTTCATACTGGTTGCAATTATTCGTTTTATACGATGGAAAAACTGTTGTATTTATATTGTATTTTATGCTTCTGGCGTTGACTTCTAAGGCACTATCTATTCGATCTGGTGGAGCAACGCCCTAGAGCGAAGCCTAGGTTGCCCTGAACGTAGAATTGGCCATCACTTCCAAACTGGTTGCAATTATTCCTGTTATATGATGGAAACACTGTTGTGTTTTTTTTGCATTTTATGGTTCGGGCGTTGACTTCTAAGGCCCTAGCTGTTCGATCTAGTGGAGCAACACCTTAGAGTGAAGCCTAGGTTGCCCGGAACGTAGAATTGGCCATCACGATCAACCTGGTTGCAATTAATCCATTTATACGATGGAAAAGCTGTTGTATTTATATCGTATTTTATGCTTCTGGCGTTTACTTCTATGGACCTAACTATTCGATCTGGTGGAGCAACGCCCTAGAGTGGATCCTAGGTTGCTCGGAATGTAGAAATGACCATAACTTTCACACTGGTTGCAATTATTCGTTTTATACGATGGAAAAGCTGTTGTATTTATATTGTATTTTATGCTTCTGGCGTTGACTTCTAAGGCACTAACTATTCGATCTGGTGGAGCAACGCCCTAGAGTGAAGCCTAGGTTGCCCGGGACGTAGAATTGGCCATCACTTTCAAACTGGTTGCAATTATTCCTGTTATATTATGGACACACTGTTGCATTTTTATTGCATTTTATGCTTCGGGCGTTGACTTCTAAGGCCCTAACTATTCAATCTGTTGGAGCAACGCCCTAGGGTGAAGCCTAGGTTGCTCGGAAAGTAGAAATGACCATAAGTATCATACTGGTTGCAATTATTCGTTTTATACGATGGAAAAACTGTTGTATTTATATTGTATTTTATGCTTCTGGCGTTGACTTCTAAGGCCCTAGCTGTTCGATCTAGAGGAGCAACGCCCTAGAGTGAAGCCTACGTTGCCCGGAATCGAGAAATGACCATGACGTTCAAACTGGTTGCAATTAATCCTTTTATACGATGGAAAAGCTGTTGTATTTATATCGTATTTTATGCTTCTGGCGTTTACTTCTATGGTCCTAACTATTCGATGTGGTGGAGCAACGGCCTAGAGTGAAGCCTAGGTTGCCCGGAACGTAGAATTGGCCATCACTTTCAAACTGGTTGCAATTATTCCTGTTATATTATGGAAACACTGTTGCATTTTTATTGCATTTTATGTTTCGGGCGTTGACTTCTAAGGCCCTAACTACTCAATCTGTTGGAGCAACGCCCTAGGGTGAAGCCTAGGTTGCTCGGAAAGTAGAAATGACCATAAGTATCATACTGGTTGCAATTATTCGTTTTATACGATGGAAAAACTGTTGTATTTATATTGTATTTTATGCTTCTGGCGTTGACTTCTAAGGCCCTAGCTGTTCGATCTAGTGGAGCAACGCCCTAGGGTGAAGCCTACGTTGCCCGGAAAGGAGAAATGACCATCACGTTCAAACTGGTTGCAATTAATCCTTTTATACGATGGAAAAGCTGTTGTATTTATATCGTATTTTATGCTTCTGGCGTTTACTTCTATGGACCTAACTATTCGATCTGGTGGAGCAACGCCCTAGAGTGAAGCCTAGGTTGCCCGGAACGTAGAATTGGCCATCACTTTCAAACTGGTTGCAATTAATCTTGTTATACGATGGAAAAACTGTTGTATTTTTATTGCATTTTATGCTTCTGGCATTCACTTCTTAGGCCCTAACTATTCGATCTGGTGGAACAACAGCCTAGGGTGAAGCCTAGCTTGCCCGGAACGTAGAAATCACCATTACTTTCACACTGTTTGCAATTATTCCTTTTATACGATGGAAGAGCTGTTGTATTTATATCGCATTTTATGCTTCTGGCGTTTACTTCTAAGGCCCTAACTATTCAATCTGTTGGAGCAACGCCCTAGGGTGAAGCCTAGGTTGCTCGGAAAGTAGAAATGACCATAAGTTTCTTACTGGTTGCAATTATTCGTTATATACGATGGAAAAACTGTTGTATTTATATTGTATTTTATGCTTCGGGCGTTGACTTCTAAGGCCCTAACTATTCAATCTGTTGGAGCAACGCCCTAGGGTGAAGCCTAGGTTGCTCGGAAAGTAGAAATGACCATACGTATCATACTGGTTGCAATTATTCGTTTTATACGATGGAAAAACTGTTGTATTTATATTGTATTTTATGGTTCTGGCGTTGACTTCTAAGGCCGTAGCTATTACATGTGGTGGAGCAACACCCTAGAGTGACGCCTAGGGTGCTCGGAACGTAGAAATGACCATTACTTTCACACTGGTTGCAATTATTCGTTTTATACGATGGAAACGCTGTTGTATTTATATCGTATTTTATGCTTCTGGCGTTTACTTCTAAGGACCTAACTATTCAATCTGTTGGAGCAACGCCATAGGGTGAAGCCTAGGTTGCTCGGAAAGTAGAAATGACCATAAGTTTCATACTGGTTGCAATTATTCGTTTTATACGATGGAAAAGCTGTTGTATTTCTATTGTGTTTTATGCTTTTGGCGTTGACTTCTAAGGCACTAACTATTCGATATGGTGGAGCAACGCCCTAGAGTGAAGCCTAGGTTGCCCGGAACGTAGAATTGGCCATCACTTTCAAACTGGTTGCAATTATTCCTGTTATGTGATGGAAACACTGTTGTATTTTAAATGCATTTTTTGGTTCGGGCGTTGACTTCTAAGGCCCTAACTATTCAATCCGTTGGAGCAACGCCCTAGGGTGAAGCCTAGGTGGCTCGGAAAGTAGAAATGACCATAAGTTTCATACTGGTTGCAATTATTCGATTTATACGATGGAAAAACTGTTGTATTTATATTGTATTTTATGCTTCTGGCGTTGACTACTAAGGCACTAACTATTCCATCTGGTGGAGCAACGCCCTAGAGTGAATCCTAGGTTGCCCGGAAGGTAGAATTGGCCATAAGTTTCTTACTGGTTGCAATTATTCGTTTTATACGATGGAAAAACTGTTGTATTTATATTGTATTTTATGCTTCTGGCGTTGACTTCTAAGGCACTAACTATTCGATCTGGTGGAGCAACGCCCTAGAGTGAAGCCTAGGTTGCTCGGAAAGTAGAAATGACCATCAGTTTCATACTGGTTGCAATTATTCGTTTTATACGATGGAAAAACTGTTGTATTTATATTGTATTTTATGCTTCTGGCGTTGACTTCTAAGGCACTAACTATTCGATCTGGTGGAGCAACGCCCTAGAGTGAAGCCTAGGTTGCTCGGAAAGTAGAATGACCATAAGTTTCATACTGGTTGCAATTATTCGTTTTATACGATGGAAAAACTGTTGTATTTATATTGTATTTTATGCTTCTGGCGTTGACTTCTAAGGCACTATCTATTCGATCTGGTGGAGCAACGCCCTAGAGCGAAGCCTAGGTTGCCCGGAACGTAGAATTGGCCATCACTTCCAAACTGGTTGCAATTATTCCTGTTATATGATGGAAACACTGTTGTGTTTTTTTTGCATTTTATGGTTCGGGCGTTGACTTCTAAGGCCCTAACTATTCAATCTGTTGGAGCAACGCCCTAGGGTGAAGCCTAGGTTGCTCGGAAAGTAGAAATGACCATAAGTATCATACTGGTTGCAATTATTCGTTTTATACGATGGAAAAACTGTTGTATTTATATTGTATTTTATGCTTCTGGCGTTGACTTCTAAGGCCCTAGCTGTTCGATCTAGTGGAGCAACGCCCTAGGGTGAAGCCTACGTTGCCCGGAAAGGAGAAATGACCATCACGTTCAAACTGGTTGCAATTAATCCTTTTATACGATGGAAAAGCTGTTGTATTTATATCGTATTTTATGCTTCTGGCGTTTACTTCTATGGACCTAACTATTCGATCTGGTGGAGCAACGCCCTAGAGTGAAGCCTAGGTTGCCCGGAACGTAGAATTGGCCATCACTTTCAAACTGGTTGCAATTAATCTTGTTATACGATGGAAAAACTGTTGTATTTTTATTGCATTTTATGCTTCTGGCATTCACTTCTTAGGCCCTAACTATTCGATCTGGTGGAACAACAGCCTAGGGTGAAGCCTAGCTTGCCCGGAACGTAGAAATCACCATTACTTTCACACTGTTTGCAATTATTCCTTTTATACGATGGAAGAGCTGTTGTATTTATATCGCATTTTATGCTTCTGGCGTTTACTTCTAAGGCCCTAACTATTCAATCTGTTGGAGCAACGCCCTAGGGTGAAGCCTAGGTTGCTCGGAAAGCAGAAATGACCATAAGTTTCTTACTGGTTGCAATTATTCGTTTTATACGATGGAAAAACTGTTGTATTTATATTGTATTTTATGCTTCTGGCGTTGACTTCTAAGGCACTAGCTATTCGATCTGGTGGAGCAGCGCCCTAGAGTGAAGCCTAGGTTGCTCGGAAAGTAGAAATGACCATCAGTTTCATACTGGTTGCAATTATTCGTTTTATACGATGGAAGAACTGTTGTATTTATATTGTATTTTATGCTTCTGGCGTTGACTTCTAAGGCACTAACTATTCGACCTGGTGGAGCAACGCCCTAGTGTGAAGCCTAGGTTGCCCGGAACGTAGAATTGGCCATCACTTTCAAACTGGTTACAATTATTCGTTTTATACGATGCAAACGCTGTTGTATTTATATCGTATTTTATGCTTCTGACGTTTACTTCTAAGGACCTAACTATTCGATCTGGTTGAGCAACGCCCTAGAGTGAAGCCTAGGTTCCTCGGAATGTGGAAATGACCATAACTTTCACACTGGTTGCAATTATTCGTTTTATACGATGGAAACGCTGTTGTATTTATATTATATTTTATGCCTCTGGCGTTGACTTCTGAGGCCGTAGCTATTAGATGTGGTGGAGCAACGCCCTAGAGTGACGCCTAGGGTGCTTGGAACGTAGAAATGTCCATTACTTTCATACTGGTTGCAATTATTCGTTTTATACGATGGAAATGCTGTTGTATTTATATCGTATTTTATGCTTCTGGCGTTGACTTCTTAGTACGTAACTATTCGGTCTGGTGGAGTAACGCGCTGGAGTGAAATCTAGGTTGCCCGGAACGTAGAATTGGCCATCACTTTCAAACTGGTTGCAATTATTCCTGATATATGATGGAAACACTGTTGTATTTTTGTTGCATTTTATGGTTCGGGCGTTGACTTCTAAGGCCCTAACTATTCAATCTGTTGGAGCAACGCCCTAGGGTGAAGCCTAGGTTGCTCGGAAAGTAGAAATGACCATAAGTATCATACTGGTTGCAATTATTCGTTTTATACGATGGAAAAACTGTTGTATTTGTATTGTATTTTATGCTTCTGGCGTTGACTTCTAAGGCCCTAGCTGTTCGATCTAGTGGAGCAACGCCTTAGAGTGAAGCCTAGGTTGCCCGGAACGTAGAATTGGCCATCACTTTCAAACTGGTTACAATTATTCGTTTTAGACGATGCAAACGCTGTTGTATTTATATCGTATTTTATGCTTCTGGCGTTTACTTCTAAGGACCTAGCTATTCGATCTGGTGGAGCAACGCCCTAGAGTGGATCCTAGGTTGCTCGGAATGCAGAAATGACCATAACTTTCACACTGGTTGCAATTATTCGTTTTATACGATGGAATAGCTGTTGTATTTATATTGTATTTTATGCTTCTGGCGTTGACATCTATGGCACTAACTATTCGATCTGGTGGAGCAACGCCCTAGAGTGAAGCCTAGGTTGCCCGGGACGTAGAATTGGCCATCACTTTCAAACTGGTTGCAACTAATCCTTTTATACGATGGAAAAGCTGTTGTATTTATATCGTATTTTATGCTTCTGGCGTCTACTTCTATGGACCTAACTATTCGATCTGGTGGAGCAACGCCCTAGAGTGAAGCCTAGGTTGCCTGGAACGTAGAATTGGCCATCACTTTCAAACTGGTTGCAATTAATCTTGTTATACGATGGAAAAACTGTTGTATTTTTATTGCATTTTATGCTTCTGGCGTTCACTTCGTAGGCCATAACTATTCGATCTGGTGGAACAACAGCCTAGGGTGAAGCCTAGCTTGCCCGGAACGTAGAAATGACCATTACTTTCACACTGTTTGCAATTATTCCTTTTATACGATGGAAGAGCTGTTGTATTTATATCGCATTTTATGCCTCTGGCGTTGACTTCTAAGGCACTAACTATTCGATCTGGTGGAGCAACGCCCTAGAGTGAAGCCTAGGATGCTCGGAAAGTAGAAAGGACCATCAGTTTCATACTGGTTGCAATTATTCGTTTTATACGATGGAAAAACTGTTGTATTTATATTGTATTTTATGCTTCTGGCGTTGACTTCTAAGGCACTAACTATTCGATCTGGTGGAGCAACGCCCTAGACTGAAGCCTAGGTTGCCCGGAACGTAGAATTGGCCATCACTCTCAAACTGGTTGCAGTTAATCTTGTTATACGATGGAAAAACTGTTGTATTTTTATTGCATTTTACGCTTCTGGCGTTCAGTTCTTAGGCCCTAACTATTCGATCTGATGGAACAACAGCCTAGGGTGAAGCCTAGCTTGCCCGGAATGTAGAAATGATCATTACTATCATACTGGTTGCAATTATTCGTTCTATACGATGGAAATGCTGTTGTATTTATATCGTATTTTATGCTTCTGGCGTTCACTTCGTAGGCCATAACTATTCGATCTGGTGGAACAACAGCCTAGGGTGAAGCCTAGCTTGCCCGGAACGTAGAAATGACCATTACTTTCACACTGTTTGCAATTATTCCTTTTATACGATGGAAGAGCTGTTGTATTTATATCGCATTTTATGCTTCTGGCGTTGACTTCTAAGGCACTAACTATTCGATCTGGTGGAGCAACGCCCTAGAGTGAAGCCTAGGTTGCTCGGAAAGTAGAAATGACCATCAGTTTCATACTGGTTGCAATTATTCGTTTTATACGATGGAAAAACTGTTGTATTTATATTGTATTTTATGCTTCTGGCGTTGACTTCTAAGGCACTAACTATTCGATCTGGTGGAGCAACGCCCTAGACTGAAGCCTAGGTTGCCCGGAACGTAGAATTGGCCATCACTCTCAAACTGGTTGCAGTTAATCTTGTTATACGATGGAAAAACTGTTGTATTTTTATTGCATTTTACGCTTCTGGCGTTCAGTTCTTAGGCCCTAACTATTCGATCTGATGGAACAACAGCCTAGGGTGAAGCCTAGCTTGCCCGGAATGTAGAAATGATCATTACTATCATACTGGTTGCAATTATTCGTTCTATACGATGGAAATGCTGTTGTATTTATATCGTATTTTATGCTTCTGGCGTTGACTTCTTAGGACGTAACTATTCGGTCTGGTGGAGCAACGCCCTAGAGTGAAGCCTAGGTTGCTCGGAAAGTAGAAATGACCATCAGTTTCATACTGGTTGCAATTATTCGTTTTATACGATGGAAGAACTGTTGTATTTATATTGTATTTTATGCTTCTGGCGTTGACTTCTAAGGCACTAACTATTCGACCTGGTGGAGCAACGCCCTAGTGTGAAGCCTAGGTTGCCCGGAACGTAGAATTGGCCATCACTTTCAAACTGGTTGCAATTAATCTTGTTATACGATGGAAAAACTGTTGTATTTTTATTGCATTTTATGCTTCTGGCGTTCACTTCTTAGGCCCTAACTATTCGATCTGGTGGAGCAACGCCCTAGAGTGAAGCCTAGGTTCCTCCGAATGTGGAAATGACCATAACTTTCACACTGGTTGCAATTATTCATTTTATACGATGGAAACGCTGTTGTATTTATATTGTATTTTATGCCTCTGGCGTTGACCTCTGAGGCCGTAGCTATTAGATGTGGTGGAGCAACGCCCTAGAGTGACGCCTAGGGTGCTTGGAACGTAGAAATGACCATTACTTTCATACTGGTTGCAATTATTCGTTTTATACGATGGCAATGATGTTGTATTTATATCGTATTTTATGCTTCTGGCGTTGACTTCTTAGGACGTAACTATTCGGTCTGGTGGAGTAACGCGCTGGAGTGAAATCTAGGTTGCCCGGAACGTAGAATTGGCCATCACTTTCAAACTGGTTGCAATTATTCCTGATATATGATGGAAACACTGTTGTATTTTTGTTGCATTTTATGGTTCGGGCGTTGACTTCTAAGGCCCTAACTATTCAATCTGTTGGAGCAGCACCCTAGGGTGAAGCCTAGGTTGCTCGGAAAGTAGAAATGACCATAAGTATCATACTGGTTGCAATTATTCGTTTTATACGATGGAAAAACTGTTGTATTTGTATTGTATTTTATGCTTCTGGCGTTGACTTCTAAGGCCCTAGCTGTTCGATCTAGTGGAGCAACGCCTTAGAGTGAAGCCTAGGTTGCCCGGAACGTAGAATTGGCCATCACTTTCAAACTGGTTACAATTATTCGTTTTATACGATGCAAACGCTGTTGTATTTATTTCGTATTTTATGCTTCTGGCGTTTACTTCTAAGGACCTAGCTATTCGATCTGGTGGAGCAACGCCCTAGAGTGGATCCTAGGTTGCTCGGAATGTAGAAGTGACCATAACTTTCACACTGGTTGCAATTATTCGTTTTGTACGATGGAATAGCTGTTGTATTTATATTGCATTTTATGCTTCTGGCGTTGACATCTAAGGCACTAACTATTCGATCTGGTGGAGCAACGCCCTAGAGTGAAGCCTAGGTTGCCCGGGACGTAGAATTGGCCATCACTTTCAAACTGGTTGCAACTAATCCTTTTATACGATGGAAAAGCTGTTGTATTTACATCGTATTTTATGCTTCTGGCGTTTACTTCTCTGGACCTAACTATTCGATCTAGTGGAGCAACGACCTAGAGTGAAGCCTAGGTTGCCTGGAACGTAGAATTGGCCATCACTTTCAAACTGGTTGCAATTAATCTTGTTATACGATGGAAAAACTGTTGTATTTTTATTGCATTTTATGCTTCTGGCGTTCACTTCGTAGGCCATAACTATTCGATCTGGTGGAACAACAGCCTAGAGTGAAGCCTAGCTTGCCCGGAACGTAGAAATGACCATTACTTTCACACTGTTTGCAATTATTCCTTTTATACGATGGCAGAGCTGTTGTATTTATATCGCATTTTATGCTTCTGGCGTTGACTTCTAAGGCACTAACTATTCGATCTGGTGGAGCAACGCCCTAGAGTGAAGCCTAGGTTGCTCGGAAAGTAGAAATGACCATCAGTTTCATACTGGTTGCAATTATTCGTTTTATACGATGGAAAAACTGTTGTATTTATATTGTATTTTATGCTTCTGGCGTTGACTTCTAAGGCACTAACTATTCGATCTGGTGGAGCAACGCCCTAGACTGAAGCCTAGGTTGCCCGGAACGTAGAATTGGCCATCACTCTCAAACTGGTTGCAGTTAATCTTGTTATACGATGGAAAAACTGTTGTATTTTTATTGCATTTTACGCTTCTGGCGTTGACTTCTAAGGCCCTAAGTATTCAATCTGTTGGAGCAACGCCCTAGGGTGGAGCCTAGGTTGCTCGGAAAGTAGAAATGACCATAAGTATCATACTGGTTGCAATTATTCGTTTTATACGATGGAAAAACTGTTGTATTTATATTGTATTTTATGCTTCTGGCGTTGACTTCTAAGGCCCTAGCTGTTCGATCTAGTGGAGCAACGCCCTAGAGTTAAGCCTACGTTGCCCGGAAAGGAGAAATGACCATCACGTTCACACTGGTTGCAATTAATCCTTTTATACGATGGAAAAGCTGTTGTATTTATATCGCATTTTATGCTTCTGGCGTTTACTTCTAAGGCCCTAACTATTCAATCTGTTGGAGCAACGCCCTAGGGTGAAGCCTAGGTTGCTCGGAAAGTAGAAATGACCATAAGTTTCTTACTGGTTGCAATTATTCGTTTTATACGATGGAAAAACTGTTGTATTTATATTGTATTTTATGCTTCTGGCGTTGACTTCTAAGGCACTAACTATTCGATCTGGTGGAGCAACGCCCTATAGTGAAGCCTGGGTTGCTCGGAAAGTAGAAATGACCATCAGTTTCATACTGGTTGCAATTATTCGTTTTATACGATGGAAAAACTGTTGTATTGATATTGTATTTTATGCTTCTGGCGTTGACTTGTAAGGCACTAACTATTCGATCTGGTGGAGCAACGCCCTAGAGTGAAGCCTAGGTTGCCCGGAACGTAGAATTGGCCATCACTCTCAAACTGGTTGCAATTAATCTTGTTATACGATGGAAAAACTGTTGTATTTTTATTGCATTTTATGCTTCTGGCGTTCACTTCTTAGGCCCTAACTATTCGATCTGATGGAACAACAGCCTAGGGTGAAGCCTAGCTTGCCCGGAATGTAGAAATGACCATTACTATCATACTGGTTGCAATTATTCGTTCTATACGATGGAAATGCTGTTGTATTTATATCGTATTTTATGCTTCTGGCGTTGACTTCTAAGGCACTATCTATTCGGTCTGGTGGAGCAACGCCCTAGAGGGAAGCCTAGGTTGCCCGGGACATAGAATTGGCCATCACTTTCAAACTGGTTGCAATTATTCCTGTTATATTATGGAAACACTGTTGTATTTT
The DNA here is from genome assembly GCF_051401765.1 of Calliopsis andreniformis. NCBI lineage: Eukaryota > Metazoa > Arthropoda > Insecta > Hymenoptera > Andrenidae > Calliopsis > Calliopsis andreniformis. The sequence continues at coordinate 8,989,846 of NC_135072.1, forward strand.
TATTGCATTTTATGCTTCGGGCGTTGACTTCTAAGGCCCTAAGTATTCAATCTGTTGGAGCAACGCCCTAGGGTGGAGCCTAGGTTGCTCGGAAAGTAGAAATGACCATAAGTATCATACTGGTTGCAATCATTCGTTTTATACGATGGAAAAACTGTTGTATTTATATTGTATTTTATGCTTCTGGCGTTGACTTCTAAGGCCCTAGCTGTTCGATCTAGTGGAGCAACGCCCTAGAGTGAAGCCTACGTTGCCCGGAAAGGAGAAATGACCATCACGTTCAAACTGGTTGCAATTAATCCTTTTATACGATGTTAAAGCTGTTGTATTTATATCGTATTTTATGCTTCTGGCGTTTACTTCTATGGACCTAACTATTCGATCTGGTGGAGCAACGCCCTAGAGTGAAGCCTAGGTTGCCCGGAACGTAGAATTGGCCATCACTTTCAAACTGGTTGCAATTAATCTTGTTATACGATGGAAAAACTGTTGTATTTTTATTGCATTTTATGCTTCTGGCATTCACTTCTTAGGCCCTAACTATTCGATCTGGTGGAACAACAGCCTAGGGTGAAGCCTAGCTTGCCCGGAACGTAGAAATCACCATTACTTTCACACTGTTTGCAATTATTCCTTTTATACGATGGAAGAGCTGTTGTATTTATATCGCATTTTATGCTTCTGGCGTTTACTTCAAAGGCCCTAACTATTCAATCTGTTGGAGCAACGCCCTAGGGTGAAGCCCAGGTTGCTCGGAAAGTAGAAATGAACATCAGTTTCATACTGGTTGCAATTATTCGTTTTATACGATGGAAAAACTGTTGTATTGATATTGTATTTTATGCTTCTGGCGTTGACTTCTAAGGCACTAACTATTCGATCTGGTGGAGCAACGCCCTAGAGTGAAGCCTAGGTTGCCCGGAACGTAGAATTGGCCATCACTCTCAAACTGGTTGCAATTAATCTTGTTATACGATGGAAAAACTGTTGTATTTTTATTGCATTTTATGCTTCTGGCGTTCACTTCTTAGGCCCTAACTATTCGATCTGATGGAACAACAGCCTAGGGTGAAGACTAGCTTGCCCGGAATGTAGAAATGACCATTACTATCATACTGGTTGCAATTATTCGTTCTATACGATGGAAATGCTGTTGTATTTATATCGTATTTTATGCTTCTGGCGTTGACTTCTTAGGACGTATCTATTCGGTCTGGTGGAGCAACGCGCTGGAGTGAAACCTTCTTTGCCCGGAACGTAGAATTGCCATCACTTTCAAACTGGTTGCAATTATTCCTGATATATGATGGAAACACTGTTGTATTTTTTTTGCATTTTATGGTTCGGGCGTTGACTTCTAAAGCCCTAACTATTCAATCTGTTAGAGCAACGCCCTAGGGTGAAGCCTAGGTTGCTCGGAGAGTAGAAATGACCATAAGTTTCATACTGGTTGCAATTATTCGTTTTATACGATGGAAAAACTGTTGTATTTATATTGTATTTTATGCTTCTGGCGTTGACTTCTAAGGCACTATCTATTCGATCTGGTGGAGCAACGCCCTAGAGCGAAGCCTAGGTTGCCCGGAACGTAGAATTGGCCATCACTTCCAAACTAGTTGCAATTATTCCTGTTATATGATGGAAACACTGTTGTGTTTTTTTTGCATTTTATGGTTCGGGCGTTGACTTCTAAGGCCCTAACTATTCAATCTGTTGGAGCAACGCCCTAGGGTGAAGCCTAGGTTGCTCGGAAAGTAGAAATGACCATAAGTATCATACTGGTTGCAATTATTCGTTTTATACGATGGAAAAACTGTTGTATTTATATTGCATTTTATGCTTCTGGCGTTGACTTCTAAGGCCCTAGCTGTTCGATCTAGTGGAGCAACGCCTTAGAGTGAAGCCTAGGTTGCCCGGAACGTAGAATTGGCCATCACTTTCAAACTGGTTACAATTATTCGTTTTATACGATGCAAACGCTGTTGTATTTATATCGTATTTTATGCTTCTGGCGTTTACTTCTAAGGACCTAACTATTCGATCTGGTGGAGCAACGCCCTAGAGTGGATCCTAGGTTGCTCGGAATGTAGAAATGACCATAACTTTCACACTGGTTGCAATTATTCGTTTTATACGATGGAAAAGCTGTTGTATTTATATTGTATTTTATGCTTCTGGCGTTGACTTCTAAGGCACTAACTATTCGATCTGGTGGAGCAACGCCCTAGAGGGAAGCCTAGGTTGCCCGGGACGTAGAATTGGCCATCACTTTCAAACTGGTTGCAATTATTCCTGTTATATTATGGAAAAGCTGTTGTATTCATATCGCATTTTATGCTTCTGGCGTTTACTCCTAAGGCCCTAACTATTCAATCTGTTGGAGCAACGCCATAGGGTCAAGCCTAGCTTGCTCGGAAAGTAGAAATGACCATAAGTTTCATACTGGTTGCAATTATTCGTTTTATACGATGGAAATGCTGTTGTATTTATATCGTATTTTATGCTTCTGGCGTTGACTTCTTAGGCCGTAACTATTCGGTCTGGTGGAGCAACGCGTTGGAGAGAAACCTAGGTTGCCCGGAACGTAGAATTGGCCATCACTTTCAAACTGGTTGCAATTATTCCTGATATATGATGGAAACACTGTTGTATTTTTTTTGCATTTTATGGTTCGGGCGTTGACTTCTAAGGCCCTAACTATTCAATCTGTTGGAGCAACGCCCTAGGGTGAAGCCTAGGTTGCTCGGAAAGTAGAAATGACCATAAGTTTCATACTGGTTGCAATTATTCGTTTTATACGATGGAAAAACTGTTGTATTTATATTGTATTTTATGCTTCTGGCGTTGACTTCTAAGGCACTATCTATTCGATCTGGTGGAGCAACGCCCTAGAGCGAAGCCTAGGCTGCCCGGAACGTAGAATTGGCCATCACTTCCAAACTGGTTGCAATTATTCCTGATATATGATGGAAACACTGTTGTATTTTTTTGCATTTTATGGTTCGGGCGTTGACTTCTAAGGCCCTAACTATTCAATCTGTTGGAGCAACGCCCTAGGGTGAAGCCTATGTTGCGCGGAAAGTAGGAATGACCATAAGTTTCTTACTGGTTGCAATTATTCGTTTTATACGATGGAAAAACTGTTGTATTTATATTGTATTTTATGCTTCTGGCGTTGGCTTCTAAGGCACTAGCTATTCGATCTGGTGGAGCATAGCCCTAGAGTGAAGAAGTAGGTTGCTCGGAAAGTAGAAGTGACCATCAGTTTCATACTGGTTGCAATATTTCGTTTTATACGATGGAAAAACTGTTGTATTTATATTGTATTTTATGCTTCTGGCGTTGACTTCTAAGGCACTAACTATTCGACCTGGTGGAGCAACGCCCTAGTGTGAAGCCTAGGTTGCCCGGAACGTAGAATTGGCCATCACTTTCAAACTGGTTGCAATTAATCTTGTTATACGATGGAAAAACTGTTGTATGTTCATTGCATTTTATGCTTCCGGCGTTCACTTCTTAGGCCCTAACTATTCGATGTGGTGGAACAACAGCCTAGGGTGAAGCCTAGCTTGCCCGGAACGTAGAAATGACCATTACTTTCACACTGTTTGCAATTATTCCTTTTATACGATGGAAAAGCAGTTGTATTTATATCGCATTTTATGCTTCTGGCGTTTACTTCTAAGGCCCTAACTATTCAATCTGTTGGAGCAACGCCCTAGGCTGAAGCCTAGGTTGCGCGGAAAGTAGAAATGACCATAAGTTTATTACTGGTTGCAATTATTCGTTTTATACGATGGAAAAACTGTTGTATTTATATTGTATTTTATGCTTCTGGCGTTGACTTCTAAGGCCCTAGCTGTTCGATCTAGTGGAGCAACGCCCTAGAGTGAAGCCTACGTTGCCCGGAAAGGAGAAATGACCATCACGATCAAACAGGTTGCAATTAATCCTTTTATACGATGGAAAAGCTGTTGTATTTATATCGTATTTTATGCTTCTGGCGTTTACTTCTAAGGACCTAACTATTCGATCTGGTGGAGCAACGCCCTAGAGTGAAGCCTAGGTTCCTCGGAATGTGGAAATGACCATAACTTTCACACTGGTTGCAATTATTCGTTTTATACGATGGAAAAGCTGTTGTATTTATATCGTATTTTATGCTTCTGGCGTTGACTTCTTAGGCCGTAACTATTCGGTCTGGTGGAGCAACGCCCTGGAGTGAAACCTAGGTAGCACGGAACGTAGAATTGGCCATCACTTTCAAACTGGTTGCAATTATTCCTGTTATATGATGGAAACACTGTTGTATTTTTTTTGCATTTTATGGTTCGGGCGTTGACTTCTAAGGCCCTAACTATTCAATCTGTTGGAGCAACGCCCTAGAGTGACGCCTAGGGTGCTTGGAACGTAGAAATGACCATAAGTTTCATACTGGTTGCAATTATTCGTTTTATACGATGGAAAAACTGTTGTATTTATATTGTATTTTATGCTTCTGGCGTTGACTTCTAAGGCCGTAACTATTCGGTCTGGTGGAGCAACGCCCTGGAGTGAAACCTAGGTAGCACGGAACGTAGAATTGGCCATCACTTTCAAACTGGTTGCAATTATTCCTGTTATATGATGGAAACACTGTTGTATTTTTTTTGCATTTTATGGTTCGGGCGTTGACTTCTAAGGCCCTAACTATTCAATCTGTTGGAGCAACGCCCTAGGGTGAAGCCTAGGTTGTTCGGAAAGTAGAAATGACCATAAGTTTCATACTGGTTGCAATTATTCGTTTTATACGATGGAAAAACTGTTGTATTTATATTGTATTTTATGCTTCTGGCGTTGACTTCTAAGGCACTAACTATTCGATCTGGTGGAGCAACGCCCTAGAGTGAAGCCTAGGTTGCCCGGAAGGTAGAATTGGCCATCACTGTCAAACTGGTTGCAATTATTCGTTTTATACGATGGAAAAACTGTTGTATTTATATTGTATTTTATGCTTCTGGCGTTGACTTCTAAGGCACTAACTATCCGATCTGGTGGTGCAACGCCCTAGAGTGAAGCCTAGGTTGCCCGGAACGTAGAATTGGCCATCACTTTCAAACTGGTTGCAATTATTCCCGTTATGTGATGGAAACACTGTTGTATTTTAATTGCATTTTATGGTTCGGGCGTTGACTTCTAAGGCCCTAACTATTCAATCTGTTGGAGCAACACCCTAGGGTGAAGCCTAGCTTGCTCGGAAAGTAGAAATGACCATAAGTTTCATACTGGTTGCAATTATTCGTTTTATACGGTGGAACAGCTATTGTATTTATATCGTATTTTATGCTTCTGGCGTTGATTTATAAGGCACTAACTATTCGATCTGGTGGAGCAACGCCCTAGAGTGAGGCCTAGGTTGCTCGGAAAGTAGAAATGACCATCAGTTTCATACTGGTTGCAATTATTCGTTTTATACGATGGAAAAACTGTTGTATTTATATTGTATTTTATGCTTCTGGCGTTGACTTCTAAGGCACTAACTATTCGATCTGGTGGAGCAACGCCTTAGAGTGAAGCCTAGGTTGCCCGGAACGTAGAATTGGCAATCACGTTCAAACTGGTTGCAATTAATCCTTATATACGATGGAAGAGCTGTTGTATTTATATCGTATTTTATGCTTCTGACGTTTACTTCTAAGGACCTAACTATTCGGTCTGGTGGAGCAACGCCCTAGAGTGAAGCCTAGGTTCCTCGGAATGTGGAAATGACCATAACTTTCACACTGGGTGCAATTATTCGTTTTATACGATGGAAACGCTGTTGTATTTATATTGTATTTTATGCCTCTGGCGTTGACTTCTAAGGCCGTAGCTATTAGATGTGGTGGAGCAACGCCCTAGAGTGACGCCTAGGGTGCTTGGAACGTAGAAATGACCATTACTTTCATACTGGTTGCAATTATTCGTTTTATACGATGGACAAACTGTTGTATTTATATTGTATTTTATGCTTCTGGCGTTGACTTCTAAGGCACTAACTATTCGATCTGGTGGAGCAACGCCCTAGAGTGAAGCCTAGGTTGCCTGGAACGTAGAATTGGCCATCACTTTCAAACTGGTTGCAATTATTCCTGTTATATGATAGATACACTGTTGTATTTTTATTGCATTTTATGCTTCGGGCGTTGACTTCTAAGGCCCTAACTATTCAATCTGTTGGAGCAACGCCATAGGGTCAATCCTAGCTTGCTCGGAAAGTAGAAATGACCATAAGTTTCATACTGGTTGCAATTATTCGTTTTATACGATGGAAATCCTGTTGTATTTATATCGTATTTTATGCTTCTGGCGTTGACTTCTTAGGCCGTAACTATTCGGTGGGGTGGAGCAACGCGCTGGAGTGAAGCCTAGGTTGCCCGGAACGTAGAATTGGCCATCACTTTCAAACTGGTTGCAATTATTCCTGATATATGATGGAAACAATGTTGTATTTTTTTTGCATTTTATGGTTCGGGCGTTGACTTCTAAGGCCCTAACTATTCAATCTGTTGGAGCAACGCCGTAGGGTGAAGCCTAGGTTACTCGGAAAGTAGAAATGACCATAATTTTCATACTGGTTGCAATTATTCGTTTTATACGATGGAAAAACTGTTGTATTTATATTGTATTTTATGCTTCTGGCGTTGAGTTAAGGCACTATCTATTCGATCTGGTGGAGCAACGCCCTAGAGCGAAGCCTAGGTTGCCCGGAACGTAGAATTGGCCATCACTTCCAAACTGGTTGCAATTATTCCTGATATATGATGGAAACACTGTTGTATTTTTTTGCATTTTATGGTTCGGGCGTTGACTTCTAAGGCCCTAACTATTCAATCTGTTGGAGCAACGCGCTAGGGTGAAGCCTAGGTTGCGCGGAAAGTAGAAATGACCATAAGTTTCTTACTGGTTGCAATTATTCGTTTTATACGATGGAAAAACTGTTGTATTTATATTGTATTTTATGCTTCTGGCGTTGACTTCTAAGGCACTAACTATTCGATCTGGTGGAGCAACGCCCTAGAGTGAAGCCTAGGTTGCCTGGAACGTAGAATTGGCCATCACTTTCAAACTGGTTGCAATTATTCCTGTTATATGATAGATACACTGTTGTATTTTTATTGCATTTTATGCTTCGGGCGTTGACTTCTAAGGCCCTAACTATTCAATCTGTTGGAGCAACGCCATAGGGTCAATCCTAGCTTGCTCGGAAAGTAGAAATGACCATAAGTTTCATACTGGTTGCAATTATTCGTTTTATACGATGGAAATCCTGTTGTATTTATATAGTATTTTATGCTTCTGGCGTTGACTTCTTAGGCCGTAACTATTCGGTGAGGTGGAGCAACGCGCTGGAGTGAAGCCTAGGTTGCCCGGAACGTAGAATTGGCCATCACTTTCAAACTGGTTGCAATTATTCCTGATATATGATGGAAACAATGTTGTATTTTTTTTGCATTTTATGGTTCGGGCGTTGACTTCTAAGGCCCTAACTATTCAATCTGTTGGAGCAACGACGTAGGGTGAAGCCTAGGTTACTCGGAAAGTAGAAATGACCATAATTTTCATACTGGTTGCAATTATTCGTTTTATGCGATGGAAAAACTGTTGTATTTATATTGTATTTTATGCTCCTGGCGTTGAGTTAAGGCACTATCTATTCGATCTGGTGGAGCAACGCCCTAGAGCGAAGCCTAGGTTGCCCGGAACGTAGAATTGGCCATCACTTCCAAACTGGTTGCAATTATTCCTGATATATGATGGAAACACTGTTGTATTTTTTTGCATTTTATGGTTCGGGCGTTGACTTCTAAGGCCCTAACTATTCAATCTGTTGGAGCAACGCGCTAGGGTGAAGCCTAGGTTGCGCGGAAAGTAGAAATGACCATAAGTTTCTTACTGGTTGCAATTATTCGTTTTATACGATGGAAAAACTGTTGTATTTATATCGTATTTTATGCTTCTGGCGTTGACTTCTTAGGCCGTAACTATTCGGTCTGGTGGAGCAACGCCCTGGAGTGAAACCTAGGTTGCACGGAACGTAGAATTGGCCATCACTTTCAAACTGGTTGCAATTATACCTGTTATATGATGGAAACACTGTTGTATTTTTTTTGCATTTTATGGTTCGGGCGTTGACTTCTAAGGCCCTAGCTATTCAATCTGTTGGAGCAACGCCCTAGGGTGAAGCCTAGGTTGCTCGGAAAGTAGAAATGACCATAAGTTTCATACTGGTTGCAATTATTCGTTTTATACGATGGAAAAACTGTTGTATTTATATTGTATTTTATGCTTCTGGCGTTGACTTCTAAGGCACTAACTATTCGATCTGGTGGAGCAACGCCCTAGAGTGAAGCCTAGGTTGCCCGGAAAGTAGAATGGGCCATCACTGTCAAACTGGTTGCAATTATTCGTTTTATACGATGGAAAAACTGTTGTATTTATATTGTATTTTATGCTGCTGGCGTTGACTTCTAAGGCACTAACTATCCGATCTGGTGGCACAACAGCCTAGGGTGAAGCCTAGCTTGCCCGGAACGTAGAAATGACCATTACCTTCACACTGTTTGCAATTATTCCTTTTATACGATGGAAAAGCTGTTGTATTTATATCGCATTTTATGCTTCTGGCGTTTACTCCTAAGGCCCTAACTATTCAATCTGTTGGAGCAACGCCCTAGGGTGAAGCCTAGGTTGCTCGGAAAGTAGAAATGACCATAAGTTTCATACTGGTTGCAATTATTCGTTTTATACGGTGGAACAGCTATTGTATTTATATCGTATTTTATGCTTCTGGCGTTGATTTCTAAGGCACTAACTATTCGATCTGGTGGAGCAACGCCCTAGAGTGAAGCCTAGGTTGCTCGGAAAGTAGAAATGACCATCAGTTTCATACTGGTTGCAATTATTCGTTTTATACGATGGAAAAACTGTTGTATTTATATCGTATTTTATGCTTCTGGCGTTGACTTCTAAGGCACTAACTATTCGATCTGGTGGAGTAACGCCTTAGAGTGAAGCCTAGGTTGCCCGGAACGTAGAATTGGCCATCACGTTCAAACTGGTTGCAATTAATCCTTATATACGATGGAAGAGCTGTTGTATTTATATCGTATTTTATGCTTCTGACGTTTACTTCTAAGGACCTAACTATTCGGTCTGGTGGAGCAACGCCCTAGAGTGAAGCCTAGGTTCCTCGGAATGTGGAAATGACCATAACTTTCACACTGGTAGCAATTATTCGTTTTATACGATGGAAACGCTGTTGTATTTATATCGTATTTTATGCTTCTGGCGTTGACTTCTTAGGCCGTAACTATTCGGTCTGGTGGAGCAACGCCCTGGAGTGAAGCCTAGGTTGCCCGGAAAGTAGAATGGGCCATCACTGTCAAACTGGTTGCAATTATTCGTTTTATACGATGGAAAAACTGTTGTATTTATATTGTATTTTATGCTTCTGGCGTTGACTTCTAAGGCACTAACTATCCGATCAGGTGGCACAACAGCCTAGGGTGAAGCCTAGCTTGCCCGGAACGTAGAAATGACCATTACCTTCACACTGTTTGCAATTATTCCTTTTATACGATGGAAAAGCTGTTGTATTTATATCGCATTTTATGCTTCTGGCGTTTACTCCTAAGGCCCTAACTATTCAATCTGTTGGAGCAACGCCCTAGGGTGAAGCCTAGGTTGCTCGGAAAGTAGAAATGACCATAAGTTTCATACTGGTTGCAATTATTCGTTTTATACGGTGGAACAGCTATTGTATTTATATCGTATTTTATGCTTCTGGCGTTGATTTATAAGGCACTAACTATTCGATCTGGTGGAGCAACGCCCTAGAGTGAGGCCTAGGTTGCCCGGAACGTAGAATTGGCCATCACTTTCAAACTGGTTGCAATTAATCTTGTTATACGATGGAAAAACTGTTGTATTTTTATTGCATTTTATGCTTCTGGCGTTCACTTCTTACTCCCTAACTATTCGATCTGGTGGAACAACAGCCTAGGGTGAAGCCTAGCTTGCCCGGAACGTAGAAATGACCATTACCTTCACACTGTTTGCAATTATTCCTTTTATACGATGGAAAAGCTGTTGTATTTATATCGCATTTTATGCTTCTGGCGTTTACTCCTAAGGCCCTAACTATTCAATCTGTTGGAGCAACGCCCTAGGGTGAAGCCTAGGTTGCTCGGAAAGTAGAAATGACCATCAGTTTCATACTGGTTGCAATTATTCGTTTTATACGATGGAAAAACTGTTGTATTTATATTGTATTTTATGCTTCTGGCGTTGACTTCTAAGGCACTAACTATTCGATCTGGTGGAGCAACGCCTTAGAGTGAAGCCTAGGTTGCCCGGAACGTAGAATTGGCAATCACGTTCAAACTGGTTGCAATTAATCCTTATATACGATGGAAGAGCTGTTGTATTTATATCGTATTTTATGCTTCTGACGTTTACTTCTAAGGACCTAACTATTCGGTCTGGTGGAGCAACGCCCTAGAGTGAAGCCTAGGTTCCTCGGAATGTGGAAATGACCATAACTTTCACACTGGGTGCAATTATTCGTTTTATACGATGGAAACGCTGTTGTATTTATATTGTATTTTATGCTTCTGGCGTTGACTTCTTAGGCCGTAACTATTCGGTCTGGTGGAGCAACGCCCTGGAGTGAAACCTAGGTAGCACGGAACGTAGAATTGGCCATCACTTTCAAACTGGTTGCAATTATTCCTGTTATATGATGGAAACACTGTTGTATTTTTTTTGCATTTTATGGTTCGGGCGTTGACTTCTAAGGCCCTAACTATTCAATCTGTTGGAGCAACGCCCTAGAGTGACGCCTAGGGTGCTTGGAACGTAGAAATGACCATAAGTTTCATACTGGTTGCAATTATTCGTTTTATACGATGGAAAAACTGTTGTATTTATATTGTATTTTATGCTTCTGGCGTTGACTTCTAAGGCCGTAACTATTCGGTCTGGTGGAGCAACGCCCTGGAGTGAAACCTAGGTAGCACGGAACGTAGAATTGGCCATCACTTTCAAACTGGTTGCAATTATTCCTGTTATATGATGGAAACACTGTTGTATTTTTTTTGCATTTTATGGTTCGGGCGTTGACTTCTAAGGCCCTAACTATTCAATCTGTTGGAGCAACGCCCTAGGGTGAAGCCTAGGTTGTTCGGAAAGTAGAAATGACCATAAGTTTCATACTGGTTGCAATTATTCGTTTTATACGATGGAAAAACTGTTGTATTTATATTGTATTTTATGCTTCTGGCGTTGACTTCTAAGGCACTAACTATTCGATCTGGTGGAGCAACGCCCTAGAGTGAAGCCTAGGTTGCCCGGAAGGTAGAATTGGCCATCACTGTCAAACTGGTTGCAATTATTCGTTTTATACGATGGAAAAACTGTTGTATTTATATTGTATTTTATGCTTCTGGCGTTGACTTCTAAGGCACTAACTATCCGATCTGGTGGTGCAACGCCCTAGAGTGAAGCCTAGGTTGCCCGGAACGTAGAATTGGCCATCACTTTCAAACTGGTTGCAATTATTCCCGTTATGTGATGGAAACACTGTTGTATTTTAATTGCATTTTATGGTTCGGGCGTTGACTTCTAAGGCCCTAACTATTCAATCTGTTGGAGCAACACCCTAGGGTGAAGCCTAGCTTGCTCGGAAAGTAGAAATGACCATAAGTTTCATACTGGTTGCAATTATTCGTTTTATACGGTGGAACAGCTATTGTATTTATATCGTATTTTATGCTTCTGGCGTTGATTTATAAGGCACTAACTATTCGATCTGGTGGAGCAACGCCCTAGAGTGAGGCCTAGGTTGCCCGGAACGTAGAATTGGCCATCACTTTCAAACTGGTTGCAATTAATCTTGTTATACGATGGAAAAACTGTTGTATTTTTATTGCATTTTATGCTTCTGGCGTTCACTTCTTACTCCCTAACTATTCGATCTGGTGGAACAACAGCCTAGGGTGAAGCCTAGCTTGCCCGGAACGTAGAAATGACCATTACCTTCACACTGTTTGCAATTATTCCTTTTATACGATGGAAAAGCTGTTGTATTTATATCGCATTTTATGCTTCTGGCGTTTACTCCTAAGGCCCTAACTATTCAATCTGTTGGAGCAACGCCCTAGGGTGAAGCCTAGGTTGCTCGGAAAGTAGAAATGACCATCAGTTTCATACTGGTTGCAATTATTCGTTTTATACGATGGAAAAACTGTTGTATTTATATTGTATTTTATGCTTCTGGCGTTGACTTCTAAGGCACTAACTATTCGATCTGGTGGAGCAACGCCTTAGAGTGAAGCCTAGGTTGCCCGGAACGTAGAATTGGCAATCACGTTCAAACTGGTTGCAATTAATCCTTATATACGATGGAAGAGCTGTTGTATTTATATCGTATTTTATGCTTCTGACGTTTACTTCTAAGGACCTAACTATTCGGTCTGGTGGAGCAACGCCCTAGAGTGAAGCCTAGGTTCCTCGGAATGTGGAAATGACCATAACTTTCACACTGGGTGCAATTATTCGTTTTATACGATGGAAACGCTGTTGTATTTATATTGTATTTTATGCCTCTGGCGTTGACTTCTAAGGCCGTAGCTATTAGATGTGGTGGAGCAACGCCCTAGAGTGACGCCTAGGGTGCTTGGAACGTAGAAATGACCATTACTTTCATACTGGTTGCAATTATTCGTTTTATACGATGGACAAACTGTTGTATTTATATTGTATTTTATGCTTCTGGCGTTGACTTCTAAGGCACTAACTATTCGATCTGGTGGAGCAACGCCCTAGAGTGAAGCCTAGGTTGCCTGGAACGTAGAATTGGCCATCACTTTCAAACTGGTTGCAATTATTCCTGTTATATGATAGATACACTGTTGTATTTTTATTGCATTTTATGCTTCGGGCGTTGACTTCTAAGGCCCTAACTATTCAATCTGTTGGAGCAACGCCATAGGGTCAATCCTAGCTTGCTCGGAAAGTAGAAATGACCATAAGTTTCATACTGGTTGCAATTATTCGTTTTATACGATGGAAATCCTGTTGTATTTATATCGTATTTTATGCTTCTGGCGTTGACTTCTTAGGCCGTAACTATTCGGTGGGGTGGAGCAACGCGCTGGAGTGAAGCCTAGGTTGCCCGGAACGTAGAATTGGCCATCACTTTCAAACTGGTTGCAATTATTCCTGATATATGATGGAAACAATGTTGTATTTTTTTTGCATTTTATGGTTCGGGCGTTGACTTCTAAGGCCCTAACTATTCAATCTGTTGGAGCAACGCCGTAGGGTGAAGCCTAGGTTACTCGGAAAGTAGAAATGACCATAATTTTCATACTGGTTGCAATTATTCGTTTTATACGATGGAAAAACTGTTGTATTTATATTGTATTTTATGCTTCTGGCGTTGAGTTAAGGCACTATCTATTCGATCTGGTGGAGCAACGCCCTAGAGCGAAGCCTAGGTTGCCCGGAACGTAGAATTGGCCATCACTTCCAAACTGGTTGCAATTATTCCTGATATATGATGGAAACACTGTTGTATTTTTTTGCATTTTATGGTTCGGGCGTTGACTTCTAAGGCCCTAACTATTCAATCTGTTGGAGCAACGCGCTAGGGTGAAGCCTAGGTTGCGCGGAAAGTAGAAATGACCATAAGTTTCTTACTGGTTGCAATTATTCGTTTTATACGATGGAAAAACTGTTGTATTTATATTGTATTTTATGCTTCTGGCGTTGACTTCTAAGGCACTAACTATTCGATCTGGTGGAGCAACGCCCTAGAGTGAAGCCTAGGTTGCCTGGAACGTAGAATTGGCCATCACTTTCAAACTGGTTGCAATTATTCCTGTTATATGATAGATACACTGTTGTATTTTTATTGCATTTTATGCTTCGGGCGTTGACTTCTAAGGCCCTAACTATTCAATCTGTTGGAGCAACGCCATAGGGTCAATCCTAGCTTGCTCGGAAAGTAGAAATGACCATAAGTTTCATACTGGTTGCAATTATTCGTTTTATACGATGGAAATCCTGTTGTATTTATATAGTATTTTATGCTTCTGGCGTTGACTTCTTAGGCCGTAACTATTCGGTGAGGTGGAGCAACGCGCTGGAGTGAAGCCTAGGTTGCCCGGAACGTAGAATTGGCCATCACTTTCAAACTGGTTGCAATTATTCCTGATATATGATGGAAACAATGTTGTATTTTTTTTGCATTTTATGGTTCGGGCGTTGACTTCTAAGGCCCTAACTATTCAATCTGTTGGAGCAACGACGTAGGGTGAAGCCTAGGTTACTCGGAAAGTAGAAATGACCATAATTTTCATACTGGTTGCAATTATTCGTTTTATACGATGGAAAAACTGTTGTATTTATATTGTATTTTATGCTCCTGGCGTTGAGTTAAGGCACTATCTATTCGATCTGGTGGAGCAACGCCCTAGAGCGAAGCCTAGGTTGCCCGGAACGTAGAATTGGCCATCACTTCCAAACTGGTTGCAATTATTCCTGATATATGATGGAAACACTGTTGTATTTTTTTGCATTTTATGGTTCGGGCGTTGACTTCTAAGGCCCTAACTATTCAATCTGTTGGAGCAACGCGCTAGGGTGAAGCCTAGGTTGCGCGGAAAGTAGAAATGACCATAAGTTTCTTACTGGTTGCAATTATTCGTTTTATACGATGGAAAAACTGTTGTATTTATATCGTATTTTATGCTTCTGGCGTTGACTTCTTAGGCCGTAACTATTCGGTCTGGTGGAGCAACGCCCTGGAGTGAAACCTAGGTTGCACGGAACGTAGAATTGGCCATCACTTTCAAACTGGTTGCAATTATACCTGTTATATGATGGAAACACTGTTGTATTTTTTTTGCATTTTATGGTTCGGGCGTTGACTTCTAAGGCCCTAGCTATTCAATCTGTTGGAGCAACGCCCTAGGGTGAAGCCTAGGTTGCTCGGAAAGTAGAAATGACCATAAGTTTCATACTGGTTGCAATTATTCGTTTTATACGATGGAAAAACTGTTGTATTTATATTGTATTTTATGCTTCTGGCGTTGACTTCTAAGGCACTAACTATTCGATCTGGTGGAGCAACGCCCTAGAGTGAAGCCTAGGTTGCCCGGAAAGTAGAATGGGCCATCACTGTCAAACTGGTTGCAATTATTCGTTTTATACGATGGAAAAACTGTTGTATTTATATTGTATTTTATGCTGCTGGCGTTGACTTCTAAGGCACTAACTATCCGATCTGGTGGCACAACAGCCTAGGGTGAAGCCTAGCTTGCCCGGAACGTAGAAATGACCATTACCTTCACACTGTTTGCAATTATTCCTTTTATACGATGGAAAAGCTGTTGTATTTATATCGCATTTTATGCTTCTGGCGTTTACTCCTAAGGCCCTAACTATTCAATCTGTTGGAGCAACGCCCTAGGGTGAAGCCTAGGTTGCTCGGAAAGTAGAAATGACCATAAGTTTCATACTGGTTGCAATTATTCGTTTTATACGGTGGAACAGCTATTGTATTTATATCGTATTTTATGCTTCTGGCGTTGATTTCTAAGGCACTAACTATTCGATCTGGTGGAGCAACGCCCTAGAGTGAAGCCTAGGTTGCTCGGAAAGTAGAAATGACCATCAGTTTCATACTGGTTGCAATTATTCGTTTTATACGATGGAAAAACTGTTGTATTTATATCGTATTTTATGCTTCTGGCGTTGACTTCTAAGGCACTAACTATTCGATCTGGCGGAGTAACGCCTTAGAGTGAAGCCTAGGTTGCCCGGAACGTAGAATTGGCCATCACGTTCAAACTGGTTGCAATTAATCCTTATATACGATGGAAGAGCTGTTGTATTTATATCGTATTTTATGCTTCTGACGTTTACTTCTAAGGACCTAACTATTCGGTCTGGTGGAGCAACGCCCTAGAGTGAAGCCTAGGTTCCTCGGAATGTGGAAATGACCATAACTTTCACACTGGTAGCAATTATTCGTTTTATACGATGGAAACGCTGTTGTATTTATATCGTATTTTATGCTTCTGGCGTTGACTTCTTAGGCCGTAACTATTCGGTCTGGTGGAGCAACGCCCTGGAGTGAAGCCTAGGTTGCCCGGAAAGTAGAATGGGCCATCACTGTCAAACTGGTTGCAATTATTCGTTTTATACGATGGAAAAACTGTTGTATTTATATTGTATTTTATGCTTCTGGCGTTGACTTCTAAGGCACTAACTATCCGATCAGGTGGCACAACAGCCTAGGGTGAAGCCTAGCTTGCCCGGAACGTAGAAATGACCATTACCTTCACACTGTTTGCAATTATTCCTTTTATACGATGGAAAAGCTGTTGTATTTATATCGCATTTTATGCTTCTGGCGTTTACTCCTAAGGCCCTAACTATTCAATCTGTTGGAGCAACGCCCTAGGGTGAAGCCTAGGTTGCTCGGAAAGTAGAAATGACCATAAGTTTCATACTGGTTGCAATTATTCGTTTTATACGGTGGAACAGCTATTGTATTTATATCGTATTTTATGCTTCTGGCGTTGATTTATAAGGCACTAACTATTCGATCTGGTGGAGCAACGCCCTAGAGTGAGGCCTAGGTTGCCCGGAACGTAGAATTGGCCATCACTTTCAAACTGGTTGCAATTAATCTTGTTATACGATGGAAAAACTGTTGTATTTTTATTGCATTTTATGCTTCTGGCGTTCACTTCTTACTCCCTAACTATTCGATCTGGTGGAACAACAGCCTAGGGTGAAGCCTAGCTTGCCCGGAACGTAGAAATGACCATTACCTTCACACTGTTTGCAATTATTCCTTTTATACGATGGAAAAGCTGTTGTATTTATATCGCATTTTATGCTTCTGGCGTTTACTCCTAAGGCCCTAACTATTCAATCTGTTGGAGCAACGCCCTAGGGTGAAGCCTAGGTTGCTCGGAAAGTAGAAATGACCATCAGTTTCATACTGGTTGCAATTATTCGTTTTATACGATGGAAAAACTGTTGTATTTATATTGTATTTTATGCTTCTGGCGTTGACTTCTAAGGCACTAACTATTCGATCTGGTGGAGCAACGCCTTAGAGTGAAGCCTAGGTTGCCCGGAACGTAGAATTGGCAATCACGTTCAAACTGGTTGCAATTAATCCTTATATACGATGGAAGAGCTGTTGTATTTATATCGTATTTTATGCTTCTGACGTTTACTTCTAAGGACCTAACTATTCGGTCTGGTGGAGCAACGCCCTAGAGTGAAGCCTAGGTTCCTCGGAATGTGGAAATGACCATAACTTCCACACTGGGTGCAATTATTCGTTTTATACGATGGAAACGCTGTTGTATTTATATTGTATTTTATGCCTCTGGCGTTGACTTCTAAGGCCGTAGCTATTAGATGTGGTGGAGCAACGCCCTAGAGTGACGCCTAGGGTGCTTGGAACGTAGAAATGACCATTACTTTCATACTGGTTGCAATTATTCGTTTTATACGATGGAAAAACTGTTGTATTTATATTGTATTTTATGCTTCTGGCGTTGACTTCTAAGGCACTAACTATTCGATCTGGTGGAGCAACGCCCTAGAGTGAAGCCTAGGTTGCCTGGAACGTAGAATTGGCCATCACTTTCAAACTGGTTGCAATTATTCCTGTTATATGATAGATACACTGTTGTATTTTTATTGCATTTTATGCTTCGGGCGTTGACTTCTAAGGCCCTAACTATTCAATCTGTTGGAGCAACGCCATAGGGTCAATCCTAGCTTGCTCGGAAAGTAGAAATGACCATAAGTTTCATACTGGTTGCAATTATTCGTTTTATACGATGGAAATCCTGTTGTATTTATATCGTATTTTATGCTTCTGGCGTTGACTTCTTAGGCCGTAACTATTCGGTGGGGTGGAGCATCGCGCTGGAGTGAAGCCTAGGTTGCCCGGAACGTAGAATTGGCCATCACTTTCAAACTGGTTGCAATTATTCCTGATATATGATGGAAACAATGTTGTATTTTTTTTGCATTTTATGGTTCGGGCGTTGACTTCTAAGGCCCTAACTATTCAATCTGTTGGAGCAACGCCGTAGGGTGAAGCCTAGGTTACTCGGAAAGTAGAAATGACCATAATTTTCATACTGGTTGCAATTATTCGTTTTATACGATGGAAAAACTGTTGTATTTATATTGTATTTTATGCTTCTGGCGTTGAGTTAAGGCACTATCTATTCGATCTGGTGGAGCAACGCCCTAGAGCGAAGCCTAGGTTGCCCGGAACGTAGAATTGGCCATCACTTCCAAACTGGTTGCAATTATTCCTGATATATGATGGAAACACTGTTGTATTTTTTTGCATTTTATGGTTCGGGCGTTGACTTCTAAGGCCCTAACTATTCAATCTGTTGGAGCAACGCGCTAGGGTGAAGCCTAGGTTGCGCGGAAAGTAGAAATGACCATAAGTTTCTTACGGGTTGCAATTATTCGTTTTATACGATGGAAAAACTGTTGTATTTATATTGTATTTTATGCTTCTGGCGTTGACTTCTAAGGCCCTAGCTGTTCGATCTAGTGGAGCAACGCCCTAGAGTGAAGCCTACGTTGCCCGGAAAGGAGAAATGACCATCACGTTCAAACTGGTTGCAATTAATCCTTTTATACGATGGAAAAGCTGTTGTATTTATATCGTATTTTATGCTTCTGGCGTTTACTTCTAAGGACCTAACTATTCGATCTGGTGGAGCAACGCCCTAGAGTGAAGCCTAGGTTCCTCGGAATGTGGAAATGACCATAACTTTCACACTGGTTGCAATTATTCGTTTTATACGATGGAAAAGCTGTTGTATTTATATCGTATTTTATGCTTCTGGCGTTGACTTCTTAGGCCGTAACTATTCGGTCTGGTGGAGCAACGCCCTGGAGTGAAACCTAGGTTGCACGGAACGTAGAATTGGCCATCACTTTCAAACTGGTTGCAATTATTCCTGTTATATGATGGAAACACTGTTGTATTTTTTTTGCATTTTATGGTTCGGGCGTTGACTTCTAAGGCCCTAGCTATTCAATCTGTTGGAGCAACGCCCTAGGGTGAAGCCTAGGTTGCTCGGAAAGTAGAAATGACCATAAGTTTCATACTGGTTGCAATTATTCGTTTTATACGATGGAAAAACTGTTGTATTTATATTGTATTTTATGCTTCTGGCGTTGACTTCTAAGGCACTAACTATTCGATCTGGTGGAGCAACGCCCTAGAGTGAAGCCTAGGTTGCCCGGAAAGTAGAATGGGCCATCACTGTCAAACTGGTTGCAATTATTCGTTTTATACGATGGAAAAACTGTTGTATTTATATTGTATTTTATGCTTCTGGCGTTGACTTCTAAGGCACTAACTATCCGATCTGGTGGCACAACAGCCTAGGGTGAAGCCTAGCTTGCCCGGAACGTAGAAATGACCATTACCTTCACACTGTTTGCAATTATTCCTTTTATACGATGGAAAAGCTGTTGTATTTATATCGCATTTTATGCTTCTGGCGTTTACTCCTAAGGCCCTAACTATTCAATCTGTTGGAGCAACGCCCTAGGGTGAAGCCTAGGTTGCTCGGAAAGTAGAAATGACCATAAGTTTCATACTGGTTGCAATTATTCGTTTTATACGGTGGAACAGCTATTGTATTTATATCGTATTTTATGCTTCTGGCGTTGATTTCTAAGGCACTAACTATTCGATCTGGTGGAGCAACGCCCTAGAGTGAAGCCTAGGTTGCTCGGAAAGTAGAAATGACCATCAGTTTCATACTGGTTGCAATTATTCGTTTTATACGATGGAAAAACTGTTGTATTTATATTGTATTTTATGCTTCTGGCGTTGACTTCTAAGGCACTAACTATTCGATCTGGTGGAGCAACGCCTTAGAGTGAAGCCTAGGTTGCCCGGAACGTAGAATTGGCCATCACGTTCAAACTGGTTGCAATTAATCCTTATATACGATGGAAGAGCTGTTGTATTTATATCGTATTTTATGCTTCTGACGTTTACTTCTAAGGACCTAACTATTCGGTCTGGTGGAGCAACGCCCTAGAGTGAAGCCTAGGTTCCTCGGAATGTGGAAATGACCATGACTTTCACACTGGTAGCAATTATTCGTTTTATACGATGGAAACGCTGTTGTATTTATATTGTATTTTATGCTTCTGGCGTTGACTTCTGAGGCACTAAGTATTCGATCTGGTGGAGCAACGCAATAGAGTGAAGCATAGGTTGCCCGGAACGTAGAATTGGCCATCACTTTCAAACTGGTTGCAATTATTCCTGTTATATGATGGAAGCACTGTTGCATTTTTTTTGCATTTTATGGTTCGGGCGTTGACTTCTAAGGCCCTAACTATTCAATCTGTTGGAGCAACGCCCTAGGGTGAAGCCTAGGTTGCTCGGAAAGTAGAAATGACCATAAGTTTCATTCTGGTTGCAATTATTCGTTTTATACGATGGAAACGCTGTTGTATTTATATCGTATTTTATGCTTCTGGCGTTTACTTCTAAGGACCTAACTATTCGATCTGGTGGAGCAACGCCCTAGAGTGAATCCTAGGTTGCTCGGAATGTAGAAATGACCATAACTTTCACACTTGTTGCAATTATTCGTTTTATACGATGGAAACGCTGTTGTATTTATATCGTATTTTATGCTTCTGGCGTTTACTTCTAAGGACCTAACTATTCGATCTGGTGGAGCAACGCCCTGGAGTGAATCTTAGGTTGCTCGGAATGTAGAAATGACCATAACTTTCACACTGGTTGCAATTATTCGTTTTATACGACGGAAACGCTGTTGTATTTATATTGTACTTTTTGCCTCTGGCGTTGACTTCTAAGGCCGTAGCTATTAGATGTGGTGGAGCAACGCCCTAGAGTGACGCCTACGGTGCTCGGAAAGTAGAAATGACCATTACTTTCACACTGGTTGCAATTATTCCTTTTATACGATGGAAAAGCTGTTGTATTTATATCGTATTTTATGCTTCTGGCGTTTACTTCTAAGGACCTAACTATTCGATCTGGTGGAGCAACGCCCTAGAGTGAATCCTAGGTTGCTCGGAATGTAGAATTGACCATAACTTTCACACTGGTTGCAATTATTCGTTTTATACGATGGAAACGCTGTTGTATTTATATTGTACTTTATGCCTCTGGCGTTGACTTCTAAGGCCGTAGCTATTAGATGTGGTGCAGCAATGCCCTAGAGTGACGCCTAGGGTGCTCGGAACGTAGAAATGACCATTACTTTCACACTGGTTGCAATTATTCGTTTTATACGATGGAAAAGCTGTCGTATTTATATCGTATTTTATGCTTCTGGCGTTTACTTCTAAGGACCTAACTATTCGATCTGGTGGAGCAACGCCCTAGAGTGAATCTTAGGTTGCTCGAAATGTAGAAATGACCATAACTTTCACACTGGTTGCAATTATTCGTTTTATACGTCCGAAACGCTGTTGTATTTATATTGTACTTTTTGATTCTGGCGTTGACTTCTAAGGCCGTAGCTATCAGATGTGGTGGAGCAACGCCCTAGAGTGACGCCTAGGGTGCTCGGAAAGTAGAAATGACCATTACTTTCACACTGGTTGCAATTATTCGTTTTATACGATGGAAAAGCTGTTGTATTTATATCGTATTTTATGCTTCTGGCGTTTACTTCTAAGGACCTAACTATTCGATCTGGTGGAGCAACGGCCTAGAGTGAATCCTAGGTTGCTCGGAATGTAGAAATGACCATAACTTTCACACTGGTTGCAATTATTCGTTTTATACGATGGAAACGCTGTTGTATTTATATTGTACTTTATGTCTCTGGCGTTGACTTCTAAGGCCGTAGCTCTTAGATGTGGTGGAGCAACGCCCTAGAGTGACGCCTAGGGTGCTCGGAACGTAGAAATGACCATTACTTTCACACTGGTTGCAATTATTCGTCTTATACGATGGAAAAGCTGTTGCATTTATATCGTATTTTATGCTTCTGGCGTTGACTTCTTAGTCCGTAACTATTCGGTCTGGTGGAGCAACGCCCTGGAGTGAAACCTAGGTTGCCCGGAACGTAGAATTGGCCATCACTTTCAAACTGGTTGCTATTATTCCTGTTATATGATGGAAACACTGTTGTATTTTTTTTGCATTTTATGGTTCGGGCGTTGACTTCTAAGGCCCTAACTATTCAATCCGTTGGAGCAACGCCCTAGCGTGAAGCCTAGGTTGCTCGGAAAGTAGAAATGACCATAAGTTTCATACTGGTTGCAATTATTTGTTTCATACGATGGAAAAACTGTTGTATTTATATTGTATTTTATGATTCTGGCGTTGACTTCTACGGCACTAACTATTCGATCTGGTGGAGCAACGCCCTAGGGTGAAGCCTAGGTTGCTCGGAAAGTAGAAATGACCATTAGTTTCATACTGGTTGCAATTATTCGTTTTATACGATGGAAAAACTGTTGTATTCATATTGTATTTTATGCTTCTGGCGTTGACTTCTAAGGCCCTAGCTGTTTGATCTAGTGGAGCAACGCCGTAGAGTGAAGCCTAGGCTGCCCGGAAGGTAGAATTGGCCATCACTTTCAAACTGGTTGCAATTATTCGTTTTATACGATGGAAAAACTGTTGTATTTATATTGTATTTTATGCTTCTGGAGTTGTCTTCTAAGGCACTAACTATTCGATCTGGCGGAGCAACGCCTTAGAGTGAAGCCTAGGTTGCCCGGGACGCAGAATTGGCCATCACTTTCAAACTGGTTGCAATTATTCCTGTTATATTATGGAAACACTGTTGTATTTTTATTGCATTTTATGCTTCGGGCGTTGACTTCTAAGGACCTAACTATTCTATCTGGTGGAGCAACGCCCTAGAGTGAATCCTAGGTTGCTCGGAATGTAGAAATGACCATAACTTTCACACTGGTTGCAATTATTCGTTTTATACGATGGAAACGCTGTTGTATTTATATTGTACTTTATGCCTCTGGCGTTGACTTCTAAGGCCGTAGCTATTAGATGTGGTGGAGCAAAGCCCTAGAGTGTCGCCTAGGGTGCTCGGAACGTAGAAATGACCATTACTTTCACACTGGTTGCAATTATTCGTTTTATACGATGGAAAAGCTGTCGTATTTATATCGTATTTTATGCTTCTGACGTTTACTTCTAAGGACATAACTATTCGACCTGGTGGAACAACGCCCTAGAGTGAAGCCTAGGTTGCCCGGAACGTAGAATTGGCCATCACTTTCAAACTGGTTGCAATTAATCTTGTTATACGATGGAAAAACTGTTGTATGTTCATTGCATTTTATGCTTCCGGCGTTCACTTCTTAGGCCCTAACTATTCGATCTGGTGGAACAACAGCCTAGGGTGAAGCCTAGCTTGCCCGGAACGTAGAAATGACCATTACTTTCACACTGTTTGCAATTATTCCTTTTATACGATGGAAAAGCTGTTGTATTTATATCGCATTTTATGCTTCTGGCGTTTACTTCTAAGGCCCTAACTATTCAATCTGTTGGAGTAACGCCCTAGGGTGAAGCCTAGGTTGCTCGGAAAGTAGAAATGACCATAACTTTCACACTGGTTGCAATTATTCGTTTTATACGATGGAAACGCTGTTGTATTTATATCGTATTTTTGCTTCTGGCGTTTACTTCTAAGGTCCTAACTATTCGATCTGGTGGAGCAACGCCCTGGAGTGAAACCTAGGTTGCCCGGAACGTAGAATTGGCCATCACTTTCAAAATGGTCGCAATTACTCCTGTTATGTGGTGGAAACACTGTTGTATTTTTTTTGCATTTTATGGCTCGGGCGCAGACTTCTAAGGCCCTAACTATTCAATCTGTTGGAGCATCGCCCTAGGGTGAAGCCTAGGTTGCTCGGAAAGTAGGAATGACCATAAGTTTCATACTGGTTGCAATTATTCGTTTTATACGATGGAAAAGCTGTTGTATTTATATTGTGTTTTATGCTTCTGGCGTTGACCTCTAAGGCACTAACTATTCGATCTGGTGGAGCAACGCCCTAGAGTGAAGCCTAGGTTGCCCGGAACGTAGAATTGGCCATCACTTTCAAACTGGTCGCAATTACTCCTGTTATATTATGGAAACACTGTTGTATTTTTATTGCGTTTTATGCTTCGGGCGTTGACTTCTAAGGACCTAACTATTCGATTTGGTGGAGCAACGCCCTAGAGTGAATCCCAGGTTGCACGGAAAGTAGAAATGACCATAAGTATCATACTGGTTGCAATTATTCTTTTTATACGATGGAAAAACTGTTGTATTTATATTGTATTTTATGCTTCTGGCGTTGACTTCTAAGGCCCTAGCTGTTCGATCTGGTGGAGCAACGGCCTAGAGTGAATCCTAGGTTGCTCGGAATGTAGAAATGACCATAACTTTCACACTGGTTGCAATTATTCGTTTTATACGATGGAAACGCTGTTGTATTTATATTGTACTTTATGTCTCTGGCGTTGACTTCTAAGGCCGTAGCTCTTAGATGTGGTGGAGCAACGCCCTAGAGTGACGCCTAGGGTGCTCGGAACGTAGAAATGACCATTACTTTCACACTGGTTGCAATTATACGTCTTATACGATGGAAAAGCTGTTGCATTTATATCGTATTTTATGCTTCTGGCGTTGACTTCTTAGTCCGTAACTATTCGGTCTGGTGGAGCAACGCCCTGGAGTGAAACCTAGGTTGCCCGGAACGTAGAATTGGCCATCACTTTCAAACTGGTTGCAATTATTCCTGTTATATGATGGAAACACTGTTGTATTTTTTTTGCATTTTATGGTTCGGGCGTTGATTTCTAAGGCCCTAACTATTCAATCCGTTGGAGCAACGCCCTGGCGTGAAGCCTAGGTTGCTCGGAAAGTAGAAATGACCATAAGTTTCATACTGGATGCAATTATTTGTTTCATACGATGGAAAAACTGTTGTATTTATATTGTATTTTATGATTCTGGCGTTGACTTCTACGGCACTAACTATTCGATCTGGTGGAGCAACGCCCTAGGGTGAAGCCTAGGTTGCTCGGAAAGTAGAAATGACCATTAGTTTCATACTGGTTGCAATTATTCGTTTTATACGATGGAAAAACTGTTGTATTCATATTGTATTTTATGCTTCTGGCGTTGACTTCTAAGGCCCTAGCTGTTTGATCTAGTGGAGCAACGCCGTAGAGTGAAGCCTAGGCTGCCCGGAAGGTAGAATTGGCCATCACTTTCAAACTGGTTGCAATTATTCGTTTTATACGATGGAAAAACTGTTGTATTTATATTGTATTTTATGCTTCTGGAGTTGTCTTCTAAGGCACTAACTATTCGATCTGGTGGAGCAACGCCTTAGAGTGAAGCCTAGGTTGCCCGGGACGCAGAATTGGCCATCACTTTCAAACTGGTTGCAATTATTCCTGTTATATTATGGAAACACTGTTGTATTTTTATTGCATTTTATGCTTCGGGCGTTGACTTCTAAGGACCTAACTATTCTATCTGGTGGAGCAACGCCCTAGAGTGAATCCTAGGTTGCTCGGAATGTAGAAATGACCATAACTTTCACACTGGTTGCAATTATTCGTTTTATACGATGGAAACGCTGTTGTATTTATATTGTACTTTATGCCTCTGGCGTTGACTTCTAAGGCCGTAGCTATTAGATGTGGTGGAGCAAAGCCCTAGAGTGACGCCTAGGGTGCTCGGAACGTAGAAATGACCATTACTTTCACACTGGTTGCAATTATTCGTTTTATACGATGGAAAAGCTGTCGTATTTATATCGTATTTTATGCTTCTGACGTTTACTTCTAAGGACATAACTATTCGATCTGGTGGAGCAACGCCCTAGAGTGAATCTTAGGTTGCTCGGAATGTTGAAATGACCATAACTTTCACACTGGTTGCAATTATTCGTTTTATACGACGGAAACGCTGTTGTATTTATATTGTACTTTATGCCTCTGGCGTTGACTTCTAAGGCCGTAGCTATTAGATATGGTGGAGCAACGCCCTAGAGTGACGCCTAGTGTGCTCGGAACGTAGAAATGACCATTACTTTCACACTGGTTGCAATTATTCGTTTTATACGATGGAAAAGCTGCTGTATTTATATCGTATTTTATGCTTCTGGCGTTGACTTCTTAGTCCGTAACTATTCGGTCTGGTGGAGCAACACCCTGGAGTGAAACCTAGGTTGCCCGGAATGTAGAATTGGCCATCACTTTCAAACTGGTTGCAATTATTCCTGTTATATTATGGAAACACTGTTGTATTTTTATTGCATTTTATGCTTCGGGCGTTGACTTCTAAGGACCTAACTATTCTATCTGGTGGAGCAACGCCCTAGAGTGAATCCTAGGTTGCTCGGAATGTAGAAATGACCATAACTTTCACACTGGTTGCAATTATTCGTTTTATACGATGGAAACGCTGTTGTATTTATATTGTACTTTATGCCTCTGGCGTTGACTTCTAAGGCCGTTGCTATTAGATGTGGTGGAGCAAAGCCCTAGAGTGACGCCTAGGGTGCTCGGAACGTAGAAATGACCATTACTTTCACTCTGGTTGCAATTCTTCGTTTTATACGATGGAAAAGCTGTCGTATTTATATCGTATTTTATGCTTCTGGCGTTTACTTCTAAGGACCTAACTATTCGATCTGGTGGAGCAACGCCCTAGAGTGAATCTTAGGTTGCTCGGAATGTAGAAATGACCATAACTTTCACACTGGTTGCAATTATTCGTTTTATACGAGGGAAACGCTGTTGTATTTATATTGTACTTTTTGCCTCTGGCGTTGACTTCTAAGGCCGTAGCTATTAGATGTGGTGGAGCAACGCCCTAGAGTGACGCCTATGGTGCTCGGAAAGTAGAAATGACCATTACTTTCACACTGGTTGCAATTATTCCTTTTATACGATGGAAAAGCTGTTGTATTTATATCGTATTTTATGCTTCTGGCGTTTACTTCTAAGGACCTAACTATTCGATCTGGTCGAGCAACGCCCTAGAGTGAATCCTAGGTTGCTCGGAATGTAGAAATGACCATAACTTTCACGCTGGTTGCAATTATTCGTTTTATACGATGGAAACGCTGTTGTATTTATATTGTACTTTATGCCTCTGGCATTGACTTCTAAGGCCGTAGCTCTTAGATGTGGTGGAGCAACGCCCTAGAGTGACGCCTAGGGTGCTCGGAACGTAGAAATGACCATTACTTTCACACTGGTTGCAATTATTCGTCTTATACGATGGAAAAGCTGTTGTATTTATATCGTATTTTATGCTTCTGGCGTTGACTTCTTAGTCCGTAACTATTCGGTCTGGTGGAGCAACACCCTGGAGTGAAACCTAGGTTGCCCGGAATGTAGAATTGGCCATCACTTTCAAACTGGTTGCAATTATTCCTGTTATATTATGGAAACACTGTTGTATTTTTATTGCATTTTATGCTTCGGGCGTTGACTTCTAAGGACCTAACTATTCTATCTGGTGGAGCAACGCCCTAGAGTGAATCCTAGGTTGCTCGGAATGTAGAAATGACCATAACTTTCACACTGGTTGCAATTATTCGTTTTATACGATGGAAACGCTGTTGTATTTATATTGTACTTTATGCCTCTGGCGTTGACTTCTAAGGCCGTAGCTATTAGATGTGGTGGAGCAATGCCCTAGAGTGACGCCTAGGGTGCTCGGAACGTAGAAATGACCATTACTTTCACACTGGTTGCAATTATTCGTTTTATACGATGGAAAAGCTGTCGTATTTATATCGTATTTTATGCTTCTGGCGTTTACTTCTAAGGACCTAACTATTCGATCTGGTAGAGCAACGCCCTAGAGTGAATCTTAGGTTGCTCGGAATGTTGAAATGACCATAACTTTCACACTGGTTGCAATTATTCGTTTTATACGACGGAAACGCTGTTGTTTTTGTATTGTACTTTATGCCTCTGGCGTTGACTTCTAAGGCCGTAGCTATTAGATATGGTGGAGCAACGCCCTAGAGTGACGCCTAGTGTGCTCGGAACGTAGAAATGACCATTACTTTCACACTGGTTGCAATTATTCGTTTTATACGATGGAAAAGCAGCTGTATTTATATCGTATTTTATGCTTCTGGCGTTGACTTCTTAGTCCGTAACTATTCGGTCTGGTGGAGCAACGCGCTGGAGTGAAACCTAGGTTGCCCGGAACGTAGAATTGGCCATCACTTTCAAACTGGTTGCAATTATTCCTGTTATATGATGGAAACACTGTTGTATTTTTTTTGCATTTTATGGTTCGGGCGTAGACTTCTAAGGCCCTAACTATTCAATCTGTTGGAGCAACGCCCTAGGGTGAAGCCTAGGTTGCTCGGAAAGTAGAAATGACCATAAGTTTCATACTGGTTGCAATTATTCGTTTTGTACGGTGGAGCAGCTGTTGTATTTATATCGTATTTTATGCTTCTGGCGTTGACTTCTAAGGCCCTAGCTGTTTGATCTAGTGGAGCAACGCCGTAGAGTGAAGCCTAGGCTGCCCGGAAGGTAGAATTGGCCATCACTTTCAAACTGGTTGCAATTATTCGTTTTATACGATGGAAAAACTGTTGTATTTATATTGTATTTTATGCTTCTGGCGTTGACTTCTAAGGCACTAACTATTCGGTCTGGTGGAGCAACGCCCTAGAGTGAAGCCTAGGTTGCCCGGACCGTAGAATTGGCCATCACTTTCAAACTGGTTGCAATTATTCCTGTTATGTGATGGATACACTGTTGTATTTTTTTTGCATTTTATGGTTCGGGCGTTGACTTCTAAGGCCCTAACTATTCAATCTGTTGGAGCAACGCCCTAGAGTGAATTCTAGTTTGCTCGGAATGTAGAAATGACCATAACTTTCACACTGGTTGCAATTATTCGTCTTATACAATGGAAACGCTGTTGTATTTATATCGTATTTTATGCTTCTGGCGTTTACTTCTAAGGACCTAACTATTCGATCTGGTGGAGCAACGCCCTAGAGTGAATCCTAGGTTGCTCGGAATGTAGAAATGACCATAACTTTCACACTTGTTGCAATTATTCGTTTTATACGATGGAAACGCTGTTGTATTTATATCGTATTTTATGCTTCTGGCGTTTACTTCTAAGGACCTAACTATTCGATCTGGTGGAGCAACGCCCTAGAGTGAATCCTAGGTTGCTCGGAATGTAGAAATGACCATAACTTTCACACTGGTTGCAATTATTCGTTTTATACGATGGAAACGCTGTTGTATTTATATTGTACTTTTTGCCTCTGGCGTTGACTTCTAAGGCCGTAGCTATTAGATGTGGTGGAGCAACGCCCTAGAGTGACGCCTAGGGTTCTCGGAAAGTAGAAATGACCATTACTTTCACACTGGTTGCAATTATTCGTTTTATACGATGGAAAAGCTGTTGTATTTATATCGTATTTTATGCTTCTGGCGTTTACTTCTAAGGACCTAACTATTCGATCTGGTGGAGCAACGCCCTAGAGTGAATCCTAGGTAGCTCGGAATGTAGAAATGACCATAACTTTCACACTGGTTGCAATTATTCGTTTTATACGATGGAAACGCTGTTGTATTTATATTGCACTTTATGTCTCTGGCGTTGACTTCTAAGGCCGTAGCTCTTAGATGTGGTGGAGCAACGCCCTAGAGTGACGCCTAGGGTGCTCGGAACGTAGAAATGACCATTACTTTCACACTGGTTGCAATTATTCGTCCTATACGATGGGAAAGCTGTTGTATTTATATCGTATTTTATGCTTCTGGCGTTGACTTCTTAGTCCGTAACTATTCGGTCTGGTGGAGCAACGCCCTGGAGTGAAACCTAGGTTGCCCGGAACGTAGAATTGGCCATCACTTTCAAACTGGTTGCAATTATTCTTGTTATATGATGGAAACACTGTTGTATTTTTTTTGCATTTTATGGTTCGGGCGTTGACTTCTAAGGCCCTAACTATTCAACCCGTTGGAGCAACGCCCTAGCGTGAAGCCTAGGTTGCTCGGAAAGTAGAAATGACCATAAGTTTCATACTGGTTGCAATTATTTGTTTCATACGATGGAAAAACTGTTGTATTTATATTGTATTTTATGATTCTGGCGTTGACTTCTACGGCACTAACTATTCGATCTGGTGGAGCAACGCCCTAGAGTGAAGCCTAGGTTGCCCGGAACGTAGAATTGGCCATCACTTTCAAACTGGTCGCAACTATTCGTGTTATATGATGGAAACACTGTTGTATTTTTATTGCATTTTATGCTTCGGGCGTTGACTTCTAAGGACCTAACTATTCTATCTGGTGGAGCAGCGCCCTAGAGTGAATCCTAGGTTGCTCGGAATGTAGAAATGACCATAACTTTCACACTGGTTGCAATTATTCGTTTTATACGATGGAAACGCTGTTGTATTTATATTGTACTTTATGCCTCTGGCGTTGACTTCTAAGGCCGTTGCTATTAGATGTGGTGGAGCAAAGCCCTAGAGTGACGCCTAGGGTGCTCGGAACGTAGAAATGACCATTACTTTCACTCTGGTTGCAATTATTCGTTTTATACGATGGAAAAGCTGTCGTATTTATATCGTATTTTATGCTTCTGGCGTTTACTTCTAAGGACCTAACTATTCGATCTGGTGGAGCAACGCCCTAGAGTGAATCTTAGGTTGCTCGGAATGTGGAAATGACCATAACTTTCACACTGGTTGCAATTATTCGTTTTATACGAGGGAAACGCTGTTGTATTTATATTGTACTTTTGGCCTCTGGCGTTGACTTCTAAGGCCGTAGCTATTAGATGTGGTGGAGCAACGCCCTAGAGTGACGCCTATGGTGCTCGGAAAGTAGAAATGACCATTACTTTCACACTGGTTGCAATTATTCCTTTTATACGATGGAAAAGCTGTTGTATTTATATCGTATTTTATGCTTCTGGCGTTTACTTCTAAGGACCTAACTATTCGATCTGGTCGAGCAACGCCCTAGAGTGAATCCTAGGTTGCTCGGAATGTAGAAATGACCATAACTTTCACACTGGTTGCAATTATTCGTTTTATACGATGGAAACGCTGTTGTATTTATATTGTACTTTATGCCTCTGGCGTTGACTTCTAAGGCCGTAGCTCTTAGATGTGGTGGAGCAACGCCCTAGAGTGACGCCTAGGGTGCTCGGAACGTAGAAATGACCATTACTTTCACACTGGTTGCAATTATTCGTCTTATACGATGGAAAAGCTGTTGTATTTATATCGTATTTTATGCTTCTGGCGTTGACTTCTTAGTCCGTAACTATTCGGTCTGGTGGAGCAACACCCTGGAGTGAAACCTAGGTTGCCCGGAATCTAGAATTGGCCATCACTTTCAAACTGGTTGCAATTATTCCTGTTATATTATGGAAACACTGTTGTATTTTTATTGCATTTTATGCTTCGGGCGTTGACTTCTAAGGACCTAACTATTCTATCTGGTGGAGCAACGCCCTAGAGTGAATCCTAGGTTGCTCGGAATGTAGAAATGACCATAACTTTCACACTGGTTGCAATTATTCGTTTTATACGATGGAAACGCTGTTGTATTTATATTGTACTTTATGCCTCTGGCGTTGACTTCTAAGGCCGTAGCTATTAGATGTGGTGGAGCAATGCCCTAGAGTGACGCCTAGGGTGCTCGGAACGTAGAAATGACCATTACTTTCACACTGGTTGCAATTATTCGTTTTATACGATGGAAAAGCTGTCGTATTTATATCGTATTTTATGCTTCTGGCGTTTACTTCTAAGGACCTAACTATTCGATCTGGTAGAGCAACGCCCTAGAGTGAATCTTAGGTTGCTCGGAATGTTGAAATGACCATAACTTTCACACTGGTTGCAATTATTCGTTTTATACGACGGAAACGCTGTTGTATTTATATTGTACTTTATGCCTCTGGCGTTGACTTCTAAGGCCGTAGCTATTAGATATGGTGGAGCAACGCCCTAGAGTGACGCCTAGTGTGCTCGGAACGTAGAAATGACCATTACTTTCACACTGGTTGCAATTATTCGTTTTATACGATGGAAAAGCTGCTGTATTTATATCGTATTTTATGCTTCTGGCGTTGACTTCTTAGTCCGTAACTATTCGGTCTGGTGGAGCAACGCGCTGGAGTGAAACCTAGGTTGCCCGGAACGTAGAATTGGCCATCACTTTCAAACTGGTTGCAATTATTCCTGTTATATGATGGAAACACTGTTGTATTTTTTTTGCATTTTATGGTTCGGGTGTTGACTTCTAAGGCCCTAACTATTCAATCCGTTTGAGCAACGCCCTAGCCTGAAGCCTAGGTTGCTCGGAAAGTAGAAATGACCATAAGTTTCATACTGGTTGCAATTATTTGTTTCATACGATGGAAAAACTGTTGTATTTATATTGTACTTTATGCTTCTGGCGTCGACTCCTATGGCACTAACTCTTCGATCTGGTGGAGCAACGCCCTAGAGTGAAGCCTAGGTTGCCCGGAACGTAGAATTGGCCATCACTTTCAAACTGGTCGCAATTATTCCTGCTATATGATGGAAACACTGTTGTATTTTTTTTGCATTTTATGGTTCGGGCGTAGACTTCTAAGGCCCTAACTATTCAATCTGTTGGAGCAACGCCCTAGGGTGAAGCCTAGGTTGCTCGGAAAGTAGAAATGACCATAAGTTTCATACTGGTTGCAATTATTCGTTTTATACCGTGGAGCAGCTGTTGTATTTATATCGTATTTTATGCTTCTGGCGTTGACTTCTTAGGCCGTAACTATTTGGTCTGGTGGAGCAATACCCTGTAGTGAAACCTAGGTTGCCCGGAACGTAGAATTGGCCATCACTTTCAAACTGGTTGCAATTATTCCTGTTATATGATGGAAACACTGTTGTATTTTTTTTGCATTTTATGGTTCGGGCGTTGACTTCTAAGGCCCTAACTATTCAATCTGTTGGAGCAACGCCCTAGGGTGAAGCCTAGGTTGCTCGGAAAGTAGAAATGACCATTAGTTTCATACTGGTTGCAATTATTCGTTTTATACGATGGAAAAACTGTTGTATTCATATTGTATTTTATGCTTCTGGCGTTGACTTCTAAGGCCCTAGCTGTTTGATCTAGTGGAGCAACGCCGTAGAGTGAAGCCTAGGCTGCCCGGAAGGTAGAATTGGCCATCACTTTCAAACTGGTTGCAATTATTCGTGTTATATGATGGATACACTGTTGTATTTTTTTTGCATTTTATGGTTCGGGCGTTGACTTCTAAGGCCCTAACTATTCAATCTGTTGGAGCAACGCCCTAGAGTGAATTCTAGTTTGCTCGGAATGTAGAAATGACCATAACTTTCACACTGGTTGCAATTATTCGTCTTATACGATGGAAACGCTGTTGTATTTATATCGTATTTTATGCTTCTGGCGTTTACTTCTAAGGACCTAACTATTCGATCTGGTGGAGCAACGCCCTAGAGTGAATCCTAGGTTGCTCGGAATGTAGAAATGACCATAACTTTCACACTTGTTGCAATTATTCGTTTTATACGATGGAAACGCTGTTGTATTTATATCGTATTTTATGCTTCTGGCGTTTACTTCTAAGGACCTAACTATTCGATCTGGTGGAGCAACGCCCTAGAGTGAATCCTAGGTTGCTCAGAATGTAGAAATGACCATAACTTTCACACTGGTTGCAATTATTCGTTTTATACGATGGAAACGCTGTTGTATTTATATTGTACTTTTTGCCTCTGGCGTTGACTTCTAAGGCCGTAGCTATTAGATGTGGTGGAGCAACGCCCTAGAGTGACGCCTAGGGTTCTCGGAAAGTAGAAATGACCATTACTTTCACACTGGTTGCAATTATTCGTTTTATACGATGGAAAAGCTGTTGTATTTATATCGTATTTTATGCTTCTGGCGTTTACTTCTAAGGACCTAACTATTCGATCTGGTGGAGCAACGCCCTAGAGTGAATCCTAGGTAGCTCGGAATGTAGAAATGACCATAACTTTCACACTGGTTGCAATTATTCGTTTTATACGATGGAAACGCTGTTGTATTTATATTGCACTTTATGTCTCTGGCGTTGACTTCTAAGGCCGTAGCTCTTAGATGTGGTGGAGCAACGCCCTAGAGTGACGCCTAGGGTGCTCGGAACGTAGAAATGACCATTACTTTCAGACTGGTTGCAATTATTCGTCCTATACGATGGGAAAGCTGTTGTATTTATATCGTATTTTATGCTTCTGGCGTTGACTTCTTAGTCCGTAACTATTCGGTCTGGTGGAGCAACGCCCTGGAGTGAAACCTAGGTTGCCCGGAACGTAGAATTGGCCGTCACTTTCAAACTGGTTGCAATTATTCTTGTTATATGATGGAAACACTGTTGTATTTTTTTTGCATTTTATGGTTCGGGCGTTGACTTCTAAGGCCCTAACTATTCAACCCGTTGGAGCAACGCCCTAGCGTGAAGCCTAGGTTGCTCGGAAAGTAGAAATGACCATAAGTTTCATACTGGTTGCAATTATTTGTTTCATACGATGGAAAAACTGTTGTATTTATATTGTATTTTATGATTCTGGCGTTGACTTCTACGGCACTAACTATTCGATCTGGTGGAGCAACGCCCTAGAGTGAAGCCTAGGTTGCCCGGAACGTAGAATTGGCCATCACTTTCAAACTGGTCGCAACTATTCCTGTTATATGATGGAAACACTGTTGTATTTTTTTTGCATTTTATGGTTCGGGCGTAGACTTCTAAGGCCCTAACTATTCAATCTGTTGGAGCAACGCCCTAGGGTGAAGCCTAGGTTGCTCGGAAAGTAGAAATGACCATAAGTTTCTTACTGGTTGCAATTATTCGTTTTATACGATGGAAAAGCTGTTGTATTTATATTGTATTTTATGCTTCTGGAGTTGTCTTCTAAGGCACTAACTATTCGATCTGGTGGAGTAACGCCCTAGAGTGAATCCTAGGTTGCTCGGAATGTAGAAATGACCATAACTTTCACACTGGTTGCAATTATTCGTTTTATACGATGGAAACGCTGTTGTATTTATATCGTATTTTATGCTTCTGGCGTTGACTTCTAAGGACCTAACTATTCTATCTGGTGGAGCAACGCCCTAGAGTGAATCCTAGGTTGCTCGGAATGTAGAAATGACCATAACTTTCACACTGGTTGCAATTATTCGTTTTATACGATGGAAACGCTGTTGTATTTATATTGAACTTTATGCCTCTGGCGTTGACTTCTAAGGCCGTAGCTATTAGATGTGGTGGAGCAAAGCCCTAGAGTGACGCCTAGGGTGCTCGGAACGTAGAAATGACCATTACTTTCACACTGGTTGCAATTATTCTTGTTATATGATGGAAACACTGTTGTATTTTTTTTGCATTTTATGGTTCGGGCGTTGACTTCTAAGGCCCTAACTATTCAACCCGTTGGAGCAACGCCCTAGCGTGAAGCCTAGGTTGCTCGGAAAGTAGAAATGACCATAAGTTTCATACTGGTTGCAATTATTTGTTTCATACGATGGAAAAACTGTTGTATTTATATTGTATTTTATGATTCTGGCGTTGACTTCTACGGCACTAACTATTCGATCTGGTGGAGCAACGCCCTAGAGTGAAGCCTAGGTTGCCCGGAACGTAGAATTGGCCATCACTTTCAAACTGGTCGCAACTATTCCTGTTATATGATGGAAACACTGTTGTATTTTTTTTGCATTTTATGGTTCGGGCGTAGACTTCTAAGGCCCTAACTATTCAATCTGTTGGAGCAACGCCCTAGGGTGAAGCCTAGGTTGCTCGGAAAGTAGAAATGACCATAAGTTTCTTACTGGTTGCAATTATTCGTTTTATACGATGGAAAAGCTGTTGTATTTATATTGTATTTTATGCTTCTGGAGTTGTCTTCTAAGGCACTAACTATTCGATCTGGTGGAGTAACGCCCTAGAGTGAATCCTAGGTTGCTCGGAATGTAGAAATGACCATAACTTTCACACTGGTTGCAATTATTCGTTTTATACGATGGAAACGCTGTTGTATTTATATTGTACTTTATGCCTCTGGCGTTGACTTCTAAGGCCGTAGCTCTTAGATGTGGTGGAGCAACGCCCTAGAGTGACACCTAGGGTGCTCGGAACGTAGAAATGACCATTACTTTCACACTGGTTGCAATTATTCGTCTTATACGATGGAAAAGCTGTTGCATTTATATCGTATTTTATGCTTCTGGCGTTGACTTCTTAGTCCGTAACTATTCGGTCTGGTTGAGCAACGCCCTAGAGTGAATCTTAGGTTGCTCGGAATGTTGAAATGACCATAACTTTCACACTGGTTGCAATTATTCGTTTTATACGACGGAAACGCTGTTGTATTTATATTGTACTTTATGCCTCTGGCGTTGACTTCTAAGGCCGTAGCTATTAGATATGGTGGAGCAACGCCCTAGAGTGACGCCTAGTGTGCTCGGAACGTAGAAATGACCATTACTTTCACACTGGTTGCAATTATTCGTTTTATACGATGGAAAAGCTGCTGTATTTATATCGTATTTTATGCTTCTGGCGTTGACTTCTTAGTCCGTAACTATTCGGTCTGGTGGAGCAACGCGCTGGAGTGAAACCTAGGTTGCCCGGAACGTAGAATTGGCCATCACTTTCAAACTGGTTGCAATTATTCCTGTTATATTATGGAAACACTGTTGTATTTTTATTGCATTTTATGCTTCGGGCGTTGACTTCTAAGGACCTAACTATTCTATCTGGTGGAGCAACGCTCTAGAGTGAATCCTAGGTTGCTCGGAATGTAGAAATGACCATAACTTTCACACTGGTTGCAATTATTCGTTTTATACGATGGAAAAGCTGTTGTATTTATATTGTATTTTATGCTTCTGGAGTTGTCTTCTAAGGCACTAACTATTCGATCTGGTGGAGCAACGCCCTAGAGTGAAGCCTAGGTTGCCCGGGACGCAGAGTTGGCCATCACTTTCAAACTGGTTGCAATTATTCCTGTTATATTATGGAAACACTGTTGTATTGTTATTGCATTTTATGCTTCGGGCGTTGACTTCTAAGGACCTAACTATTCTATCTGGTGGAGCAACGCCCTAGAGTGAATCCTAGGTTGCTCGGAATGTAGAAATGACCATAACTTTCACACTGGTTGCAATTATTCGTTTTATACGATGGAAACGCTGTTGTATTTATATTGAACTTTATGCCTCTGGCGTTGACTTCTAAGGCCGTAGCTATTAGATGTGGTGGAGCAAAGCCCTAGAGTGACGCCTAGGGTGCTCGGAACGTAGAAATGACCATTACTTTCACACTGGTTGCAATTATTCGTTTTATACGATGGAAAAGCTGTCGTATTTATATCGTATTTTATGCTTCTGGCGTTTACTTCTAAGGACCTAACTATTCGATCTGGTGGAGCAACGCCCTAGAGTGAATCCTAGGTAGCTCGGAATGTAGAAATGACCATAACTTTCACACTGGTTGCAATTATTCGTTTTATACGATGGAAACGCTGTTGTATTTATATTGCACTTTATGTCTCTGGCGTTGACTTCTAAGGCCGTAGCTCTTAGATGTGGTGGAGCAACGCCCTAGAGTGACGCCTAGGGTGCTCGGAACGTAGAAATGACCATTACTTTCACACTGGTTGCAATTATTCGTCCTATACGATGGGAAAGCTGTTGTATTTATATCGTATTTTATGCTTCTGGCGTTGACTTCTTAGTCCGTAACTATTCGGTCTGGTGGAGCAACGCCCTGGAGTGAAACCTAGGTTGCCCGGAACGTAGAATTGGCCATCACTTTCAAACTGGTTGCAATTATTCTTGTTATATGATGGAAACACTGTTGTATTTTTTTTGCATTTTATGGTTCGGGCGTTGACTTCTAAGGCCCTAACTATTCAACCCTTTGGAGCAACGCCCTAGCGTGAAGCCTAGGTTGCTCGGAAAGTAGAAATGACCATAAGTTTCATACTGGTTGCAATTATTTGTTTCATACGATGGAAAAACTGTTGTATTTATATTGTATTTTATGATTCTGGCGTTGACTTCTACGGCACTAACTATTCGATCTGGTGCAGCAACGCCCTAGAGTGAAGCCTAGGTTGCCCGGAACGTAGAATTGGCCATCACTTTCAAACTGGTCGCAACTATTCGTGTTATATGATGGAAACACTGTTGTATTTTTATTGCATTTTATGCTTCGGGCGTTGACTTCTAAGGACCTAACTATTCTATCTGGTGGAGCAGCGCCCTAGAGTGAATCCTAGGTTGCTCGGAATGTAGAAATGACCATAACTTTCACACTGGTTGCAATTATTCGTTTTATACGATGGAAACGCTGTTGTATTCATATTGTACTTTATGCCTCTGGCGTTGACTTCTAAGGCCGTTGCTATTAGATGTGGTGGAGCAAAGCCCTAGAGTGACGCCTAGGGTGCTCGGAACGTAGAAATGACCATTACTTTCACTCTGGTTGCAATTATTCGTTTTATACGATGGAAAAGCTGTCGTATTTATATCGTATTTTATGCTTCTGGCGTTTACTTCTAAGGACCTAACTATTCGATCTGGTGGAGCAACGCCCTAGAGTGAATCTTAGGTTGCTCGGAATGTAGAAATGACCATAACTTTCACACTGGTTGCAATTATTCGTTTTATACGAGGGAAACGCTGTTGTATTTATATTGTACTTTTTGCCTCTGGCGTTGACTTCTAAGGCCGTAGCTATTAGATGTGGTGGAGCAACGCCCTAGAGTGACGCCTATGGTGCTCGGAAAGTAGAAATGACCATTACTTTCACACTGGTTGCAATTATTCCTTTTATACGATGGAAAAGCTGTTGTATTTATATCGTATTTTATGCTTCTGGCGTTTACTTCTAAGGACCTAACTATTCGATCTGGTCGAGCAACGCCCTAGAGTGAATCCTAGGTTGCTCGGAATGTAGAAATGACCATAACTTTCACACTGGTTGCAATTATTCGTTTTATACGATGGAAACGCTGTTGTATTTATATTGTACTTTATGCCTCTGGCGTTGACTTCTAAGGCCGTAGCTCTTAGATGTGGTGGAGCAACGCCCTAGAGTGACGCCTAGGGTGCTCGGAACGTAGAAATGACCATTACTTTCACACTGGTTGCAATTATTCGTCTTATACGATGGAAAAGCTGTTGTATTTATATCGTATTTTATGCTTCTGGCGTTGACTTCTTAGTCCGTAACTATTCGGTCTGGTGGAGCAACACCCTGGAGTGAAACCTAGGTTGCCCGGAATGTAGAATTGGCCATCACTTTCAAACTGGTTGCAATTATTCCTGTTATATTATGGAAACACTGTTGTATTTTTATTGCATTTTATGCTTCGGGCGTTGACTTCTAAGGACCTAACTATTCTATCTGGTGGAGCAACGCCCTAGAGTGAATCCTAGGTTGCTCGGAATGTAGAAATGACCATAACTTTCACACTGGTTGCAATTATTCGTTTTATACGACGGAAACGCTGTTGTATTTATATTGTACTTTATGCCTCTGGCGTTGACTTCTAAGGCCGTAGCTATTAGATATGGTGGAGCAACGCCCTAGAGTGACGCCTAGTGTGCTCGGAACGTAGAAATGACCATTACTTTCACACTGGTTGCAATTATTCGTTTTATACGATGGAAAAGCTGCTGTATTTATATCGTATTTTATGCTTCTGGCGTTGACTTCTTAGTCCGTAACTATTCGGTCTGGTGGAGCAACGCGCTGGAGTGAAACCTAGGTTGCCCGGAACGTAGAATTGGCCATCACTTTCAAACTGGTTGCAATTATTCCTGTTATATGATGGAAACACTGTTGTATTTTTTTTGCATTTTATGGTTCGGGTGTTGACTTCTAAGGCCCTAACTATTCAATCCGTTTGAGCAACGCCCTAGCCTGAAGCCTAGGTTGCTCGGAAAGTAGAAATGACCATAAGTTTCATACTGGTTGCAATTATTTGTTTCATACGATGGAAAAACTGTTGTATTTATATTGTACTTTATGCTTCTGGCGTCGACTTCTATGGCACTAACTCTTCGATCTGGTGGAGCAACGCCCTAGAGTGAAGCCTAGGTTGCCCGGAACGTAGAATTGGCCATCACTTTCAAACTGGTCGCAATTATTCCTGCTATATGATGGAAACACTGTTGTATTTTTTTTGCATTTTATGGTTCGGGCGTAGACTTCTAAGGCCCTAACTATTCAATCTGTTGGAGCAACGCCCTAGGGTGAAGCCTAGGTTGCTCGGAAAGTAGAAATGACCATAAGTTTCATACTGGTTGCAATTATTCGTTTTATACGGTGGAGCAGCTGTTGTATTTATATCGTATTTTATGCTTCTGGCGTTGACTTCTTAGGCCGTAACTATTTGGTCTGGTGGAGCAATACCCTGTAGTGAAACCTAGGTTGCCCGGAACGTAGAATTGGCCATCACTTTCAAACTGGTTGCAATTATTCCTGTTATATGATGGAAACACTGTTGTATTTTTTTTGCATTTTATGGTTCGGGCGTTGACTTCTAAGGCCCTAACTATTCAATCTGTTGGAGCAACGCCCTAGGGTGAAGCCTAGGTTGCTCGGAAAGTAGAAATGACCATTAGTTTCATACTGGTTGCAATTATTCGTTTCATACGATGGAAAAACTGTTGTATTCATATTGTATTTTATGCTTCTGGCGTTGACTTCTAAGGCCCTAGCTGTTTGATCTAGTGGAGCAACGCCGTAGAGTGAAGCCTAGGCTGCCCGGAAGGTAGAATTGGCCATCACTTTCAAACTGGTTGCAATTATTCGTTTTATACGATGGAAAAACTGTTGTATTTATATTGTATTTTATGCTTCTGGCGTTGACTTCTAAGGCACTAACTATTCGGTCTGGTGGAGCAACGCCCTAGAGTGAAGCCTAGGTTGCCCGGACCGTAGAATTGGCCATCACTTTCAAACTGGTTGCAATTATTCCTGTTATATGATGGATACACTGTTGTATTTTTTTTGCATTTTATGGTTCGGGCGTTGACTTCTAAGGCCCTAACTATTCAATCCGTTTGAGCAACGCCCTAGCCTGAAGCCTAGGTTGCTCGGAAAGTAGAAATGACCATAAGTTTCATACTGGTTGCAATTATTTGTTTCATACGATGGAAAAACTGTTGTATTTATATTGTACTTTATGCTTCTGGCGTCGACTTCTATGGCACTAACTCTTCGATCTGGT
Organism: Calliopsis andreniformis; assembly: GCF_051401765.1. Classification (NCBI taxonomy): domain Eukaryota; kingdom Metazoa; phylum Arthropoda; class Insecta; order Hymenoptera; family Andrenidae; genus Calliopsis; species Calliopsis andreniformis. The sequence continues at coordinate 9,031,219 of NC_135072.1, forward strand.
GGAGCAACGCCCTAGAGTGAAGCCTAGGTTGCCCGGAACGTAGAATTGGCCATCACTTTCAAACTGGTCGCAATTATTCCTGCTATATGATGGAAACACTGTTGTATTTTTTTTGCATTTTATGGTTCGGGCGTAGACTTCTAAGGCCCTAACTATTCAATCTGTTGGAGCAACGCCCTAGGGTGAAGCCTAGGTTGCTCGGAAAGTAGAAATGACCATAAGTTTCATACTGGTTGCAATTATTCGTTTTATACGGTGGAGCAGCTGTTGTATTTATATCGTATTTTATGCTTCTGGCGTTGACTTCTTAGGCCGTAACTATTTGGTCTGGTGGAGCAATACCCTGTAGTGAAACCTAGGTTGCCCGGAACGTAGAATTGGCCATCACTTTCAAACTGGTTGCAATTATTCCTGTTATATGATGGAAACACTGTTGTATTTTTTTTGCATTTTATGGTTCGGGCGTTGACTTCTAAGGCCCTAACTATTCAATCTGTTGGAGCAACGCCCTAGGGTGAAGCCTAGGTTGCTCGGAAAGTAGAAATGACCATTAGTTTCATACTGGTTGCAATTATTCGTTTCATACGATGGAAAAACTGTTGTATTCATATTGTATTTTATGCTTCTGGCGTTGACTTCTAAGGCCCTAGCTGTTTGATCTAGTGGAGCAACGCCGTAGAGTGAAGCCTAGGCTGCCCGGAAGGTAGAATTGGCCATCACTTTCAAACTGGTTGCAATTATTCGTTTTATACGATGGAAAAACTGTTGTATTTATATTGTATTTTATGCTTCTGGCGTTGACTTCTAAGGCACTAACTATTCGGTCTGGTGGAGCAACGCCCTAGAGTGAAGCCTAGGTTGCCCGGACCGTAGAATTGGCCATCACTTTCAAACTGGTTGCAATTATTCCTGTTATATGATGGATACACTGTTGTATTTTTTTTGCATTTTATGGTTCGGGCGTTGACTTCTAAGGCCCTAACTATTCAATCTGTTGGAGCAACGCCCTAGAGTGAATTCTAGTTTGCTCGGAATGTAGAAATGACCATAACTTTCACACTGGTTGCAATTATTCGTCTTATACGATGGAAACGCCGTTGTATTTATATCGTATTTTATGCTTCTGGCGTTTACTTCTAAGGACCTAACTATTCGATCTGGTGGAGCAACGCCCTAGAGTGAATCCTAGGTTGCTCGGAATGTAGAAATGACCATAACTTTCACACTTGTTGCAATTATTCGTTTTATACGATGGAAACGCTGTTGTATTTATATCGTATGTTATGCTTCTGGCGTTTACTTCTAAGGACCTAACTATTCGATCTGGTGGAGCAACGCCCTAGAGTGAATCCTAGGTTGCTCGGAATGTAGAAATGACCATAACTTTCACACTGGTTGCAATTATTCGTTTTATACGATGGAAACGCTGTTGTATTTATATTGTACTTTTTGCCTCTGGCGTTGACTTCTAAGGCCGTAGCTATTAGATGTGGTGGAGCAACGCCCTAGAGTGACGCCTAGGGTTCTCGGAAAGTAGAAATGACCATTACTTTCACACTGGTTGCAATTATTCGTTTTATACGATGGAAAAGCTGTTGTATTTATATCGTATTTTATGCTTCTGGCGTTTACTTCTAAGGACCTAACTATTCGATCTGGTGGAGCAACGCCCTAGAGTGAATCCTAGGTAGCTCGGAATGTAGAAATGACCATAACTTTCACACTGGTTGCAATTATTCGTTTTATACGATGGAAACGCTGTTGTATTTATATTGCACTTTATGTCTCTGGCGTTGACTTCTAAGGCCGTAGCTCTTAGATGTGGTGGAGCAACGCCCTAGAGTGACGCCTAGGGTGCTCGGAACGTAGAAATGACCATTACTTTCACACTGGTTGCAATTATTCGTCTTATACGATGGAAAAGCTGTTGTATTTATATCGTATTTTATGCTTCTGGCGTTGACTTCTTAGTCCGTAACTATTCGGTCTGGTGGAGCAACACCCTGGAGTGAAACCTAGGTTTCCCGGAATGTAGAATTGGCCATCACTTTCAAACTGGTTGCAATTATTCCTGTTATATTATGGAAACACTGTTGTATTTTTATTGCATTTTATGCTTCGGGCGTTGACTTCTAAGGACCTAACTATTCTATCTGGTGGAGCAACGCCCTAGAGTGAATCCTAGGTTGCTCGGAATGTAGAAATGACCATAACTTTCACACTGGTTGCAATTATTCGTTTTATACGATGGAAACGCTGTTGTATTTATATTGTACTTTATGACTCTGGCGTTGACTTCTAAGGCCGTAGCTATTAGATGTGGTGGAGCAACGCCCTAGAGTGACGCCTAGGGTGCTCGGAACGTAGAAATGACCATAAGTTTCATACTGGTTGCAATTATTTGTTTCATACGATGGAAAAACTGTTGTATTTATATTGTATTTTATGATTCTGGCGTTGACTTCTACGGCACTAACTATTCGATCTGGTGGAGCAACGCCCTAGAGTGAAGCCTAGGTTGCCCGGAACGTAGAATTGGCCATCACTTTCAAACTGGTCGCAACTATTCGTGTTATATGATGGAAACACTGTTGTATTTTTATTGCATTTTATGCTTCGGGCGTTGACTTCTAAGGACCTAACTATTCTATCTGGTGGAGCAGCGCCCTAGAGTGAATCCTAGGTTGCTCGGAATGTAGAAATGACCATAACTTTCACACTGGTTGCAATTATTCGTTTTATACGATGGAAACGCTGTTGTATTTATATTGTACTTTATGCCTCTGGCGTTGACTTCTAAGGCCGTTGCTATTAGATGTGGTGGAGCAAAGCCCTAGAGTGACGCCTAGGGTGCTCGGAACGTAGAAATGACCATTACTTTCACTCTGGTTGCAATTATTCGTTTTATACGATGGAAAAGCTGTCGTATTTATATCGTATTTTATGCTTCTGGCGTTTACTTCTAAGGACCTAACTATTCGATCTGGTGGAGCAACGCCCTAGAGTGAATCTTAGGTTGCTCGGAATGTAGAAATGACCATAACTTTCACACTGGTTGCAATTATTCGTTTTATACGAGGGAAACGCTGTTGTATTTATATTGTACTTTTTGCCTCTGGCGTTGACTTCTAAGGCCGTAGCTATTAGATGTGGTGGAGCAACGCCCTAGAGTGACGCCTATGGTGCTCGGAAAGTAGAAATGACCATTACTTTCACACTGGTTGCAATTATTCCTTTTATACGATGGAAAAGCTGTTGTATTTATATCGTATTTTATGCTTCTGGCGTTTACTTCTAAGGACCTAACTATTCGATCTGGTCGAGCAACGCCCTAGAGTGAATCCTAGGTTGCTCGGAATGTAGAAATGACCATAACTTTCACACTGGTTGCAATTATTCGTTTTATACGATGGAAACGCTGTTGTATTTATATTGTACTTTATGCCTCTGGCGTTGACTTCTAAGGCCGTAGCTCTTAGATGTGGTGGAGCAACGCCCTAGAGTGACGCCTAGGGTGCTCGGAACGTAGAAATGACCATTACTTTCACACTGGTTGCAATTATTCGTCTTATACGATGGAAAAGCTGTTGTATTTATATCGTATTTTATGCTTCTGGCGTTGACTTCTTAGTCCGTAACTATTCGGTCTGGTGGAGCAACACCCTGGAGTGAAACCTAGGTTGCCCGGAATGTAGAATTGGCCATCACTTTCAAACTGGTTGCAATTATTCCTGTTATATTATGGAAACACTGTTGTATTTTTATTGCATTTTATGCTTCGGGCGTTGACTTCTAAGGACCTAACTATTCTATCTGGTGGAGCAACGCCCTAGAGTGAATCCTAGGTTGCTCGGAATGTAGAAATGACCATAACTTTCACACTGGTTGCAATTATTCGTTTTATACGATGGAAACGCTGTTGTATTTATATTGTACTTTATGCCTCTGGCGTTGACTTCTAAGGCCGTAGCTATTAGATGTGGTGGAGCAATGCCCTAGAGTGACGCCTAGGGTGCTCGGAACGTAGAAATGACCATTACTTTCACACTGGTTGCAATTATTCGTTTTATACGATGGAAAAGCTGTCGTATTTATATCGTATTTTATGCTTCTGGCGTTTACTTCTAAGGACCTAACTATTCGATCTGGTAGAGCAACGCCCTAGAGTGAATCTTAGGTTGCTCGGAATGTTGAAATGACCATAACTTTCACACTGGTTGCAATTATTCGTTTTATACGACGGAAACGCTGTTGTATTTATATTGTACTTTATGCCTCTGGCGTTGACTTCTAAGGCCGTAGCTATTAGATATGGTGGAGCAACGCCCTAGAGTGACGCCTAGTGTGCTCGGAACGTAGAAATGACCATTACTTTCACACTGGTTGCAATTATTCGTTTTATACGATGGAAAAGCTGCTGTATTTATATCGTATTTTATGCTTCTGGCGTTGACTTCTTAGTCCGTAACTATTCGGTCTGGTGGAGCAACGCGCTGGAGTGAAACCTAGGTTGCCCGGAACGTAGAATTGGCCATCACTTTCAAACTGGTTGCAATTATTCCTGTTATATGATGGAAACACTGTTGTATTTTTTTTGCATTTTATGGTTCGGGTGTTGACTTCTAAGGCCCTAACTATTCAATCCGTTTGAGCAACGCCCTAGCCTGAAGCCTAGGTTGCTCGGAATGTAGAAATGACCATAAGTTTCATACTGGTTGCAATTATTTGTTTCATACGATGGAAAAACTGTTGTATTTATATTGTACTTTATGCTTCTGGCGTCGACTTCTATGGCACTAACTCTTCGATCTGGTGGAGCAACGCCCTAGAGTGAAGCCTAGGTTGCCCGGAACGTAGAATTGGCCATCACTTTCAAACTGGTCGCAATTATTCCTGCTATATGATGGAAACACTGTTGTATTTTTTTTGCATTTTATGGTTCGGGCGTAGACTTCTAAGGCCCTAACTATTCAATCTGTTGGAGCAACGCCCTAAGGTGAAGCCTAGGTTGCTCGGAAAGTAGAAATGACCATAAGTTTCATACTGGTTGCAATTATTCGTTTTATACGGTGGAGCAGCTGTTGTATTTATATCGTATTTTATGCTTCTGGCGTTGACTTCTTAGGCCGTAACTATTTGGTCTGGTGGAGCAATACCTTGTAGTGAAACCTAGGTTGCCCGGAACGTAGAATTGGCCATCACTTTCAAACTGGTTGCAATTATTCCTGTTATATGATGGAAACACTGTTGTATTTTTTTTGCATTTTATGGTTCGGGAGTTGACTTCTAAGGCCCTAACTATTCAATCTGTTGGAGCCAACGCCCTAGGGTGAAGCCTAGGTTGCTCGGAAAGTAGAAATGACCATTAGTTTCATACTGGTTGCAATTATTCGTTTTATACGATGGAAAAACTGTTGTATTCATATTGTATTTTATGCTTCTGGCGTTGACTTCTAAGGCCCTAGCTGTTTGATCTAGTGGAGCAACGCCGTAGAGTGAAGCCTAGGCTGCCCGGAAGGTAGAATTGGCCATCACTTTCAAACTGGTTGCAATTATTCGTTTTATACGATGGAAAAACTGTTGTATTTATATTGTATTTTATGCTTCTGGCGTTGACTTCTAAGGCACTAACTATTCGGTCTGGTGGAGCAACGCCCTAGAGTGAAGCCTAGGTTGCCCGGACCGTAGAATTGGCCATCACTTTCAAACTGGTTGCAATTATTCCTGTTATATGATGGATACACTGTTGTATTTTTTTTGCATTTTATGGTTCGGGCGTTGACTTCTAAGGCCCTAACTATTCAATCTGTTGGAGCAACGCCCTAGAGTGAATTCTAGTTTGCTCGGAATGTAGAAATGACCATAACTTTCACACTGGTTGCAATTATTCGTCTTATACGATGGAAACGCTGTTGTATTTATATCGTATTTTATGCTTCTGGCGTTTACTTCTAAGGACCTAACTATTCGATCTGGTGGAGCAACGCCCTAGAGTGAATCCTAGGTTGCTCGGAATGTAGAAATGACCATAACTTTCACACTTGTTGCAATTATTCGTTTTATACGATGGAAACGCTGTTGTATTTATATCGTATTTTATGCTTCTGGCGTTTACTTCTAAGGACCTAACTATTCGATCTGGTGGAGCAACGCCCTAGAGTGAATCCTAGGTTGCTCGGAATGTAGAAATGACCATAACTTTCACACTGGTTGCAATTATTCGTTTTATACGATGGAAACGCTGTTGTATTTATATTGTACTTTTTGCCTCTGGCGTTGACTTCTAAGGCCGTAGCTATTAGATGTGGTGGAGCAACGCCCTAGAGTGACGCCTAGGGTTCTCGGAAAGTAGAAATGACCATTACTTTCACACTGGTTGCAATTATTCGTTTTATACGATGGAAAAGCTGTTGTATTTATATCGTATTTTATGCTTCTGGCGTTTACTTCTAAGGACCTAACTATTCGATCTGGTGGAGCAACGCCCTAGAGTGAATCCTAGGTAGCTCGGAATGTAGAAATGACCATAACTTTCACACTGGTTGCAATTATTCGTTTTATACGATGGAAACGCTGTTGTATTTATATTGCACTTTATGTCTCTGGCGTTGACTTCTAAGGCCGTAGCTCTTAGATGTGGTGGAGCAACGCCCTAGAGTGACGCCTAGGGTGCTCGGAACGTAGAAATGACCATTACTTTCAGACTGGTTGCAATTATTCGTCCTATACGATGGGAAAGCTGTTGTATTTATATCGTATTTTATGCTTCTGGCGTTGACTTCTTAGTCCGTAACTATTCGGTCTGGTGGAGCAACGCCCTGGAGTGAAACCTAGGTTGCCCGGAACGTAGAATTGGCCGTCACTTTCAAACTGGTTGCAATTATTCCTGTTATATGATGGATACACTGTTGTATTTTTTTTGCATTTTATGGTTCGGGCGTTGACTTCTAAGGCCCTAACTATTCAATCTGTTGGAGCAACGCCCTAGAGTGAATTCTAGTTTGCTCGGAATGTAGAAATGACCATAACTTTCACACTGGTTGCAATTATTCGTCTTATACGATGGAAACGCTGTTGTATTTATATCGTATTTTATGCTTCTGGCGTTTACTTCTAAGGACCTAACTATTCGATCTGGTGGAGCAACGCCCTAGAGTGAATCCTAGGTTGCTCGGAATGTAGAAATGACCATAACTTTCACACTTGTTGCAATTATTCGTTTTATACGATGGAAACGCTGTTGTATTTATATCGTATTTTATGCTTCTGGCGTTTACTTCTAAGGACCTAACTATTCGATCTGGTGGAGCAACGCCCTAGAGTGAATCCTAGGTTGCTCGGAATGTAGAAATGACCATAACTTTCACACTGGTTGCAATTATTCGTTTTATACGAGGGAAACGCTGTTGTATTTATATTGTACTTTTTGCCTCTGGCGTTGACTTCTAAGGCCGTAGCTATTAGATGTGGTGGAGCAACTCCCTAGAGTGACGCCTATGGTGCTCGGAAAGTAGAAATGACCATTACTTTCACACTGGTTGCAATTATTCGTTTTATACGATGGAAAAGCTGTTGTATTTATATCGTATTTTATGCTTCTGGCGTTTACTTCTAAGGACCTAACTATTCGATCTGGTGGAGCAACGCCCTAGAGTGAATCCTAGGGAGCTCGGAATGTAGAAATGACCATAACTTTCACACTGGTTGCAATTATTCGTTTTATACGATGGAAACGCTGTTGTATTTATATTGCACTTTATGTCTCTGGCGTTGACTTCTAAGGCCGTAGCTCTTAGATGTGGTGGAGCAACGCCCTAGAGTGACGCCTAGGGTGCTCGGAACGTAGAAATGACCATTACTTTCAGACTGGTTGCAATTATTCGTCCTATACGATGGGAAAGCTGTTGTATTTATATCGTATTTTATGCTTCTGGCGTTGACTTCGTAGTCCGTAACTATTCGGTCTGGTGGAGCAACGCCCTGGAGTGAAACCTAGGTTGCCCGGAACGTAGAATTGGCCGTCACTTTCAAACTGGTTGCAATTATTCTTGTTATATGATGGAAACACTGTTGTATTTTTTTTGCATTTTATGGTTCGGGCGTTGACTTCTAAGGCCCTAACTATTCAACCCGTTGGAGCAACGCCCTAGCGTGAAGCCTAGGTTGCTCGGAAAGTAGAAATGACCATAAGTTTCATACTGGTTGCAATTATTTGTTTCATACGATGGAAAAACTGTTGTATTTATATTGTACTTTATGCTTCTGGCGTCGACTTCTATGGCACTAACTCTTCGATCTGGTGGAGCAACGCCCTTGAGTGAAGCCTAGGTTGCCCGGAACGTAGAATTGGCCATCACTTTCAAACTGGTCGCAATTATTCCTGCTATATGATGGAAACACTGTTGTATTTTTTTTGCATTTTATGGTTCGGGCGTAGACTTCTAAGGCCCTAACTATTCAATCTGTTGGAGCAACGCCCTAGGGTGTAGCCTAGGTTGCTCGGAAAGTAGAAATGACCATCAGTTTCTTACTGGTTGCAATTATTCGTTTTATACGATGGACAAGCTGTTGTATTTATATTGTATTTTATGCTTCTGGAGTTGTCTTCTAAGGCACTAACTATTCGATCTGGTGGAGTAACGCCCTAGAGTGAATCCTAGGTTGCTCGGAATGTAGAAATGACCATAACTTTCACACTGGTTGCAATTATTCGTTTTATACGATGGAAACGCTGTTGTATTTATATTGTACTTTATGCCTCTGGCGTTGACTTCTAAGGCCGTAGCTCTTAGATGTGGTGGAGCAACGCCCTAGAGTGACGCCTAGGGTGCTCGGAACGTAGAAATGACCATTACTTTCACACTGGTTGCTATTATTCGTCTTATACGATGGAAAAGCTGTTGTATTTATATCGTATTTTATGCTTCTGGCGTTGACTTCTTAGTCCGTAACTATTCGGTCTGGTGGAGCAACACCCTGGAGTGAAACCTAGGTTGCCCGGAATGTAGAATTGGCCATCACTTTCAAACTGGTTGCAATTATTCCTGTTATATTATGGAAACACTGTTGTATTTTTATTGCATTTTATGCTTCGGGCGTTGACTTCTAAGGACCTAACTATTCTATCTGGTGGAGCAACGCCCTAGAGTGAATCCTAGGTTGCTCGGAATGTAGAAATGACCATAACTTTCACACTGGTTGCAATTATTCGTTTTATACGATGGAAACGCTGTTGTATTTATATTGTACTTTATGACTCTGGCGTTGACTTCTAAGGCCGTAGCTATTAGATGTGGTGGAGCAATGCCCTAGAGTGACGCCTAGGGTGCTCGGAACGTAGAAATGACCATTACTTTCACACTGGTTGCAATTATTCGTTTTATACGATGGAAAAGCTGTCGTATTTATATCGTATTTTATGCTTCTGGCGTTTACTTCTAAGGACCTAACTATTCGATCTGGTAGAGCAACGCCCTAGAGTGAATCTTAGGTTGCTCGGAATGTTGAAATGACCATAACTTTCACACTGGTTGCAACTATTCGTTTTATACGACGGAAACGCTGTTGTATTTATATTGTACTTTATGCCTCTGGCGTTGACTTCTAAGGCCGTAGCTATTAGATATGGTGGAGCAACGCCCTAGAGTGACGCCTAGTGTGCTCGGAACGTAGAAATGACCATTACTTTCACACTGGTTGCAATTATTCGTTTTATACGATGGAAAAGCTACTGTATTTATATCGTATTTTATGCTTCTGGCGTTGACTTCTTAGTCCGTAACTATTCGGTCTGGTGGAGCAACGCGCTGGAGTGAAACCTAGGTTGCCCGGAACGTAGAATTGGCCATCACTTTCAAACTGGTTGCAATTATTCCTGTTGTATGATGGAAACACTGTTGAATTTTTTTTGCATTTTATGGTTCGGGTGTTGACTTCTAAGGCCCTAACTATTCAATCCGTTTGAGCAACGCCCTAGCCTGAAGCCTAGGTTGCTCGGAAAGTAGAAATGACCATAAGTTTCATACTGGTTGCAATTATTTGTTTCATACGATGGAAAAACTGTTGTATTTATATTGTACTTTATGCTTCTGGCGTCGACTTCTATGGCACTAACTCTTCGATCTGGTGGAGCAACGCCCTAGAGTGAAGCCTAGGTCGCCCGGAACGTAGAATTGGCCATCACTTTCAAACTGGTCGCAATTATTCCTGCTATATGATGGAAACACTGTTGTATTTTTTTTGCATTTTATGGTTCGGGCGTAGACTTCTAAGGCCCTAACTATTCAATCTGTTGGAGCAACGCCCTAGGGTGAAGCCTAGGTTGCTCGGAAAGTAGAAATGACCATAAGTTTCATACTGGTTGCAATTATTCGTTTTATACGGTGGAGCAGCTGTTGTATTTATATCGTATTTTATGCTTCTGGCGTTGACTTCTTAGGCCGTAACTATTTGGTCTGGTGGAGCAATACCCTGTAGTGAAACCTAGGTTGCCCGGAACGTAGAATTGGCCATCACTTTCAAACTGGTTGCAATTATTCCTGTTATATGATGGAAACACTGTTGTATTTTTTTTGCATTTTATGGTTCGGGCGTTGACTTCTAAGGCCCTAACTATTCAATCTGTTGGAGCAACGCCCTAGGGTGAAGCCTAGGTTGCTCGGAAAGTAGAAATGACCATTAGTTTCATACTGGTTGCAATTATTCGTTTTATACGATGGAAAAACTGTTGTATTCATATTGTATTTTATGCTTCTGGCGTTGACTTCTAAGGCCCTAGCTGTTTGATCTAGTGGAGCAACGCCGTAGAGTGAAGCCTAGGCTGCCCGGAAGGTAGAATTGGCCATCACTTTCAAACTGGTTGCAATTATTCGTTTTATACGATGGAAAAACTGTTTGATTTATATTGTATTTTATGCTTCTGGCGTTGACTTCTAAGGCACTAACTATTCGGTCTGGTGGAGCAACGCCCTAGAGTGAAGCCTAGGTTGCCCGGACCGTAGAATTGGCCATCACTTTCAGACTGGTTGCAATTATTCCTGTTATATTCTGGAAACACTGTTGTATTTTTATTGCATTTTATGCTTCGGGCGTTGACTTCTAAGGACCTAACTATTCTATCTGGTGGAGCAGCGCCCTAGAGTGAATCCTAGGTTGCTCGGAATGTAGAAATGACCATAACTTTCACACTGGTTGCAATTATTCGTTTTATACGATGGAAACGCTGTTGTATTTATATTGTACTTTATGCCTCTGGCGTTGACTTCTAAGGCCGTTGCTATTAGATGTGGTGGAGCAAAGCCCTAGAGTGACGCCTAGGGTGCTCGGAACGTACAAATGACCATTACTTTCACACTGGTTGCAATTATTCGTTTTATACGATGGAAAAGGTGTCGTATTTATATCGTATTTTATGCTTCTGGCGTTTACTTCTAAGGACCTAACTATTCGATCTGGTGGAGCAACGCCCTAGAGTGAATCTTAGGTTGCTCGGAATGTAGAAATGACCATAACTTTCACACTGGTTGCAATTATTCGTTTTATACGAGGGAAACGCTGTTGTATTTATATTGTACTTTTTGCCTCTGGCGTTGACTTCTAAGGCCGTAGCTATTAGATGTGGTGGAGCAACGCCCTAGAGTGACGCCTAGGGTGCTCGGAAAGTAGAAATGACCATTACTTTCACACTGGTTGCAATTATTCCTTTTATACGATGGAAAAGCTGTTGTATTTATATCGTATTTTATGCTTCTGGCGTTTACTTCTAAGGACCTAACTATTCGATCTGGTCGAGCAACGCCCTAGAGTGAATCCTAGGTTGCTCGGAATGTAGAAATGACCATAACTTTCACACTGGTTGCAATTATTCGTTTTATACGATGGAAACGCTGTTCTATTTATATTGTACTTTATGTCTCTGGCGTTGACTTCTAAGGCCGTAGCTCTTAGATGTGGTGGAGCAACGCCCTAGAGTGTCGCCTAGGGTGCTCGGAACGTAGAAATGACCATTACTTTCACACTGGTTGCAATTATTCGTCTTATACGATGGAAAAGCTGTTGTATTTATATCGTATTTTATGCTTCTCGCGTTGACTTCTTAGTCCGTAACTATTCGGTCTGGTGGAGCAACACCCTGGAGTGAAACCTAGGTTGCCCGGAATGTAGAATTGGCCATCACTTTCAAACTGGTTGCAATTATTCCTGTTATATTATGGAAACACTGTTGTATTTTTATTGCATTTTATGCTTCGGGCGTTGACTTCTAAGGACCTAACTATTCTATCTGGCGGAGCAACGCCCTAGAGTGAATCCTAGGTTGCTCGGAATGTAGAAATGACCATAACTTTCACACTGGTTGCAATTATTCGTTTTATACGATGGAAACGCTGTTGTATTTATATTGTACTTTATGCCTCTGGCGTTGACTTCTAAGGCCGTAGCTATTAGATGTGGTGGAGCAATGCCCTAGAGTGACGCCTAGGGTGCTCGGAACGTAGAAATGCCCATTACTTTCACACTGGTTGCAATTATTCGTTTTATACGATGTAAAAGCTGTCGTATTTATATCGTATTTTATGCTTCTGGCGTTTACTTCTAAGGACCTAACTATTCGATCTGGTGGATCAACGCCCTAGAGTGAATCTTAGGTTGCTCGAAATGTAGAAATGACCATAACTTTCACACTGGTTGCAATTATTCGTTTTATACGTCGGAAACGCTGTTGTATTTATATTGTACTTTTTGATTCTGGCGTTGACTTCTAAGGCCGTAGCTATTAGATGTGGTGGAGCAACGCCCTAGGGTGACGCCTAGGGTGCTCGGAAAGTAGAAATGACCATTACTTTCACACTGGTTGCAATTATTCGTTTTATACGATGGAAAAGCTGTTGTATTTATATCGTATTTTATGCTTCTGGCGTTTATTTCTAAGGACCTAACCATTCGATCTGGTGGAGCAACGCCCTAGAGTGAATCCTAGGTTGCTCGGAATGTAGAAATGACCATAACTTTCACACTGGTTGCAATTATTCGTTTTATACGATGGAAACGCTGTTGTATTTATATTGTACTTTATGTCTCTGGCGTTGACTGCTAAGGCCGTAGCTCTTAGATGTGGTGGAGCAACGCCCTAGAGTGACGCCTAGGGTGCTCGGAACGTAGAAATGACCATTACTTTCACACTGGTTGCAATTATTCGTCTTATACGATGGAAAAGCTGTTGTATTTATATCGTATTTTATGCTTCTGGCGTTGACTTCTTAGTCCGTAACTATTCGGTCTGGTGGAGCAACGCCCTGGAGTGAAACCTAGGTTGCCCGGAACGTAGAATTGGCCATCACTTTCAAACTGGTTGCAATTATTCCTGTTATATGATGGAAACACTGTTGTATTTTTTTTGCATTTTATGGTTCGGGCGTAGACTTCTAAGGCCCTAACTATTCAACCTGTTGGAGCAACGCCCTAGAGTGAAGCCTAGGTTGCTCGGAAAGTAGAAATGACCATAAGTTTCATACTGGTTGCAATTATTCGTTTTATACGATGGAAAAGCTGTTGTATTTATATTGTATTCTATGCTTCTGGAGTTGTCTTCTAAGGCACTAACTATTCGATCTGGTGGTGCAACGCCCTAGAGTGAAGCCTAGGTTGCCCGGGACGCAGAATTGGCCATCACTTTCAAACTGGTTGCAATTATTCCTGTTATATGATGGAAACACTGTTGTATTTTTATTGCATTTTATGTTTCGGGCGTTGACTTCTAAGGACCTAACTATTCTATCTGGTGGAGCAACGCCCTAGAGTGAATCCTAGGTTGCTCGGAATGTAGAAATGACCATAACTTTCACACTGGTTGCAACTATTCGTATTATACGATGGAAACGCTGTTGTATTTATATTGTACTTTATGCCTCTGGCGTTGACTTCTAAGGCCGTAGCTATTAGATGTGGTGGACCAAAGCCCTAGAGTGACGCCTAGGGTGCTCGGAACGTAGAAATGACCATTACTTTCACACTGGTTGCAATTATTCGTTTTATACGATGGAAAAGCTGTCGTATTTATATCGTATTTTATGCTTCTGGCGTTTACTTCTAAGGACCTAACTATTCGATCTGGTGGAGCAACGCCCTAGAGTGAATCTTAGGTTGCTCGGAATGTTGAAATGACCATAACTTTCACACTGGTTGCAATTATTCGTTTTATACGACGGAAACGCTGTTGTATTTATATTGTACTTTATGCCTCTGGCGTTGACTTCTAAGGCCGTAGCTATTAGATATGGTGGAGCAACGCCCTAGAGTGACGCCTAGTGTGCTCGGAACGTAGAAATGACCATTACTTTCACACTGGTTGCAATTATTCGTTTTATACGATGGAAAAGCTGCTGTATTTATATCGTATTTTATGCTTCTAGCGTTGACTTCCTAGTCCGTAACTATTCGGTCTGCTGGAGCAACGCGCTGGAGTGAAACCTAGGTTGCCCGGAACGTAGAATTGGCCATCACTTTCAAACTGGTTGCAATTATTCCCGTTATATGATGGAAACACTGTTGTATTTTTATTGCATTTTATGTTTCGGGCGTTGACTTCTAAGGACCTAACTATTCTATCTGGTGGAGCAACGCCCTAGAGTGAATCCTAGGTTGCTCGGAATGTAGAAATGACCATAACTTTCACACTGGTTGCAACTATTCGTATTATACGATGGAAACGCTGTTGTATTTATATTGTACTTTATGCCTCTGGCGTTGACTTCTAAGGCCGTAGCTATTAGATGTGGTGGAGCAACTCCCTAGAGTGACGCCTATGGTGCTCGGAAAGTAGAAATGACCATTACTTTCACACTGGTTGCAATTATTCGTTTTATACGATGGAAAAGCTGCTGTATTTATATCGTATTTTATGCTTCTAGCGTTGACTTCCTAGTCCGTAACTATTCGGTCTGCTGGAGCAACGCGCTGGAGTGAAACCTAGGTTGCCCGGAACGTAGAATTGGCCATCACTTTCAAACTGGTTGCAATTATTCCCGTTATATGATGGAAACACTGTTGTATTTTTTTTGCATTTTATGGTTCGGGTGTTGACTTCTAAGGCCCTAACTATTCAATCCGTTGGAGCAACGCCCTAGCCTGAAGCCTAGGTTGCTCGGAAAGTAGAAATGACCATAAGTTTCATACTGTTTGCAATTATTTGTTTCATACGATGGAAAAACTGTTGTATTTATATTGTACTTTATGCTTCTGGCGTCGACTTCTATGGCACTAACTCTTCGATCTGGTGGAGCAACGCCCTAGAGTGAAGCCTAGGTTGCCCGGAACGTAGAATTGGCCATCACTTTCAAACTGGTCGCAATTATTCCTGCTATATGATGGAAACACTGTTGTATTTTTTTTGCATTTTATGGTTCGGGCGTAGACTTCTAAGGCCCTAACTATTCAATCTGTTGGAGCAACGCCCTAGGGTGAAGCCTAGGTTGCTCGGAAAGTAGAAATGACCATAAGTTTCATACTGGTTGCAATTATTCGTTTTATACGGTGGAACAGCTGTTGTATTTTTATCGTATTTTATGCTTCTGGCGTTGACTTCTTAGGCCGTAACTATTTGGTCTGGTGGAGCAATGCCCTGTAGTGAAATCTAGGTTGCCCGGAACGTAGAATTGGCCATCACTTTCAAACTGGTTGCAATTATTCCTGTTATATGATGGAAACACTGTTGTATTTTTTTTGCATTTTATGGTTCGGGCGTTGACTTCTAAGGCCCTAACTATTCAATCTGTTGGAGCAACGCCCTAGGGTGAAGCCTAGGTTGCTCGGAAAGTAGAAATGACCATTAGTTTCATACTGGTTGCAATTATTCGTTTTATACGGTGGAACAGATGTTGTATTTATATCGTATTTTATGCTTCTGGCGTTGACTTCTTAGGCCGTAACTATTTGGTCTGGTGGAGCAATGCCCTGTAGTGAAACCTAGGTTGCCCGGAACGTAGAATTGGCCATCACTTTCAAACTGGTTGCAATTATTCCTGTTATATGATGGAAACACTGTTGTATTTTTTTTGCATTTTATGGTTCGGGCGTTGACTTCTAAGGCCCTAACTATTCAATCTGTTGGAGCAACGCCCTAGGGTGAAGCCTAGGTTGCTCGGAAAGTAGAAATGACCATTAGTTTCATACTGGTTGCAATTATTCGTTTTATACGATGGAAAAACTGTTGTATTCATATTGTATTTTATGCTTCTGGCGTTGACTTCTAAGGCACTAACTATTCGATCTGGTGGAGCAACGCCCTAGAGTGAATCCTAGGTTGCTCGGAATGTAGAAATGACCATAACTTTCACACTGGTTGCAATTATTCGTTTTATACGATGGAAAAACTGTTGTATATATATTGCATTTTATGCTTCTGGCGTTGACTTCTAAGGTACTAACTATTCGATCTGGTGGAGCAACGCAATAGAGTGAAGCATAGGTTGCCCGGAACGTAGAATTGGCCGTCACTTTCAAACTGGTTGCAATTATTCCTGTTATATGATGGAAGCACTGTTGTATTTTTTTTGCATTTTATGGTTCGGGCGTTGACTTCTAAGGCCCTAACTATTCAATCTGTTGGAGCAACGCCCTAGGGTGAAGCCTAGGTTGCTCGGAATGTAGAAATGACCATAAGTTTCATACTGGTCGCAATTATTCGTTTTATACGATGGAAAAGCTGTTGTATTTATATTGTATTTTATGCTTCTGGCGTTGACGTCTAATGCACTAACTATTCGATCTGGTGGAGCAACGACCTAGAGTGAATCCTAGGTTGCTCGGAATGTAGAAATGACCATAACTTTCACACTGGTTGCAATTATTCGTTTTATACGATGGAAAAACTGTTGTATCTATATTGTATTTTATGCTTCTGGCGTTGACTTCTAAGGTACTAACTATTCGATCTGGTGGAGCAACGCAATAGAGTGAAGCATAGGTTGCCCGGAACGTAGAATTGGCCGTCACTTTCAAACTGGTTGCATTTATTCCTGTTATATGATGGAAGCACTGTTGTATTTTTTTTGCATTTTATGGTTCGGGCGTTGACTTCTAAGGCCCTAACTATTCAATCTGTTGGAGCAACGCCCTAGGGTGAAGCCTAGGTTGCTCGGAAAGTAGAAATGACCATAAGTTTCATACTGGTCGCAATTATTCGTTTTATACGATGGAAAAGCTGTTGTATTTATATTGTATTTTA
Organism: Calliopsis andreniformis; assembly: GCF_051401765.1. NCBI lineage: Eukaryota > Metazoa > Arthropoda > Insecta > Hymenoptera > Andrenidae > Calliopsis > Calliopsis andreniformis. The sequence goes on from NC_135072.1 coordinate 9,048,440, forward strand.
TGCTTCTGGCGTTGACGTCTAAGGCACTAACTATTCGATCTGGTGGAGCAACGCCCTAGAGTGAGGTCTAGGTTGCCCGGAACGTAGAATTGGCCATCACTTTCAAACTGGTTGCAATTATTCCTGTTATATGATGGAAACACAGTTGTATTTTTATTGCATTTTATGCTTCGGGCGTTGACATCTAAGGCCCTAACTACTCAATCTGTTGGAGCAACGCCCTAGGGTGAAGCCTAGGTTGCTCGGAAAGTAGAAATGACCATAAGTTTCATACTGGTTGCAATTATTCGTTTTATACGATGGAAAGACTGTTGTATTTATATTGTATTTTATGCTTCTGGCGTTGACTTCTAAGGCCCTAGCAGTTCGATCTAGTGGAGCAACGCCGTAGAGTGAAGCCTAGGTTGCCCGGAAGGTAGAATTGGCCATCACTTTTAAACTTGTTGCAATTATTCGTTTTATACGATGGAAAAACTGTTGTATTCATATTGTATTTTATGCTTCTGGCGTTGACTTCTAAGGCACTAACTATTCGATCTGGTGGAGCAACGCCCTAGAGTGAAGCCTAGGTTGCCCGGTAGGTAGAATTGGCCATCACTTTCAAACTGGTTGCAATTATTCGTTTTATACGATGGAAAAACTGTTGTATTTATATTGTATTTTATGCTTCTGGCGTTGACTTCTAAGGCACTAACTATTCGATCTGGTGGAGCAACGCCCTAGAGTGAAGCCTAGGTTGCCCGGGACGCAGAATTGGCCATCACTTTCAAACTGGTTGCAATTATTCCTGTTATATTATGGAAACACTGTTGTATTTTTATTGCATTTTATGCTTCGGGCGTTGACTTCTAAGGACCTAACTATTCTATCTGGTGGAGCAACGCCCTAGAGTGAATCCTAGGTTGCTCGGAATGTAGAAATGACCATAACTTTCACACTGGTTGCAACTATTCGTATTATACGATGGAAACGCTGTTGTATTTATATTGTACTTTATGCCTCTGGCGTTGACTTCTAAGGCCGTAGCTATTAGATGTGGTGGACCAAAGCCCTAGAGTGACGCCTAGGGTGCTCGGAACGTAGAAATGACCATTACTTTCACACTGGTTGCAATTATTCGTTTTATACGATGGAAAAGCTGTCGTATTTATATCGTATTTTATGCTTCTGGCGTTTACTTCTAAGGACCTAACTATTCGATCTGGTGGAGCAACGCCCTAGAGTGAATCTTAGGTTGCTCGGAATGTTGAAATGACCATAACTTTCACACTGGTTGCAATTATTCGTTTTATACGACGGAAACGCTGTTGTATTTATATTGTACTTTATGCCTCTGGCGTTGACTTCTAAGGCCGTAGCTATTAGATATGGTGGAGCAACGCCCTAGAGTGACGCCTAGTGTGCTCGGAACGTAGAAATGACCATTACTTTCACACTGGTTGCAATTATTCGTTTTATACGATGGAAAAGCTGCTGTATTTATATCGTATTTTATGCTTCTAGCGTTGACTTCTTAGTCCGTAACTATTCGGTCTGCTGGAGCAACGCGCTGGAGTGAAACCTAGGTTGCCCGGAACGTAGAATTGGCCATCACTTTCAAACTGGTTGCAATTATTCCCGTTATATGATGGAAACACTGTTGTATTTTTTTTGCATTTTATGGTTCGGGTGTTGACTTCTAAGGCCCTAACTATTCAATCCGTTGGAGCAACGCCCTAGCCTGAAGCCTAGGTTGCTCGGAAAGTAGAAATGACCATAAGTTTCATACTGTTTGCAATTATTTGTTTCATACGATGGAAAAACTGTTGTATTTATATTGTACTTTATGCTTCTGGCGTTGACTTCTTAGGCCGTAACTATTCGGTCTGGTGGAGCAACGCCCTAGAGTGAAGCCTAGGTTGCCCGGAACGTAGAATTGGCCATCACTTTCAAACTGGTCGCAGTTATTCCTGCTATATGATGGAAACACTGTTGTATTTTTTTTGCATTTTATGGTTCGGGCGTAGACTTCTAAGGCCCTAACTATTCAATCTGTTGGAGCAACGCCCTAGGGTGAAGCCTAGGTTGCTCGGAAAGTAGAAATGACCATAAGTTTCATACTGGTTGCAATTATTCGTTTTATACGGTGGAACAGCTGTTGTATTTATATCGTATTTTATGCTTCTGGCGTTGACTTCTTAGGCCGTAACTATTTGGTCTGGTGGAGCAATGCCCTGTAGTGAAACCTAGGTTGCCCGGAACGTAGAATTGGCCATCACTTTCAAACTGGTTGCAATTATTCCTGTTATATGATGGAAACACTGTTGTATTTTTTTTGCATTTTATGGTTCGGGCGTTGACTTCTAAGGCCCTAACTATTCAATCTGTTGGAGCAACGCCCTAGGGTGAAGCCTAGGTTGCTCGGAAAGTAGAAATGACCATTAGTTTCATACTGGTTGCAATTATTCGTTTTATACGATGGAAAAACTGTTGTATTCATATTGTATTTTATGCTTCTGGCGTTGACTTCTAAGGCACTAACTATTCGATCTGGTGGAGCAACGCCCTAGAGTGAAGCCTAGGTTGCCCGGTAGGTAGAATTGGCCATCACTTTCAAACTGGTTGCAATTATTCGTTTTATACGATGGAAAAACTGTTGTATTTATATTGTATTTTATGCTTCTGGCGTTGACTTCTAAGGCACTAACTATTCGATCTGGTGGAGCAACGCCCTAGAGTGAAGCCTAGGTTGCCCGGGACGCAGAATTGGCCATCACTTTCAAACTGGTTGCAATTATTCCTGTTATATTATGGAAACACTGTTGTATTTTTATTGAATTTTATGCTTCGGGCGTTGACTTCTAAGGACCTAACTATTCTATCTGGTGGAGCAACGCCCTAGAGTGAATCCTAGGTTGCTCGGAATGTAGAAATGACCATAACTTTCACACTGGTTGCAATTATTCGTTTTATACGATGGAAACGCTGTTGTATTTATATTGTACTTTATGCCTCTGGCGTTGACTTCTAAGGCCATAGCTATTAGATGTGGTGGAGCAAAGCCCTAGAGTGACGCCTAGGGTGCTCGGAACGTAGAAATGACCATTACTTTCACACTGGTTGCAATTATTCGTTTTATACGATGGAAAAGCTGTCGTATTTATATCGTATTTTATGCTTCTGGCGTTTACTTCTAAGGACCTAACTATTCGATCTGGTGGAGCAACGCCCTAGAGTGAATCTTAGGTTGCTCGGAATGTAGAAATGACCATAACTTTCACACTGGTTGCAATTATTCGTTTTATACGACGGAAACGCTGTTGTATTTATATTGTACTTTATGCCTCTGGCGTTGTCTTCTAAGGCCGTAGCTATTAGATATGGTGGAGCAACGCCCTAGAGTGACGCCTAGTGTGCTCGGAACGTAGAAATGACCATTACTTTCACACTGGTTGCAATTATTCGTTTTATACGATGGAAAAGCTGCTGTATTTATATCGTATTTTATGCTTCTGGCGTTGACTTCTTAGTCCGTAACTATTCGGTCTGGTGGAGCAACGCGCTGGAGTGAAACCTAGGTTGCCCGGAACGTAGAATTGGCCATCACTTTCAAACTGGTTGCAATTATTCCTGTTATATTATGGAAACACTGTTGTATTTTTATTGCATTTTATGCTTCGGGCGTTGACTTCTAAGGACCTAACTATTCTATCTGGTGGAGCAACGCCCTAGAGTGAATCCTAGGTTGCTCGGAATGTAGAAATGACCATAACTTTCACACTGGTTGCAATTATTCGTTTTATACGATGGAAACGCTGTTGTATTTATATTGGACTTTATGCCTCTGGCGTTGACTTCTAAGGCCGTAGCTATTAGATGTGGTGGAGCAAAGCCCTAGAGTGACGCCTAGGGTGCTCGGAACGTAGAAATGACCATTACTTTCACACTGGTTGCAATTATTCGTTTTATACGATGGAAAAGCTGTCGTATTTATATCGTATTTTATGCTTCTGGCGTTTACTTCTAAGGACCTAACTATTCGATCTGGTGGAGCAACGCCCTAGAGTGAATCTTAGGTTGCTCGGAATGTTGAAATGACCATAACTTTCACACTGGTTGCAATTATTCGTTTTATACGACGGAAACGCTGTTGTATTTATATTGTACTTTATGCCTCTGGCGTTGACTTCAAAGGCCGTAGCTATTAGATATGGTGGAGCAACGCCCTAGAGTGACGCCTAGTGTGCTCGGAATGTAGAAATGACCATTACTTTCACACTGGTTGCAATTATTCGTTTTATACGATGGAAAAGCTGCTGTATTTATATCGTATTTTATGCTTCTGGCGTTGACTTCTTATTCCGTAACTATTCGGTCTGGTGGAGCAACGCGCTGGAGTGAAACCTAGGTTGCCCGGAACGTAGAATTGGCCATCACTTTCAAACTGGTTGCAATTATTCCCGTTATATGATGGAAACACTGTTGTATTTTTTTTGCATTTTATGGTTCGGGTGTTGACTTCTAAGGCCCTAACTCTTCAATCCGTTGGAGCAACGCCCTAGCCTGAAGCCTAGGTTGCTCGGAAAGTATAAATGACCATAAGTTTCATACTGTTTGCAATTATTTGTTTCATACGATGGAAAAACTGTTGTATTTATATTGTACTTTATGCTTCTGGCGTCGACTTCTATGGCACTAACTCTTCGATCTGGTGGAGCAACGCCCTAGAGTGAAGCCTAGGTTGCCCGGAACGTAGAATTGGCCATCACTTTCAAACTGGTCGCAATTATTCCTGCTATATGATGGAAACACTGTTGTATTTTTTTTGCATTCTATGGTTCGGGCGTAGACTTCTAAGGCCCTAACTATTCAATCTGTTGGAGCAACGCCCTAGGGTGAAGCCTAGGTTGCTCGGAAAGTAGAAATGACCATAAGTTTCATACTGGTTGCAATTATTCGTTTTATACGGTGGAACAGCTGTTGTATTTATATCGTATTTTATGCTTCTGGCGTTGACTTCTTAGGCCGTAACTATTTGGTCTGGTGGAGCAATGCCCTGTAATGAAACCTAGGTTGCCCGGAACGTAGAATTGGCCATCACTTTCAAACTGGTTGCAATTATTCCTGTTATATGATGGAAACACTGTTGTATTTTTTTTGCATTTTATGGTTCGGGCGTTGACTTCTAAGGCCCTAACTATTCAATCTGTTGGAGCAACGCCCTAGGGTGAAGCCTAGGTTGCTAGGAAAGTAGAAATGACCATTAGTTTCATACTGGTTGCAATTATTCGTTTTATACGATGGAAAAACTGTTGTATTCATATTGTATTTTATGCTTCTGGCGTTGACTTCTAAGGCACTAACTATTCGATCTGGTGGAGCAACGCCCTAGAGTGAAGCCTAGGTTGCCCGGTAGGTAGAATTGGCCATCACTTTCAAACTGGTTGCAATTATTCGTTTTATACGATGGAAAAACTGTTGGATTTATATTGTATTTTATGCTTCTGGCGTTGACTTCTAAGGCACTAACTATTCGATCTGGTGGAGCAACGCCCTAGAGTGAAGCCTAGGTTGCCCGGGACGCAGAATTGGCCATCACTTTCAAACTGGTTGCAATTATTCCTGTTATATTATGGAAACACTGTTGTATTTTTATTGCATTTTATGCTTCGGGCGTTGACTTCTAAGGACCTAACTATTCTATCTGGTGGAGCAACGCCCTAGAGTGAATCCTAGGTTGCTCGGAATGTAGAAATGACCATAACTTTCACACTGGTTGCAATTATTCGTTTTATACGATGGAAACGCTGTTGTATTTATATTGTACTTTATGCCTCTGGCGTTGACTTCTAAGGCCGTAGCTATTAGATGTGGTGGAGCAAAGCCCTAGAGTGACGCCTAGGGTGCTCGGAACGTAGAAATGACCATTACTTTCACACTGGTTGCAATTATTCGTTTTATACGATGGAAAAGCTGTCGTATTTATATCGTATTTTATGCTTCTGGCGTTTACTTCTAAGGACCTAACTATTCGATCTGGTGGAGCAACGCCCTAGAGTGAATCTTAGGTTGCTCGGAATGTAGAAATGACCATAACTTTCACACTGGTTGCAATTATTCGTTTTATACGACGGAAACGCTGTTGTATTTATATTGTACTTTATACCTCTGGCGTTGACTTCTAAGGCCGTAGCTATTAGATATGGTGGAGCAACGCCCTAGAGTGACGCCTAGTGTGCTCGGAACGTAGAAATGACCATTACTTTCACACTGGTTGCAATTATTCGTTTTATACGATGGAAAAGCTGCTGTATTTATATCGTATTTTATGCTTCTGGCGTTGACTTCTTAGTCCGTAACTATTCGGTCTGGTGGAGCAACGCGCTGGAGTGAAACCTAGGTTGCCCGGAACGTAGAATTGGCCATCACTTTCAAACTGGTTGCAATTATTCCTGTTATATGATGGAAACACTGTTGTATTTTTTTTGCATTTTATGGTTCGGGTGTTGACTTCTAAGGCCCTAACTATTCAATCCGTTGGAGCAACGCCCTAGCCTGAAGCCTAGGTTGCTCGGAAAGTAGAAATGACCATATGTTTCATACTGGTTGCAATTATTTGTTTCATACGATGGAAAAACTGTTGTATTTATATTGTATTTTATGGTTCGGGCGTAGACTTCTAAGGCCCTAACTATTCAATCTGTTGGAGCAACGCCCTAGGGTGAAGCCTAGGTTGCTCGGAAAGTAGAAATGACCATAAGTTTCATACTGGTTGCAATTATTCGTTTTATACGATGGACATGCTGTTGTATTTATATCGTATTTTATGCTTCTGGCGTTGACTTCTTAGGCCGTATCTATTCGGTCTGGTGGAGCAACGCGCTAGAGCGAAACCTAGGTTGCTCGGAACGTAGAATTGGCCATCACTTTCACACTGGTTGCAATTATTCCTGATATATGATGGAAACACTGTTGTATTTTTTTTGCATTTTATGGTTCGGGCGTTGACTTCTAAGGCCCTAACTATTCAATCTGTTGGAGCAACGCCCTAGGGTGAAGCCTAGGTTGCTCGGAAAGTAGAAATGCACATAAGTTCCATACTGGTTGCAATTATTCGTTTTATACGATGGAAAAACTGTTGTATTTATATTGTATTTTATGCTTCTGGCGTTGACTTCTAAGGCACTAACTATTCGATCTGGTGGAGCAACGCCCTAGGGTGAAGCCTAGGTTGCTAGGAAAGTAGAAATGACCATTACTTTCACACTGGTTGCAATTATTCGTTTTATACGATGGAAAAGCTGTTGTATTTATATCGTATTTTATGCTTCTGGCGTTTACTTCTAAGGACCTAACTATTCGATCTGGTGGAGCAACGCCCTAGAGTGAATCCTAGGTTGCTCGGAATGTAGAAGTGACAATAACTTTCACACTGGTTGCAATTATTCGTTTTATACGATGGAAATACTGTTGTATATATATTGCATTTTATGCTTCTGGCGTTGACTTCTAAGGTACTAACTATTCGATCTGGTGGAGCAACGCAATAGAGTGAAGCATAGGTTGCCCGGAACGTAGAATTGGCCGTCACTTTCAAACTGGTTGCAATTATTCCTGTTATATGATGGAAGCACTGTTGTATTTTTTTTGCATTTTATGGTTCGGGCGTTGACTTCTAAGGCCCTAACTATTCAATCTGTTGGAGCAACGCCCTAGGGTGAAGCCTAGGTTGCTCGGAATGTAGAAATGACCATAAGTTTCACACTGGTTGCAATTATTCGTTTTATACGATGGAAAAACAGTTGTATCTATATTGTATTTTATGCTTCTGGCGTTGACTTCTAAGGTACTAACTATTCGATCTGGTGGAGCAACGCAATAGAGTGATGCCTAGGTTGCCCGGAACGTAGAATTGGCCATCAATTTCAAACTGGTTGCAATTATACCTGTTATATAATGGAAACACTGCTGTATTTTTTTTGTATTTTATGGTTCGGGCGTTGACTTCTAAGGCCCTAACTATTCAATCCGTTGGAGCAACGCGCTAGGGTGAAGCCTAGGTTGCTCGGAAAGTAGAAATGACCATAAGTTTCATACTGGTTGCAATTATTCGTTTTATACGATGGAAAAACTGTTGTATTTATATTGTATTTTATGCTTCTGGCGTTGACTTCTAAGGCACTAACTATTCGATCTGGTGGAGCAACGCCCTAGAGTGAAGCCTAGGTTGCTCGGAAAGTAGAAATGACCATCAGTTTCATACTGGTTGCAATTATTCGTATTATACGATGGTAAAACTGTTGTATTTATATTGTATTTTATGCTTCTGGCGTTGACTTCTAAGGACCTAACTATTCGATCTGGTGGAGCAACGCCCTAGAGTGAATTCCAGGTTGCTCGGAATGTAGAAATGACCATAACTTTCACACTGGTTGCAATTATTCGTTTTATACGATGGAAACGCTGTTGTATTTATATCGTATTTTATGCTTCTGGCGTTTACTTCTAAGGACCTAACTATTGGATCTGGTGGAGCAACGCCCTAGAGTGAATCCTAGGTTGCTCGGAATGTAGAAATGACCATAACTTTCACACTTGTTGCAATTATTCGTTTTATACGATGGAAACGCTGTTGCATTTATATCGTATTTTATGCTTCTGGCGTTTACTTCTAAGGACCTAACTATTCGATCTGGTGGAGCAACGCCCTAGAGTGAATCCTAGGTTGCTCGGAATGTAGAAATGACCATAACTTTCACACTGGTTGCAATAATTCGTTTTATACGATGGTAACTCTGTTGTATTTATATTGTACTTTATGCCTCTGGCGTTGTCTTCTAAGGCCGTAGCTATTAGATGTGGTGGAGCAACGCCCTAGAGTGACGCCTAGAGTGCTCGGAGAGTAGAAATGACCATTACTTTCACACTGGTTGCAATTATTCGTTTTATACGATGGAAAAGCTGTTGTATTTATATCGTATTTTATGCTTCTGGCGTTTACTTCTAAGGACCTAACTATTCGATCTGGTGGAGCAACGCCCTAGAGTGAATCCTAGGTTGCTCGGAATGTAGAAGTGACAATAACTTTCACACTGGTTGCAATTATTCGTTTTATACGATGGAAATACTGTTGTATATATATTGCATTTTATGCTTCTGGCGTTGACTTCTAAGGTACTAACTATTCGATCTGGTGGAGCAACGCAATAGAGTGAAGCATAGGTTGCCCGGAACGTAGAATTGGCCGTCACTTTCAAACTGGTTGCAATTATTCCTGTTATATGATGGAAGCACTGTTGTATTTTTTTTGCATTTTATGGTTCGGGCGTTGACTTCTAAGGCCCTAACTATTCAATCTGTTGGAGCAACGCCCTAGGGTGAAGCCTAGGTTGCTCGGAATGTAGAAATGACCATAAGTTTCACACTGGTTGCAATTATTCGTTTTATACGATGGAAAAACAGTTGTATCTATATTGTATTTTATGCTTCTGGCGTTGACTTCTAAGGTACTAACTATTCGATCTGGTGGAGCAACGCAATAGAGTGAAGCATAGGTTGCCCGGAACGTAGAATTGGCCGTCACTTTCAAACTGGTTGCATTTATTCCTGTTATATGATGGAAGCACTGTTGTATTTTTTTTGCATTTTATGGTTCGGGCGTTGACTTCTAAGGCCCTAACTATTCAATCTGTTGGAGCAACGCCCTAGGGTGAAGCCTAGGTTGCTCGGAAAGTAGAAATGACCATAAGTTTCATACTGGTCGCAATTATTCGTTTTATACGATGGAAAAGCTGTTGTATTTATATTGTATTTTATGCTTCTGGCGTTGACGTCTAAGGCACTAGCTATTCGATCTGGTGGAGCAACGCCCTAGAGTGAGGTCTAGGTTGCCCGGAACGTAGAATTGGCCATCACTTTCAAACTGGTTGCAATTATTCCTGTTATATGATGGAAACACAGTTGTATTTTTATTGCATTTTATGCTTCGGGCGTTGACATCTAAGGCCCTAACTACTCAATCTGTTGGAGCAACGCCCTAGGGTGAAGCCTAGGTTGCTCGGAAAGTGGAAATGACCATAAGTTTCATACTGGTTGCAATTATTCGTTTTATACGATGGTAAAACTGTTGTATTTATATTGTATTTTATGCTTCTGGCGTTGACTTCTAAGGCACTATCTATTCGATCTGGTGGAGCAACGCCCTAGAGCGAAGCCTAGGTTGCCCGGAACGTAGAATTGGCCATCACTTTCAAACTGGTTGCAATTATTCCTGTTATATGATGGAAACACTGTTGTATTTTTTTTGCATTTTATGGTTCGGGCGTTGACTTCTAAGGCCCTAACTATTCAATCTGATGGAGCAACGCCCTTGGGTGAAGCCTAGCTTGCTCGGAAAGTAGAAATGACCATAAGTTTCATACTGGTTGCAATTGTTCGTTTTATACGATGGAAAAACTGTTGTTTTTATATTGTATTTTATGCTTCTGTCGTTCCCTTCTTAGGCCCTAACTATTCGATCTGGTGGAGCAACGCCCTGGAGTGAAGCCTAGGTTGCCCGGAACGTAGAATTGGCTATCACTTTCAAACTGGTTGCAATTATTCCTGGTATATGATGGAAACACTGTTGTATTTTTTTTGCATTTTATGGTTCGGGCGTTGACTTCTAAGGTCCTAACTATTCAATCTGTTGGAGCAACGACCTAGGGTGAAGCCTAGGATGCTCGGAAAGTAGAAATGACCATAAGTTTCATACTGGGTGCAATTAATCGTTTTATAAGATGGAAAAACTGTTGAATGTATATTGTATTTTATGCTTCTGGCATAGACTTCTAAGGCACTATCTGTTCGATCTGGTGGAGCAACGCCCTAGACCGAAGCCTAGGTTGCCCGGAACGTAGAATTGGCCATCAATTTCAAACTGGTTGCAATTATACCTGTTATATGATGGAAACACTGCTGTATTTTTTTTGCATTTTATGTTTCGGGTGTTGACTTCTAAGGCCCTAACTATTCAATCCGTTGGAGCAACGCCCTAGGGTGATGCCTAGGTTGCTCGGAAAGTAGAAATGACCATAAGTTTCATACTGGTTGCAATTATTCGTTGTATACGACGGAAAAGCTGTTGTATTTATATTGTATTTTATGCTTCTGGCGCTGACTTCTAAGGCACTAACTATTCGATCTGGTGGAGCAACGCCCTAGAGTGATGCCTAGGTTGCCCGGAACGTAGAATTGGCCATCAATTTCAAACTGGTTGCAATTATACCTGTTATATGATGGAAACACTGCTGTATTTTTTTTGCATTTTATGTTTCGGGTGTAGACTTCTAAGGCCCTAACTATTCAATCCGTTGGAGCAACGCCCTAGGGTGATGCGTAGGTTGCTCGGAAAGTAGAAATGACCATAAGTTTCATACTGGTTGCAATTATTCGTTTTATACGATGGAAAAACTGTTGTATTTATATTGTATTTTATGCTTCTGGCGTTGACTTCTAAGGCACTAACTATTCGATCTGGTGGAGCAACGCAATAGAGTGATGCCTAGGTTGCCCGGAACGTAGAATTGGCCATCAATTTCAAACTCGTTGCAATTATACCTGTTATATGATGGAAACACTGCTGTATTTTTTTTGCATTTTATGGATCGGGCGTTGACTTCTAAGGCCCTAACTATTCCATCCGTTGGAGCAACGCCCTAGGGTGAAGCCTAGGTTGCTCGGAAAGTAGAAATGACCATAAGTTTCATACTGGTTGCAATTATTCGTTTTATACGATGGAAAAACTGTTGTATTTATATTGTATTTTATGCTTCTGGCGTTGACTTCTAAGGCACTAACTATTCGATCTGGTGGAGCAACGCCCTAGAGTGATGCCTAGGTTGCCCGGAACGTAGAATTGGCCATCACTTTCAAACTGGTTGCAATTATTCCTGATATACGATGGAAACACTGTTGTATTTTTTTTGCATTTTATGGTTCGGGCGTTGACTTCTAAGGCCCTAACTATTCAATCTGTTGGAGCAACGCCCTAGCGTGAAGCCTAGGTTGCTCGGATAGTAGAAATGTCCATCGTTTCATAGTGGTTGCAGTTATTCGTTTTATACGATGGAAAAACTGTTGTATTTATATTGTATTTTATGCTTCTGGCGTTGACTTCTAAGGCACTAACTATTCGATCTGGTGGAGCAACGCAATAGAGTGATGCCTAGGTTGCCCGGAACGTAGAATTGGCCATCAATTTCAAACTGGTTGCAATTATACCTGTTATATAATGGAAACACTGCTGTATTTTTTTTGTATTTTATGGTTCGGGCGTTGACTTCTAAGGCCCTAACTATTCAATCCGTTGGAGCAACGCGCTAGGGTGAAGCCTAGGTTGCTCGGAAAGTAGAAATGACCATAAGTTTCATACTGGTTGCAATTATTCGTTGTATACGACGGAAAAGCTGTTGTATTTATATTGTATTTTATGCTTCTGGCGCTGACTTCTAAGGCACTAACTATTCGATCTGGTGGAGCAACGCCCTAGAGTGAAGCCTAGGTTGCCCGGAACGTAGAATTGTCCATCACTTTCAAACTGGTTGCAATTATTCCTGTTACATGATGGAAACACTGTTGTATTTTTATTGCATTTTATGCTTCGGGCGTTGACTTCTAAGGCCCTAACTGTTCAATCTGTTGGAGCAACGCCCTAGGGTGAAGCCTAGCTTGCTCGGAAAGTAGAAATGACCATAAGTTTCATACTGGTTGCAATTATTCGTTTTATACGATGGAAAAACTGTTGTATTTATATTGTCTTTTATGCTTCTGGCGTTGACTCCTAAGGCACTATCTATTCGATCTGGTGAAGCAAGGCCCTAGAGCGAAGCCTAGGTTGCCCGGGACGTAGAATCTTCCATCACTTTCAAACTGGTTGCAATTATTCCTGTTATATGATGGAAACACTGTTGTATTTTTTTTGCATTTTATGGTTCGGGCGTTGACTTCTAAGGCCCTAACTATTCAATCTGCTGGAGCAACGCCCTAGGGTGAAGCCTAGGTTGCCCGGAAAGTAGAAATGACGTTAACCTTCATACTGGTTGCAATTATTCGTTTTATACGATGGAAAAACTGTTGTATTTATATTGTATTTTATACATCTGTCGCTGACTTCTAAGGTACTAACTATTCGATCTAGTGGAGCAACGCTCTAGAGTGAAGCCTATGTTGCCCGGAACGTAGAAATGACCATCACTTTCAAACTGGTTGCAATTATTCCTGTTATGTGATGGAAAAGCTGTTGTATTTTTAATGCATTTTATGCTTCGGGCATTGACTTCTAAGGCCCTAACTATTCAATCTGTTGGAGCAACGCCCTAGGGTGTAGCCTAGGTTGCCCGGAACGTAGAAATAACCATAACTTTTACACTGGTAGCAAATATTCGTTTTATACTATGGAAAAACTGTTCTATTTATTTTGTATTTAATGCTTCGGGCGTTGGCTTCTAAGGTACTAACTGTTTGATCTGGTGGAGCAACGCCCTAGAGTGAAACCTAGGTTGCCCGGAACGTAGAAATGACCATAACTTTCACACTGGTTGCAATTATTCCTGTTATATGATGGATACACTGTTGTACTTTTATTGCAATTTTTTGCTTCGGGCGTTGACTTCTAAGGCCCTAACTATTCAATCTGTTGGAGCAACGCCCTATGGTGAAGCCTAGCTTGCTCGGAAAGTAGAAGTGACCATAAGTTTCATACTGGCTGCAATTATTCGTTTTATACGATGGAAAAGCTGTTGTATTTATATCGTCTTTTATGCTTCTGGCGTTGACTTCTAAGGCACTATCTATTCGATCTGGTGGAGCAACGCCCTAGAGCGAAGCCTAGGTTGCCCGGAACGTAGAATTGGCCATCACTTTCAAACTGGTTGCAATTATTCCTGTTATATGATGGAAACACTGTTGTATTTTTTTTGCATTTTATGGTTCGGGCGTTGACTTCTAAGGCCCTAACTATTCAATCTGTTGGAGCAACGCCCTTGGGTGAAGCCTAGCTTGCTCGGAAAGTAGAAATGACCATAAGTTTCATACTGGTTGCAATTATTCGTTTTATACGATGGTAAAACTGTTGTATTTATATTGTATTTTATGCTTCTGGCGTTGACTTCTAAGGCACTATCTATTCGATCTGGTGGAGCAACGCCCTAGAGCGAAGCCTAGGTTGCCCGGAACGTAGAATTGGCCATCACTTTCAAACTGGTTGCAATTATTCCTGTTATATGATGGAAACACTGTTGTATTTTTTTTGCATTTTATGGTTCGGGCGTTGACTTCTAAGGTCCTAACTATTCAATCTGTTGGAGCAACGACCTAGGGTGAAGCCTAGGATGCTCGGAAAGTAGAAATGACCATAAGTTTCATACTGGGTGCAATTAATCGTTTTATAAGATGGAAAAACTGTTGAATATATATTGTATTTTATGCTTCTGGCATAGACTTCTAAGGCACTATCTGTTCGATCTGGTGGAGCAACGCCCTAGACCGAAGCCTAGGTTGCCCGGAACGTAGAATTGGCCATCAATTTCAAACTGGTTGCAATTATACCTGTTATATGATGGAAACACTGCTGTATTTTTTTTGCATTTTATGTTTCGGGTGTTGACTTCTAAGGCCCTAGCTATTCAATCCGTTGGAGCAACGCCCTAGGGTGATGCCTAGGTTGCTCGGAAAGTAGAAATGACCATAAGTTTCATACTGGTTGCAATTATTCGTTGTATACGACGGAAAAGCTGTTGTATTTATATTGTATTTTATGCTTCTGGCGCTGACTTCTAAGGCACTAACTATTCGATCTGGTGGAGCAACGCCCTAGAGTGATGCCTAGGTTGCCCGGAACGTAGAATTGGCCATCAATTTCAAACTGGTTGCAATTATACCTGTTATATGATGGAAACACTGCTGTATTTTTTTTGCATTTTATGTTTCGGGTGTTGACTTCTAAGGCCCTAACTATTCAATCCGTTGGAGCAACGCCCTAGGGTGATGCGTAGGTTGCTCGGAAAGTAGAAATGACCATAAGTTTCATACTGGTTGCAATTATTCGTTTTATACGATGGAAAAACTGTTGTATTTATATTGTATTTTATGCTTCTGGCGTTGACTTCTAAGGCACTAACTATTCGATCTGGTGGAGCAACGCAATAGAGTGATGCCTAGGTTGCCCGGAACGTAGAATTGGCCATCAATTTCAAACTCGTTGCAATTATACCTGTTATATGATGGAAACACTGCTGTATTTTTTTTGCATTTTATGGATCGGGCGTTGACTTCTAAGGCCCTAACTATTCCATCCGTTGGAGCAACGCCCTAGGGTGAAGCCTAGGTTGCTCGGAAAGTAGAAATGACCATAAGTTTCATACTGGTTGCAATTATTCGTTTTATACGATGGAAAAACTGTTGTATTTATATTGTATTTTATGCTTCTGGCGTTGACTTCTAAGGCACTAACTATTCGATCTGGTGGAGCAACGCCCTAGAGTGATGCCTAGGTTGCCCGGAACGTAGAATTGGCCATCACTTTCAAACTGGTTGCAATTATTCCTGATATACGATGGAAACACTGTTGTATTTTTTTTGCATTTTATGGTTCGGGCGTTGACTTCTAAGGCCCTAACTATTCAATCTGTTGGAGCAACGCCCTAGCGTGAAGCCTAGGTTGCTCGGATAGTAGAAATGTCCATCGTTTCATAGTGGTTGCAGTTATTCGTTTTATACGATGGAAAAACTGTTGTATTTATATTGTATTTTATGCTTCTGGCGTTGACTTCTAAGGCACTAACTATTCGATCTGGTGGAGCAACGCAATAGAGTGATGCCTAGGTTGCCCGGAACGTAGAATTGGCCATCAATTTCAAACTGGTTGCAATTATACCTGTTATATAATGGAAACACTGCTGTATTTTTTTTGTATTTTATGGTTCGGGCGTTGACTTCTAAGGCCCTAACTATTCAATCCGTTGGAGCAACGCGCTAGGGTGAAGCCTAGGTTGCTCGGAAAGTAGAAATGACCATAAGTTTCATACTGGTTGCAATTATTCGTTGTATACGACGGAAAAGCTGTTGTATTTATATTGTATTTTATGCTTCTGGCGCTGACTTCTAAGGCACTAACTATTCGATCTGGTGGAGCAACGCCCTAGAGTGAAGCCTAGGTTGCCCGGAACGTAGAATTGTCCATCACTTTCAAACTGGTTGCAATTATTCCTGTTACATGATGGAAACACTGTTGTATTTTTATTGCATTTTATGCTTCGGGCGTTGACTTCTAAGGCCCTAACTGTTCAATCTGTTGGAGCAACGCCCTAGGGTGAAGCCTAGCTTGCTCGGAAAGTAGAAATGACCATAAGTTTCATACTGGTTGCAATTATTCGTTTTATACGATGGAAAAACTGTTGTATTTATATTGTCTTTTATGCTTCTGGCGTTGACTCCTAAGGCACTATCTATTCGATCTGGTGAAGCAAGGCCCTAGAGCGAAGCCTAGGTTGCCCGGGACGTAGAATCTTCCATCACTTTCAAACTGGTTGCAATTATTCCTGTTATATGATGGAAACACTGTTGTATTTTTTTTGCATTTTATGGTTCGGGCGTTGACTTCTAAGGCCCTAACTATTCAATCTGCTGGAGCAACGCCCTAGGGTGAAGCCTAGGTTGCCCGGAAAGTAGAAATGACGTTAACCTTCATACTGGTTGCAATTATTCGTTTTATACGATGGAAAAACTGTTGTATTTATATTGTATTTTATACATCTGTCGCTGACTTCTAAGGTACTAACTATTCGATCTAGTGGAGCAACGCTCTAGAGTGAAGCCTATGTTGCCCGGAACGTAGAAATGACCATCACTTTCAAACTGGTTGCAATTATTCCTGTTATGTGATGGAAAAGCTGTTGTATTTTTAATGCATTTTATGCTTCGGGCATTGACTTCTAAGGCCCTAACTATTCAATCTGTTGGAGCAACGCCCTAGGGTGTAGCCTAGGTTGCCCGGAACGTAGAAATAACCATAACTTTTACACTGGTAGCAAATATTCGTTTTATACTATGGAAAAACTGTTCTATTTATTTTGTATTTAATGCTTCGGGCGTTGGCTTCTAAGGCACTAACTGTTTGATCTGGTGGAGCAACGCCCTAGAGTGAAACCTAGGTTGCCCGGAACGTAGAAATGACCATAACTTTCACACTGGTTGCAATTATTCCTGTTATATGATGGATACACTGTTGTACTTTTATTGCAATTTTTTGCTTCGGGCGTTGACTTCTAAGGCCCTAACTATTCAATCTGTTGGAGCAACGCCCTATGGTGAAGCCTAGCTTGCTCGGAAAGTAGAAGTGACCATAAGTTTCATACTGGTTGCAATTATTCGTTTTATACGATGGAAAAGCTGTTGTATTTATATCGTCTTTTATGCTTCTGGCGTTGACTTCTAAGGCACTATCTATTCGATCTGGTGGAGCAACGCCCTAGAGCGAAGCCTAGGTTGCCCGGAACGTAGAATTGGCCATCACTTTCAAACTGGTTGCAATTATTCCTGTTATATGATGGAAACACTGTTGTATTTTTTTTGCATTTTATGGTTCGGGCGTTGACTTCTAAGGCCCTAACTATTCAATCTGTTGGAGCAACGCCCTTGGGTGAAGCCTAGCTTGCTCGGAAAGTAGAAATGACCATAAGTTTCATACTGGTTGCAATTATTCGTTTTATACGATGGTAAAACTGTTGTATTTATATTGTATTTTATGCTTCTGGCGTTGACTTCTAAGGCACTATCTATTCGATCTGGTGGAGCAACGCCCTAGAGCGAAGCCTAGGTTGCCCGGAACGTAGAATTGGCCATCACTTTCAAACTGGTTGCAATTATTCCTGTTATATGATGGAAACACTGTTGTATTTTTTTTGCATTTTATGGTTCGGGCGTTGACTTCTAAGGCCCTAACTATTCAATCTGTTGGAGCAACGCCCTTGGGTGAAGCCTAGCTTGCTCGGAAAGTAGAAATGACCATAAGTTTCATAGTGGTTGCAATTATTCGTTTTATACGATGGAAAAACTGTTGTTTTTATATTGTATTTTATGCTTCTGGCGTTCCCTTCTTAGGCCCTAACTATTCGATCTGGTGTAACAACGGCGTAGGGTGAAGCCTAGGTTGCCCGGAACGTAGAAATAACCATAACTTTTACACTGGTAGCAATTATTCGTTTTATACTATGGAAAAACTGTTCTATTTATTTTGTATTTAATGCTTCGGGCGTTGGCTTCTAATTCCCTAACTGTTTGTTCTGGTGGAGCAACGCCCTAGAGTGAAACCTAGGTTGCCCGGAACGTAGAAATGACCATAACTTTCACACTGGTTGCTATTATTCGTTTTATACGTTGGAAAAACTGTTATATTTATATTGTACTTTATGCTTCTGGCGTTGACTTCTTAGGCCCTAACTATTCGATCTGGTGGAACAACGCCCTAGAGTGAAGCCTAGGTCGCCTGGAACGTAGAATTGGCCATCACTTTCAAAGTGGTTGCAATTATTCCTGTTATATGATGTATACACTGTTGTATTTTTATTGCATTTTATGCTTCGGGCGTTGACTTCTAAGGCCCTAACTATTCAATCTGTTGGAGCAACGCCCTAGGGTGATGCCTAGGTTGCTCGGAAAGTAGAAATGACCATAAGTTTCATACTGGTTGCAATTATTCGTTGTATACGACGGAAAAGCTGTTGTATTTATATTGTATTTTATGCTTCTGGCGCTGACTTCTAAGGCACTAACTATTCGATCTGGTGGAGCAACGCCCTAGAGTGATGCCTAGGTTGCCCGGAACGTAGAATTGGCCATCAATTTCAAACTGGTTGCAATTATACCTGTTATATGATGGAAACACTGCTGTATTTTTTTTGCATTTTATGTTTCGGGTGTTGACTTCTAAGGCCCTAACTATTCAATCCGTTGGAGCAACGCCCTAGGGTGATGCGTAGGTTGCTCGGACAGTAGAAATGACCATAAGTTTCATACTGGTTGCAATTATTCGTTTTATACGATGGAAAAACTGTTGTATTTATATTGTATTTTATGCTTCTGGCGTTGACTTCTAAGGCACTAACTATTCGATCTGGTGGAGCAACGCAATAGAGTGATGCCTAGGTTGCCCGGAACGTAGAATTGGCCATCAATTTCAAACTCGTTGCAATTACACCTGTTATATGATGGAAACACTGCTGTATTTTTTTTGCATTTTATGGATCGGGCGTTGACTTCTAAGGCCCTAACTATTCCATCCGTTGGAGCAACGCCCTAGGGTGAAGCCTAGGTTGCTCGGAAAGTAGAAATGACCATAAGTTTCATACTGGTTGCAATTATTCGTTTTATACGATGGAAAAACTGTTGTATTTATATTGTATTTTATGCTTCTGGCGTTGACTTCTAAGGCACTAACTATTCGATCTGGTGGAGCAACGCCCTAGAGTGATGCCTAGGTTGCCCGGAACGTAGAATTGGCCATCACTTTCAAACTGGTTGCAATTATTCCTGATATACGATGGAAACACTGTTGTATTTTTTTTGCATTTTATGGTTCGGGCGTTGACTTCTAAGGCCCTAACTATTCAATCTGTTGGAGCAACGCCCTAGCGTGAAGCCTAGGTTGCTCGGATAGTAGAAATGTCCATCGTTTCATAGTGGTTGCAGTTATTCGTTTTATACGATGGAAAAACTGTTGTATTTATATTGTATTTTATGCTTCTGGCGTTGACTTCTAAGGCACTAACTATTCGATCTGGTGGAGCAACGCAATAGAGTGATGCCTAGGTTGCCCGGAACGTAGAATTGGCCATCAATTTCCAACTGGTTGCAATTATACCTGTTATATAATGGAAACACTGCTGTATTTTTTTTGTATTTTATGGTTCGGGCGTTGACTTCTAAGGCCCTAACTATTCAATCCGTTGGAGCAACGCGCTAGGGTGAAGCCTAGGTTGCTCGGAAAGTAGAAATGACCATAAGTTTCATACTGGTTGCAATTATTCGTTGTATACGACGGAAAAGCTGTTGTATTTATATTGTATTTTATGCTTCTGGCGCTGACTTCTAAGGCACTAACTATTCGATCTGGTGGAGCAACGCCCTAGAGTGAAGCCTAGGTTGCCCGGAACGTAGAATTGTCCATCACTTTCAAACTGGTTGCAATTATTCCTGTTACATGATGGAAACACTGTTGTATTTTTATTGCATTTTATGCTTCGGGCGTTGACTTCTAAGGCCCTAACTGTTCAATCTGTTGGAGCAACGCCCTAGGGTGAAGCCTAGCTTGCTCGGAAAGTAGAAATGACCATAAGTTTCATACTGGTTGCAATTATTCGTTTTATACGATGGAAAAACTGTTGTATTTATATTGTCTTTTATGCTTCTGGCGTTGACTCCTAAGGCACTATCTATTCGATCTGGTGAAGCAAGGCCCTAGAGCGAAGCCTAGGTTGCCCGGGACGTAGAATCTTCCATCACTTTCAAACTGGTTGCAATTATTCCTGTTATATGATGGAAACACTGTTGTATTTTTTTTGCATTTTATGGTTCGGGCGTTGACTTCTAAGGCCCTAACTATTCAATCTGCTGGAGCAACGCCCTAGGGTGAAGCCTAGGTTGCCCGGAAAGTAGAAATGACGTTAACCTTCATACTGGTTGCAATTATTCGTTTTATACGATGGAAAAACTGTTGTATTTATATTGTATTTTATACATCTGTCGCTGACTTCTAAGGTACTAACTATTCGATCTAGTGGAGCAACGCTCTAGAGTGAAGCCTATGTTGCCCGGAACGTAGAAATGACCATCACTTTCAAACTGGTTGCAATTATTCCTGTTATGTGATGGAAAAGCTGTTGTATTTTTAATGCATTTTATGCTTCGGGCATTGACTTCTAAGGCCCTAACTATTCAATCTGTTGGAGCAACGCCCTAGGGTGTAGCCTAGGTTGCCCGGAACGTAGAAATAACCATAACTTTTACACTGGTAGCAAATATTCGTTTTATACTATGGAAAAACTGTTCTATTTATTTTGTATTTAATGCTTCGGGCGTTGGCTTCTAAGGCACTAACTGTTTGATCTGGTGGAGCAACGCCCTAGAGTGAAACCTAGGTTGCCCGGAACGTAGAAATGACCATAACTTTCACACTGGTTGCAATTATTCCTGTTATATGATGGATACACTGTTGTACTTTTATTGCAATTTTTTGCTTCGGGCGTTGACTTCTAAGGCCCTAAGTATTCAATCTGTTGGAGCAACGCCCTATGGTGAAGCCTAGCTTGCTCGGAAAGTAGAAATGACCATAAGTTTCATACTGGTTGCAATTATTCGTTTTATACGATGGAAAAGCTGTTGTATTTATATCGTCTTTTATGCTTCTGGCGTTGACTTCTAAGGCACTATCTATTCGATCTGGTGGAGCAACGCCCAAGAGCGAAGCCTAGGTTGCCCGGAACGTAGAATTGGCCATCACTTTCAAACTGGTTGCAATTATTCCTGTTATATGGTGGAAACACTGTTGTATTTTTTTTGCATTTTACGGTTCGGGCGTTGACTTCTAAGGCCCTAACTATTCAATCTGTTGGAGCAACGCCCTTGGGTGAAGCCTAGCTTGCTCGGAAAGTAGAAATGACCATAAGTTTCATACTGGTTGCAATTATTCGTTTTATACGATGGTAAAACTGTTGTATTTATATTGTATTTTATGCTTCTGGCGTTGACTTCTAAGGCACTATCTATTCGATCTGGTGGAGCAACGCCCTAGAGCGAAGCTTAGGTTGCCCGGAACGTAGAATTGGCCATCACTTTCAAACTGGTTGCAATTATTCCTGTTATATGATGGAAACACTGTTGTATTTTTTTTGCATTTTATGGTTCGGGCGTTGACTTCTAAGGCCCTAACTATTCAATCTGTTGGAGCAACGCCCTTGGGTGAAGCCTAGCTTGCTCGGAAAGTAGAAATGACCATAAGTTTCATAGTGGTTGCAATTATTCGTTTTATACGATGGAAAAACTGTTGTTTTTATATTGTATTTTATGCTTCTGGCGTTGACTCCTAAGGCACTATCTATTCGATCTGGTGAAGCAAGGCCCTAGAGCGAAGCCTAGGTTGCCCGGGACGTAGAATCTTCCATCACTTTCAAACTGGTTGCAATTATTCCTGTTATATGATGGAAACACTGTTGTATTTTTTTTGCATTTTATGGTTCGGGCGTTGACTTCTAAGGCCCTAACTATTCAATCTGCTGGAGCAACGCCCTAGGGTGAAGCCTAGGTTGCCCGGAAAGTAGAAATGACGTTAACCTTCATACTGGTTGCAATTATTCGTTTTATACGATGGAAAAACTGTTGTATTTATATTGTATTTTATACATCTGTCGCTGACTTCTAAGGTACTAACTATTCGATCTAGTGGAGCAACGCTCTAGAGTGAAGCCTATGTTGCCCGGAACGTAGAAATGACCATCACTTTCAAACTGGTTGCAATTATTCCTGTTATGTGATGGAAAAGCTGTTGTATTTTTAATGCATTTTATGCTTCGGGCATTGACTTCTAAGGCCCTAACTATTCAATCTGTTGGAGCAACGCCCTAGGGTGTAGCCTAGGTTGCCCGGAACGTAGAAATAACCATAACTTTTACACTGGTAGCAAATATTCGTTTTATACTATGGAAAAACTGTTCTATTTATTTTGTATTTAATGCTTCGGGCGTTGGCTTCTAAGGCACTAACTGTTTGATCTGGTGGAGCAACGCCCTAGAGTGAAACCTAGGTTGCCCGGAACGTAGAAATGACCATAACTTTCACACTGGTTGCAATTATTCCTGTTATATGATGGATACACTGTTGTACTTTTATTGCAATTTTTTGCTTCGGGCGTTGACTTCTAAGGCCCTAACTATTCAATCTGTTGGAGCAACGCCCTATGGTGAAGCCTAGCTTGCTCGGAAAGTAGAAGTGACCATAAGTTTCATACTGGTTGCAATTATTCGTTTTATACGATGGAAAAGCTGTTGTATTTATATCGTCTTTTATGCTTCTGGCGTTGACTTCTAAGGCACTATCTATTCGATCTGGTGGAGCAACGCCCTAGAGCGAAGCCTAGGTTGCCCGGAACGTAGAATTGGCCATCACTTTCAAACTGGTTGCAATTATTCCTGTTATATGATGGAAACACTGTTGTATTTTTTTTGCATTTTATGGTTCGGGCGTTGACTTCTAAGGCCCTAACTATTCAATCTGTTGGAGCAACGCCCTTGGGTGAAGCCTAGCTTGCTCGGAAAGTAGAAATGACCATAAGTTTCATACTGGTTGCAATTATTCGTTTTATACGATGGTAAAACTGTTGTATTTATATTGTATTTTATGCTTCTGGCGTTGACTTCTAAGGCACTATCTATTCGATCTGGTGGAGCAACGCCCTAGAGCGAAGCCTAGGTTGCCCGGAACGTAGAATTGGCCATCACTTTCAAACTGGTTGCAATTATTCCTGTTATATGATGGAAACACTGTTGTATTTTTTTTGCATTTTATGGTTCGGGCGTTGACTTCTAAGGCCCTAACTATTCAATCTGTTGGAGCAACGCCCTTGGGTGAAGCCTAGCTTGCTCGGAAAGTAGAAATGACCATAAGTTTCATAGTGGTTGCAATTATTCGTTTTATACGATGGAAAAACTGTTGTTTTTATATTGTATTTTATGCTTCTGGCGTTCCCTTCTTAGGCCCTAACTATTCGATCTGGTGTAACAACGGCGTAGGGTGAAGCCTAGGTTGCCCGGAACGTAGAAATAACCATAACTTTTACACTGGTAGCAATTATTCGTTTTATACTATGGAAAAACTGTTCTATTTATTTTGTATTTAATGCTTCGGGCGTTGGCTTCTAATTCCCTAACTGTTTGTTCTGGTGGAGCAACGCCCTAGAGTGAAACCTAGGTTGCCCGGAACGTAGAAATGACCATAACTTTCACACTGGTTGCTATTATTCGTTTTATACGTTGGAAAAACTGTTATATTTATATTGTACTTTATGCTTCTGGCGTTGACTTCTTAGGCCCTAACTATTCGATCTGGTGGAACAACGCCCTAGAGTGAAGCCTAGGTCGCCTGGAACGTAGAATTGGCCATCACTTTCAAAGTGGTTGCAATTATTCCTGTTATATGATGTATACACTGTTGTATTTTTATTGCATTTTATGCTTCGGGCGTTGACTTCTAAGGCCCTAACTATTCAATCTGCTGGAGCAACGCCCTAGGGTGAAGCCTAGGTTGCCCGGAAAGTAGAAATGACGTTAACCTTCATACTGGTTGCAATTATTCGTTTTATACGATGGAAAAACTGTTGTATTTATATTGTATTTTATACATCTGTCGCTGACTTCTAAGGTACTAACTATTCGATCTAGTGGAGCAACGCTCTAGAGTGAAGCCTATGTTGCCCGGAACGTAGAAATGACCATCACTTTCAAACTGGTTGCAATTATTCCTGTTATGTGATGGAAAAGCTGTTGTATTTTTAATGCATTTTATGCTTCGGGCATTGACTTCTAAGGCCCTAACTATTCAATCTGTTGGAGCAACGCCCTAGGGTGTAGCCTAGGTTGCCCGGAACGTAGAAATAACCATAACTTTTACACTGGTAGCAAATATTCGTTTTATACTATGGAAAAACTGTTCTATTTATTTTGTATTTAATGCTTCGGGCGTTGGCTTCTAAGGCACTAACTGTTTGATCTGGTGGAGCAACGCCCTAGAGTGAAACCTAGGTTGCCCGGAACGTAGAAATGACCATAACTTTCACACTGGTTGCAATTATTCCTGTTATATGATGGATACACTGTTGTACTTTTATTGCAATTTTTTGCTTCGGGCGTTGACTTCTAAGGCCCTAACTATTCAATCTGTTGGAGCAACGCCCTATGGTGAAGCCTAGCTTGCTCGGAAAGTAGAAGTGACCATAAGTTTCATACTGGTTGCAATTATTCGTTTTATACGATGGAAAAGCTGTTGTATTTATATCGTCTTTTATGCTTCTGGCGTTGACTTCTAAGGCACTATCTATTCGATCTGGTGGAGCAACGCCCTAGAGCGAAGCCTAGGTTGCCCGGAACGTAGAATTGGCCGTCACTTTCAAACTGGTTGCAATTATTCCTGTTATATGATGGAAACACTGTTGTATTTTTTTTGCATTTTATGGTTCGGGCGTTGACTTCTAAGGCCCTAACTATTCAATCTGTTGGAGCAACGCCCTTGGGTGAAGCCTAGCTTGCTCGGAAAGTAGAAATGACCATAAGTTTCATACTGGTTGCAATTATTCGTTTTATACGATGGTAAAACTGTTGTATTTATATTGTATTTTATGCTTCTGGCGTTGACTTCTAAGGCACTATCTATTCGATCTGGTGGAGCAACGCCCTAGAGCGAAGCCTAGGTTGCCCGGAACGTAGAATTGGCCATCACTTTCAAACTGGTTGCAATTATTCCTGTTATATGATGGAAACACTGTTGTATTTTTTTTGCATTTTATGGTTCGGGCGTTGACTTCTAAGGCCCTAACTATTCAATCTGTTGGAGCAACGCCCTTGGGTGAAGCCTAGCTTGCTCGGAAAGTAGAAATGACCATAAGTTTCATAGTGGTTGCAATTATTCGTTTTATACGATGGAAAAACTGTTGTTTTTATATTGTATTTTATGCTTCTGGCGTTCCCTTCTTAGGCCCTAACTATTCGATCTGGTGTAACAACGGCGTAGGGTGAAGCCTAGGTTGCCCGGAACGTAGAAATAACCATAACTTTTACACTGGTAGCAATTATTCGTTTTATACTATGGAAAAACTGTTCTATTTATTTTGTATTTAATGCTTCGGGCGTTGGCTTCTAATTCCCTAACTGTTTGTTCTGGTGGAGCAACGCCCTAGAGTGAAACCTAGGTTGCCCGGAACGTAGAAATGACCATAACTTTCACACTGGTTGCTATTATTCGTTTTATACGTTGGAAAAACTGTTATATTTATATTGTACTTTATGCTTCTGGCGTTGACTTCTTAGGCCCTAACTATTCGATCTGGTGGAACAACGCCCTAGAGTGAAGCCTAGGTCGCCTGGAACGTAGAATTGGCCATCACTTTCAAAGTGGTTGCAATTATTCCTGTTATATGATGTATACACTGTTGTATTTTTATTGCATTTTATGCTTCGGGCGTTGACTTCTAAGGCCCTAACTATTCAATCTGTTGGAGCAACGCCCTAGGGTGATGCCTAGGTTGCTCGGAAAGTAGAAATGACCATAAGTTTCATACTGGTTGCAATTATTCGTTGTATACGACGGAAAAGCTGTTGTATTTATATTGTATTTTATGCTTCTGGCGCTGACTTCTAAGGCACTAACTATTCGATCTGGTGGAGCAACGCCCTAGAGTGATGCCTAGGTTGCCCGGAACGTAGAATTGGCCATCAATTTCAAACTGGTTGCAATTATACCTGTTATATGATGGAAACACTGCTGTATTTTTTTTGCATTTTATGTTTCGGGTGTTGACTTCTAAGGCCCTAACTATTCAATCCGTTGGAGCAACGCCCTAGGGTGATGCGTAGGTTGCTCGGACAGTAGAAATGACCATAAGTTTCATACTGGTTGCAATTATTCGTTTTATACGATGGAAAAACTGTTGTATTTATATTGTATTTTATGCTTCTGGCGTTGACTTCTAAGGCACTAACTATTCGATCTGGTGGAGCAACGCAATAGAGTGATGCCTAGGTTGCCCGGAACGTAGAATTGGCCATCAATTTCAAACTCGTTGCAATTACACCTGTTATATGATGGAAACACTGCTGTATTTTTTTTGCATTTTATGGATCGGGCGTTGACTTCTAAGGCCCTAACTATTCCATCCGTTGGAGCAACGCCCTAGGGTGAAGCCTAGGTTGCTCGGAAAGTAGAAATGACCATAAGTTTCATACTGGTTGCAATTATTCGTTTTATACGATGGAAAAACTGTTGTATTTATATTGTATTTTATGCTTCTGGCGTTGACTTCTAAGGCACTAACTATTCGATCTGGTGGAGCAACGCCCTAGAGTGATGCCTAGGTTGCCCGGAACGTAGAATTGGCCATCACTTTCAAACTGGTTGCAATTATTCCTGATATACGATGGAAACACTGTTGTATTTTTTTTGCATTTTATGGTTCGGGCGTTGACTTCTAAGGCCCTAACTATTCAATCTGTTGGAGCAACGCCCTAGCGTGAAGCCTAGGTTGCTCGGATAGTAGAAATGTCCATCGTTTCATAGTGGTTGCAGTTATTCGTTTTATACGATGGAAAAACTGTTGTATTTATATTGTATTTTATGCTTCTGGCGTTGACTTCTAAGGCACTAACTATTCGATCTGGTGGAGCAACGCAATAGAGTGATGCCTAGGTTGCCCGGAACGTAGAATTGGCCATCAATTTCCAACTGGTTGCAATTATACCTGTTATATAATGGAAACACTGCTGTATTTTTTTTGTATTTTATGGTTCGGGCGTTGACTTCTAAGGCCCTAACTATTCAATCCGTTGGAGCAACGCGCTAGGGTGAAGCCTAGGTTGCTCGGAAAGTAGAAATGACCATAAGTTTCATACTGGTTGCAATTATTCGTTGTATACGACGGAAAAGCTGTTGTATTTATATTGTATTTTATGCTTCTGGCGCTGACTTCTAAGGCACTAACTATTCGATCTGGTGGAGCAACGCCCTAGAGTGAAGCCTAGGTTGCCCGGAACGTAGAATTGTCCATCACTTTCAAACTGGTTGCAATTATTCCTGTTACATGATGGAAACACTGTTGTATTTTTATTGCATTTTATGCTTCGGGCGTTGACTTCTAAGGCCCTAACTGTTCAATCTGTTGGAGCAACGCCCTAGGGTGAAGCCTAGCTTGCTCGGAAAGTAGAAATGACCATAAGTTTCATACTGGTTGCAATTATTCGTTTTATACGATGGAAAAACTGTTGTATTTATATTGTCTTTTATGCTTCTGGCGTTGACTCCTAAGGCACTATCTATTCGATCTGGTGAAGCAAGGCCCTAGAGCGAAGCCTAGGTTGCCCGGGACGTAGAATCTTCCATCACTTTCAAACTGGTTGCAATTATTCCTGTTATATGATGGAAACACTGTTGTATTTTTTTTGCATTTTATGGTTCGGGCGTTGACTTCTAAGGCCCTAACTATTCAATCTGCTGGAGCAACGCCCTAGGGTGAAGCCTAGGTTGCCCGGAAAGTAGAAATGACGTTAACCTTCATACTGGTTGCAATTATTCGTTTTATACGATGGAAAAACTGTTGTATTTATATTGTATTTTATACATCTGTCGCTGACTTCTAAGGTACTAACTATTCGATCTAGTGGAGCAACGCTCTAGAGTGAAGCCTATGTTGCCCGGAACGTAGAAATGACCATCACTTTCAAACTGGTTGCAATTATTCCTGTTATGTGATGGAAAAGCTGTTGTATTTTTAATGCATTTTATGCTTCGGGCATTGACTTCTAAGGCCCTAACTATTCAATCTGTTGGAGCAACGCCCTAGGGTGTAGCCTAGGTTGCCCGGAACGTAGAAATAACCATAACTTTTACACTGGTAGCAAATATTCGTTTTATACTATGGAAAAACTGTTCTATTTATTTTGTATTTAATGCTTCGGGCGTTGGCTTCTAAGGCACTAACTGTTTGATCTGGTGGAGCAACGCCCTAGAGTGAAACCTAGGTTGCCCGGAACGTAGAAATGACCATAACTTTCACACTGGTTGCAATTATTCCTGTTATATGATGGATACACTGTTGTACTTTTATTGCAATTTTTTGCTTCGGGCGTTGACTTCTAAGGCCCTAAGTATTCAATCTGTTGGAGCAACGCCCTATGGTGAAGCCTAGCTTGCTCGGAAAGTAGAAATGACCATAAGTTTCATACTGGTTGCAATTATTCGTTTTATACGATGGAAAAGCTGTTGTATTTATATCGTCTTTTATGCTTCTGGCGTTGACTTCTAAGGCACTATCTATTCGATCTGGTGGAGCAACGCCCAAGAGCAAAGCCTAGGTTGCCCGGAACGTAGAATTGGCCATCACTTTCAAACTGGTTGCAATTATTCCTGTTATATGGTGGAAACACTGTTGTATTTTTTTTGCATTTTACGGTTCGGGCGTTGACTTCTAAGGCCCTAACTATTCAATCTGTTGGAGCAACGCCCTTGGGTGAAGCCTAGCTTGCTCGGAAAGTAGAAATGACCATAAGTTTCATACTGGTTGCAATTATTCGTTTTATACGATGGTAAAACTGTTGTATTTATATTGTATTTTATGCTTCTGGCGTTGACTTCTAAGGCACTATCTATTCGATCTGGTGGAGCAACGCCCTAGAGCGAAGCCTAGGTTGCCCGGAACGTAGAATTGGCCATCACTTTCAAAATGGTTGCAATTATTCCTGTTATATGATGGAAACACTGTTGTATTTTTTTTGCATTTTATGGTTCGGGCGTTGACTTCTAAGGCCCTAACTATTCAATCTGTTGGAGCAACGCCCTTGGGTGAAGCCTAGCTTGCTCGGAAAGTAGAAATGACCATAAGTTTCATAGTGGTTGCAATTATTCGTTTTATACGATGGAAAAACTGTTGTTTTTATATTGTATTTTATGCTTCTGGCGTTCCCTTCTTAGGCCCTAACTATTCGATCTGGTGGAACAACGGCGTAGGGTGAAGCCTAGGTTGCCCGGAACGTAGAAATAACCATAACTTTTACACTGGTAGCAATTATTCGTTTTATACTATGGAAAAACTGTTCTATTTATTTTGTATTTAATGCTTCGGGCGTTGGCTTCTAATTCCCTAACTGTTTGTTCTGGTGGAGCAACGCCCTAGAGTGAAACCTAGGTTGCCCGGAACGTAGAAATGACCATAACTTTCACACTGGTTGCTATTATTCGTTTTATATGTTGGAAAAACTGTTATATTTATATTGTATTTTATGCTTCTGGCGTTGACTTCTTAGGCCCTAACTATTCGATCTGGTGGAACAACGCCCTAGAGTGAAGCCTAGGTCGCCTGGAACGTAGAATTGGCCATCACTTTCAAAGTGGTTGCAATTATTCCTGTTATATGATGTATACACTGTTGTATTTTTATTGCATTTTATGCTTCGGGCGTTGACTTCTAAGGCCCTAACTATTCAATCTGTTGGAGCAACGCCCTAGGGTGAAGCCTAGCTTGCTCGGAAAGTAGAAATGTCCATCAGTTTCATACTGGTTGCTATTATTCGTTTTATACGATGGAAAAGCTGTTGTATTTATATCGTATTTTATGCTTCTGGCGTTGACTTCTTAGGCCGTAACTATTCGGTCTGGTGGAGCAACGCCCTGGAGTGAAGCCTAGGTTGCCCGGAACGTAGAATTGGCTATCACTTTCAAACTGGTTGCAATTATTCCTGTTATATGATGGAAACACTGTTGTATTTTTTTTGCATTTTATGGTTCGGGCGTTGACTTCAAAGGTCCTAAATATTCAATCTGTTGGAGCAACTCCCTAGGGTGAAGCCTAGGTTGCTCGGAAAGTAGAAATGACCATAGGTTTCATACTGGGTGCAATTATTCGTTTTATACGATGGAAAAACTGTTGTATTTATATTGTAGTTTATGCTTCTGGCGTTGACTTCAAATGCACTAACTGTTCGATCTGGTGGAGCAACGCAATAGAGTGATGCCTAGGTTGCCCGGAACGTAGAATTGGCCATCAATTTCAAACTGCTTGCAATTATTCCTGTTATATGATGGAAACACTGCTGTATTTTTTTTGCATTTTATGGTTCTGGCGTTGACTTCTAAGGCCCTAACTATTCAATCTGTTGGACCAACGCCCTAGGGTGAAGCCTAGCTTGCTCGGAAAGTAGAAATGACCATAAGTTTCATACTGGTTGCAATTATTCGTTTTATACGATGGAAAAACTGTTGTATTTATATTGTATTTTATACATCTGGCGTTGACTTCTAAGGTACTAACTATTCGATCTAGTGGAGCAACGCCCTAGAGTGAAGCCTATGTTGCCCGGAACGTAGAAATGACCATCACTTTCAAACTGGTTGCAATTATTTCTGTTATATGATGGAAAAACTGTTGTATCTTTATTGCATTTTATCCTTCGGGCATTGACTTCTAAGGCCCTAACTATTCAATCTGGTGGAAGAACGGCCTAGGATGAAGCCTAGGTTGCCCGGAACGTAGAAAAAACCATAACTTTTACACTGGTAGCAATTATTCGTTTTATACTATGGAAAAACTGTTGTATATTTATTGCATTTTATGCTTCGGGCATTGACTTCTAAGGCCCTAACTGTTCAATCTGTTGGAGCAACGCCCTGGAGTGAAGCCTAGGTTGCCCGGAACGTAGAATTGGCCATCACTTTCAAACTGGTTGCAATTATTAATGATATATAATGGAAACACTGTTGTATTTTTATTGCATCTTATGCTTCGGGCGTTGACTTCTAAGGCCATAACTGTTCAATCTGTTGGAGTAACGCCCTAGGGTGAAGCCTAGGTTGCTCGGAAAGTAGAAATGTCCATAAGTTTCATACTGGTTGCAATTATTCGTTTTATACGATGGAAAAGCTGTTGTATTTATATTGTATTTTATGCTTCTGGCGTTGACTTCTAAGGCGCTAACTATTCGATCTGGTGGAGCAACGCAATAGAGTGATGCCTAGGTTGCCCGGAACGTAGAATTGGCCGTCAATTTCAAACTGGTTGCAATTATACCTGTTATATGATGGAAACACTGCTGTATTTTTTTTGCATTTTATGCTTCGGGCGTTGACTTCTAAGGCCCTAACTATTCAATCAGTTGGAGCAACGCCCTAGGGTGAAGCCCAGCTTGCTCGGAAAGTAGAAATGACCGTAAGTTTAATACTGGTTGCAATTATTCGTTTTATACGATGGAAAAGCTGTTGCATTTATATCGTATTTTATGCTTCTGGCGTTGACTTCTTAGGCCGTAACTATTCGGTCTGGTGGAGCAACGCCCTGTAGTGAAACCTAGGTTGCCCGGAACGTTGAATTGGCCATCACTTTCAAACTGCTTGCAATTATTCCTGTTATATGATGGAAACACTGCTGTATTTTTTTTTGCATTTTATGGTTCTGGCGTTGACTTCTAAGGCCCTAACTATTCAATCTGTTGGACCAACGCCCTAGGGTGAAGCCTAGCTTGCTCGGAAAGTAGAAATGACCATAAGTTTCATACTGGTTGCAATTATTCGTTTTATACGATGGAAAAACTGTTGTATTTATATTGTATTTTATACATCTGGCGTTGACTTCTAAGGTACTAACTATTCGATCTAGTGGAGCAACGCCCTAGAGTGAAGCCTATGTTGCCCGGAACGTAGAAATGACCATCACTTTCAAACTGGTTGCAATTATTCCTGTTATATGATGGAAAAACTGTTGTATTTTTATTGCATTTTATCCTTCGGGCATTGACTTCTAAGGCCCTAACTATTCAATCTGGTGGAAGAACGGCCTAGGATGAAGCCTAGGTTGCCCGGAACGTAGAAAAAACCATAACTTTTACACTGGTAGCAATTATTCGTTTTATACTATGGAAAAACTGTTCTATTTATTTTGTATTTAATGCTTCGGGCGTTGGCTTCTAAGGCCCTAAATATTCGATCTGGTGGAGCAACGCCCTAGAGTGAAGCCTAGGTTGCCCATAACGTAGAATTGGCCATCACTGTCAAACTGGTTGCAATTATTCCTGTTATATGATGGATACACTGTTGTATTTTTATTGCATTTTATGCTTCGGGCGTTGACTTCTAAGGCCCTAATTATTCAATCTGTTGGAGCAACGCGCTAGTGTGAAGCCTAGCTTGCTCGGAAAGTAGAAATGTCCATAGGTTTCATACTGGTTGCAATTATTCGTTTTATACGATGGAAAAACTGTTGTATTTATATTGTATTTTATGCTTCTGGCGTTGACTTCTAAGGCTCTAACTATTCGATCTGGTGGAGCAACGCAATAGAGTGAAGCCTAGGTTGCGCGGAACGTAGAATTGGCCATCAATTTCAAACTGGTTGCAATTATACCTGTTGTATGATGGAAACACTGCTGTATTTTTTTTGCATTTTATGGTTCGGGCGTTGACTTCTAAGGCCCTAACTATTCAATCCGTTGGAGCAACGCCCTAGGGTGAAGCCTAGGTTGCTCGGAAAGTAGAAATGACCATAAGTTTCATACTGGTTGCAATTATTCGTTTTATACGATGGTAAAACTGTTGTATTTATATTGTATTTTATGCTTCTGGCGTTGACTTCTAAGGCACTATCTATTCGATCTGGTGGAGCAACGCCCTAGAGCGAAGCCTAGGTTGCCCGGAACGTAGAATTGGCCATCACTCTCAAACTGGTTGCAATTATTCCTGTTATATGATGGAAACACTGTTGTATTTTTTTTGCATTTTATGGTTCGGGCGTTGATTTCTAAGGCCCTAACTATTCAATCTGTTGGAGCAACGCCCTTGGGTGAAGCCTAGCTTGCTCGGAAAGTAGAAATGACCATAAGTTTCATACTGGTTGCAATTATTCGTTTTATACGACGGAAAAACTGTTGTTTTTATATTGTATTTTATGCTTCTGGCGTTCCCTTCTTAGGCCCTAACTATTCGATCTGGTGGACCAACGGCGTAGGGTGAAGCCTAGGTTGCCCGGAACGTAGAAATAACCATAACTTTTACACTGGTAGCAATTATTCGTTTTATACTATGGAAAAACTGTTCTATTTATTTTGTATTTAATGCTTCGGGCGTTGGCTTCTAATTCCCTAACTGTTTCATCTGGTGGAGCAACGCCCTAGAGTGAAACCTAGGTTGCCCGGAACGTAGAAATGACCATAACTTTCACACTGGTTGCTATTATTCGTTTTATACGATGGAAAAACTGTTATATTTATATCGTATTTTATGCTTCTGGCGTTGACTTCTTAGGCCGTAACTATTCGGTCTGGTGGAGCAACGCCCTGGAGTGAAGCCTAGGTTGCCCGGAACGTAGAATTGGCTATCACTTTCAAACTGGTTGCAATTATTCCTGTTATATGATGGAAACACTGTTGTATTTTTTTTGCATTTTATGGTTCGGGCGTTGACTTCTAAGGTCCTAACTATTCAATCTGTTGGAGCAACGACCTAGGGTGAAGCCTAGGATGCTCGGAAAGTAGAAATGACCATAAGTTTCATACTGGGTGCAATTAATCGTTTTATAAGATGGAAAAACTGTTGTATATATATTGTATTTTATGCTTCTGGCATAGACTTCTAAGGCACTATCTGTTCGATCTGGTGGAGCAACGCCCTAGACCGAAGCCTAGGTTGCCAGGAACGTAGAATTGGCCATCACTTTCAAACTGGTTGCAATTATTCCTGTTATATGATGGAAGCACTGTTGTATTTTTTTTGCATTTTATGGTTCGGGCGTTGACTTCAAAGGTCCTAAATATTCAATCTGTTGGAGCAACGCCCTAGGGTGAAGCCTAGGTTCTCGGTAAGTAGAAATGACCATAGGTTTCATACTGGGTGCAATTATTCGTTTTATACGATGGAAAAACTGTTGTATTTATATTGTAGTTTATGCTTCTGGCGTTGACTTCAAAGGCACTAACTGTTCGATCTGGTGGAGCAACGCAATAGAGTGATGCCTAGGTTGCCCGGAACGTAGAATTGGCCATCAATTTCAAACTGCTTGCAATTATTCCTGTTATATGATGGAAACACTGCTGTATTTTTTTTGCATTTTATGGTTCTGGCGTTGACTTCTAAGGCCCTAACTATTCAATCTGTTGGACCAACGCCCTAGGGTGAAGCCTAGCTTGCTCGGAAAGTAGAAATGACCATAAGTTTCATACTGGTTGCAATTATTCCTTTTATACGATGGAAAAACTGTTGTATTTATATTGTATTTTATACATCTGGCTTTGACTTCTAAGGTACTAACTATTCGATCTAGTGGAGCAACGCCCTAGAGTGAAGCCTATGTTGCCCGGAACGTAGAAATGACCATCACTTTCAAACTGGTTGCAATTATTCCTGTTATATGATGGAAAAACTGTTGTATTTTTATTGCATTTTATCCTTCGGGCATTGACTTCTAAGGCCCTAACTATTCAATCTGGTGGAAGAACGGCCTAGGATCAAGCCTAGGTTGCCCGGAACGTAGAAAAAACCATAACTTTTACACTGGTAGCAATTATTCGTTTTATACTATGGAAAAACTGTTCTATTTATTTTGTATTTAATGCTTCGGGCGTTGGCTTCTAAGGCCCTAAATATTCGATCTGGTGGAGCAACGCCCTAGAGTGAAGCCTAGGTTGCCCATAACGTAGAATTGGCCATCACTGTCAAACTGGTTGCAATTATTCCTGTTATATGATGGATACACTGTTGTATTTTTATTGCATTTTATGCTTCGGGCGTTGACTTCTAAGGCCCTAATTATTCAATCTGTTGGAGCAACGCGCTAGTGTGAAGCCTAGCTTGCTCGGAAAGTAGAAATGTCCATAGGTTTCATACTGGTTGCAATTATTCGTTTTATACGATGGAAAAACTGTTGTATTTATATTGTATTTTATGCTTCTGGCGTTGACTTCTAAGGCTCTAACTATTCGATCTGGTGGAGCAACGCAATAGAGTGATGCCTAGGTTGCGCGGAACGTAGAATTGGCCATCAATTTCAAACTGGTTGCAATTATACCTGTTATATGATGGAAACACTGCTGTATTTTTTTTGCATTTTATGGTTCGGGCGTTGACTTCTAAGGCCCTAACTATTCAATCCGTTGGAGCAACGCCCTAGGGTGAAGCCTAGGTTGCTCGGAACGTAGAAATGACCATAAGTTTCATACTGGTTGCAATTATTCCTGTTATATGATGGAAAAACTGTTGTATTTTTATTGCATTTTATGCTTCGGGCATTGACTTCTAAGGCCCTAACTGTTCAATCTGTTGGAGCAACGCCCTGGAGTGAAGCCTAGGTTGCCCGGAACGTAGAATTGGCCATCACTTTCAAACTGGTTGCAATTATTAATGATATATAATGTAAACACTGTTGTATTTTTATTGCATCTTATGCTTCGGGCGTTGACTTCTAAGGCCATAACTGTTCAATCTGTTGGATTAACGCCCTAGGGTGAAGCCTAGGTTGCTCGGAAAGTAGAAATGTCCATAAGTTTCATACTGGTTGCAATTATTCGTTTTATACGATGGAAAAGCTGTTGTATTTATATTGTATTTTATGCTTCTGGCGTTGACTTCTAAGGCGCTAACTATTCGATCTGGTGGAGCAACGCAATAGAGTGATGCCTAGGTTGCCCGGAACGTAGAATTGGCCGTCAATTTCAAACTGGTTGCAATTATACCTGTTATATGATGGAAACACTGCTGTATTTTTTTTGCATTTTATGCTTCGGGCGTTGACTTCTAAGGCCCTAACTATTCAATCAGTTGAAGCAACGCCCTAGGGTGAAGCCCAGCTTGCTCGGAAAGTAGAAATGACCGTAAGTTTAATACTGGTTGCAATTATTCGTTTTATACGATGGAAAAGCTGTTGCATTTATATCGTATTTTATGCTTCTGGCGTTGACTTCTTAGGCCGTAACTATTCGGTCTGGTGGAGCAACGCCCTGTAGTGAAACCTAGGTTGCCCGGAACGTTGAATTGGCCATCACTTTGAAACTGGTTGCAATTATTCCTGACATATGATGGAAACACTGTTGTATTTTTTTTGCATTTTATGGTTCGGGCGTTGACTTCTAAGGCCCTAACTATTCAATCTGTTGGAGCAATTCCCTAGGGTGAAGCCTAGGTTGCTCGGAAAGTAGAAATGACCATAAGTTTCATACTGGTTGCAATTATTCGTTTTATACGATGGTAAAACTGTTGTATTTATATTGTACTTTATGCTTCTGGCGTTGACTTCTAAGGCACTATCTATTCGATCTGGTGGAGCAACGCCCTAGAGCGAAGCCTAGGTTGCCCGGAACGTAGAATTGGCCATCACTCTCAAACTGGTTGCAATTATTCCTGTTATATGATGGAAACACTGTTGTATTTTTTTTGCATTTTATGGTTCGTGCGTTGATTTCTAAGGCCCTAACTATTCAATCTGTTGGAGCAACGCCCTTGGGTGAAGCCTAGCTTGCCCGGAAAGTAGAAATGACCATAAGTTTCATACTGGTTGCAATTATTCGTTTTATACGATGGAAAAACTGTTGTTTTTATATTGTATTTTATGCTTCTGGCGTTCCCTTCTTAGGCCCTAACTATTCGATCTGGTGGAACAACGGCGTAGGGTGAAGCCTAGGTTGCCCGGAACGTAGAAATAACCATAACTTTTACACTGGTAGCAATTATTCGTTTTATACTATGGAAAAACTGTTATATTTATATTGTATTTTATGCTTCTGGCGTTGACTTCTTAGGCCCTAACTATTCGATCTGGTGGAACAACGCCCTAGAGTGAAGCCTAGGTTGCCTGGAACGTAGAATTGGCCATCACTTTCAAACTGGTTGCAATTATTCCTGTTATATGATGGAAACACTGTTGTATTTTTTTTGCATTTTATGGTTCGGGCGTTGACTTCAAAGGTCCTAAATATTCAATCTGTTGGAGCAACGACCTAGGGTGAAGCCTAGGATGCTCGGAAAGTAGAAATGACCATAAGTTTCATACTGGGTGCAATTAATCGTTTTATAAGATGGAAAAACTGTTGTATATATATTGTATTTT
Organism: Calliopsis andreniformis; assembly: GCF_051401765.1. Lineage (NCBI taxonomy): Eukaryota > Metazoa > Arthropoda > Insecta > Hymenoptera > Andrenidae > Calliopsis > Calliopsis andreniformis. The sequence continues at coordinate 9,086,289 of NC_135072.1, forward strand.
ATGCTTCTGGCATAGACTTCTAAGGCACTATCTGTTCGATCTGGTGGAGCAACGCCCTAGACCGAAGCCTAGGTTGCCCGGAACGTAGAATTGGCCATCACTTTCAAACTGGTTGCAATTATTCCTGTTATATGATGGAAACACTGTTGTATTTTTTTTGCATTTTATGGTTCGGGCGTTGACTTCAAAGGTCCTAAATATTCAATCTGTTGGAGCAACGCCCTAGGGTGAAGCCTAGGTTGCTCGGAAAGTAGAAATGACCATAGGTTTCATACTGGGTGCAATTACTCGTTTTATACGATGGAAAAACTGTTGTATTTATATTGTAGTTTATGCTTCTGGCGTTGACTTCAAAGGCACTAACTGTTCGATCTGGTGGATCAACGCCCTAGAGTGAAGCCTAGGTTGCCCGGAACGTAGAATTGGCCATCACTTTCAAACTGGTTGCAATTATTAATGATATATAATGGAAACACTGTTGTATTTTTATTGCATCTTATGCTTCGGGCGTTGACTTCTAAGGCCATAACTGTTCAATCTGTTGGAGTAACGCCCTAGGGTGAAGCCTAGGTTGCTCGGAAAGTAGAAATGTCCATAAGTTTCATACTGGTTGCAATTATTCGTTTTATACGATGGAAAAGCTGTTGTATTTATATTGTATTTTATGCTTCTGGCGTTGACTTCTAAGGCCCTAAATATTCGATCTGGTGGAGCAACGCCCTAGAGTGAAGCCTAGGTTGCCCATAACGTAGAATTGGCCATCACTGTCAAACTGGTTGCAATTATTCCTGTTATATGATGGATACACTGTTGTATTTTTATTGCATTTTATGCTTCGGGCGTTGACTTCTAAGGCCCTAATTATTCAATCTGTTGGAGCAACGCGCTAGTGTGAAGCCTAGCTTGCTCGGAAAGTAGAAATGTCCATAGGTTTCATACTGGTTGCAATTATTCGTTTTATACGATGGAAAAACTGTTGTATTTATATTGTATTTTATGCTTCTGGCGTTGACTTCTAAGGCTCTAACTATTCGATCTGGTGGAGCAACGCAATAGAGTGAAGCCTAGGTTGCGCGGAACGTAGAATTGGCCATCAATTTCAAACTGGTTGCAATTATACCTGTTATATGATGGAAACACTGCTGTATTTTTTTTGCATTTTATGGTTCGGGCGTTGACTTCTAAGGCCCTAACTATTCAATCCGTTGGAGCAACGCCCTAGGGTGAAGCCTAGGTTGCTCGGAAAGTAGAAATGACCATAAGTTTCATACTGGTTGCAATTATTCGTTTTATACGATGGTAAAACTGTTGTATTTATATTGTATTTTATGCTTCTGGCGTTGACTTCTAAGGCACTATCTATTCGATCTGGTGGAGCAACGCCCTAGAGCGAAGCCTAGGTTGCCCGGAACGTAGAATTGGCCATCACTCTCAAACTGGTTGCAATTATTCCTGTTATATGATGGAAACACTGTTGTATTTTTTTTGCATTTTATGGTTCGGGCGTTGATTTCTAAGGCCCTAACTATTCAATCTGTTGGAGCAACGCCCTTGGGTGAAGCCTAGCTTGCTCGGAAGGTAGAAATGACCATAAGTTTCATACTGGTTGCAATTATTCGTTTTATACGATGGAAAAACTGTTGTTTTTATATTGTATTTTATGCTTCTGGCGTTCCCTTCTTAGGCCCTAACTATTCGATCTGGTGGACCAACGGCGTAGGGTGAAGCCTAGGTTGCCCGGAACGTAGAAATAACCATAACTTTTACACTGGTAGCAATTATTCGTTTTATACTATGGAAAAACTGTTCTATTTATTTTGTATTTAATGCTTCGGGCGTTGGCTTCTAATTCCCTAACTGTTTGATCTGGTGGAGCAACGCCCTAGAGTGAAACCTAGGTTGCCCGGAACGTAGAAATGACCATAACTTTCACACTGGTTGCTATTATTCGTTTTATACGATGGAAAAACTGTTATATTTATATTGTATTTTATGCTTCTGGCGTTGACTTCTTAGGCCTTAACTATTCGATCTGGTGGAACAACGCCCTAGAGTGAAGCCTAGGTTGCCTGGAACGTAGAATTGGCCATCACTTTCAAACTGGTTGCAATTATTCCTGTTATATGATGGATACACTGTTGTATTTTTATTGCATTTTATGCTTCGGGCGTTGACTTCTAAGCCCCTAACTATTCAATGTGTTGGAGCAACGCCCTAGGGTGAAGCCTAGCTTGCTCGGAAAGAAGAAATGTCCATAAGTTTTATACTGGTTGCAATTATTCGTTTTATACGATGGAAAAGCTGTTGTGTTTATATCGTATTTTATGCTTCTGGCGTTGACTTCTTAGGCCGTAACTATTCGGTCTGGTGGAGCAACGCCCTGGAGTGAAGCCTAGGTTGCCCGGAACGTAGAATTGGCTATCACTTTCAAACTGGTTGCAATTATTCCTGTTATATGATGGAAACACTGTTGTATTTTTTTTGCATTTTATGGTTCGGGCGTTGACTTCTAAGGTCCTAACTATTCAATCTGTTGGAGCAACGACCTAGGGTGAAGCCTAGGATGCTCGGAAAGTAGAAATGACCATAAGTTTCATACTGGGTGCAATTAATCGTTTTATAAGATGGAAAAACTGTTGTATATATATTGTATTTTATGCTTCTGGCATAGACTTCTAAGGCACTATCTGTTCGATCTGGTGGAGCAACGCCCTAGACCGAAGCCTAGGTTGCCAGGAACGTAGAATTGGCCATCACTTTCAAACTGGTTGCAATTATTCCTGTTATATGATGGAAGCACTGTTGTATTTTTTTTGCATTTTATGGTTCGGGCGTTGACTTCAAAGGTCCTAAATATTCAATCTGTTGGAGCAACGCCCTAGGGTGAAGCCTAGGTTGCTCGGTAAGTAGAAATGACCATAGGTTTCATACTGGGTGCAATTATTCGTTTTATACGATGGAAAAACTGTTGTATTTATATTGTAGTTTATGCTTCTGGCGTTGACTTCAAAGGCACTAACTGTTCGATCTGGTGGAGCAACGCAATAGAGTGATGCCTAGGTTGCCCGGAACGTAGAATTGGCCATCAATTTCAAACTGCTTGCAATTATTCCTGTTATATGATGGAAACACTGCTGTATTTTTTTTGCATTTTATGGTTCTGGCGTTGACTTCTAAGGCCCTAACTATTCAATCTGTTGGACCAACGCCCTAGGGTGAAGCCTAGCTTGCTCGGAAAGTAGAAATGACCATAAGTTTCATACTGGTTGCAATTATTCCTTTTATACGATGGAAAAACTGTTGTATTTATATTGTATTTTATACATCTGGCTTTGACTTCTAAGGTACTAACTATTCGATCTAGTGGAGCAACGCCCTAGAGTGAAGCCTATGTTGCCCGGAACGTAGAAATGACCATCACTTTCAAATTGGTTGCAATTATTCCTGTTATATGATGGAAAAACTGTTGTATTTTTATTGCATTTTATCCTTCGGGCATTGACTTCTAAGGCCCTAACTATTCAATCTGGTGGCAGTACGGCCTAGGATGAAGCCTAGGTTGCCCGGAACGTAGAAAAAACCATAACTTTTACACTGGTAGCAATTATTCGTTTTATACTATGGAAAAACTGTTCTATTTATTTTGTATTTAATGCTTCGGGCGTTGGCTTCTAAGGCCCTAAATATTCGATCTGGTGGAGCAACGCCCTAGAGTGAAGCCTAGGTTGCCCATAACGTAGAATTGGCCATCACTGTCAAACTGGTTGCAATTATTCCTGTTATATGATGGATACACTGTTGTATTTTTATTGCATTTTATGCTTCGGGCGTTGACTTCTAAGGCCCTAATTATTCAATCTGTTGGAGCAACGCGCTAGTGTGAAGCCTAGCTTGCTCGGAAAGTAGAAATGTCCATAGGTTTCATACTGGTTGCAATTATTCGTTTTATACGATGGAAAAACTGTTGTATTTATATTGTATTTTATGCTTCTGGCGTTGACTTCTAAGGCTCTAACTATTCGATCTGGTGGAGCAACGCAATAGAGTGATGCCTAGGTTGCGCGGAACGTAGAATTGGCCATCAATTTCAAACTGGTTGCAATTATACCTGTTATATGATGGAAACACTGCTGTATTTTTTTTGCATTTTATGGTTCGGGCGTTGACTTCTAAGGCCCTAACTATTCAATCCGTTGGAGCAACGCCCTAGGGTGAAGCCTAGGTTGCTCGGAAAGTAGAATTGACCATAAGTTTCATACTGGTTGCAATTATTCCTGTTATATGATGGAAAAACTGTTGTATTTTTATTGCATTTTATGCTTCGGGCATTGACTTCTAAGGCCCTAACTGTTCAATCTGTTGGAGCAACGCCCTGGAGTGAAGCCTAGGTTGCCCGGAACGTAGAATTGGCCATCACTTTCAAACTGGTTGCAATTATTAATGATATATAATGTAAACACTGTTGTATTTTTATTGCATCTTATGCTTCGGGCGTTGACTTCTAAGGCCATAACTGTTCAATCTGTTGGATTAACGCCCTAGGGTGAAGCCTAGGTTGCTCGGAAAGTAGAAATGTCCATAAGTTTCATACTGGTTGCAATTATTCGTTTTATACGATGGAAAAGCTGTTGTATTTATATTGTATTTTATGCTTCTGGCGTTGACTTCTAAGGCGCTAACTATTCGATCTGGTGGAGCAACGCAATAGAGTGATGCCTAGGTTGCCCGGAACGTAGAATTGGCCGTCAATTTCAAACTGGTTGCAATTATACCTGTTATATGATGGAAACACTGCTGTATTTTTTTTGCATTTTATGCTTCGGGCGTTGACTTCTAAGGCCCTAACTATTCAATCAGTTGAAGCAACGCCCTAGGGTGAAGCCCAGCTTGCTCGGAAAGTAGAAATGACCGTAAGTTTAATACTGGTTGCAATTATTCGTTTTATACGATGGAAAAGCTGTTGCATTTATATCGTATTTTATGCTTCTGGCGTTGACTTCTTAGGCCGTAACTATTCGGTCTGGTGGAGCAACGCCCTGTAGTGAAACCTAGGTTGCCCGGAACGTTGAATTGGCCATCACTTTGAAACTGGTTGCAATTATTCCTGACATATGATGGAAACACTGTTGTATTTTTTTTGCATTTTATGGTTCGGGCGTTGACTTCTAAGGCCCTAACTATTCAATCTGTTGGAGCAATTCCCTAGGGTGAAGCCTAGGTTGCTCGGAAAGTAGAAATGACCATAAGTTTCATACTGGTTGCAATTATTCGTTTTATACGATGGTAAAACTGTTGTATTTATATTGTACTTTATGCTTCTGGCGTTGACTTCTAAGGCACTATCTATTCGATCTGGTGGAGCAACGTCCTAGAGCGAAGCCTAGGTTGCCCGGAACGTAGAATTGGCCATCACTCTCAAACTGGTTGCAATTATTCCTGTTATATGATGGAAACACTGTTGTATTTTTTTTGCATTTTATGGTTCGTGCGTTGATTTCTAAGGCCCTAACTATTGAATCTGTTGGAGCAACGCCCTTGGGTGAAGCCTAGCTTGCCCGGAAAGTAGAAATGACCATAAGTTTCATACTGGTTGCAATTATTCGTTTTATACGATGGAAAAACTGTTGTTTTTATATTGTATTTTATGCTTCTGGCGTTCCCTTCTTAGGCCCTAACTATTCGATCTGGTGGAACAACGGCGTAGGGTGAAGCCTAGGTTGCCCGGAACGTAGAAATAACCATAACTTTTACACTGGTAGCAATTATTCGTTTTATACTATGGAAAAACTGTTATATTTATATTGTATTTTATGCTTCTGGCGTTGACTTCTTAGGCCCTAACTATTCGATCTGGTGGAACAACGCCCTAGAGTGAAGCCTAGGTTGCCTGGAACGTAGAATTGGCCATCACTTTCAAACTGGTTGCAATTATTCGTGTTATATGATGGAAACACTGTTGTATTTTTTTTGCATTTTATGGTTCGGGCGTTGACTTCAAAGGTCCTAAATATTCAATCTGTTGGAGCAACGACCTAGGGTGAAGCCTAGGATGCTCGGAAAGTAGAAATGACCATAAGTTTCATACTGGGTGCAATTAATCGTTTTATAAGATGGAAAAACTGTTGTATATATATTGTATTTTATGCTTCTGGCATAGACTTCTAAGGCACTATCTGTTCGATCTGGTGGAGCAACGCCCTAGACCGAAGCCTAGGTTGCCCGGAACGTAGAATTGGCCATCACTTTCAAACTGGTTGCAATTATTCCTGTTATATGATGGAAACACTGTTGTATTTTTTTTGCATTTTATGGTTCGGGCGTTGACTTCAAAGGTCCTAAATATTCAATCTGTTGGAGCAACGCCCTAGGGTGAAGCCTAGGTTGCTCGGAAAGTAGAAATGACCATAGGTTTCATACTGGGTGCAATTACTCGTTTTATACGATGGAAAAACTGTTGTATTTATATTGTAGTTTATGCTTCTGGCGTTGACTTCAAAGGCACTAACTGTTCGATCTGGTGGATCAACGCCCTAGAGTGAAGCCTAGGTTGCCCGGAACGTAGAATTGGCCATCACTTTCAAACTGCTTGCAATTATTCCTGTTATATTATGGATACACTGTTGTATTTTTATTGCATTTTATGCTTCGGGCGTTGACTTCTAAGGCCCAAACTATTCAATCTGTTGGACCAACGCCCTAGGGTGAAGCCTAGCTTGCTCGGAAAGTAGAAATGACCATAAGTTTCATACTGGTTGCAATTATTCGTTTTATACGATGGAAAAACTGTTGTATCTATTTTGTATTTTATGCTTCTGGCGTTGACTTCTAAGGCACTAACTATTCGATCTGGTAGAGCAACGCAATAGAGTGATGCCTAGGTTGCCCGGAACGTAGAATTGGCCATCAATTTCAAACTGGTTGCAATTATACCTGTTATATGATGGAAACACTGCTGTATTTTTTTTGCATTTTATGGTTCAGGCGTTGACTTCTAAGGCCCTAACTATTCAATCCGTTGGAGCAACGACATATGGTGAAGCCTAGGTTGCTCGGAAAGTAGACATGACCATAAGTTTCATACTGGTTGCATTTATTCGTTTTATACGATGGAAAAACTGTTGTATTTATATTGTATTTTATGCTTCTGGCGTTGACTTCTAAGGCACTGACTATTCGATCTGGTGGAGCAACGCCCAAGAGTGAAGCCTGGGTTGCCCGGAACGTAGAATTGGCCATCACTTTCTAACTGGTTGCAATTATTCCTGATATATGATGGAAACACTGTTGTATTTTTTTTTGCATTTTATGGTTCGGGCGTTGACTTCTAAGGCCCTAACTATTCAATCTGGTGGAGCAACGCCCTAGAGTGAAGCCTAGGTTGCCCATAACGTAGAATTGGCCATCACTGTCAAACTGGTTGCAATTATTCCTGTTATATGATGGAAACACTGTTGTATTTTTATTGCATCTTATGCTTCGGGCGTTGACTTCTAAGGCCATAACTGTTCAATCTGTTGGACCAACGCCCTAGGGTGAAGCCTAGCTTGCTCGGAAAGTAGAAATGACCATAAGTTTCATACTGGTTGCAATTATTCGTTTTATACGATGGAAAAACTGTTGTATCTATATTGTATTTTATGCTTCTGGCGTTGACTTCTAAGGCACTAACTATTCGATCTGGTGGAGCAACGCAATAGAGTGATGCCTAGGTTGCCGGAACGTAGAATTGGCCATCAATTTCAAACTGGTTGCAATTATACCTGTTATATGATGGAAACACTGCTGTATTTTTTTTGCATTTTATGTTTCGGGTGTTGACTTCTATGGCCCTAACTATTCAATCCGTTGGAGCAACGCCCTAGGGTGATGCCTAGGTTGCTCGGAAAGTAGAAATGACCATAAGTTTCATACTGGTTGCAATTATTCGTTTTATACGATGGAAAAGCTGTTGTATTTATTTTGTATTTAATGCTTCGGGCGTTGGCTTCTAAGGCACTAACTATTCGATCTGGTGGAGCAACGCAATAGAGTGATGCCTAGGTTGCCCGGAACGTAGAATTGGCCATCAATTTCAAACTCGTTGCAATTATACCTGTTATATGATGGAAACACTGCTGTATTTTTTTTGCATTATATGGATCGAGCGTTGACTTCTAAGGCCCTAACTATTCCATCCGTTGGAGCAACGCCCTAGGGTGAAGCCTAGGTTGCTCGGAAAGTAGAAATGACCATAAGTTTCATACTGGTTGCAATTATTCGTTTTATACGATGGAAAAACTGTTGTATTTATATTGTATTTTATGCTTCTGGCGTTGACTTCTAAGGCACTAACTATTAGATCTGGTGGAGCAACGCCCTAGAGTGAAGTCTAGGTTGCCCGGAACGTAGAATTGGCCATCACTTTCAAACTGGTTGCAATTATTCCTGATATACGATGGAAACACGGTTGTATTTTTTTTGCATTTTATGGTTCGGGCGTTGACTTCTAAGGCCCTAACTATTCAATCTGTTGGAGCAACGCCCTAGCGTGAAGCCTAGGTTGCTCGTATAGTAGAAATGTCCATAAGTTTCATAGTGGTTGCAATTATTCGTTTTATACGATGGAAAAACTGTTGTATTTATATTGTATTTTATGCTTCTGGCGTTGACTTCTAAGGCACTAACTTTTCGATCTGGTGGAGCAACGCAATAGAGTGATGCCTAGGTTGCCCGGAACGTAGAATTGGCCATCAATTTCAAACTGGTTGCAATTATACCTGTTATATAATGGAAACACTGCTGTATTTTTTTTGTATTTTATGGATCGGGCGTTGACTTCTAAGGCCCTAACTATTCAATCCGTTGGAGCAACGCGCTAGGGTGAAGCCTAGGTTGCTCGGAAAGTAGAAATGACCATAAGTTTCATACTGGTTGCAATTATTCGTTTTATACGATGGAAAAACTGTTGTATTTATATTGTATTTTATGCTTCTGGCGTTGACTTCTAAGGCACTAACTATTCGATCTGGTGGAGCAACGCCCTAGGGTGAAGCCTAGCTTGCTCGGAAAGTAGAAATGACCATAAGTTTCATACTGGTTGCAATTATTCGTTTTATACGATGGAAAAGCTGTTGTATTTTTTTTGCATTTTATGTTTCGGGTGTTGACTTCTAAGGCCCTAACTATTCAATCCGTTGGAGCAACGCCCTAGGGTGATGCCTAGCTTGCTCGGAAAGTAGAAGTGACCATAAGTTTCATACTGGTTGCAATTATTCGTTTTATACGATGGAAAAGCTGTTGTATTTATATCGTATTTTATGCTTCTGGCGTTGACTTCTTAGGCCGTAACTATTCGGTCTGGTGGAGCAACGTCCTGGAGTGAAACCTAGGTTGCCCGGAACGTAGAATTGGCCATCACTTTCAAACTGGTTGCAATTATTCCTGATATATGATGGAAACACTGTTGTATTTTTCTTGCATTTTATGGTTCGGGCGTTGACTTCTAAGGCCCTAACTATTCAATCTGTTGGAGCAACGCCCTAGGGTGAAGCCTAGCTTGCTCGGAAAGTAGAAAGATCCATAAGTTTCATACAGGTTGCAATTATTCGTTTTATACGATGGAAAAACTGTTGTATTTATATTGTATTTTATGCTTCTGGCGTTGACTTCTAAGGCACTAACTATTCGATCTGGTGGAGCAACGCAATAGAGTGATGCCTAGGTTGCCCGGAACGTAGAATTGGCCATCAATTTCAAACTCGTTGCAATTATACCTGTTATATGATGGAAACACTGCTGTATTTTTTTTGCATTATATGGATCGGGCGTTGACTTCTAAGGCCCTAACTATTCCATCCGTTGGAGCAACGCCCTAGGGTGAAGCCTAGGTTGCTCGGAAAGTAGAAATGACCATAAGTTTCATACTGGTTGCAATTATTCGTTTTATACGATGGAAAAACTGTTGTATTTATATTGTATTTTATGCTTCTGGCGTTGACTTCTAAGGCACTAACTATTGGATCTGGTGGAGCAACGCCCTAGAGTGAAGTCTAGGTTGCCCGGAACGTAGAATTGGCCATCACTTTCAAACTGGTTGCAATTATTCCTGATATACGATGGAAACACTGTTGTATTTTTTTTGCATTTAATGGTTCGGGCGTTGACTTCTAAGGCCCTAACTATTCAATCTGTTGGAGCAACGCCCTAGCGTGAAGCCTAGGTTGCTCGGATAGTAGAAATGTCCATAAGTTTCATAGTGGTTGCAATTATTCGTTTTATACGATGGAAAAACTGTTGTATTTATATTGTATTTTATGCTGCTGGCGTTGACTTCTAAGGCACTAACTATTCGATCTGGTGGAGCAACGCAATAGAGTGATGCCTAGGTTGCCCGGAACGTAGAATTGGCCATCAATTTCAAACTGGTTGCAATTATACCTGTTATATAATGGAAACACTGCTGTATTTTTTTTGTATTTTATGGTTCGGGCGTTGACTTCTAAGGCCCTAACTATTCACTCCGTTGGAGCAACGCGCTAGGGTGAAGCCTAGGTTGCTCGGAAAGTAGAAATGACCATAAGTTTCATACTGGTTGCAATTATTCGTTGTATACGACGGAAAAGCTGTTGTATTTATATTGTATTTTATGCTTCTGGCGCTGACTTCTGAGGCACTAACTATTCGATCTGGTGGAGCAACGCCCTAGAGTGAAGCCTAGGTTGCCCGGAACGTAGAATTGTCCATCACTTTCAAACTGGTTGCAATTATTCCTGTTATATGATGGAAACACTGTTGTATTTTTATTGCATTTTATGCTTCGGGCGTTGACTTCTAAGGCCCTAACTGTTCAATCTGTTGGAGCAACGCCCTAGGGTGAAGCCTAGGTTGCTCGGAAAGTAGAAATGACCATAACTTTCATACTGGTTGCATTTATTCGTTTTATACGATGGAAAAACTGTTGTATTTATATTGTATTTTATGCTTCTGTCGTTGACTTCTAAGGCACTGACTATTCGATCTGGTGGAGCAACGCCCTAGAGTGAAGCCTGGGTTGCCCGGAACGTAGAATTGGCCACCACTTTCTAACTGGTTGCAATTATTCCTGATATATGATGGAAACACTGTTGTATTTTTTTTGCATTTTATGGTTCGGGCGTTGACTTCTAAGGCCCTAACTGTTCAATCTGTTGGAGCAACGCCCTAGGGTGAAGCCTAGGTTGCTCGGAAAGTAGAAATGTCCATAAGTTTCATACTGGTTGCAATTATACGTTGTATACGACGGAAAAGCTGTTGTATTTATATTGTATTTTATGCTTCTGGCGTTGACTTCTAAGGCACTATCTATTCGATCTGGTGGAGCAACGCCCTAGAGTGAAGCCTAGGTTGCTCGAAATGTAGAAATGACCATAACTTTCACACTGGTTGCTATCATTCGTTTTATATGATGGAAAAGCTGTTGTATTTATATCGTATTTTGTGCTTCTGGCGTTGCCTTCTTAGGCCGTAACTATTCGGTCTGGTGGAGCAACGCCCTGGAGTGAAACCTAGGCTGCCCGGAACGTAGAATTGGCCATCACTTTCAAACTGGTTGCAATTATTCCTGATATATGATGGAAACACTGTTGTATTTTTTTTGCATTTTATGGTTCGGGCGTTGACTTCTAAGGCCCTAACTATTCAATCTGTTGGAGCAACGCCCTAGGGTGAAGCCTAGGTTGCACGGAAAGTAGAAAGATCCATAAGTTTCATACAGGTTGCAATTATTCGTTTTATACGATGGAAAAACTGTTGTATTTATATTGTATTTTATGCTTCTGGCGTTGACTTCTAAGGCACTAACTATTCGATCTGGTGGAGCAACGCAATAGAGTGATGCCTAGGTTGCTCGGAACGTAGAATTGGCGACCAATTTCAAACTCGTTGCAATTATACCTGTTATATGATGGAAACACTGCTGTATTTTTTTTGCTTTTTATGGACCGGGCGTTGACTTCTAAGGCCCTAACTATTCCATCCGTTGGAGCAACGCCCTAGGGTGAAGCCTATGTTGCTCGGAAAGTAGAAATGACCATAAGTTTCATAGTGGTTGCAATTATTCGTTTTATACGATGGAAAAACTGTTGTATTTATATTGTATTTTATGCTTCTGGCGTTGACTTCTAAGGCACTAACTATTCGATCTGGTGGAGCAACGCAATAGAGTGATGCCTAGGTTGCCCGGAACGTAGAATTGGCCATCAATTTCAAACTGGTTGCAATTATACCTGTTATATAATGGAAACACTGCTGTATTTTTTTTGTATTTTATGGTTCGGGCGTTGACTTCTAAGGCCCTAACTATTCAATCCGTTGGAGCAACGCGCTAGGGTGAAGCCTAGGTTGCTCGGAAAGTAGAAATGACCATAAGCTTCATACTGGTTGCAATTATTCGTTGTATACGATGGAAAAGCTGTTGTATTTATATTGTATTCTATGCTTCTGGCGCAGACTTCTAAGGCACTAACTATTCGATCTGGTGGAGCAACGCCCTAGAGTGAAGCCTAGGTTGCCCGGAACGTAGAATTGTCCATCACTTTCAAACTGGTTGCAATTATTCCTGGTATATGATGGAAACACTGTTGTATTTTTATTGCATTTTATGCTTCGGGCGTTGACTTCTAAGGCCCTAACTGTTCAATCTGTTGGAGCAACGCCCTAGGGTGAAGCCTAGCTTGCTCGGAAAGTTGAAATGACCATAAGTTTCATACTGGTTGCAATTATTCGTTTTATACGATGGAAAAACTGTTGTATTTATATTGTATTTTATGCTTCTGGCGTTGACTTCTAAGGCACTATCTATTCGATCTGGTGGAGCAACGCCCTAGAGCGAAGCATAGGTTGCCCGGAACGTAGAAATGACCATAACTTTCACACTGGTTGCTATTATTCGTTTTATACGATGGAAAAACTGTTATATTCATATTGTATTTTATGTTTCTGGCGTTGACTTCTTAGGCCCTAACTATTCGATCTGGTGGAACAACACCCTAGAGTGAAGCCTAGGTTGCCTGGAACGTAGAAATGACCATCACTTTTACACGGGTTGCAATTATTCCTGTTATAGGATGGAAAGACTGTTGCACCTTTATTGTATTTTATGCTTCACGCGTTGACTTCTGAGGCCGTAGCTATTCGATGTGGTGGATGAACGCCATAGAGTGAAGCCTAGGTTGCCCGGAACGTAGAAATGTCCATATCTTTCACACTGTTTGCAATTATTCATTTTATACGATGGCAATGCTGTTGTATTTATATTGTATTTTATGCTTCTGGCGTTGACTTCTTAGGCCCTAACCATTCGATCTGGTGGAGCAATGCCTCAGAGTTAAGTCTAGGATGCCCGAAACGCCGAAATGATCATTACTTTCACGCTTGTTGCAATTATTCCTGTTATACCATGAAAAGACTGTTGTATTTTTATTGTATTTTGTGCCTCAGGCGTAGGCTTCTAAGGCCGTAGCTATTCGATATGGTGGAGCACAGTCCTAGAGTGTACCCTAGGTTGCTCGGAACGTAGAAATGACCACTTCTTTCACACTGTTTGCTATTATTCATTTAATATGATGGAAAAGCTGTTGTATTTACATCGTATTTTATGCTTCGGGCGTTGACTTCTTAGGCCCTAACATTTCGATCTGGTGGAGCAACGCTCTACAGTGAAGCCTATGTTGCCCGGAACGTAGATATGACCATAACCTTCACACAGGTTGCAATTACTCGTTTTATACGGTGTGAAGGCTGTTGTGTTTATTTTGTATTTTACTATTCTGGTGTTGACCTCTTAGGCCCTAACTATTCGATCTGGTGGAAGAACGCCGTAGAGTGAAGCCTAGGTTGCCCGGAACGTAGAAATGACCATAACTTTCACACTAGTTGCAATTATTCGTTTTATACGATGGAAAAGCTGTTGTATTTATATCGTATTTTATGCTTCTGGCGTTGACTTCTTAGGCCCTAACTATTCCATCTGATGGAACAACGCCCTAGTGTGAAGCCTAGATTGCCCGGAACGTTGAAATAACCATAACTTTCACTCTGGTTGCTAATATTCGTTTTATACGATGGATAAGCTGTTATATTTATATTGTATTTTATTCTTATGGCGTTGAATTCTAAGTCCCTAGCTATTCGATCTGGTGGAGCAACGCCCTAGGGTGAAACCTAGGTTACCCGGAACGTAGAAATTACCAGTACTTTCACACTGATTGCAGTTATTCCTGTTATACGATGGAAAAACTGTTGCATCTTTATTGTATTTTATGCTTGTGGCGTTGACTTCCAAGGCCCTAACTATTCGATCAGGTGGTGCAACGCCCTAGAGTGAAGCCTAGGTTGCTCGAAATGTAGAAATGACCATAACTTTCACACTGGTTGCAATTATTCATTTTATACGATGGAAAAACTGTTGGACATATATTGTATTTTATTCTTATGGCGTTGAATTCTAAGTCCCTAGCTATTCGATCTGGTGGAGCAACGCCCTAGAGTGAAACCTAGGTTACCCGGAACGTTGAAATGACCAGTACTTTCATACTGTTTGCAGTTATTCCTGTTATACGATGGAAAAACTTTTGCATCTATATTGTATTTTATGCTTCCGGCGTTGACTTCTAAGGACCTCAACTATTCGATCTGGTGGAGCAACGCCGTAGAGCGAAGCCTAGGTTGCCCGGAACGTAGAAATGACCATTACTTTCACACTGTTTGCAATTATTCATTTCATACGATGGAAAAGCTGTTGTATTTATATTGCATTTTATTCTTCTGGCGTTGACTTTTAAGGCCGTAGCTATTAGATGTGGTGGAGCGACGCCCTATAGTGTCGCATAGGTTGCCCGGAACGTAGAAATGACCATTACTTTCACAATGTTTGCAAATATTCATTTTATACGATGGAAAAACTGTTGTACTTATATTGTATTTTATTCTTATGGCGTGGAATTCTAAGTCCCTAACTATTCAATCTGTTGGAGCAACGCCCTAGGGTGTAGCCTAGGTTGCCCGGAACGTAGAAATAACCATAACTTTTACACTGGTAGCAATTATTCGTTTTATACTATGGAAAAACTGTTCTATTTATTTTGTATTTAATGCTTCTGGCGTTGACTTCTAAGGCACTAGCCATTCGATCTGGTGGAGCAACGCAATAGAGTGATGCCTAGGTTGCCCGGAACGTAGAATTGGCCATCAATTTCAAACTGGTTGCAATTATACCTGTTATATGATGGAAACACTGCTGTATTTTTTTTGCATTTTATGGTTCGGGCGTTGACTTCTAAGGCCCTAACTATTCAATCCGTTGGAGCAACGCCCCAGGGTGAAGCCTAGGTTGCTCGGAAAGTAGAAATGTCCATAAGTTTCATACTGGTTGCAATTATTCGTTTTATACGATGGAAAAGCTGTTGTATTTATATTGTATTTTATGCTTCTGGCGTTGACTTCTAAGGCGCTATCTATTCGATCTGGTGGAGCAACGCAATAGAGTGATGCCTAGGTTGCCCGGAACGTAGAATTGGCCGTCAATTTCAAACTGGTTGCAATTATACCTGTTATATGATGGAAACACTGCTGTATTTTTTTTGCATTTTATGCTTCGGGCGTTGACTTCTAAGGCCCTAACTATTCAATCTGTTGGAGCAACGCCCTAGGGTGATGCCTAGGTTGCTCGGAAAGTAGAAATGACCATAAGTTTCATACTGGTTGCAATTACTCGTTTTATACGATGGAAAAGCTGTTGTATTTATATCGTATTTTATGCTTCTGGCGTTGACTTCTTAGGCCGTAACTATTCGGTCTGGTGGAGCAACGCCCTGGAGTGAAACCTAGGTTGCCCGGAACGTAGAATTGGCCATCACTTTCAAACTGGTTGCAATTATTCCTGACATATGATGGAAACACTGTTGTATTTTTTTTGCATTTTATGGTTCGGGCGTTGACTTCTAAGGCCCTAACTATTCAATCTGTTGGAGCAATGCCCTAGGGTGAAGCCTAGGTTGCTCGGAAAGTAGAAATGACCATAAGTTTCATACTGGTTGCAATTATTCGTTTTATACGATGGTAAAACTGTTGTATTTATATTCTATTTTATGCTTCTGGCGTGGACTTCTAAGGCACTAACTATTCGATCTTGCGGAGCAACGCCCTAGAGTGAAGCCGAGGTTTCGCGGAACGTAGAAATGACCATCACTTTCAAACTGGTTGCAATTATTCCTGTTATGTGATGGAAAAGCTGTTGTATTTTTAATGCATTTTATGCTTCGGGCGTTGACTTCTAAGGCCCTAACTATTCAATCTGTTGGAGCAACGCCCTATGGTGAAGCCTAGCTTGCTCGGAAAGTAGAAATGACCATAAGTTTCATACTGGTTGCAATTATTCGTTTTATACGATGGAAAAGCTGTTGTATTTATATTGTATTTTATGCTTCTGGCGTTGACTTCTAAGGCACTATCTATTCGATCTGGTGAAGCAAGGCCCTAGAGCGAAGCCTAGGTTGCCCGGGACGTAGAATTGGCCATCACTTTCAAACTGGTTGCAATTATTCCTGTTATATGATGGAAACACTGTTGTATTTTTTTTGCATTTTATGGTTCGGGCGTTGACTTCTAAGGCCCTAACTATTCAATCTGTTGGAGCAACGACCTAGGGTGAAGCCTAGATTGCTCGGAAAGTAGAAATGACCATAAATTTCATACTGGCTGCAATTATTCGTTTTATACGATGGAAGAACTGATGTATTTATATTGTATTTTATGCTTCTGGCATTGACTTCTAAGGCACTAACTATTTGATCTGGTGGAGCAACGCCCTAGAGTGATGTCTAGGATGCCTGGAACGTAGAATTGGCCATCAATTTCAAACTGGTTGCAATTATACCTGTTATATGATGGAAACGCTGCTGTATTTTTTTTGCATTTTATGGTTCGGGCGTTGACTTCTAAGGCCCTAACTATTCAATCCGTTGGAGCAACGCCCTGTAGTGAAACCTAGGTTGCCCGGAACGTTGAATTGGCCATCACTTTCAAACTGGTTGCAATTATTCCTGACATATGATGGAAACACTGTTGTATTTTTTTTGCATTTTATGGTTCGGGCGTTGAGTTCTAAGGCCCTAACTATTCAATCTGTTGGAGCAATGCCCTAGGGTGAAGCCTAGGTTGCTCGGAAAGTAGAAATGACCATAAGTTTCATACTGGTTGCAATTATTCGTTTTATACGATGGTAAAACTGTTGTATTTATATTGTATTTTATGCTTCTGGCGTTGACTTCTAAGGCACTATCTATTCGATCTGGTGGAGCAACGCCCTAGAGCGATGCCTAGGTTGCCCGGAACGTAGAATTGGCCATCACTTTCAAACTGGTTGCAATTATTCCTGTTATATGATGGAAACACTGTTGTATTTTTTTTGCATTTTATGGTTCGGGCCTTGACTTCTAAGGCCCTAACTATTCAATCTGATGGAGCAACGCCCTTGGGTGAAGCCTAGCTTGCTCGGAAAGTAGAAATGACCATAAGTTTCATACTGGTTGCAATTGTTCGTTTTATACGATGGAAAAACTGTTGTTTTTATATTGTATTTTATGCTTCTGTCGTTCCCTTCTTAGGCCCTAACTATTCGATCTGGTGGAACAACGGCGTAGGGTGAAGCCTAGGTTGCCCGGAACGTAGAAATAACCATAACTTTTACACTGGTAGCAATTATTCGTTTTATACTATGGAAAAACTGTTCTATTTATTTTGTATTTAATGCTTCGGGCGTTGGCTTCTAATTCCCTAACTGTTTGATCTGGTGGAGCAACGCCCTAGAGTGAAATCTAGGCTGCCCGGAACGTAGAAATGACCATAACTTTCACACTGGTTGCTATTATTCGTTTTATACGATGGAAAAACTGTTATATTTATATTGTATTTTATGCTTCTGGCGTTGACTTCTTAGGCCCTAACTATTCGATCTGGTGGAACAACGCCCTAGAGTGAAGCCTAGGTTGCCTGGAACGTAGAATTGGCCATCACTTTCAAACTGGTTGCAATTATTCCTGTTATATGATGGAGACACTGTTGTATTTTTATTGCATTTTATGCTTCGGGCGTTGACTTCTAAGGCCCTAACTATTCAATCTGTTGGAGCAACGCCCTAGGGTGAAGCCTAGCTTGCTCGGAAAGTAGAAATGTCCATAAGTTTCATACTGGTTGCAATTATTCGTTTTATACGATGGAAAAGCTGTTGTATTTATATCGTATTTTATGCTTCTGGCGTTGACTTCTTAGGCCGTAACTATTCGGTCTGGTGGAGCAACGCCCTGGAGTGAAACCTAGGTTGCCCGGAACGTAGAATTGATCATCACTTTCAAACTGGTTGCAATTATTCCTGATATATGATGGAAACACTGTTGTATTTTTTTTTGCATTTTATGGTTCGGGCGTTGACTTCTAAGGCCCTAACTATTCAATCTGTTGGAGCAACGCCCTAGGGTGAAGCCTAGGTTGCTCGGAAAGTAGAAATGGCCATAAGTTTCATACTGGTTGCAATTATTCGTTTTATACGATGGAAAAACTGTTGTATTTATATTGTATTTTATGCTTCTGGCGTTGACTTCTAAGGCACTAACTATTCGATCTGGTGGAGCAACGCCCTAGGGTGAAGCCTAGTTTGCTCGGAAAGTAGAAATGACCATAAGTTTCATACTGGTTGCAATTATTCGTTTTATACGATGGAAAAGCTGTTGTATTTTTTTTGCATTTTATGTTTCGGGTGTTGACTTCTAAGGCCCTAACTATTCAATCCGTTGGAGCAACGCCCTAGGGTGATGCCTAGCTTGCTCGGAAAGTAGAAATGACCATAAGTTTCATACTGGTTGCAATTATTCGTTTTATACGATGGAAAAGCTGTTGTATTTATATCGTATTTTATGCTTCTGGCGTTGACTTCTTAGGCCGTAACTATTCGGTCTGGTGGAGCAACGCCCTGGAGTGAAACCTAGGTTGCCCGGAACGTAGAATTGGCCATCACTTTCAAACTGGTTGCAATTATTCCTGATATATGATGGAAACACTGTTGTATTTTTTTTTTCATTTTATGGTTCGGGCGTTGACTTCTAAGGCCCTAACTATTCAATCTGTTGGAGCAACGCCCTAGGGTGAAGCCTAGGTTGCTCGGAAAGTAGAAAGATCCATAAGTTTCATACAGGTTGCAATTATTCGTTTTATACGATCGAAAAACTGTTGTATTTATATTGTATTTTATGCTTCTGGCGTTGACTTCTAAGGCACTAACTATTCGATCTGGTGGAGCAACGCAATAGAGTGATGCCTAGGTTGCCCGGAACGTAGAATTGGCCATCAATTTCAAACTCGTTGCAATTATACCTGTTATATGATGGAAACACTGTTGTATTTTTTTTGCATTTTATGGTTCGGGCGTTGACTTCTAAGGCCCTAACTATTCAATCTGTTGGAGCAACGACCTAGGGTGAAGCCTAGATTGCTCGGAAAGTAGAAATGACCATAAATTTCATACTGGCTGCAATTATTCGTTTTATACGATGGAAGAACTGATGTATTTATATTGTATTTTATGCTTCTGGCGTTGACTTCTAAGGCACTAACTATTTGATCTGGTGGAGCAACGCCCTAGAGTGATGTCTAGGATGCCTGGAACGTAGAATTGGCCATCAATTTCAAACTGGTTGCAATTATACCTGTTATATGATGGAAACGCTGCTGTATTTTTTTTGCATTTTATGGTTCGGGCGTTGACTTCTAAGGCCCTAACTATTCAATCCGTTGGAGCAACGCCCTGTAGTGAAACCTAGGTTGCCCGGAACGTTGAATTGGCCATCACTTTCAAACTGGTTGCAATTATTCCTGACATATGATGGAAACACTGTTGTATTTTTTTTGCATTTTATGGTTCGGGCGTTGAGTTCTAAGGCCCTAACTATTCAATCTGTTGGAGCAATGCCCTAGGGTGAAGCCTAGGTTGCTCGGAAAGTAGAAATGACCATAAGTTTCATACTGGTTGCAATTATTCGTTTTATACGATGGTAAAACTGTTGTATTTATATTGTATTTTATGCTTCTGGCGTTGACTTCTAAGGCACTATCTATTCGATCTGGTGGAGCAACGCCCTAGAGCGAAGCCTAGGTTGCCCGGAACGTAGAATTGGCCATCACTTTCAAACTGGTTGCAATTATTCCTGTTATATGATGGAAACACTGTTGTATTTTTTTTGCATTTTATGGTTCGGGCCTTGACTTCTAAGGCCCTAACTATTCAATCTGATGGAGCAACGCCCTTGGGTGAAGCCTAGCTTGCTCGGAAAGTAGAAATGACCATAAGTTTCATACTGGTTGCAATTGTTCGTTTTATACGATGGAAAAACTGTTGTTTTTATATTGTATTTTATGCTTCTGTCGTTCCCTTCTTAGGCCCTAACTATTCGATCTGGTGGAACAACGGCGTAGGGTGAAGCCTAGGTTGCCCGGAACGTAGAAATAACCATAACTTTTACACTGGTAGCAATTATTCGTTTTATACTATGGAAAAACTGTTCTATTTATTTTGTATTTAATGCTTCGGGCGTTGGCTTCTAATTCCCTAACTGTTTGATCTGGTGGAGCAACGCCCTAGAGTGAAATCTAGGCTGCCCGGAACGTAGAAATGACCATAACTTTCACACTGGTTGCTATTATTCGTTTTATACGATGGAAAAACTGTTATATTTATATTGTATTTTATGCTTCTGGCGTTGACTTCTTAGGCCCTAACTATTCGATCTGGTGGAACAACGCCCTAGAGTGAAGCCTAGGTTGCCTGGAACGTAGAATTGGCCATCACTTTCAAACTGGTTGCAATTATTCCTGTTATATGATGGAGACACTGTTGTATTTTTATTGCATTTTATGCTTCGGGCGTTGACTTCTAAGGCCCTAACTATTCAATCTGTTGGAGCAACGCCCTAGGGTGAAGCCTAGCTTGCTCGGAAAGTAGAAATGTCCATAAGTTTCATACTGGTTGCAATTATTCGTTTTATACGATGGAAAAGCTGTTGTATTTATATCGTATTTTATGCTTCTGGCGTTGACTTCTTAGGCCGTAACTATTCGGTCTGGTGGAGCAACGCCCTGGAGTGAAACCTAGGTTGCCCGGAACGTAGAATTGATCATCACTTTCAAACTGGTTGCAATTATTCCTGATATATGATGGAAACACTGTTGTATTTTTTTTTGCATTTTATGGTTCGGGCGTTGACTTCTAAGGCCCTAACTATTCAATCTGTTGGAGCAACGCCCTAGGGTGAAGCCTAGGTTGCTCGGAAAGTAGAAATGGCCATAAGTTTCATACTGGTTGCAATTATTCGTTTTATACGATGGAAAAACTGTTGTATTTATATTGTATTTTATGCTTCTGGCGTTGACTTCTAAGGCACTAACTATTCGATCTGGTGGAGCAACGCCCTAGGGTGAAGCCTAGTTTGCTCGGAAAGTAGAAATGACCATAAGTTTCATACTGGTTGCAATTATTCGTTTTATACGATGGAAAAGCTGTTGTATTTTTTTTGCATTTTATGTTTCGGGTGTTGACTTCTAAGGCCCTAACTATTCAATCCGTTGGAGCAACGCCCTAGGGTGATGCCTAGCTTGCTCGGAAAGTAGAAATGACCATAAGTTTCATACTGGTTGCAATTATTCGTTTTATACGATGGAAAAGCTGTTGTATTTATATCGTATTTTATGCTTCTGGCGTTGACTTCTTAGGCCGTAACTATTCGGTCTGGTGGAGCAACGCCCTGGAGTGAAACCTAGGTTGCCCGGAACGTAGAATTGGCCATCACTTTCAAACTGGTTGCAATTATTCCTGATATATGATGGAAACACTGTTGTATTTTTTTTTTCATTTTATGGTTCGGGCGTTGACTTCTAAGGCCCTAACTATTCAATCTGTTGGAGCAACGCCCTAGGGTGAAGCCTAGGTTGCTCGGAAAGTAGAAAGATCCATAAGTTTCATACAGGTTGCAATTATTCGTTTTATACGATCGAAAAACTGTTGTATTTATATTGTATTTTATGCTTCTGGCGTTGACTTCTAAGGCACTAACTATTCGATCTGGTGGAGCAACGCAATAGAGTGATGCCTAGGTTGCCCGGAACGTAGAATTGGCCATCAATTTCAAACTCGTTGCAATTATACCTGTTATATGATGGAAACACTGCTGTATTTTTTTTACATTTTATGGATCGGGCGTTGACTTCTAAGGCCCTAACTATTCCATCCGTTGGAGCAACGCCCTAGGCTGAAGCCTAGGTTGCTCGGAAAGTAGAAATGACCATAAGTTTCATACTGGTTGCAATTATTCGTTTTATACGATGGAAAAACTGTTGTATTTATATTGTATTTTATGCTTCTGGCGCTGACTTCTAAGGCACTAGCTATTGGATCTGGTGGAGCAACGCCCTAGAGTGAAGTCTAGGTTGCCCGGAACGTAGAATTGGCCTTCACTTTCAAACTGGTTGCAATTATTCCTGATATACGATGGAAACACTGTTGTATTTTTTCTGCATTTTATGGTTCGGGCGTTGACTTCTAAGGCCCTAACTGTTCAATCTGTTGGAGCAACGCCCTAGGGTGAAGCCTAGGTTGCTCGGAAAGTAGAAATGACCATAAGTTTCATACTGGTTGCATTTATTCGTTTTATACGATGGAAAAACTGTTGTATTTATATTGTATTTTATGCTTCTGGCGTTGACTTCTAAGGCACTGACTATTCGATCTGGTGGAGCAACGCCCTAGAGTGAAGCCTGGGTTGCCCGGAACGTAGAATTGCCCATCACTTTCTAACTGGTTGCAATTATTCCTGATATATGATGGAAACACTGTTGTATTTTTTTTGCATTTTATGGTTCGGGCGTTGACTTCTAAGGCCCTAACTGTTCAATCTGATGGAGCAACGCCCTAGGGTGAAGCCTAGGTTGCTCGGATAGTAGAAATGTCCAGAAGTTTCATAGTGGTTGCAATTATTCGTTTTATACGATGGAAAAACTGTTGTATTTATATTGTATTTTATGCTTCTGGCGTTGACTTCTAAGGCACTAACTATTCGATCTGGTAGAGCAACGCAATAGAGTGATGCCTAGGTTGCCCGGAACGTAGAATTGGCCATCCATTTCAAACTGGTTGCAATTATACCTGTTATATAATGGAAACACTGCTGTATTTTTTTTGTATTTTATGGTTCGGGCGTTGACTTCTAAGGCCCTAACTATTCAATCCGTTGGAGCAACGCGCTAGGGTGAAGCCTAGGTTGCTCGGAAAGTAGAAATGACCATAAGTTTCATACTGGTTGCAATTATTCGTTTTATACGATGGAAAAACTGTTGTATTTATATTGTATTTTATACATCTGGCGTTGACTTCTAAGGTACTAACTATTCGATCTAGTGGAGCAACGCCCTAGAGTAAAGCCTATGTTGCCCGGAACGTAGAAATGACCATCACTTTCAAACTGGTTGCAATTATTCCTGTTATATGATGGAAAAACTGTTGTATTTTTATTGCATTTTATCCTTCGGGCATTGACTTCTAAGGCCCTAACTATTCAATCTGGTGGAAGAACGGCCTAGGGTGAAGCCTAGGTTGCCCGGAACGTAGAAAAAACCATAACTTTTACACTGGTAGCAATTATTCGTTTTATACTATGGAAAAACTGTTCTATTTATTTTGTATTTAATGCTTCGGGCGTTGGCTTCTAAGGCCCTAAATATTCGATCTGGTGGAGCAACGCCCTAGAGTGAAGCCTAGGTTGCCCATAACGTAGAATTGGCCATCACTGTCAAACTGGTTGCAATTATTCCTGTTATATGATGGATACACTGTTGTATTTTTATTGCATTTTATGCTTCGGGCGTTGACTTCTAAGGCCCTAATTATTCAATCTGTTGGAGCAACGCGCTAGTGTGAAGCCTAGCTTGCTCGGAAAGTAGAAATGTCCATAAGTTTCATACTGGTTGCAATTATTCGTTTTATACGATGGAAAAACTGTTGTATTTATATTGTATTTTATGCTTCTGGCGTTGACTTCTAAGGCTCTAACTATTCGATCTGGTGGAGCAACGCCCTGGAGTGAAGCCTAGGTTGCCCGGAACGTAGAATTGGCCATCACTTTCAAACTGGTTGCAATTATTAATGATATATAATGGAAACATTGTTGTATTTTTATTGCATCTTATGCTTCGGGCGTTGACTTCTAAGGCCATAACTGTTCAATCTGTTGGACCAACGCCCTAGGGTGAAGCCTAGCTTGCTCGGAAAGTAGAAATGACCATAAGTTTCATACTGGTTGCAATTATTCGTTTTATACGATGGAAAAACTGTTGTATCTATATTGTATTTTATGCTTCTGGCGTTGACTTCTAAGGCACTAACTATTCGATCTGGTGGAGCAACGCAATAGAGTGATGCCTAGGTTGCCCGGAACGTAGAATTGGCCATCAATTTCAAACTGGTTGCAATTATACCTGTTATATGATGGAAACACTGCTGTATTTTTTTTGCATTTTATGTTTCGGGTGTTGACTTCTATGGCCCTAACTATTCAATCCGTTGGAGCAACGCCCTAGGGTGATGCGTAGGTTGCTCGGAAAGTAGAAATGCCCATAAGTTTCATACTGGTTGCAATTATTCGTTTTATACGATGGAAAAACTGTTGTATTTATATTGTATTTTATGCTTCTGGCGTTGACTTCTAAGGCACTAACTATTCGATCTGGTGGAGCAACGCAATAGAGTGATGCCTAGGTTGCCCGGAACGTAGAATTGGCCATCAATTTCAAACTCGTTGCAATTATACCTGTTATATGATGGAAACACTGCTGTATTTTTTTTGCATTTTATGGATCGGGCGTTGACTTCTAAGGCCCTAACTATTCCATCCGTTGGAGCAACGCCCTAGGGTGAAGCCTAGGTTGCTCGGAAAGTAGAAATGACCATAAGTTTCATACTGGTTGCAATTATTCGTTTTATACGATGGAAAAACTGTTGTATTTATATTGTATTTTATGCTTCTGGCGTTGACTTCTAAGGCACTAACTATTCGATCTGGTGGAGCAACGCCCTAGAGTGATGCCTAGGTTGCCCGGAACGTAGAATTGGCCATCACTTTCAAACTGGTTGCAATTATTCCTGATATACGATGGAAACACTGTTGTATTTTTTCTGCATTTTATGGTTCGGGCGTTGACTTCTAAGGCCCTAACTGTTCAATCTGTTGGAGCAACGCCCTAGGGTGAAGCCTAGGTTGCTCGGAAAGTAGAAATGACCATAAGTTTCATACTGGTTGTATTTATTCGTTTTATACGATGGAAAAACTGTTGTATTTATATTGTATTTTATGCTTCTGGCGTTGACTTCTAAGGCACTGACTATTCGATCTGGTGGAGCAACGCCCTAGAGTGAAGCCTGGGTTGCCCGGAACGTAGAATTGGCCATCACTTTCTAACTGGTTGCAATTATTCCTGATATATGATGGAAACACTGTTGTATTTTTTTTGCATATTATGGTTCGGGCGTTGACTTCTAAGGCCCTAACTGTTCAATCTGTTGGAGCAACGCTCTAGGGTGAAGCCTAGGTTGCTCGGATAGTAGAAATGTCCAGAAGTTTCATAGTGGTTGCAATTATTCGTTTTATACGATGGAAAAACTGTTGTATTTATATTGTATTTTATGCTTCTGGCGTTGACTTCTAAGGCACTAACTATTCGATCTGGTAGAGCAACGCAATAGAGTGATGCCTAGGTTGCCCGGAACGTAGAATTGGCCATCAATTTCAAACTGGTTGCAATTATACCTGTTATATAATGGAAACACTGCTGTATTTTTTTTGTATTTTATGGTTCGGGCGTTGACTTCTAAGGCCCTAACTATTCAATCCGTTGGAGCAACGCGCTAGGGTGAAGCCTAGGTTGCTCGGAAAGTAGAAATGACCATAAGTTTCATACTGGTTGCAATTATTCGTTTTATACGATGGAAAAACTGTTGTATTTATATTGTATTTTATACATCTGGCGTTGACTTCTAAGGTACTAACTATTCGATCTAGTGGAGCAACGCCCTAGAGTAAAGCCTATGTTGCCCGGAACGTAGAAATGACCATCACTTTCAAACTGGTTGCAATTATTCCTGTTATATGATGGAAAAACTGTTGTATTTTTATTGCATTTTATCCTTCGGGCATTGACTTCTAATGCCCTAACTATTCAATCTGGTGGAAGAACGGCCTAGGGTGAAGCCTAGGTTGCCCGGAACGTAGAAAAAACCATAACTTTTACACTGGTAGCAATTATTCGTTTTATACTATGGAAAAACTGTTCTATTTATTTTGTATTTAATGCTTCGGGCGTTGGCTTCTAAGGCTCTAACTATTCGATCTGGTGGAGCAACGCAATAGAGTGATGCCTAGGTTGCGCGGAACGTAGAATTGGCCATCAATTTCAAACTGGTTGCAATTATACCTGTTATATGATGGAAACACTGCTGTATTTTTTTTGCATTTTATGGTTCGGGCGTTGACTTCTAAGGCCCTAACAGTTGAATCCGTTGGAGCAACGCCCTAGGGTGAAGCCTAGGTTGCTCGGAAAGTAGAAATGACCATAAGTTTCATACTGGTTGCAATTATTCCTGTTATATGATGGAAAAACTGTTGTATTTTTATTGCATTTTATGCTTCGGGCATTGACTTCTAAGGCCCTAACTGTTCAATCTGTTGGAGCAACGCCCTGGAGTGAAGCCTAGGTTGCCCGGAACGTAGAATTGGCCATCACTTTCAAACTGGTCGCAATTATTAATGATATATAATGGAAACATTGTTGTATTTTTATTGCATCTTATGCTTCGGGCGTTGACTTCTAAGGCCATAACTGTTCAATCTGTTGGACCAACGCCCTAGGGTGAAGCCTAGCTGGCTCGGAAAGTAGAAATGACCATAAGTTTCATACTGGTTGCAATTATTCGTTTTATACGATGGAAAAACTGTTGTATTTATATTGTATTTTATGCTTCTGGCGTTGACTTCTAAGGCACTAACTATTCGATCTGGTGGAGCAACGCAATAGAGTGATGCCTAGGATGCCCGGAACGTAGAATTGGCCATCAATTTCAAACTGGTTGCAATTATACCTGTTATATAAAGGAAACACTGCTGTATTTTTTTTGTATTTTATGGTTCGGGCGTTGACTTCTAAGGCCCTAACTATTCAATCCGTTGGAGCAACGCGCTAGGGTGAAGCCTAGGTTGCTCGGAAAGTAGAAATGACCATAAGTTTCATACTGGTTGCAATTATTCGTTGTATACGACGGAAAAGCTGTTGTATTTATATTGTATTTTATGCTTCTCGCGCTGACTTCTAAGGCACTAACTATTCGATCTGGTGGAGCAACGCCCTAGAGTGATGCCTAGGTTGCCCGGAACGTAGAATTGGCCATCAATTTCAAACTGGTTGCAATTATACCTGTTATATGATGGAAACACTGCTGTATTTTTTTTGCATTTTATGTTTCGGGTGTTGACTTCTAAGGCCCTAACTATTCAATCCGTTGGAGCAACGCCCTAGGGTGATGCGTAGGTTGCCCGGAAAGTAGAAATGACCATAAGTTTCATACTGGTTGCAATTATTCGTTTTATACGATGGAAAAACTGTTGTATTTATATTGTATTTTATGCTTCTGGCGTTGACTTCTAAGGCACTAACTATTCGATCTGGTGGAGCAACGCAATAGAGTGATGCCTAGGTTGCCCGGAACGTAGAATTGGCCATCAATTTCAAACTCGTTGCAATTATACCTGTTACATGATGGAAACACTGCTGTATTTTTTTTGCATTTTATGGATCGGGCGTTGACTTCTAAGGCCCTAACTATTCCATCCGTTGGAGCAACGCCCTAGGGTGAAGCCTAGGTTGCTCGGAAAGTAGAAATGACCATAAGTTTCATACTGGTTGCAATTATTCGTTTTATACGATGGAAAAACTGTTGTATTTATATTGTATTTTATGCTTCTGGCGTAGACTTCTAAGGCACTAACTATTCGATCTGGTGGAGCAACGCCCTAGAGTGATGCCTAGGTTGCCCGGAACGTAGAATTGGCCATCACTTTCAAACTGGTTGCAATTATTCCTGATATACGATGGAAACACTGTTGTATTTTTTTTGCATTTTATGGTTCGGGCGTTGACTTCTAAGGCCCTAACTATTCAATCTGTTGGAGCAACGCCCTAGCGTGAAGCCTAGGTTGCTCGGATAGTAGAAATGTCCATCGTTTCATAGTGGTTGCAATTATTCGTTTTATACGATGGAAAAACTGTTGTATTTATATTGTATTTTATGCTTCTGGCGTTGACTTCTAAGGCACTAACTATTCGATCTGGTGGAGCAACGCAATAGAGTGATGCCTAGGTTGCCCGGAACGTAGAATTGGCCATCAATTTCAAACTGGTTGCAATTATACCTGTTATATAATGGAAACACTGCTGTATTTTTTTTGTATTTTATGGTTCGGGCGTTGACTTCTGAGGCCCTAACTATTCAATCCGTTGGAGCAACGCGCTAGGGTGAAGCCTAGGTTGCTCGGAAAGTAGAAATGACCATAAGTTTCATACTGGTTGCAATTATTCGTTTTATACGATGGAAAAACTGTTGTATCTATTTTGTATTTTATGCTTCTGGCGTTGACTTCTAAGGCACTAACTATTCGATCTGGTAGAGCAACGCAATAGAGTGATGCCTAGGTTGCCCGGAACGTAGAATTGGCCATCAATTTCAAACTGGTTGCAATTATACCTGTTATATGATGGAAACACTGCTGTATTTTTTTTGCATTTTATGGTTCAGGCGTTGACTTCTAAGGCCCTAACTATTCAATCCGTTGGAGCAACGACATATGGTGAAGCCTAGGTTGCTCGGAAAGTAGACATGACCATAAGTTTCATACTGGTTGCATTTATTCGTTTTATACGATGGAAAAACTGTTGTATTTATATTGTATTTTATGCTTCTGGCGTTGACTTCTAAGGCACTGACTATTCGATCTGGTGGAGCAACGCCCTAGAGTGAAGCCTGGGTTGCCCGGAACGTAGAATTGGCCATCACTTTCTAACTGGTTGCAATTATTCCTGATATATGATGGAAACACTGTTGTATTTTTTTTGCATTTTATGGTTCGGGCGTTGACTTCTAAGGCCCTAACTGTTCAATCTGTTGGAGCAACGCCCTAGGGTGAAGCCTAGGTTGCTCGGAAAGTAGAAATGTCCATAAGTTTCATACTGGTTGCAATTATTCGTTTTATACAATGGAAAAACTGTTGTTTTTATATCGCATTTTATGCTTCTGGCATAGACTTCTAAGGCACTATCTGTTCGATCTGGTGGAGCAACGCCCTAGACCGAAGCCTAGTTTGCCCGGAAGGTAGAATTGGCCATCACTTTCAAACTGGTTGCAATTATTCCTGTTATATGATGGAAACACTGTTGTATTTTTTTTGCATTTTATGGTTCGGGCGTTGACTTCAAAGGTCCTAAATATTCAATCTGTTGGAGCAACGCCCTAGGGTGAAGCCTAGGTTGCTCGGAAAGTAGAAATGACCATAGGTTTCATACTGGGTGCAATTATTCGTTTTATACGATGGAAAAACTGTTGTATTTATATTGTAGTTTATGCTTCTGGCGTTGACTTCAAAGGCACTAACTGTTCGATCTGGTGGAGCAACGCAATAGAGTGATGCCTAGGTTGCCCGGAACGTAGAATTGGCCATCAATTTCAAACTGCTTGCAATTATTCCTGTTATATGATGGATACACTGTTGTATTTTTATTGCATTTTATGCTTCGGGCGTTGACTTCTAAGGCCCTAACTATTCAATGTGTTGGAGCAACGCCCTAGGGTGAAGCCTAGCTTGCTCGGAAAGTAGAAATGACCATAAGTTTCATACTGGTTGCAATTATTCGTTTTATACGATGGAAAAACTGTTGTATTTATATTGTATTTTATGCTTCTGGCGTTGACTTCTAAGGCACTAACTATTCGATCTGGTGGAGCAACGCAATAGAGTGATGCCTAGGTTGCCCGGAACGTAGAATTGGCCATCAATTTCAAACTCGTTGCAATTATACCTGTTACATGATGGAAACACTGCTGTATTTTTTTTGCATTTTATGGATCGGGCGTTGACTTCTAAGGCCCTAACTATTCCATCCGTTGGAGCAACGCCCTAGGGTGAAGCCTAGGTTGCTCGGAAAGTAGAAATGACCATAAGTTTCATACTGGTTGCAATTATTCGTTTTATACGATGGAAAAACTGTTGTATTTATATTGTATTTTATGCTTCTGGCGTTGACTTCTAAGGCACTAACTATTCGATCTGGTGGAGCAACGCCCTAGAGTGATGCCTAGGTTGCCCGGAACGTAGAATTGGCCATCACTTTCAAACTGGTTGCAATTATTCCTGATATACGATGGAAACACTGTTGTATTTTTTTTGCATTTTATGGTTCGGGCGTTGACTTCTAAGGCCCTAACTATTCAATCTGTTGGAGCGACGCCCTAGCGTGAAGCCTAGGTTGCTCGGATAGTAGAAATGTCCATCGTTTCATAGTGGTTGCAATTATTCGTTTTATACGATGGAAAAACTGTTGTATTTATATTGTATTTTATGCTTCTGGCGTTGACTTCTAAGGCACTAACTATTCGATCTGGTGGAGCAACGCAATAGAGTGATGCCTAGGTTGCCCGGAACGTAGAATTGGCCATCAATTTCAAACTGGTTGCAATTATACCTGTTATATGATGGAAACACTGCTGTATTTTTTTTGCATTTTATGGTTCAGGCGTTGACTTCTAAGGCCCTAACTATTCAATCCGTTGGAGCAACGACATATGGTGAAGCCTAGGTTGCTCGGAAAGTAGACATGACCATAAGTTTCATACTGGTTGCATTTATTCGTTTTATACGATGGAAAAACTGTTGTATTTATATTGTATTTTATACATCTGGCGTTGACTTCTAAGGTACTAACTATTCGATCTAGTGGAGCAACGCCCTAGAGTGAAGCCTATGTTGCCCGGAACGTAGAAATGACCATCACTTTCAAACTGGTTGCAATTATTCCTGTTATATGATGGAAAAACTGTTGTATTTTTATTGCATTTTATCTTTCGGGCATTGACTTCTAAGGCCCTAACTATTCAATCTGGTGGAAGAACGGCCTAGGATGAAGCCTAGGTTGCCCGGAACGTAGAAAAAACCATAACTTTTACACTGGTAGCAATTATTCGTTTTATACTATGGAAAAACTGTTCTATTTATTTTGTATTTAATGCTTCGGGCGTTGGCTTCTAAGGCCCTAAATATTCGATCTGGTGGAGCAACGCCCTAGAGTGAAGCCTAGGTTGCCCATAACGTAGAATTGGCCATCACTGTCAAACTGGTTGCAATTATTCCTGTTATATGATGGATACACTGTTGTATTTTTATTGCATTTTATGCTTCGGGCGTTGACTTCTAAGGCCCTAATTATTCAATCTGTTGGAGCAACGCGCTAGTGTGAAGCCTAGCTTGCTCGGAAAGTAGAAATGTCCATAGGTTTCATACTGGTTGCAATTATTCGTTTTATACGATGGAAAAACTGTTGTATTTATATTGTATTTTATGCTTCTGGCGTTGACTTCTAAGGCGCTAACTATTCGATCTGGTGGAGCAACGCAATAGAGTGATGCCTAGGTTGCCCGGAACGTAGAATTGGCCGTCAATTTCAAACTGGTTGCAATTATACCTGTTATATGATGGAAACACTGCTGTGTTTTTTTTGCATTTTATGCTTCGGGCGTTGACTTCTAAGGCCCTAACTATTCAATCAGTTGGAGCAACGCCCTAGGGTGAAGCCCAGCTTGCTCGGAAAGTAGAAATGACCGTAAGTTTAATACTGGTTGCAATTATTCGTTTTATACGATGGAAAAGCTGTTGCATTTATATCGTATTTTATGCTTCTGGCGTTGACTTCTTAGGCCGTAACTATTCGGTCTGGTGGAGCAACGCCCTGTAGTGAAACCTAGGTTGCCCGGAACGTTGAATTGGCCATCACTTTCAAACTGGTTGCAATTATTCCTGACATATGATGGAAACACTGTTGTATTTTTTTTGCATTTTATTGTTCGGGCGTTGACTTCTAAGGCCCTAACTATTCAATCTGTTGGAGCAATGCCCTAGGGTGAAGCCTAGGTTGCTCGGAAAGTAGAAATGACCATAAGTTTCATACTGGTTGCAATTATTCGTTTTATACGATGGTAAAACTGTTGTATTTATATTGTATTTTATGCTTCTGGCGTTGACTTCTAAGGCACTATCTATTCGATCTGGTGGAGCAACGCCCTAGAGCGAAGCCTAGGTTGCCCGGAACGTAGAATTGGCCATCACTCTCAAACTGGTTGCAATTATTCCTGTTATATGATGGAAACACTGTTGTATTTTTTTTGCATTTTATGGTTCGGGCGTTGATTTCTAAGGCCCTAACTATTCAATCTGTTGGAGCAACGCCCTTGGGTGAAGCCTAGCTTGCTCGGAAAGTAGAAATGACCATAAGTTTCATACTGGTTGCAATTATTCGTTTTATACGATGGAAAAACTGTTGTTTTTATATTGTATTTTATGCTTCTGGCGTTCCCTTCTTAGGCCCTAACTATTCGATCTGGTGGAACAACGGCGTAGGGTGAAGCCTAGGTTGCCCGGAACGTAGAAATAACCATAACTTTTACAC
Organism: Calliopsis andreniformis; assembly: GCF_051401765.1. Classification (NCBI taxonomy): domain Eukaryota; kingdom Metazoa; phylum Arthropoda; class Insecta; order Hymenoptera; family Andrenidae; genus Calliopsis; species Calliopsis andreniformis. The sequence goes on from NC_135072.1 coordinate 9,119,103, forward strand.
TGGTAGCAATTATTCGTTTTATACTATGGAAAAACTGTTCTATTTATTTTGTATTTAATGCTTCGGGCGTTGGCTTCTAATTCCCTAACTGTTTGATCTGGTGGAGCAACGCCCTAGAGTGAAACCTAGGTTGCCCGGAACGTAGAAATGACCATAACTTTCACACTGGTTGCTATTATACGTTTTATACGATGGAAAAACTGTTATATTTATATTGTATTTTATGCTTCTGGCGTTGACTTCTTAGGCCCTAACTATTCGATCTGGTGGAACAACGCCCTAGAGTGAAGCCTAGGTTGCCTGGAACGTAGAATTGGCCATCACTTTCAAACTGGTTGCAATTATTCCTGTTATATGATGGATACACTGTTGTATTTTTATTGCATTTTATGCTTCGGGCGTTGACTTCTAAGGCCCTAACTATTCAATGTGTTGGAGCAACGCCCTAGGGTGAAGCCTAGCTTGCTCGGAAAGTAGAAATGTCCATAAGTTTTATACTGGTTGCAATTATTCGTTTTATACGATGGAAAAGCTGTTGTGTTTATATCGTATTTTATGCTTCTGGCGTTGACTTCTTAGGCCGTAACTATTCGGTCTGGTGGAGCAACGCCCTGGAGTGAAGCCTAGGTTGCCCGGAACGTAGAATTGGCTATCACTTTCAAACTGGTTGCAATTATTCCTGTTATATGATGGAAACACTGTTGTATTTTTTTTGCATTTTATGGTTCGGGCGTTGACTTCTAAGGTCCTAACTATTCAATCTGTTGGAGCAACGACCTAGGGTGAAGCCTAGGATGCTCGGAAAGTAGAAATGACCATAAGTTTCATACTGGGTGCAATTAATCGTTTTATAAGATGGAAAAACTGTTGTATATATATTGTATTTTATGCTTCTGGCATAGACTTCTAAGGCACTATCTGTTCGATCTGGTGGAGCAACGCCCTAGACCGAAGCCTAGGTTGCCCGGAACGTAGAATTGGCCATCACTTTCAAACTGGTTGCAATTATTCCTGTTATATGATGGAAACACTGTTGTATTTTTTTTGCATTTTATGGTTCGGGCGTTGACTTCAAAGGTCCTAAATATTCAATCTGTTGGAGCAACGCCCTAGGGTGAAGCCTAGGTTGCTCGGAAAGTAGAAATGACCATAAGTTTCATACTGGTTGCAATTATTCGTTATATACGATGGAAAAACTGTTGTATCTATATTGTATTTTATGCTTCTGGCGTTGACTTCTAAGGCACTAACTATTCGATCTGGTGGAGCAACGCAATAGAGTGATGTCTAGGTTGCCCGGAACGTAGAATTGGCCATCAATTTCAAACTGGTTGCAATTATACCTGTTATATGATGGAAACACTGCTGTATTTTTTTTGCATTTTATGTTTCGGGTGTTGACTTCTATGGCCCTAACTATTCAATCCGTTGGAGCAACGCGCTAGGGTGATGCCTAGGTTGCTCGGAAAGTAGAAATGACCATAAGTTTCATACTGGTTGCAATTATTCGTTTTATACGATGGAAAAACTGTTGTATTTATATTGTATTTTATGCTTCTGGCGTTGACTTCTAAGGCACTAACTATTCGGTCTGGTTAAGCAACGCCCTGGAGTGAAGTCTAGGTTGCCCGGAACGTAGAATTGATCATCACTTTCAAACTGGTTGCAATTATTCCTGATATACGATGGAAACACTGTTGTATTTCTTTTGCATTTTATGGTTCGGGCGTTGACTTCTAAGGCCCTAACTATTCAATCTGTTGGAGCAACGCCCTAGCGTGAAGCCTAGGTTGCTCGGATAGTAGAAATGTCCATAAGTTTCATAGTGGTTGCAATTATTCGTTTTATACGATGGAAAAACTGTTGTATTTATATTGTATTTTATGCTTCTGGCGTTGACTTCTAAGGCACTAACTATTCGATCTGGTGGAGCAACGCAATAGAGTGATGCCTAGGTTGCCCGGAACGTAGAATTGGCCATCAATTTCAAACTGGTTGCAATTATACCTGTTATATAATGGAAACACTGCTGTATTTTTTTTGTATTTTATGGTTCGGGCGTTGACTTCTAAGGCCCTAACTATTCAATCCGTTGGAGCAACGCGCTAGGGTGAAGCCTAGGTTGCTCGGAAAGTAGAAATGACCATAAGTTTCATACTGGTTGCAATTATTCGTTTTATACGATGGAAAAACTGTTGTATTTATATTGTATTTTATGCTTCTGGCGTTGACTTCTAAGGCACTAACTATTCGATCTGGTGGAGCAACGCCCTAGGGTGAAGCCTAGCTTGCTCGGAAAGTAGAAATGACCATAAGTTTCATACTGGTTGCAATTATTCGTTTTATACGATGGAAAAGCTGTTGTATTTTTTTTGCATTTTATGTTTCGGGTGTTGACTGCTAAGGCCCTAACTATTCAATCCGTTGGAGCAACGCCCTAGGGTGATGCCTAGCTTGCTCGGAAAGTAGAAGTGACCATAAGTTTCATACTGGTTGCAATTATTCGTTTTATACGATGGAAAAGCTGTTGTATTTATATCGTATTTTATGCTTCTGGCGTTGACTTCTTAGGTCGTAACTATTCGGTCTGGTGGAGCAACGCCCTGGAGTGAAACCTAGGTTGCCCGGAACGTAGAATTGGCCATCACTTTCAAACTGGTTGCAATTATTCCTGATATATGATGGAAACACTGTTGTATTTTTCTTGCATTTTATGGTTCGGGCGTTGACTTCTAAGGCCCTAACTATTCAATCTGTTGGAGCAACGCCCTAGGGTGAAGCCTACGTTGCTCGGAAAGTAGAAAGATCCATAAGTTTCATACAGGTTGCAATTATTCGTTTTATACGATGGAAAAACTGTTGTATTTATATTGTATTTTATGCTTCTGGCGTTGACTTCTAAGGCACTAACTATTCGATCTGGTGGAGCAACGCAATAGAGTGATGCCTAGGTTGCCCGGAACGTAGAATTGGCCATCAATTTCAAACTCGTTGCAATTATACCTGTTATATGATGGAAACACTGCTGTATTTTTTTTGCATTATATGGATCGGGCGTTGACTTCTAAGGCCCTAACTATTCCATCCGTTGGAGCAACGCCCTAGGGTGAAGCCTAGGTTGCTCGGAAAGTAGAAATGACCATAAGTTTCATACTGGTTGCAATTATTCGTTTTATACGATGGAAAAACTGTTGTATTTATATTGTATTTTATGCTTCTGGCGTTGACTTCTAAGGCACTAACTATTGGATCTGGTGGAGCAACGCCCTAGAGTGAAGTCTAGGTTGCCCGGAACGTAGAATTGGCCATCACTTTCAAACTGGTTGCAATTATTCCTGATATACGATGGAAACACTGTTGTATTTTTTTTGCATTTTATGGTTCGGGCGTTGACTTCTAAGGCCCTAACTATTCAATCTGTTGGAGCAACGCCCTAGCGTGAAGCCTAGGTTGCTCGGATAGTAGAAATGTCCATAAGTTTCATAGTGGTTGCAATTATTCGTTTTATACGATGGAAAAACTGTTGTATTTATATTGTATTTTATGCTTCTGGCGTTGACTTCTAAGGCACTAACTATTCGATCTGGTGGAGCAACGCAATAGAGTGATGCCTAGGTTGCCCGGAACGTAGAATTGGCCATCAATTTCAAACTGGTTGCAATTATACCTGTTATATAATGGAAACACTGCTGTATTTTTTTTGTATTTTATGGTTCGGGCGTTGACTTCTAAGGCCCTAACTATTCAATCCGTTGGAGCAACGCGCTAGGGTGAAGCCTAGGTTGCTCGGAAAGTAGAAATGACCATAAGTTTCATACTGGTTGCATTTATTCGTTTTATACGATGGAAAAACTGTTGTATTTATATTGTATTTTATGCTTCTGGCGTTGACTTCTAAGGCACTGACTATTCGATCTGGTGGAGCAACGCCCTAGAGTGAAGCCTGGGTTGCCCGGAACGTAGAATTGGCCATCACTTTCTAACTGGTTGCAATTATTCCTGATATATGATGGAAACACTGTTGTATTTTTTTTGCATTTTATGGTTCGGGCGTTGACTTCTAAGGCCCTAACTGTTCAATCTGTTGGAGCAACGCCCAAGGGTGAAGCCTAGGTTGCTCGGAAAGTAGAAATGTCCATAAGTTTCAAACTGGTTGCAATTATCCGTTTTATACGATGGAAAAACTGTTGTATTTATATTGTATTTTATGCTTCTGGCGTTGACTTCTAAGGCACTAACTATTGGCTCTGGTGGAGCAACGCCCTAGAGTGAAGTCTAGGTTGCCCGGAACGTAGAATTGGCCATCACTTTCAAACTGGTTGCAATTATTCCTGATATACGATGGAAACACTGTTGTATTTTTTTTGCATTTTATGGTTCGGGCGTTGACTTCTAAGGCCCTAACTATTCAATCTGTTGGAGCAACGCCCTAGCGTGAAGCCTAGGTTGCTCGGATAGTAGAAATGTCCATAAGTTTCATAGTGGTTGCAATTATTCGTTTTATACGATGGAAAAACTGTTGTATTTATATTGTATTTTATGCTTCTGGCGTTGACTTCTAAGGCACTAACTATTCGATCTGGTGGAGCAACGCAATAGAGTGATGCCTAGGTTGCCCGGAACGTAGAATTGGCCATCAATTTCAAACTGGTTGCAATTATACCTGTTATATAATGGAAACACTGCTGTATTTTTTTTGTATTTTATGGTTCGGGCGTTGACTTCTAAGGCCCTAACTATTCAATCCGTTGGAGCAACGCGCTAGGGTGAAGCCTAGGTTGCTCGGAAAGTAGAAATGACCATAAGTTTCATACTGGTTGCATTTATTCGTTTTATACGATGGAAAAACTGTTGTATTTATATTGTATTTTATGCTTCTGGCGTTGACTTCTAAGGCACTGACTATTCGATCTGGTGGAGCAACGCCCTAGAGTGAAGCCTGGGTTGCCCGGAACGTAGAATTGGCCATCACTTTCTAACTGGTTGCAATTATTCCTGATATATGATGGAAACACTGTTGTATTTTTTTTGCATTTTATGGTTCGGGCGTTGACTTCTAAGGCCCTAACTGTTCAATCTGTTGGAGCAACGCCCAAGGGTGAAGCCTAGGTTGCTCGGAAAGTAGAAATGTCCATAAGTTTCAAACTGGTTGCAATTATCCGTTTTATACGATGGAAAAACTGTTGTATTTATATTGTATTTTATGCTTCTGGCGTTGACTTCTAAGGCACTAACTATTCGATCTGGTGGAGCAACGCAATAGAGTGATGCCTAGGTTGCCCGGAACAAAGAATTGGCCATCAATTTCAAACTGGTTGCAATTATACCTGTTATATGATGGAAACACTGCTGTATTTTTTTTGCATTTTATGGATCGGGCGTTGACTTCTAAGGCCCTAACTATTCCATCCGTTGGAGCAACGCCCTAGGGTGAAGCCTAGGTTGCTCGGAAAGTAGAAATGACCATAAGTTTGATACTGGTTGCAATTATTCGTTTTATACGATGGAAAAACTGTTGTATTTATATTGTATTTTATGCTTCTGGCGTTGACTTCTAAGGCACTAACTATTGGATCTGGTGGAGCAACGCCCTAGAGTGAAGTCTAGGTTGCCCGGAACGTAGAATTGGCCATCACTTTCAAACTGGTTGCAATTATTCCTGATATACGATGGAAACACTGTTGTATTTTTTTTGCATTTTATGGTTCGGGCGTTGACTTCTAAGGCCCTAACTATTCAATCTGTTGGAGCAACGCCCTAGCGTGAAGCCTAGGTTGCTCGGATAGTAGAAATGTCCATAAGTTTCATAGTGGTTGCAATTATTCGTTTTATACGATGGAAAAACTGTTGTATTTATATTGTATTTTATGCTTCTGGCGTTGACTTCTAAGGCACTATCTATTCGATCTGGTGAAGCAAGGCCCTAGAGCGAAGCCTAGGTTGCCCGGGACGTAGAATTGGCTATCACTTTCAAACTGGTTGCAATTATTCCAGTTATATGATGGAAAAACTGTTGTATTTTTGTTGCATTTTATGCTTCGGGCATTGACTTCTAAGGCCCTAACTATTCAATCTGTTGGAGCAACGCCCTAGGGTGAAGCCTAGGTTGCCCGGAAAGTAGAAGTGACCATAACTTTCATTCTGGTTGCAATTATTCGTTTTATATGATGGAAATCTGTTGTATTTATATTGTATTTTATGCTTCTGGCGTTCCCTTCTTAGGCCCTAACTATTCGATCTGGTGGAACTACGGCCTAGGGTGAAGCCTAGGTTGCCCGGAACATAGAAATAAGCATAACTTTTACACTGGCCGCAATTATTCGTTTTATACTATGGAAAAACTGTTCTATTTATTTTGTATTTAATTCTTCGGGCGTTGGCTTCTAAGGCCCTAACTGTTTGATCTGGTGGAGCAACGCCCTAGAGTGAAACCTAGGTTGCCCGGAACGTAGAAATGACCATAACTTTCACACTGGTTGCTATTATTCGTTTTATACGATGGAAAAACTGTTATATTTATATTGTATTTTATGCTTCTGGCGTTGACTTCTTAGGCGCTAACTAGTCGATCAGGTGGAACAACGCCCTAGAGTGAAGCCTAGGTTGCCTGGAACGTAGAATTGGCCATCACTTTCAAACTGGTTGCAATTATTCCTGATATATGATGGAAACACTGTTGTATTTTTTTTGCTTTTTATGGTTCGGGTGTTGACTTCTAAGGCCCTAACTATTCAATCTGTTGGAGCAACGCCCTAGGGTGAAGCCTAGGTTGCTCGGAAAGTAGAAATGACCATAAGTATCATACTGGTTGCAATTATTCGTTTTATAGGATGGAAAAACTGTTGTATTTATATTGTATTTTATGCTTCTGGCGTTGACTTCTAAAGCACTATCTATTCGATCTGGTGGAGCAACGCCCTAGAGCGAAGCCTAGGTTGCCCGGAACGTAGAATTGGCCATCACTTTCAAACTGGTTGCAATTATTCCTGTTATATGATGGAAACACTGTTGTATTTATTTTGCATTTTATGGTTCGGGCGTTGACTTCTAAGGCCCTAACTATTCAATCTGTTGGAGCAACGCCCTAGGCTGAAGCCTAGCTTGCTCGGAAAGTAGAAATGACCATAAGTTTCATACTGGTTGCTATTATTCGTTTTATACGATAGAAAAACTGTTGTATTTATATCGTATTTTATGCTTCTGGCGTTGACTTCTTAGGCCGTAACTATTCGGTCTAGTGGAGCAACGCCCTGGAGTGAAACCTAGGTTGCCCGGAACGTAGAAATGGCCATCACTTTCAAACTGGTTGCAACTATTCCTGATATATGATGGAAACACTGTTGTACTTTTTTTGCATTTTATGGTTCGGGCGTTGACTTCTAAGGCCCTAACTATTCAATCTGTTGGAGCAACGCCCTAGGGTGAAGCCTATGTTGCTCGGAAAGTAGAAATGTCCATAAGTTTCATACTGGTTGCAATTATTCTTTTATACGATGGAAAAACTGTTGTATTTATATTGTATTTTATGCTTCTGGCGTTGACTTCTAAGGCACTAGCCATTCGATCTGGTGGAGCAACGCAATAGAGTGATGCCTAGGTTGCACGGAACGTAGAATTGGCCATCAATTTCAAACTGGTTGCAATTATACCTGTTATATGATGGAAACACTGCTGTATTTTTTTTGCATTTTATGGTTCGGGCGTTGACTTCTAAGGCCCTAACTATTCAATCTGTTGGAGCAACGCCCTAGGGTGTAGCCTAGGTTGCCCGGAACGTAGAAATAACCATAACTTTTACACTGGTAGCAATTATTCGTTTTATACTATGGAAAAACTGTTCTATTTATTTTGTATTTAATGCTTCGGGCGTTGGCTTCTAAGGCACTCACTGTTTGATCTGGTGGAGCAACGCCCTAGAGTGAAACCTAGGTTGCCCGGAACGTAGAAATGACCATAACTTTCACACTGGTTGGAATTATTCCTGTTATATGATGGATACACTGTTGTACTTTTATTGCAATTTTTTGCTTCGGGCGTTGACTTCTAAGGCCCTAACTATTCAATATGTTGGAGCAACGCCCTATGGTGAAGCCGAGCTTGCTCGGAAAGTAGAAATGACCATAAGTTTCATACTGGTTGCAATTATTCGTTTTATACGATGGAAAAGCTGTTGTATTTATATTGTATTTTATGCTTCTGGCGTTGACTTCTAAGGCACTATCTATTCGATCTGGTGAAGCAAGGCCCTAGAGCGAAGCCTAGGTTGCCCGGGACGTAGAATTGGCCATCACTTTCAAACTGGTTGCAATTATTCCTGTTATATGATGGAAACACTGATGTATTTTTTTTGCATTTTATGGTTCGGGCGTTGACTTCTAAGGCCCTAACTATTCAATCTGTTGGAGCAACGCCCTAGGGTGAAGCCTAGATTGCTCGGAAAGTAGAAATGACCATAAGTTTCATACTGGCTGCAATTATTCGTTTTATACGATGGAAGAGCTGTTGTATTTATATTGTATTTTATGCTTCTGGCGTTGACTTCTAAGGCACTAACTATTCGATCTGGTGGAGCAACGCCCTAGAGTGATGTCTAGGATGCCCGGAACGTAGAATTGGCCATCAATTTCAAACTGGTTGCAATTATACCTGTTATATGATGGAAATACTGCTGTATTTTTTTTGCATTTTATGGTTCGGGCGTTGACTTCTAAGGCCCTAACTATTCAATCTGTTGGAGCAACGCCCTAGGGTGAAGCCTAGATTGCTCGGAAAGTAGAAATGACCATAAGTTTCATACTGGCTGCAATTATTCGTTTTATACGATGGAAGGACTGTTGTATTTATATTGTATTTTATGCTTCTGGCGTTGACTTCTAAGGCACTAACTATTCGATCTGGTGGAGGATCGCCCTAGAGTGATGTCTAGGATGCCCGGAACGTAGAATTGGCCATCAATTTCAAACTGGTTGCAATTATACCTGTTATATGATGGAAATACTGCTGTATTTTTTTTGCATTTTATGGTTCGGGCGTTGACTTCTAAGGCCCTAACTATTCAATCCGTTGGAGCAACGCCCTAGGGTGAAGCCTAGGTTGCTCGGAAAGTAGAAATGACCATAAGTTTCATACTGGTTTCAATTATTCGTTTTATACGATGGAAAAGCTGTTGTATTTATATCGTATTTTATGCTTCTGGCGTTGACTTCTTAGGCCGTAACTATTCGGTCTGGTTAAGCAACGCCCTGGAGTGAAACCTAGGTTGCCCGGAACGTAGAATTGATCATCACTTTCAAACTGGTTGCAATTATTCCTGATATATGATGGAAACACTGTTGTATTTTTTTTTTTGCATTTTATGGTTCGGGCGTTGACTTCTAAGGCCCTAACTATTCAATCTGTTGGAGCAACGCCCTAGGGTGAAGCCTAGGTTGCTCGGAAAGTAGAAATGACCATAAGTTTCATACTGGTTGCAATTACTCGTTTTATACGATGGAAAAACTGTTGTATTTATATTGTACTTTATGCTTCTGGCGTTGACTTCTAAGGCACTAACTATTCGATCTGGCGGAGGATCGCCCTAGAGTGATGTCTAGGATGCCCGGAACGTAGAATTGGCCATCAATTTCAAACTGGTTGCAATTATACCTGTTATATGATGGAAATACTGCTGTATTTTTTTTGCATTTTATGGTTCGGGCGTTGACTTCTAAGGCCCTAACTATTCAATCCGTTGGAGCAACGCCCTAGGGTGAAGCCTAGGTTGCTCGGAAAGTAGAAATGACCATAAGTTTCATACTGGTTGCAATTATTCGTTTCATACGATGGAAAAGCTGTTGTATTTATATCGTATTTTATGCTTCTGGCGTTGACTTCTTAGGCCGTAACTATTCGGTGTGGCTAAGCAACGCCCTGGAGTGAAACCTAGGTTGCCCGGAACGTAGAATTGATCATCACTTTCAAACTGGTTGCAATTATTCCTATTATATGATGGAAACACTGTTGTATTTTTTTTTGCATTTTATGGTTCGGGCGTTGACTTCTAAGGCCCTAACTATTCAATCTGTTGGAGCAACGCCCTAGGGTGAAGCCTAGGTTGCTCGGAAAGTAGAAATGACCATAAGTTTCATACTGGTTGCAATTACTCGTTTTATACGATGGAAAAACTGTTGTATTTATATTGTATTTTATGCTTCTGGCGTTGACTTCTAAGGCACTAACTATTCGATCTGGTGAAGCAACGCCCTAGGGTGAAGACTAGCTTGCTCGGAAAGTAGAAATGACCATAAGTTTCATACTGGTTGCAATTATTCGTTTTATACGATGGAAAAGCTGTTGTATTTTTTTTGCATTTTATGGTTCGGGCGTTGACTTCTAAGGCCCTAACTATTCAATCCGTTGGAGCAACGCCCTAGGGTGAAGCCTAGGTTGCTCGGAAAGTAGAAATGACCATAAGTTTCATACTGGTTGCAATTATTCGTTTTATACGATGGAAAAGCTGTTGTATTTATATCGTATTTTATGCTTCTGGCGTTGACTTCTTAGGCCGTAACTATTCGGTCTGGTTAAGCAACGCCCTGGAGTGAAACCTAGGTTGCCCGGAACGTAGAATTGATCATCACTTTCAAACTGGTTGCAATTATTCCTGATATATGATGGAAACACTGTTGTATTTTTTTTGCATTTTATGGTTCGGGCGTTCACTTCTAAGGCCCTAACTATTCAATCTGTTGGAGCAACGCCCTAGGGTGAAGCCTAGGTTGCTCGGAAAGTAGAAAGATCCATAAGTTTCATACAGGTTGCATTTATTCGTTTTATACGATGGAAAAACTGTTGTATTTATATTGTATTTTATGCTTCTGGCGTTGACTTCTAAGGCACTAACTATTCGATCTGGTGGAGCAACGCAATAGAGTGATGCCTAGGTTGACCGGAACGTAGAATTGGCCATCAATTTCAAACTCGTTGCAATTATACCTGTTGTATGGTGGAAACACTGCTGTATTTGTTTTGCATTTTATGGATCGGGCGTTGACTTCTAAGGCCCTAACTATTCCATCCGTTGGAGCAACGCCCTAGGGTGAAGCCCAGGTTGCTCGGAAAGTAGAAATGACCATAAGTTTCATACTGGTTGCAATTATTCGTTTTATACGATGGAAAAACTGTTGTATTTATATTGTATTTTATGCTTCTGGCGCTGACTTCTAAGGCACTATCTATTCGATCTGGTGAAGCAAGGCCCTAGAGCGAAGCCTAGGTTTCCCGGGACGTAGAATTGGCCATCACTTTCAAACTGGTTGCAATTATTCCTGTTATATGATGGAAACACTGTTGTATTTTTTTTACATTTTATGGTTCGGGCGTTGACCTCTAAGGCCCTAACTATTCAATCTGTTGGAGCAACGCCCTAGGGTGAAGCCTAGGTTGCCCGGAAAGTAGAAATGACGTTAACCTTCATACTGGTTGCAATTATACGTTTTATACGATGGAAAAACTGTTGTATTTATATTGTATTTTATACATCTGGCGCTGACTTCTAAGGTACTAACTATTCGATTTAGTGGAGCAACGCCCTAGAGTGAAGCCTATGTTGCCCGGAACGTAGAAATGACCATCACTTTCAAACTGATTGCAATTATTCCAGTTATATGATGGAAAAACTGTTGTATTTTTGTTGCATTTTATGCTTCGGGCATTGACTTCTAAGGCCCTAACTATTCAATCTGTTGGAGCAACGCCCTAGGGTGAAGCCTAGGTTGCCCGGAAAGTAGAAATGTCCATAAGTTTCATACTGGTTGCAATTATTCGTTTTATTCGATGGAAAAGCTGTTGTTTTTATATCGTATTTTATGCTTCTGGCGTTGACTTCTTAGGCCGTAACTATTCGGTCTGGTTAAGCAACGCCCTGGAGTGAAACCTAGGTTGCCCGGAACGTAGAATTGATAATCACTTTCAAACTGGTTGCAATTATTCCTGATGTATGATGGAAACACTGTTGTATTTTTTTTTGCATTTTATGGTTCGGGCGTTGACTTCTAAGGCCCTAACTATTCAATCTGTTGGAGCAACGCCCTAGGGTGAAGCCTAGGTTGCTCGGAAAGTAGAAATGACCATAAGTTTCATACTGGTTGCAATTACTCGTTTTATACGATGGAAAAACTGTTGTATTTATATTGTATTTTATGCTTCTGGCGTTGACTTCTAAGGCACTAACTATTCGATCTGGTGGAGCAACGCCCTAGGGTGAAGACTAGCTTGCTCGGAAAGTAGAAATGACCATAAGTTTCATACTGGTTGCAATTATTCGTTTTATACGATGGAAAAGCTGTTGTATTTATATTGTATTTTATGCTTCTGGCGTTGACTTCTAAGGCACTAACTATTCGATCTGGTGGAGCAACGCCCTAGGGTGAAGACTAGATTGCTCGGAAAGTAGAAATGACCATAAGTTTCATACTGGTTGCAATTATTCCTGTTATATGATGGAAACACTGCTGTATTTTTCTTGCATTTTATGGTTCGGGCGTTGACTTCTAAGGCCCTAACTATTCAATCTGTTGGAGCAACGCCCTAGGGTGTAGCCTAGTTTGCCCGGAACGTAGAAATAACCATAACTTTTACACTGGTAGCAATTATTCGTTTTATACTATGGAAAAACTGTTCTATTTATTTTGTATTTAATGCTTCGGGCGTTGGCTTCTAAGGCACTAACTGTTTGATCTGGTGGAGCAACGCCCTAGAGTGAAACCTAGGTTGCCCGGAACGTAGAAATGACCATAACTTTCACACTGGTTGCAATTATTCCTGTTATATGATGGATACACTGTTGTACTTTTATTGCAATTTTTTGCTTCGGGCGTTGACTTCTAAGGCCCTAGCTATTCAATCTGTTGGAGCAACGCCCTATGGTGAAGCCTAGCTTACTCGGAAAGTAGAAATGACCATAAGTTTCATACTGGTTGCAATTATTCGTTTTATACGATGGAAAAGCTGTTGTATTTATATTGTATTTTATGCTTCTGGCGTTGACTTCTAAGGCACTATCTATTCGATCTGGTGAAGCAAGGCCCTAGAGCGAAGCCTAGGTTGCCCGGGACGTAGAATTGGCCATCACCTTCAAACTGGTTGCAATTATTCCTGTTATATGATGGAAACACTGTTGTATTTTTTTTGCATTTTATGGTTCGGGCGTTGACTTCTAAGGCCCTAACTATTCAATCTGTTGGAGCAACGCCCTAGGGTGAAGCCTAGATTGCTCGGAAAGTAGAAATGACCATAAGTTTCATACTGGCTGCAATTATTCGTTTTATACGATGGAAGAACTGTTGTATTTATATTGTATTTTATGCTTCTGGCGTTGACTTCTAAGGCACTAACTATTCGATCTGGTGGAGGATCGAACTAGAGTGATGTCTAGGATGCCCGGAACGTAGAATTGGCCATCAATTTCAAACTGGTTGCAATAATACCTGTTATATGATGGAAATACTGCTGTATTTTTTTTGCATTTTATGGTTCGGGCGTTGACTTCTAAGGCCCTAACTATTCAATCCGTTGGAGCAACGCCCTAGGGTGAAGCCTAGGTTGCTCGGAAAGTAGAAATGACCATAAGTTTCATACTGGTTGCAATTATTCGTTTTATACGATGGAAAAGCTGTTGTATTTATATCGTATTTTATGCTTCTGGCGTTGACTTCTTAGGCCGTAACTATTCGGTCTGGTTAAGCAACGCCCTGGAGTGAAACCTAGGTTGCCCGGAACGTAGAATTGATCATCACTTTCAAACTGGTTGCAATTATTCCTGATATATGATGGAAACACTGTTGTATTTTTTTTTGCATTTTATGGTTCGGGCGTTGCCTTCTAAGTCCCTAACTATTCAATCTGTTGGAGCAACGCCCTAGGGTGAAGCCTAGGTTGCTCGGAAAGTAGAAATGACCATAAGTTTCATACTGGTTGCAATTACTCGTTTTATACGATGGAAAAACTGTTGTATTTATATTGTATTTTATGCTTCTGGCGTTGACTTCTAAGGCACTAACTATTCGATCTGGTGGAGCAACGCCCTAGGGTGAAGACTAGCTTGCTCGGAAAGTAGAAATGACCATAAGTTTCATACTGGTTGCAATTATTCGTTTTATACGATGGAAAAGCTGTTGTATTTTTTTTGCATTTTATGTTTCGGGTGTTGACTTCAAAGGCCCTAACTATTCAATCCGTTGGAGCAACGCCCTAGGGTGAAGCCTAGGTTGCTCGGAAAGTAGAAATGACCATAAGTATCATACTGGTTGCAATTATTCGTTTTATACGATGGAAAAGCTGTTGTATTTATATTGTATTTTATGCTTCTGGCGTTGACTTCTAAGGCACTATCTATTCGATCTGGCGGAGCAACGCCCTAGAGTGAAACCTAGGTTGCCCGGAACGTAGAAATGACCATAACTTTCACACTGGTTGCAATTATTCCTGTTATATGATGGATACACTGTTGTACTTTTATTGCAATTTTTTGCTTCGGGCGTTGACTTCTAAGGCCCTAACTATTCAATCTGTTGGAACAACGGCCTAGGGTAAAGCCTAGGTAGCCCGGAACGTAGAAATAACCATAACTTTTACACTGGTAGCAATTATTCGTTTTATACTATGGAAAAACTGTTCTATTTATTTTGTATTTAATGCTTCGGGCGTTGGCTTCTAATTCCCTAACTGTTTGATCTGGTGGAGCAACGCCCTAGAGTGAAACCTAGCTTGCCCGGAACGTAGAAATGACCATAACTTTCACACTGGTTGCTATTATTCGTTTTATACGATGGAAAAACTGTTATATTTATATTGTATTTTATGCTTCTGGCGTTGACTTCTTAGGCCCTAACTATTCGATCTGGTGGAACAACGCCCTAGAGTGAAGCCTAGGTTGCCTAGAACGTAGAATTTGCCATCACCTTCAAACTCGTTGCAATTATACCTGTTATATGATCGAAACACTGCTGTATTTTTTTTGCATTTTATGGATCGGGCGTTGACTTCTAAGGTCCTAACTATTCAATCTGTTGGAGCAACGACCTAGGGTGAAGCCTAGGATGCTCGGAAAGTAGAAATGACCATAAGTTTCATACTGGGTGCAATTAATCGTTTTATAAGATGGAAAAACTGTTGTATATATATTGTATTTTATGCTTCTGGCATAGACTTCTAAGGCACTATCTGTTCGATCTGGTGGAGCAACGCCCTAGACCGAAGCCTAGGTTGCCCGGAACGTAGAATTGGCCATCACTTTCAAACTGGTTGCAATTATTCCTGTTATATGATGGAAACACTGTTGTATTTTTTTTGCATTTTATGGTTCGGGCGTTGACTTCAAAGGTCCTAAATATTCAATCTGTTGGAGCAACGCCCTAGGGTGAAGCCTAGGTTGCTCGGAAAGTAGACATGACCATAAGTTTCATACTGGGTGCAATTATTCGTTTTATACGATGGAAAAACTGTTGTATTTATATTGTATTTTATGCTTCTGGCGTTGACTTCAAAGGCACTAACTGTTCGATCTGGTGGAGCAACGCCCTAGAGTGAAGCCTAGGTTGCCCGGAACGTAGAATTGGCCATCACTTTCAAACTGCTTGCGATTATTCCTGTTATATGATGGATACACTGTTGTATTTTTATTGCATTTTATGTTTCGGGCGTTGACTTCTAAGGCCCTAACTATTCAATCTGTTGGACCAACGCCCTAGGGTGAAGCCTAGCTTGCTCGGAATGTAGAAATGACCATAAGTTTCATACTGGTTGCAATTATTCGTTTCATACGATGGAAAAACTGTTGTATTTATATTGTATTTTATGCTTCTGGCGTTCCCTTCTTAGGCCCTAACTATTCGATCTGGTGGAACAACGGCCTAGGGTGAAGCCTAGGTTGCCCGGAACGTAGAAATAACCATAACTTTTACACTGGTAGCAATTATTCGTTTTATACTATGGAAAAACTGTTCTATTTATTTTGTATTTAATGCTTCGGGCGTTGGCTTCTAATTCCCTAACTGTTTGATCTGGTGGAGCAACGCCCTAGAGTGAAACCTAGGTTGCCCGGAACGTAGAAATGACCATAACTTTCACACTGGTTGCTATTATTCGTTTTATACGATGGAAAAACTGTTATATTTATATTGTATTTTATGCTTCTGGCGTTGACTTCTTAGGCACTATCTGTTCGATCTGGTGGAGCAACGCCCTAGACCGAAGCCTAGGTTGCCCGGAACGTAGAATTGGCCATCACTTTCAAACTGGTTGCAATTATTCCTGTTATATGATGGAAACACTGTTGTATTTTTTTTGCATTTTATGGTTCGGGAGTTGACTTCAAAGGTCCTAAATATTCAATCTGTTGGAGCAACGCCCTAGGGTGAAGCCTAGGTTGCTCGGAAAGTAGACATGACCATAAGTTTCATACTGGGTGCAATTATTCGTTTTATACGATGGAAAAACTGTTGTATTTATATTGTATTTTATGCTTCTGGCGTTGACTTCAAAGGCACTAACTGTTCGATCTGGTGGAGCAACGCCCTAGAGTGAAGCCTAGGTTGCCCGGAACGTAGAATTGGCCATCACTTTCAAACTGCTTGCGATTATTCCTGTTATATGATGGATACACTGTTGTATTTTTATTGCATTTTATGTTTCGGGCGTTGACTTCTAAGGCCCTAACTATTTAATCTGTTGGACCAACGCCATAGGGTGAAGCCTAGCTTCCTCGGAAAGTAGAAATGACCATAAGTTTCATACTGGTTGCAATTATTCGTTTTATACGATGGAAAAACTGTTGTATCTATATTGTATTTTATGCTTCTGGCGTTGACTTCTAAGGCACTAACTATTCGATCTGGTGGAGCAACGCAATAGAGTGATGCCTAGGTGGCCCGGAACGTAGAATAGGCCATCAATTTCAAACTAGTTGCAATTATACCTGTTATATGATGGAAACACTGCTGTATTTTTTTTGCATTTTATGGTTCGGGCGTTGACTTCTAAGGCCCTAACTAATCAATCCGTTGGAGCGACGACCTAGGGTGAACCCTAGGTTGATCGGAAAGTAGAAATGACCATAAGTTTCATACTGGTTGCATTTATTCGTTTTATACGATGGAAAAACTGTTGTATTTATATTGTATTTTAGCCTTCTGGCGTTGACTTCTAAGGCACTAACTATTCGATCTGGTGGAGCAACGCAATAGAGTGATGCCTAGGTTGCCCGGAACGTAGAATTGGCCATCAATTTCAAACTGGTTGCAATTATACCTGTTATATGATGGAAACACTGCTGTATTTTTTTTGCATTTTATGGTTCTGGCGTTGACTTCTAAGGCCCTAACTATTCAATCCGTTGGAGCAACGCCCTAGGGTGAAGCCTAGGTTGCTCGGAAAGTAGAAATGACCATAAGTTTCATACTGGTTGCAATTATTCGTTTTATACGATGGAAAAACTGTTGTATTTATATTGTATTTTATACATCTGGCGTTGACTTCAAAGGCACTAACTGTTCGATCTGGTGGAGCAACGCCCTAGAGTGAAGCCTAGGTTGCCCGGAACGTAGAATTGGCCATCACTTTCAAACTGCTTGCGATTATTCCTGTTATATGATGGATACACTGTTGTATTTTTATTGCATTTTATGTTTCGGGCGTTGACTTCTAAGGCCCTAACTATTCAATCTGTTGGACCAACGCCATAGGGTGAAGCCTAGGTTGCTCGGAAAGTAGAAATGACCATAAGTTTCATACTGGTTGCAATTATTCGTTTTATACGATGGAAAAACTGTTGTATTTATATTGTATTTTATACATCTGGCGTTGACTTCAAAGGCACTAACTGTTCGATCTGGTGGAGCAACGCCCTAGAGTGAAGCCTAGGTTGCCCGGAACGTAGAATTGGCCATCACTTTCAAACTGCTTGCGATTATTCCTGTTATATGATGGATACACTGTTGTATTTTTATTGCATTTTATGTTTCGGGCGTTGACTTCTAAGGCCCTAACTATTCAATCCGTTGGAGCAACGACCTAGGGTGAAGCCTAGGTTGCTCGGAAAGTAGAAATGTCCATAAGTTTCAAACTGGTTGCAATTATTCGTTTTATACGATGGAAAAACTGTTGTATTTATATTGTATTTTAGGCTTCTGGCGTTGACTTCTAAGGCACTAACTATTCGATCTGGTGGAGCAACGCAATAGAGTGATGCCTAGGTTGCCCGGAACGTAGAATTGGCCATCAATTTCAAACTGGTTGCAATTATACCTGTTATATGATGGAAACACTGCTGTATTTTTTTTGCATTTTATGGTTCTGGCGTTGACTTCTAAGGCCCTAACTATTCAATCCGTTGGAGCAACGCCCTAGGGTGAAGCCTAGGTTGCTCGGAAAGTAGAAATGACCATAAGTTTCATACTGGTTGCAATTATTCGTTTTATACGATGGAAAAACTGTTGTATTTATATTGTATTTTATACATCTGGCGTTGACTTCTAAGGTACTAACTATTCGATCTAGTGGAGCAACGCCTTAGAGTGAAGCCTATGTTGCCCGGAACGTAGAAATGACCATCACTTTCAAACTGGTTGCAATTATTCCTGTTATATGATGGAAAAACTGTTGTATTTTTATTGCATTTTATCCTTCGGGCATTGACTTCTAAGGCCCTAACTATTCAATCTGGTGGAAGAACGGCCTAGGGTGAAGCCTAGGTTGCCCGGAACGTAGAAAAAACCATAACTTTTACACTGGTAGCAATTATTCGTTGTATACTATGGAAAAACTGTTCTATTTATTTTGTATTTAATGCTTCGGGCGTTGGCTTCTAAGGCCCTAAATATTCGATCTGGTGGAGCAACGCCCTAGAGTGAAGCCTAGGTTGCCCATAACGTAGAATTGGCCATCACTGTCAAACTGGTTGCAATTATTCCTGTTATATGATGGATACACTGTTGTATTTTTATTGCATTTTAAGCTTCGGGCGTTGACTTCTAAGCCCCTAATTATTCAATCTGTTGGAGCAACGCGCTAGTGTGAAGCCTAGCTTGCTCGGAAAGTAGAAATGTCCATAGGTTTCATACTGGTTGCAATTATTCGTTTTTTACGATGGAAAAACTGTTGTATTTATATTGTATTTTATGCTTCTGGCGTTGACTTCTAAGGCTCTAACTATTCGATCTGGTGGAGCAACGCAATAGAGTGATGCCTAGGTTGCGCGGAACGTAGAATTGGCCATCAATTTCGAACTGGTTGCAATTATACCTGTTATATGATGGAAACACTGCTGTATTTTTTTTGCATTTTATGGTTCGGGCGTTGACTTCTAAGGCACTAACTATTCGATCTGGTGGAGCAACGCCCTAGGGTGAAGCCTAGCTTGCTCGGAAAGTAGAAATGACCATAAGTTTCATACTGGTTGCAATTATTCGTTTTATACGATGGAAAAGCTGTTGTATTTTTTTTGCATTTTATGTTTCGGGTGTTGACTTCTAAGGCCCTAACTATTCAATCCGTTGGAGCAACGCCCTAGGGTGATGCCTAGCTTGCTCGGAAAGTAGAAATGACCATAAGTTTCATACTGGTTGCAATTATTCGTTTTATACGATGGAAAAGCTGTTGTATTTATATCGTATTTTATGCTTCTGGCGTTGACTTCTTAGGCCGTAACTATTCGGTCTGGTTAAGCAACGCCCTGGAGTGAAACCTAGGTTGCCCGGAACGTAGAATTGATCATCACTTTCAAACTGGTTGCAATTATTCCTGTTATATGATGGATACACTGTTGTATTTTTATTGCATTTTAAGCTTCGGGCGTTGACTTCTAAGCCCCTAATTATTCAATCTGTTGGAGCAACGCCCTAGGGTGATGCCTAGCTTGCTCGGAAAGTAGAAATGACCATAAGTTTCATACTGGGTGCAATTATTCGTTTTATACGATGGAAAAACTGTTGTATTTATATTGTATTTTATGCTTCTGGCGTTGACTTCAAAGGCACTAACTGTTCGATCTGGTGGAGCAACGCCCTAGAGTGAAGCCTAGGTTGCCGGAACGTAGAATTGGCCATCACTTTCAAACTGCTTGCGATTATTCCTGTTATATGATGGATACACTGTTGTATTTTTATTGCATTTTATGTTTCGGGCGTTGACTTCTAAGGCCCTAACTATTTAATCTGTTGGACCAACGCCATAGGGTGAAGCCTAGCTTCCTCGGAAAGTAGAAATGACCATAAGTTTCATACTGGTTGCAATTATTCGTTTTATACGATGGAAAAACTGTTGTATCTATATTGTATTTTATGCTTCTGGCGTTGACTTCTAAGGCACTAACTATTCGATCTGGTGGAGCAACGCAATAGAGTGATGCCTAGGTGGCCCGGAACGTAGAATAGGCCATCAATTTCAAACTAGTTGCAATTATACCTGTTATATGATGGAAACACTGCTGTATTTTTTTTGCATTTTATGGTTCGTGCGTTGACTTCTAAGGCCCTAACTAATCAATCCGTTGGAGCGACGACCTAGGGTGAACCCTAGGTTGATCGGAAAGTAGAAATGACCATAAGTTTCATACTGGTTGCATTTATTCGTTTTATACGATGGAAAAACTGTTGTATTTATATTGTATTTTAGCCTTCTGGCGTTGACTTCTAAGGCACTAACTATTCGATCTGGTGGAGCAACGCAATAGAGTGATGCCTAGGTTGCCCGGAACGTAGAATTGGCCATCAATTTCAAACTGGTTGCAATTATACCTGTTATATGATGGAAACACTGCTGTATTTTTTTTGCATTTTATGGTTCTGGCGTTGACTTCTAAGGCCCTAACTATTCAATCCGTTGGAGCAACGCCCTAGGGTGAAGCCTAGGTTGCTCGGAAAGTAGAAATGACCATAAGTTTCATACTGGTTGCAATTATTCGTTTTATACGATGGAAAAACTGTTGTATTTATATTGTATTTTATACATCTGGCGTTGACTTCAAAGGCACTAACTGTTCGATCTGGTGGAGCAACGCCCTAGAGTGAAGCCTAGGTTGCCCGGAACGTAGAATTGGCCATCACTTTCAAACTGCTTGCGATTATTCCTGTTATATGATGGATACACTGTTGTATTTTTATTGCATTTTATGTTTCGGGCGTTGACTTCTAAGGCCCTAACTATTCAATCTGTTGGACCAACGCCATAGGGTGAAGCCTAGGTTGCTCGGAAAGTAGAAATGACCATAAGTTTCATACTGGTTGCAATTATTCGTTTTATACGATGGAAAAACTGTTGTATTTATATTGTATTTTATACATCTGGCGTTGACTTCAAAGGCACTAACTGTTCGATCTGGTGGAGCAACGCCCTAGAGTGAAGCCTAGGTTGCCCGGAACGTAGAATTGGCCATCACTTTCAAACTGCTTGCGATTATTCCTGTTATATGATGGATACACTGTTGTATTTTTATTGCATTTTATGTTTCGGGCGTTGACTTCTAAGGCCCTAACTATTCAATCTGTTGGACCAACGCCATAGGGTGAAGCCTAGCTTCCTCGGAAAGTAGAAATGACCATAAGTTTCATACTGGTTGCAATTATTCGTTTTATACGATGGAAAAACTGTTGTATCTATATTGTATTTTATGCTTCTGGCGTTGACTTCTAAGGCACTAACTATTCGATCTGGTGGAGCAACGCAATAGAGTGATGCCTAGGTTGCCCGGAACGTAGAATTGGCCATCAATTTCAAACTCGTTGCAATTATACCTGTTATATGATCGAAACACTGCTGTATTTTTTTTGCATTTTATGGATCGGGCGTTGACTTCTAAGTCCCTAACTATTCCATCCGTTGGAGCAACGCCCTAGGGTGAAGCCTAGGTTGCTCGGAAAGTAGAAATGACCATAAGTTTCATACTGGTTGCAGTTATTCGTTTTATACGATGGAAAAACTGTTGTATTTATATTGTATTTTATGCTTCTGGCGTTGACTTCTACGGCACTAACTATTGGATCTGGTGGAGCAACGCCCTGGAGTGAAACCTATGTTACCCGGAACGTAGAATTGGCCATCACTTTCAAACTGGTTGCAATTATTCCTGATATACGATGGAAACACTGTTGTATTTTTTTTGCATTTTATGGTTCGGGCGTTGACTTCTAAGGCCCTAACTATTCAATCCGTTGGAGCAACGACCTAGGGTGAAGCCTAGGTTGCTCGGAAAGTAGAAATGTCCATAAGTTTCAAACTGGTTGCAATTATTCGTTTTATACGATGGAAAAACTGTTGTATTTATATTGTATTTTAGGCTTCTGGCGTTGACTTCTAAGGCACTAACTATTCGATCTGGTGGAGCAACGCAATAGAGTGATGCCTAGGTTGCCCGGAACGTAGAATTGGCCATCAATTTCAAACTGGTTGCAATTATACCTGTTATATGATGGAAACACTGCTGTATTTTTTTTGCATTTTATGGTTCTGGCGTTGACTTCTAAGGCCCTAACTATTCAATCCGTTGGAGCAACGCCCTAGGGTGAAGCCTAGGTTGCTCGGAAAGTAGAAATGACCATAAGTTTCATACTGGTTGCAATTATTCGTTTTATACGATGGAAAAACTGTTGTATTTATATTGTATTTTATACATCTGGCGTTGACTTCTAAGGTACTAACTATTCGATCTAGTGGAGCAACGCCCTAGAGTGAAGCCTATGTTGCCCGGAACGTAGAAATGACCATCACTTTCAAACTGGTTGCAATTATTCCTGTTATATGATGGAAAAACTGTTGTATTTTTATTGCATTTTATCCTTCGGGCATTGACTTCTAAGGCCCTAACTATTCAATCTGGTGGAAGAACGGCCTAGCGTGAAGCCTAGGTTGCCCGGAACGTAGAAAAAACCATAACTTTTACACTGGTAGCAATTATTCGTTGTATACTATGGAAAAACTGTTCTATTTATTTTGTATTTAATGCTTCGGGCGTTGGCTTCTAAGGCCCTAAATATTCGATCTGGTGGAGCAACGCCCTAGAGTGAAGCCTAGGTTGCCCATAACGTAGAATTGGCCATCACTGTCAAACTGGTTGCAATTATTCCTGTTATATGATGGATACACTGTTGTATTTTTATTGCATTTTAAGCTTCGGGCGTTGACTTCTAAGCCCCTAATTATTCAATCTGTTGGAGCAACGCGCTAGTGTGAAGCCTAGCTTGCTCGGAAAGTAGAAATGTCCATAGGTTTCATACTGGTTGCAATTATTCGTTTTTTACGATGGAAAAACTGTTGTATTTATATTGTATTTTATGCTTCTGGCGTTGACTTCTAAGGCTCTAACTATTCGATCTGGTGGAGCAACGCAATAGAGTGATGCCTAGGTTGCGCGGAACGTAGAATTGGCCATCAATTTCGAACTGGTTGCAATTATACCTGTTATATGATGGAAACACTGCTGTATTTTTTTTGCATTTTATGGTTCGGGCGTTGACTTCTAAGGCCCTAACTATTCAATCCGTTGGAGCAACGCCCTAGGGTGAAGCCTAGGTTGCTCGGAAAGTAGAAATGACCATAAGTTTCATACTGGTTGCAATTATTCCTGTTATATGATGGAAAAACTGTTGTATTTTTATTGCATTTTATGCTTCGGGCACTGACTTCTAAGGCCCTAACTGTTCAATCTGTTGGAGCAACGCCCTGGAGTGAAGCCTAGGTTGCCCGGAACGTAGAATTGGCCATCACTTTCAAACTGGTTGCAATTATTAATGATATATAATGGAAACACTGTTGTATTTTTATTGCATCTTATGCTTCGGGCGTTGACTTCTAAGGCCATAACTGTTCAATCTGTTGGACCAACGCCCTAGGGTGAAGCCTAGCTTGCTCGGAAAGTAGAAATGACCATAAGTTTCATACTGGTTGCAATTATTCGTTTTATACGATGGAAAAGCTGTTGTATTTATATCGTATTTTATGCTTCTGGCGTTGACTTCTTAGGCCGTAACTATTCGGTCTGGTTAAGCAACGCCCTGGAGTGAAACCTAGGTTGCCCGGAACGTAGAATTGATCATCACTTTCAAACTGGTTGCAATTATTCCTGATATATGATGGAAACACTGTTGTATTTTTTTTTGCATTTTATGGTTCGGGCGTTGACTTCTAAGGCCCTAACTATTCAATGTGTTGGAGCAACGCCCTAGGGTGAAGCCTAGGTTGCTCGGAAAGTAGAAATGACCATAAGTTTCATACTGGTTGCAATTATTCGTTTTATACGATGGAAAAACTGTTGTATTTATATTGTATTTTATGCTTCTGGCGTTGACTTCTAAGGCACTAACTATTCGATCTGGTGGAGCAACGCCCTAGGGTGAAGCCTAGCTTGCTCGGAAAGTAGAAATGACCATAAGTTTCATACTGGTTGCAATTATTCGTTTTATACGATGGAAAAGCTGTTGTATTTTTTTTGCATTTTATGTTTCGGGTGTTGACTTCTAAGGCCCTAACTATTCAATCCGTTGGAGCAACGCCCTAGGGTGATGCCTAGCTTGCTCGGAAAGTAGAAATGACCATAAGTTTCATACTGGTTGCAATTATTCGTTTTATACGATGGAAAAGCTGTTGTATTTATATCGTATTTTATGCTTCTGGCGTTGACTTCTTAGGCCGTAACTATTCGGTCTGGTTAAGCAACGCCCTGGAGTGAAACCTAGGTTGCCCGGAACGTAGAATTGATCATCACTTTCAAACTGGTTGCAATTATTCCTGATATATGATGGAAACACTGTTGTATTTTTATTGCACTTTAAGCTTCGGGCGTTGACTTCTAAGGCCCTAATTATTCAATCTGTTGGAGCAACGCGCTAGTGTGAAGCCTAGCTTGCTCGGAAAGTAGAAATGTCCATAGGTTTCATACTGGTTGCAATTATTCGTTTTTTACGATGGAAAAACTGTTGTACTTATATTGTATTTTATGCTTCTGGCGTTGACTTCTAAGGCTCTAACTATTCGATCTGGTGGAGCAACGCCCTAGAGTGAAGCCTAGGTTGCCCATAACGTAGAATTGGCCATCACTGTCAAACTGGTTGCAATTATTCCTGTTATATGATGGATACACTGTTGTATTTTTATTGCATTTTAAGCTTCGGGCGTTGACTTCTAAGGCCCTAATTATTCAATCTGTTGGAGCAACGCGCTAGTGTGAAGCCTAGCTTGCTCGGAAAGTAGAAATGTCCATAGGTTTCATACTGGTTGCAGTTATTCGTTTTATACGATGGAAAAACTGTTGTATTTATATTGTATTTTATGCTTCTGGCGTTGACTTCTAAGGCACTAACTATTGGATCTGGTGGAGCAACGCCCTAGAGTGAAGTCTAGGTTGCCCGGAACGTAGAATTGGCCATCACTTTCAAACTGGTTGCAATTATTCCTGATATACGATGGAAACACTGTTGTATTTTTTTTGCATTTTATGGTTCGGGCGTTGACTACTAAGGCCCTAACTATTCAATCCGTTGGAGCAACGACCTAGGGTGAAGCCTAGGTTGCTCGGAAAGTAGAAATGACCATAAGTTTCATACTGGTTGCATTTATTCGTTTTATACGATGGAAAAACTGTTGTATTTATATTGTATTTTATGCTTCTGGCGTTGACTTCTAAGGCACTGACTATTCGATCTGGTGGAGCAACGCCCTAGAGTGAAGCCTGGGTTGCCCGGAACGTAGAATTGGCCATCACTTTCTAACTGGTTGCAATTATTCGTTTTATACGATGGAAAAACTGTTGTATTTATATTGTATTTTATGCTTCTGGCGTTGACTTCTAAGGCACTAACTATTCGATCTGGTGGAGCAACGCCCTAGGGTGAAGCCTAGCTTGCTCGGAAAGTAGAAATGACCATAAGTTTCATACTGGTTGCAATTATTCGTTTTATACGATGGAAAAGCTGTTGTATTTTTTTTGCATTTTATGTTTCGGGTGTTGACTTCTAAGGCCCTAACTATTCAATCCGTTGGAGCAACGTCCTAGGGTGGATCCTAGGTTGCCCGGAACGTAGAATTGGCCATCAATTTCAAACTGGTTGCAATTATACCTGTTATATGATGGAAAAACTGCTGTATTTTTTTTGCATTTTATGGTTCTGGCGTTGACTTCTAAGGACCTAACTATTCAATCCGTTGGAGCAACGCCCTAGGGTGATGCCTAGCTTGCTCGGAAAGTAGAATTGACCATAAGTTTCATACTGGTTGCAATTATTCGCTTTATACGATGGAAAAACTGTTGTATTTATATTGTATTTTATACATCTGGCGTTGACTTCTAAGGTACTAAGTATTCGATCTAGTGGAGCAACGCCCTAGAGTGAAGCCTATGTTGCCCGGAACGTAGAAATGACCATCACTTTCAAACTGGTTGCAATTATTCCTGTTATATGATGGAAAACCTGTTGTATTTTTATTGCATTTTATCCTTCGGGCATTGACTTCTAAGGCCCTAACTATTCAATCTGGTGGAAGAACGGCCTAGGGTGAAGCCTAGGTTGCCCGGAACGTAGAAAAAACCATAACTTTTACACTGGTAGCAATTATTCGTTTTATACTATGGAAAAACTGTTCTATTTATTTTGTATTTAATGCTTCGGGCGTTGGCTTCTAAGGCCCTAAATATTCGATCTGGTGGAGCAACGCCCTAGAGTGAAGCCTAGGTTGCCCATGACGTAGAATTGGCCATCACTGTCAAACTGGTTGCAATTATTCCTGTTATATGATGGATACACTGTTGTATTTTTATTGCATTTTAAGCTTCGGGCGTTGACTTCTATGGCCCTAATTATTCAATCTGTTGGAGCAAGGCGCTAGTGTGAAGCCTAGCTTGCTCGGAAAGTAGAAATGTCCATAGGTTTCATACTGGTTGCAATTATTCGTTTTTTACGATGGAAAAACTGTTGTATTTATATTGTATTTTATGCTTCTGGCGTTGACTTCTAAGGCTCTAACTATTCGATCTGGTGGAGCAACGCAATAGAGTGATGCCTAGGTTGCGCGGAACGTAGAATTGGCCATCAATTTCAAACTGGTTGCAATTATACCTGTTATATGATGGAAACACTGCTGTATTTTTTTTGCATTTTATGGTTCGGGCGTTGACTTCTAAGGCCCTAACTATTCAATCCGTTGGAGCAACGCCCTAGGGTGAAGCCTAGGTTGCTCGGAAAGTAGAAATGACCATAAGATTCATACTGGTTGCAATTATTCCTGTTATATGATGGAAAAACTGTTGTATTTTTATTGCATTTTATGCTTCGGGCATTGACTTCTAAGGCCCTAACTGTTCAATCTGTTGGAGCAACGCCCTGGAGTGAAGCCTAGGTTGCCCGGAATGTAGAATTGGCCATCACTTTCAAACTGGTTGCAATTATTAATGATATATAATGGAAACACTGTTGTATTTTTACTGCATCTTATGCTTCGGGCGTTGACTTCTAAGGCCATAACTGTTCAATCTGTTGGACCAACGCCCTAGGATGAAGCCTAGCTTGCTCGGAAAGTAGAAATGACCATAAGTTTCATACTGGTTGCAATTATTCGTTTTATACGATGGAAAAACTGTTGTATCTATATTGTATTTTATGCTTCTGGCGTTGACTTCTAAGGCACTAACTATTCGATCTGGTGGAGCAACGCAATAGAGTGATGCCTAGGTTGCCCGGAACGTAGAATTGGTCATCAATTTCAAACTGGTTGCAATTATACCTGTTATATGATGGAAAGACTGCTGTATTTTTTTTGCATTTTATGTTTCGGGTGTTGACTTCTAAGGCCCTAACTATTCAATCTGTTGGAGCAACGCCCTAGGGTGAAGCCTAGGTTGCTCGGAAAGTAGAAATGACCATAAGTTTCATACTGGTTGCTATTATTCCTGTTATATGATGGAAAAACTGTTGTATTTTTATTGCATTTTATGCTTCGGGCATTGACTTCTAAGGCCCTAACTGTTCAATCTGTTGGAGCAACGCACTGGAGTGAAGCCTAGGTTGCCCGGAACGTAGAATTGGCCATCACTTTCAAACTGGTTGCAATTATTAATGATATATAATGGAAACACTGTTGTATTATTATTGCATCTTATGCTTCGGGCGTTGACTTCTAAGGCCATAACTGTTCAATCTGTTGGACCAACGCCCTAGGGTGAAGCCTAGCTTGCTCGGAAAGTAGAAATGACCATAAGTTTCATACTGGTTGCAATTATTCGTTTTATACGATGGAAAAACTGTTGTATCTATATTGTATTTTATGCTTCTGGCGTTGACTTCTAAGGCACTAACTATTCGATCTGGTGGAGCAACGCAATAGAGTGATGCCTAGGTTGCCCTGAACGTAGAATTGGCCATCAATTTCAAACTGGTTGCAATTATACCTGTTATATGATGGAAACACTGCTGTATTTTTTTTGCATTTTATGTTTCGGGTGTTGACTTCTAAGGCCCTAACTATTCAATCCGTTGGAGCAACGCCCTAGGGTGATGCCTAGCTTGCTCGGAAAGTAGAATTGACCATAAGTTTCATACTGGTTGCAATTATTCGTTTTATACGATGGAAAAGCTGTTGTATTTATATCGTATTTTATGCTTCTGGCGTTGACTTCTTAGGCCGTAACTATTCGGTCTGGTTAAGCAACGCCCTGGAGTGAAACCTAGGTTGCCCGGAACGTAGAATTGATCATCACTTTCAAACTGGTTGCAATTATTCCTGATATATGATGGAAACACTGTTGTATTTTTTTTTGCATTTTATGGTTCGCGCGTTGACTTCTAAGGCCCTAACTATTCAATCTGTTGGAGCAACGCCCTAGGGTGAAGCCTAGGTTGCTCGGAAAGTAGAAATGACCATAAGTTTCATACTGGTTGCAATTATTCGTTTTATACGATGGAAAAACTGTTGTATTTATATTGTATTTTATGCTTCTGGCGTTGACTTCTAAGAAACTAACTATTCGATCTGGTGGAGCAACGCCCTAGGGTGAAGCCTAGCTTGCTCGGAAAGTAGAAATGACCATAAGTTTCATACTGGTTGCAATTATTCGTTTTATACGATGGAAAAGCTGTTGTATTTTTTTTGCATTTTATGTTTCGGGTGTTGACTTCTAAGGCCCTAACTATTCAATCCGTTGGAGAAACGTCCTAGGGTGGATCCTAGGTTGCCCGGAACGTAGAATTGGCCATCAATTTCAAACTGGTTGCAATTATACCTGTTATATGATGGAAACACTGCTGTATTTTTTTTGCATTTTATGGTTCTGGCGTTGACTTCTAAGGACCTAACTATTCAATCCGTTGGAGCAACGCCCTAGGGTGATGCCTAGCTTGCTCGGAAAGTAGAATTGACCATAAGTTTCATACTGGTTGCAATTATTCGTTTTATACGATGGAAAAACTGTTGTATTTATATTGTATTTTATACATCTGGCGTTGACTTCTAAGGTACTAAGTATTCGATCTAGTGGAGCAACGCCCTAGAGTGAAGCCTATGTTGCCCGGAACGTAGAAATGACCATCACTTTCAAACTGGTTGCAATTATTCCTGTTATATGATGGAAAAACTGTTGTATTTTTATTGCATTTTATCCTTCGGGCATTGACTTCTAAGGCCCTAACTATTCAATCTGGTGGAAGAACGGCCTAGGGTGAAGCCTAGGTTGCCCGGAACGTAGAAAAAACCATAACTTTTACACTGGTAGCAATTATTCGTTTTATACTATGGAAAAACTGTTCTATTTATTTTGTATTTAATGCTTCGGTCGTTGGCTTCTAAGGCCCTAAATATTCGATCTGGTGGAGCAACGCCCTAGAGTGAAGCCTAGGTTGCCCATGACGTAGAATTGGCCATCACTGTCAAACTGGTTGCAATTATTCCTGTTATATGATGGATACACTGTTGTATTTTTATTGCATTTTAAGCTTCGGGCGTTGACTTCTATGGCCCTAATTATTCAATCTGTTGGAGCAAGGCGCTAGTGTGTAGCCTAGCTTGCTCGGAAAGTAGAAATGTCCATAGGTTTCATACTGGTTGCAATTATTCGTTTTTTACGATGGAAAAACTGTTGTATTTATATTGTATTTTATGCTTCTGGCGTTGACTTCTAAGGCTCTAACTATTCGATCTGGTGGAGCAACGCAATAGAGTGATGCCTAGGTTGCGCGGAACGTAGAATTGGCCATCAATTTCAAACTGGTTGCAATTATACCTGTTATATGATGGAAACACTGCTGTATTTTTTTTGCATTTTATGGTTCGGGCGTTGACTTCTAAGGCCCTAACTATTCAATCCGTTGGAGCAACGCCCTAGGGTGAAGCCTAGGTTGCTCGGAAAGTAGAAATGACCATAAGTTTCATACTGGTTGCAATTATTCCTGTTATATGATGGAAAAACTGTTGTATTTTTATTGCATTTTATGCTTCGGGCATTGACTTCTAAGGCCTTAACTGTTCAATCTGTTGGAGCAACGCCCTGGAGTGAAGCCTAGGTTGCCCGGAATGTAGAATTGGCCAACACTTTCAAACTGGTTGCAATTATTAATGATATATAATGGAAACACTGTTGCATTTTTATTGCATCTTATGCTTCGGGCGTTGACTTCTAAGGCCATAACTGTTCAATCTGTTGGACCAACGCCCTAGGGTGAAGCCTAGCTTGCTCGGAAAGTAGAAATGACCATAAGTTTCATACTGGTTGCAATTATTCGTTTTATACGATGGAAAAACTGTTGTATCTATATTGTATTTTATGCTTCTGGCGTTGACTTCTAAGGCACTAACTATTCGATCTGGTGGAGCAACGCAATAGAGTGATGCCTAGGTTGCCCGGAACGTAGAATTGGTCATCAATTTCAAACTGGTTGCAATTATACCTGTTATATGATGGAAAGACTGCTGTATTTTTTTTGCATTTTATGTTTCGGGTGTTGACTTCTAAGGCCCTAACTATTCAATCCGTTGGAGCAACGCCCTAGGGTGATGCCTAGCTTGCTCGGAAAGTAGAAATGACCATAAGTTTCATACTGGTTGCAATTATTCGTTTTATACGATGGAAAAGCTGTTGTATCTATATTGTATTTTATGCTTCTGGCGTTGACTTCTAAGGCACTAACTATTCGATCTGGTGGAGCAACGCAATAGAGTGATGCCTAGGTTGCCCGGAACGTAGAATTGGTCATCAATTTCAAACTGGTTGCAATTATACCTGTTATATGATGGAAAGACTGCTGTATTTTTTTTGCATTTTATGTTTCGGGTGTTGACTTCTAAGGCCCTAACTATTCAATCCGTTGGAGCAACGCCCTAGGGTGATGCCTAGCTTGCTCGGAAAGTAGAAATGACCATAAGTTTCATACTGGTTGCAATTATTCGTTTTATACGATGGAAAAGCTGTTGTATTTATATCGTATTTTATGCTTCTGGCGTTGACTTCTTAGGCCGTAACTATTCGGTCTGGTGGAGCAACGCCCTGGAGTGAAACGTAGGTTGCCCGAACGTAGAATTGGAAATCACTTTCAAACTGGTTGCAATTATTCCAGATATATGATGTAAACACTGTTGTATTTTTTTTGCATTTTGTGGTTCGGGCGTTGACTTCTAAGGCCCTAACTATTCAATCTGTTGGAGCTACGCCCTAGGCTGAAGCCTAGGTTGCTCGGAAAGTAGAAATGACCATAAGTTTCATACTGGTTGCAATTATTCGTTTTATACGATGGAAAAGCTGTTGTATTTATATCGTATTTTATGCTTCTGGCGTTGACTTCTTAGGCCGTAACTATTCGGTCTGGTTAAGCAACGCCCTGGAGTGAAACCTAGGTTGCCCGGAACGGAGAATTGATCATCACTTTCAAACTGGTTGCAATTATTCCTGATATATGATGGAAACACTGTTGTATTTTTATTGCATTTTAAGCTTCGGGCGTTGACTTCTAAGGCCCTAATTATTCAATCTGTTGGAGCAACGCGCTAGTGTGAAGCCTAGCTTGCTCGGAAAGTAGAAATGTCCATAGGTTTCATACTGGTTGCAATTATTCGTTTTTTACGATGGAAAAGCTGTTGTATTTATATCGTATTTTATGCTTCTGGCGTTGACTTCTTAGGCCGTAACTATTCGATCTGGTGGAGCAACGCAATAGAGTGATGCCTAGGTTGCGCGGAACGTAGAATTGGACACCAATTTCAAACTGGTTGCAATTATACCTGTTATATGATGGAAACACTGCTGTATTTTTTTTGCATTTTATGGTTCGGGCGTTGACTTCTAAGGCCCTAACTATTCAATCCGTTGGAGCAACGCCCTAGGGTGAAGCCTAGGTTGCTCGGAAAGTAGAAATGACCATAAGTTTCATAATGGTTGCTATTATTCCTGTTATATGATGGAAAAACTGTTGTATTTTTATTGCATTTTATGCGTCGGGCATTGACTTCTAAGGCCCTAACTGTTCAATCTGTTGGAGCAACGCCCTGGAGTGAAGCCTAAGTTGCCCGGAACGTAGAATTGGCCATCACTTTCAAACTGGTTGCAATTATTAATGATATATAATGGAAACACTGTTGTATTTTTATTGCATCTTATGCTTCGGGCGTTGACTTCTAAGGCCATAACTGTTCAATCTGTTGGACCAACGCCCTAGGGTGAAGCCTAGCTTGCTCGGAAAGTAGAAATGACCATAAGTTTCATACTGGTTGCAATTATTCGTTTTATACGATGGAAAAACTGTTGTATCTATATTGTATTTTATGCTTCTGGCGTTGACTTCTAAGGCACTAACTATTCGATCTGGTGGAGCAACGCAATAGAGTGATGCCTAGGTTGCCCGGAACGTAGAATTGGGCATCAATTTCAAACTGGTTGCAATTATACCTGTTATATGATGGAAACACTGCTGTATTTTTTTTGCATTTTATGTTTCGGGTGTTGACTTCTAAGGCCCTAACTATTCAATCCGTTGGAACAACGCCCTAGGGTGATGCCTAGCTTGCTCGGAAAGTAGAATTGACCATAAGTTTCATACTGGTTGCAATTATTCGTTTTATACGATGGAAAAGCTGTTGTATTTATATCGTATTTTATGCTTCTGGCGTTGACTTCTTAGGCCGTAACTATTCGGTCTGGTTAAGCAACGCCCTGGAGTGAAACCTAGGTTGCCCGGAACGTAGAATTGATCATCACTTTCAAACTGGTTGCAATTATTCCTGATATATGATGGAAACACTGTTGTATTTTTTTTTGCATTTTATGGTTCGGGCGTTGACTTCTAAGGCCCTAACTATTCAATCTGTTGGAGCAACGCCCTAGGGTGAAGCCTAGGTTGCTCGGAAAGTAGAAATGACCATAAGTTTCAAACTGGTTGCAATTATTCGTTTTATACGATGGAAAAACTGTTGTATTTATATTGTATTTTATGCTTCTGGCGTTGACTTCTAAGGCACTAACTATTCGATCTGGTGGAGCAACGCCCTAGGGTGAAGCCTAGCTTGCTCGGAAAGTAGAAATGACCATAAGTTTCATACTGGTTGCAATTATTCGTTTTATACGATGGAAAAGCTGTTGTATTTTTTTTGCATTTTATGTTTCGGGTGTTGACTTCTAAGGCCCTAACTATTCAATCCGTTGGAGCAACGCCCTAGGGTGGATCCTAGGTTGCCCGGAACGTAGAATTGGCCATCAATTTCAAACTGGTTGCAATTATACCTGTTATATGATGGAAACACTGCTGTATTTTTTTTGGATTTTATGGTTCTGGCGTTGACTTCTAAGGCCCTAACTATTCAATCCGTTGGAGCAACGCCCTAGGGTGAAGCCTAGGTTGCTCGGAAAGTAGAAATGACCATAAGTTTCATACTGGTTGCAATTATTCGTTTTATACGATGGAAAAACTGTTGTATTTATATTGTATTTTATACATCTGGCGTTGACTTCTAAGGTACTAACTATTCAATCTAGTGGAGCAACGCCCTAGAGTGAAGCCTATGTTGCCCGGAACGTAGAAATGACCATCACTTTCAAACTGGTTGCAATTATACCTGTTATATGATGGAAAGACTGCTGTATTTTTTTTGCATTTTATGTTTCGGGTGTTGACTTCTAAGGCCCTAACTATTCAATCCGTTGGAGCAACGCCCTAGGGTGATGCCTAGCTTGCTCGGAAAGTAGAAATGACCATAAGTTTCATACTGGTTGCAATTATTCGTTTTATACGATGGAAAAGCTGTTGTATTTATATCGTATTTTATGCTTCTGGCGTTGACTTCTTAGGCCGTAACTATTCGGTCTGGTGGAGCAACGCCCTGGAGTGAAACGTAGGTTGCCCGAACGTAGAATTGGAAATCACTTTCAAACTGGTTGCAATTATTCCAGAAATATGATGTAAACACTGTTGTATTTTTTTTGCATGTTGTGGTTCGGGCGTTGACTTCTAAGGCCCTAACTATTCAATCTGTTGGAGCTACGCCCTAGGCTGAAGCCTAGGTTGCTCGGAAAGTAGAAATGACCATAAGTTTCATACTGGTTGCAATTATTCGTTTTATACGATGGAAAAGCTGTTGTATTTATATCGTATTTTATGCTTCTGGCGTTGACTTCTTAGGCCGTAACTATTCGGTCTGGTTAAGCAACGCCCTGGACTGAAACCTAGGTTGCCCGGAACGGAGAATTGATCATCACTTTCAAACTGGTTGCAATTATTCCTGATATATGATGGAAACACTGTTGTATTTTTATTGCATTTTAAGCTTCGGGCGTTGACTTCTAAGGCCCTAATTATTCAATCTGTTGGAGCAACGCGCTAGTGTGAAGCCTAGCTTGCTCGGAAAGTAGAGATGTCCATAGGTTTCATACTGGTTGCAATTATTCGTTTTTTACGATGGAAAAACTGTTGTATTTATATTGTATTTTATGCTTCTGGCGTTGACTTCTAAGGCTCTAACTATTCGATCTGGTGGAGCAACGCCCTAGAGTGAAGCCTAGGTTGCCCATAACGTAGAATTGGCCATCACTGTCAAACTGGTTGCAATTATTCCTGTTATATGATGGATACACTGTTGTATTTTTATTGCATTTTAAGCTTCGGGCGTTGACTTCTAAGGCCCTAATTATTCAATCTGTTGGAGCAACGCGCTAGTGTGAAGCCTAGCTTGCTCGGAAAGTAGAAATGTCCATAGGTTTCATACTGGTTGCAATTATTCGTTTTTTACGATGGAAAAGCTGTTGTATTTATATCGTATTTTATGCTTCTGGCGTTGACTTCTTAGGCCGTAACTATTCGATCTGGTGGAGCAACGCAATAGAGTGATGCCTAGGTTGCGCGGAACGTAGAATTGGACACCAATTTCAAACTGGTTGCAATTATACCTGTTATATGATGGAAACACTGCTGTATTTTTTTTGCATTTTATGGTTCGGGCGTTGACTTCTAAGGCCCTAACTATTCAATCCGTTGGAGCAACGCCCTAGGGTGAAGCCTAGGTTGCTCGGAAAGTAGAAATGACAATAAGTTTCATAATGGTTGCTATTATTCCTGTTATATGATGGAAAAACTGTTGTATTTTTATTGCATTTTATGCGTCGGGCATTGACTTCTAAGGCCCTAACTGTTCAATCTGTTGGAGCAACGCCCTGGAGTGAAGCCTAAGTTGCCCGGAACGTAGAATTGGCCATCACTTTCAAACTGGTTGCAATTATTAATGATATATAATGGAAACACTGTTGTATTTT
The DNA here is from genome assembly GCF_051401765.1 of Calliopsis andreniformis. Taxonomy (NCBI): domain Eukaryota; kingdom Metazoa; phylum Arthropoda; class Insecta; order Hymenoptera; family Andrenidae; genus Calliopsis; species Calliopsis andreniformis. The sequence goes on from NC_135072.1 coordinate 9,154,846, forward strand.
TATTGCATCTTATGCTTCGGGCGTTGACTTCTAAGGCCATAACTGTTCAATCTGTTGGACCAACGCCCTAGGGTGAAGCCTAGCTTGCTCGGAAAGTAGAAATGACCATAAGTTTCATACTGGTTGCAATTATTCGTTTTATACGATGGAAAAACTGTTGTATCTATATTGTATTTTATGCTTCTGGCGTTGACTTCTAAGGCACTAACTATTCGATCTGGTGGAGCAACGCAATAGAGTGATGCCTAGGTTGCCCGGAACGTAGAATTGGGCATCAATTTCAAACTGGTTGCAATTATACCTGTTATATGATGGAAACACTGCTGTATTTTTTTTGCATTTTATGTTTCGGGTGTTGACTTCTAAGGCCCTAACTATTCAATCCGTTGGAACAACGCCCTAGGGTGATGCCTAGCTTGCTCGGAAAGTAGAATTGACCATAAGTTTCATACTGGTTGCAATTATTCGTTTTATACGATGGAAAAGCTGTTGTATTTATATCGTATTTTATGCTTCTGGCGTTGACTTCTTAGGCCGTAACTATTCGGTCTGGTTAAGCAACGCCCTGGAGTGAAACCTAGGTTGCCCGGAACGTAGAATTGATCATCACTTTCAAACTGGTTGCAATTATTCCTGATATATGATGGAAACACTGTTGTATTTTTTTTTGCATTTTATGGTTCGGGCGTTGACTTCTAAGGCCCTAACTATTCAATCTGTTGGAGCAACGCCCTAGGGTGAAGCCTAGGTTGCTCGGAAAGTAGAAATGACCATAAGTTTCAAACTGGTTGCAATTATTCGTTTTATACGATGGAAAAACTGTTGTATTTATATTGTATTTTATGCTTCTGGCGTTGACTTCTAAGGCACTAACTATTCGATCTGGTGGAGCAACGCCCTAGGGTGAAGCCTAGCTTGCTCGGAAAGTAGAAATGACCATAAGTTTCATACTGGTTGCAATTATTCGTTTTATACGATGGAAAAGCTGTTGTATTTTTTTTGCATTTTATGTTTCGGGTGTTGACTTCTAAGGCCCTAACTATTCAATCCGTTGGAGCAACGCCCTAGGGTGGATCCTAGGTTGCCCGGAACGTAGAATTGGCCATCAATTTCAAACTGGTTGCAATTATACCTGTTATATGATGGAAACACTGCTGTATTTTTTTTGGATTTTATGGTTCTGGCGTTGACTTCTAAGGCCCTAACTATTCAATCCGTTGGAGCAACGCCCTAGGGTGAAGCCTAGGTTGCTCGGAAAGTAGAAATGACCATAAGTTTCATACTGGTTGCAATTATTCGTTTTATACGATGGAAAAACTGTTGTATTTATATTGTATTTTATACATCTGGCGTTGACTTCTAAGGTACTAACTATTCAATCTAGTGGAGCAACGCCCTAGAGTGAAGCCTATGTTGCCCGGAACGTAGAAATGACCATCACTTTCAAACTGGTTGCAATTATTCCTGTTATATGATGGAAAAACTGTTGTATTTTTATTGCATTTTATCCTTCGGGCATTGACTTCTAAGGCCCTAACTATTCAATCTGGTGGAAGAACGGCCTAGGGTGAAGCCTAGGTTGCCCGGAACGTAGAAAAAACCATAACTTTTACACTGGTAGCAATTATTCGTTTTATACTATGGAAAAACTGTTCTATTTATTTTGTATTTAATGCTTCGGGCGTTGGCTTCTAAGGCCCTAAATATTCGATCTGGTGGAGCAACGCCCTAGAGTGAAGCCTCGGTTGCCCATAACGTAGAATTGGCCATCACTGTCAAACTGGTTGCAATTATTCCTGTTATATGATGGATACACTGTTGTATTTTTATTGCATTTTAAGCTTCGGGCGTTGACTTCTAAGGCCCTAATTATTCAATCTGTTGGAGCAACGCGCTAGTGTGAAGCCTAGCTTGCTCGGAAAGTAGAAATGTCCATAGGTTTCATACTGGTTGCAATTATTCGTTTTTTACGATGGAAAAACTGTTGTATTTATATTGTATTTTATGCTTCTGGCGTTGACTTCTAAGGCTCTAACTATTCGATCTGGTGGAGCAACGCAATAGAGTGATGTCTAGGTTGCGCGGAACGTAGAATTGGCCTTCAATTTCAAACTGGTTGCAATTATACCTGTTATATGATGGAAACACTGCTGTATTTTTTTTGCATTTTATGGTTCGGGCGTTGACTTCTAAGGCCCTAACTATTCAATCCGTTGGAGCAACGCCCTAGGGTGAAGCCTAGGTTGCTCGGAAAGTAGAAATGACCATAAGTTTCATACTGGTTGCAATTATTCCTGTTATATGATGGAAAAACTGTTGTATTTTTATTGCATTTTATGCTTCGGGCATTGACTTCTAAGGCCCTAACTGTTCAATCTGTTGGAGCAACGCCCTGGAGTGAAGCCTAGGTTGCCCGGAACGTAGAATTGGCCATCACTTTCAAACTGGTTGCAATTATTAATGATATATAATGGAAACACTGTTGTATTTTTATTGCATCTTATGCTTCGGGCGTTGACTTCTAAGGCCATAACTGTTCAATCTGTTGGAGCAACGCCCTAGGGTGAAGCCTAGGTTGCTCGGAAAGTAGAAAGATCCATAAGTTTCATACAGGTTGCAATTATTCGTTTTATACGATGGAAAAACTGTTGTATTTATATTGTATTTTATGCTTCTGGCGTTGACTTCTAAGGCACTAACTATTCGATCTGGTGGAGCAACGCAATAGAGTGATGCCTAGGTTGCCCGGAACGTAGAATTGGCCATCAATTTCAAACTCGTTGCAATTATACCTGTTATATGATGGAAACACTGCTGTATTTTTTTTGCATTTTATGGATCGGGCGTTTACTTCTAAGGCCCTAACTATTCCATCCGTTGGAGCAACGCCCTAGGGTGAAGCCTAGGTTGCTCGGAAAGTAGAAATGACCATAAGTTTCATACTGGTTGCAATTATTCGTTTTATACGATGTAAAAACTGTTGTATTTATATTGTATTTTATGCTTCTGGCGTTGACTTCTAAGGCACTAACTATTGGATCTGGTGGAGCAACGCCCTAGAGTGAAGTCTAGGTTGCCCGGAACGTAGAATTGGCCATCACTTTCAAACTGGTTGCAATTATTCCTGATATACGATGGATACACTGTTGTATTTTTTTTGTATTTTATGGTTCGGGCGTTGACTTCTAAGGCCCTAACCATTCAATCTGTTGGAGCAACACCCTAGCGTGAAGCCTAGGTTGCTCGGATAGTAGAAATGTCCATAAGTTTCATAGTGGTTGCAATTATTCGTTTTATACGATGGAAAAACTGTTGTATTTATATTGTATTTTATGCTTCTGGCGTTGACTTCTAAGGCACTAACTATTCGATCTGGTGGAGCAACGCAATAGAGTGATGCCTAGGTGGCCCGGAACGTAGAATTGGCCATCAATTTCAAACTGGTTGCAATTGTACCTGTTATATAATGGAAACACTGCTGTATTTTTTTTGCATTTTATGGTTCGGGCGTTGACTTCTAAGGCCCTAACTATTCAATCCGTTGGAGCAACGCGCTAGGGTGAAGCCTAGGTTGCTCGGAAAGTAGAAATGACCATAAGTTTCATACTGGTTGCAATTATTCGTTGTATACGATGGAAAAGCTGTTGTATTTATATTGTATTTTATGCTTCTGGCGCTGACTTCTAAGGCACTAACTATTCGATCTGGTGGATCAACGCCCTAGAGTGAAGCCCAGGTTGCCCGGAACGTAGAATTGTCCATCACTTTCAAACTGGTTGCAATTATTCCTGTTATATGATGGAAACACTGTTGTATTTTTATTGCATTTTATGCTTCGGGCGTTGACTTCTAAGGCCCTAACTGTTCAATCTGTTGGAGCAACGCCCTAGGGTGAAGCCTAGCTTGCTCGGAAAGTAGAAATGACCATAAGTTTCATACTGGTTGCAATTATTCGTTTTATACGATGGAAAAGCTGTTGTATTTATATCGTATTTTATGCTTCTGGCGTTGACTTCTTAGGCCGTAACTATTCGGTCTGGTTAAGCAACGCCCTGGAGTGAAACCTAGGTTGCCCGGAACGTAGAATTGATCATCACTTTCAAACTGGTTGCAATTATTCCTGATATATGATGGAAACACTGTTGTATTTTTTTTGCTTTTTATGGTTCGGGTGTTGACTTCTAAGGCCCTAACTATTCAATCTGTTGGAGCAACGCCCTAGGGTGAAGCCTAGGTTGCTCGGAAAGTAGAAATGACCATAAGTTTCATACCGGTTGCAATTATTCGTTTTATACGATGGAAAAACTGTTGTATTTATATTGTATTTTATGCTTCTGGCGTTGACTTCTAAGGCACTAACTATTCGATCTGGTGGAGCAACGCCCTAGGGTGAAGCCTAGCTTGCTCGGAAAGTAGAAATGACAATAAGTTTCATACTGGTTGCAATTATTCGTTTTATACGATGGAAAAGCTGTTGTATTTTTTTTGCATTTTATGTTTCGGGTGTTGACTTCTAAGGCCCTAACTATTCAATCCGTTGGAGCAACGCCCTAGGGTGGTGCCTAGCTTGCTCGGAAAGTAGAAATGACCATAAGTTTCATACTGGTTGCAATTATTCGTTTTATACGATGGAAAAGCTGTTGTATTTATATCGTATTTTATGCTTCTGGCGTTGACTTCTTAGGCCGTAACTATTCGGTCTGGTGGAGCAACGCCCTGGAGTGAAACCTAGGTTGCCCGGAACGTAGAATTGGCCATCACTTTCAAACTGGTTGCAATTATTCCTGATATATGATGGAAACACTGTTGTATTTTTTTTGCATTTTATGGTTCGGGCGTTGACTTCTAAGGCCCTAACCATTCAATCTGTTGGAGCAACGCCCTAGGGTGAAGCCTAGGTTGCTCGGAAAGTAGAAAGATCCATAAGTTTCATACAGGTTGCAATTATTCGCTTTATACGATGGAAAAACTGTTGTATTTATATTGTATTTTATGCTTCTGGCGTTGACTTCTAAGGCACTAACTATTCGATCTGGTGGAGCAACGCCCTAGGGTGAAGCCTAGGTTGCTCGGAAAGTAGAAAGATCCATAAGTTTCATACAGGTTGCAATTATTCGCTTTATACGATGGAAAAACTGTTGTATTTATATTGTATTTTATGCTTCTGGCGTTGACTGCTAAGGCCCTAACTATTCAATCTGTTGGAGCAACGCCCTAGGGTGAAGCCTAGATTGCTCGGAAAGTAGAAATGACCATAAGTTTCATACTGGCTGCAATTATTCGTTTTATACGATGGAAGAACTGTTGTATTTATATTGTATTTTATGCTTCTGGCGTTGACTTCTAAGGCACTAACTATTCGATCTGGTGGAGCAACGCCCTAGAGTGATGTCTAGGATGCCCGGAACGTAGAATTGGCCATCAATTTCAAACTGGTTGCAATTATACCTGTTATATGATGTAAATACTGCTGTATTTTTTTTGCATTTTATGGTTCTGGCGTTGACTTCTAAGGCCCTAACTATTTAATCTGTTGAAGCAACGCCCTAGGCTGAAGCCTAGGTTGCTCGGAAAGTAGAAATGACCATAAGTTTCATACTGGTTGCAATTATTCGTTTTATACGATGGAAAAGCTGTTGTATTTATATCGTATTTTATGCTTCTGGCGTTGACTTCTTAGGCGCTAACTATTCGATCAGGTGGAACAGCGCCCTAGAGTGAAGCCTAGGTTGCCTGGAACGTAGAATTGGCCATCACTTTCAAACTGGTTGCAATTATTCCTGATATATGATGGAAACACTGTTGTATTTTTTTTGCTTTTTATGGTTCGGGTGTTGACTTCTAAGGCCCTAACTATTCAATCTGTTGGAGCAACGCCCTAGGGTGAAGCCTAGGTTGCTCGGAAAGTAGAAATGACCATAAGTTTGATACTGGTTGCAATTATTCGTTTTATACGATGGTAAAACTGTTGTATTTATATTGTATTTTATGCTTCTGGCGTTGACTTCTAAGGCACTAACTATTCGATCTGGTGGAGCAACGCCCTAGGGTGAAGCCTAGCTTGCTCGGAAAGTAGAAATGACCATAAGTTTCATACTGGTTGCAATTATTCGTTTTATACGATGGAAAAGCTGTTGTATTTTTTTTGCATTTTATGTTTCGGGTGTTGACTTCTAAGGCCCTAACTATTCAATCCGTTGGAGCAACGCCCTAGGGTGATGCCTAGCTTGCTCGGAAAGTAGAAATGACCATAAGTTTGATACTGGTTGCAATTATTCGTTTTATACGATGGTAAAACTGTTGTATTTATATTGTATTTTATGCTTCTGGCGTTGACTTCTAAGGCACTAACTATTCGATCTGGTGGAGCAACGCCCTAGGGTGAAGCCTAGCTTGCTCGGAAAGTAGAAATGACCATAAGTTTCATACTGGTTGCAATTATTCGTTTTATACGATGGAAAAGCTGTTGTATTTTTTTTGCATTTTATGTTTCGGGTGTTGACTTCTAAGGCCCTAACTATTCAATCCGTTGGAGCAACGCCCTAGGGTGATGCCTAGCTTGCTCGGAAAGTAGAAATGACCATAAGTTTCATACTGGTTGCAATTATTCGTTTTATACGATGGAAAAGCTGTTGTATTTATATCGTATTTTATGCTTCTGGCGTTGACTTCTTAGGCCGTAACTATTCGGTCTGGTGGAGCAACGCACTGGAGTGAAACCTAGGTTGCCCGGAACGTAGAATTGGCCATCACTTTCAAACTGGTTGCAATTATTCCTGATATATGATGGAAACACTGTTGTATTTTTTCTGCATTTTATGGTTCGGGCGTTGACTTCTAAGGCCCTAACTATTTAATCTGTTGGACCAACGCCATAGGGTGAAGCCTAGCTTCCTCGGAAAGTAGAAATGACCATAAGTTTCATACTGGTTGCAATTATTCGTTTTATACGATGGAAAAACTGTTGTATCTATATTGTATTTTATGCTTCTGGCGTTGACTTCTAAGGCACTAACTATTCGATCTGGTGGAGCAACGCAATAGAGTGATGCCTAGGTGGCCCGGAACGTAGAAATGACCATCACTTTCAAACTGGTTGCAATTATTCCTGTTATATGATGGAAAAACTGTTGTATTTTTATTGCATTTTATCCTTCGGGCATTGACTTCTAAGGCCCTAACTATTCAATCTGGTGGAAGAACGGCCTAGGGTGAAGCCTAGGTTGCCCCGAACGTAGAAAAAACCATAACTTTTACACTGGTAGCAATTATTCGTTTTATACTATGGAAAAACTGTTCTATTTATTTTGTATTTAATGCTTCGGGCGTTGGCTTCTAAGGCCCTAAATATTCGATCTGGTGGAGCAACGCCCTAGAGTGAAGCCTCGGTTGCCCATAACGTAGAATTGGCCATCACTGTCAAACTGGTTGCAATTATTCCTGTTATATGATGGATACACTGTTGTATTTTTATTGCATTTTAAGCTTCGGGCGTTGACTTCTAAGGCCCTAATTATTCAATCTGTTGGAGCAACGCGCTAGTGTGAAGCCTAGCTTGCTCGGAAAGTAGAAATGTCCATAGGTTTCATACTGGTTGCAATTATTCGTTTTTTACGATGGAAAAACTGTTGTATTTATATTGTATTTTATGCTTCTGGCGTTGACTTCTAAGGCTCTAACTATTCGATCTGGTGGAGCAACGCAATAGAGTGATGCCTAGGTTGCGCGGAACGTAGAATTGGCCTTCAATTTCAAACTGGTTGCAATTATACCTGTTATATGATGGAAACACTGCTGTATTTTTTTTGCATTTTATGGTTCGGGCGTTGACTTCTAAGGCCCTAACTATTCAATCCGTTGGAGCAACGCCCTAGGGTGAAGCCTAGGTTGCTCGGAAAGTAGAAATGACCATAAGTTTCATACTGGTTGCAATTATTCCTGTTATATGATGGAAAAACTGTTGTATTTTTATTGCATTTTATGCTTCGGGCATTGACTTCTAAGGCCCTAACTGTTCAATCTGTTGGAGCAACGCCCTGGAGTGAAGCCTAGGTTGCCCGGAACGTAGAATTGGCCATCACTTTCAAACTGGTTGCAATTATTAATGATATATAATGGAAACACTGTTGTATTTTTATTGCATCTTATGCTTCGGGCGTTGACTTCTAAGGCCATAACTGTTCAATCTGTTGGAGCAACGCCCTAGGGTGAAGCCTAGGTTGCTCGGAAAGTAGAAAGATCCATAAGTTTCATACAGGTTGCAATTATTCGTTTTATACGATGGAAAAACTGTTGTATTTATATTGTATTTTATGCTTCTGGCGTTGCCTTCTAAGGCACTAACTATTCGATCTGGTGGAGCAACGCAATAGAGTGATGCCTAGGTTGCCCGGAACGTAGAATTGGCCATCAATTTCAAACTCGTTGCAATTATACCTGTTATATGATGGAAACACTGCTGTATTTTTTTTGCATTTTATGGATCGGGCGTTTACTTCTAAGGCCCTAACTATTCCATCCGTTGGAGCAACGCCCTAGGGTGAAGCCTAGGTTGCTCGGAAAGTAGAAATGACCATAAGTTTCATACTGGTTGCAATTATTCGTTTTATACGATGTAAAAACTGTTGTATTTATATTGTATTTTATGCTTCTGGCGTTGACTTCTAAGGCACTAACTATTGGATCTGGTGGAGCAACGCCCTAGAGTGAAGTCTAGGTTGCCCGGAACGTAGAATTGGCCATCACTTTCAAACTGGTTGCAATTATTCCTGATATACGATGGATACACTGTTGTATTTTTTTTGTATTTTATGGTTCGGGCGTTGACTTCTAAGGCCCTAACTATTCAATCTGTTGGAGCAACACCCTAGCGTGAAGCCTAGGTTGCTCGGATAGTAGAAATGTCCATAAGTTTCATAGTGGTTGCAATTATTCGTTTTATACGATGGAAAAGCTGTTGTATTTATATCGTATTTTATGCTTCTGGCGTTGACTTCTTAGGCCGTAACTATTCGGTCTGGTTAAGCAACGCCCTGGAGTGAAACCTAGGTTGCCCGGAACGTAGAATTGATCATCACTTTCAAACTGGTTGCAATTATTCCTGATATATGATGGAAACACTGTTGTATTTTTTTTGCTTTTTATGGTTCGGGTGTTGACTTCTAAGGCCCTAACTATTCAATCTGTTGGAGCAACGCCCTAGGGTGAAGCCTAGGTTGCTCGGAAAGTAGAAATGACCATAAGTTTCATACCGGTTGCAATTATTCGTTTTATACGATGGAAAAACTGTTGTATTTATATTGTATTTTATGCTTCTGGCGTTGACTTCTAAGGCACTAACTATTCGATCTGGTGGAGCAACGCCCTAGGGTGAAGCCTAGCTTGCTCGGAAAGTAGAAATGACAATAAGTTTCATACTGGTTGCAATTATTCGTTTTATACGATGGAAAAGCTGTTGTATTTTTTTTGCATTTTATGTTTCGGGTGTTGACTTCTAAGGCCCTAACTATTCAATCCGTTGGAGCAACGCCCTAGGGTGGTGCCTAGCTTGCTCGGAAAGTAGAAATGACCATAAGTTTCATACTGGTTGCAATTATTCGTTTTATACGATGGAAAAGCTGTTGTATTTATATCGTATTTTATGCTTCTGGCGTTGACTTCTTAGGCCGTAACTATTCGGTCTGGTGGAGCAACGCCCTGGAGTGAAACCTAGGTTGCCCGGAACGTAGAATTGGCCATCACTTTCAAACTGGTTGCAATTATTCCTGATATATGATGGAAACACTGTTGTATTTTTTTTGCATTTTATGGTTCGGGCGTTGACTTCTAAGGCCCTAACCATTCAATCTGTTGGAGCAACGCCCTAGGGTGAAGCCTAGGTTGCTCGGAAAGTAGAAAGATCCATAAGTTTCATACAGGTTGCAATTATTCGCTTTATACGATGGAAAAACTGTTGTATTTATATTGTATTTTATGCTTCTGGCGTTGACTTCTAAGGCACTAACTATTCGATCTGGTGGAGCAACGCCCTAGGGTGAAGCCTAGGTTGCTCGGAAAGTAGAAAGATCCATAAGTTTCATACAGGTTGCAATTATTCGCTTTATACGATGGAAAAACTGTTGTATTTATATTGTATTTTATGCTTCTGGCGTTGACTGCTAAGGCCCTAACTATTCAATCTGTTGGAGCAACGCCCTAGGGTGAAGCCTAGATTGCTCGGAAAGTAGAAATGACCATAAGTTTCATACTGGCTGCAATTATTCGTTTTATACGATGGAAGAACTGTTGTATTTATATTGTATTTTATGCTTCTGGCGTTGACTTCTAAGGCACTAACTATTCGATCTGGTGGAGCAACGCCCTAGAGTGATGTCTAGGATGCCCGGAACGTAGAATTGGCCATCAATTTCAAACTGGTTGCAATTATACCTGTTATATGATGTAAATACTGCTGTATTTTTTTTGCATTTTATGGTTCTGGCGTTGACTTCTAAGGCCCTAACTATTTAATCTGTTGAAGCAACGCCCTAGGCTGAAGCCTAGGTTGCTCGGAAAGTAGAAATGACCATAAGTTTCATACTGGTTGCAATTATTCGTTTTATACGATGGAAATGCTGTTGTATTTATATCGTATTTTATGCTTCTGGCGTTGACTTCTTAGGCCGTAACTATTCGGTCTGGTGGAGCAACGCGCTGGAGTGAAACCTAGGTTGCCCGGAACGTAGAATTGGCCATCACTTTCAAACTGGTTGCAATTATTCCTGATATATGATGGAAACACTGTTGTATTTTTTTTGCATTTTATGGTTGGGGCGTTGACTTCTAAGGCCCTAACTATTGAATCTGTTGGAGCAACGCCCTAGGGTGAAGCCTAGGTTGCTCGGAAAGTAGAAATGACCATAAGTTTCATACTGGTTGCAATTAATCGTTTTATACGATGGAAAAACTGTTGTATTTATATTGTATTTTATGCTTCTGGCGTTGACTTCTAAGGCACTAACTATTCGATCTGGTGGAGCAACGCCCTAGAGTGAAGCCTAGGTTGCCCGGAACGTAGATATGACCATAACTTTCACACTGGTTGCAATTATTCGTTTTATACGATGGAAAAACTGTTGTATTTATATTGTATTGTATGCTTCTGGCGTTCACTTCTTAGGTCCTAACTATTCAATCTGGTGGAACAACGCCCTAGGGTGAAGCCTAGGTTGCCCGGAACGTAGAAATGACCATAACTTTTACACTGGTAGCAATTATTCGTTTTATACAATGGAAAAACTGTTGTATTTATATGGTATTTTATGCTTCTGGCGTTGACTTCTTAGGCCCTAACTATTCGATCTGGTGGAGCAATGCCTCAGAGTTAAGTCTGGGATGCCCGAAACGCCGAAATGATCATTACTTTCACGCTTGTTGCAATTATTCCTGTTATACGATGAAAAGGCCGTTGTATTTTTATTGTATTTTATGCTTCAGGCGTAGGCTTCTAAGGCCGTAGCTATTCGATATGGTGGAGCACAGCCCTAGAGTGAAGCCTAGGTTGCCCGGAACGTAGAAATGACCATAACTTTTACACTGGTAGCAATTATTCGTTTTATAGGATGGAAAAGCTGTTGTATTTATATTGTATTTTATGCTTCTGGCGTTCACTTCTTAGGCCCTAACTGTTTGATCTGGTGGAGCAACGCCCTAGAGTGAAGCCTAGGTTGCCCGGAACGTAGAAATGACCATTACTTTCACACTGTTTGCAATTATTCCTTTTATACAATGGAAAAGCTGTTGTATTTATATTGTATTTTATGCCTCTGGCGTTGACTTCTAAGGCACTAGCTATTCAATCTGTTGGAGCAACGCCCTAGGGTGAAGCCTAGGTTGCTCGGAAAGTAGAAATGTCCATAAGGTTCATACTGGTTGCAATTATTCGTTTTATACGATGGAAAAACTGTTGTATTTATATTGTATATTATGCTTCTAGCGTTGACTTCTAAGGTACTAACTATTCGATCTGGTGGAGCAAAGCAATAGAGTGAAGCATAGGTTGCCCGGAACGTAGAATTGGCCGTCACTTTCAAACTGGTTGCAATTATTCCTGTTATATGATGGAAGCACTGTTGTATTTTTTTTGCATTTTATGGTTCGGGCGTTGACTTCTAAGGCCCTAACTATTCAATCTGTTGGAGCAACGCCCTAGGGTGAAGCCTAGGCTGCTCGGAAAGTAGAAATGACCATAAGTTTCATACTGGTCGCAATTATTCGTTTTATACGATGGAAAAGCTGTTGTAGTTATATTGTATTTTATGCTTCTGGCGTTGACGTCTAAGGCACTAACTATTCGATCTGGTGGAGCAACGCCCTAGAGTGAGGTCTAGGTTGCCCGGAACGTAGAATTGGCCATCACTTCCAAACTGGTTGCAATTATTCCTGTTATATGATGGAAACACTGTTGTATTTTTTTTGCATTTTATGGTTCGGGCGTTGACTTCTAAGGCCCTAACTATTCAATCTGTTGGAGCAACGCCCTAGGGTGAAGCCTAGGTTGCTCGGAAAGTAGAAATGACCATAAGTTTCATACTGGTCGCAATTATTCGTTTTATACGATGGAAAAGCTGTTGTATTTATATTGTATTTTATGCTTCTGGCGTTGACGTCTAAGGCACTAACTATTTGATCTGGTGGCGCAACGCCCTAGAGTGAGGTCTAGGTTGCCCGGAACGTAGAATTGGCCATCACTTTCAAACTGGTTGCAATTATTCCTGTCATATGATGGAAACACAGTTGTATTTTTATTGCATTTTATGCTTCGGGCGTTGACTTCTAAGGCCCTAACTATTCAATCTGTTTGAGCAACGCCCTAGGGTGAAGCCTAGCTTGCTCGGGAAGTAGAAATGACCATAAGTTTCATACTGGTTGCAATTATTCGTTTTATACGATGGAAATGCTGTTGTATTTATATCGTATTTTATGCTTCTGGCGTTGACTTCTTAGGCCGTAACTATTCGGTCTGGTGGAGCAACGCGCTGGAGTGAAACCTAGGTTGCCCGGAACGTAGAATTGGCCATCACTTTCAAACTGGTTGCAATTATTCCTGATATATGATGGAAACACTGTTGTATTTTTTTTGCATTTTATGGTTGGGGCGTTGACTTCTAAGGCCCTAACTATTCAATCTGTTGGAGCAACGCTCTAGGGTGAAGCCTAGGTTGCTCGGAAAGTAGAAATGACCATAAGTTTGATACTGGTTGCAATTATTCGTTTTATACGATGGTAAAACTGTTGTATTTATATTGTATTTTATGCTTCTGGCGTTGACTTCTAAGGCACTAACTATTCGATCTGGTGGAGCAACGCCCTAGGGTGAAGCCTAGCTTGCTCGGAAAGTAGAAATGACCATAAGTTTCATACTGGTTGCAATTATTCGTTTTATACGATGGAAAAGCTGTTGTATTTTTTTTGCATTTTATGTTTCGGGTGTTGACTTCTAAGGCCCTAACTATTCAATCCGTTGGAGCAACGCCCTAGGGTGATGCCTAGCTTGCTCGGAAAGTAGAAATGACCATAAGTTTGATACTGGTTGCAATTATTCGTTTTATACGATGGTAAAACTGTTGTATTTATATTGTATTTTATGCTTCTGGCGTTGACTTCTAAGGCACTAACTATTCGATCTGGTGGAGCAACGCCCTAGGGTGAAGCCTAGCTTGCTCGGAAAGTAGAAATGACCATAAGTTTCATACTGGTTGCAATTATTCGTTTTATACGATGGAAAAGCTGTTGTATTTTTTTTGCATTTTATGTTTCGGGTGTTGACTTCTAAGGCCCTAACTATTCAATCCGTTGGAGCAACGCCCTAGGGTGATGCCTAGCTTGCTCGGAAAGTAGAAATGACCATAAGTTTCATACTGGTTGCAATTATTCGTTTTATACGATGGAAAAGCTGTTGTATTTATATCGTATTTTATGCTTCTGGCGTTGACTTCTTAGGCCGTAACTATTCGGTCTGGTGGAGCAACGCACTGGAGTGAAACCTAGGTTGCCCGGAACGTAGAATTGGCCATCACTTTCAAACTGGTTGCAATTATTCCTGATATATGATGGAAACACTGTTGTATTTTTTTTGCATTTTATGGTTCGGGCGTTGACTTCTAAGGCCCTAACTATTTAATCTGTTGGACCAACGCCATAGGGTGAAGCCTAGCTTCCTCGGAAAGTAGAAATGACCATAAGTTTCATACTGGTTGCAATTATTCGTTTTATACGATGGAAAAACTGTTGTATCTATATTGTATTTTATGCTTCTGGCGTTGACTTCTAAGGCACTAACTATTCGATCTGGTGGAGCAACGCAATAGAGTGATGCCTAGGTGGCCCGGAACGTAGAATAGGCCATCAATTTCAAACTAGTTGCAATTATACCTGTTATATGATGGAAACACTGCTGTATTTTTTTTGCATTTTATGGTTCGGGCGTTGACTTCTAAGGCCCTAACTAATCAATCCGTTGGAGCGACGACCTAGGGTGAACCCTAGGTTGATCGGAAAGTAGAAATGACCATAAGTTTCATACTGGTTGCATTTATTCGTTTTATACGATGGAAAAACTGTTGTATTTATATTGTATTTTATGCTTCTGGCGTTGACTTCTAAGGCACTAACTATTGGATCTGGTGGAGCAACGCCCTAGAGTGAAGTCTAGGTTGCCCGGAACGTAGAATTGGCCATCACTTTCAAACTGGTTGCAATTATTCCTGATATACGATGGATACACTGTTGTATTTTTTTTGTATTTTATGGTTCGGGCGTTGACTTCTAAGGCCCTAACTATTCAATCTGTTGGAGCAACACCCTAGCGTGAAGCCTAGGTTGCTCGGATAGTAGAAATGTCCATAAGTTTCATAGCGGTTGCAATTATTCGTTTTATACGATGGAAAAACTGTTGTATTTATATTGTATTTTATGCTTCTGGCGTTGACTTCTAAGGCACTAACTATTCGATCTGGTGCAGCAACGCAATAGAGTGATGCCTAGGTGGCCCGGAACGTAGAATTGGCCATCAATTTCAAACTGGTTGCAATTATACCTGTTATATAATGGAAACACTGCTGTATTTTTTTTGCATTTTATGGTTCGGGCGTTGACTTCTAAGGCCCTAACTATTCAATCCGTTGGAGCAACGCGCTAGGGTGAAGCCTAGGTTGCTCGGAAAGTAGAAATGACCATAAGTTTCATACTGGTTGCAATTATTCGTTGTATACGATGGAAAAGCTGTTGTATTTATATTGTATTTTATGCTTCTGGCGCTGACTTCTAAGGCACTAACTATTCGATCTGGTGGATCAACGCCCTAGAGTGAAGCCCAGGTTGCCCGGAACGTAGAATTGTCCATCACTTTCAAACTGGTTGCAATTATTCCTGTTATATGATGGAAACACTGTTGTATTTTTATTGCATTTTATGCTTCGGGCGTTGACTTCTAAGGCCCTAACTGTTCAATCTGTTGGAGCAACGCCCTAGGGTGAAGCCTAGCTTGCTCGGAAAGTAGAAATGACCATAAGTTTCATACTGGTTGCAATTATTCGTTTTATACGATGGAAAAGCTGTTGTATTTATATCGTATTTTATGCTTCTGGCGTTGACTTCTTAGGCCGTAACTATTCGGTCTGGTTAAGCAACGCCCTGGAGTGAAACCTAGGTTGCCCGGAACGTAGAATTGATCATCACTTTCAAACTGGTTGCAATTATTCCTGATATATGATGGAAACACTGTTGTATTTTTTTTGCTTTTTATGGTTCGGGTGTTGACTTCTAAGGCCCTAACTATTCAATCTGTTGGAGCAACGCCCTAGGGTGAAGCCTAGGTTGCTCGGAAAGTAGAAATGACCATAAGTTTCATACCGGTTGCAATTATTCGTTTTATACGATGGAAAAACTGTTGTATTTATATTGTATTTTATGCTTCTGGCGTTGACTTCTAAGGCACTAACTATTCGATCTGGTGGAGCAACGCCCTAGGGTGAAGCCTAGCTTGCTCGGAAAGTAGAAATGACAATAAGTTTCATACTGGTTGCAATTATTCGTTTTATACGATGGAAAAGCTGTTGTATTTTTTTTGCATTTTATGTTTCGGGTGTTGACTTCTAAGGCCCTAACTATTCAATCCGTTGGAGCAACGCCCTAGGGTGGTGCCTAGCTTGCTCGGAAAGTAGAAATGACCATAAGTTTCATACTGGTTGCAATTATTCGTTTTATACGATGGAAAAGCTGTTGTATTTATATCGTATTTTATGCTTCTGGCGTTGACTTCTTAGGCCGTAACTATTCGGTCTGGTGGAGCAACGCCCTGGAGTGAAACCTAGGTTGCCCGGAACGTAGAATTGGCCATCACTTTCAAACTGGTTGCAATTATTCCTGATATATGATGGAAACACTGTTGTATTTTTTTTGCATTTTATGGTTCGGGCGTTGACTTCTAAGGCCCTAACTATTCAATCTGTTGGAGCAACGCCCTAGGGTGAAGCCTAGGTTGCTCGGAAAGTAGAAAGATCCATAAGTTTCATACAGGTTGCAATTATTCGCTTTATACGATGGAAAAACTGTTGTATTTATATTGTATTTTATGCTTCTGGCGTTGACTTCTAAGGCACTAACTATTCGATCTGGTGGAGCAACGCCCTAGGGTGAAGCCTAGGTTGCTCGGAAAGTAGAAAGATCCATAAGTTTCATACAGGTTGCAATTATTCGCTTTATACGATGGAAAAACTGTTGTATTTATATTGTATTTTATGCTTCTGGCGTTGACTGCTAAGGCCCTAACTATTCAATCTGTTGGAGCAACGCCCTAGGGTGAAGCCTAGATTGCTCGGAAAGTAGAAATGACCATAAGTTTCATACTGGCTGCAATTATTCGTTTTATACGATGGAAGAACTGTTGTATTTATATTGTATTTTATGCTTCTGGCGTTGACTTCTAAGGCACTAACTATTCGATCTGGTGGAGCAACGCCCTAGAGTGATGTCTAGGATGCCCGGAACGTAGAATTGGCCATCAATTTCAAACTGGTTGCAATTATACCTGTTATATGATGTAAATACTGCTGTATTTTTTTTGCATTTTATGGTTCTGGCGTTGACTTCTAAGGCCCTAACTATTTAATCTGTTGAAGCAACGCCCTAGGCTGAAGCCTAGGTTGCTCGGAAAGTAGAAATGACCATAAGTTTCATACTGGTTGCAATTATTCGTTTTATACGATGGAAAAGCTGTTGTATTTATATCGTATTTTATGCTTCTGGCGTTGACTTCTTAGGCGCTAACTATTCGATCAGGTGGAACAGCGCCCTAGAGTGAAGCCTAGGTTGCCTGGAACGTAGAATTGGCCATCACTTTCAAACTGGTTGCAATTATTCCTGATATATGATGGAAACACTGTTGTATTTTTTTTGCTTTTTATGGTTCGGGTGTTGACTTCTAAGGCCCTAACTATTCAATCTGTTGGAGCAACGCCCTAGGGTGAAGCCTAGGTTGCTCGGAAAGTAGAAATGACCATAAGTTTGATACTGGTTGCAATTATTCGTTTTATACGATGGTAAAACTGTTGTATTTATATTGTATTTTATGCTTCTGGCGTTGACTTCTAAGGCACTAACTATTCGATCTGGTGGAGCAACGCCCTAGGGTGAAGCCTAGCTTGCTCGGAAAGTAGAAATGACCATAAGTTTCATACTGGTTGCAATTATTCGTTTTATACGATGGAAAAGCTGTTGTATTTTTTTTGCATTTTATGTTTCGGGTGTTGACTTCTAAGGCCCTAACTATTCAATCCGTTGGAGCAACGCCCTAGGGTGATGCCTAGCTTGCTCGGAAAGTAGAAATGACCATAAGTTTGATACTGGTTGCAATTATTCGTTTTATACGATGGTAAAACTGTTGTATTTATATTGTATTTTATGCTTCTGGCGTTGACTTCTAAGGCACTAACTATTCGATCTGGTGGAGCAACGCCCTAGGGTGAAGCCTAGCTTGCTCGGAAAGTAGAAATGACCATAAGTTTCATACTGGTTGCAATTATTCGTTTTATACGATGGAAAAGCTGTTGTATTTTTTTTGCATTTTATGTTTCGGGTGTTGACTTCTAAGGCCCTAACTATTCAATCCGTTGGAGCAACGCCCTAGGGTGATGCCTAGCTTGCTCGGAAAGTAGAAATGACCATAAGTTTCATACTGGTTGCAATTATTCGTTTTATACGATGGAAAAGCTGTTGTATTTATATCGTATTTTATGCTTCTGGCGTTGACTTCTTAGGCCGTAACTATTCGGTCTGGTGGAGCAACGCACTGGAGTGAAACCTAGGTTGCCCGGAACGTAGAATTGGCCATCACTTTCAAACTGGTTGCAATTATTCCTGATATATGATGGAAACACTGTTGTATTTTTTTTGCATTTTATGGTTCGGGCGTTGACTTCTAAGGCCCTAACTATTCAATCTGTTGGAGCAACGCCCTACGGTGAAGCCTATATTGCTCGGAAAGTAGAAATGTCCATAAGTTTCATACTGGTTGCAATTATTCTTTTATACGATGGAAAAACTGTTGTATTTATATTGTATTTTATGCTTCTGGCGTTGACTTCTGAGGCACTAGCCATTCGATCTGGTGGAGCAACGCAATAGCGTGATGCCTAGGTTGCACGGAACGTAGAATTGGCCATCAATTTCAAACTGGTTGCAATTATACCTGTTATATGGTGGAAACACTGCTGTATTTTTTTGGCATTTTATGGTTCGGGCGTTGACTTGTAAGGCCCTAACTATTCAATCTGTTGGAGCAACGCCCTAGGGTGTAGCCTAGGTTGCCCGGAATGTAGAAATAACCATAACTTTTACACTGGTAGCAATTATTCGTTTTATACTATGGAAAAACTGTTCTATTTATTTTGTATTTAATGCTTCGGGCGTTGGCTTCTAAGGCACTAACTGTTTGATCTGGTGGAGCAACGCCCTAGAGTGAAACCTAGGTGGCCCGGACCGTAGAAATGACCATAACTTTCACACTGGTTGCAATTATTCCTGTTATATGATGGATACACTGTTGTACTTTTATTGCAATTTTTTGCTTCGGGCGTTGACTTCTAAGGCCCTAACTATTCAATCTGTTGGAGCAACGCCCTATGGTGAAGCCTAGCTTGCTCGGAAAGTAGAAATGACCATAAGTTTCATACTGGTTGCAATTATTCGTTTTATACGATGGAAAAGCTGTTGTATTTATATTGTATTTTATGCTTCTGGCGTTGACTTCTAAGGCACTATCTATTCGATCTGGTGAAACAAGGCCCTAGAGCGAAGTCTAGGTTGCCCGGGACGTAGAATTGGCCATCACTTTCAAACTGGTTGCAATTATTCCTGTTATATGATGGAAACACTGTTGTATTTTTTTTGCATTTTATGGTTCGGGCGTTGACTTCTAAGGCCCTAACTATTCAATCTGTTGGAGCAACGCCCTAGGGTGAAGCCTAGATTGCTCGGAAAGTAGAAATGACCATAGGTTTCATACAGGTTGCAATTATTCGTTTTATACGATGGAAAAACTGTTGTATTTATATTGTATTTTATGCTTCTGGCGTTGACTTCTAAGGCACTAACTATTCGATCTGGTGGAGCAACGCAATAGAGTGATGCCTAGGTTGCCCGGAACGTAGAATTGGCCATCAATTTCAATCTCGTTGCAATTATACCTGTTATATGATGGAAACACTGCTGTATTTTTTTTGCATTTTATGCTTCGGGCATTGACTTCTAAGGCCCTAACTATTCAATCTGTTGGAGCAACGCCCTAGGGTGAAGCCTAGGTTGCCCGGAAAGTAGAAGTGACCATAACTTTCATACTGGATGCAATTATTCGTTTTATATGATGGAAAAACTGTTGTATTTATATTGTATTTTATGCTTCTGGCGTTCCCTTCTTAGGCCCTAACTATTCGATCTGGAGGAACTACGGCCTAGGGTGAAGCCTAGGTTGCTCGGAAAGTAGAAATGACCATAAGTTTGATACTGGTTGCAATTATTCGTTTTATACGATGGTAAAACTGTTGTATTTATATTGTATTTTATGCTTCTGGCGTTGACTTCTAAGGCACTAACTATTCGATCTGGTGGAGCAACGCCCTAGGGTGAAGCCTAGCTTGCTCGGAAAGTAGAAATGACCATAAGTTTCATACTGGTTGCAATTATTCGTTTTATACGATGGAAAAGCTGTTGTATTTTTTTTGCATTTTATGTTTCGGGTGTTGACTTCTAAGGCCCTAACTATTCAATCCGTTGGAGCAACGCCCTAGGGTGATGCCTAGCTTGCTCGGAAAGTAGAAATGACCATAAGTTTGATACTGGTTGCAATTATTCGTTTTATACGATGGTAAAACTGTTGTATTTATATTGTATTTTATGCTTCTGGCGTTGACTTCTAAGGCACTAACTATTCGATCTGGTGGAGCAACGCCCTAGGGTGAAGCCTAGCTTGCTCGGAAAGTAGAAATGACCATAAGTTTCATACTGGTTGCAATTATTCGTTTTATACGATGGAAAAGCTGTTGTATTTTTTTTGCATTTTATGTTTCGGGTGTTGACTTCTAAGGCCCTAACTATTCAATCCGTTGGAGCAACGCCCTAGGGTGATGCCTAGCTTGCTCGGAAAGTAGAAATGACCATAAGTTTCATACTGGTTGCAATTATTCGTTTTATACGATGGAAAAGCTGTTGTATTTATATCGTATTTTATGCTTCTGGCGTTGACTTCTTAGGCCGTAACTATTCGGTCTGGTGGAGCAACGCACTGGAGTGAAACCTAGGTTGCCCGGAACGTAGAATTGGCCATCACTTTCAAACTGGTTGCAATTATTCCTGATATATGATGGAAACACTGTTGTATTTTTTTTGCATTTTATGGTTCGGGCGTTGACTTCTAAGGCCCTAACTATTTAATCTGTTGGACCAACGCCATAGGGTGAAGCCTAGCTTCCTCGGAAAGTAGAAATGACCATAAGTTTCATACTGGTTGCAATTATTCGTTTTATACGATGGAAAAACTGTTGTATCTATATTGTATTTTATGCTTCTGGCGTTGACTTCTAAGGCACTAACTATTCGATCTGGTGGAGCAACGCAATAGAGTGATGCCTAGGTGGCCCGGAACGTAGAATAGGCCATCAATTTCAAACTAGTTGCAATTATACCTGTTATATGATGGAAACACTGCTGTATTTTTTTTGCATTTTATGGTTCGGGCGTTGACTTCTAAGGCCCTAACTAATCAATCCGTTGGAGCGACGACCTAGGGTGAACCCTAGGTTGATCGGAAAGTAGAAATGACCATAAGTTTCATACTGGTTGCATTTATTCGTTTTATACGATGGAAAAACTGTTGTATTTATATTGTATTTTATGCTTCTGGCGTTGACTTCTAAGGCACTAACTATTGGATCTGGTGGAGCAACGCCCTAGAGTGAAGTCTAGGTTGCCCGGAACGTAGAATTGGCCATCACTTTCAAACTGGTTGCAATTATTCCTGATATACGATGGATACACTGTTGTATTTTTTTTGTATTTTATGGTTCGGGCGTTGACTTCTAAGGCCCTAACTATTCAATCTGTTGGAGCAACACCCTAGCGTGAAGCCTAGGTTGCTCGGATAGTAGAAATGTCCATAAGTTTCATAGCGGTTGCAATTATTCGTTTTATACGATGGAAAAACTGTTGTATTTATATTGTATTTTATGCTTCTGGCGTTGACTTCTAAGGCACTAACTATTCGATCTGGTGGAGCAACGCAATAGAGTGATGCCTAGGTGGCCCGGAACGTAGAATTGGCCATCAATTTCAAACTGGTTGCAATTATACCTGTTATATAATGGAAACACTGCTGTATTTTTTTTGCATTTTATGGTTCGGGCGTTGACTTCTAAGGCCCTAACTATTCAATCCGTTGGAGCAACGCGCTAGGGTGAAGCCTAGGTTGCTCGGAAAGTAGAAATGACCATAAGTTTCATACTGGTTGCAATTATTCGTTGTATACGATGGAAAAGCTGTTGTATTTATATTGTATTTTATGCTTCTGGCGCTGACTTCTAAGGCACTAACTATTCGATCTGGTGGATCAACGCCCTAGAGTGAAGCCCAGGTTGCCCGGAACGTAGAATTGTCCATCACTTTCAAACTGGTTGCAATTATTCCTGTTATATGATGGAAACACTGTTGTATTTTTATTGCATTTTATGCTTCGGGCGTTGACTTCTAAGGCCCTAACTGTTCAATCTGTTGGAGCAACGCCCTAGGGTGAAGCCTAGCTTGCTCGGAAAGTAGAAATGACCATAAGTTTCATACTGGTTGCAATTATTCGTTTTATACGATGGAAAAGCTGTTGTATTTATATCGTATTTTATGCTTCTGGCGTTGACTTCTTAGGCCGTAACTATTCGGTCTGGTTAAGCAACGCCCTGGAGTGAAACCTAGGTTGCCCGGAACGTAGAATTGATCATCACTTTCAAACTGGTTGCAATTATTCCTGATATATGATGGAAACACTGTTGTATTTTTTTTGCTTTTTATGGTTCGGGTGTTGACTTCTAAGGCCCTAACTATTCAATCTGTTGGAGCAACGCCCTAGGGTGAAGCCTAGGTTGCTCGGAAAGTAGAAATGACCATAAGTTTCATACCGGTTGCAATTATTCGTTTTATACGATGGAAAAACTGTTGTATTTATATTGTATTTTATGCTTCTGGCGTTGACTTCTAAGGCACTAACTATTCGATCTGGTGGAGCAACGCCCTAGGGTGAAGCCTAGCTTGCTCGGAAAGTAGAAATGACAATAAGTTTCATACTGGTTGCAATTATTCGTTTTATACGATGGAAAAGCTGTTGTATTTTTTTTGCATTTTATGTTTCGGGTGTTGACTTCTAAGGCCCTAACTATTCAATCCGTTGGAGCAACGCCCTAGGGTGGTGCCTAGCTTGCTCGGAAAGTAGAAATGACCATAAGTTTCATACTGGTTGCAATTATTCGTTTTATACGATGGAAAAGCTGTTGTATTTATATCGTATTTTATGCTTCTGGCGTTGACTTCTTAGGCCGTAACTATTCGGTCTGGTGGAGCAACGCCCTGGAGTGAAACCTAGGTTGCCCGGAACGTAGAATTGGCCATCACTTTCAAACTGGTTGCAATTATTCCTGATATATGATGGAAACACTGTTGTATTTTTTTTGCATTTTATGGTTCGGGCGTTGACTTCTAAGGCCCTAACTATTCAATCTGTTGGAGCAACGCCCTAGGGTGAAGCCTAGGTTGCTCGGAAAGTAGAAA
Organism: Calliopsis andreniformis; assembly: GCF_051401765.1. NCBI lineage: Eukaryota > Metazoa > Arthropoda > Insecta > Hymenoptera > Andrenidae > Calliopsis > Calliopsis andreniformis. The sequence continues at coordinate 9,178,189 of NC_135072.1, forward strand.
GATCCATAAGTTTCATACAGGTTGCAATTATTCGCTTTATACGATGGAAAAACTGTTGTATTTATATTGTATTTTATGCTTCTGGCGTTGACTTCTAAGGCACTAACTATTCGATCTGGTGGAGCAACGCCCTAGGGTGAAGCCTAGGTTGCTCGGAAAGTAGAAAGATCCATAAGTTTCATACAGGTTGCAATTATTCGCTTTATACGATGGAAAAACTGTTGTATTTATATTGTATTTTATGCTTCTGGCGTTGACTGCTAAGGCCCTAACTATTCAATCTGTTGGAGCAACGCCCTAGGGTGAAGCCTAGATTGCTCGGAAAGTAGAAATGACCATAAGTTTCATACTGGCTGCAATTATTCGTTTTATACGATGGAAGAACTGTTGTATTTATATTGTATTTTATGCTTCTGGCGTTGACTTCTAAGGCACTAACTATTCGATCTGGTGGAGCAACGCCCTAGAGTGATGTCTAGGATGCCCGGAACGTAGAATTGGCCATCAATTTCAAACTGGTTGCAATTATACCTGTTATATGATGTAAATACTGCTGTATTTTTTTTGCATTTTATGGTTCTGGCGTTGACTTCTAAGGCCCTAACTATTTAATCTGTTGAAGCAACGCCCTAGGCTGAAGCCTAGGTTGCTCGGAAAGTAGAAATGACCATAAGTTTCATACTGGTTGCAATTATTCGTTTTATACGATGGAAAAGCTGTTGTATTTATATCGTATTTTATGCTTCTGGCGTTGACTTCTTAGGCGCTAACTATTCGATCAGGTGGAACAGCGCCCTAGAGTGAAGCCTAGGTTGCCTGGAACGTAGAATTGGCCATCACTTTCAAACTGGTTGCAATTATTCCTGATATATGATGGAAACACTGTTGTATTTTTTTTGCTTTTTATGGTTCGGGTGTTGACTTCTAAGGCCCTAACTATTCAATCTGTTGGAGCAACGCCCTAGGGTGAAGCCTAGGTTGCTCGGAAAGTAGAAATGACCATAAGTTTGATACTGGTTGCAATTATTCGTTTTATACGATGGTAAAACTGTTGTATTTATATTGTATTTTATGCTTCTGGCGTTGACTTCTAAGGCACTAACTATTCGATCTGGTGGAGCAACGCCCTAGGGTGAAGCCTAGCTTGCTCGGAAAGTAGAAATGACCATAAGTTTCATACTGGTTGCAATTATTCGTTTTATACGATGGAAAAGCTGTTGTATTTTTTTTGCATTTTATGTTTCGGGTGTTGACTTCTAAGGCCCTAACTATTCAATCCGTTGGAGCAACGCCCTAGGGTGATGCCTAGCTTGCTCGGAAAGTAGAAATGACCATAAGTTTGATACTGGTTGCAATTATTCGTTTTATACGATGGTAAAACTGTTGTATTTATATTGTATTTTATGCTTCTGGCGTTGACTTCTAAGGCACTAACTATTCGATCTGGTGGAGCAACGCCCTAGGGTGAAGCCTAGCTTGCTCGGAAAGTAGAAATGACCATAAGTTTCATACTGGTTGCAATTATTCGTTTTATACGATGGAAAAGCTGTTGTATTTTTTTTGCATTTTATGTTTCGGGTGTTGACTTCTAAGGCCCTAACTATTCAATCCGTTGGAGCAACGCCCTAGGGTGATGCCTAGCTTGCTCGGAAAGTAGAAATGACCATAAGTTTCATACTGGTTGCAATTATTCGTTTTATACGATGGAAAAGCTGTTGTATTTATATCGTATTTTATGCTTCTGGCGTTGACTTCTTAGGCCGTAACTATTCGGTCTGGTGGAGCAACGCACTGGAGTGAAACCTAGGTTGCCCGGAACGTAGAATTGGCCATCACTTTCAAACTGGTTGCAATTATTCCTGATATATGATGGAAACACTGTTGTATTTTTTTTGCATTTTATGGTTCGGGCGTTGACTTCTAAGGCCCTAACTATTCAATCTGTTGGAGCAACGCCCTACGGTGAAGCCTATATTGCTCGGAAAGTAGAAATGTCCATAAGTTTCATACTGGTTGCAATTATTCTTTTATACGATGGAAAAACTGTTGTATTTATATTGTATTTTATGCTTCTGGCGTTGACTTCTGAGGCACTAGCCATTCGATCTGGTGGAGCAACGCAATAGCGTGATGCCTAGGTTGCACGGAACGTAGAATTGGCCATCAATTTCAAACTGGTTGCAATTATACCTGTTATATGGTGGAAACACTGCTGTATTTTTTTGGCATTTTATGGTTCGGGCGTTGACTTGTAAGGCCCTAACTATTCAATCTGTTGGAGCAACGCCCTAGGGTGTAGCCTAGGTTGCCCGGAATGTAGAAATAACCATAACTTTTACACTGGTAGCAATTATTCGTTTTATACTATGGAAAAACTGTTCTATTTATTTTGTATTTAATGCTTCGGGCGTTGGCTTCTAAGGCACTAACTGTTTGATCTGGTGGAGCAACGCCCTAGAGTGAAACCTAGGTGGCCCGGAACGTAGAAATGACCATAACTTTCACACTGGTTGCAATTATTCCTGTTATATGATGGATACACTGTTGTACTTTTATTGCAATTTTTTGCTTCGGGCGTTGACTTCTAAGGCCCTAACTATTCAATCTGTTGGAGCAACGCCCTATGGTGAAGCCTAGCTTGCTCGGAAAGTAGAAATGACCATAAGTTTCATACTGGTTGCAATTATTCGTTTTATACGATGGAAAAGCTGTTGTATTTATATTGTATTTTATGCTTCTGGCGTTGACTTCTAAGGCACTATCTATTCGATCTGGTGAAACAAGGCCCTAGAGCGAAGCCTAGGTTGCCCGGGACGTAGAATTGGCCATCACTTTCAAACTGGTTGCAATTATTCCTGTTATATGATGGAAACACTGTTGTATTTTTTTTGCATTTTATGGTTCGGGCGTTGACTTCTAAGGCCCTAACTATTCAATCTGTTGGAGCAACGCCCTAGGGTGAAGCCTAGATTGCTCGGAAAGTAGAAATGACCATAAGTTTCATACAGGTTGCAATTATTCGTTTTATACGATGGAAAAACTGTTGTATTTATATTGTATTTTATGCTTCTGGCGTTGACTTCTAAGGCACTAACTATTCGATCTGGTGGAGCAACGCAATAGAGTGATGCCTAGGTTGCCCGGAACGTAGAATTGGCCATCAATTTCAATCTCGTTGCAATTATACCTGTTATATGATGGAAACACTGCTGTATTTTTTTTGCATTTTATGCTTCGGGCATTGACTTCTAAGGCCCTAACTATTCAATCTGTTGGAGCAACGCCCTAAGGTGAAGCCTAGGTTGCCCGGAAAGTAGAAGTGACCATAACTTTCATACTGGATGCAATTATTCGTTTTATATGATGGAAAAACTGTTGTATTTATATTGTATTTTATGCTTCTGGCGTTCCCTTCTTAGGCCCTAACTATTCGATCTGGAGGAACTACGGCCTAGGGTGAAGCCTAGGTTGCCCGGAACGTAGAAATAAGCATAACTTTTACACTGGTAGCAATTATTCGTTTTATACTATGGAAAAACTGTTCTATTTATTTTGTATTTAATGCTTCCGGCGTTGGCTTCTAAGGACCTAACTGTTTGCTCTGGTGGAGCAACGCCCTAGAGTGAAACCTAGGTTGCCCGGAACGTAGAAATGACCATAACTTTCACACTGGTTGCTATTATTCGTTTTATACGATGGAAAAACTGTTATATTTATATTGTATTTTATGCTTCTGGCGTTGACTTCTTAGGCGCTAACTATTCGATCAGGTGGGACAGCGCCCTAGAGTGAAGCCTAGGTTGCCTGGAACGTAGAATTGGCCATCACTTTCAAACTGGTTGCAATTATTCCTGATATATGATGGAAACACTGTTGTATTTTTTTTGCTTTTTATGGTTCGGGTGTTGACTTCCAAGGCCCTAACTATTCAATCTGTTGGAGCAACGCCCTAGGGTGAAGCCTAGGTTGCTCGGAAAGTAGAAATGACCATAAGTATCATACTGGTTGCAATTATTCGTTTTATAGGGTGTAAATACTGTTGTATTTATATTGTATTTTAAGCTTCTGGCGTTGACTTCTAAAGCACTATCTATTCGGTCTGGTGGAGCAACGCCCTGGAGTGAAACCTAGGTTGCCCGGAACGTAGAATTGGCCATCACTTTCAAACTCGTTGCAACTATTCCTGATATATGATGGAAACACTGTTGTATTTTTTTTGCATTTTATGGTTCGGGCGTTGACTTCTAAGGCCCTAACTATTCAATCTGTTGGAGCGACGCCCTATGGTGAAGCCTATGTTGCTCGGAAAGTAGAAATGTCCATAAGTTTCATACTGGTTGCAATTATTCTTTTATACGATGGAAAAACTGTTGTATTTATATTGTATTTTATGCTTCTGGCGTTGACTTCTAAGGCACTAGCCATTCGATCTGGTGGAGCATCGCAATAGAGTGATGCCTAGGTTGCACGGAACGTAGAATTGGCCATCAATTTCAAACTGGTTGCAATTATACCTGTTATATGGTGGAAACACTGCTGTATTTTTTTTGCATTTTATGGTTCGGGCGTTGACTTCTAAGGCCCTAACTATTCAATCTGTTGGAGCAACGCCCTAGGGTGTAGCCTAGGTTGCCCGGAACGTAGAAATAACCATAACTTTTACACTGGTAGCAATTATTCGTTTTATACTATGGAAAAACTGTTCTATTTATTTTGTATTTAATGCTTCGGGCGTTCGCTTCTAAGGCACTAGCTGTTTGATCTGGTGGAGCAACGCCCTAGAGTGAAACCTAGGTTGCCCGGAACGTAGAAATGACCATAACTTTCACACTGGTTGCAATTATTCCTGTTATATGATGGATACACTGTTGTACTTTTATTGCAATTTTTTGCTTCGGGCGTTGACTTCTAAGGCCCTAACTATTCAATCTGTTGGAGCAACGCCCTATGGTGAAGCCTAGCTTGCTCGGAAAGTAGAAATGACCATAAGTTTCATACTGGTTGCAATTATTCGTTTTATACGATGGAAAAGCTGTTGTATTTATATTGTATTTTATGCTTCTGGCGTTGACTTCTAAGGCACTATCTATTCGATCTGGTGAAGCAAGGCCCTAGAGCGAAGCCTAGGTTGCCCGGGACGTAGAATTGGCCATCACTTTCAAACTGGTTGCAATTATTCCTTTTATATGATGGAAACACTGTTGTATTTTTTTTGCATTTTATGGTTCGGGCGTTGACTTCTAAGGCCCTAACTATTCAATCTGTTGGAGCAACGCCCTAGGGTGAAGCCTAGATTGCTCGGAAAGTAGAAATGACCATAAGTTTCATACTGGCTGCAATTATTCGTTTTATACGATGGAAGAACTGTTGTATTTATATTGTATTTTATGCTTCTGGCGTTGACTTCTAAGGCACTAACTATTCGATCTGGTGGAGCAACGCCCTAGAGTGAAGCCTAGGTTGCCCGGAACGTAGAATTGGCCATCACTTTCAAACTGGTTGCAATAATTCCTGATATATGATGGAAACACTGTTGTATTTTTTTTGCATTTTATGGTTCTGGCGTTGACTTCTAAGGCCCAAACTATTCAATCTGTTGGAGTAACGCCCTAGGGTAAAGCCTAGGTGCTCGGAAAGTAGAAATGTCCATAAGTTTCATACTGGTTGCAATTATTCGTTTTATACGATGGTAAAGCTGTTGTATTTATATTGTATTTTATGCTTCTGGCGTTGACTTCTAAGGCGCTAACTATTCGATCTGGTGGAGCAACGCAATAGAGTGATGCCTAGGTTGCCCGGAACGTAGAATTGGCCGTCAATTTCAAACTGGATGCAATTATACCTGTTATATGATGGAAACACTGCTGTATTTTTTTTGCATTTTATGCTCCGGGCGTTGACTTCTAAGGCCCTAACTATTCAATCTGTTGGAGCAACGCCCTAGGGTGAAGCCCAGCTTGCTCGGAAAGTAGAAATGACCGTAAGTTTCATACTGGTTGCAATTATTCGTTTTATACGATGGAGAAGCTGTTGCATTTATATCGTATTTTATGCTTTTGGCGTTGACTTCTTAGGTCGTAACTGTTCGGACTGGCGGAGCAACGCCCTGTAGTGAAACCTAGGTTGCCCGGAACGTAGAATTGGCCATCACTTTCATACTGGTTGCAATTATTCCTGACATATGATGGAAACACTGTTGTATTTTTTTTGCATTTTATGGTTCGGGCGTTGACTTCTAAGGCCCTGACTATTCAATCTGTTGGAGCAATGCCCTAGGGTGAAGCCTAGGTTGCTCGGAAAGTATAAATGACCATAAGTTTCATACTGGTTGCAATTATTCGTTTTATACGATGGTAAAACTGTTGTATTTATATTGTATTTTATGCTTCTGGCGTTGACTTCTAAGGCACTATCTATTCGATCTGGTGGAGCAACGCCCTAGAGCGAAGCCTAGGTTGCCCGGAACGTAGAATTGGCAATCACTTTCAAACGGGTTGCAATTATTCCTGTTATATGATGGAAACACTGTTGTATTTTTTTTGCATTTTATGGTTCGGGCGTTGACTTCTAAGGCCCTAACTATTCAATCTGTTGGAGCAACGCCCTTGGGCGAAGCCTAGCCTGCTCGGAAAGTAGAAATGACCATAAGTTTCATACTGGTTGCAATTATTCGATTTATACGATGGAAAAACTGTTGTATTTATATTGTATTTTATGCTTCTGGCGTTCCCTTCTTAGGCCCTAACTATTCGATCTGGTGGAACAACGGCCTAGGGTGAAGCCTATGTTGCCCGGAACGTAGAAATAAACATAACTATTACACTGGTAGCAATTATTCGTTTTATACTATGGAAAAACTGTTCTATTTATTTTGTATTTAATGCTTCGGGCGTTGGATTCTAATTCCCTAACTGTTTGATCTGGTGGAGCAACGCCCTAGAGTGAAACCTAGGTTGCCCGGAACGTAGAAATGACCATAACTTTCACACTGGTTGCTATTATTCGTTTTATACGATGGAAAAACTGTTATATTTATATTGCATTTTATGCTTCTGGCGTTGACTTCTTAGGCCCTAACTATTCGATCTGGTGGAACAACGCCCTAGAGTGAAGCCTACGTTGCCTGGAACGTAGAATTGGCCATCACTTTCAAACTGGTTGCAATTATTCCTGTTATATGATGGATACACTGCTGTATTTTTATTGCATTTTATGCTTCGGGCGTTGACTTCTAAGGCCCTAACTATTCAATCTGTTGGAGCAACGCCCTAGGGTGAAGCCTAGCTTGCTCGGAAAGTAGAAATGTCCATAAGTTTCATACTGGTTGCAATTATTCGTTTTATACGATGGAAAAGCTGTTGTATTTATATCGTATTTTATGCTTCTGGCGTTGACTTCTTAGGCCGCAACTATTCGGTCTGGTGGAGCAACGCCCTGGAGTGAAGCCTAGGTTGCCCGGAACGTAGAATTGGCTATCACTTTCAAACTGGTTGCAATTATTCCTGTTATATGATGGAAACACAGTTGTATTTTTTTTGCATTTTATGGTTCGGGCGTTGACTTCTAAGGTCCTAACTATTCAATCTGTTGGAGCAACGACCTAGGGTGAAGCCTAGGATGCTCGGAAAGTAGAAATGACCATAAGTTTCATACTGGGTGCAATTAATCGTTTTATAAGATGGAAAAACTGTTGTATATATATTGTATTTTATGCTTCTGGCATAGACTTCTAAGGCACTCTCTGTTCGATCTGGTGGAGCAACGCCCTAGACCGAAGCCTAGGTTGCCCGGAACGTAGAATTGGCCATCACTTTCAATTTGCTTGCAATTATACCTGTTATATGATGGATACACTGTTGTATTTTTTTTGCATTTTATGGTTCGGGCGTTGACTTCTAAGGTAGTAACTATTCAATCTGTTGGAGCAACGCCCTAGGGTGAAGCCTAGGTTGCTCGGAAAGTGGAAATGACTATGAGTTTCATACTGGGTGCAATTATTCGTTTTATACGATGGAAAAGCTGTTGTATTTATATTGTATTTTATGCTTCTGGCGTAGACCTCTAAGGCACTAACTATTCGATCTGGTGGAGCAACGCTCTAGAGTGAAGCCTAGGTTGCCCGGAACGTAGAATTGGCCATCACTTTCAAACTGCTTGCAATTATTCCTGTTATATGATGGATACACTGTTGTATTTTTATTGCATTTTATGCTTCGGGCGTTGACTTCTAAGGCCCTAACTATTCAGTCTGTTGGACCAACGCCCTAGGCTGAAGCCTAGCTTGCTCGGAAAGTAGAAATGACCATAAGTTTCATACTGGTTGCAATTATTCGTTTAATACGATGGAAAAACTGTTGTATCTATATTGTACTTTATGCTTCTGGCGTTGACTTCTAAGGCACTAACTATTCGATCTGGTGGAGCAACGCAATAGAGTGATGCCTAGGTTGCCCGGAACGTAGAATTGGCCATCAATTTCAAACTGGTTGCAATTATACCTGTTATATGATGGAAACACTGCTGTATTTTTTTTGCATTTTACGGTTCGGGAGTTGACTTCTAAGGCCCTAACTATTCAAACCGTTGGAGCATCGACCTAGGGTGAAGCCTAGGTTGATCGGAAAGTAGCAATGACCATAAGTTTCATACTGGTTGCAATTATTCGTTTAATACGATGGAAAAACTGTTGTATCTATATTGTACTTTATGCTTCTGGCGTTGACTTCTAAGGCACTAACTATTCGATCTGGTGGAGCAACGCAATAGAGTGATGCCTAGGTTGCCCGGAACGTAGAATTGGCCATCAATTTCAAACTGGTTGCAATTATACCTGTTATATGATGGAAACACTGCTCTATTTTTTTTTGCATTTTACGGTTCGGGCGTTGACTTCTAAGGCCCTAACTATTCAATCCGTTGGAGCATCGACCTAGGGTGAAGCCTACGTTGATCGGAAAGTAGCAATGACCATAAGTTTCATACTGGTTGCATTTATTCGTTTTATACGATGGAAAAACTGTTGTATTTATATTGTATTTTATGCTTCTGGCGTTGACTTCTTAGGCGCTAACTATTCGATCAGGTGGTACAGCGCCCTAGAGTGAAGCCTAGGTTGCCCGGAACGTAGAATTGGCCATCACTTTCAAACTGGTTGCCATTATTCCTGACATATGATGGAAACACTGTTGTATTTTTTTTGCACTTTATGGTTCGGGCGTTGACTTCTAAGGCCCTAACTATTCAATCTGTTGGAGCAATGCCCTAGGGTGAAGCCTAGGTTGCTCGGAAAGTACAAATGACCATAAGTTTCATACTGGTTGCAATTATTCGTTTTATACGATGGTAAAACTGTTGTATTTATATTGTATTTTATGCTTCTGGCGTTGACTTCTAAGGCACTATCTATTCGATCTGGTGGAGCAACGCCCTAGAGCGAAGCCTAGGTTGCCCGGAACGTAGAATTGGCAATCACTTTCAAACTGGTTGCAATTATACCTGTTATATGATGGAAACACTGCTGTATTTTTTTTGCATTTTACGGTTCGGGCGTTGACTTCTAAGGCCCTAGCTATTCAATCCGTTGGAGCATCGACCTAGGGTGAAGCCTAGGTTGCTCGGAAAGTAGCAATGACCATAAGTTTCATACTGGTTGCATTTATTCGTTTTATACGATGGAAAAACTGTTGTATTCATATTGTATTTTATGCTTCTGGCGTTGACTTCTAAGGCACTGACTATTCGATCTGGTGGAGCAACGCCCTAGAGTGAAGCCTGGGTTGCCCGGAACGTAGAATTGGCCATCACTTTCTAACTGGTTGCAATTATTCCTGATATATGATGGAAACACTGTTGTATTTTTTTTGCATTTTATGGTTCGGGCGTTGACTTCTAAGGCCCTAACTATTCAATCTGTTGGAGCAATGCCCTAGGGTGAAGCCTAGGTTGCTCGGAAAGTACAAATGACCATAAGTTTCATACTGGTTGCAATTATTCGTTTTATACGATGGTAAAACTGTTGTATTTATATTGTATTTTATGCTTCTGGCGTTGACTTCTAAGGCACTATCTATTCGATCTGGTGGAGCAACGCCCTAGAGCGAAGCCTAGGTTGCCCGGAACGTAGAATTGGCAATCACTTTCAAACTGGTTGCAATTATACCTGTTATATGATGGAAACACTGCTGTATTTTTTTTGCATTTTACGGTTCGGGCGTTGACTTCTAAGGCCCTAGCTATTCAATCCGTTGGAGCATCGACCTAGGGTGAAGCCTAGGTTGCTCGGAAAGTAGCAATGACCATAAGTTTCATACTGGTTGCATTTATTCGTTTTATACGATGGAAAAACTGTTGTATTCATATTGTATTTTATGCTTCTGGCGTTGACTTCTAAGGCACTGACTATTCGATCTGGTGGAGCAACGCCCTAGAGTGAAGCCTGGGTTGCCCGGAACGTAGAATTGGCCATCACTTTCTAACTGGTTGCAATTATTCCTGATATATGATGGAAACACTGTTGTATTTTTTTTGCATTTTATGGTTCGGGCGTTGACTTCTAAGGCCCTAACTGTTCAATCTGTTGGAGCAACGCCCTAGGGTGAAGCCTAGGTTGCTCGGAAAGTAGAAATGTCCATAAGTTTCAAACTGGTTGCAATTATTCGTTTTATACGATGGAAAAACTGTTGTATTTATATTGTATTTTATGCTTCTGGCGTTGACTTCTAAGGCACTAACTATTCGATCTGGTGGAGCAACGCAATAGAGTGATGCCTAGGTTGCCCGGAACGTAGAATTGGCCATCAATTTCAAACTGGTTGCAGTTATACCTGTTATATGATGGAAACACTGCTGTATTTTTTTTGCATTTTATGGTTCTGGCGTTGACTTCTAAGGCCCTAACTATTCAATCCGTTGGAGCTACGCCCTAGGGTGAAGCCTAGGTTGCTCGGAAAGTAGAAATGACCATAAGTTTCATACTGGTTGCAATTATTCGTTTTATACGATGGAAAAACTGTTGTATTTATATTGTATTTTATACATCTGGCGTTCCCTTCTTAGGCCCTAACTATTCGATCTGGTGGAACAACGGCCTAGGGTGAAGCCTATGTTGCCCGGAACGTAGAAATAACCATAGCTATTACACTGGTAGCAATTATTCGTTTTATACTATGGAAAAACTGTTCTATTTATTTTGTATTTAATGCTTCGGGCGTTGGCTTCTAATTCCCTAACTGTTTGATCTGGTGGAGCAACGCCCTAGAGTGAAACCTAGGTTGCCCGGAACGTAGAAATGACCATAACTTTCACACTGGTTGCTATTATTCGTTTTATACGATGGAAAAACTGTTATATTTATATTGTATTTTATGCTTCTGGCGTTGACTTCTTAGGCCCTAACTATTCGATCTGGTGGAACAACGCCCTAGAGTGAAGCCTAGGTTGCCTGGAACGTAGAATTGGCCATCACTTTCAAACTGGTTGCAATTATTCCTGTTATATGATGGATACACTGTTGTATTTTTATTGCGTTTTATGCTTCGGGCGTTGACTTCTAAGGCCCTAACTATTCAATCTGTTGGAGCAACGCCCTAGGGCGAAGCCTAGCTTGCTCGGAAAGTAGAAATGTCCATAAGTTTCATACTGGTTGCAATTATTCGTTTTATACGATGGAAAAGCTGTTGTATTTATATCGTATTTTATGCTTCTGGCGTTAACTTCTTAGGCCGCAACTATTCGGTCTGGTGGAGCAACGCCCTGGAGTGAAGCCTAGGTTGCCCGGAACGTAGAATTGGCTATCACTTTCAAACTAGTTGCAATTATTCCTGTTATATGATGGAAACACAGTTGTATTTTTTTTGCATTTTATGGTTCGGGCGTTGACTTCTAAGGTCCTAACTATTCAATCTGTTGGAGCAACGACCTAGGGTGAAGCCTAGGATGCTCGGAAAGTAGAAATGACCATAAGTTTCATACTGGGTGCAATTAATCGTTTTATAAGATGGAAAAACTGTTGTATATATATTGTATTTTATGCTTCTGGCATAGACTTCTAAGGCACTATCTGTTCGATCTGGTGGAGCAACGCCCTAGACCGAAGCCTAGGTTGCCCGGAACGTAGAATTGGCCATCACTTTCAATTTGCTTGCAATTATACCTGTTATATGATGGATACACTGTTGTATTTTTTTTGCATTTTATGGTTCGGGCGTTGACTTCTAAGGTACTAACTATTCAATCTGTTGGAGCAACGCCCTAGGGTGAAGCCTAGGTTGCTCGGAAAGTGGAAATGACCATGAGTTTCATACTGGGTGCAATTATTCGTTTTATACGATGGAAAAGCTGTTGTATTTATATTGTATTTTATGCTTCTGGCGTAGACTTCTAAGGCACTAACTATTCGATCTGGTGGAGCAACGCTCTAGAGTGAAGCCTAGGTTGCCCGGAACGTAGAATTGGCCATCACTTTCAAACTGCTTGCAATTATTCCTGTTATATGATGGATACACTGTTGTATTTTTATTGCATTTTATGCTTCGGGCGTTGACTTCTAAGGCCCTAACTATTCAGTCTGTTGGACCAACGCCCTAGGCTGAAGCCTAGCTTGCTCGGAAAGTAGAAATGACCATAAGTTTCATACTGGTTGCAATTATTCGTTTAATACGATGGAAAAACTGTTGTATCTATATTGTACTTTATGCTTCTGGCGTTGACTTCTAAGGCACTAACTATTCGATCTGGTGGAGCAACGCAATAGAGTGATGCCTAGGTTGCCCGGAACGTAGAATTGGCCATCAATTTCAAACTGGTTGCAATTATACCTGTTATATGATGGAAACACTGCTGTATTTTTTTTGCTTTTTATGGTTCGGGTGTTGACTTCTAAGGCCCTAACTATTCAATCTCTTGGAGCAACGCCCTAGGGTGAAGCCTAGGTTGCTCGGAAAGTAGAAATGACAATAAGTTTGATACTGGTTGCAATTATTCGTTTTATACGATGGAAAAACTGTTGTATTTATATTGTATTTTATGCTTCTGGCGTTGACTTCTAAGGCACTAACTATTCGATCTGGTGGAGCAACGCCCTAGGGTGAAGCCTATCTTGCTCGGAAAGTAGAAATGACCATAAGTTTCATACTGGTTGCAATTATTCGTTTTATACGATGGAAAAGCTGTTGTATTTTTTTTGCATTTTATGTTTCGGGTGTTGACTTCTAAGGCCCTAACTATTCAATCCGTTGGAGCAACGCCCTAGGGTGATGCCTAGCTTGCTCGGAAAGTAGAAATGACCATAAGTTTCATACTGGTTGCAATTATTCGTTTTATACGATGGAAAAGCTGTTGTATTTATATCGTATTTTATGCTTCTGGCGTTGACTTCTTAGGCCGTAACTATTCGGTCTGGTGGAGCAACGCCCTGGAGTGAAGCCTAGGTTGCCCGGAACGTAGAATTGGCCATCACTTTCAAACTGGTTGCAATTATTCCTGATATATGATGGAAACACTGTTGTATTTTTTTTGCTTTTTATGGTTCGGGTGCTGACTTCCAAGGCCCTAACTATTCAATCTGTTGGAGCAACGCCCTAGGGTGAAGCCTAGGTTGCTCGGAAAGTAGAAATGACCATAAGTATCATACTGGTTGCAATTATTCGTTTTATAGGATGTAAAAACTGTTGTATTTATATTGTATTTTATGCTTCTGGCGTTGACTTCTAAAGCACTATCTATTCGATCTGGTGGAGCAACGCCCTAGAGCGAAGCCTAGGTTGCCCGGAACGTAGAATTGGCCATCACTTTCAAACTGGTTGCAATTATTCCTGTTATATGATGGAAACACTGTTGTATTTATTTTGCATTTTATGGTTCGGGCGTTGACTTCTAAGGCCCTAACTATTCAATCTGTTGGAGCAACGCCCTTGGGTGAAGCCTAGCTTGCTCGGAAAGTAGAAATGACCATAAGTTTCATACTGGTTGCAATTATTCGTTTTATACGATGGAAAAACTGTTGTATTTATATTGTATTTTATGCTTCTGGCGTTCCCTTCTTAGGCCGTAACTATTCGATCTGGTGGAAGAACGGCCTAGGGTGAAGCCTAGGTTGCCCGGAACGTAGAAATAACCATAACTTTTACACTGGTAGCAATTATTCGTTTTATACTATGGAAAAACTGTTCTATTTATTTTGTATTTAATGCTTCGGGCGTTGGCTTCTAATTCCCTAACTGTTTGATCTGGCGGAGCAACGCCCTAGAGTGAAACCTAGGTTGCCCGGAACGTAGAATTGGCCATCAATTTCAAACTGGTTGCAATTATTCCTGTTATATGATGGATACACTGTTGTATTTTTTTTGCATTTTATGGTTCGGGCGTTGACTTCTAAGTCCCTAACCATTCAATCTGTTGGAGCAACGATCTAGGGTGAAGCCTAGGTTGCTCGGGAAGTAGAAATGACCATAAGTTTCATACTGGTTGCAATTATTCGTTGTTTACGATGGAAAAGCTGTTTTATTTATATTGTATTTTATGCTTCTGGCGCTGACTTCTAAGGCACTAACTAATCGATCTGGTGGAGCAACGCCCTAGAGTGAAGCCTAGGTTGCCCGGAACGTAGAATTGGACATCACTTTCAAACTGGTTGCAATTATTCCTGTTATATGATGGAAACACTGTTGTATTTTTATTGCATTTTATGCTTCGGGCGTTGACTTCTAAGACCCTAACTATTCAATCTGTTGGGGCTACGCCCTAGGGTGAAGGCTGGGTTGCTCGGACAGTAGAAATGACCATAAGTTTCATACTGGTTGCAATTATTCGTTTTATACGATGGAAAAACTGTTGTATTTATATTGTATTTTATGCTTCTGGCGTTGACTTCTGAGGCACTATCTATTCGATCTGGTGGAGCAACGCCCTAGAGTGAAGCCTAGGTTGCTCGGAATGTAGAAATGACCATAACTTTCACACTGCTTGCAATTATTCGTTTTATACGATGGAAACGCTGTTGTATTTATATTGTATTTTATGCCTCTGCCGTTGACTTCTAAGGCCGTAGCTATTAGATGTGGTGGAGCAACGCCCTAGAGTGACGCCTAGGGTGCTCGGAACGTAGAAATGACCATTACTTTCACACTGGCTGCTATTATTCGTTTTATACGATGGAAAAGCTGTTGTATTTATATCGTTTTTTATGCTTCTGGCGTTGACTTCATAGGCCGTAACTATTCGGTCTGGTGGAAGAACGCCCTGGAGTGAAACATAGGTTGCCCGGAACGTAGAATTGGCCATCACTTTCAAACTGGTTGCAATTACTCCTGTTATATGCTGGAAACACTGTTGTATTTTTTTTGCATTTTATGGTTCGGGCGTTGACTTCTAAGGCCCTAACTATTCAATCTGTAGGACCAACGCCCTAGGGTGAAGCCTAGCTTGCTCGGAAAGTAGAAATGACCATAAGTTTCATACTGGTTGCAATTATTCGTTTTATACGATGGAAAAGCTGTTGTATTTATATCGTATTTTATGCTTCTGGCGTTGACTTCTAAGGCATTAACCATTCGATCTGGTGGAGCAACGCCCTAGGGTGAAGCCTAGCTTGCTCGGAAAGTAGAAATCACCATAAGTTTCATACTGGTTGCAATTATTCGTTTTATACGATGGAAAAGCTGTTGTATTTATATCGTATTTTATGCTTCTGGCGTTGACTTCTTAGGCCGTAACTATCCGGTCTGGTGGAGCAACGCCATAGAATTAAGCCTAGGTTGCCCGGAACGTAGAATTGGCCATCACTTTCAAACTGGTTGCAATTATTCCTGTCATATGATGCATACACTGTTGTATTTTTATTGCATTTTATGCTTCGGGCGTTGACTTCTAAGGCCCTAACTATTCAATCTGTTGGATCAACGCCCTAGGGTGAAGCCTAGCTTGCTCGGAAAGTGGAAATGACCATAAGTTTCATACTGGTTGCAATTATTCGTTTTATACGATGGAAAAACTGTTGTATTTATAATGTATTTTATGCTTCTGGCGTTGACTTCTAAGGCACTAGCTATTCGATCTGGTGGAGCAACGCAATAGAGTGATGCCTAGGTTGCCCGAAACGTAGAATTGGACATCACTTTTAAACTGGTTGCAATTATTCCTGATATATGATGGAAACACTGTTGTATTTTTTTTGCGTTTTATGGTTCGGGCGTTGACTTCTAAGGCCCTAACTATTCAATCTGTTGGAGCAACGCCGTAGGGTGAAGCTTAGGTTGCTCGGAAAGTAGAAATGACCATAAATTTCATACTGGTTGCAATTATTCGTTTTATACGATGGAAAAACTGTTGTATTTATATTGTATTTTATGTTTCTGGCGTTGACTTCTAAGGCACTAACTATTCGATCTGGTGGAGCAACGCCCTAGAGTGAAGCCTAGGTTGCCCGGAACGTAGAACTGGCCATCACTTTCTAACTGGTTGCAATTATTCCTGATATATGATGGAAACACTGTTGTATTTTTTTTGCATTTTATGGTTCGGGCGTTGACTTCTAAGGCCCTAACTGTTCAATCTGTTGGACCAACGCCCTAGGGTGAAGCCTAGGTTGCTCGGAAAGTAGAAATGTCCATAAGTTTCAAACTGGTTGCAATTATTCGTTTTATACGATGGAAAAACTGTTGTATTTAAATTGTATTTAATGCTTCGGGCGTTGACTTCTAAGGCCCTAATTATTCAATCTGTTGGAGCAACGCGCTAGGGTGAAGCCTAGCTTGCTCGGAAAGTAGAAATGTCCATAAGTTTCATACTGGTTGCAATTATTCGTTTTATACGATGGAGAAACTGTTGTATTTATATTGTATATTATGCTTCTCGCGTTGACTTCTAAGGCTCTAACTATTCGATCTGGTGGAGCAACGCAATAGAGTGATGCCTAGGTTGCGCGGAACGTAGAATTGGCCATCAACTTCAAACTGGTTGCAATTATACCTGTTATATGATGGAAACACTGCTGTATTTTTTTTGCATTTTATGGTTCTGGCGTTGACTTCTAAGGCCCTAACTATTCAATCCGTTGGAGCAACGCCCTAGGGTGAAGCCTAGGTTGCTCGGAAAGTAGAAATGACCATAAGTTTCATACTGGTTGTAATTATTCGTTTTATACGATGGAAAAACTGTTGTATTTATATTGTATTTTATACATCTGGCGTTGACTTCTAAGGTACTAACTATACGATCTAGTGGAGCAACGCCCTAGAGTGAAGCCTATGTTGCCCGGAACGCAGAAATGACCATCACTTTCAAACTGGTTGCAATTATTCCTGTTATATGATGGAAAAGCTGTTGTATTTTTATTGCATTTTACCCTTCGGGCATTGACTTCTAAGGCCCTAACTATTCAATCTGGTGGAACAACGGCCTAGGGTGAAGCCTAGGTTGCCCGGAACGCAGAAAAAACCAAAACTTTTACACTGGTAGCAATTATTCGTTTTATACTATGGAAAAACTGTTCTATTTATTTTGTATTTAATGCTTCGGACGTTGGCTTCTGAGGCCCTAACTATTCGATCTGGTGGAGCAACGCCCTAGAGTGAAGCCTAGGTTGCCCATAACGTAGAATTGGCCATCACTTTCAAACTGGTTGCAATTATTCCTGTTATATGATGGATACACTGTTGTATTTTTTTTGCATTTTATGGTTCGGGCGTTGACTTCTAAGGCCCTAACCATTCAATCTGTTGGAGCAACGATCTAGGGTGAAGCCTAGGTTGCTCGGGAAGTAGAAATGACCATAAGTTTCATACTGGTTGCAATTATTCGTTGTTTACGATGGAAAAGCTGTTGTATTTATATTGTATTTTATGCTTCTGGCGCTGACTTCTAAGGCACTAACTAATCGATCTGGTGGAGCAACGCCCTAGAGTGAAGCCTAGGTTGCCCGGAACGTAGAATTGGACATCACTTTCAAACTGGTTGCAATTATTCCTGTTATATGATGGAAACACTGTTGTATTTTTATTGCATTTTATGCTTCGGGCGTTGACTTCTAAGACCCTAACTATTCAATCTGTTGGGGCTACGCCCTAGGGTGAAGCCTAGGTTGCTCGGAAAGTAGAAATGACCATAAGTTTCATACTGGTTGCAATTATTCGTTTTATACGATGGAAAAACTGTTGTATTTATATTGTATTTTATGCTTCTGGCGTTGACTTCTGAGGCACTATCTATTCGATCTGGTGGAGCAACGCCCTAGAGTGAAGCCTAGGTTGCTCGGAATGTAGAAACGACCATAACTTTCACACTGCTTGCAATTATTCGTTTTATACGATGGAAACGCTGTTGTATTTATATTGTATTTTATGCCTCTGCCGTTGACTTCTAAGGCCGTAGCTATTAGATGTGGTGGAGCAACGCCCTAGAGTGACGCCTAGGGTGCTCGGAACGTAGAAATGACCATTACTTTCACACTGGCCGCTATTATTCGTTTTATACGATGGAAAAGCTGTTGTATTTATATCGTTTTTTATGCTTCTGGCGTTGACTTCATAGGCCGTAACTATTCGGTCTGGTAGAAGAACGCCCTGGAGTGAAACATAGGTTGCCCGGAACGTAGAATTGGCCATCACTTTCAAACTGGTTGCAATTACTCCTGTTATATGCTGGAAACACTGTTGTATTTTTTTTGCATTTTATGGTTCGGGCGCTGACTTCTAAGGCCCTAACTATTCAATCTGTAGGACCAACACCCTAGGGTGAAGCCTAGCTTCCTCGGAAAGTAGAAATGACCATAAGTTTCATACTGGTTGCAATTATTCGTTTTATACGATGGAAAAGCTGTTGTATTTATATCGTATTTTATGCTTCTGGCGTTGACTTCTTAGGCCGTAACTATTCGGTCTGGTGGAGCAACGCCCTGGAGTGAAACCTAGGTTGCCCGGAACGTAGAATTGGCCATTACTTTCAAACTGGTTGCAATTATTCCTGATATATGATGGAAACACTGTTGTATTTTTTTTGCATTTTATGGTTCGGGCGTTGACTTGTAAGGCCCTAACTATTCAATCTGTTGGAGCAACGCCCTAGGGTCAAGCCTAGGTTGCTCGGAAAGTAGAAAGATCCATAAGTTTCATACAGGTTGCAATTATTCGTTTTATACGATGGAAAAACTGTTGTATTTATATTGTATTTTATGCTTCTGGCGTTGACTTCTAAGGCACTAACTATTCGATCTGGTGGAGCAACGCAATAGAGTGATGCCTAGGTTGCCCGGAACGTAGAGTTGGCCATCAATTTCAAACTGGTTGCAATTATACCTGTTATATGATGGAAACACTGCTGTATTTTTTTTGCATTTTATGGATCAGGAGTTGACTTCTAAGGCCCTAACTATTCAATCCGTTGGAGGAACGCCCTAGGGTGAAGCCTAGGTTGCTCGGAATGTAGAAAGGACCATAAGTTTCATACTGGTTGCAATTATTCGTTTTATACGATGGAAAAACTGTTGTATTTATATTGTATTTTATGCTTCTGGCGTAGATTTCTAAGGCACTAACTATTCGATCTGGTGGAGCAACGCTCTAGAGTGAAGCCTAGGTTGCCCGGATCGTAGAATTGGCCATCACTTTCAAACTGCTTGCAATTATTCCTGTTATATGATGGATACACTGTTGTATTTTTATTGCATTTTATGCTTCGGGCGTTGACTTCTAAGGCCCTAACTATTCAATCTGTTGGACCAACGCCCTAGGCTGAAGCCTAGCTTGCTCGGAAAGTAGAAATGACCATAAGATTCATACTGGTTGCAATTATTCGTTTAATACGATGGAAAAACTGTTGTATCTATATTGTACTTTATGCTTCTGGCGTTGACTTCTAAGGCACTAACTATTCGATCTGGTGGAGCAACGCAATAGAGTGTGGCCTGGTTGCCCGGAACGTAGAATTGGCCATCAATTTCAAACTGGTTGCAATTATACCTGTTATATGATGGAAACACTGCTGTATTTTTTTTGCATTTTACGGTTCGGGCGTTGACTTCTAAGGCCCTAACTATTCAATCCGTTGGAGCATCGACCTAGGGTGAAGCCTAGGTTGCTCGGAAAGTAGCAATGACCATAAGTTTCATACTGGTTGCATTTATTCGTTTTATACGATGGAAAAACTGTTGTATTTATATTGTATTTTATGCTTCTGGCGTTGACTTCTAAGGCACTGACTATTCGATCTGGTGGAGCAACGCCTTAGAGTGAAGCCTGGGTTGCCCGGAACGTAGAATTGGCCATCACTTTCTAACTGGTTGCAATTATTCCTGATATATGATGGAAACACTGTTGTATTTTTTTTGCATTTTATGGTTCGGGCGTTGACTTCTAAGGCCCTAACTGTTCAATCTGTTGGAGCAACGCCCTAGGGTGAAGCCTAGGTTGCTCGGAAAGTAGAAATGTCCATAAGTTTCAAACTGGTTGCAATTATTCGTTTTATACGATGGAAAAACTGTTGTATTTAAATTGTATTTAATGCTTCGGGCGTTGACTTCTAAGGCCCTAATTATTCAATCTGTTGGAGCAACGCGCTAGGGTGAAGCCTAGCTTGCTCGGAAAGTAGAAATGTCCATAAGTTTCATACAGGTTGCTATTATTCGTTTTATACGATGGAAAAACTGTTGTATTTATATTGTATTTTATGCTTCTGGCGTTGACTTCTAAGGCACTAACTATTCGATCTGGTGGAGCAACGCAATAGAGTGATGCCTAGGTTGCCCGGAACGTAGAGTTGGCCATCAATTTCAAACTGGTTGCAATTATACCTGTTATATGATGGAAACACTGCTGTATTTTTTTTGCATTTTATGGTTCTGGCGTTGACTTCTAAGGCCCTAACTATTCAATCCGTTGGAGCAACGCCCTAGGGTGAAGCCTAGGTTGCTCGGAAAGTAGAAATGACCATAAGTTTCATACTGGTTGCAATTATTCGTTTTATACGATGGAAAAACTGTTGTATTTATATTGTATTTTATACATCTGGCGTTGACTTCTAAGGTACTAACTATACGATCTAGTGGAGCAACGCCCTAGAGTGGAGCCTATGTTGCCCGGAACGCAGAAATGACCATCACTTTCAAACTGGTTGCAATTATTCCTGTTATATGATGGAAAAGCTGTTGTATTTTTATTGCATTTTATCCTTCGGGCATTGACTTCTAAGGCCATAACTATTCAATCTGGTGGAACAACGGCCTAGGGTGAAGCCTAGGTTGCCCGGAACGTAGAAAAAACCATAACTTTTACACTGGTAGCAATTATTCGTTTTATACTATGGAAAAACTGTTCTATTTATTTTGTATTTAATGCTTCGGGCGTTGGCTTCTAAGGCCCTAACTATTCGATGTGGTGGAGCAACGCCCTAGAGTGAAGCCTAGGTTGCCCATAACGTAGAATTGGCCATCACTTTCAAACTGGTTGCAATTATTCCTGTTATATGATGGATACACTGTTGTATTTTTTTTGCATTTTATGGTTCGGGCGTTGACTTCTAAGGCCCTAACCATTCAATCTGTTGGAGCAACGATCTAGGGTGAAGCCTAGGTTGCTCGGGAAGTAGAAATGACCATAAGTTTCATACTGGTTGCAATTATTCGTTGATTACGATGGAAAAGCTGTTGTATTTATATTGTATTTTATGCTTCTGGCGCTGACTTCTAAGGCACTAACTAATCGATCTGGTGGAGCAACGCCCTAGAGTGAAGCCTAGGTTGCCCGGAACGTAGAATTGGACATCACTTTCAAACTGGTTGCAATTATACCTGTTATATGATGGAAACACTGTTGTATTTTTATTGCATTTTATGCTTCGGGCGTTGACTTCTAAGACCCTAACTATTCAATCTGTTGGGGCTACGCCCTAGGGTGAAGCCTAGGTTGCTCGGACAGTAGAAATGACCATAAGTTTCATACTGGTTGCAATTATTCGTTTTATACGATGGAAAAACTGTTGTATTTATATTGTATTTTATGCTTCTGGCGTTGACTTCTGAGGCACTATCTATTCGATCTGGTGGAGCAACGCCTTAGAGTGAAGCCTAGGTTGCTCGGAATGTAGAAATGACCATAACTTTCACACTGCTTGCAATTATTCGTTTTATACGATGGAAACGCTGTTGTATTTATATTGTATTTTATGCCTCTGCCGTTGACTTCTAAGGCCGTAGCTATTAGATGTGGTGGAGCAACGCCCTAGAGTGACGCCTAGGGTGCTCGGAACGTAGAAATGACCATTACTTTCACACTGGCTGCTATTATTCGTTTTATACGATGGAAAAGCTGTTGTATTTATATCGTTTTTTATGCTTCTGGCGTTGACTTCATAGGCCGTAACTATTCGGTCTGGTGGAAGAACGCCCTGGAGTGAAACATAGGTTGCCCGGAACGTAGAATTGGCCATCACTTTCAAACTGGTTGCAATTACTCCTGTTATATGCTGGAAACACTGTTGTATTTTTTTTGCATTTTATGGTTCGGGCGTTGACTTCTAAGGCCCTAACTGTTCAATCTGTTGGACCAACGCCCTAGGGTGAAGCCTAGGTTGTTCGGAAAGTAGAAATGTCCATAAGTTTCAAACTGGTTGCAATTATTCGTTTTATACGATGGAAAAACTGTTGTATTTAAATTGTATTTAATGCTTCGGGCGTTGACTTCTAAGGCCCTAATTATTCAATCTGTTGTAGCAACGCGCTAGGGTGAAGCCTAGCTTGCTCGGAAAGTAGAAATGTCCATAAGTTTCATACAGGTTGCAATTATTCGTTTTATACGATGGAAAAACTGTTGTATTTATATTGTATTTTATGCTTCTGGCGTTGACTTCTAAGGCACTAACTATTCGATCTGGTGGAGCAACGCAATAGAGTGATGCCTAGGTTGCCCGGAACGTAGAGTTGGCCATCAATTTCAAACTGGTTGCAATTATACCTGTTATATGATGGAAACACTGCTGTATTTTTTTTGCATTTTATGGTTCTGGCGTTGACTTCTAAGGCCCTAACTATTCAATCCGTTGGAGCAACGCCCTAGGGTGAAGCCTAGGTTGCTCGGAAAGTAGAAATGACCATAAGTTTCATACTGGTTGCAATTATTCGTTTTATACGATGGAAAAACTGTTGTATTTATATTGTATTTTATACATCTGGCGTTGACTTCTAAGGTACTAACTATACGATCTAGTGGAGCAACGCCCTAGAGTGGAGCCTATGTTGCCCGGAACGCAGAAATGACCATCACTTTCAAACTGGTTGCAATTATTCCTGTTATATGATGGAAAAGCTGTTGTATTTTTATTGCATTTTATCCTTCGGGCATTGACTTCTAAGGCCATAACTATTCAATCTGGTGGAACAACGGCCTAGGGTGAAGCCTAGGTTGCCCGGAACGTAGAAAAAACCATAACTTTTACACTGGTAGCAATTATTCGTTTTATACTATGGAAAAACTGTTCTATTTATTTTGTATTTAATGCTTCGGGCGTTGGCTTCTAAGGCCCTAACTATTCGATGTGGTGGAGCAACGCCCTAGAGTGAAGCCTAGGTTGCCAATAACGTAGAATTGGCCATCACTTTCAAACTGGTTGCAATTATTCCTGTTATATGATGGATACACTGTTGTATTTTTTTTGCATTTTATGGTTCGGGCGTTGACTTCTAAGGCCCTAACCATTCAATCTGTTGGAGCAACGATCTAGGGTGAAGCCTAGGTTGCTCGGGAAGTAGAAATGACCATAAGTTTCATACTGGTTGCAATTATTCGTTGTTTACGATGGAAAAGCTGTTGTATTTATATTGTATTTTATGCTTCTGGCGCTGACTTCTAAGGCACTAACTAATCGATCTGGTGGAGCAACGCCCTAGAGTGAAGCCTAGGTTGCCCGGAACGTAGAATTGGACATCACTTTCAAACTGGTTGCAATTATTCCTGTTATATGATGGAAACACTGTTGTATTTTTATTGCATTTTATGCTTCGGGCGTTGACTTCTAAGACCCTAACTATTCAATCTGTTGGGGCTACGCCCTAGGGTGAAGCCTAGGTTGCTCGGACAGTAGAAATGACCATAAGTTTCATACTGGTTGCAATTATTCGTTTTATACGATGGAAAAACTGATGTATTTATATTGTATTTTATGCTTCTGGCGTTGACTTCTGAGGCACTATCTATTCGATCTGGTGGAGCAACGCCTTAGAGTGAAGCCTAGGTTGCTCGGAATGTAGAAATGACCATAACTTTCACACTGCTTGCAATTATTCGTTTTATACGATGGAAACGCTGTTGTATTTATATTGTATTTTATGCCTCTGCCGTTGACTTCTAAGGCCGTAGCTATTAGATGTGGTGGAGCAACGCCCTAGAGTGACGCCTAGGGTGCTCGGAACGTAGAAATGACCATTACTTTCACACTGGCTGCTATTATTCGTTTTATACGATGGAAAAGCTGTTGTATTTATATCGTTTTTTATGCTTCTGGCGTTGACTTCATAGGCCGTAACTATTCGGTCTGGTGGAAGAACGCCCTGGAGTGAAACATAGGTTGCCCGGAACGTAGAATTGGCCATCACTTTCAAACTGGTTGCAATTACTCCTGTTATATGCTGGAAACACTGTTGTATTTTTTTTGCATTTTATGGTTCGGGCGTTGACTTCTAAGGCCCTAACTATTCAATCTGTAGGACCAACGCCCTAGGGTGAAGCCTAGCTTGCTCGGAAAGTAGAAATGACCATAAGTTTCATACTGGTTGCAATTATTCGTTTTATACGATGGAAAAGCTGTAGTATTTATATCGTATTTTATGCTTCTGGCGTTGATTTCTAAGGCATTAACCATTCGATCTGGTGGAGCAACGCCCTAGGGTGAAGCCTAGCTTGCTCGGAAAGTAGAAATCACCATAAGTTTCATACTGGTTGCAATTATTCGTTTTATACGATGGAAAAGCTGTTGTATTTATATCGTATTTTATGCTTCCGGCGTTGACTTCTTAGGCCGTAACTATCCGGTCTGGTGGAGCAACGCCATAGAATTAAGCCTAGGTTGCCCGGAACGTAGAATTGGCCATCACTTTCAAACTGGTTGCAATTATTCCTGTTATATGATGGATACACTGTTGTATTTTTATTGCATTTTATGCTTCGGGCGTTGACTTCTAAGGCCCCAACTATTCAATCTGTTGGACCAACGCCCTAGGGTGAAGACTAGCTTGCACGGAAAGTAGAAATGACCATAAATTTCGTACTGGTTGCAATTATTCATTTTATACGATGGAAAAGCTGTTGTATTTATATCGTATTTTATGCTTCTGGCGTTGACTTCTTAGGCCGTAACTATTCGGTCTGGTGGAGCAACGCCCTGGAGTGAAACCTAGGTTGCCCGGAACGTAGAATTGGCCATCACTTTCAAACTGGTTGCAATTATTCCTGATATATGATGGAAACACTGTTGTATTTTTTCTGCATTTTATGGTTCGGCCGTTGACTTCTAAGGCCCTAACTATTCAATCTGTTGGATCAACGCCCTAGGGTGAAGCCTAGCTTGCTCGGAAAGTGGAAATGACCATAAGTTTCATACTGGTTGCAATTATTCGTTTTATACGATGGAAAAACTGTTGTATTTATAATGTATTTTATGCTTCTGGCGTTGACTTCTAAGGCACTAGCTATTCGATCTGGTGGAGCAACGCAATAGAGTGATGCCTAGGTTGCCCGGAACGTAGAATTGGACATCACTTTTAAACTGGTTGCAATTATTCCTGATATATGATGGAAACACTGTTGTATTTTTTTTGCATTTTATGGTTCGGGCGTTGACTTCTAAGGCCCTAACTATTCAATCTGTTGGAGCAACGCCGTAGGGTGAAGCCTAGGTTGCTCGGAAAGTAGAAATGACCATAAATTTCATACTGGTTGCAATTATTCGTTTTATACGATGGAAAAACTGTTGTATTTATATTGTATTTTATGCTTCTGGCGTTGACTTCTAAGGCACTAACTTTTCGATCTGGTGGAGCAACGCCCTAGAGTGAAGCCTAGGTTGCCCGGAACGTAGAACTGGCCATCACTTTCTAACTGGTTGCAATTATTCCTGATATATGATGGAAACACTGTTGTATTTTTTTTGCATTTTATGGTTCGGGCGTTGACTTCTAAGGCCCTAAATGTTCAATCTGTTGGACCAACGCCCTAGGGTGAAGCCTAGGTTGCTCGGAAAGTAGAAATGTCCATAAGTTTCAAACTGGTTGCAATTATTCGTTTTATACGATGGAAAAACTGTTGTATTTAAATTGTATTTAATGCTTCGGGCGTTGACTTCTAAGGCCCTAATTATTCAATCTGTTGGAGCAACGCGCTAGGGTGAAGCCTAGCTTGCTCGGAAAGTAGAAATGTCCATAAGTTTCATACTGGTTG
Source organism: Calliopsis andreniformis (assembly GCF_051401765.1). NCBI lineage: Eukaryota > Metazoa > Arthropoda > Insecta > Hymenoptera > Andrenidae > Calliopsis > Calliopsis andreniformis. The sequence goes on from NC_135072.1 coordinate 9,204,606, forward strand.
CAATTATTCGTTTTATACGATGGAGAAACTGTTGTATTTATATTGTATATTATGCTTCTGGCGTTGACTTCTAAGGCTCTAACTATTCGATCTGGTGGAGCAACGCAATAGAGTGATGCCTAGGTTGCGCGGAACGTAGAATTGGCCATCAATTTCAAACTGGTTGCAATTATACCTGTTATATGATGGAAACACTGCTGTATTTTTTTTGCATTTTATGGTTCTGGCGTTGACTTCTAAGGCCCTAACTATTCAATCCGTTGGAGCAACGCCCTAGGGTGAAGCCTAGGTTGCTCGGAAAGTAGAAATGACCATAAGTTTCATACTGGTTGTAATTATTCGTTTTATACGATGGAAAAACTGTTGTATTTATATTGTATTTTATACATCTGGCGTTGACTTCTAAGGTACTAACTATACGATCTAGTGGAGCAACGCCCTAGAGTGAAGCCTATGTTGCCCGGAACGCAGAAATGACCATCACTTTCAAACTGGTTGCAATTATTCCTGTTATATGATGGAAAAGCTGTTGTATTTTTATTGCATTTTATCCTTCGGGCATTGACTTCTAAGGCCCTAACTATTCAATCTGGTGGAACAACGGCCTCGGGTGAAGCCTAGGTTGCCCGGAACGCAGAAAAAACCATAACTTTTACACTGGTAGCAATTATTCGTTTTATACTATGGAAAAACTGTTCTATTTATTTTGTATTTAATGCTTCGGGCGTTGGCTTCTAAGGCCCTAACTATTCGATCTGGTGGAGCAACGCCCTAGAGTGAAGCCTAGGTTGCCCATAACGTAGAATTGGCCATCACTTTCAAACTGGTTGCAATTATTCCTGTTATATGATGGATACACTGTTGTATTTTTTTTGCATTTTATGGTTCGGGCGTTGACTTCTAAGGCCCTAACCATTCAATCTGTTGGAGCAACGATCTAGGGTGAAGCCTAGGTTGCTCGGGAAGTAGAAATGACCATAAGTTTCATACTGGTTGCAATTATTCGTTGTTTACGATGGAAAAGCTGTTGTATTTATATTGTATTTTATGCTTCTGGCGCTGACTTCTAAGGCCCTAACTGTTCAATCTGTTGGAGCAACGCCCTAGGGTGAAGCCTAGGTTGCTCGGAAAGTAGAAATGACCATAAGTTTCATACTGGTTGCAATTATTCGTTTTATACGATGGAAAAACTGTTGTATTTATATTGTATTTTATGCTTCTGGCGTTGACTTCTAAGGCCCTAGCTATTCGATCTAGTGGAGCAACGCCCTAGAGTGATGCCTAGGTTGCCCGGAACGCAGAAATGACCATCACTTTCAAACTGGTTGCTATTATTCGTTTTATACGATGGAAAAACTGTTATATTTATATTGTATTTTATGCTTCTGGCGTTGACTTCTTAGGCCCTAGCTATTCGATCTGGTGGAACAACGCCCTAGAGTGAAGCCTAGGTTGCCCGGAACGTAGAAATGACCATAACTTTCACACTGGTTGCAATTATTCGTTTTATACGATGGAAAAACTGTTGTATTTATATTGTATTTTATACATCTGGCGTTGACTTCTAAGGTACTAGCTAGTCGATCTAGTGGAGCAACGCCCTAGAGTGAAGCCTATGTTTGCCGGAACGTAGAAATGACCATAACTTTCACACTGGTTGCTATTATTCGTTTTATGCGATGGAAAAACTGTTATATTTATATTGTATTTTATGCTTCTGGCGTCGACTTCTTAGGCCCTAACTATTCGATCTGGTGGAGCAACGCCCTAGAGTGAAGCCTAGGTTGCCCGGAACGTAGAAATGACCATAACTTTCACACTGGTTGCTATTATTCGTTTTATACGATGGAAAAACTGTTATATTTATATAGTATTTTATTCTTCTGGCGTTGACTTCTTAGGCCCTATCTATTCGATCTGGTGGAACAACGCCCTAGAGTGAAGCCTAGGTTGCCTGGAACGTAGAAATGACCATCACTTTCAAACTGGTTGCAATTATTCGTTTTATACGATGGAAAAGCTGTTGTGTTTATATCGCATTTTATGCTTCTGGCGTTGACTTCTTCGGCCGTAACTATTCGATCTGGTGGAGCAACGCCCTGGAGTGAAACCAAGGTTGCCCGGAAGGAAGAACTGGCCATCACTTTCTAACTGGTTGCAATTATTCCTGATATATGATGGAAACACTGTTGTATTTTTTTTTCATTTTATGGTTCGGGCGTTGACTTCTAAGGCCCTAACTGTTCAATCTGTTGGACCAACGCCCTAGGGTGAAGCCTAGGTTGCTCGGAAAGTAGAAATGTCCATAAGTTTCAAACTGGTTGCAATTATTCGTTTTATACGATGGAAAAACTGTTGTATTTAAATTGTATTTAATGCTTCGGGCGTTGACTTCTAAGGCCCTAATTATTCAATCTGTTGGAGCAACGCGCTAGGGTGAAGCCTAGCTTGCTCGGAAAGTAGAAATGTCCATAAGTTTCATACAGGTTGCAATTATTCGTTTTATACGATGGAAAAACTGTTGTATTTATATTGTATTTTATGCTTCTGGCGTTGACTTCTAAGGCACTAACTATTCGATCTGGTGGAGCAACGCAATAGAGTGATGCCTAGGTTGCCCGGAACGTAGAGTTGGCCATCAATTTCAAACTGGTTGCAATTATACCTGTTATATGATGGAAACACTGCTGTATTTTTTTTGCATTTTATGGTTCTGGCGTTGGCTTCTAAGGCCCTAACTATTCGATGTGGTGGAGCAACGCCCTAGAGTGAAGCCTAGGTTGCCAATAACGTAGAATTGGCCATCACTTTCAAACTGGTTGCAATTATTCCTGTTATATGATGGATACACTGTTGTATTTTTTTTGCATTTTATGGTTCGGGCGTTGACTTCTAAGGCCCTAACCATTCAATCTGTTGGAGCAACGATCTAGGGTGAAGCCTAGGTTGCTCGGGAAGTAGAAATGACCATAAGTTTCATACTGGTTGCAATTATTCGTTGTTTACGATGGAAAAGCTGTTGTATTTATATTGTATTTTATGCTTCTGGCGCTGACTTCTAAGGCACTAACTAATCGATCTGGTGGAGCAACGCCCTAGAGTGAAGCCTAGGTTGCCCGGAACGTAGAATTGGACATCACTTTCAAACTGGTTGCAATTATTCCTGTTATATGATGGAAACACTGTTGTATTTTTATTGCATTTTATGCTTCGGGCGTTGACTTCTAAGACCCTAACTATTCAATCTGTTGGGGCTACGCCCTAGGGTGAAGCCTAGGTTGCTCGGACAGTAGAAATGACCATAAGTTTCATACTGGTTGCAATTATTCGTTTTATACGATGGAAAAACTGATGTATTTATATTGTATTTTATGCTTCTGGCGTTGACTTCTGAGGCACTATCTATTCGATCTGGTGGAGCAACGCCTTAGAGTGAAGCCTAGGTTGCTCGGAATGTAGAAATGACCATAACTTTCACACTGCTTGCAATTATTCGTTTTATACGATTAAACGCTGTTGTATTTATATTGTATTTTATGCCTCTGCCGTTGACTTCTAAGGCCGTAGCTATTAGATGTGGTGGAGCAACGCCCTAGAGTGACGCCTAGGGTGCTCGGAACGTAGAAATGACCATTACTTTCACACTGGCTGCTATTATTCGTTTTATACGATGGAAAAGCTGTTGTATTTATATCGTTTTTTATGCTTCTGGCGTTGACTTCATAGGCCGTAACTATTCGGTCTGGTGGAAGAACGCCCTAGAGTGAAGCCTAGGTTGCCAATAACGTAGAATTGGCCATCACTTTCAAACTGGTTGCAATTATTCCTGTTATATGATGGATACACTGTTGTATTTTTATTGCATTTTATGCTTCGGGCGTTGACTTCTAAGGCCCCAACTATTCAATCTGTTGGACCAACGCCCTAGGCTGAAGCCTAGCTTGCTCGGAAAGTAGAAATGACCATAAGATTCATACTGGTTGCAATTATTCGTTTAATACGATGGAAAAACTGTTGTATCTATATTGTACTTTATGCTTCTGGCGTTGACTTCTAAGGCACTAACTATTCGATCTGGTGGAGCAACGCAATAGAGTGTGGCCTGGTTGCCCGGAACGTAGAATTGGCCATCAATTTCAAACTGGTTGCAATTATACCTGTTATATGATGGAAACACTGCTGTATTTTTTTTGCATTTTACGGTTCGGGCGTTGACTTCTAAGGCCCTAACTATTCAATCCGTTGGAGCATCGACCTAGGGTGAAGCCTAGGTTGCTCGGAAAGTAGCAATGACCATAAGTTTCATACTGGTTGCATTTATTCGTTTTATACGATGGAAAAACTGTTGTATTTATATTGTATTTTATGCTTCTGGCGTTGACTTCTAAGGCACTGACTATTCGATCTGGTGGAGCAACGCCTTAGAGTGAAGCCTGGGTTGCCCGGAACGTAGAATTGGCCATCACTTTCTAACTGGTTGCAATTATTCCTGATATATGATGGAAACACTGTTGTATTTTTTTTGCATTTTATGGTTCGGGCGTTGACTTCTAAGGCCCTAACTGTTCAATCTGTTGGAGCAACGCCCTAGGGTGAAGCCTAGGTTGCTCGGAAAGTAGAAATGTCCATAAGTTTCAAACTGGTTGCAATTATTCGTTTTATACGATGGAAAAACTGTTGTATTTAAATTGTATTTAATGCTTCGGGCGTTGACTTCTAAGGCCCTAATTATTCAATCTGTTGGAGCAACGCGCTAGGGTGAAGCCTAGCTTGCTCGGAAAGTAGAAATGTCCATAAGTTTCATACAGGTTGCTATTATTCGTTTTATACGATGGAAAAACTGTTGTATTTATATTGTATTTTATGCTTCTGGCGTTGACTTCTAAGGCACTAACTATTCGATCTGGTGGAGCAACGCAATAGAGTGATGCCTAGGTTGCCCGGAACGTAGAGTTGGCCATCAATTTCAAACTGGTTGCAATTATACCTGTTATATGATGGAAACACTGCTGTATTTTTTTTGCATTTTATGGTTCTGGCGTTGACTTCTAAGGCCCTAACTATTCAATCCGTTGGAGCAACGCCCTAGGGTGAAGCCTAGGTTGCTCGGAAAGTAGAAATGACCATAAGTTTCATACTGGTTGCAATTATTCGTTTTATACGATGGAAAAACTGTTGTATTTATATTGTATTTTATACATCTGGCGTTGACTTCTAAGGTACTAACTATACGATCTAGTGGAGCAACGCCCTAGAGTGGAGCCTATGTTGCCCGGAACGCAGAAATGACCATCACTTTCAAACTGGTTGCAATTATTCCTGTTATATGATGGAAAAGCTGTTGTATTTTTATTGCATTTTATCCTTCGGGCATTGACTTCTAAGGCCATAACTATTCAATCTGGTGGAACAACGGCCTAGGGTGAAGCCTAGGTTGCCCGGAACGTAGAAAAAACCATAACTTTTACACTGGTAGCAATTATTCGTTTTATACTATGGAAAAACTGTTCTATTTATTTTGTATTTAATGCTTCGGGCGTTGGCTTCTAAGGCCCTAACTATTCGATGTGGTGGAGCAACGCCCTAGAGTGAAGCCTAGGTTGCCCATAACGTAGAATTGGCCATCACTTTCAAACTGGTTGCAATTATTCCTGTTATATGATGGATACACTGTTGTATTTTTTTTGCATTTTATGGTTCGGGCGTTGACTTCTAAGGCCCTAACCATTCAATCTGTTGGAGCAACGATCTAGGGTGAAGCCTAGGTTGCTCGGGAAGTAGAAATGACCATAAGTTTCATACTGGTTGCAATTATTCGTTGATTACGATGGAAAAGCTGTTGTATTTATATTGTATTTTATGCTTCTGGCGCTGACTTCTAAGGCACTAACTAATCGATCTGGTGGAGCAACGCCCTAGAGTGAAGCCTAGGTTGCCCGGAACGTAGAATTGGACATCACTTTCAAACTGGTTGCAATTATACCTGTTATATGATGGAAACACTGTTGTATTTTTATTGCATTTTATGCTTCGGGCGTCGACTTCTAAGACCCTAACTATTCAATCTGTTGGGGCTACGCCCTAGGGTGAAGCCTAGGTTGCTCGGACAGTAGAAATGACCATAAGTTTCATACTGGTTGCAATTATTCGTTTTATACGATGGAAAAACTGTTGTATTTATATTGTATTTTATGCTTCTGGCGTTGACTTCTGAGGCACTATCTATTCGATCTGGTGGAGCAACGCCTTAGAGTGAAGCCTAGGTTGCTCGGAATGTAGAAATGACCATAACTTTCACACTGCTTGCAATTATTCGTTTTATACGATGGAAACGCTGTTGTATTTATATTGTATTTTATGCCTCTGCCGTTGACTTCTAAGGCCGTAGCTATTAGATGTGGTGGAGCAACGCCCTAGAGTGACGCCTAGGGTGCTCGGAACGTAGAAATGACCATTACTTTCACACTGGCTGCTATTATTCGTTTTATACGATGGAAAAGCTGTTGTATTTATATCGTTTTTTATGCTTCTGGCGTTGACTTCATAGGCCGTAACTATTCGGTCTGGTGGAAGAACGCCCTGGAGTGAAACATAGGTTGCCCGGAACGTAGAATTGGCCATCACTTTCAAACTGGTTGCAATTACTCCTGTTATATGCTGGAAACACTGTTGTATTTTTTTTGCATTTTATGGTTCGGGCGTTGACTTCTAAGGCCCTAACTATTCAATCTGTAGGACCAACGCCCTAGGGTGAAGCCTAGCTTGCTCGGAAAGTAGAAATGACCATAAGTTTCATACTGGTTGCAATTATTCGTTTTATACGATGGAAAAGCTGTTGTATTTATATCGTATTTTATGCTTCTGGCGTTGACTTCTAAGGCACTAACTATTCGATCTGGTGGAGCAACGCCCTAGAGTGAAGCCTAGGTTGCCCGGAACGTAGAACTGGCCATCACTTTCTAACTGGTTGCAATTATTCCTGATATATGATGGAAACACTGTTGTATTTTTTTTGCATTTTATGGTTCGGGCGTTGACTTCTAAGGCCCTAACTGTTCAATCTGTTGGACCAACGCCCTAGGGTGAAGCCTAGGTTGTTCGGAAAGTAGAAATGTCCATAAGTTTCAAACTGGTTGCAATTATTCGTTTTATACGATGGAAAAACTGTTGTATTTAAATTGTATTTAATGCTTCGGGCGTTGACTTCTAAGGCCCTAATTATTCAATCTGTTGTAGCAACGCGCTAGGGTGAAGCCTAGCTTGCTCGGAAAGTAGAAATGTCCATAAGTTTCATACAGGTTGCAATTATTCGTTTTATACGATGGAAAAACTGTTGTATTTATATTGTATTTTATGCTTCTGGCGTTGACTTCTAAGGCACTAACTATTCGATCTGGTGGAGCAACGCAATAGAGTGATGCCTAGGTTGCCCGGAACGTAGAGTTGGCCATCAATTTCAAACTGGTTGCAATTATACCTGTTATATGATGGAAACACTGCTGTATTTTTTTTTCATTTTATGGTTCTGGCGTTGACTTCTAAGGCCCTAACTATTCAATCCGTTGGAGCAACGCCCTAGGGTGAAGCCTAGGTTGCTCGGAAAGTAGAAATGACCATAAGTTTCATACTGGTTGCAATTATTCGTTTTATACGATGGAAAAACTGTTGTATTTATATTGTATTTTATACATCTGGCGTTGACTTCTAAGGTACTAACTATACGATCTAGTGGAGCAACGCCCTAGAGTGGAGCCTATGTTGCCCGGAACGCAGAAATGACCATCACTTTCAAACTGGTTGCAATTATTCCTGTTATATGATGGAAAAGCTGTTGTATTTTTATTGCATTTTATCCTTCGGGCATTGACTTCTAAGGCCATAACTATTCAATCTGGTGGAACAACGGCCTAGGGTGAAGCCTAGGTTGCCCGGAACGTAGAAAAAACCATAACTTTTACACTGGTAGCAATTATTCGTTTTATACTATGGAAAAACTGTTCTATTTATTTTGTATTTAATGCTTCGGGCGTTGGCTTCTAAGGCCCTAACTATTCGATGTGGTGGAGCAACGCCCTAGAGTGAAGCCTAGGTTGCCAATAACGTAGAATTGGCCATCACTTTCAAACTGGTTGCAATTATTCCTGTTATATGATGGATACACTGTTGTATTTTTTTTGCATTTTATGGTTCGGGCGTTGACTTCTAAGGCCCTAACCATTCAATCTGTTGGAGCAACGATCTAGGGTGAAGCCTAGGTTGCTCGGGAAGTAGAAATGACCATAAGTTTCATACTGGTTGCAATTATTCGTTGTTTACGATGGAAAAGCTGTTGTATTTATATTGTATTTTATGCTTCTGGCGCTGACTTCTAAGGCACTAACTAATCGATCTGGTGGAGCAACGCCCTAGAGTGAAGCCTAGGTTGCCCGGAACGTAGAATTGGACATCACTTTCAAACTGGTTGCAATTATTCCTGTTATATGATGGAAACACTGTTGTATTTTTATTGCATTTTATGCTTCGGGCGTTGACTTCTAAGACCCTAACTATTCAATCTGTTGGGGCTACGCCCTAGGGTGAAGCCTAGGTTGCTCGGACAGTAGAAATGACCATAAGTTTCATACTGGTTGCAATTATTCGTTTTATACGATGGAAAAACTGATGTATTTATATTGTATTTTATGCTTCTGGCGTTGACTTCTGAGGCACTATCTATTCGATCTGGTGGAGCAACGCCTTAGAGTGAAGCCTAGGTTGCTCGGAATGTAGAAATGACCATAACTTTCACACTGCTTGCAATTATTCGTTTTATACGATGGAAACGCTGTTGTATTTATATTGTATTTTATGCCTCTGCCGTTGACTTCTAAGGCCGTAGCTATTAGATGTGGTGGAGCAACGCCCTAGAGTGACGCCTAGGGTGCTCGGAACGTAGAAATGACCATTACTTTCACACTGGCTGCTATTATTCGTTTTATACGATGGAAAAGCTGTTGTATTTATATCGTTTTTTATGCTTCTGGCGTTGACTTCATAGGCCGTAACTATTCGGTCTGGTGGAAGAACGCCCTGGAGTGAAACATAGGTTGCCCGGAACGTAGAATTGGCCATCACTTTCAAACTGGTTGCAATTACTCCTGTTATATGCTGGAAACACTGTTGTATTTTTTTTGCATTTTATGGTTCGGGCGTTGACTTCTAAGGCCCTAACTATTCAATCTGTAGGACCAACGCCCTAGGGTGAAGCCTAGCTTGCTCGGAAAGTAGAAATGACCATAAGTTTCATACTGGTTGCAATTATTCGTTTTATACGATGGAAAAGCTGTAGTATTTATATCGTATTTTATGCTTCTGGCGTTGATTTCTAAGGCATTAACCATTCGATCTGGTGGAGCAACGCCCTAGGGTGAAGCCTAGCTTGCTCGGAAAGTAGAAATCACCATAAGTTTCATACTGGTTGCAATTATTCGTTTTATACGATGGAAAAGCTGTTGTATTTATATCGTATTTTATGCTTCCGGCGTTGACTTCTTAGGCCGTAACTATCCGGTCTGGTGGAGCAACGCCATAGAATTAAGCCTAGGTTGCCCGGAACGTAGAATTGGCCATCACTTTCAAACTGGTTGCAATTATTCCTGTTATATGATGGATACACTGTTGTATTTTTATTGCATTTTATGCTTCGGGCGTTGACTTCTAAGGCCCCAACTATTCAATCTGTTGGACCAACGCCCTAGGGTGAAGACTAGCTTGCACGGAAAGTAGAAATGACCATAAATTTCGTACTGGTTGCAATTATTCATTTTATACGATGGAAAAGCTGTTGTATTTATATCGTATTTTATGCTTCTGGCGTTGACTTCTTAGGCCGTAACTATTCGGTCTGGTGGAGCAACGCCCTGGAGTGAAACCTAGGTTGCCCGGAACGTAGAATTGGCCATCACTTTCAAACTGGTTGCAATTATTCCTGATATATGATGGAAACACTGTTGTATTTTTTCTGCATTTTATGGTTCGGCCGTTGACTTCTAAGGCCCTAACTATTCAATCTGTTGGATCAACGCCCTAGGGTGAAGCCTAGCTTGCTCGGAAAGTGGAAATGACCATAAGTTTCATACTGGTTGCAATTATTCGTTTTATACGATGGAAAAACTGTTGTATTTATAATGTATTTTATGCTTCTGGCGTTGACTTCTAAGGCACTAGCTATTCGATCTGGTGGAGCAACGCAATAGAGTGATGCCTAGGTTGCCCGGAACGTAGAATTGGACATCACTTTTAAACTGGTTGCAATTATTCCTGATATATGATGGAAACACTGTTGTATTTTTTTTGCATTTTATGGTTCGGGCGTTGACTTCTAAGGCCCTAACTATTCAATCTGTTGGAGCAACGCCGTAGGGTGAAGCCTAGGTTGCTCGGAAAGTAGAAATGACCATAAATTTCATACTGGTTGCAATTATTCGTTTTATACGATGGAAAAACTGTTGTATTTATATTGTATTTTATGCTTCTGGCGTTGACTTCTAAGGCACTAACTTTTCGATCTGGTGGAGCAACGCCCTAGAGTGAAGCCTAGGTTGCCCGGAACGTAGAACTGGCCATCACTTTCTAACTGGTTGCAATTATTCCTGATATATGATGGAAACACTGTTGTATTTTTTTTGCATTTTATGGTTCGGGCGTTGACTTCTAAGGCCCTAAATGTTCAATCTGTTGGACCAACGCCCTAGGGTGAAGCCTAGGTTGCTCGGGAAGTAGAAATGACCATAAGTTTCATACTGGTTGCAATTATTCGTTGTTTACGATGGAAAAGCTGTTGTATTTATATTGTATTTTATGCTTCTGGCGCTGACTTCTAAGGCACTAACTAATCGATCTGGTGGAGCAACGCCCTAGAGTGAAGCCTAGGTTGCCCGGAACGTAGAATTGGACATCACTTTCAAACTGGTTGCAATTATTCCTGTTATATGATGGAAACACTGTTGTATTTTTATTGCATTTTATGCTTCGGGCGCTGACTTCTAAGGCCCTAACTATTCAATCTGTAGGACCAACGCCCTAGGGTGAAGCCTAGCTTGCTCGGAAAGTAGAAATGACCATAAGTTTCATACTGGTTGCAATTATTCGTTTTATACGATGGAAAAGCTGTTGTATTTATATCGTATTTTATGCTTCTGGCGTTGACTTCTTAGGCCGTAACTATTCGGTCTGGTGGAGCAACGCCCTGGAGTGAAACCTAGGTTGCCCGGAACGTAGAATTGGCCATTACTTTCAAACTGGTTGCAATTATTCCTGATATATGATGGAAACACTGTTGTATTTTTTTTGCATTTTATGGTTCGGGCGTTGACTTGTAAGGCCCTAACTATTCAATCTGTTGGAGCAACGCCCTAGGGTCAAGCCTAGGTTGCTCCGAAAGTAGAAAGATCCATAAGTTTCATACAGGTTGCAATTATTCGTTTTATACGATGGAAAAACTGTTGTATTTATATTGTATTTTATGCTTCTGGCGTTGACTTCTAAGGCACTAACTATTGGATCTGGTGGAGCAACGCCCTAGAGTGAAGTCTAGGTTGCCCGGAACGTAGAATTGGCCATCACTTTCAAACTGGTTGCAATTATTCCTGATATATGATGGAAACACTGTTGTATTTTTTTTGCATTTTATGGTTCGGGCGTTGACTTCTAAGGCCCTAACAATTCAATCTGTTAGAGCAACGCCCTAGCGTGAAGCCTAGGTTGCTCGGATAGTAGAAATGTCCATAAGTTTCATACTGGTTGCAATTATTCGTTGTATACGATGGAAAAGCTGTTGTATTTATATTGTATTTTATGCTTCTGGCGCTGACTTCTAAGGCACTAACTATTCGATCTGGTGGAGCAACGCCCTAGTGTGAAGCCTAGGTTGCTCGGAAGCTAGAATTGGCCATCACTTTCAAACTGGTTGCAATTATTCCTGTTATATGATGGAAACACTGTTGTATCTTTATTGCATTTTATGCTTGGGGCGTTGACTTCTAAGGCCCTAACTGTTCAATCTGTTGGAGCAACGCCCTGGGGTGAAGCCTAGGTTGCTCGGAAAGTAGAAATGACCATAAGTTTCATACTGGTTGCAATTATTCGTTTTATACGATGGAAAAACTGTTGTATTTATATTGTATTTTATGCTTCTGGCGTTGACTTCTAAGGCCCTAGCTATTCGATCTAGTGGAGCAACGCCCTAGAGTGATGCCTAGGTTGCCCGGAACGCAGAAATGACCATCACTTTCAAACTGGTTGCAATTAATCCTGTTATACGATGGAAAAACTGTTGCATTTTTATTGCATTTTATGCTTCGGGCGTTGACTTCTAAGGCCCTAGCAACTCAATCTGTTGGAGCAACGACCTACGGTGAAGCCTAGGTTGCCCGGAAGGTAGAAATGACGTTAACTTTCATACTGGGTGCAATTATTCGTTTTATACGATGGAAAAACTGTTGTATTTATATTGTATTTTATACACCTGGCGTTGACTTTTAAGGTACTAGCTAGTCGATCTGGTGGAGCAACGCCCTAGAGTGAAGCCTATGTTGCCCGGAACGTAGAAATGACCATAACTTTCACACTGGTTGCTATTATTCGTTTTATACGATGGAAAAACTGTTATATTTATATTGTATTTTATGCTTCTGGCGTTGACTTCTTAGGCCCTAACTATTCGATCTGGTGGAACAACGCCCTAGAGTGAAGCCTAGGTTGCCCGAAACGTAGAAATGACCATAACTTTCACACTGGTTGCAATTATTCGTTTTATACGATGGAAAAACTGTTCTATTTATTTTGTATTTAATGCTTCGGGCGTTGGCTTCTAAGGCCCTAACTGTTCAATCTGTTGGAGCAACGCCCTAGGGTGAAGCCTAGGTTGCTCGGAAAGTAGAAATGTCCATAAGTTTCAAACTGGTTGCAATTATTCGTTTTATACGATGGAAAAACTGTTGTATTTAAATTGTATTTAATGCTTCGGGCGTTGACTTCTAAGGCCCTAATTATTCAATCTGTTGGAGCAACGCGCTAGGGTGAAGCCTAGCTTGCTCGGAAAGTAGAAATGTCCATAAGTTTCATACAGGTTGCTATTATTCGTTTTATACGATGGAAAAACTGTTGTATTTATATTGTATTTTATGCTTCTGGCGTTGACTTCTAAGGCACTAACTATTCGATCTGGTGGAGCAACGCAATAGAGTGATGCCTAGGTTGCCCGGAACGTAGAGTTGGCCATCAATTTCAAACTGGTTGCAATTATACCTGTTATATGATGGAAACACTGCTGTATTTTTTTTGCATTTTATGGTTCTGGCGTTGACTTCTAAGGCCCTAACTATTCAATCCGTTGGAGCAACGCCCTAGGGTGAAGCCTAGGTTGCTCGGAAAGTAGAAATGACCATAAGTTTCATACTGGTTGCAATTATTCGTTTTATACGATGGAAAAACTGTTGTGTTTATATTGTATTTTATACATCTGGCGTTGACTTCTAAGGTACTAACTATACGATCTAGTGGAGCAACGCCCTAGAGTGGAGCCTATGTTGCCCGGAACGCAGAAATGACCATCACTTTCAAACTGGTTGCAATTATTCCTGTTATATGATGGAAAAGCTGTTGTATTTTTATTGCATTTTATCCTTCGGGCATTGACTTCTAAGGCCATAACTATTCAATCTGGTGGAACAACGGCCTAGGGTGAAGCCTAGGTTGCCCGGAACGTAGAAAAAACCATAACTTTTACACTGGTAGCAATTATTCGTTTTATACTATGGAAAAACTGTTCTATTTATTTTGTATTTAATGCTTCGGGCGTTGGCTTCTAAGGCACTAACTAATCGATCTGGTGGAGCAACGCCCTAGAGTGAAGCCTAGGTTGCCCGGAACGTAGAATTGGACATCACTTTCAAACTGGTTGCAATTATACCTGTTATATGATGGAAACACTGTTGTATTTTTATTGCATTTTATGCTTCGGGCGTCGACTTCTAAGACCCTAACTATTCAATCTGTTGGGGCTACGCCCTAGGGTGAAGCCTAGGTTGCTCGGACAGTAGAAATGACCATAAGTTTCATACTGGTTGCAATTATTCGTTTTATACGATGGAAAAACTGTTGTATTTATATTGTATTTTATGCTTCTGGCGTTGACTTCTGAGGCACTATCTATTCGATCTGGTGGAGCAACGCCTTAGAGTGAAGCCTAGGTTGCTCGGAATGTAGAAATGACCATAACTTTCACACTGCTTGCAATTATTCGTTTTATACGATGGAAACGCTGTTGTATTTATATTGTATTTTATGCCTCTGCCGTTGACTTCTAAGGCCGTAGCTATTAGATGTGGTGGAGCAACGCCCTAGAGTGACGCCTAGGGTGCTCGGAACGTAGAAATGACCATTACTTTCACACTGGCTGCTATTATTCGTTTTATACGATGGAAAAGCTGTTGTATTTATATCGTTTTTTATGCTTCTGGCGTTGACTTCATAGGCCGTAACTATTCGGTCTGGTGGAAGAACGCCCTGGAGTGAAACATAGGTTGCCCGGAACGTAGAATTGGCCATCACTTTCAAACTGGTTGCAATTACTCCTGTTATATGCTGGAAACACTGTTGTATTTTTTTTGCATTTTATGGTTCGGGCGTTGACTTCTAAGGCCCTAACTATTCAATCTGTAGGACCAACGCCCTAGGGTGAAGCCTAGCTTGCTCGGAAAGTAGAAATGACCATAAGTTTCATACTGGTTGCAATTATTCGTTTTATACGATGGAAAAGCTGTTGTATTTATATCGTATTTTATGCTTCTGGCGTTGACTTCTAAGGCACTAACTATTCGATCTGGTGGAGCAACGCCCTAGAGTGAAGCCTAGGTTGCCCGGAACGTAGAACTGGCCATCACTTTCTAACTGGTTGCAATTATTCCTGATATATGATGGAAACACTGTTGTATTTTTTTTGCATTTTATGGTTCGGGCGTTGACTTCTAAGGCCCTAACTGTTCAATCTGTTGGACCAACGCCCTAGGGTGAAGCCTAGGTTGTTCGGAAAGTAGAAATGTCCATAAGTTTCAAACTGGTTGCAATTATTCGTTTTATACGATGGAAAAACTGTTGTATTTAAATTGTATTTAATGCTTCGGGCGTTGACTTCTAAGGCCCTAATTATTCAATCTGTTGTAGCAACGCGCTAGGGTGAAGCCTAGCTTGCTCGGAAAGTAGAAATGTCCATAAGTTTCATACAGGTTGCAATTATTCGTTTTATACGATGGAAAAACTGTTGTATTTATATTGTATTTTATGCTTCTGGCGTTGACTTCTAAGGCACTAACTATTCGATCTGGTGGAGCAACGCAATAGAGTGATGCCTAGGTTGCCCGGAACGTAGAGTTGGCCATCAATTTCAAACTGGTTGCAATTATACCTGTTATATGATGGAAACACTGCTGTATTTTTTTTTCATTTTATGGTTCTGGCGTTGACTTCTAAGGCCCTAACTATTCAATCCGTTGGAGCAACGCCCTAGGGTGAAGCCTAGGTTGCTCGGAAAGTAGAAATGACCATAAGTTTCATACTGGTTGCAATTATTCGTTTTATACGATGGAAAAACTGTTGTATTTATATTGTATTTTATACATCTGGCGTTGACTTCTAAGGTACTAACTATACGATCTAGTGGAGCAACGCCCTAGAGTGGAGCCTATGTTGCCCGGAACGCAGAAATGACCATCACTTTCAAACTGGTTGCAATTATTCCTGTTATATGATGGAAAAGCTGTTGTATTTTTATTGCATTTTATCCTTCGGGCATTGACTTCTAAGGCCATAACTATTCAATCTGGTGGAACAACGGCCTAGGGTGAAGCCTAGGTTGCCCGGAACGTAGAAAAAACCATAACTTTTACACTGGTAGCAATTATTCGTTTTATACTATGGAAAAACTGTTCTATTTATTTTGTATTTAATGCTTCGGGCGTTGGCTTCTAAGGCCCTAACTATTCGATGTGGTGGAGCAACGCCCTAGAGTGAAGCCTAGGTTGCCAATAACGTAGAATTGGCCATCACTTTCAAACTGGTTGCAATTATTCCTGTTATATGATGGATACACTGTTGTATTTTTTTTGCATTTTATGGTTCGGGCGTTGACTTCTAAGGCCCTAACCATTCAATCTGTTGGAGCAACGATCTAGGGTGAAGCCTAGGTTGCTCGGGAAGTAGAAATGACCATAAGTTTCATACTGGTTGCAATTATTCGTTGTTTACGATGGAAAAGCTGTTGTATTTATATTGTATTTTATGCTTCTGGCGCTGACTTCTAAGGCACTAACTAATCGATCTGGTGGAGCAACGCCCTAGAGTGAAGCCTAGGTTGCCCGGAACGTAGAATTGGACATCACTTTCAAACTGGTTGCAATTATTCCTGTTATATGATGGAAACACTGTTGTATTTTTATTGCATTTTATGCTTCGGGCGTTGACTTCTAAGACCCTAACTATTCAATCTGTTGGGGCTACGCCCTAGGGTGAAGCCTAGGTTGCTCGGACAGTAGAAATGACCATAAGTTTCATACTGGTTGCAATTATTCGTTTTATACGATGGAAAAACTGATGTATTTATATTGTATTTTATGCTTCTGGCGTTGACTTCTGAGGCACTATCTATTCGATCTGGTGGAGCAACGCCTTAGAGTGAAGCCTAGGTTGCTCGGAATGTAGAAATGACCATAACTTTCACACTGCTTGCAATTATTCGTTTTATACGATGGAAACGCTGTTGTATTTATATTGTATTTTATGCCTCTGCCGTTGACTTCTAAGGCCGTAGCTATTAGATGTGGTGGAGCAACGCCCTAGAGTGACGCCTAGGGTGCTCGGAACGTAGAAATGACCATTACTTTCACACTGGCTGCTATTATTCGTTTTATACGATGGAAAAGCTGTTGTATTTATATCGTTTTTTATGCTTCTGGCGTTGACTTCATAGGCCGTAACTATTCGGTCTGGTGGAAGAACGCCCTGGAGTGAAACATAGGTTGCCCGGAACGTAGAATTGGCCATCACTTTCAAACTGGTTGCAATTACTCCTGTTATATGCTGGAAACACTGTTGTATTTTTTTTGCATTTTATGGTTCGGGCGTTGACTTCTAAGGCCCTAACTATTCAATCTGTAGGACCAACGCCCTAGGGTGAAGCCTAGCTTGCTCGGAAAGTAGAAATGACCATAAGTTTCATACTGGTTGCAATTATTCGTTTTATACGATGGAAAAGCTGTAGTATTAATATCGTATTTTATGCTTCTGGCGTTGATTTCTAAGGCATTAACCATTCGATCTGGTGGAGCAACGCCCTAGGGTGAAGCCTAGCTTGCTCGGAAAGTAGAAATCACCATAAGTTTCATACTGGTTGCAATTATTCGTTTTATACGATGGAAAAGCTGTTGTATTTATATCGTATTTTATGCTTCCGGCGTTGACTTCTTAGGCCGTAACTATCCGGTCTGGTGGAGCAACGCCATAGAATTAAGCCTAGGTTGCCCGGAACGTAGAATTGGCCATCACTTTCAAACTGGTTGCAATTATTCCTGTTATATGATGGATACACTGTTGTATTTTTATTGCATTTTATGCTTCGGGCGTTGACTTCTAAGGCCCCAACTATTCAATCTGTTGGACCAACGCCCTAGGGTGAAGACTAGCTTGCACGGAAAGTAGAAATGACCATAAATTTCGTACTGGTTGCAATTATTCATTTTATACGATGGAAAAGCTGTTGTATTTATATCGTATTTTATGCTTCTGGCGTTGACTTCTTAGGCCGTAACTATTCGGTCTGGTGGAGCAACGCCCTGGAGTGAAACCTAGGTTGCCCGGAACGTAGAATTGGCCATCACTTTCAAACTGGTTGCAATTATTCCTGATATATGATGGAAACACTGTTGTATTTTTTCTGCATTTTATGGTTCGGCCGTTGACTTCTAAGGCCCTAACTATTCAATCTGTTGGATCAACGCCCTAGGGTGAAGCCTAGCTTGCTCGGAAAGTGGAAATGACCATAAGTTTCATACTGGTTGCAATTATTCGTTTTATACGATGGAAAAACTGTTGTATTTATAATGTATTTTATGCTTCTGGCGTTGACTTCTAAGGCACTAGCTATTCGATCTGGTGGAGCAACGCAATAGAGTGATGCCTAGGTTGCCCGGAACGTAGAATTGGACATCACTTTTAAACTGGTTGCAATTATTCCTGATATATGATGGAAACACTGTTGTATTTTTTTTGCATTTTATGGTTCGGGCGTTGACTTCTAAGGCCCTAACCATTCAATCTGTTGGAGCAACGATCTAGGGTGAAGCCTAGGTTGCTCGGGAAGTAGAAATGACCATAAGTTTCATACTGGTTGCAATTATTCGTTGTTTACGATGGAAAAGCTGTTGTATTTATATTGTATTTTATGCTTCTGGCGCTGACTTCTAAGGCACTAACTAATCGATCTGGTGGAGCAACGCCCTAGAGTGAAGCCTAGGTTGCCCGGAACGTAGAATTGGACATCACTTTCAAACTGGTTGCAATTATTCCTGTTATATGATGGAAACACTGTTGTATTTTTATTGCATTTTATGCTTCGGGCGTTGACTTCTAAGACCCTAACTATTCAATCTGTTGGGGCTACGCCCTAGGGTGAAGCCTAGGTTGCTCGGACAGTAGAAATGACCATAAGTTTCATACTGGTTGCAATTATTCGTTTTATACGATGGAAAAACTGATGTATTTATATTGTATTTTATGCTTCTGGCGTTGACTTCTGAGGCACTATCTATTCGATCTGGTGGAGCAACGCCTTAGAGTGAAGCCTAGGTTGCTCGGAATGTAGAAATGACCATAACTTTCACACTGCTTGCAATTATTCGTTTTATACGATGGAAACGCTGTTGTATTTATATTGTATTTTATGCCTCTGCCGTTGACTTCTAAGGCCGTAGCTATTAGATGTGGTGGAGCAACGCCCTAGAGTGACGCCTAGGGTGCTCGGAACGTAGAAATGACCATTACTTTCACACTGGCTGCTATTATTCGTTTTATACGATGGAAAAGCTGTTGTATTTATATCGTTTTTTATGCTTCTGGCGTTGACTTCATAGGCCGTAACTATTCGGTCTGGTGGAAGAACGCCCTGGAGTGAAACATAGGTTGCCCGGAACGTAGAATTGGCCATCACTTTCAAACTGGTTGCAATTACTCCTGTTATATGCTGGAAACACTGTTGTATTTTTTTTGCATTTTATGGTTCGGGCGTTGACTTCTAAGGCCCTAACTATTCAATCTGTAGGACCAACGCCCTAGGGTGAAGCCTAGCTTGCTCGGAAAGTAGAAATGACCATAAGTTTCATACTGGTTGCAATTATTCGTTTTATACGATGGAAAAGCTGTAGTATTAATATCGTATTTTATGCTTCTGGCGTTGATTTCTAAGGCATTAACCATTCGATCTGGTGGAGCAACGCCCTAGGGTGAAGCCTAGCTTGCTCGGAAAGTAGAAATCACCATAAGTTTCATACTGGTTGCAATTATTCGTTTTATACGATGGAAAAGCTGTTGTATTTATATCGTATTTTATGCTTCCGGCGTTGACTTCTTAGGCCGTAACTATCCGGTC
The DNA here is from genome assembly GCF_051401765.1 of Calliopsis andreniformis. Taxonomy (NCBI): domain Eukaryota; kingdom Metazoa; phylum Arthropoda; class Insecta; order Hymenoptera; family Andrenidae; genus Calliopsis; species Calliopsis andreniformis. Next base: position 9,224,284 of record NC_135072.1, read on the forward strand.
TGGTGGAGCAACGCCATAGAATTAAGCCTAGGTTGCCCGGAACGTAGAATTGGCCATCACTTTCAAACTGGTTGCAATTATTCCTGTTATATGATGGATACACTGTTGTATTTTTATTGCATTTTATGCTTCGGGCGTTGACTTCTAAGGCCCCAACTATTCAATCTGTTGGACCAACGCCCTAGGGTGAAGACTAGCTTGCACGGAAAGTAGAAATGACCATAAATTTCGTACTGGTTGCAATTATTCATTTTATACGATGGAAAAGCTGTTGTATTTATATCGTATTTTATGCTTCTGGCGTTGACTTCTTAGGCCGTAACTATTCGGTCTGGTGGAGCAACGCCCTGGAGTGAAACCTAGGTTGCCCGGAACGTAGAATTGGCCATCACTTTCAAACTGGTTGCAATTATTCCTGATATATGATGGAAACACTGTTGTATTTTTTCTGCATTTTATGGTTCGGCCGTTGACTTCTAAGGCCCTAACTATTCAATCTGTTGGATCAACGCCCTAGGGTGAAGCCTAGCTTGCTCGGAAAGTGGAAATGACCATAAGTTTCATACTGGTTGCAATTATTCGTTTTATACGATGGAAAAACTGTTGTATTTATAATGTATTTTATGCTTCTGGCGTTGACTTCTAAGGCACTAGCTATTCGATCTGGTGGAGCAACGCAATAGAGTGATGCCTAGGTTGCCCGGAACGTAGAATTGGACATCACTTTTAAACTGGTTGCAATTATTCCTGATATATGATGGAAACACTGTTGTATTTTTTTTGCATTTTATGGTTCGGGCGTTGACTTCTAAGGCCCTAACTATTCAATCTGTTGGAGCAACGCCGTAGGGTGAAGCCTAGGTTGCTCGGAAAGTAGAAATGACCATAAATTTCATACTGGTTGCAATTATTCGTTTTATACGATGGAAAAACTGTTGTATTTATATTGTATTTTATGCTTCTGGCGTTGACTTCTAAGGCACTAACTTTTCGATCTGGTGGAGCAACGCCCTAGAGTGAAGCCTAGGTTGCCCGGAACGTAGAACTGGCCATCACTTTCTAACTGGTTGCAATTATTCCTGATATATGATGGAAACACTGTTGTATTTTTTTTGCATTTTATGGTTCGGGCGTTGACTTCTAAGGCCCTAAATGTTCAATCTGTTGGACCAACGCCCTAGGGTGAAGCCTAGGTTGCTCGGAAAGTAGAAATGTCCATAAGTTTCAAACTGGTTGCAATTATTCGTTTTATACGATGGAAAAACTGTTGTATTTAAATTGTATTTAATGCTTCGGGCGTTGACTTCTAAGGCCCTAATTATTCAATCTGTTGGAGCAACGCGCTAGGGTGAAGCCTAGCTTGCTCGGAAAGTAGAAATGTCCATAAGTTTCATACTGGTTGCAATTATTCGTTTTATACGATGGAGAAACTGTTGTATTTATATTGTATATTATGCTTCTGGCGTTGACTTCTAAGGCTCTAACTATTCGATCTGGTGGAGCAACGCAATAGAGTGATGCCTAGGTTGCGCGGAACGTAGAATTGGCCATCAATTTCAAACTGGTTGCAATTATACCTGTTATATGATGGAAACACTGCTGTATTTTTTTTGCATTTTATGGTTCTGGCGTTGACTTCTAAGGCCCTAACTATTCAATCCGTTGGAGCAACGCCCTAGGGTGAAGCCTAGGTTGCTCGGAAAGTAGAAATGACCATAAGTTTCATACTGGTTGTAATTATTCGTTTTATACGATGGAAAAACTGTTGTATTTATATTGTATTTTATACATCTGGCGTTGACTTCTAAGGTACTAACTATACGATCTAGTGGAGCAACGCCCTAGAGTGAAGCCTATGTTGCCCGGAACGCAGAAATGACCATCACTTTCAAACTGGTTGCAATTATTCCTGTTATATGATGGAAAAGCTGTTGTATTTTTATTGCATTTTATCCTTCGGGCATTGACTTCTAAGGCCCTAACTATTCAATCTGGTGGAACAACGGCCTCGGGTGAAGCCTAGGTTGCCCGGAACGCAGAAAAAACCATAACTTTTACACTGGTAGCAATTATTCGTTTTATACTATGGAAAAACTGTTCTATTTATTTTGTATTTAATGCTTCGGGCGTTGGCTTCTAAGGCCCTAACTATTCGATCTGGTGGAGCAACGCCCTAGAGTGAAGCCTAGGTTGCCCATAACGTAGAATTGGCCATCACTTTCAAACTGGTTGCAATTATTCCTGTTATATGATGGATACACTGTTGTATTTTTTTTGCATTTTATGGTTCGGGCGTTGACTTCTAAGGCCCTAACCATTCAATCTGTTGGAGCAACGATCTAGGGTGAAGCCTAGGTTGCTCGGGAAGTAGAAATGACCATAAGTTTCATACTGGTTGCAATTATTCGTTGTTTACGATGGAAAAGCTGTTGTATTTATATTGTATTTTATGCTTCTGGCGCTGACTTCTAAGGCACTAACTAATCGATCTGGTGGAGCAACGCCCTAGAGTGAAGCCTAGGTTGCCCGGAACGTAGAATTGGACATCACTTTCAAACTGGTTGCAATTATTCCTGTTATATGATGGAAACACTGTTGTATTTTTATTGCATTTTATGCTTCGGGCGCTGACTTCTAAGGCCCTAACTATTCAATCTGTAGGACCAACGCCCTAGGGTGAAGCCTAGCTTGCTCGGAAAGTAGAAATGACCATAAGTTTCATACTGGTTGCAATTATTCGTTTTATACGATGGAAAAGCTGTTGTATTTATATCGTATTTTATGCTTCTGGCGTTGACTTCTTAGGCCGTAACTATTCGGTCTGGTGGAGCAACGCCCTGGAGTGAAACCTAGGTTGCCCGGAACGTAGAATTGGCCATTACTTTCAAACTGGTTGCAATTATTCCTGATATATGATGGAAACACTGTTGTATTTTTTTTGCATTTTATGGTTCGGGCGTTGACTTGTAAGGCCCTAACTATTCAATCTGTTGGAGCAACGCCCTAGGGTCAAGCCTAGGTTGCTCCGAAAGTAGAAAGATCCATAAGTTTCATACAGGTTGCAATTATTCGTTTTATACGATGGAAAAACTGTTGTATTTATATTGTATTTTATGCTTCTGGCGTTGACTTCTAAGGCACTAACTATTGGATCTGGTGGAGCAACGCCCTAGAGTGAAGTCTAGGTTGCCCGGAACGTAGAATTGGCCATCACTTTCAAACTGGTTGCAATTATTCCTGATATATGATGGAAACACTGTTGTATTTTTTTTGCATTTTATGGTTCGGGCGTTGACTTCTAAGGCCCTAACAATTCAATCTGTTAGAGCAACGCCCTAGCGTGAAGCCTAGGTTGCTCGGATAGTAGAAATGTCCATAAGTTTCATACTGGTTGCAATTATTCGTTGTATACGATGGAAAAGCTGTTGTATTTATATTGTATTTTATGCTTCTGGCGCTGACTTCTAAGGCACTAACTATTCGATCTGGTGGAGCAACGCCCTAGTGTGAAGCCTAGGTTGCTCGGAAGCTAGAATTGGCCATCACTTTCAAACTGGTTGCAATTATTCCTGTTATATGATGGAAACACTGTTGTATCTTTATTGCATTTTATGCTTGGGGCGTTGACTTCTAAGGCCCTAACTGTTCAATCTGTTGGAGCAACGCCCTAGGGTGAAGCCTAGGTTGCTCGGAAAGTAGAAATGACCATAAGTTTCATACTGGTTGCAATTATTCGTTTTATACGATGGAAAAACTGTTGTATTTATATTGTATTTTATGCTTCTGGCGTTGACTTCTAAGGCCCTAGCTATTCGATCTAGTGGAGCAACGCCCTAGAGTGATGCCTAGGTTGCCCGGAACGCAGAAATGACCATCACTTTCAAACTGGTTGCAATTAATCCTGTTATACGATGGAAAAACTGTTGCATTTTTATTGCATTTTATGCTTCGGGCGTTGACTTCTAAGGCCCTAGCAACTCAATCTGTTGGAGCAACGACCTACGGTGAAGCCTAGGTTGCCCGGAAGGTAGAAATGACGTTAACTTTCATACTGGGTGCAATTATTCGTTTTATACGATGGAAAAACTGTTGTATTTATATTGTATTTTATACACCTGGCGTTGACTTTTAAGGTACTAGCTAGTCGATCTGGTGGAGCAACGCCCTAGAGTGAAGCCTATGTTGCCCGGAACGTAGAAATGACCATAACTTTCACACTGGTTGCTATTATTCGTTTTATACGATGGAAAAACTGTTATATTTATATTGTATTTTATGCTTCTGGCGTTGACTTCTTAGGCCCTAACTATTCGATCTGGTGGAACAACGCCCTAGAGTGAAGCCTAGGTTGCCCGGAACGTAGAAATGACCATAACTTTCACACTGGTTGCAATTATTCGTTTTATACGATGGAAAAACTGTTGTATTTATATTGTATTTTATACATCTGGCGTTGACTTCTAAGGTACTAGCTAGTCGATCTAGTGGAGCAACGCCCTAGAGTGAAGCCTATGTTTGCCGGAACGTAGAAATGACCATAACTTTCACACTGGTTGCTATTATTCGTTTTATGCAATGGAAAAACTGTTATATTTATATTGTATTTTATGCTTCTGGCGTCGACTTCTTAGGCCCTAACTATTCGATCTGGTGGAGCAACGCCCTAGAGTGAAGCCTAGGTTGCCCGGAACGTAGAAATGACCATAACTTTCACACTGGTTGCTATTATTCGTTTTATACGATGGAAAAACTGTTATATTTATATAGTATTTTATTCTTCTGGCGTTGACTTCTTAGGCCCTATCTATTCGATCTGGTGGAACAACGCCCTAGAGTGAAGCCTAGGTTGCCTGGAACGTAGAAATGACCATCACTTTCAAACTGGTTGCAATTATTCGTTTTATACGATGGAAAAGCTGTTGTGTTTATATCGCATTTTATGCTTCTGGCGTTGACTTCTTCGGCCGTAACTATTCGATCTGGTGGAGCAACGCCCTGGAGTGAAACCAAGGTTGCCCGGAAGGAAGAACTGGCCATCACTTTCTAACTGGTTGCAATTATTCCTGATATATGATGGAAACACTGTTGTATTTTTTTTTCATTTTATGGTTCGGGCGTTGACTTCTAAGGCCCTAACTGTTCAATCTGTTGGACCAACGCCCTAGGGTGAAGCCTAGGTTGCTCGGAAAGTAGAAATGTCCATAAGTTTCAAACTGGTTGCAATTATTCGTTTTATACGATGGAAAAACTGTTGTATTTAAATTGTATTTAATGCTTCGGGCGTTGACTTCTAAGGCCCTAATTATTCAATCTGTTGGAGCAACGCGCTAGGGTGAAGCCTAGCTTGCTCGGAAAGTAGAAATGTCCATAAGTTTCATACAGGTTGCAATTATTCGTTTTATACGATGGAAAAACTGTTGTATTTATATTGTATTTTATGCTTCTGGCGTTGACTTCTAAGGCACTAACTATTCGATCTGGTGGAGCAACGCAATAGAGTGATGCCTAGGTTGCCCGGAACGTAGAGTTGGCCATCAATTTCAAACTGGTTGCAATTATACCTGTTATATGATGGAAACACTGCTGTATTTTTTTTGCATTTTATGGTTCTGGCGTTGACTTCTAAGGCCCTAACTATTCAATCCGTTGGAGCAACGCCCTAGGGTGAAGCCTAGGTTGCTCGGAAAGTAGAAATGACCATAAGTTTCATACTGGTTGCAATTATTCGTTTTATACGATGGAAAAACTGTTGTATTTATATTGTATTTTATACATCTGGCGTTGACTTCTAAGGTACTAACTATACGATCTAGTGGAGCAACGCCCTAGAGTGGAGCCTATGTTGCCCGGAACGCAGAAATGACCATCACTTTCAAACTGGTTGCAATTATTCCTGTTATATGATGGAAAAGCTGTTGTATTTTTATTGCATTTTATCCTTCGGGCATTGACTTCTAAGGCCATAACTATTCAATCTGGTGGAACAACGGCCTAGGGTGAAGCCTAGGTTGCCCGGAACGTAGAAAAAACCATAACTTTTACACTGGTAGCAATTATTCGTTTTATACTATGGAAAAACTGTTCTATTTATTTTGTATTTAATGCTTCGGGCGTTGGCTTCTAAGGCCCTAACTATTCGATGTGGTGGAGCAACGCCCTAGAGTGAAGCCTAGGTTGCCAATAACGTAGAATTGGCCATCACTTTCAAACTGGTTGCAATTATTCCTGTTATATGATGGATACACTGTTGTATTTTTTTTGCATTTTATGGTTCGGGCGTTGACTTCTAAGGCCCTAACCATTCAATCTGTTGGAGCAACGATCTAGGGTGAAGCCTAGGTTGCTCGGGAAGTAGAAATGACCATAAGTTTCATACTGGTTGCAATTATTCGTTGTTTACGATGGAAAAGCTGTTGTATTTATATTGTATTTTATGCTTCTGGCGCTGACTTCTAAGGCACTAACTAATCGATCTGGTGGAGCAACGCCCTAGAGTGAAGCCTAGGTTGCCCGGAACGTAGAATTGGACATCACTTTCAAACTGGTTGCAATTATTCCTGTTATATGATGGAAACACTGTTGTATTTTTATTGCATTTTATGCTTCGGGCGTTGACTTCTAAGACCCTAACTATTCAATCTGTTGGGGCTACGCCCTAGGGTGAAGCCTAGGTTGCTCGGACAGTAGAAATGACCATAAGTTTCATACTGGTTGCAATTATTCGTTTTATACGATGGAAAAACTGATGTATTTATATTGTATTTTATGCTTCTGGCGTTGACTTCTGAGGCACTATCTATTCGATCTGGTGGAGCAACGCCTTAGAGTGAAGCCTAGGTTGCTCGGAATGTAGAAATGACCATAACTTTCACACTGCTTGCAATTATTCGTTTTATACGATGGAAACGCTGTTGTATTTATATTGTATTTTATGCCTCTGCCGTTGACTTCTAAGGCCGTAGCTATTAGATGTGGTCGAGCAACGCCCTAGAGTGACGCCTAGGGTGCTCGGAACGTAGAAATGACCATTACTTTCACACTGGCTGCTATTATTCGTTTTATACGATGGAAAAGCTGTTGTATTTATATCGTTTTTTATGCTTCTGGCGTTGACTTCATAGGCCGTAACTATTCGGTCTGGTGGAAGAACGCCCTGGAGTGAAACATAGGTTGCCCGGAACGTAGAATTCGCCATCACTTTCAAACTGGTTGCAATTACTCCTGTTATATGATGGATACACTGTTGTATTTTTATTGCATTTTATGCTTCGGGCGTTGACTTCTAAGGCCCCAACTATTCAATCTGTTGGACCAACGCCCTAGGGTGAAGACTAGCTTGCACGGAAAGTAGAAATGACCATAAATTTCGTACTGGTTGCAATTATTCATTTTATACGATGGAAAAGCTGTTGTATTTATATCGTATTTTATGCTTCTGGCGTTGACTTCTTAGGCCGTAACTATTCGGTCTGGTGGAGCAACGCCCTGGAGTGAAACCTAGGTTGCCCGGAACGTAGAATTGGCCATCACTTTCAAACTGGTTGCAATTATTCCTGATATATGATGGAAACACTGTTGTATTTTTTCTGCATTTTATGGTTCGGCCGTTGACTTCTAAGGCCCTAACTATTCAATCTGTTGGATCAACGCCCTAGGGTGAAGCCTAGCTTGCTCGGAAAGTGGAAATGACCATAAGTTTCATACTGGTTGCAATTATTCGTTTTATACGATGGAAAAACTGTTGTATTTATAATGTATTTTATGCTTCTGGCGTTGACTTCTAAGGCACTAGCTATTCGATCTGGTGGAGCAACGCAATAGAGTGATGCCTAGGTTGCCCGGAACGTAGAAATGACCATAACTTTCACACTGGTTGCAATTATTCGTTTTATACGATGGAAAAACTGTTGTATTTATATTGTATTTTATACATCTGGCGTTGACTTCTAAGGTACTAGCTAGTCGATCTAGTGGAGCAACGCCCTAGAGTGAAGCCTATGTTTGCCGGAACGTAGAAATGACCATAACTTTCACACTGGTTGCTATTATTCGTTTTATGCAATGGAAAAACTGTTATATTTATATTGTATTTTATGCTTCTGGCGTCGACTTCTTAGGCCCTAACTATTCGATCTGGTGGAGCAACGCCCTAGAGTGAAGCCTAGGTTGCCCGGAACGTAGAAATGACCATAACTTTCACACTGGTTGCTATTATTCGTTTTATACGATGGAAAAACTGTTATATTTATATAGTATTTTATTCTTCTGGCGTTGACTTCTTAGGCCCTATCTATTCGATCTGGTGGAACAACGCCCTAGAGTGAAGCCTAGGTTGCCTGGAACGTAGAAATGACCATCACTTTCAAACTGGTTGCAATTATTCGTTTTATACGATGGAAAAGCTGTTGTGTTTATATCGCATTTTATGCTTCTGGCGTTGACTTCTTCGGCCGTAACTATTCGATCTGGTGGAGCAACGCCCTGGAGTGAAACCAAGGTTGCCCGGAAGGAAGAACTGGCCATCACTTTCTAACTGGTTGCAATTATTCCTGATATATGATGGAAACACTGTTGTATTTTTTTTTCATTTTATGGTTCGGGCGTTGACTTCTAAGGCCCTAACTGTTCAATCTGTTGGACCAACGCCCTAGGGTGAAGCCTAGGTTGCTCGGAAAGTAGAAATGTCCATAAGTTTCAAACTGGTTGCAATTATTCGTTTTATACGATGGAAAAACTGTTGTATTTAAATTGTATTTAATGCTTCGGGCGTTGACTTCTAAGGCCCTAATTATTCAATCTGTTGGAGCAACGCGCTAGGGTGAAGCCTAGCTTGCTCGGAAAGTAGAAATGTCCATAAGTTTCATACAGGTTGCAATTATTCGTTTTATACGATGGAAAAACTGTTGTATTTATATTGTATTTTATGCTTCTGGCGTTGACTTCTAAGGCACTAACTATTCGATCTGGTGGAGCAACGCAATAGAGTGATGCCTAGGTTGCCCGGAACGTAGAGTTGGCCATCAATTTCAAACTGGTTGCAATTATACCTGTTATATGATGGAAACACTGCTGTATTTTTTTTGCATTTTATGGTTCTGGCGTTGACTTCTAAGGCCCTAACTATTCAATCCGTTGGAGCAACGCCCTAGGGTGAAGCCTAGGTTGCTCGGAAAGTAGAAATGACCATAAGTTTCATACTGGTTGCAATTATTCGTTTTATACGATGGAAAAACTGTTGTATTTATATTGTATTTTATACATCTGGCGTTGACTTCTAAGGTACTAACTATACGATCTAGTGGAGCAACGCCCTAGAGTGGAGCCTATGTTGCCCGGAACGCAGAAATGACCATCACTTTCAAACTGGTTGCAATTATTCCTGTTATATGATGGAAAAGCTGTTGTATTTTTATTGCATTTTATCCTTCGGGCATTGACTTCTAAGGCCATAACTATTCAATCTGGTGGAACAACGGCCTAGGGTGAAGCCTAGGTTGCCCGGAACGTAGAAAAAACCATAACTTTTACACTGGTAGCAATTATTCGTTTTATACTATGGAAAAACTGTTCTATTTATTTTGTATTTAATGCTTCGGGCGTTGGCTTCTAAGGCCCTAACTATTCGATGTGGTGGAGCAACGCCCTAGAGTGAAGCCTAGGTTGCCAATAACGTAGAATTGGCCATCACTTTCAAACTGGTTGCAATTATTCCTGTTATATGATGGATACACTGTTGTATTTTTTTTGCATTTTATGGTTCGGGCGTTGACTTCTAAGGCCCTAACCATTCAATCTGTTGGAGCAACGATCTAGGGTGAAGCCTAGGTTGCTCGGGAAGTAGAAATGACCATAAGTTTCATACTGGTTGCAATTATTCGTTGTTTACGATGGAAAAGCTGTTGTATTTATATTGTATTTTATGCTTCTGGCGCTGACTTCTAAGGCACTAACTAATCGATCTGGTGGAGCAACGCCCTAGAGTGAAGCCTAGGTTGCCCGGAACGTAGAATTGGACATCACTTTCAAACTGGTTGCAATTATTCCTGTTATATGATGGAAACACTGTTGTATTTTTATTGCATTTTATGCTTCGGGCGTTGACTTCTAAGACCCTAACTATTCAATCTGTTGGGGCTACGCCCTAGGGTGAAGCCTAGGTTGCTCGGACAGTAGAAATGACCATAAGTTTCATACTGGTTGCAATTATTCGTTTTATACGATGGAAAAACTGATGTATTTATATTGTATTTTATGCTTCTGGCGTTGACTTCTGAGGCACTATCTATTCGATCTGGTGGAGCAACGCCTTAGAGTGAAGCCTAGGTTGCTCGGAATGTAGAAATGACCATAACTTTCACACTGCTTGCAATTATTCGTTTTATACGATGGAAACGCTGTTGTATTTATATTGTATTTTATGCCTCTGCCGTTGACTTCTAAGGCCGTAGCTATTAGATGTGGTGGAGCAACGCCCTAGAGTGACGCCTAGGGTGCTCGGAACGTAGAAATGACCATTACTTTCACACTGGCTGCTATTATTCGTTTTATACGATGGAAAAGCTGTTGTATTTATATCGTTTTTTATGCTTCTGGCGTTGACTTCATAGGCCGTAACTATTCGGTCTGGTGGAAGAACGCCCTGGAGTGAAACATAGGTTGCCCGGAACGTAGAATTCGCCATCACTTTCAAACTGGTTGCAATTACTCCTGTTATATGATGGATACACTGTTGTATTTTTATTGCATTTTATGCTTCGGGCGTTGACTTCTAAGGCCCCAACTATTCAATCTGTTGGACCAACGCCCTAGGGTGAAGACTAGCTTGCACGGAAAGTAGAAATGACCATAAATTTCGTACTGGTTGCAATTATTCATTTTATACGATGGAAAAGCTGTTGTATTTATATCGTATTTTATGCTTCTGGCGTTGACTTCTTAGGCCGTAACTATTCGGTCTGGTGGAGCAACGCCCTGGAGTGAAACCTAGGTTGCCCGGAACGTAGAATTGGCCATCACTTTCAAACTGGTTGCAATTATTCCTGATATATGATGGAAACACTGTTGTATTTTTTCTGCATTTTATGGTTCGGCCGTTGACTTCTAAGGCCCTAACTATTCAATCTGTTGGATCAACGCCCTAGGGTGAAGCCTAGCTTGCTCGGAAAGTGGAAATGACCATAAGTTTCATACTGGTTGCAATTATTCGTTTTATACGATGGAAAAACTGTTGTATTTATAATGTATTTTATGCTTCTGGCGTTGACTTCTAAGGCACTAGCTATTCGATCTGGTGGAGCAACGCAATAGAGTGATGCCTAGGTTGCCCGGAACGTAGAATTGGACATCACTTTTAAACTGGTTGCAATTATTCCTGATATATGATGGAAACACTGTTGTATTTTTTTTGCATTTTATGGTTCGGGCGTTGACTTCTAAGGCCCTAACTATTCAATCTGTTGGAGCAACGCCGTAGGGTGAAGCCTAGGTTGCTCGGAAAGTAGAAATGACCATAAATTTCATACTGGTTGCAATTATTCGTTTTATACGATGGAAAAACTGTTGTATTTATATTGTATTTTATGCTTCTGGCGTTGACTTCTAAGGCACTAACTTTTCGATCTGGTGGAGCAACGCCCTAGAGTGAAGCCTAGGTTGCCCGGAACGTAGAACTGGCCATCACTTTCTAACTGGTTGCAATTATTCCTGATATATGATGGAAACACTGTTGTATTTTTTTTGCATTTTATGCTTCTGGCGTCGACTTCTTAGGCCCTAACTATTCGATCTGGTGGAGCAACGCCCTAGAGTGAAGCCTAGGTTGCCCGGAACGTAGAAATGACCATAACTTTCACACTGGTTGCTATTATTCGTTTTATGCGATGGAAAAACTGTTATATTTATATTGTATTTTATGCTTCTGGCGTCGACTTCTTAGGCCCTAACTATTCGATCTGGTGGAGCAACGCCCTAGAGTGAAGCCTAGGTTGCCCGGAACGTAGAAATGACCATAACTTTCACACTGGTTGCTATTATTCGTTTTATACGATGGAAAAACTGTTATATTTATATAGTATTTTATTCTTCTGGCGTTGACTTCTTAGGCCCTATCTATTCGATCTGGTGGAACAACGCCCTAGAGTGAAGCCTAGGTTGCCTGGAACGTAGAAATGACCATCACTTTCAAACTGGTTGCAATTATTCGTTTTATACGATGGAAAAGCTCTTGTGTTTATATCGCATTTTATGCTTCTGGCGTTGACTTCTTCGGCCGTAACTATTCGATCTGGTGGAGCAACGCCCTGGAGTGAAACCAAGGTTGCCCGGAAGGAAGAACTGGCCATCACTTTCTAACTGGTTGCAATTATTCCTGATATATGATGGAAACACTGTTGTATTTTTTTTTCATTTTATGGTTCGGGCGTTGACTTCTAAGGCCCTAACTGTTCAATCTGTTGGACCAACGCCCTAGGGTGAAGCCTAGGTTGCTCGGAAAGTAGAAATGTCCATAAGTTTCAAACTGGTTGCAATTATTCGTTTTATACGATGGAAAAACTGTTGTATTTAAATTGTATTTAATGCTTCGGGCGTTGACTTCTAAGGCCCTAATTATTCAATCTGTTGGAGCAACGCGCTAGGGTGAAGCCTAGCTTGCTCGGAAAGTAGAAATGTCCATAAGTTTCATACAGGTTGCAATTATTCGTTTTATACGATGGAAAAACTGTTGTATTTATATTGTATTTTATGCTTCTGGCGTTGACTTCTAAGGCACTAACTATTCGATCTGGTGGAGCAACGCAATAGAGTGATGCCTAGGTTGCCCGGAACGTAGAGTTGGCCATCAATTTCAAACTGGTTGCAATTATACCTGTTATATGATGGAAACACTGCTGTATTTTTTTTGCATTTTATGGTTCTGGCGTTGACTTCTAAGGCCCTAACTATTCAATCCGTTGGAGCAACGCCCTAGGGTGAAGCCTAGGTTGCTCGGAAAGTAGAAATGACCATAAGTTTCATACTGGTTGCAATTATTCGTTTTATACGATGGAAAAACTGTTGTATTTATATTGTATTTTATACATCTGGCGTTGACTTCTAAGGTACTAACTATACGATCTAGTGGAGCAACGCCCTAGAGTGGAGCCTATGTTGCCCGGAACGCAGAAATGACCATCACTTTCAAACTGGTTGCAATTATTCCTGTTATATGATGGAAAAGCTGTTGTATTTTTATTGCATTTTATCCTTCGGGCATTGTCTTCTAAGGCCATAACTATTCAATCTGGTGGAACAACGGCCTAGGGTGAAGCCTAGGTTGCCCGGAACGTAGAAAAAACCATAACTTTTACACTGGTAGCAATTATTCGTTTTATACTATGGAAAAACTGTTCTATTTATTTTGTATTTAATGCTTCGGGCGTTGGCTTCTAAGGCCCTAACTATTCGATGTGGTGGAGCAACGCCCTAGAGTGAAGCCTAGGTTGCCAATAACGTAGAATTGGCCATCACTTTCAAACTGGTTGCAATTATTCCTGTTATATGATGGATACACTGTTGTATTTTTTTTGCATTTTATGGTTCGGGCGTTGACTTCTAAGGCCCTAACCATTCAATCTGTTGGAGCAACGATCTAGGGTGAAGCCTAGGTTGCTCGGGAAGTAGAAATGACCATAAGTTTCATACTGGTTGCAATTATTCGTTGTTTACGATGGAAAAGCTGTTGTATTTATATTGTATTTTATGCTTCTGGCGCTGACTTCTAAGGCACTAACTAATCGATCTGGTGGAGCAACGCCCTAGAGTGAAGCCTAGGTTGCCCGGAACGTAGAATTGGACATCACTTTCAAACTGGTTGCAATTATTCCTGTTATATGATGGAAACACTGTTGTATTTTTATTGCATTTTATGCTTCGGGCGTTGACTTCTAAGACCCTAACTATTCAATCTGTTGGGGCTACGCCCTAGGGTGAAGCCTAGGTTGCTCGGACAGTAGAAATGACCATAAGTTTCATACTGGTTGCAATTATTCGTTTTATACGATGGAAAAACTGATGTATTTATATTGTATTTTATGCTTCTGGCGTTGACTTCTGAGGCACTATCTATTCGATCTGGTGGAGCAACGCCTTAGAGTGAAGCCTAGGTTGCTCGGAATGTAGAAATGACCATAACTTTCACACTGCTTGCAATTATTCGTTTTATACGATGGAAACGCTGTTGTATTTATATTGTATTTTATGCCTCTGCCGTTGACTTCTAAGGCCGTAGCTATTAGATGTGGTGGAGCAACGCCCTAGAGTGACGCCTAGGGTGCTCGGAACGTAGAAATGACCATTACTTTCACACTGGCTGCTATTATTCGTTTTATACGATGGAAAAGCTGTTGTATTTATATCGTTTTTTATGCTTCTGGCGTTGACTTCATAGGCCGTAACTATTCGGTCTGGTGGAAGAACGCCCTGGAGTGAAACATAGGTTGCCCGGAACGTAGAATTCGCCATCACTTTCAAACTGGTTGCAATTACTCCTGTTATATGATGGATACACTGTTGTATTTTTATTGCATTTTATGCTTCGGGCGTTGACTTCTAAGGCCCCAACTATTCAATCTGTTGGACCAACGCCCTAGGGTGAAGACTAGCTTGCACGGAAAGTAGAAATGACCATAAATTTCGTACTGGTTGCAATTATTCATTTTATACGATGGAAAAGCTGTTGTATTTATATCGTATTTTATGCTTCTGGCGTTGACTTCTTAGGCCGTAACTATTCGGTCTGGTGGAGCAACGCCCTGGAGTGAAACCTAGGTTGCCCGGAACGTAGAATTGGCCATCACTTTCAAACTGGTTGCAATTATTCCTGATATATGATGGAAACACTGTTGTATTTTTTCTGCATTTTATGGTTCGGCCGTTGACTTCTAAGGCCCTAACTATTCAATCTGTTGGATCAACGCCCTAGGGTGAAGCCTAGCTTGCTTGGAAAGTGGAAATGACCATAAGTTTCATACTGGTTGCAATTATTCGTTTTATACGATGGAAAAACTGTTGTATTTATAATGTATTTTATGCTTCTGGCGTTGACTTCTAAGGCACTAGCTATTCGATCTGGTGGAGCAACGCAATAGAGTGATGCCTAGGTTGCCCGGAACGTAGAATTGGACATCACTTTTAAACTGGTTGCAATTATTCCTGATATATGATGGAAACACTGTTGTATTTTTTTTGCATTTTATGGTTCGGGCGTTGACTTCTAAGGCCCTAACTATTCAATCTGTTGGAGCAACGCCGTAGGGTGAAGCCTAGGTTGCTCGGAAAGTAGAAATGACCATAAATTTCATACTGGTTGCAATTATTCGTTTTATACGATGGAAAAACTGTT
Source organism: Calliopsis andreniformis (assembly GCF_051401765.1). Classification (NCBI taxonomy): domain Eukaryota; kingdom Metazoa; phylum Arthropoda; class Insecta; order Hymenoptera; family Andrenidae; genus Calliopsis; species Calliopsis andreniformis. Next base: position 9,239,663 of record NC_135072.1, read on the forward strand.
GTATTTATATTGTATTTTATGCTTCTGGCGTTGACTTCTAAGGCACTAACTTTTCGATCTGGTGGAGCAACGCCCTAGAGTGAAGCCTAGGTTGCCCGGAACGTAGAACTGGCCATCACTTTCTAACTGGTTGCAATTATTCCTGATATATGATGGAAACACTGTTGTATTTTTTTTGCATTTTATGGTTCGGGCGTTGACTTCTAAGGCCCTAACTGTTCAATCTGTTGGACCAACGCCCTAGGGTGAAGCCTAGGTTGCTCGGAAAGTAGAAATGTCCATAAGTTTCAAACTGGTTGCAATTATTCGTTTTATACGATGGAAAAACTGTTGTATTTAAATTGTATTTAATGCTTCGGGCGTTGACTTCTAAGGCCCTAATTATTCAATCTGTTGGAGCAACGCGCTAGGGTGAAGCCTAGCTTGCTCGGAAAGTAGAAATGTCCATAAGTTTCATACTGGTTGCAATTATTCGTTTTATACGATGGAGAAACTGTTGTATTTATATTGTATATTATGCTTCTGGCGTTGACTTCTAAGGCTCTAACTATTCGATCTGGTGGAGCAACGCAATAGAGTGATGCCTAGGTTGCGCGGAACGTAGAATTGGCCATCAATTTCAAATTGGTTGCAATTATACCTGTTATATGATGGAAACACTGCTGTATTTTTTTTGCATTTTATGGTTCTGGCGTTGACTTCTAAGGCCCTAACTATTCAATCCGTTGGAGCAACGCCCTAGGGTGAAGCCTAGGTTGCTCGGAAAGTAGAAATGACCATAAGTTTCATACTGGTTGTAATTATTCGTTTTATACGATGGAAAAACTGTTGTATTTATATTGTATTTTATACATCTGGCGTTGACTTCTAAGGTACTAACTATACGATCTAGTGGAGCAACGCCCTAGAGTGAAGCCTATGTTGCCCGGAACGCAGAAATGACCATCACTTTCAAACTGGTTGCAATTATTCCTGTTATATGATGGAAAAGCTGTTGTATTTTTATTGCATTTTATCCTTCGGGCATTGACTTCTAAGGCCCTAACTATTCAATCTGGTGGAACAACGGCCTCGGGTGAAGCCTAGGTTGCCCGGAACGCAGAAAAAACCATAACTTTTACACTGGTAGCAATTATTCGTTTTATACTATGGAAAAACTGTTCTATTTATTTTGTATTTAATGCTTCGGGCGTTGGCTTCTAAGGCCCTAACTATTCGATCTGGTGGAGCAACGCCCTAGAGTGAAGCCTAGGTTGCCCATAACGTAGAATTGGCCATCACTTTCAAACTGGTTGCAATTATTCCTGTTATATGATGGATACACTGTTGTATTTTTTTTGCATTTTATGGTTCGGGCGTTGACTTCTAAGGCCCTAACCATTCAATCTGTTGGAGCAACGATCTAGGGTGAAGCCTAGGTTGCTCGGGAAGTAGAAATGACCATAAGTTTCATACTGGTTGCAATTATTCGTTGTTTACGATGGAAAAGCTGTTGTATTTATATTGTATTTTATGCTTCTGGCGCTGACTTCTAAGGCACTAACTAATCGATCTGGTGGAGCAACGCCCTAGAGTGAAGCCTAGGTTGCCCGGAACGTAGAATTGGACATCACTTTCAAACTGGTTGCAATTATTCCTGTTATATGATGGAAACACTGTTGTATTTTTATTGCATTTTATGCTTCGGGCGCTGACTTCTAAGGCCCTAACTATTCAATCTGTAGGACCAACGCCCTAGGGTGAAGCCTAGCTTGCTCGGAAAGTAGAAATGACCATAAGTTTCATACTGGTTGCAATTATTCGTTTTATACGATGGAAAAGCTGTTGTATTTATATCGTATTTTATGCTTCTGGCGTTGACTTCTTAGGCCGTAACTATTCGGTCTGGTGGAGCAACGCCCTGGAGTGAAACCTAGGTTGCCCGGAACGTAGAATTGGCCATTACTTTCAAACTGGTTGCAATTATTCCTGATATATGATGGAAACACTGTTGTATTTTTTTTGCATTTTATGGTTCGGGCGTTGACTTGTAAGGCCCTAACTATTCAATCTGTTGGAGCAACGCCCTAGGGTCAAGCCTAGGTTGCTCCGAAAGTAGAAAGATCCATAAGTTTCATACAGGTTGCAATTATTCGTTTTATACGATGGAAAAACTGTTGTATTTATATTGTATTTTATGCTTCTGGCGTTGACTTCTAAGGCACTAACTATTGGATCTGGTGGAGCAACGCCCTAGAGTGAAGTCTAGGTTGCCCGGAACGTAGAATTGGCCATCACTTTCAAACTGGTTGCAATTATTCCTGATATATGATGGAAACACTGTTGTATTTTTTTTGCATTTTATGGTTCGGGCGTTGACTTCTAAGGCCCTAACAATTCAATCTGTTAGAGCAACGCCCTAGCGTGAAGCCAAGGTTGCTCGGATAGTAGAAATGTCCATAAGTTTCATAGTGGCTGCAATTATTCGTTTTATACGATGGAAAAACTGTTGTATTTATATTGTATTTTATGCTTCTGGCGTTGACTTCTAAGGCACTAACTATTCGATCTGGTGGAGCAACGCAATAGAGTGATGCCTAGGTTGCCCGGAACGTAGAATTGGCCATCAATTTCAAACTGGTTGCAACTATACCTGTTATATGATGGAAACACTGCTGTATTTTTTTTGCATTTTATGGTTCGGGCGTTGACTTCTAAGGCCCTAATTATTCAATCCGTTGGAGCAACGCCCTTGGGTGAAGCCTAGGTTGCCCGGAACGTAGATATGACCATAACCTTCACACAGGTTGCAATTATTCGTTTTATACGGTGTAAAGGCTGTTGTATTTAGATTGTATTTTATGCTTCTGGCGTTGACTTCTAAGGCACTAACTATTCGATATGTTGGAGCACCGCCCTAGAGTGAAGCCTAGATTGCTCGGAACGTAGAAATCACCACTACTTTCACACTGTTTGCAATTATTCATTTAATACGATGGAAATGCTGTTGTATTTATTTTGTATTTTATGCTTTGGGCGTTGACTTCTAAGGCCCTAACTGTTTCATCTGGTGGAGCAACGCCCTAGAGTGAAGCCTCGGTTGCCCGGAACGTAGAATTGGCCATCACTTTCAAACTGGTTGCAATTATTCCTGTTATATGATGGAAACACTGTTGTATTTTTTTTGCATTTTATGGTTCGGGCGTTGACTTCTAAGGCCCTAACTATTCAATCTGTTGGTGCAACGCCCTAGGGTGAAGCCTAGGTTGCTCGGAAAGTAGAACTCACCATAAGTTTCATACTGGTTGCAATTATTCGTTGTATACGATGGAAAAGCTGTTGTATTTATATTGTATTTTATGCTTCTGGCGCTGACTTCTAAGGCACTAACTATTCGATCTGGTGGAGCAACGCCCTAGTGTGAAGCCTAGGTTGCTCGGAAGCTAGAATTGGCCATCACTTTCAAACTGGTTGCAATTATTCCTGTTATATGATGGAAACACTGTTGTATTTTTATTGCATTTTATGCTTGGGGCGTTGACTTCTAAGGCCCTAACTGTTCAACCTGTTGGAGCAACGCCCTAGGGTGAAGCCTAGGTTGCTCGGAAAGTAGAAATGACCATAAGTTTCATACTGGTTGCAATTATTCGTTTTATACGATGGAAAAACTGTTGTATTTATATTGTATTTTATGCTTCTGGCGTTGACTTCTAAGGCCCTAGCTATTCGATCTAGTGGAGGAACGCCCTAGAGTGATGCCTAGGTTGCCCGGAACGCAGAAATGACCATCACTTTCAAACTGGTTGCAATTAATCCTGTTATACGATGGAAAAACTGTTGCATTTTTATTGCATTTTATGCTTCGGGCGTTGACTTCTAAGGCCCTAGCAACTCAATCTGTTGGAGCAACGATCTACGGTGAAGCCTAGGTTGCCCGGAAGGTAGAAATGACGTTAACTTTCATACTGGGTGCAATTATTCGTTTTATACGATGGAAAAACTGTTGTATTTATATTGTATTTTATACACCTGGCGTTGACTTCTAAGGTACTAGCTAGTCGATCTGGTGGAGCAACGCCCTAGAGTGAAGCCTATGTTGCCCGGAACGTAGAAATGACCATAACTTTCACACTGGTTGCTATTATTCGTTTTATACGATGGAAAAACTGTTATATTTATATTGTATTTTATGCTTCTGGCGTTGACTTCTTAGGCCCTAACTATTCGATCTGGTGGAACAACGCCCTAGAGTGAAGCCTAGGTTGCCCGGAACGTAGAAATGACCATAACTTTCACACTGGTTGCAATTATTCGTTTTATACGATGGAAAAACTGTTGTATTTATATTGTATTTTATACATCTGGCGTTGACTTCTAAGGTACTAGCTAGTCGATCTAGTGGAGCAACGCCCTAGAGTGAAGCCTATGTTTGCCGGAACGTAGAAATGACCATAACTTTCACACTGGTTGCTATTATTCGTTTTATGCGATGGAAAAACTGTTATATTTATATTGTATTTTATGCTTCTGGCGTCGACTTCTTAGGCCCTAACTATTCGATCTGGTGGAGCAACGCCCTAGAGTGAAGCCTAGGTTGCCCGGAACGTAGAAATGACCATAACTTTCACACTGGTTGCTATTATTCGTTTTATACGATGGAAAAACTGTTATATTTATATAGTATTTTATTCTTCTGGCGTTGACTTCTTAGGCCCTATCTATTCGATCTGGTGGAACAACGCCCTAGAGTGAAGCCTAGGTTGCCTGGAACGTAGAAATGACCATCACTTTCAAACTGGTTGCAATTATTCGTTTTATACGATGGAAAAGCTGTTGTGTTTATATCGCATTTTATGCTTCTGGCGTTGACTTCTTCGGCCGTAACTATTCGATCTGGTGGAGCAACGCCCTGGAGTGAAGCCTAGGTTGCTCGGACAGTAGAAATGACCATAAGTTTCATACTGGTTGCAATTATTCGTTTTATACGATGGAAAAACTGATGTATTTATATTGTATTTTATGCTTCTGGCGTTGACTTCTGAGGCACTATCTATTCGATCTGGTGGAGCAACGCCTTAGAGTGAAGCCTAGGTTGCTCGGAATGTAGAAATGACCATAACTTTCACACTGCTTGCAATTATTCGTTTTATACGATGGAAACGCTGTTGTATTTATATTGTATTTTATGCCTCTGCCGTTGACTTCTAAGGCCGTAGCTATTAGATGTGGTCGAGCAACGCCCTAGAGTGACGCCTAGGGTGCTCGGAACGTAGAAATGACCATTACTTTCACACTGGCTGCTATTATTCGTTTTATACGATGGAAAAGCTGTTGTATTTATATCGTTTTTTATGCTTCTGGCGTTGACTTCATAGGCCGTAACTATTCGGTCTGGTGGAAGAACGCCCTGGAGTGAAACATAGGTTGCCCGGAACGTAGAATTCGCCATCACTTTCAAACTGGTTGCAATTACTCCTGTTATATGATGGATACACTGTTGTATTTTTATTGCATTTTATGCTTCGGGCGTTGACTTCTAAGGCCCCAACTATTCAATCTGTTGGACCAACGCCCTAGGGTGAAGACTAGCTTGCACGGAAAGTAGAAATGACCATAAATTTCGTACTGGTTGCAATTATTCATTTTATACGATGGAAAAGCTGTTGTATTTATATCGTATTTTATGCTTCTGGCGTTGACTTCTTAGGCCGTAACTATTCGGTCTGGTGGAGCAACGCCCTGGAGTGAAACCTAGGTTGCCCGGAACGTAGAATTGGCCATCACTTTCAAACTGGTTGCAATTATTCCTGATATATGATGGAAACACTGTTGTATTTTTTCTGCATTTTATGGTTCGGCCGTTGACTTCTAAGGCCCTAACTATTCAATCTGTTGGATCAACGCCCTAGGGTGAAGCCTAGCTTGCTCGGAAAGTGGAAATGACCATAAGTTTCATACTGGTTGCAATTATTCGTTTTATACGATGGAAAAACTGTTGTATTTATAATGTATTTTATGCTTCTGGCGTTGACTTCTAAGGCACTAGCTATTCGATCTGGTGGAGCAACGCAATAGAGTGATGCCTAGGTTGCCCGGAACGTAGAAATGACCATAACTTTCACACTGGTTGCAATTATTCGTTTTATACGATGGAAAAACTGTTGTATTTATATTGTATTTTATACATCTGGCGTTGACTTCTAAGGTACTAGCTAGTCGATCTAGTGGAGCAACGCCCTAGAGTGAAGCCTATGTTTGCCGGAACGTAGAAATGACCATAACTTTCACACTGGTTGCTATTATTCGTTTTATGCAATGGAAAAACTGTTATATTTATATTGTATTTTATGCTTCTGGCGTCGACTTCTTAGGCCCTAACTATTCGATCTGGTGGAGCAACGCCCTAGAGTGAAGCCTAGGTTGCCCGGAACGTAGAAATGACCATAACTTTCACACTGGTTGCTATTATTCGTTTTATACGATGGAAAAACTGTTATATTTATATAGTATTTTATTCTTCTGGCGTTGACTTCTTAGGCCCTATCTATTCGATCTGGTGGAACAACGCCCTAGAGTGAAGCCTAGGTTGCCTGGAACGTAGAAATGACCATCACTTTCAAACTGGTTGCAATTATTCGTTTTATACGATGGAAAAGCTGTTGTGTTTATATCGCATTTTATGCTTCTGGCGTTGACTTCTTCGGCCGTAACTATTCGATCTGGTGGAGCAACGCCCTGGAGTGAAACCAAGGTTGCCCGGAAGGAAGAACTGGCCATCACTTTCTAACTGGTTGCAATTATTCCTGATATATGATGGAAACACTGTTGTATTTTTTTTTCATTTTATGGTTCGGGCGTTGACTTCTAAGGCCCTAACTGTTCAATCTGTTGGACCAACGCCCTAGGGTGAAGCCTAGGTTGCTCGGAAAGTAGAAATGTCCATAAGTTTCAAACTGGTTGCAATTATTCGTTTTATACGATGGAAAAACTGTTGTATTTAAATTGTATTTAATGCTTCGGGCGTTGACTTCTAAGGCCCTAATTATTCAATCTGTTGGAGCAACGCGCTAGGGTGAAGCCTAGCTTGCTCGGAAAGTAGAAATGTCCATAAGTTTCATACAGGTTGCAATTATTCGTTTTATACGATGGAAAAACTGTTGTATTTATATTGTATTTTATGCTTCTGGCGTTGACTTCTAAGGCACTAACTATTCGATCTGGTGGAGCAACGCAATAGAGTGATGCCTAGGTTGCCCGGAACGTAGAGTTGGCCATCAATTTCAAACTGGTTGCAATTATACCTGTTATATGATGGAAACACTGCTGTATTTTTTTTGCATTTTATGGTTCTGGCGTTGACTTCTAAGGCCCTAACTATTCAATCCGTTGGAGCAACGCCCTAGGGTGAAGCCTAGGTTGCTCGGAAAGTAGAAATGACCATAAGTTTCATACTGGTTGCAATTATTCGTTTTATACGATGGAAAAACTGTTGTATTTATATTGTATTTTATACATCTGGCGTTGACTTCTAAGGTACTAACTATACGATCTAGTGGAGCAACGCCCTAGAGTGGAGCCTATGTTGCCCGGAACGCAGAAATGACCATCACTTTCAAACTGGTTGCAATTATTCCTGTTATATGATGGAAAAGCTGTTGTATTTTTATTGCATTTTATCCTTCGGGCATTGACTTCTAAGGCCATAACTATTCAATCTGGTGGAACAACGGCCTAGGGTGAAGCCTAGGTTGCCCGGAACGTAGAAAAAACCATAACTTTTACACTGGTAGCAATTATTCGTTTTATACTATGGAAAAACTGTTCTATTTATTTTGTATTTAATGCTTCGGGCGTTGGCTTCTAAGGCCCTAACTATTCGATGTGGTGGAGCAACGCCCTAGAGTGAAGCCTAGGTTGCCAATAACGTAGAATTGGCCATCACTTTCAAACTGGTTGCAATTATTCCTGTTATATGATGGATACACTGTTGTATTTTTTTTGCATTTTATGGTTCGGGCGTTGACTTCTAAGGCCCTAACCATTCAATCTGTTGGAGCAACGATCTAGGGTGAAGCCTAGGTTGCTCGGGAAGTAGAAATGACCATAAGTTTCATACTGGTTGCAATTATTCGTTGTTTACGATGGAAAAGCTGTTGTATTTATATTGTATTTTATGCTTCTGGCGCTGACTTCTAAGGCACTAACTAATCGATCTGGTGGAGCAACGCCCTAGAGTGAAGCCTAGGTTGCCCGGAACGTAGAATTGGACATCACTTTCAAACTGGTTGCAATTATTCCTGTTATATGATGGAAACACTGTTGTATTTTTATTGCATTTTATGCTTCGGGCGTTGACTTCTAAGACCCTAACTATTCAATCTGTTGGGGCTACGCCCTAGGGTGAAGCCTAGGTTGCTCGGACAGTAGAAATGACCATAAGTTTCATACTGGTTGCAATTATTCGTTTTATACGATGGAAAAACTGATGTATTTATATTGTATTTTATGCTTCTGGCGTTGACTTCTGAGGCACTATCTATTCGATCTGGTGGAGCAACGCCTTAGAGTGAAGCCTAGGTTGCTCGGAATGTAGAAATGACCATAACTTTCACACTGCTTGCAATTATTCGTTTTATACGATGGAAACGCTGTTGTATTTATATTGTATTTTATGCCTCTGCCGTTGACTTCTAAGGCCGTAGCTATTAGATGTGGTGGAGCAACGCCCTAGAGTGACGCCTAGGGTGCTCGGAACGTAGAAATGACCATTACTTTCACACTGGCTGCTATTATTCGTTTTATACGATGGAAAAGCTGTTGTATTTATATCGTTTTTTATGCTTCTGGCGTTGACTTCATAGGCCGTAACTATTCGGTCTGGTGGAAGAACGCCCTGGAGTGAAACATAGGTTGCCCGGAACGTAGAATTCGCCATCACTTTCAAACTGGTTGCAATTACTCCTGTTATATGATGGATACACTGTTGTATTTTTATTGCATTTTATGCTTCGGGCGTTGACTTCTAAGGCCCCAACTATTCAATCTGTTGGACCAACGCCCTAGGGTGAAGACTAGCTTGCACGGAAAGTAGAAATGACCATAAATTTCGTACTGGTTGCAATTATTCATTTTATACGATGGAAAAGCTGTTGTATTTATATCGTATTTTATGCTTCTGGCGTTGACTTCTTAGGCCGTAACTATTCGGTCTGGTGGAGCAACGCCCTGGAGTGAAACCTAGGTTGCCCGGAACGTAGAATTGGCCATCACTTTCAAACTGGTTGCAATTATTCCTGATATATGATGGAAACACTGTTGTATTTTTTCTGCATTTTATGGTTCGGCCGTTGACTTCTAAGGCCCTAACTATTCAATCTGTTGGATCAACGCCCTAGGGTGAAGCCTAGCTTGCTCGGAAAGTGGAAATGACCATAAGTTTCATACTGGTTGCAATTATTCGTTTTATACGATGGAAAAACTGTTGTATTTATAATGTATTTTATGCTTCTGGCGTTGACTTCTAAGGCACTAGCTATTCGATCTGGTGGAGCAACGCAATAGAGTGATGCCTAGGTTGCCCGGAACGTAGAATTGGACATCACTTTTAAACTGGTTGCAATTATTCCTGATATATGATGGAAACACTGTTGTATTTTTTTTGCATTTTATGGTTCGGGCGTTGACTTCTAAGGCCCTAACTATTCAATCTGTTGGAGCAACGCCGTAGGGTGAAGCCTAGGTTGCTCGGAAAGTAGAAATGACCATAAATTTCATACTGGTTGCAATTATTCGTTTTATACGATGGAAAAACTGTTGTATTTATATTGTATTTTATGCTTCTGGCGTTGACTTCTAAGGCACTAACTTTTCGATCTGGTGGAGCAACGCCCTAGAGTGAAGCCTAGGTTGCCCGGAACGTAGAACTGGCCATCACTTTCTAACTGGTTGCAATTATTCCTGATATATGATGGAAACACTGTTGTATTTTTTTTGCATTTTATGCTTCTGGCGTCGACTTCTTAGGCCCTAACTATTCGATCTGGTGGAGCAACGCCCTAGAGTGAAGCCTAGGTTGCCCGGAACGTAGAAATGACCATAACTTTCACACTGGTTGCTATTATTCGTTTTATGCGATGGAAAAACTGTTATATTTATATTGTATTTTATGCTTCTGGCGTCGACTTCTTAGGCCCTAACTATTCGATCTGGTGGAGCAACGCCCTAGAGTGAAGCCTAGGTTGCCCGGAACGTAGAAATGACCATAACTTTCACACTGGTTGCTATTATTCGTTTTATACGATGGAAAAACTGTTATATTTATATAGTATTTTATTCTTCTGGCGTTGACTTCTTAGGCCCTATCTATTCGATCTGGTGGAACAACGCCCTAGAGTGAAGCCTAGGTTGCCTGGAACGTAGAAATGACCATCACTTTCAAACTGGTTGCAATTATTCGTTTTATACGATGGAAAAGCTCTTGTGTTTATATCGCATTTTATGCTTCTGGCGTTGACTTCTTCGGCCGTAACTATTCGATCTGGTGGAGCAACGCCCTGGAGTGAAACCAAGGTTGCCCGGAAGGAAGAACTGGCCATCACTTTCTAACTGGTTGCAATTATTCCTGATATATGATGGAAACACTGTTGTATTTTTTTTTCATTTTATGGTTCGGGCGTTGACTTCTAAGGCCCTAACTGTTCAATCTGTTGGACCAACGCCCTAGGGTGAAGCCTAGGTTGCTCGGAAAGTAGAAATGTCCATAAGTTTCAAACTGGTTGCAATTATTCGTTTTATACGATGGAAAAACTGTTGTATTTAAATTGTATTTAATGCTTCGGGCGTTGACTTCTAAGGCCCTAATTATTCAATCTGTTGGAGCAACGCGCTAGGGTGAAGCCTAGCTTGCTCGGAAAGTAGAAATGTCCATAAGTTTCATACAGGTTGCAATTATTCGTTTTATACGATGGAAAAACTGTTGTATTTATATTGTATTTTATGCTTCTGGCGTTGACTTCTAAGGCACTAACTATTCGATCTGGTGGAGCAACGCAATAGAGTGATGCCTAGGTTGCCCGGAACGTAGAGTTGGCCATCAATTTCAAACTGGTTGCAATTATACCTGTTATATGATGGAAACACTGCTGTATTTTTTTTGCATTTTATGGTTCTGGCGTTGACTTCTAAGGCCCTAACTATTCAATCCGTTGGAGCAACGCCCTAGGGTGAAGCCTAGGTTGCTCGGAAAGTAGAAATGACCATAAGTTTCATACTGGTTGCAATTATTCGTTTTATACGATGGAAAAACTGTTGTATTTATATTGTATTTTATACATCTGGCGTTGACTTCTAAGGTACTAACTATACGATCTAGTGGAGCAACGCCCTAGAGTGGAGCCTATGTTGCCCGGAACGCAGAAATGACCATCACTTTCAAACTGGTTGCAATTATTCCTGTTATATGATGGAAAAGCTGTTGTATTTTTATTGCATTTTATCCTTCGGGCATTGTCTTCTAAGGCCATAACTATTCAATCTGGTGGAACAACGGCCTAGGGTGAAGCCTAGGTTGCCCGGAACGTAGAAAAAACCATAACTTTTACACTGGTAGCAATTATTCGTTTTATACTATGGAAAAACTGTTCTATTTATTTTGTATTTAATGCTTCGGGCGTTGGCTTCTAAGGCCCTAACTATTCGATGTGGTGGAGCAACGCCCTAGAGTGAAGCCTAGGTTGCCAATAACGTAGAATTGGCCATCACTTTCAAACTGGTTGCAATTATTCCTGTTATATGATGGATACACTGTTGTATTTTTTTTGCATTTTATGGTTCGGGCGTTGACTTCTAAGGCCCTAACCATTCAATCTGTTGGAGCAACGATCTAGGGTGAAGCCTAGGTTGCTCGGGAAGTAGAAATGACCATAAGTTTCATACTGGTTGCAATTATTCGTTGTTTACGATGGAAAAGCTGTTGTATTTATATTGTATTTTATGCTTCTGGCGCTGACTTCTAAGGCACTAACTAATCGATCTGGTGGAGCAACGCCCTAGAGTGAAGCCTAGGTTGCCCGGAACGTAGAATTGGACATCACTTTCAAACTGGTTGCAATTATTCCTGTTATATGATGGAAACACTGTTGTATTTTTATTGCATTTTATGCTTCGGGCGTTGACTTCTAAGACCCTAACTATTCAATCTGTTGGGGCTACGCCCTAGGGTGAAGCCTAGGTTGCTCGGACAGTAGAAATGACCATAAGTTTCATACTGGTTGCAATTATTCGTTTTATACGATGGAAAAACTGATGTATTTATATTGTATTTTATGCTTCTGGCGTTGACTTCTGAGGCACTATCTATTCGATCTGGTGGAGCAACGCCTTAGAGTGAAGCCTAGGTTGCTCGGAATGTAGAAATGACCATAACTTTCACACTGCTTGCAATTATTCGTTTTATACGATGGAAACGCTGTTGTATTTATATTGTATTTTATGCCTCTGCCGTTGACTTCTAAGGCCGTAGCTATTAGATGTGGTGGAGCAACGCCCTAGAGTGACGCCTAGGGTGCTCGGAACGTAGAAATGACCATTACTTTCACACTGGCTGCTATTATTCGTTTTATACGATGGAAAAGCTGTTGTATTTATATCGTTTTTTATGCTTCTGGCGTTGACTTCATAGGCCGTAACTATTCGGTCTGGTGGAAGAACGCCCTGGAGTGAAACATAGGTTGCCCGGAACGTAGAATTCGCCATCACTTTCAAACTGGTTGCAATTACTCCTGTTATATGATGGATACACTGTTGTATTTTTATTGCATTTTATGCTTCGGGCGTTGACTTCTAAGGCCCCAACTATTCAATCTGTTGGACCAACGCCCTAGGGTGAAGACTAGCTTGCACGGAAAGTAGAAATGACCATAAATTTCGTACTGGTTGCAATTATTCATTTTATACGATGGAAAAGCTGTTGTATTTATATCGTATTTTATGCTTCTGGCGTTGACTTCTTAGGCCGTAACTATTCGGTCTGGTGGAGCAACGCCCTGGAGTGAAACCTAGGTTGCCCGGAACGTAGAATTGGCCATCACTTTCAAACTGGTTGCAATTATTCCTGATATATGATGGAAACACTGTTGTATTTTTTCTGCATTTTATGGTTCGGCCGTTGACTTCTAAGGCCCTAACTATTCAATCTGTTGGATCAACGCCCTAGGGTGAAGCCTAGCTTGCTTGGAAAGTGGAAATGACCATAAGTTTCATACTGGTTGCAATTATTCGTTTTATACGATGGAAAAACTGTTGTATTTATAATGTATTTTATGCTTCTGGCGTTGACTTCTAAGGCACTAGCTATTCGATCTGGTGGAGCAACGCAATAGAGTGATGCCTAGGTTGCCCGGAACGTAGAATTGGACATCACTTTTAAACTGGTTGCAATTATTCCTGATATATGATGGAAACACTGTTGTATTTTTTTTGCATTTTATGGTTCGGGCGTTGACTTCTAAGGCCCTAACTATTCAATCTGTTGGAGCAACGCCGTAGGGTGAAGCCTAGGTTGCTCGGAAAGTAGAAATGACCATAAATTTCATACTGGTTGCAATTATTCGTTTTATACGATGGAAAAACTGTTGTATTTATATTGTATTTTATGCTTCTGGCGTTGACTTCTAAGGCACTAACTTTTCGATCTGGTGGAGCAACGCCCTAGAGTGAAGCCTAGGTTGCCCGGAACGTAGAACTGGCCATCACTTTCTAACTGGTTGCAATTATTCCTGATATATGATGGAAACACTGTTGTATTTTTTTTGCATTTTATGGTTCGGGCGTTGACTTCTAAGGCCCTAACTGTTCAATCTGTTGGACCAACGCCCTAGGGTGAAGCCTAGGTTGCTCGGAAAGTAGAAATGTCCATAAGTTTCAAACTGGTTGCAATTATTCGTTTTATACGATGGAAAAACTGTTGTATTTAAATTGTATTTAATGCTTCGGGCGTTGACTTCTAAGGCCCTAATTATTCAATCTGTTGGAGCAACGCGCTAGGGTGAAGCCTAGCTTGCTCGGAAAGTAGAAATGTCCATAAGTTTCATACTGGTTGCAATTATTCGTTTTATACGATGGAGAAACTGTTGTATTTATATTGTATATTATGCTTCTGGCGTTGACTTCTAAGGCTCTAACTATTCGATCTGGTGGAGCAACGCAATAGAGTGATGCCTAGGTTGCGCGGAACGTAGAATTGGCCATCAATTTCAAATTGGTTGCAATTATACCTGTTATATGATGGAAACACTGCTGTATTTTTTTTGCATTTTATGGTTCTGGCGTTGACTTCTAAGGCCCTAACTATTCAATCCGTTGGAGCAACGCCCTAGGGTGAAGCCTAGGTTGCTCGGAAAGTAGAAATGACCATAAGTTTCATACTGGTTGTAATTATTCGTTTTATACGATGGAAAAACTGTTGTATTTATATTGTATTTTATACATCTGGCGTTGACTTCTAAGGTACTAACTATACGATCTAGTGGAGCAACGCCCTAGAGTGAAGCCTATGTTGCCCGGAACGCAGAAATGACCATCACTTTCAAACTGGTTGCAATTATTCCTGTTATATGATGGAAAAGCTGTTGTATTTTTATTGCATTTTATCCTTCGGGCATTGACTTCTAAGGCCCTAACTATTCAATCTGGTGGAACAACGGCCTCGGGTGAAGCCTAGGTTGCCCGGAACGCAGAAAAAACCATAACTTTTACACTGGTAGCAATTATTCGTTTTATACTATGGAAAAACTGTTCTATTTATTTTGTATTTAATGCTTCGGGCGTTGGCTTCTAAGGCCCTAACTATTCGATCTGGTGGAGCAACGCCCTAGAGTGAAGCCTAGGTTGCCCATAACGTAGAATTGGCCATCACTTTCAAACTGGTTGCAATTATTCCTGTTATATGATGGATACACTGTTGTATTTTTTTTGCATTTTATGGTTCGGGCGTTGACTTCTAAGGCCCTAACCATTCAATCTGTTGGAGCAACGATCTAGGGTGAAGCCTAGGTTGCTCGGGAAGTAGAAATGACCATAAGTTTCATACTGGTTGCAATTATTCGTTGTTTACGATGGAAAAGCTGTTGTATTTATATTGTATTTTATGCTTCTGGCGCTGACTTCTAAGGCACTAACTAATCGATCTGGTGGAGCAACGCCCTAGAGTGAAGCCTAGGTTGCCCGGAACGTAGAATTGGACATCACTTTCAAACTGGTTGCAATTATTCCTGTTATATGATGGAAACACTGTTGTATTTTTATTGCATTTTATGCTTCGGGCGCTGACTTCTAAGGCCCTAACTATTCAATCTGTAGGACCAACGCCCTAGGGTGAAGCCTAGCTTGCTCGGAAAGTAGAAATGACCATAAGTTTCATACTGGTTGCAATTATTCGTTTTATACGATGGAAAAGCTGTTGTATTTATATCGTATTTTATGCTTCTGGCGTTGACTTCTTAGGCCGTAACTATTCGGTCTGGTGGAGCAACGCCCTGGAGTGAAACCTAGGTTGCCCGGAACGTAGAATTGGCCATTACTTTCAAACTGGTTGCAATTATTCCTGATATATGATGGAAACACTGTTGTATTTTTTTTGCATTTTATGGTTCGGGCGTTGACTTGTAAGGCCCTAACTATTCAATCTGTTGGAGCAACGCCCTAGGGTCAAGCCTAGGTTGCTCCGAAAGTAGAAAGATCCATAAGTTTCATACAGGTTGCAATTATTCGTTTTATACGATGGAAAAACTGTTGTATTTATATTGTATTTTATGCTTCTGGCGTTGACTTCTAAGGCACTAACTATTGGATCTGGTGGAGCAACGCCCTAGAGTGAAGTCTAGGTTGCCCGGAACGTAGAATTGGCCATCACTTTCAAACTGGTTGCAATTATTCCTGATATATGATGGAAACACTGTTGTATTTTTTTTGCATTTTATGGTTCGGGCGTTGACTTCTAAGGCCCTAACAATTCAATCTGTTAGAGCAACGCCCTAGCGTGAAGCCAAGGTTGCTCGGATAGTAGAAATGTCCATAAGTTTCATAGTGGCTGCAATTATTCGTTTTATACGATGGAAAAACTGTTGTATTTATATTGTATTTTATGCTTCTGGCGTTGACTTCTAAGGCACTAACTATTCGATCTGGTGGAGCAACGCAATAGAGTGATGCCTAGGTTGCCCGGAACGTAGAATTGGCCATCAATTTCAAACTGGTTGCAACTATACCTGTTATATGATGGAAACACTGCTGTATTTTTTTTGCATTTTATGGTTCGGGCGTTGACTTCTAAGGCCCTAATTATTCAATCCGTTGGAGCAACGCCCTTGGGTGAAGCCTAGGTTGCCCGGAACGTAGATATGACCATAACCTTCACACAGGTTGCAATTATTCGTTTTATACGGTGTAAAGGCTGTTGTATTTAGATTGTATTTTATGCTTCTGGCGTTGACTTCTAAGGCACTAACTATTCGATATGTTGGAGCACCGCCCTAGAGTGAAGCCTAGATTGCTCGGAACGTAGAAATCACCACTACTTTCACACTGTTTGCAATTATTCATTTAATACGATGGAAATGCTGTTGTATTTATTTTGTATTTTATGCTTTGGGCGTTGACTTCTAAGGCCCTAACTGTTTCATCTGGTGGAGCAACGCCCTAGAGTGAAGCCTCGGTTGCCCGGAACGTAGAATTGGCCATCACTTTCAAACTGGTTGCAATTATTCCTGTTATATGATGGAAACACTGTTGTATTTTTTTTGCATTTTATGGTTCGGGCGTTGACTTCTAAGGCCCTAACTATTCAATCTGTTGGTGCAACGCCCTAGGGTGAAGCCTAGGTTGCTCGGAAAGTAGAACTCACCATAAGTTTCATACTGGTTGCAATTATTCGTTGTATACGATGGAAAAGCTGTTGTATTTATATTGTATTTTATGCTTCTGGCGCTGACTTCTAAGGCACTAACTATTCGATCTGGTGGAGCAACGCCCTAGTGTGAAGCCTAGGTTGCTCGGAAGCTAGAATTGGCCATCACTTTCAAACTGGTTGCAATTATTCCTGTTATATGATGGAAACACTGTTGTATTTTTATTGCATTTTATGCTTGGGGCGTTGACTTCTAAGGCCCTAACTGTTCAACCTGTTGGAGCAACGCCCTAGGGTGAAGCCTAGGTTGCTCGGAAAGTAGAAATGACCATAAGTTTCATACTGGTTGCAATTATTCGTTTTATACGATGGAAAAACTGTTGTATTTATATTGTATTTTATGCTTCTGGCGTTGACTTCTAAGGCCCTAGCTATTCGATCTAGTGGAGGAACGCCCTAGAGTGATGCCTAGGTTGCCCGGAACGCAGAAATGACCATCACTTTCAAACTGGTTGCAATTAATCCTGTTATACGATGGAAAAACTGTTGCATTTTTATTGCATTTTATGCTTCGGGCGTTGACTTCTAAGGCCCTAGCAACTCAATCTGTTGGAGCAACGATCTACGGTGAAGCCTAGGTTGCCCGGAAGGTAGAAATGACGTTAACTTTCATACTGGGTGCAATTATTCGTTTTATACGATGGAAAAACTGTTGTATTTATATTGTATTTTATACACCTGGCGTTGACTTCTAAGGTACTAGCTAGTCGATCTGGTGGAGCAACGCCCTAGAGTGAAGCCTATGTTGCCCGGAACGTAGAAATGACCATAACTTTCACACTGGTTGCTATTATTCGTTTTATACGATGGAAAAACTGTTATATTTATATTGTATTTTATGCTTCTGGCGTTGACTTCTTAGGCCCTAACTATTCGATCTGGTGGAACAACGCCCTAGAGTGAAGCCTAGGTTGCCCGGAACGTAGAAATGACCATAACTTTCACACTGGTTGCAATTATTCGTTTTATACGATGGAAAAACTGTTGTATTTATATTGTATTTTATACATCTGGCGTTGACTTCTAAGGTACTAGCTAGTCGATCTAGTGGAGCAACGCCCTAGAGTGAAGCCTATGTTTGCCGGAACGTAGAAATGACCATAACTTTCACACTGGTTGCTATTATTCGTTTTATGCGATGGAAAAACTGTTATATTTATATTGTATTTTATGCTTCTGGCGTCGACTTCTTAGGCCCTAACTATTCGATCTGGTGGAGCAACGCCCTAGAGTGAAGCCTAGGTTGCCCGGAACGTAGAAATGACCATAACTTTCACACTGGTTGCTATTATTCGTTTTATACGATGGAAAAACTGTTATATTTATATAGTATTTTATTCTTCTGGCGTTGACTTCTTAGGCCCTATCTATTCGATCTGGTGGAACAACGCCCTAGAGTGAAGCCTAGGTTGCCTGGAACGTAGAAATGACCATCACTTTCAAACTGGTTGCAATTATTCGTTTTATACGATGGAAAAGCTGTTGTGTTTATATCGCATTTTATGCTTCTGGCGTTGACTTCTTCGGCCGTAACTATTCGATCTGGTGGAGCAACGCCCTGGAGTGAAACCAAGGTTGCCCGGAAGGAAGAATTGGCCATCACTTTCAAACTTGTTGCAATTATTCCTGTTATATGATGGAAACACAGTTGTATTTTTATTGTATTTTATGCTTCAGGCGTAGGATTCTTATTCCGTAGCTATTCGATTAGGTGGAGCACCGCCCTAGAGTGAAGCCTAGGTTGCTCGGAACGTAGAAATGACCACTACTTTCACACTGTTTGCAATTATTCATTTAATACGATGGAAAAGCTGTTATATTTATATTGTATTTTATGCTTCTGGCGTCGAGTTCTTAGGCCCTAACTATTCGATCTGGTGGAGCAACGCCCTAGAGTGAAGCCTAGGTTGCCCGGAATGTAGAAATGACCATAACTTTCTTACTGGTTGCAATTATTCGTTTTATACGATGGAAAAGCTGTTGTATTTATATCGTATTTTATGCTTCTGGCGTTGACTTCTAAGGACCTAACCATTCGATCTGGTGGAGCAACGCCCTAGAGTGAAGCCTAGGTTGCTCGGAATGTAGAAATGACCATAACTTTCACACTGGTTGCAATTATTCGTTTTATACGGTGGAAAAGCTGTTGTATTTATATTGTATTTTATGCCTCTCGCGTTGACTTCTAAGGTCGTAGCTATTAGATGTGGTGGGGCAACGCCCTAGAGTGAAACCTAGGTTGCCCGGAACGTAGAAATGACCATTACTTTCACACTGGTTGCAATTATTCGTTTTATACGATGGAAAAGCAGTTGTATTTATATCGTATTTTATGCTTCTGGCGTTGGCTTCTTAGGCCCTAACTATACGATCTGGAGCAACAACGCCCTAGAGTGAAGCCTAGGTTGCCCGGAACGTAGGTATGACCATAACCTTCACACAGGTTGCAATTATACGTTTCATACGGTGTAAAGGCTGTTGTATTTATTTTGTGTTTTATTCTTCCGGTGTTGACTTCTTAGGCCCTAACTATTCGATCTGGTGGAACAACGCCGTAGAGTGAAGCCTAGGTTGCCCGGAACGTAGAAATGACCATTACTTTCACACTGTTTGCAATTATTCCTTTTATACGATGGAAAACTGTTGTATTTATATCGTATTTTATACTTCTGGCGTTGACTTCTAAGGACCTAACTATTCGATCTGGCGAAGCAACGCCCTAGATTGAAGCCTAGGTTGCTCGGAATGTAGAAATGACCATAACTTTCACACTGGTTGCAATTATTCATTTAATACGATGGAAATGCTGTTGTATTTATTTTGTATTTTATGCTTTGGGCGTTGACTTCTAAGGCCCTAACTGTTTCATCTGGTGGAGCAACGCCCTAGAGTGAAGCCTCGGTTGCCCGGAACGTAGAATTGGCCATCACTTTCAAACTGGTTGCAATTATTCCTGTTATATGATGGAAACACTGTTGTATTTATATTGTATTTTATGCCTCTGGCGATGACTTCTAAGGCCCTAACTATTCAATCTGTTGGAGCAACGCCCTAGGGTGAATCCTAGGTTGCTCGGAAAGAAGAAATGACCATAAGTTTCATACTGGTTGCAATAATTCGTTTTATACGATGGAAAAGCTGTTGTATTTGTATTGCATTTGATGGTTCTGGCGTTCACTTCTTAGGCCCTAGCTATTCGATCTGGTGGAACAACGGCCTAGGGTGAAGCCTAGGTAGCCCGGAACGTAGAAATGACCATAACTTTCACACTGGTTGCTATTATTCGTTTTATACGATGGAAAAACTGTTGTATTTATATCGTATTTTATGCTTCGGGCGTTGACTTCTTAGGCCCTAACATTTCGATCTAGTGGAGCAACGCCCTACAGTGAAGTCTAGGTTGCCCGGAACGTAGATATGACCATAACCTTCACACAGGTTGCAATTATTCGTTTTATACGGTGTAAAGGCTGTTGTACTTATTTTGTATTTTATTCTTCTGGCGTTGACTTCTTAGGCCCTAACTATTCGATCTGGTGGAGCAACGCACTAGAGTGAAGCCAAGGTTGCCCGCAACGTAGAAATGACCATAACTTTCACACTGGTTGCTATTATTCGTTTTATACGATGGAAAAACTGTTATATTTATATTGCATTTTATGCTTCTGGCGTTGACTTCTTAGACCCTAACTATACGATCTGGTGGAGCAACGCCCTAGAGTGAAGCCTAGGTTGCCTGGAACGTAGAAATGACCATCACTTTCAAACTGGTTGCAATTATTCGTTTTATACGATGGAAACGCTGTTGTATTTATATTGTATTTTATGCTTCTGGCGTTGACTCCTTAGGCCGTAACTATTCGATCTGGAGGAGCAACGGCCTGGAGTGAAACCTAGGTTGCCCGGAACGTAGAAATGACTATAACTTTTCCACTGGTAGCAATCATTCGTTTTAAACAGTGGGAAAACTGTTCTATTTATTTTGAATTTAATGCTTCGGACGTTGACTTCTAAGGCCCTAACTGTCTGATCTGGTGGAGCAACGCCCTAGTGTGAGGCCTAGGTGGCCCGGAACGTAGGAATGACCATAACTTTTACACTGGTAGCAATTATTCGTTTTATACAATGGAAAAACCGTTTTATTTATTTTGTGTTTTATGCTTCGGGCGTTGACTTCTTAGGCCCTAACTGTATGATCTGGTGGAGCAACGCCCTAGAGTGAAACCTAGGTTGCTCGGAACGTAGAAATGACCACTACTTTCACACTGTTTGCAATTATTCATTTAATACGATGGAAAAGCTGTTGTATTTATATCGTATTTTATGCTCCGGGCGTTGACTTCTTAGGCCCTAACATTTCGATCTGGCGGAGCAACGCCCTAGAGTGGAGCCTAGCTTGCCCGGAACGTAGAAATGACCATTACTTTCACACTGTTTGCAATTATTCCTTTTATACGATGGAAAAGCAGTTGTATTTATATCGTATTTTATGCTTCTGGCGTTGACTTCTTAGGCCGTAACTATTCGGTCTGGTGGAGCAACGCCCTAGGGTGGAGCCTAGGTTGCCCGCAACGTAGAAATGACCATAACTTTCACACTGGTTGCTATTATTCGTTTTATACGATGGAAAAACTGTTATATTTATATTGCATTTTATGCTTCTGGCGTTGACTTCTTAGGCCCTAACTATTCGATCTGGTGGAGCAACGCCCTAGAGTGAAGCCTAGGTTGCCTGGAACGTAGAAATGACCATCACTTTCAAACTGGTTGCAATTATTCGTTTTATCCGATGGAAAAGCTGTTGTGTTTATATCGCATTTTATGCTTCTGGCGTTGACTTCTTAGGCCGTAACGATTCGATCTGGTGGAGCAACGCCCTGGACTGAAACCAAGATTGCCCGGAACGTAGAATTGGCCACAACTTTCAAACTTGTTGCAATTATTCCTTTTATATGATGGAAACACTGTTGTATTTTTATTGTATTTTATGCTTCAGGCGTAGGATTCTTAATCCGTAGCTATTCGATATGGTAGAGCACCGCCCTAGAGTGAAGCCTAGGTTGCTCGGAACGTATAAATGACCACTACTTTCACACTGTTTGCAATTATTCATTTAATACGATGGAAAAGCTGTTGTATTTATATCGTGTTTTATGCTTCGGGCGTTGACTTCTTAGGCCCTAACATATCGACCTAGTGGAGCAACGCCGTAGAGTGAAGCCTAGGTTGCCCGGAACGTAGAAATGACCATTACTTTCACACTGTTTGCAATTATTCCTTTTATACGATGGAAAGCTGTTGTATTTATATCGTATTTTATGCTTCTGGTGTTGACTTCTAAGGACCTAACTATTCGATCTGGCGAAGCAACGCCCTAGGGTGAAGCCTAGGTTGCCCGCAACGTAGAAATGACCATAACTTTCACACTGGTTGCTATTATTCGTTTTATACGATGGAAAAGCTGTTGTATTTATATCGTGTTTTATGCTTCGGGCGTTGACTTCCTAGGCCCTAACATTTCGATCTAGGGGAGCAGCGCCCTACAGTGAAGCCTAGGTTGCCCGGAACGTAGATATGACCATAACCTTCACACAGGTTGCAATTATTCGTTTTACACGGTGTAAAGGCTGTTGTATTTATTTTGTATTTTATTCTTCCGGTGTTGACTTCTTAGGCCCTAACTATTCGATCTGGTGGAACAACGCCGTAGAGTGAAGCCTAGGTTGCCCGGAACGTAGAAATGACCATTACTTTCACACTGTTTGCAATTATTCCTTTTATACGATGGAAAACTGTTGTATTTATATCGTATTTTATGCTTCTGGCGTTGACTTCTAAGGCCCTAACTATTCGATCTGGTGGAACAACGCCCTGGAGTGAAACCTAGGTTGCCCGGAACGTAGAAATGACCATAACTTTTACACTGGTAGCTATCATTCGTTTTAAACAATGGAAAAACTGTTCTATTTATTTTGAATTTAATGCTTCGGGCGTTGACTTCTAAGGCCCTAACTGTCTGATCTGGTGGAGCAACGCCCTAGTGTGAAGCCTAGGTGGCCCTGAACGTAGGAATGTCCATAACTTTTACACTGGTAGCAATTATTCGTTTTATACAATGGAAAAACCGTTTTATTTATTTTGTGTTTTATGCTTCGGGCGTTGACTTCTAAGGCCCTAACTGTATGATCTGGTGGAGCAACGCCCTAGAGTGAAACCTAGGTTGCCCGGAACTTAGAAATGACCATAACTTTCACACTGGTTGCTATTATTCGTTTTATATGATGGAAAAACTGTTATATTGATATTGTATTTTATGCTTCTGGCGTTGACTTCTGATGCCGTTGCTATTCGATGTGGTGGAAGAACGCCATAGAGTGAAGCCTAGGTAGCCCGGAACGTAGAAATGACCATAACTTTCACACTGGTTGCTATTATTCGTTCTATACGATGGAAAAACTGTTATATTTATATTGTATTTTATGCTTCAGGCGTAGACTTCTAAGGCCGTAGCTATTCGATATGTTGGAGCACCGCCCTAGAGTGAAGCCTAGGTTGCTCGGAACGTAGAAATGACCACTACTTTTACACTGTTTGCAATTATTCATTTAATACGATGGAAATGCTGTTGTATTTATATCGTATTTTATGCTCCGGGCGTTGACTTCTTAGGCCCTAACATTTCGATCTGGTGGAGCAACGCCCTAGAGTGGAGCCTAGGTTGCCCGGAACGTAGAAATGACCATTACTTTCACACTGTTTGCAATTATTCCTTTTATACGATGGAAAAGCTGTTGTATTTATATCGTATTTTATGCTTCTGGCGTTGACTTCTTAGGCCGTATCTATTCGGTCTGGTGGAGCAACGCCCTAGGGTGAAGCCTAGGTTCCCCGCAACGTAGAAATGACCATAACTTTCACACTGGTTGCTATTATTCGTTTTATACGATGGAAAAACTGTTATATTTATATTGTATGTTATGCTTCAGGCGTAGACTTCTAAGGCCGTAGCTATTCGATATGTTGGAGCACCGCCCTAGAGTGAAGCCTAGGTTGCTCGGAACGTAGAAATGACCACTACTTTCACACTGTTTGCAATTATTCATTTAATACGATGGAAATGCTGTTGAATTTATTTTGTATTTTATGCTTTGGGCGTTGACTTCTAAGGCCCTAACTGTTTCATCTGGTGGAGCAACGCCCTAGAGTGAAGCCTCGGTTGCCCGGAACGTAGAATTGGCCATCACTTTCAAACTGGTTGCAATTATTCCTGTTATATGATGGAAACAGTGTTGTATTTATATTGTATTTTATGCCTCTGGCGATGACTTCTAAGGCCCTAACTATTCAATCTGTTGGAGCAACGCCCTAGGGTGAAGCCTAGGTTGCTCGGAAAGAAGAAATGACCATAAGTTTCATACTGGTTGCAATTATTCGTTTTATACGATGGAAAAACTGTTGTATTTTTATTGCATTTTATGGTTCTGGCGTTCACTTCTTAGGCCCTAACTATTCGACCTGGTGGAACAACGGCCTAGGGTGAAGCCTAGGTTGCCCGGAACGTAGAAATGACCATAACTTTCACACTGGTTGCTATTATTCGTTTTATACGATGGAAAAACTGTTGTATTTATATCGTATTTTATGCTTCGGGCGTTGACTTCTTAGGCCCTAACATTTCGATCTAGTGGAGCAACGCCCTACAGTGAAGCCTAGGTTGCCCGGAACGTAGATATGACCATAACCTTCACACAGGTTGCAATTATTCGTTTTATACGGTGTAAAGGCTGTTGTATTTATTTTGTATTTTATTCTTCTGGCGTTGACTTCTTAGGCCCTAACTATTCAATCTGGTGGAACAACGGCCTAGGGTGAAGCCTAGGTTGCCCGGAACGTAGAAATGACCATCACTTTCAAACTGGTTGCAATTATTCCTGTTATATGATGGAAACACTGTTGTATTTTTATTGTATTTTATGCTTCAGGCGTAGGCTTCTTAATCCGTAGCTATTCGATATGGTGGAGCACCGCCCTAAAGTGAAGCCTAGCTTGCTCGGAACGTAGAAATGACCACTACTTTCACACTGTTTGCAATTATTCATTTAATACGATGGAAAAGCTGTTGTATTTGTATCGTATTTTATGCTTCGGGCGTTGACTTCTTAGGCCCTAACATTTCGATCTAGTGGAGCAACGCCCTACAGTGAAGCCTAGGTAGCCCGGAACGTAGATATGACCATAATCTTCACACAGGTCGCAATTATTCGTTTTATACGGTGTAAAGGCTGTTGTATTTATTTTGTATTTTATTCTTCTGGTGTTGTCTTCTTAGGCCCTAACTATTCGATCTGGTGGAACAACGCCGTAGAGTGAAGCCTACGTTGTCCGGAACGTAGAAATGACCATTACTTTCACGCTGTTTGCAATTATTCCTTTTATACGATGGAAAACTGTTGTATTTATATTGTATTTTATGCTTCTGGCGTTGACTTCTAAGGACCTAACTATTCGATCTGGCGGAGCAACGCCGTAGAGTGAAGCCTAGGTTGCTCGGAATGTAGAAATGACCATAACTTTCATACTTGTTGCAATTATTCGTTTTATACGATGGAAAAGCTGTTGTATTTATATCGTATTTTATGCTTCTGGCGTTGACTTCTTAGGGCGTAACTATTCGGTCTGGTGGAGCAACGCCCTGGAGTGAAACCTAGGTTGCTCGGAACGTAGAATTGGCCATCACTTTCAAACTGGTAGCAATTATTCGTTTTATACAATGGAAAAACCGTTCTATTTATTTTGTGTTTTCTGCTTCGGGCGTTGACTTCTAAGGCCCTAACTGTATGATCTGGTGGAGCAACGCCCTAGAGTGAAGCCTAGGTTGCCCGGAACTTAGAAATGACCATAACATTCACACTGGTTGCTATTATTCGTTTTATACGATGGAAAAGCTGTTGTATTTATATCGTATTTTATGCTTCTGGCGTTGACTTCTTAGGCCGTAACTATTCGGTCTGGTGGAGCAACGCCCTGGAGTGAAACCTAGGTTGCCTGGAACGTAGAATTGGCCATCACTTTCAAACTGGTTGCAATTATTCGTTTTATACGATGGAAAAGCTGTTGTGTTTATATCGCATTTTATGCTTTTGGCGTTGACTTCCTAGGCCGTAACTATTCGATCTGGTGGAGCAACGCCCTAGAGTGAAGCCTAGGTAGCCCGGAACGTAGAATTGGCCATGACTCTCAAACTGGTTGCAATTATTCCTGTTATATGATGGAAACACTGTTGTATTTCTATTGTATTTTATGCTTCAGGCGTAGGCTTCTTAATCCGTAGCTATTCGATATGGTGGAGCACTGCCCTAGAGTGAAGCCTAGGTTGCTCGGAACGTAGAAATGACTACTACTTTCACACTGTTTGCAATTATTCATTTAATACGATGGAAAAGCTGTTGTATTTATATCGTATTTTATGCTTCGGGCGTTGACTTCTTAGGCCCTAACATTTCGATCTAGTGGAGCAACGCCCTACAGTGAAGCCTAGGTTGCCCGGAACGTAGAAATGACCATCACATTTACACGGGTTGCAATTATTCCTGTTATGGGGTGGAAAGACTGTTGTATTTTTATTGTATTTTATACTTCAGGCGGTGACTTCTGAGGCCGTAGCTATTCGATGTGGTGGATGAACGCCATATAGTGACGCCTAGGTTGCCCGGAACGTAGAAATGACCATAACTTTCACACTGGTTGCAATTATTCGTTTTATACGATGGAAAAGCTGTTGTATTTATATTGTATTTTATGCCTCTGGCGTTGACTTCTAAGGCCGTAGCTATTAGATGTAGTGGAGCAACGCCCTAGAGTGACGCCTAGGGTGCTCGGAACGTAGAAATGACCATTACTTTCACACTGGTTGCAATTACTCGTTTTATACGATGGAAAAACTGATGCATCTTGATCGAATTTTATGCATCTGGCGTTGACTTCCTAGGCCCTAACTATTCGATCTGGTGGAACAACGGCCGAGGGTGAAGCCTAGGTTGCCTGGAACGTAGAAATCACCATAACTTTTACACCGGTAGCAATAATTCGTTTTATACAATGGAAAAACCGTTCTATTTATTTGGTATTTTATGCTTCAGGCGTTGACTTCTAAGCTCCTAACTATTCAATCTGTTGGAGCAACGTCCTAGGGTGAAGCCTAGGTTGCACGGAAAGTATAAATGACCATAACTTTCACACTGGTTGCAATTATTCGTTTTATACGATGGAAAAGCTGTTGCATATTTATTGTATTTTATTCATCTGGGGTTGACTTCTAAGGCCGTAGCTATTAGATGTGGTGGAGCAACGCCCTAGGGTGACGCCTAGGTTGCCCGGAACGTAGAAATGACCATTACTTTCACAATGTTTGCAATTATTCATTTTATACGATGGAAAAACTGTTGTACTTATATTGTATTTTATTCTTCTGGCGTTGACCTCTTAGGCCCTAACTATTCGATCTGGTGGAACAACGCCCTAGAGTGAAGCCTAGGTTGCCCGGAACATGGAAATGACCATTACTTTCACACTGTTTGCAAATATACATTATATACGATGGAAATGCTGTTGTATTTATATTGTATTTTATGCTTCTGGCGTTGACTTCTTACGACCTAACTATTTAATCTGGTAGAGCACCGCCCTAGAGTGAAGCATAGGTTCCCCGGAACGTAGAACATACCATTACCTTCACACTGGTTGCATTTACTCCTGTTATATGATGGAAAAACTGTTGCATCTTTATTGTATTTTATGCTTCTGGCGTTGACTTCTAAGGCCCTAACTATTCAATCTGTTGGAGCAATGCCCTAGGCTGAAGCCTAGGTTGCCCGGAACGTAGAAATGACCATAACTTTCACACTGGTTGCAATTGTTCCTGTTATATGATGGAAATACTGTTGTATTTTTATTGTATTTTATGCTTCAGGCGTAGGCTTCTTAATCCGTAGCTGTTCGATATGGTGCAGCACCGCCCTAGAGTGAAGCCTAGGTTGCTCGGAACGTAGAAATGACCACTACTTTCACACTGTTTGCAATTATTCATTTAATACGATGGAAAAGCTGTTGTATTTGTATCGTATTTTATGCTTCAGGCGTTGACTTCTTAGGCCGTAACTTTTCGGTCTGGTGGAGCAACGCCCTGGAGTGAAACCTAGGTTGCCCGCAACGTAGAATTGGCCATCACTTTCAAACTGGTTGCAATTATTCCTGTTATACGATGGAAAAACTGTTGTATTTATATTGTATTTTATGCTTCTGGCGTTGACTTCTAAGGCACTAACTATTCGATATGGTGGAGCAACGCCCTAGAGTGAAGCCTAGGTAGCCCGGAACGTAGAAATGACTACTACTTTCACACTGTTTGCAAT
This sequence comes from Calliopsis andreniformis, assembly GCF_051401765.1. Lineage (NCBI taxonomy): Eukaryota > Metazoa > Arthropoda > Insecta > Hymenoptera > Andrenidae > Calliopsis > Calliopsis andreniformis. Next base: position 9,268,016 of record NC_135072.1, read on the forward strand.
TATTCATTTAATACGATGGAAAAGCTGTTGTATTTATATCGTATTTTATGCTTCGGGCGTTGACTTCTTAGGCCCTAACATTTCGATCTAGTGGAGCAACGCCCTACAGTGAAGCCTAGGTTGCCCGGAACGTAGATATGACCATGACCTTCACACAGGTTGCAATTATTCGTTTTATACGGTGTAAAGGCTGTTGTATTTATTTTGTATTTTATTCTTCTGGTGTTGACTTCTTAGGCCCTAACTATTCGATCTGGCGGAACAACGCCGTAGAGTGAAGCCTAGGTTGCCCGGAACGTAGAAATGACCATTACTTTCACACTGTTTGCAATTATCCCTTTTATACGATGGAAAAGCTGTTGTATTTATATCGTAGTTTATGCTTCTGGCGTTGACTTCTAAGGACCTAACTATTCGATCTGGCGGAGCATCGCCCTATAGTGAAGCGTAGGCTGCTCGGAATGTAGAAATAACAATAACTTTCACACTGGTTGCAATTATTCGTTTTATACGATGGAAAAACTGATGCATCTTTATCGTATTTTATGCATCTGGCGTTGACTTCTTAGGCCGTAACTATTCGATCTGGTGGAGCAACGCCCTGGAGTGAAACCTAGTTTGCCCGGGACGTAGAAATGACCATAACTTTCACACTGGTTGCTATTATTCGTTTTAGACGATGGAAAAACTGTTATATTTATATTGTACTTTATGCTTCTGGCGTTGACTTCTTAGGGCCTAACTATTTGATCTTGTGGAACAACGCCCCAGAGGGAAGACTAGGAGTCCCGGAACATGGAAATGACCATTACTTTCACACTGTTTGCAGTTATTCCTGTTATACGATCTAAAAACTTTTGCATCTTTATTGTATTTTATGCTTCTGGCGTTGACTTCTAAGGCCCTAGCTATTCGATTTGGTGGAGCAACGCCCGAGAGTGGAGCCTAGGTTGCCCGGTACGTAGAAATGACCATTACTTTCACACTGTTTGCAAATATACATTATATACGATGTAAAATCTGTTGTATTTATGTTGTATTTTATGCTTCTGGCGTTGACTTCTTAGGCCCTAACTACTTGATCTGGTGGTGCACCGCCAGAGAGTGATGCCTAGGTTGCCCGGAACGTAGAAAAGACCATTATCTTCACACTGGTTGCAATTATTCCTGTTTTACGATGGAATAACTGTTGCATGTTTATTGTATTTTATGCTTCTGGCGTTGATTTCTAAGGCCCTAATTATTCGATCTGGTGGAGCAACGCCCTAGAGTGAAGCCTAGGTTGCCCGGAACGTAGAAGTGACCATTACATTCACACTGGTTGCAATTATTCGTCTTATACGATGGAAAAGCTGTTGTATTTACATCGTATTTTATGCTTCTGGCGTTGACTTCTTAGGCCCTAACTATTCCATCTGGTGGAACAACGCCCTTGGGTGAAGCCTAGGTTGCGCGGTACGTAGCAATGACTATGACTTTCACACTGGTAGCAATTATTCGTTTTAAACGATGGAAAAACTGTTCTATTTATTTTGTATTTTATGCTTCGGGCGTTGACTTCTAAGGCCCTAGCTATTCGATCTGGTCGAGGAACGCCCTAGAGTGAAGCCTAGGTTGCCCGGAACGTAGAAATGACCATAACTTCCACACTGGTTGCAAATATACATTATATACGATGCAAAAGCTGTTGTATTTATATTGTATTTTATGCTTCTGGCGTTGACTTCTTACGACCTAACTATTTAATCTGGTAGAGCACCGCCCTAGAGTGAAGCATAGGTTGCCCGGAACGTAGTACATACCATTACCTTCACACTGGTTGCAATTACTCCTGTTATACGATGGAAAAACTGTTGCATCTTTATTGTATTTTATGCTTCTGGCGTTGACTTCTAAGGCCCTAACTATTCAATCTGTTGGAGCAATGCCCTATGCTGAAGCCTAGGTTGCCCGGAACGTAGAAATGACCATAACTTTCACACTGGTTGCAATTATTCGTTTTATACGACGGAAAAGCTGTTGTATTTATATCGTATTTTATGCTTCTGGGGTTGACTTCTTAGGCCCTAACTATTCGATCTGGTGGAACAACGCCCTAGAGTGAAGCCTAGGTTGCCTGGAACGTAGAAATGATCATAACTTCCACACTGGTTGCTATTATTCGTTTTATGCGATGGAAAAACTGTTATATTTATATTGTATTTTATGCTTCTGGCGTTGACTTCTTAGGCCCTAGCTATTCGATCTGGTGGAACAACGCCCTAGAGTGAAGCCTAGGTTGCCCGGAACGTAGAAATGACCATAACTTCCACACTGGTTGCAAATATACATTATATACGATGCAAAAGCTGTTGTATTTATATTGTATTTTATGCTTCTGGCGTTGACTTCTTACGACCTAACTATTTAATCTGGTAGAGCACCGCCCTAGAGTGAAGCATAGGCTGCCCGGAACGAAGTACATACCATTACCTTCACACTGGTTGCAATTACTCCTGTTATACGATGGAAAAACTGTTGCATCTTTATTGTATTTTATGCTTCTGGCGTTGACTTCTAAGGCCCTAACTATTCAATCTGTTGGAGCAATGCCCTATGCTGAAGCCTAGGTTGCCCGGAACGTAGAAATGACCATAACTTTCACACTGGTTGCAATTATTCGTTTTATACGACGGAAAAGCTGTTGTATTTATATCGTATTTTATGCTTCTGGCGTTGACTTCTTAGGCCCTAACTATTCGATCTGGTGGAACAACGCCCTAGAGTGAAGCCTAGGTTGCCTGGAACGTAGAAATGATCATAACTTTCACACTGGTTGCTATTATTCGTTTTATGCGATGGAAAAACTGTTATATTTATATTGTATTTTATGCCTCTGGCGTTGACTTCTAAGGCCGTAGCTATTAGATGTGGTGGAGCAACGCCCTAGAGTGATGCCTAGGGTGCTCGGAACGTAGAAATGACCATAACTTTCACACTGGTTGCTATTATTCGTTTTATACAATGGAAAAACTGTTATATTTATATTGTATTTTATGCTTCTGGCGTTGACTTCTTAGGCCCTAACTATTCGATCTTGTGGAACAACGCCCCAGAGTGAAGACTAGGAGGCCCGGAACATGGAAATGACCATTACTTTCACACTGTTTGCAGTTATTCCTGTTATATGATGGAAACACTGTTGTATTTTTATTGTGTTTTATGCTTCAGGCGTAGGCTTCTTAATCCGTAGCTATTTGACATGGTGGAGCAACGCCCTAGAGTGAAGCCTATGTTGCCCGGAACGTAGAAATGACCATAACTTTCACACTGGTTGCTATCATTCGTTTTATATGATGGAAAAACTGTTGTATTTATATTGTATTTTATGCTTCTGGCGTTCACTTCCTAGGCCCTATCTGTTCGATCTGGTGGAACAACGCCCTAGAGTGACGCCTAGGGTGCTCGGAACGTAGAAATGACCTTAACTTTCACACTGGTTGCAATTACTCGTTTTATACGATGGACAAATTGATGCATCTTGATCGTATTTTATGTATCTGGCGTTGACTTCTTAGGCCGTAACTATTCGATCTGGTGGAACAACGCCCTAGAGTGAAGCCTATGTTGCCCGCAACGTAGAAATGACCATAACTTTCACACTGGTTGCTATCATTCGTTTTATATGATGGAAAAACTGTTGGATATATAATGTATTTTATGCTTCTGTCGTTCACTTCCTAGGCCCTAACTATTCGATCTGGTGGAACAACGGCCGAGGGTGAAGCCTAGGTTGCCTGGAACGTAGAAATGACCATAACTTTTACACCCGTAGCAATAATTCGTTTTATACAATGGAAAAACCGTTCTATTTATTTGGTATTTTATGCTTCAGGCGTTGACTTCTAAGCTCCTAACTATTCAATCTGTTGGAGCAACGTCCTAGGGTGAAGCCTAGGTTGCACGGAAAGTATAAATGACCATAACTTTCACACTGGTTGCAATTATTCGTTTTATACGATGGAAAAGCTGTTGCATCTTTATTGTATTTTATTCATCTGGGGTTGACTTCTAAGGCCGTAGCTATTAGATGTGGTGGAGCAACGCCCTAGGGTGACGCCTAGGTTGCCCGGAACGTAGAAATGACCATTACTTTCACAATGTTTGCAATTATTCATTTTATACGATGGAAAAACTGTTGTACTTATATTGTATTTTATTCTTCTGGCGTTGACCTCTTAGGCCCTAACTATTCCATCTGGTGGAACAACGCCCTAGAGTGAAGCCTAGGTTACCCGGAACATGGAAATGACCATTACTTTCACACTGTTTGCAAATATACATTATATACGATGGAAAAGCTGTTGTATTTATATTGTATTTTATGCTTCTGGCGTTGACTTCTAAGGCCCTAACTATTCAATCTGTTGGAGCAATGCCCTAGGCTGAAGCCTAGGTTGCCCGGAACATAGAAATGACCATAACTTTCACACTGGTTGCAATTGTTCGTTTTATACGAATGAAAAGCTGTTGTATTTGTATTGTATTTTATGCTTCTGGCGTTGACTTCTTAGGCCCTAACTATTCCCTCTGGTCGATCAACGCCCTAGAGTGAAACCTACGTTGCCCGGAACGTAGAAATGACCATTACTTTCACACGGGTTGCAATTATTCCTGTTACACGATGGAAAAGCTGTTGCATCTTTATTGTATTTTATTCATCTGGCGATGAATTCTAAGTCCCTAGCTTTTCGATCTGGTGGAGCAACGCCCTAGAGTGACGCCTAGGTTGCTAGGAACGTGGAAATGACCATTACTTTCACACTGGTTGCAATTATTCGTTTTATACGGTGGAAATGCTGTTGCATTTATATCGTATTTTATGCATCTGGCGTTGACTTCTTAGGACCTAACTATTCGGTCTGGTGGAGCAACGCCCTGGAGTGAAACCTAGGTTGCCCGGAACGTAGAAATGACCATTACATTCACACTGGTTGCAATTATTCCTGTTATACGATTGAAAAACTGTTGTACTTTTATTGTATTCTTTGCTTCTGGCGTTTAATTCTAAGTCGCTAGCTATTTGATCTGGTGGAGCAACGACCTAGAGTGAAGCCTAGGTTGCCCGGAACGTAGAAATGACCATTACTTTCACATTGTTTGCTATTATTCATTTTGTACGATGGAAAAACTGTTGTATTTATATTGTATTTTATGCCTCTGTCGTTGACTTCGAGGGCCGTAGCTATTAGATGTGCTGGAATAACGCCCTAGAGTTACGCCTAGGTTGCCCGGAACGTAGAAATGACCATTATTTTCACAATGTTTGCAACTACTCATTTTATACGATGGAATAACAGTTGTACTTATATTGTATTTTATCCTTCTGGCGTTGAATTCTAAGTCCCTAGCTATTCGATCTGATAGAGCAACGCCCTAGAGTGAAACCTAGGTTATCCGGAACGTAGAAATGACCTGTACATTCAGACTGGTTGCAGTTATTCCTGTAAAACGATGGAAAAACTGTTGCATCTTTATTGTATTTTATGCTTCTGGCGTTGACTTCTAAGGCCCGAACTATTCGATCTGGAGGAGCAACGCCCTAGGGTGAAGCCTAGGTTGGCCGGAATGTAGAAATGTCCATAACTTTCACACTGGTTGCAATTATTCGTTTTACACGATTGAAAAGCTGTTGTATTTATATTGTATTTTATGCTTCTGGCGTTGACGTCTTAGGCCCTAACTATTCCCTCTCGTGGATCAGCGCCCTAGAGTGAAACCAACGTTGCCCGGAACGTAGAAATGACCATTACTTTCACACTGGTTGCAATTATTCCTGTTATACGATAGAAAAACTGTTGTATTTTAATTGTATTTTATGCTTTTAGCGATGAATTCTAGGGCCCTAGCTATTCGACCTGATAGAGCAACGCCCTAGAGTGAAACCTAGGTTATCCGGAACGTAGAAATGACCAGTACATTCACACTGGTTGCAGTTATTCCTGTAAAACGATGGAAAAACTGTTGCATCTTTATTGTATTTTATGCTTCGGGCGTTGACTTCTAAGGCCCAAACTGATTGATCTGGTGGAGCAACACCCTAGTGTGAAGCCTAGATTGCCCGGAATGTTGAAATGATCATAACTTTCACACTGGTTGCTATTATTCGTGTTATACGATGGAAAAAGTGTTCTATTTATTTTGTATTTTATGCTTCGGGCGTTGACTTCTAAGGCCCTAGCTATTCGATCTGGTCGAGGAACGCCCTAGAGTGAAGCCTAGGTTGCCCGGAACGTAGAAATGACCATAACTTCCACACAGGTTGCAAATATACATTATATACGATGCAAAAGCTGTTGTATTTATATTGTATTTTATGCTTCTGGCGTTGACTTCTTACGACCTAACTATTTAATCTGGTAGAGCACCGCCCTAGAGTGAAGCATAGGTTGCCCGGAACGTAGTACATACCATTACCTTCACACTGGTTACCAATTACTCCTGTTATACGATGGAAAAACTGTTGCATCTTTATTGTATTTTATGCTTCTGGCGTTGACTTCTAAGGCCCTAACTATTCAATCTGTTGGAGCAATGCCCTATGCTGAAGCCTAGGTTGCCCGGAACGTAGAAATGACCATAACTTTCACACTGGTTGCAATTATTCGTTTTATACGACGGAAAAGCTGTTGTATTTATATCGTATTTTATGCTTCTGGGGTTGACTTCTTAGGCCCTAACTATTCGATCTGGTGGAACAACGCCCTAGAGTGAAGCCTAGGTTGCCTGGAACGTAGAAATGATCATAACTTCCACACTGGTTGCTATTATTCGTTTTATGCGATGGAAAAACTGTTATATTTATATTGTATTTTATGCTTCTGGCGTTGACTTCTTAGGCCCTAGCTATTCGATCTGGTGGAACAACGCCCTAGAGTGAAGCCTAGGTTGCCCGGAACGTAGAAATGACCATTACATTCACACTGGTTGCAATTATTCGTCTTATACGATGGAAAAGCTGTTGTATTTATATCGTATTTTATGCTTCTGGCGTTGACTTCTTAGGCCCTAACTATTCCATCTGGTGGAACAACGCCCTTGGGTGAAGCCTAGGTTGCGCGGTACGTAGCAATGACTATGACTTTCACACTGGTAGCAATTATTCGTTTTAAACGATGGAAAAACTGTTCTATTTATTTTGTATTTTATGCTTCGGGCGTTGACTTCTAAGGCCCTAGCTATTCGATCTGGTCGAGGAACGCCCTAGAGTGAAGCCTAGGTTGCCCGGAACGTAGAAATGACCATAACTTCCACACTGGTTGCAAATATACATTATATGCGATGCAAAAGCTGTTGTATTTATAATGTATTTTATGCTTCTGGCGTTGACTTCTTACGACCTAACTATTTAATCTGGTAGAGCACCGCCCTAGAGTGAAGCATAGGTTGCCCGGAACGTAGTACATACCATTACCTTCACACTGGTTGCAATTACTCCTGTTATACGATGGAAAAACTGTTGCATCTTTATTGTATTTTATGCTTCTGGCGTTGACTTCTAAGGCCCTAACTATTCAATCTGTTGGAGCAATGCCCTATGCTGAAGCCTAGGTTGCCCGGAACGTAGAAATGACCATAACTTTCACACTGGTTGCAATTATTCGTTTTATACGACGGAAAAGCTGTTGTATTTATATCGTATTTTATGCTTCTGGGGTTGACTTCTTAGGCCCTAACTATTCGATCTGGTGGAACAACGCCCTAGAGTGAAGCCTAGGTTGCCCGGAACGTAGAAATGACCATAACTTCCACACTGGTTGCAAATATACATTATATACGATGCAAAAGCTGTTGTATTTATATTGTATTTTATGCTTCTGGCGTTGACTTCTTACGACCTAACTATTTAATCTGGTAGAGCACCGCCCTAGAGTGAAGCATAGGCTGCCCGGAACGAAGTACATACCATTACCTTCACACTGGTTGCAATTACTCCTGTTATACGATGGAAAAACTGTTGCATCTTTATTGTATTTTATGCTTCTGGCGTTGACTTCTAAGGCCCTAACTATTCAATCTGTTGGAGCAATGCCCTATGCTGAAGCCTAGGTTGCCCGGAACGTAGAAATGACCATAACTTTCACACTGGTTGCAATTATTCGTTTTATACGACGGAAAAGCTGTTGTATTTATATCGTATTTTATGCTTCTGGCGTTGACTTCTTAGGCCCTAACTATTCGATCTGGTGGAACAACGCCCTAGAGTGAAGCCTAGGTTGCCTGGAACGTAGAAATGATCATAACTTTCACACTGGTTGCTATTATTCGTTTTATGCGATGGAAAAACTGTTATATTTATATTGTATTTTATGCCTCTGGCGTTGACTTCTAAGGCCGTAGCTATTAGATGTGGTGGAGCAACGCCCTAGAGTGATGCCTAGGGTGCTCGGAACGTAGAAATGACCATAACTTTCACACTGGTTGCTATTATTCGTTTTATACAATGGAAAAACTGTTATATTTATATTGTATTTTATGCTTCTGGCGTTGACTTCTTAGGCCCTAACAATTCGATCTTGTGGAACAACGCCCCAGAGTGAAGACTAGGAGGCCCGGAACATGGAAATGACCATTACTTTCACACTGTTTGCAGTTATTCCTGTTATATGATGGAAACACTGTTGTATTTTTATTGTATTTTATGCTTCTGGCGTTCACTTCCTAGGCCCTATCTGTTCGATCTGGTGGAACAACGCCCTAGAGTGACGCCTAGGGTGCTCGGAACGTAGAAATGACCTTTACTTTCACACTGGTTGCAATTACTCGTTTTATACGATGGACAAATTGATGCATCTTGATCGTATTTTATGTATCTGGCGTTGACTTCTTAGGCCGCAACTATTCGATCTGGTGGAACAACGCCCTAGAGTGAAGCCTATGTTGCCCGCAACGTAGAAATGACCATAACTTTCACACTGGTTGCTATCATTCGTTTTATATGATGGAAAAACTGTTGGATATATATTGTATTTTATGCTTCTGTCGTTCACTTCCTAGGCCCTAACTATTCGATCTGGTGGAACAACGGCCGAGGGTGAAGCCTAGGTTGCCTGGAACGTAGAAATGACCATAACTTTTACACCCGTAGCAATAATTCGTTTTATACAATGGAAAAACCGTTCTATTTATTTGGTATTTTATGCTTCAGGCGTTGACTTCTAAGCTCCTAACTATTCAATCTGTTGGAGCAACGTCCTAGGGTGAAGCCTAGGTTGCACGGAAAGTATAAATGACCATAACTTTCACACTGGTTGCAATTATTCGTTTTATACGATGGAAAAGCTGTTGCATCTTTATTGTATTTTATTCATCTGGGGTTGACTTCTAAGGCCGTAGCTATTAGATGTGGTGGAACAACGCCCTAGGGTGACGCCTAGGTTGCCCGGAACGTAGAAATGACCATTACTTTCACAATGTTTGCAATTATTCATTTTATACGATGGAAAAACTTTTGTACTTATATTGTATTTTATTCTTCTGGCGTTGACCTCTTAGGCCCTAACTATTCGATCTGGTGGAACAACGCCCTAGAGTGAAGCCTAGGTTGCCCGGAACATGGAAATGACCATTACTTTCACACTGTTTGCAAATATACATTATATACGATGGAAAAGCTGTTGTATTTATATTGTATTTTATGCTTCTGGCGTTGACTTCTTACGACCTAACTATTTAATCTGGTAGAGCACCGCCCTAGAGTGAAGCATAGGTTCCCCGGAACGTAGAACAAACCATTACCTTCACACTGGTTGCATTTATTCCTGTTATACAATGGAAAAACTGTTGCATCTTTATTGTATTTTATGCTTCTGGCGTTGACTTCTAAGGCCCTAACTATTCAATCTGTTGGAGCAATGCCCTAGGCTGAAGCCTAGGTTGCCCGGAACGTAGAAATGACCATAACTTTCACACTGGTTGCAATTGTTCGTTTTATACGAATGAAAAGCTGTTGTATTTGTATTGTATTTTATGCTTCTGGCGTTGACTTCTTAGGCCCTAACTATTCCCTCTGGTCGATCAACGCCCTAGAGTGAAACCTACGTTGCCCGGAACGTAGAAATGACCATTACTTTCACACGGGTTGCAATTATTCCTGTTACACGATGGAAAAACTGCTGCATTTTAATTGTATTTTATGCTTTTAGCGATGAATTCTAAGTCCCTAGCTTTTCGATCTGGTGGAGCAACGCCCTAGAGTGACGCCTAGGTTGCTAGGAACGTGGAAATGACCATTACTTTCACACTGGTTGCAATTATTCGTTTTATACGGTGGAAATGCTGTTGCATTTATATCGTATTTTATGCATCTGGCGTTGACTTCTTAGGACCTAACTATTCGGTCTGGTGGAGCAACGCCCTGGAGTGAAACCTAGGTTGCCCGGAACGTAGAAATGACCATTACATTCACACTGGTTGCAATTATTCCTGTTATACGATTGAAAAACTGTTGTACTTTTATTGTATTCTTTGCTTCTGGCGTTTAATTCTAAGTCGCTAGCTATTTGATCTGGTGGAGCAACGACCTAGAGTGAAGCCTAGGTTGCCCGGAACGTAGAAATGACCATTACTTTCACATTGTTTGCTATTATTTATTTTGTACGATGGAAAAACTGTTGTATTTATATTGTATTTTATGCCTCTGTCGTTGACTTCTAAGGCCGTAGCTATTAGATGTGCTGGAATAACGCCCTAGAGTTACGCCTAGGTTGCCCGGAACGTAGAAATGACCATTATTTTCACAATGTTTGCAACTACTCATTTTATACGATGGAATAACAGTTGTACTTATATTGTATTTTATCCTTCTGGCGTTGAATTCCAAGTCCCTAGCTATTCGATCTGATAGAGCAACGCCCTAGAGTGAAACCTAGGTTATCCGGAACGTAGAAATGACCTGTACATTCAGACTGGTTGCAGTTATTCCTGTAAAACGATGGAAAAACTGTTGCATCTTTATTGTATTTTATGCTTCTGGCGTTGACTTCTAAGGCCCGAACTATTCGATCTGGAGGAGCAACGCCCTAGGGTGAAGCCTAGGTTGGCCGGAATGTAGAAATGTCCATAACTTTCACACTGGTTGCAATTATTCGTTTTACACGATTGAAAAGCTGTTGTATTTATATTGTATTTTATGCTTCTGGCGTTGACATCTTAGGCCCTAACTATTCCGTCTCGTGGATCAGCGCCCTAGAGTGAAACCAACGTTGCCCGGAACGTAGAAATGACCATTACTTTCACACTGGTTGCAATTATTCCTGTTATACGATAGAAAAACTGTTGTATTTTAATTGTATTTTATGCTTTTAGCGATGAATTCTAGGGCCCTAGCTATTCGACCTGATAGAGCAACGCCCTAGAGTGAAACCTAGGTTATCCGGAACGTAGAAATGACCAGTACATTCACACTGGTTGCAGTTATTCCTGTAAAACGATGGAAAAACTGTTGCATCTTTATTGTATTTTATGCTTCGGGCGTTGACTTCTAAGGCCCAAACTGATTGATCTGGTGGAGCAACGCCCTAGTGTGAAGCCTAGATTGCCCGGAATGTTGAAATGATCATAACTTTCACACTGGTTGCTATTATTCGTGTTATACGATGGAAAAAGTGTTCTATTTATTTTGTATTTTATGCTTCGGGCGTTGACTTCTAAGGCCCTAGCTATTCGATCTGGTCGAGGAACGCCCTAGAGTGAAGCCTAGGTTGCCCGGAACGTAGAAATGACCATAACTTCCACACTGGTTGCAAATATACATTATATACGATGCAAAAGCTGTTGTATTTATATTGTATTTTATGCTTCTGGCGTTGACTTCTTACGACCTAACTATTTAATCTGGTAGAGCACCGCCCTAGAGTGAAGCATAGGTTGCCCGGAACGTAGTACATACCATTACCTTCACACTGGTTACCAATTACTCCTGTTATACGATGGAAAAACTGTTGCATCTTTATTGTATTTTATGCTTCTGGCGTTGACTTCTAAGGCCCTAACTATTCAATCTGTTGGAGCAATGCCCTATGCTGAAGCCTAGGTTGCCCGGAACGTAGAAATGACCATAACTTTCACACTGGTTGCAATTATTCGTTTTATACGACGGAAAAGCTGTTGTATTTATATCGTATTTTATGCTTCTGGGGTTGACTTCTTAGGCCCTAACTATTCGATCTGGTGGAACAACGCCCTAGAGTGAAGCCTAGGTTGCCTGGAACGTAGAAATGATCATAACTTCCACACTGGTTGCTATTATTCGTTTTATGCGATGGAAAGACTGTTATATTTATATTGTATTTTATGCTTCTGGCGTTGACTTCTTAGGCCCTAGCTATTCGATCTGGTGGAACAACGCCCTAGAGTGAAGCCTAGGTCGCCCGGAACGTAGAAATGACCATTACATTCACACTGGTTGCAATTATTCGTCTTATACGATGGAAAAGCTGTTGTATTTATATCGTATTTTATGCTTCTGGCGTTGACTTCTTAGGCCCTAACTATTCCATCTGGTGGAACAACGCCCTTGGGTGAAGCCTAGGTTGCGCGGTACGTAGCAATGACTATGACTTTCACACTGGTAGCAATTATTCGTTTTAAACGATGGAAAAACTGTTCTATTTATTTTGTATTTTATGCTTCGGGCGTTGACTTCTAAGGCCCTAGCTATTCGATCTGGTCGAGGAACGCCCTAGAGTGAAGCCTAGGTTGCCCGGAACGTAGAAATGACCATAACTTCCACACTGGTTGCAAATATACATTATATGCGATGCAAAAGCTGTTGTATTTATATTGTATTTTATGCTTCTGGCGTTGACTTCTTACGACCTAACTATTTAATCTGGTAGAGCACCGCCCTAGAGTGAAGCATAGGTTGCCCGGAACGTAGTACATACCATTACCTTCACACTGGTTGCAATTACTCCTGTTATACGATGGAAAAACTGTTGCATCTTTATTGTATTTTATGCTTCTGGCGTTGACTTCTAAGGCCCTAACTATTCAATCTGTTGGAGCAATGCCCTATGCTGAAGCCTAGGTTGCCCGGAACGTAGAAATGACCATAACTTTCACACTGGTTGCAATTATTCGTTTTATACGACGGAAAAGCTGTTGTATTTATATCGTATTTTATGCTTCTGGGGTTGACTTCTTAGGCCCTAACTATTCGATCTGGTGGAACAACGCCCTAGAGTGAAGCCTAGGTTGCCTGGAACGTAGAAATGATCATAACTTCCACACTGGTTGCTATTATTCGTTTTATGCGATGGAAAAACTGTTATATTTATATTGTATTTTATGCTTCTGGCGTTGACTTCTTAGGCCCTAGCTATTCGATCTGGTGGAACAACGCCCTAGAGTGAAGCCTAGGTTGCCCGGAACGTAGAAATGACCATAACTTCCACACTGGTTGCAAATATACATTATATACGATGCAAAAGCTGTTGTATTTATATTGTATTTTATGCTTCTGGCGTTGACTTCTTACGACCTAACTATTTAATCTGGTAGAGCACCGCCCTAGAGTGAAGCATAGGCTGCCCGGAACGAAGTACATACCATTACCTTCACACTGGTTGCAATTACTCCTGTTAAACGATGGAAAAACTGTTGCATCTTTATTGTATTTTATGCTTCTGGCGTTGACTTCTAAGGCCCTAACTATTCAATCTGTTGGAGCAATGCCCTATGCTGAAGCCTAGGTTGCCCGGAACGTAGAAATGACCATAACTTTCACACTGGTTGCAATTATTCGTTTTATACGACGGAAAAGCTGTTGTATTTATATCGTATTTTATGCTTCTGGCGTTGACTTCTTAGGCCCTAACTATTCGATCTGGTGGAACAACGCCCTAGAGTGAAGCCTAGGTTGCCTGGAACGTAGAAATGATCATAACTTTCACACTGGTTGCTATTATTCGTTTTATGCGATGGAAAAACTGTTATATTTATATTGTATTTTATGCCTCTGGCGTTGACTTCTAAGGCCGTAGCTATTAGATGTGGTGGAGCAACGCCCTAGAGTGATGCCTAGGGTGCTCGGAACGTAGAAATGACCATAACTTTCACACTGGTTGCTATTATTCGTTTTATACAATGGAAAAACTGTTATATTTATATTGTATTTTATGCTTCTGGCGTTGACTTCTTAGGCCCTAACTATTCGATCTTGTGGAACAACGCCCCAGAGTGAAGACTAGGAGGCCCGGAACATGGAAATGACCATTACTTTCACACTGTTTGCAGTTATTCCTGTTATATGATGGAAACACTGTTGTATTTTTATTGTGTTTTATGCTTCAGGCGTAGGCTTCTTAATCCGTAGCTATTTGACATGGTGGAGCAACGCCCTAGAGTGAAGCCTATGTTGCCCGGAACGTAGAAATGACCATAACTTTCACACTGGTTGCTATCATTCGTTTTATATGATGGAAAAACTGTTGTATTTATATTGTATTTTATGCTTCTGGCGTTCACTTCCTGGGCCCTATCTGTTCGATCTGGTGGAACAACGCCCTAGAGTGACGCCTAGGGTGCTCGGAACGTAGAAATGACCTTTACTTTCACACTGGTTGCAATTACTCGTTTTATACGATGGACAAATTGATGCATCTTGATCGTATTTTATGTACCTGCGTTGACTTCTTAGGCCGCAACTATTCGATCTGGTGGAACAACGCCCTAGAGTGAAGCCTATGTTGCCCGCAACGTAGAAATGACCATAACTTTCACACTGGTTGCTATCATTCGTTTTATATGATGGAAAAACTGTTGGATATATATTGTATTTTATGCTTCTGTCGTTCACTTCCTAGGCCCTAACTATTCGATCTGGTGGAACAACGGCCGAGGGTGAAGCCTAGGTTGCCTGGAACGTAGAAATGACCATAACTTTTACACCCGTAGCAATAATTCGTTTTATACAATGGAAAAACCGTTCTATTTATTTGGTATTTTATGCTTCAGGCGTTGACTTCTAAGCTCCTAACTATTCAATCTGTTGGAGCAACGTCCTAGGGTGAAGCCTAGGTTGCACGGAAAGTATAAATGACCATAACTTTCACACTGGTTGCAATTATTCGTTTTATACGATGGAAAAGCTGTTGCATCTTTATTGTATTTTATTCATCTGGGGTTGACTTCTAAGGCCGTAGCTATTAGATGTGGTGGAACAACGCCCTAGGGTGACGCCTAGGTTGCCCGGAACGTAGAAATGACCATTACTTTCACAATGTTTGCAATTATTCATTTTATACGATGGAAAAACTTTTGTACTTATATTGTATTTTATTCTTCTGGCGTTGACCTCTTAGGCCCTAACTATTCGATCTGGTGGAACAACGCCCTAGAGTGAAGCCTAGGTTGCCCGGAACATGGAAATGACCATTACTTTCACACTGTTTGCAAATATACATTATATACGATGGAAAAGCTGTTGTATTTATATTGTATTTTATGCTTCTGGCGTTGACTTCTTACGACCTAACTATTTAATCTGGTAGAGCACCGCCCTAGAGTGAAGCATAGGTTCCCCGGAACGTAGAACAAACCATTACCTTCACACTGGTTGCATTTATTCCTGTTATACAATGGAAAAACTGTTGCATCTTTATTGTATTTTATGCTTCTGGCGTTGACTTCTAAGGCCCTAACTATTCAATCTGTTGGAGCAATGCCCTAGGCTGAAGCCTAGGTTGCCCGGAACGTAGAAATGACCATAACTTTCACACTGGTTGCAATTGTTCGTTTTATACGAATGAAAAGCTGTTGTATTTGTATTGTATTTTATGCTTCTGGCGTTGACTTCTTAGGCCCTAACTATTCCCTCTGGTCGATCAACGCCCTAGAGTGAAACCTACGTTGCCCGGAACGTAGAAATGACCATTACTTTCACACGGGTTGCAATTATTCCTGTTACACGATGGAAAAACTGCTGCATTTTAATTGTATTTTATGCTTTTAGCGATGAATTCTAAGTCCCTAGCTTTTCGATCTGGTGGAGCAACGCCCTAGAGTGACGCCTAGGTTGCTAGGAACGTAGAAATGACCATTACTTTCACACTGGTTGCAATTATTCCTGTTATACGATAGAAAAACTGTTGTATTTTAATTGTATTTTATGCTTTTAGCGATGAATTCTAGGGCCCTAGCTATTCGACCTGATAGAGCAACGCCCTAGAGTGAAACCTAGGTTATCCGGAACGTAGAAATGACCAGTACATTCACACTGGTTGCAGTTATTCCTGTAAAACGATGGAAAAACTGTTGCATCTTTATTGTATTTTATGCTTCGGGCGTTGACTTCTAAGGCCCAAACTGATTGATCTGGTGGAGCAACGCCCTAGTGTGAAGCCTAGATTGCCCGGAATGTTGAAATGATCATAACTTTCACACTGGTTGCTATTATTCGTGTTATACGATGGAAAAAGTGTTCTATTTATTTTGTATTTTATGCTTCGGGCGTTGACTTCTAAGGCCCTAGCTATTCGATCTGGTCGAGGAACGCCCTAGAGTGAAGCCTAGGTTGCCCGGAACGTAGAAATGACCATAACTTCCACACTGGTTGCAAATATACATTATATACGATGCAAAAGCTGTTGTATTTATATTGTATTTTATGCTTCTGGCGTTGACTTCTTACGACCTAACTATTTAATCTCGTAGAGCACCGCCCTAGAGTGAAGCATAGGTTGCCCGGAACGTAGTACATACCATTACCTTCACACTGGTTACCAATTACTCCTGTTATACGATGGAAAAACTGTTGCATCTTTATTGTATTTTATGCTTCTGGCGTTGACTTCTAAGGCCCTAACTATTCAATCTGTTGGAGCAATGCCCTATGCTGAAGCCTAGGTTGCCCGGAACGTAGAAATGACCATAACTTTCACACTGGTTGCAATTATTCGTTTTATACGACGGAAAAGCTGTTGTATTTATATCGTATTTTATGCTTCTGGGGTTGACTTCTTAGGCCCTAACTATTCGATCTGGTGGAACAACGCCCTAGAGTGAAGCCTACGTTGCCCGGAACGTAGAAATGACCATTACTTTCACACTGGTTGCAATTATTCCTGTTACACGATGGAAAAACTGCTGCATTTTAATTGTATTTTATGCTTTTAGCGATGAACTCTAAGTCCCTAGCTATTCGATCTGGTGGAGCAACGCCCTAGAGTGACGCCTAGGTTGCTAGGAACGTGGAAATGACCATTACTTTCACACTGGTTGCTATTATTCGTTTTATGCGATGGAAAGACTGTTATATTTATATTGTATTTTATGCTTCTGGCGTTGACTTCTTAGGCCCTAGCTATTCGATCTGGTGGAACAACGCCCTAGAGTGAAGCCTAGGTTGCCCGGAACGTAGAAATGACCATAACTTCCACACTGGTTGCAAATATACATTATATACGATGCAAAAGCTGTTGTATTTATATTGTATTTTATGCTTCTGGCGTTGACTTCTTACGACCTAACTATTTAATCTGGTAGAGCACCGCCCTAGAGTGAAGCATAGGTTGCCCGGAACGTAGTACATACCATTACCTTCACACTGGTTGCAATTACTCCTGTTATACGATGGAAAAACTGTTGCATCTTTATTGTATTTTATGCTTCTGGCGTTGACTTCTAAGGCCCTAACTATTCAATCTGTTGGAGCAATGCCCTAGGCTGAAGCCTAGGTTGCCCGGAACGTAGAAATGACCATAACTTTCACACTGGTTGCAATTGTTCGTTTTATACGAATGAAAAGCTGTTGTATTTGTATTGTATTTTATGCTTCTGGCGTTGACTTCTTAGGCCCTAACTATTCCCTCTGGTGGATCAACGCCCTAGAGTGAAACCTACGTTGCCCGGAACGTAGAAATGACCATTACTTTCACACTGGTTGCAATTATTCCTGTTACACGATGGAAAAACTGCTGCATTTTAATTGTATTTTATGCTTTTAGCGATGAATTCTAAGTCCCTAGCTATTCGATCTGGTGGAGCAACGCCCTAGAGTGACGCCTAGGTTGCTAGGAACGTGGAAATGACCATTACTTTCACACTGGTTGCAATTATTCGTTTTATACGGTGGAAATGCTGTTGCATTTATATCGTATTTTATGCATCTGGCGTTGACTTCTTAGGACCTAACTATTCGGTCTGGTGGAGCAACGCCCTGGAGTGAAACCTAGGTTGCCCGGAACATAGAAATGACCATTACATTCACACTGGTTGCAATTATTCCTGTTATACGATTGAAAAACTGTTGTACTTTTATTGTATTCTTTGCTTCTGGCGTTTCATTCTAAGTCGCTAGCTATTTGATCTGGTGGAGCAACGACCTAGAGTGAAGCCTAGGTTGCCCGGAACGTAGAAATGACCATTACTTTCACATTGTTTGCTATTATTCATTTTGTACGATGGAAAAACTGTTGTATTTATATTGTATTTTATGCCTCTGTCGTTGACTTCTAAGGCCGTAGCTATTAGATGTGCTGGAATAACGCCCTAGAGTTACGCCTAGGTTGCTCGGAATGTAGAAATGATCATAACTTTCACACTGGTTGCTATTATTCGTGTTATACAATGGAAAAAGTGTTATGTTTATATTGTATTTTATTCTTATGGCGTTGACTTCTTAGGCCCTAACTATTCGTTCTGGTGGAACAACGCCATAGAGTGAAGCCTAGGTTGCCTGGAACGTAGAAATGGCCACTACTTTGAGACTGTTTACAATTATTCGTTTTATACGATGGAAAAACTGTTGCATCTTTATTGTATTTTATGCTTCTGGCGTTGACTTCTAAGGCCCTAACTATTCGATCAGGTGGAGCAACGCCCTAGAGTGAAGCCTAGGTTGCTCGGAATGTAGAAATGACCATTACTTTCACACTGGTTATAGTTAATCATTTTATACGATGGAAAAACTGTTGTACTTATATCGTATTTTATGCTTCTGGCGTTGACTTCTTAGGGCGTAACTATTCGGTCTGGTGGAGCAACGCTCTGGAGTGAAACCTAGGTTGCTCGGAACGTAGAATTGGCCATCACTTTCAAACTGGTAGCAATTATTCGTTTTATACAATGGAAAAACCGTTCTATTTATTTTGTGTTTTGTGCTTCGGGCGTTGACTTCTAAGGCCCTAACTGTATGATCTGGTGGAGCAACGCCCTAGAGTGAAGCCTAGGTTGCCCGGAACTTAGAAATGACCATAACATTCACACTGGTTACTATTATTCGTTTTATACGATGGAAAAGCTGTTGTATTTATATCGTATTTTATGCTTCTGGCGTTGACTTCTTAGGCCGTAACTATTCGGTCTGGTGGAGCAACGCCCTGGAGTGAAACCTAGGTTGCCTGGAACGTAGAATTGGCCATCACTTTCAAACTGGTTGCAATTATTCGTTTTATACGATGGAAAAGCTGTTGTGTTTATATCGCATTTTATGCTTTTGGCGTTGACTTCTTAGGCCGTAACTATTCGGTCTGGTGGAGCAACGCCCTAGAGTGAAGCCTAGGTAGCCCGGAACGTAGAATTGGCCATGACTCTCAAACTGGTTGCAATTATTCCTGTTATATGATGGAAACACTGTTGTATTTCTATTGTATTTTATGCTTCAGGCGTAGGCTTCTTAATCCGTAGCTATTCGATATGGTGGAGCACTGCCCTAGAGTGAAGCCTAGGTTGCTCGGAACGTAGAAATGACTACTACTTTCACACTGTTTGCAATTATTCATTTAATACGATGGAAAAGCTGTTGTATTTATATCGTATTTTATGCTTCGGGCGTTGACTTCTTAGGCCCTAACATTTCGATCTAGTGGAGCAACGCCCTACAGTGAAGCCTAGGTTGCCCGGAACGTAGATATGACCATGACCTTCACACAGGTTGCAATTATTCGTTTTATACGGTGTAAAGGCTGTTGTATTTATTTTGTATTTTATTCTTCTGGTGTTGACTTCTTAGGCCCTAACTATTCGATCTGGCGGAACAACGCCGTAGAGTGAAGCCTAGGTTGGCCGGAACGTAGAAATGACCATTACTTTCACACTGTTTGCAATTATCCCTTTTATACGATGGAAAAGCTGTTGTATTTATATCGTATTTTATGCTTCTGGCGTTGACTTCTAAGGACCTAACTATTCGATCTGGCGGAGCATCGCCCTATAGTGAAGCCTAGGCTGCTCGGAATGTAGAAATGACAATAACTTTCACACTGGTTGCAATTATTCGTTTTATACGATGGAAAAACTGATGCATCTTTATCGTATTTTATGCATCTGGCGTTGACTTCTTAGGCCGTATCTATTCGATCAGGTGGAGCAGCGCCCTGGAGTGAAACCTAGTTTGCCCGGGACGTAGAAATGACCATAACTTTCACACTGGTTGCTATTATTCGTTTTAGACGATGGAAAAACTGTTATATTTATATTGTATTTTATGCTTCTGGCGTTGACTTCTTAGGGCCTAACTATTCGATCTTGTGGAACGACGCCCCAGAGGGAAGACTAGGAGTCCCGGAACATGGAAATGACCATTACTTTCACACTGTTTGCAGTTATTCCTGTTATACGATCTAAAAACTTTTGCATCTTTATTGTATTTTATGCTTCTGGCGTTGTCTTCTAAGGCCCTAGCCATTCGATTTGGTGGAGCAACGCCCGAGAGTGGAGCCTAGGTTGCCCGGTACGTAGAAACGACCATTACTTTCACACTGTTTGCAAATATACATTATATACGATGGAAAATCTGTTGTGTTTATGTTGTATTTTATGCTTCTGGCGTTGACTTCTTAGGCCCTAACTATTTGATCTGGTGGTGCACCGCCCTGGAGTGAAGCCTAGGTTGCCCGGAACGTAGAAAAGACCATTATCTTCACACTGGTTGCAATTATTCCTGTTTTACGATGGAAAAACTGTTGCATCTTTATTGTATTTTATGCTTCTGGCGTTGATTTCTAAGGCCCTAATTATTCGATCTGGTGGAGCAACGCCCTAGAGTGAAGCCTAGGTTGCCCGGAACGTAGAAATGACCATTACATTCACACTGGTTGCAATTATTCGTCTTATACGATTGAAAAGCTGTTGCATTTATATCGTATTTTATGCTTCTGGCGTTGACTTCTTAGGCCCTAACTATTCCATCTGGTGGAACAACGCCCTTGGGTGAAGCCTAGGTTGCGCGGTACGTAGCAATGACTATAACTTTCACACTGGTAGCAATTATTCGTTTTATACGATGGAAAAACTGTTCTATTTATTTTGTATTTTATGCTTCGGGCGTTGACTTCTAAGGCCCTAGCTATTCGATCTGGTCGAGCAACGCCCTAGAGTGAAGCCTAGGTTGCTCGGAACGTAGAAATGACCACTACTTTCACACTGTTTGCAATTATTCATTTAATACGATGGAAAAGCTGTTGTATTTGTATCGTATTTTATGCTTCAGGCGTTGACTTCTTAGGCCGTAACTATTCGATCTGGCGGAGCAACGCCCTAGAGTGAAGCCTAGGTTGCTCGGAATGTAGAAATGACCATAACTTTCATACTGGTTGCAATTATTCCTGTTATATGATGGAAATACTGTTGTATTTTTATTGTATTTTATGCTTCAGGCGTAGGCTTCTTAATCCATAGCTGTTCGATATGGTGCAGCACCGCCCTAGAGTGAAGCCTAGGTTGCTCGGAACGTAGAAATGACCACTACTTTCACACTGTTTGCAATTATTCATTTAATACGATGGAAAAGCTGTTGTATTTGTATCGTATTTTATGCTTCAGGCGTTGACTTCTTAGGCCGTAACTATTCGATCTGGCGGAGCAACGCCCTAGAGTGAAGCCTAGCTTGCTCGGAATGTAGAAATGACCGTAACTTTCATACTGGTTGCAATTATTCGTTTTATACGATGGAAAAGCTGTTGTATTTATATCGTATTTTATGCTTCTGGCGTTGTCTTCTTAGGCCGTAACTATTCGGTCTGGTGGAGCAACGCCCTGGAGTGAAACCTAGGTCGCCCGGAACGTAGACTTGGCCATCACTTTCAAACTGGTTGCAATTATTCCTGTTATATGATGGAAGCACTGTTGTATTTTTTTTTGCATTTTATGGTTCGGGCGTTGACTTGTAAGGCCCTAACTATTCAATCTGTTGGAGCAACGCCCTAGGGTGAAGCCTAGGTTGCTCGGAAAGTAGAAATGGCCATAACTTTCATACTGGTTGCAATTATTCGTTTTATACAATGGAAAAACTGTTGTATTTATATTGTATTTTATGCTTCTGGCGTTGACTTCTTAGGCCCTAACTATTCGATCTGGCGGAACAACGCCGTAGAGTGAAGCCTAGGTTGCCCGGAACGTAGAAATGACCATTACTTTCACACTGTTTGCAATTATCCCTTTTATACGATGGAAAAGCTGTTGTATTTATATCGTAGTTTATGCTTCTGGCGTTGACTTCTAAGGACCTAACTATTCGATCTGGCGGAGCATCGCCCTATAGTGAAGCCTAGGCTGCTCGGAATGTAGAAATAACAATAACTTTCACACTGGTTGCAATTATTCGTTTTATACGATGAAAAAACTGTTCTATTTATTTTGTATTTTATGCTTCGGGCGTTGACTTCTAAGGCCCTAGCTATTCGATCTGGTCGAGCAACGCCCTAGAGTGAAGCCTAGGTTGCCCGGAACGTAGAAATGACCATAACTTCCACACTGGTTGCAATTATTCATTTATACGATGGAAAAGCTGTTGTATTTATATCGTATTTTATGCTTCTGGCGTTGACCTCCTAGGACCTAACTATTCGATCTGGTGGAACAACGCCCTAGAGTGAAGCCTAGGTTGCCCGGAACATGGAAATGACCATTACTTTCACACTGTTTGCAAATATACATTATATACGATGCAAAAGCTGTTGTATTTATATTGTATTTTATGCTTCTGGCGTTGACTTCTTACGTCCTAACTATTTAATCTGGTAGAGCACCGCCCTAGAGTGAAGCATAGGTTGCCCGGAACGTAGAACATACCATTACCTTCACACTGGTTGCAATTACTCCTGTTATACGATGGAAAAACTGTTGCATCTTTATTGTATTTTATGCTTCTGGCGTTGACTTCTAAGGCCCTAACTATTCAATCTGTTGGACCAATGCCCTAGGCTGAAGCCTAGGTTGCCCGGAACGTAGAAATGACCATAACTTTCACACTGGTTGCAATTATTCGTTTTATACGACGGAAAAGCTGTTGTATTTATATCGTATTTTATGCTTATGATGTTGACTTCTTAGGCCCTAACTATTCGATCTGGTGGAACAACGCCCTAGAGTGAAGCCTAGGTTGCCTGGAACGTAGAAATGATCATAACTTTCACACTGGTTGCTATTATTCGTTTTATGCGATGGAAAAACTGTTATATTTATATTGTATTTTATGCTTCTGGCGTTGACTTCTTAGGCCCTAGCTATTCGGTCTGGTGGAACAACGCCCTAGAGTGAAGCCTAGGTTGCCTGGAACGTAGAAATGACCATCACATTTACACGGGTTGCAATTATTCCTGTTATGGGGTGGAAAGACTGTTGTATTTTTATTGTATTTTATACTTCAGGCGGTGACTTCTGAGGCCGTAGCTATTCGATGTGGTGGATGAACGCCATATAGTGACGCCTAGGTTGCCCGGAACGTAGAAATGACCATAACTTTCACACTGGTTGCAATTATTCGTTTTATACGATGGAAAAGCTGTTGTATTTATATTGTATTTTATGCCTCTGGCGTTGACTTCTAAGGCCGTAGCTATTAGATGTGGTGGAGCAACGCCCTAGAGTGATGCCTAGGGTGCTCGGAACGTAGAAATGACCATTGCTTTCACACTGGTTGCAATTACTCGTTTTATACGATGGAAAAACTGATGCATCTTGATCGTATTTTATGCATCTGGCGTTGACTTCTTAGGCCGTAACTATTCGATCTGGTCGAGCAACGCCCTAGAGTGAAGCCTAGGTTGCTCGGAATGTAGAAATGACCATTACTTTCACACTGGTTGCAGTTAATCATTTTATACGATGGAAAAACTGTTGTACTTATATTGTATTTTATTCTTATGGCGCTGAATTCTAAGTCCCTAGCTATTCGATCTGGTGGAGCATCGCCCTAGAGTGAAACCTAGGTTACCCGGAACGTAGAAATGACCAGTACTTTCACACTGTTTGCAGTTATTCCTGTTATACGATGGAAAAACTGTTGCATCTTTATTGCATTTTATGCTTCTGGCGTTGACTTCTAAGGCCCTAACTATTCGATCAGGTGGAGCAACGCCCTAGAGTGACGCCTAGGTTGCCCGGAACGTAGAAATGACCATTACTTTCACAATGTTTGCAACTACGCATTTTATACGATGGAATAACTGTTGTACTTATATTGTATTTTATCCTTCTGGCGTTGAATTCTTAGGCCCTAACTATTCCCTCTGGTGGATCAACGCGGTAGGGTGAAACCTACGTTGCCCGGAACGTAGAAATGACCATTACTTTCACACTGGTTGCAATTATTCCTGTTATACGCTGGAAAAACTGTTGTATTTTTATTGTATTCTATGCGTCTGGCGTTTAATTCTAAGTCGCTAGCTATTTGATCTGGTAGAGCAACGCCCTAGAGTGAAGCCCAGGTGGCCCGGAACGTAGAAACGACCATAACATTCACACTGGTTGCAATTATTCGTTTTATGCGATGGAAAAACTGTTATATTTATAATGCATTTTATGCTTCTGGCATTGAATTCTAAGTCCGTAGCTATTTGATCTGGTGGAGCAACTCCCTAGAGCGAACACTAGGTTGCTCGGAATGTATAAATGTCCACAACTTTGACACTGGTTGCAATTATTCGTTTTATGGGATGGAAAAGCTGTTGTATTTTTATTGCATTTTATGCTTCAGGCATTGAATTCTAAGTCCCTAGCTATTCGATCTGGTGGAGCAACGCCCTAGAGTGAAGCCTAGGTTGCCCGGAACGTAGAAATGTCCATTACTTTCACGCTGTTTGCAAATACACATTATATACGATGGAAAAGCTGTTGTATTTATATGGTATTTTATGCTTCGGGTGTTGACTTCTATGACCCTACCTATTCGATCTGGTGGAGCATCACTCTACAGTGAAGCCTAGGTTGCCCGGAACGTAGAAATGACCATACCTTTCACACTGGTTGCAATTATTCGTTTCATACGATTCAAAAGCGGTTATATTTATATTGCATTTTATGCTTCAGGCATTGAATTCTAAGTCCCTAGCTATTCGATCTGGTGGAGCAACGCCCTAGAGTGAAGCCCAGGTGGCCCGGAACGTAGAAATGACCATAACATTCACACTGGTTGCAATTATTCGTTTTATGCGATGGAAAATCTGTTGTATTTATATCGTATTTTATGCTTCTGGCGTTGACTTCTTAGGACCTAACTATTCCATCTGGTGGAACAACGCCCTCGGGTGAAGCCTAGGTTGAGCGGAACGTAGCAATGACCATAACTTTCACACTGGTAGCAATAATTCGTTTTATACGATGGAAAAACTGTTCTATTTATTTTGTATTTTATGCTTCGGGCGTTGACTTCTAAGGCCCTAGCTATACGATCTGGTCGAGCAACGCCTTAGAGTGAAGCCTAGGTTGCCCGGAACGTAGAAATGACCATAACTTTCACAATGTATGCAATTATTCATTTTATGCGATAGAAAAACTGTTGTACTTATATTGTATTTTATGCTTCTAGCGTTGACTCCATAGGCACTAACTATTCGGTCTGTTGGAAAAACGCCCTAGAGTGAATCCTAGGTTGCTCGGAATGTAGAAATGGCCATAACTTTCACACTGGTTGCAATTAGTCCTGCTATACGATGGACAAACGGTTGCATTTTTATGGTATTTTATGCTTCTGGCGTTGACTTCTAAGGCCGTAGCTATTAGATATGGTGGAGCAACGCCCTAGAGTGACTGCTAGGTTACCCGGAACGTAGAAATGACCAGTACTTTCACACTGGTTGCAGTTATTCCTGTTATACGATGGAAAAACTGTTGCATCTTTATTGCATTTTATGCTTCTGGCGTTGACTTGTAAGGCCCTAACTATTCGATCTGGTGGAGCAACGCCCTAGAGTGAACCCTAGGCTGCTCGGAATGTAGAAATATCTATAACTTTCACACTGGTTGCTATTATTCGTTTTATACGATGGAAAAGCTGTTATATTTATATTGCATTTTCTGCTTCTGGCGTTGAATGCTAAGTCCCTAGCTCGTCGATCTGGTGGAGCAACGCCCTAGAGTGAAGGCTAGGTTGCCCGGAACGTAGAAATGACTATGACTTTCACACTGTTTGCAATTATTCATTTTATGCGATGGAAAAGCTGTTGTATTTATATTGTATTGTATGCTTCTAGCGTTGACTTCTAAGGCCCTAACTGTTCGATCTGGTGGAGCAACGCCCTAGAGTGAAGCCTAGGTTGCCCGGAACGTAGAAATGACCATTACCTTAACACTGTTTGCAAATATACATTATATACGATGGAAAAGCTGTTGTACTTGTATTGTAAGTTATGCTTCTGGCGTTGACTTCTTCGGCCCTAACTATTTGATCTGGTGGAGCACCGCCCTAGGGTGAAGCCTAGGTTGCCCGGAACGTAGAACATTCCATCACCTTCACAACGGTTGCAGTTATTTCTGTTATACGATGGAAAAACTGTTGCAGCTTTATTGTATTTTATGCTTCTGGCGCTGACTTCTTAGGCCCTAACTACTCAATCTGGTGGAGCAACGCCCTAGAGTGAAGCCTAGGTTGCCCGGAACGTAGAAATGACCATTACTTTCGCAATGTTTGCAATTATTCATTTTATACGATGGAAAAACTGTTGTATTTATATCGTATTTTATGCTTCTGGCGTGGACTTCGAAGGCCCTAACTGTTCGATCTGGTGGAGCAACGCCCTAGAGTGAAGCCTAGGTTGCCCGAAACGTAGAAATGACCATTACTTTCACAATGTTTGCAACTACTCATTTTATACGATGGAATAACTGTTGTACTTATATTGTATTTTATCCTTCTGGCGTTGAATTCTAAGTCCCTAGCTATTCGATCTGATAGAGCAACGCCCTAGAGTGAAACCTAGGTTATCCGGAACGTAGAAATGACCAGTACATTCACACTGGTTGCAGTTATTCCTGTAAAACGATGGAAAAACTGTTGCATCTTTATCGTATTTTATGCTTCGGGCGTTGACTTCTAAGGCCCAAACTGATTGATCTGGTGGAGCAGCGCCCTAGTGTGAAGCCTAGATTGCCCGGAACGTTGAAATGATCATAACTTTCACACTGGTTGCTATTATTCGTGTTATACGATGGAAAAAGTGTTATGTTTATATTGTATTTTATTCTTATGGCGTTGACTTCTTAGGCCCTAACTATTCGTTCTGGTGGAACAACGCCATAGAGTGAAGCCTAGGTTGCCTGGAACGTAGAAATGGCCACTACTTTGAGACTGTTTACAATTATTCGTTTTATACGATGGAAAAACTGTTGCATATTTATTGTATTTTATGCTTCTGGCGTTGACTTCTAAGGCCCTAACTATTCGATCAGGTGGAGCAACGCCCTGGAGTGAAGCCTAGGTTGCTCGGAACGTAGAAGTGACCATTACTTTCATAATGTTTGCAACTACGCATTTTATACGATGGAATAACTGTTGTACTTATATTGTATTTTATCCTTCTGGCGTTGAATTCTTAGGCCCTAACTATTCCCTCTGGTGGATCAACGCGGTAGGGTGAAACCTACGTCGCCCGGAACGTAGAAATGACCATTACTTTCACACTGGTTGCAATTATTCGTTTTATACGATGGAAAAGCTGTTGTATTTATATCGTATTTTATGCTTCTGGCGTTGACTTCTTAGGCCCTAACTATTCCATCCGGTGGAGCGCCGCCCTAGAGTGAAGCCTAGGTTGTCCGGAACGTAGAAATGACCATAACTTTCACACTGGTAGCAATTATTCGTTTCATACGATGGAAAAGCTGTTGTATTTATATCGTATTTTATGCTTCTGGCGTTGACTTCTAAGGCCGTAGCTATTCGATGTGGTGGAGCAACGCCCTAGAGTGACGCCTAGGTTGCCCGGAACGTAGAAATGACCATTACTTTCACAATGTTTGCAATTACTCATTTCATACGATGAAAAAACTGTTGTACTTATACTGTATTTTATCCTTCTGGCTTTGAATTCTAAGTCTCTAGCTAATCGATCTGCTGGAGCAACGCCCTAGAGTGAAACCTAGGTTTCCCGGAACGTAGAAATGACCATCACTTTCAAACTGGTTGCAGTTGTTGCTGTTATACGATGGAAAAACTGTTGCATCTTTATTGTATTTTATGCTTCTGGCGTTGACTTCTAAGGCCCTAACTATTCGATCTGGTGGAGCAACTCCCTAGAGTGAACACTAGGTTGCTCGGAATGTATAAATGTCCACAACTTTCACACTGGTTGCAATTATTCGTTTTATACGATGGAAAAGCTGTTGTATTCATATCGTATTTTATGCTTCTGGCGTTGACTTCTTAGGCCCTAACTATTCCATCTGGTGGAACAACGCCCTAGGGTGAAGCCTAGGTTGCCCGGAACGCAGAAATGACCATAACTTTCACACTGGTAGCAATTATTCGTTTTATACGATAGAAAAACTGTTCTATTTATTTTGTATTGTACGCTTCGGGCGTTGACTTCTAAGGCCCTAGCTATTCGATCTGGTCGAGCAACGCCTCAGAGTTAAGTCTAGTAAGCCCGAATCGTCGATATGGTCATTACTTTCGCACTGGTTGCAATTAGTCATGCTATACGATGGAAAAACTGTTGTATTTTTATTGTGTTTTATGCTTCTGGCGTTCACTTCTTAGGCCCTAACTATTCGATCTGATGGAACAATGCCCTAGAGTGACCCCTAGGTTGCCCGGAACGTAGAAATGACCATTACTTTCACAACGTTTGCAATTATTCATTTTATACGACGGAAAAACTGTTGTACTTATATTGTATTTTATCCTTCTGGCGCTGAATACGAAGTCCCTAGCTATTCCCTCTGGTGGAGCAACGCCCTAGAGCGAATCCTAGGTTGCCCGGAACGTAGAAATGACCATCACTTTCAAACTGGTTGCAATTATTCCTGTTCTACGATGGACAAACAGTTGTATTTATATCGTATTTTATGCTTCTGGCGTTGACTTCTTAGGCCCTAACTATTCCATCTGGTGGAACAACGCCCTAGGGTGAAGCCTAGGTTGCCCGGAACGTAGAAATGACCATAACTTTCACACTGGTAGCAATTATTTGTTTCATACGATGGAAAAGCTGTTGTATTTATATCGTATTTTATGCTTCTGGCGTTCACTTCTTAGGCCCTAACTATTCGATCTGATGGAACAATGCCCTAGAGTGACCCCTAGGTTGCCCGGAACGTAGAAATGACCATTACTTTCACAACGTTTGCAATTATTCATTTTATACGACGGAAAAACTGTTGTACTTATATTGTATTTTATCCTTCTGGCGCTGAATACGAAGTCCCTAGCTATTCCCTCTGGTGGAGCAACGCCCTAGAGCGAATCCTAGGTTGCCCGGAACGTAGAAATGACCATCACTTTCAAACTGGTTGCAATTATTCCTGTTCTACGATGGACAAACAGTTGTATTTATATCG
Source organism: Calliopsis andreniformis (assembly GCF_051401765.1). Taxonomy (NCBI): domain Eukaryota; kingdom Metazoa; phylum Arthropoda; class Insecta; order Hymenoptera; family Andrenidae; genus Calliopsis; species Calliopsis andreniformis. The sequence goes on from NC_135072.1 coordinate 9,297,773, forward strand.
TATTTTATGCTTCTGGCGTTGACTTCTTAGGCCCTAACTATTCCATCTGGTGGAACAACGCCCTAGGGTGAAGCCTAGGTTGCCCGGAACGTAGAAATGACCATAACTTTCACACTGGTAGCAATTATTCGTTTCATACGATGGAAAAGCTGTTGTATTTATATCGTATTTTATGCTTCTGGCGTTGACTTCTAAGGCCGTAGCTATTCGATGTGGTGGAGCAACGCCCTAGAGTGACGCCTAGGTTGCCCGGAACGTAGAAATGACCATTACTTTCACAATGTTTGCAATTACTCATTTCATACGATGAAAAAACTGTTGTACTTATACTGTATTTTATCCTTCTGGCTTTGAATTCTAAGTCTCTAGCTAATCGATCTGCTGGAGCAACGCCCTAGAGTGAAACCTAGGTTTCCCGGAACGTAGAAATGACCATCACTTTCAAACTGGTTGCAGTTGTTGCTGTTATACGATGGAAAAACTGTTGCATCTTTATTGTATTTTATGCTTCTGGCGTTGACTTCTAAGGCCCTAACTATTCGATCTGGTGGAGCAACTCCCTAGAGTGAACACTAGGTTGCTCGGAATGTATAAATGTCCACAACTTTCACACTGGTTGCAATTATTCGTTTTATACGATGGAAAAGCTGTTGTATTCATATCGTATTTTATGCTTCTGGCGTTGACTTCTTAGGCCCTAACTATTCCATCTGGTGGAACAACGCCCTAGGGTGAAGCCTAGGTTGCCCGGAACGCAGAAATGACCATAACTTTCACACTGGTACCAATTATTCGTTTTATACGATGGAAAAACTGTTCTATTTATTTTGTATTGTATGCTTCGGGCGTTGACTTCTAAGGCCCTAGCTATTCGATCTGGTCGAGCAACGCCTTAGAGTGAAGCCTAGGTTGCCCGGAACGTAGAAATGACCATAACTTCCACACTGCTTGCAATTATTCGTTTTATACGATGGAAAAGCTGTTGGATTTATATCGTATTTTATGCTTCTGGCGTTGACTTCTTAGGCCCTAACTATTCCATCTGGTGGAACAACGCCGTAGGGTGAAGCCTAGGTTGCCCGGAACGTAGAAATGACCATAACTTTCACACTGGTAGCAATTATTCGTTTCATACGATGGAAAAGCTGTTGTATTTATATCGTATTTTATGCTTCTGGCGTTGACTTCTAAGGCCGTAGCTATTCGATGTGGTGGAGCAACGCCCTAGAGTGACGCCTAGGTTGCCCGGAACGTAGAAATGACCATTACTTTCACAATCTTTGCAATTACTCATTTCATACGATGAAAAAACTGTTGTACTTATACTGTATTTTATCCTTCTGGCTTTGAATTCTAAGTCTCTAGCTAATCGATCTGGTGGAGCAACGCCCTAGAGTGAAACCTAGGTTTCCCGGAACGTAGAAATGACCATCACTTTCAAACTGGTTGCAGTTATTCCTGTTATACGATGGAAAAACTGTTGCATCTTTATTGTATTTTATGCTTCTGGCGTTGACTTCTAAGGCCCTAACTATTCGATCTGGTGGAGCAACGTCCTAGAGTGAACACTAGGTTGCTCGGAATGTATAAATGTCCACAACTCTCACACTGGTTGCAATTATTCGTTTTATGGGATGGAAAAGCTGTTGTATTTTTATTGCATTTTATGCTTCTGGCGTTCACTTCTTAGGCCCTAACTATTCGATCTGGTGGAACAAAGCCCTTGTGTGAACCCAAGGTTGCCCGAAACGTAGAAATGACCATAACTATCACACTGGTAGCAATTATTCGTTTTATACGATTGAAAAGATGTTATATTTATATTGCATTTTATGCTTCAGGCATTGAATTCTAAGTCCCTAGCTATTCGATCTGGTGGAGCAACGCCCTAGGGTGAAGCCTAGGTTGCCCGGAACGTAGAAATGTCCATTATTTTCTCAATGTTTGCAATTATTCATTTTATACGATGGAAAAACTGTTGTACTTATATTGTATTTTATGCTTCTGGCGTTTACTTCTTATGCCATAACTATTCCATCTGGTGGAACAACGCCCTAGGGTGAAGCCTAGGTTGCCCGGAACGTAGAAATGGAAATAACTTTCACACCGGAAGCAATTATTCGTTTTATACGATGGAAAAACAGTTCTATTTATTTTGTATTTTATGCTTCGGCCGTTGACTTCTAATGCCCTAACTATTCGATCTGTTGGAGCAACGCCCTAGGGTGAAGCCTAGGTTGCCCGGAAAGTAGAAATGACCGTAACTTTCATACTGGTTGCAATTATTCGTTTTATACGATGGAAAAACTGTTGTATTTGTATTGTATTTTATGCTTCGGGCGTTGACTTCTAAGGCCCTAACTATTCAATCTGTTGGGTCAACGCCCTAGAGTGAAGACTAGGTTGCTCGGAATGTAGAAATGACCATAACATTCACACTGGTTGAAGTTATTCGTTTTATACGATGGAAAAACTCTTGTATTTATATAGTATTTTATGCTTCTGGCGTTGACTTCTAAGGCCCTAATTATTCGATCTGGTGGAGCAATGCCTCAGAGTTAAGTCTAGGATACCCGAAACGCCGAAATGATCATTACTTTCACGCTTGTTGCAATTATTCCTGTCATACGATGAAAAGACTGTTGTATTTTTATTGTATTTTATGCTTCAGGTGTGGCCTTCTAAGGCCATAGCTATTAGATATGTTGGAGCACCGCCCTAGAGTGAAGCCTAGGTTGCTCGGAACGTAGAAATGACCACTACTTTCACACTGTGTGCAATTATTCATTTAATACGATGGAAATGCTGTTGTATTTATATCGTATTTTATGCTTCGGGCGTTGACTTCTCAGGCCCTAACATTTCGATCTGGTGGAGCAACGCCCGACAGTGAAGCCTAGGTTGCCCGGAACGTAGATATGACGATAACCTTCACACAGGTTGCAATTATTCGTTTTATACGGTGTAAAGGCTGTTGTATTTATTTTGTATTTTATTCTTCTGGTGTTGACTTCTTAGGCCCTAACTATTCGATCTGGTGGAACAACGCCGTAGAGTGAAGCCTAGGTTGCCCGGAACGTATAAATGACCATTACTTTCACACTGTTTGCAATTATTCCTTTTATACGATGGAAAAGCTGTTGTATTTATATCGTATCTTATGCTTCTGGCGTTGACTTCTTAGGCCCTAACTATTCCATCTGGTGGAACAACGCCCTAGGGTAAAGCCCAGATTGCGCGGAACGTAGAAATGACCATTACTTTCACACTGTTTGCAATTATTCCTTTTATACGATGGAAAAGCTGTTGTATTTATATCGTATCTTATGCTTCTGGCGTTGACTTCTTAGGCCCTAACTATTCCATCTGGTGGAACAACGCCCTAGAGTAAAGCCCAGGTTGCGCGGAACGTAGAAATGACCATAAGTTTCACACTGATAGCAATTATTCGTTTTATACAATGGAAGAGCTGTTGCATTTATATCGTATTTTATGCTTCTGGCGTTGACTTCTAAGGACCTAACTATTCGATCTGGTGGAGCAACGCCCTGGAGTGAAACCTGGTTTGCACGGAACGTAGAAATGACCACTACTATCACACTGGTTGCAAATTATTCCTGCTATACGATGAAAAAACTGTTGTATTTTTATTGCATTTTATGCTTCTGGCGTTAACTTCTTAGGCCCTAACTATTCGATCTGGTGGATCAACGCCCTAGGGTGAAGCCTAGGTTGCCCGGAACGTAGAAATTAACATAGCTTTTACATTCGTAGCAATTATTCGTTTTATACAATGGTAAAACCGTTCTATTTATTTTGTATTTTATGTTTCGGGCGTTGACTTCTAAGGCCCTAACTATTCAATCTGTTGGAGCAACGCCCTAGGGTGAAGCCTAGGTTGCACGGAAAGTAGAAATGACCATAAGTTTCATACTGGTTGCAGTTATTCGTTTTATACGATGGAAAAACTCTTGTATTTATATAGTATTTTATGCTTCTGGCGTTGACTTCTAAGGCCCTAATTATTCGATCTGGTGGAGCAATGCCTCAGAGTTAAGTTTAGGATGCCCGAAACGCCGAAATGATCATGACTTTCACGCTTGTTGCAATTATTCCTGTTATGCGATGAAAAGACTGTTGTATTTTTATTGTATTTTATGCTTCAGGCGTGGACTTCTGAGGCCGTAGATATTCGATGTGGTGGAAGAACGCCATACAGTGAAGCCTAGGTTGCTCGGAACGTAGAAATGACCACTACTTTCACACTGTGTGCAATTATTCATTTAATACGATGGAAATGCTGTTGTATTTATATCGTATTTTATGCTTCGGGCGTTGACTTCTTAGGCCCTAACATTTCGATCTGGTGGAGCAACGCCCGACAGTGTAGCCTAGGTTGCCCGGAACGTAGAAATGACGATAACCTTCACACAGGTTGCAATTATTCGTTTTATACGGTGTAAAGGCTGTTGTATTTATTTTGTATTTTATTCTTCTGGTGTTGACTTCTTAGGCCCTAACTATTCGATCTGGTGGAACAACGCCGTAGAGTGAAGCCTAGGTTGCCCGGAACGTATAAATGACCATTACTTTCACACTGTTTGCAATTATTCCTTTTATACGATGGAAAAGCTGTTGTATTTATAACGTATTTTATACTTCTGGCGTTGACTTCTAAGGCCCTAGCTATTCGATTTGGCGGAGCACCGCCCTAGAGTGAAGCCTAGGTTGCCCGGAACGTAGAAATGACCATAACTTCCACAACGGTTGCAATTATTCGTTTTATACGATGGAAACGCTGTTGTATTTATATCGTTCTTTATGCTTCTGGCGTTGACTTCTTAGGCCCTAACTATTCCATCTGGTGGAACAACGCCCTAGGGTAAAGCCCAGATTGAGCGGAACGTAGAAATGACCATTACTTTCACACTGTTTGCAATTATTCCTTTTATACGATGGAAAAGCTGTTGTATTTATATCGTATTTTATGCTTCTGGCGTTGACTTCTAAGGACCTAACTATTCGATCTGGTGGAGCAACGCCCTAGAGTGAAGCCTAGGTGGCTCGGAATGTAGAAATGACCATAACTTTCACACTGATTGCAATTATTCGTTTTATACGATGGAAAAACTGTTGCATCTTTATCGTATTTTATGCTTCTGGCGTTGACTTCTTAGGCCGTAACTATTGGATCTGGTGGAGCAACGCCCTGGAGTGATACCTGGGTTGCCCGGAACGTAGAAATGACCACTACTATCACACTGGTTGCAAATTATTCCTGCTATACGATGGAAAGGCTGTTGGATTTTTATTGCATTTTATGCTTCTGGCGTTCACTTCTTAGGCCCTAACTATTCGATCTGGTGGAACAACGGCCTAGGGTGAAGCCTAGGTATCCCGGAACGTAGAAATGACCATAACTTTCACACAGGTTGCAATTATTTGTTTTATACGATGGAAAAGCTGTTGTATTTATATCGTATTTTATGCTTCTGGCGTTGACTTCTTAGGCCCTAACTATTCCATCTGGTGGAACAATGCCCTAGAGTAAAGCCCGGGTTGCGCGGAACGTAGAAATGACCATAACTTTCACACTGGTCGCAATTATTCGTTTTATACAATGGAAAAACTGTTCTATTTATTTTGTATTTAATGCTTCTGGCGTTAACTGCTAAGGCCCTAACTGTTTGATCTGGTGGAGCAACGCCCTACAGTGAAGCCTAGGTTGCCCGGAACGTAGAAATGACCATAACTTTCACACTGGTTGCTATTATTCGTTTTATACGATGGGAAAACTGTTATATTTATATTGTATTTTATGCTTCTGGCGTTGACTTCTTAGGCCCTAACTATTCGATCTTGTGGGACAACGCCCTAGAGTGAAGCCTAGGTTGCCTGGAACGTAGAAATGACCATCACGTTCACACGGGTTGCAGTTATTCCTGTTATAGGATGGAAAGACTGTTGTATTTTTATTGTACTTTATACTTCAGGCGTTGACTTCTGAGGCCGTAGCTATTCGATGTGGTGGAAGAACGCCATAGAGTGAAGCCTAGGTAGTCCGGAACGTAGAAATGTCCATATCTTTCACACTGTTTGCAATTATTCATTTTATACGATGGCAAAGCTGTTGTATTTATATTTTATTTTATGCTTCTGGCGTTGTCTTCTTAGGCCCTAACTATTCGATCTGGTGGAGCAATGCCTCAGTGTTAAGTCTAGGATACCCGAAACGCCGAAATGATCATTACTTTCACGCTTGTTGCAATTATTCCTGTCATACGATGAAAAGACTGTTGTATTTTTATTGTATTTTATGCTTCAGGTGTGGCCTTCTAAGGCCATAGCTATTCGATATGTTGGAGCACCGCCCTAGAGTGAAGCCTAGGTTGCTCGGAACGTAGAAATGACCACTACTTTCACACTGTTTGCAATTATCCATTTAATACGATGGAAAAGCTGTTGTATTTATATCGTATTTTATGCTTCTGGCGTTGACTTCTAAGGACCTAACTATTCGATCTGGTGGAGCAACGCCCTAGAGTGAAGCCTAGGTTACTCGGAAAGTAGAAATGACCATACGTTTCATACTGGTTGCAGTTATTCGTTTTATACGATGGAAAAACTGTTGTATTTATATCGTATTTTATGCTTCGGGCGTTGACTTCTTAGGCCCTAACATTTCGATCTGGTGGAGCCACGCCCGACAGTGAAGCCTAGGTTGCCCGGACCGCAGATATGACCATAACCTTCACACAGGTTGCAATTATTCGTTTTATACGGTGTAAAAGCTGTTGTACTTATTTTGTATGTTATTCTTCTGGTGTTGACTTCTTAGGCCCTAACTATTCGATCTGGTGGAACAACGCCGTAGAGTGAAGCCTAGGTTGCACGGAACGTAGAAATGACCATAACTTTCACACTGGTCGCAATTATTCGTTTTATACGATGGAACAGCTGTTGTATTTATATCGTATTTTATGCTTCTGGCGTTGACTTCTAAGGACCTAACTATTCGATCTGGTGGAGCAGCTCCCTAGAGTGAAGCCTAGGTTGCTCGGAATGTAGAAATGACCATAAGTTGCATACTGGTAGCAATCTTTCGTTTTATACAATGGAAAAACTGTTCTATTTATTTTGCATTTTATGCTTCGGGCGTCGACTTCTAAGGCCCTAACTGATTGAGCTAGAGGAGCAACGCCCTAGTGTGAAGCCTAGATTGCCCGGAACGTTCAAATGAGCATAACTTTCACTCTAGTTGCTAATATTCGTTTTATACGATGGAAAAACTGTTATATTTATATTGTATTTTATTCTTATGACGTTGGATACTAAGTCCCTAGCTATTCGACCTGGTGGAGCAACGCCCTAGAGCGAAACCTAGGTTACCCGGAACGTAGAAATGAACAGTGCTTTCACACTGTTTGCAGTTATTCCTGTTATACGATGGAAAAACTGTTGCATCTTTATTGTATTTTATGCTTCTGGCGTTGACTTCTAAGGCCCTGAACTATTCGATCTGGTGGAGCAACGCCCTGGAGTGAAGCCTAGGTTGCCCGGAACGTACAAATGACCATTGCTTTCACACTGTTTGCAATTATTCATTTTATACGATGGAACAGCTGTTGTATTTATATCGTATTTTATGCTTCTGGCGTTGACTTCTAAGGACCTAACTATTCGATCTGGTGGAGCAGCGCCCTAGAGTGAAGCCCAGGTTGCTCGGAATGTAGAAATGACCATAAGTTGCATACTGGTAGCAATTATTCGTTTTATACAATGGAAAAACTGTTGTATTTATATTGTATTTTATGCTTCTGGCGTTGACTTCTTAGGCCCTAACTATTCGATTTGGTGGAACAACGCCGTAGAGTGAAGCCTAGGTTGCCCGGAACGTAGAAATGACGATTACTTTCACACTGTTTGCAATTATTCCTTTTATACGATGGAAAAGCTGTTGCATTTATATCGTATTTTATGCTTCTGGCGTTGACTTCTAAGGACCTAACTATTCGATCTGGTGGAGCAACGCCCTAGAGTGAAGCCTAGGTTGCTTGGAATGTAGAAATGACCATATCTTTCACACTGATTGCAATTATTCGTTTTATACGATGGAAAAACTGTTGCATCTTTATCGTATTTTATGCTTCTGGCGATGACTTCTTAGCCCGTAACTATTCGATCTGGTGGAGCAACGCCCTGGAGTGAAACCTGGGTTGCCCGGAACGTAGAAATGACCACTACTATCACACTGGTTGCAAATTATTCCTGCTATACGATGAAAAAACTGTTGTATTTTTATTGCATTTTATGCTTCTGGCGTACACTTCTTAGGCCCTAACTATTCGATCTGGTGGAACAACGGCCTAGGGTGAAGCCTAGGTTGCACGGAACGTAGAAATGACCATAACTTTCACACTGGTTGCAATTATTTGTTTTATACGATGGAAAAGCTGTTGTATTTATATCGTATTTTATGCTTCTGGCGTTGACTTCTTAGGCCCTAACTATTCCATCTGGTGGAACAACGCCCTAGAGTAAAGCACAGGTTGCCCGGAACGTAGAAATGACCATTACTTTCACACTGTTTGCAATTATTCCTTTTATACCATGGAACAGCTGTTGTATTTATATCGTATTTTATGCTTCTGGCGTTGACTTCTAAGGACCTAACTATTCGATCCGGTGGAGCAGCGCCCTAGAGTGAAGCCTAGGTTGCTCGGAATGTAGAAATGACCATAAGTTGCATACTGGTTGCAATTATTCGTTTTATACGATGGAAAAACTGTTGCATCTTTATCGTATTTTATGCTTCTGGCGATGACTTCTTAGGCCGTAACTATTCGATCTGGTGGAGCAACGCCCTGGAGTGAAACCTGGGTTGCCCGGAACGTAGAAATGACCACTACTATCACACTGGTTGCAAATTATTCCTGCTATACGATGGAAAAACTGTTGTATTTTTATTGCATTTTATGCTTCTGGCGTACACTTCTTAGGCCCTAACTATTCGATCTGGTGGAACAACGGCCTAGGGTGAAGCCTAGGTTGCACGGAACGTAGAAATGACCATAACTTTCACACTGGTTGCAATTATTTGTTTTATACGATGGAAAAGCTGTTGTATTTATATCGTATTTTATGCTTCTGGCGTTGACTTCTAAGGACCTAACTATTCGATCTGGTGGAGCAACGCCCTAGAGTAAAGCCTAGGTTGCTCGGAATGTAGATATGACCATAAGTTGCATACTGGTTGCAATTATTCGTTTTATACGATGGAAAAACTGTTGTATTTATATTGTATTTTATGCTTGTGGCGTTGACTTCTAAGGCCCTAAATATTCGATCTGGTGGAGCAATGCCTCAGAGTTATGTCTAGGATGCCCGAAACGCCGAAATGGTCATTACTTTCACGCTTGTTGCAATTATTCCTGTTATACGATGAAAAGACTGTTGTATTTATATTGTATTTTATGCTTCAAGCGTGGACTTCTGAGGCCGCAGCTATTCGATGTGGTGGAAGAACGCCATACAGTGAAGCCTAGGTTGCCCGGAACGTAGAAATGACCATAACTTTTACACTGATTGCAATTATTCGTTTTATACGATGGAAAAACTGTTGCATCTTTATCGTATTTTATGCTTCTGGCGTTGACTTCTTAGCCCGTAACTATTGGATCTGGTGGAGCAACGCCCTGGAGTGATACCTGGGTTGCCCGGAACGTAGAAATGACCACTACTATCACACTGGTTGCAAATTATTCCTGCTATGCGATGGAAAGGCTGTTGTATTTTTATTGCATTTTATGCTTCTGGCGTTCACTTCTTAGGCCCTAACTATTCGATCTGGTGGAACAACGGCCTAGGGTGAAGCCTAGGTAGCCCGGAACGTAGAAATGACCATAACTTTCACACTGGTTGCAATTATTTGTTTTATACGATGGAAAAGCTGTTGTATTTATATCGTATTTTATGCTTCTGGCGTTCACTTCTTAGGCCCTAACTATTCCATCTGGTGGAACAACGCCCTAGAGTAAAGCCCAGGTTGCGCGGAACGTAGAAATGACCATAACTTTCACACTGGTAGCAATTATTCGTTTTATACAATCGAAAAACTGTTGTATTTATATTGTATTTTATGCTTATAGCGTTGACTTCTTAGGCCCTAACTATTGGCTTTGGTGGAACAACGCCGTAGAGTGAAGCCTAGGTTGCCCGGAACGTAGAAATGTCCATAGCTTTTACACTCGTAGCAATTATTCGTTTTATACAATGGTAAAACCGTTCTATTTATTTTGTATTTTATGCTTCGGGCGTTGACTTCTAAAGCCCTAACTATTCAATCTGTTGGAGCAACACCCTAGGGTGAAGCCTAGGTTGCTCGGAAAGTAGAAATGACCATAAGTTTCATACTGGTTGCAATTATTCGTTTTATACGATGGAAAAACTGTTGTATTTATATTGTATTTTATGCTTCTGGCGTTGACTTCTAAGGCCCTAATTATTCGATCTGGTGGAGCAATGCCTCAGAGTTAAGTCTAGGATGCCCGAAACGCCGAAATGATCATGACTTTCACGCTTGTTGCAATTATTCCTGTTATGCGATGAAAAGACTGTTGTATTTTTATTGTATTTTATGCTTCAGGCGTTGACTTCTGAGGCCGTAGATATTCGATGTGGTGGAAGAACGCCATACAGTGAAGCCTAGGTTGCCCGGAACGTAGAAATGGCCACTACTTTCGCACTGTTTGCAATTATGCATTTAATACGATGGAAATGCTGTTGTATTTATATCGTATTTTATGCTTCTGGCGTTGACTTCTTAGGCCCTAACATTTCGATCTGGTGGAGCAACGCCCGACAGTGAAGCCTAGGTTGCCCGGAACGTAGATATGACGATAACCTTCACACAGGTTGCAATTATTCGTTTTATACGGTGTAAAGGCTGTTGTATTTATTTTGTATTTTATTCTTCTGGTGTTGACTTCTGACGCCCTAATTATTCGATCTGGTGGAGCAATGCCTCAGAGTTAAGTCTAGGATGCCCGAAACGCCGAAATGATCATGACTTTCACGCTTGTTGCAATTATTCCTGTTATGCGATGAAAAAACTGTTGTATTTTTATTGTATTTTATGCTTCAGGCGTGGACTTCTGAGGCCGTAGATATTCGATGTGGTGGAAGAACGCCATACAGTGAAGCCTAGGTTGCCCGGAACGTAGAAATGACCACTACTTTCACACTGTTTGCAATTATTCATTTAATACGATGGAAATGCTGTTGTATTTATATCGTATTTTATGCTTCGGGCGTTGACTTCTTAGGCCCTAACATTTCGATCTGGTGGAGCCACGCCCGACAGTGAAGCCTAGGTTGCCCGGACCGCAGATATGACCATAACCTTCACACAGGTTGCAATTATTCGTTTTATACGGTGTAAAAGCTGTTGTACTTATTTTGTATGTTATTCTTCTGGTGTTGACTTCTTAGGCTCTAACTATTCGATCTGGTGGAACAACGCCGTAGAGTGAAGCCTAGGTTGCCCGAACGTAGAAATGACCATTACTTTCACACTGTTTGCAATTATTCCTTTTATACGATGGAAAAGCTCTTGTATTTATATCGTATTTTATGCTTCTGGCGTTGACTTCTAAGTACCTAACTATTCGATCTGGTGGAGCAACGCCCTAGAGTGAAGCCTAGGTTGCTGGGAATGTAGAAATGACCATATCTTTCACACTGATTGCAATTATTCGTTTTATACGATGGAAAAACTGTTGCATCTTTATCGTATTTTATGCTTCTGGCGATGACTTCTTAGGCCGTAACTATTCGATCTGGTGGAGCAACGCCCTGGAGTGAAACCTGGATTGCCCGGAACGTAGAAATGACCACTACTATCACACTGGTTGCAAATTATTCCTGCTATACGATGGAAAAACTGTTGTATTTTTATTGCATTTTATGCTTCTGGCGTACACTTCTTAGGCCCTAACTATTCGATCTGGTGGAACAACGGCCTAGGGTGAAGCCTAGGTTGCACGGAACGTAGAAATGACCATAACTTTCACACTGGTCGCAATTATTCGTTTTATACGATGGAACAGCTGTTGTATTTATATCGTATTTTATGCTTCTGGCGTTGACTTCTAAGGACCTAACTATTCGATCTGGTGGAGCAGCGCCCTAGAGTGAAGCCTAGGTTGCTCGGAATGTAGAAATGACCATAAGTTGCATACTGGTAGCAATTATTCGTTTTATACAATGGAAAAACTGTTCTATTTATATTGTATTTTATGCTTCTGGCGTTGACTTCTTAGGCCCTAACTATTCGATCTGGTGGAGCAATGCCTCAGAGTTAAGTCTAGGATGCCCGAAACGCCGAAATGATCATTACTTTCACGCTTGTTGCAATTATTCCTGTTATACCATGAGAAGACTGTTGTATTTCTATTGTATTTTGTGCTTCAGGCGTAGGCTTCTAAGGCCGTAGCTATTCGATATGGTGGAGCACCGCCCTAGAGTGAAGCCTAGGTTACCGGGAACGTAGAAATGACCATAACTTTCACACTGGTTGCTATTATTCGTTTTATACGATGGAAAAACTATTATATTTATATTGTATTTTATGCTTCTGGCGTTGACTTCTTAGGCCCTAACTATTCGATCTGGTGTAGCAATGCCTCAGAGTTAAGTCTAGGATGCCCGAAACGCCGAAATGATCATTACTTTCACGCTTGTTGCAATTATTCCTGTTATACCATGAGAAGACTGTTGTATTTCTATTGTATTTTGTGCTTCAGGCGTAGGCTTCTGAGGCCGTAGCTATTCGATATGGTGGAGCACCGCCCTAGAGTGAAGCCTAGGTTGCTCGGAACGTAGAAATGACCACTTCTTTTACACCGTCTGCAATTATTCATTTAATATGATGGAAAAGCTGTTGTATTTATATCGTATTTTATGCTCCGGGCGTTGACTTCTTAGGCCCTAACATTTCGATCTGGTTGAGCAACGCCCTACAGTGAAGCCTATGTTGTCCGGAATCTAGATATGACCATAACCGTCACACAGGTTGCAATTATTCGTTTTATACGGTGTAAAGGCTGTTGTGTTTATTTTGCATTTTATTCTTCTGGTGTTGACTTCTTAGGCCCTAACTATTCGATCTGGTGGAACAACGCCGTAGAGTGAAGCCTAGGTTACCCGGAACGTAGAAATGACCATTACTTTCACACTGTTTGCAATTATTCCTTTTATACTATGGAAAAGCTGTTGTATTTATATCGTATTTTATGCTACTGGCGTTGACTTCTAAGGACCTAACTATTCGATCTGCTCGAGCAACGCCCTAGAGTGAAGCCTAGGTTGCTCGGAATGTAGAAATGACCATAACTTTCACACTGGTTGCAATTATTCGTTTTATACGATGGAAAAACTGTTGCATCTTTATCGTATTTTATGCTTCTGGCGTTGACTTCTTAGGCCGTAACTATCCGATCTGGTGGAGCAACGCCCTGGAGTGAAACCTAGGTTGCGCGGAACGCAGAAATGACCATCACTTTCAAACTGGTTGCAATTATTCGTTTTATACGATGGAAAACCTGTTGTATTTATATCGTATTTTATGCTTCTGGCGTTGACTTCTTAGGTCCTAACTATTCGATCTGGTGGAACAACGGCCTAGGGTGAAGCCTAGGTTGCCCGGAAAGTAGAAATGACCATAACTTTCACACTGGTAGCAATTATTCGTAATAGACGATGGAAAAACTGTTATATTTATTTTATATTTTATGCTTCGGGCGTTGACTTCTAAGGCCCTAACTATTGAATCTGTTGGAGCAACGACCTAGAGTGAAGCCTAGGTTGCTCGGAAAGTAGAAATGACCATAAGTTTCATACTGGTTGCAATTATTCGTTTTATACGATGGAAAAACTGTTGGATTTATATTGCGTTTTATGTTTCTGGCGTAGACTTCTAAGGCCCTAGCAATTCGATCTAGTGGAGCAACGCCTTAGAGTGAAGCCTAGGTTGCCCGGAACGTAGAAATGACCATTACTTTCAAACTGGTTGCAATGAATCCTGTTATACGGTGGAAAAACCTTTGTATTTATATTGCAGTTTATGCTTCTGGCGTTCACTTCCTAGGCCCTAACTATTCGAACTGGTGGAACAACGGCCTAGGTTGAAGCCTAGGTTGCCCGGAACGTAGAAATGACCATAACTTTTACACTGGTAGCAATTATTCGTTTTATACAATGGAAAAACTGTTCTATTTATCTTGTATTTAGTGCTTCGGGCGTTGGCTTCTAAGGCCCTAGCCTTTTGATCTGGTGGAGTAACGCCCTAGAGTGAATCCTAGGTTGCCCGGAACGTAGAAATGACCATAACTTTCACACTGGCTGCTATTGTTCGTTTTATACGATGGAAAAACTGTTATATTTATATTGTATTTTATGCTTCTGGCGTTTAATTCTAAGTCCCGAGCTATTCGATATGGTGGAGCAATGCCCTAGAGTGAAGACTAGGTTGCCCGAATCGTAGAAATGACCATTACTTTCACACTGGTTGCAATTATTCGTTTCATACAATGGAAAAACTGTTTTATTTATTTTGTATTTTATGCTTCGGGCGTTGACTTCTGAGGCCCTAACTATTCAACCTGTTGGTGCAACGCCCTAGGGTGAAGCCTAGGTTGCCCGGAACGTAGAAGTGACCATATCTTCCACACTGGTTGCAATTATTCATTTAATATGATGGAAAAGTTGTTGTATTTATATCGTATTTTATGCTTCGGGCGTTGACTTCTTAGGCCCTAACATTTCGATCTGGTGGAGCAACGCCCTACTGTGAAGCCTAGGTTGCCCGGAACGTGGATATGACCATAACCTTCACACAGGTTGCAATTACTCGTTTTATACGGTGTGAAGGCTGTTGTGTTTATTTTGTATTTTATTCTTCTGGTGTTGACTTCTTAGGCCCTAACTATTCGATCTCGTGGAGCAACGCCGTAGAGTGAAGCCTAGGTTGCCCGGAACGTAGAAATGACCATTACTATCACACTGGTTGCAAATTGTTCCTGTTATACGATGGAAAAACTCTTGTATATTTATTCTATTTTATGCTTCTGGCGTTGACTTCTAAGGCCCTAACTATACGATCTGGTGGAGCAACGCCCTACTGTGAAGCCTAGGTTGCCCGGAACGTGGATATGACCATAACCTTCACACAGGTTGCAATTACTCGTTTTATACGGTGTGAAGGCTGTTGTGTTTATTTTGTATTTTATTCTTCTGGTGTTGACTTCTTAGGCCCTAACTATTCGATCTCGTGGAGCAACGCCGTAGAGTGAAGCCTAGGTTACCCGGAACGTAGAAATGACCATTACTATCACACTGGTTGCAAATTGTTCCTGTTATACGATGGAAAAGCTCTTGTATATTTATTCTATTTTATGCTTCTGGCGTTGACTTCTAAGGCCCTAACTATACGATCTGGTGGAGCAACGCCCTAGAGTGAAGCCTAGGTTGCCCGGAACGTAGAAATAAACATAACTTTCACACTGGCAGCATTTATTCGCTTTATACAATGGAAAAACTGTTCTATTTATTTTGTATTTTATGCTTCGGCCGTGGACTTCTAAGGCCCTAACTACTCGATCTGGTTGAGTAACGCCCTAGAGTGAAGATTAGGTTGCCCGGAACGTAGAAATGGTCATCACTTTCACACTGGTTGCAATTATTCCTGTTATACGATGGAAAAACTCTTGTATATTTATTGTATTTTATTCTTCGGGCGTTGACTTCTGTGGCTCCACCTATTCGATCTGTTGGAGCAACACCCTACAGTGAAGCCTAGGTTGCCCGGAACGTAGAAATAAACATAACTTTCACACTGGCAGCAATTATTCGTTTCATACAATGGAAAAACTGTTTTATTTATTTTGTATTTTATGCTTCGGGCTTTGACTTCTGAGGCCCTAACTTTTCAACCTGTTGGTGCAACGCCCTAGGGTGAAGCCTAGGTTGCCCGGAACGTAGAAATGACCATAACTTTCACACTGGTTGCAATTATTTGTTTTATACGATGGAAAAGCTGTTGTATTTATATCGTATCTTATGCTTCTGGCGTTGACTTCATAGGCCCTAATTATTCCATCTGGTGGAACAACGCCCTAGAGCAAAGCCCAGGTTGCGCGGAACGTAGAAATGACCATAACTTTCACACTGGTAGCAATTATTCGTTTTATACAATGGAAAAGCTGTTGCATTTATATCGTATTTTATGCTTCTGGCGTTGACTTCTAAGGACCTAACTATTCGATCTGGTGGAGCAACGCCCTGGAGTGAAACCTGGTTTGCACGGAACATAGAAATGACCACTACTATCACACTGGTTGCAAATTATTCCTGCTATACGATGGAAAAACTGTTGTATCTTTATTGCATTTTATGCTTCTGGCGTTAACTTCTTAGGCCCTAACTATTCGATCTGGTGGATCAACGCCCTAGGGTGAAGCCTAGGTTGCCCGGAACGTAGAAATGACCATAGCTTTTACATTCGTAGCAATTATTCGTTTTATACAATGGTAAAACCGTTCTATTTATTTTGTATTTTATGCTTCGGGCGTTGACTTCTAAGGCCCTAGCTATTCGATTTGGCCGAGCACCGCCCGACAGTGAAGCCTAGGTTGCCCGGAACGCAGATATGACGATAACCTTCACACAGGTTGCAATTATTCGTTTTATACGGTGTAAAGGCTGTTGTATTTATTTTGTATTTTATTCTTCTGGTGTTGACTTCTTAGGCCCTAACTATTCGATCTGGTGGAGCAACGCCCTAGAGTGAAGCCTAGGTTGCTCGGAATGTAGAAATGACCATAACTTTTACACTGATTGCAATTATTGGTTTTATACGATGGAAAAACTGTTGCATCTTTATCGTATTTTATGCTTCTGGCGTTGACTTCTTAGCCCGTAACTATTGGATCTGGTGGAGCAACGCCCTGGAGTGATACCTGGGTTGCCCGGAACGTAGAAATGACCACTACTATCACACTGGTTGCAAATTATTCCTGCTATACGATGGAAAGGCTGTTGTATTTTTATTGCATTTTATGCTTCTGACGTTCACTTCTTAGGCCCTAACTATTCCATCTGGTGGAACAACGCCCTAGAGTAAAGCCCAGGTTGCGCGGAACGTAGAAATGACCATAGCTTTTACACTCGTAGCAATTATTCGTTTTCTACAATGGTAAAACCGTTCTATTTATTTTGTATTTTATGCTTCGGGCGTTGACTTCTAAGGCCCTAACTATTCAATCTGTTGGAGCAACACCCTAGGGTGAAGCCTAGGTTGCTCGGAAAGTAGAAATGACCATAAGTTTCATACTGGTTGCAATTATTCGTTTTATACGATGGAAAAACTGTTGTATTTATATTGTATTTTATGCTTCTGGCGTTGACTTCTAAGGCCCTAATTATTCGATCTGGTGGAGCAATGCCTCAGAGTTAAGTCTAGGATGCCCGAAACGCCGAAATGATCATGACTTTCACGCTTGTTGCAATTATTCCTGTTATGCGATGAAAGGACTGTTGTATTTTTATTGTATTTTATGCGTCAGGCGTGGACTTCTGAGGCCGTAGATATTCGATGTGGTGGAAGAACGCCATACAGTGAAGCCTAGGTTGCCCGGAACGTAGAAATGACCACTACTTTCGCACTGTTTGCAATTATGCATTTAATACGATGGAAATGCTGTTGTATTTATATCGTATTTTATGCTTCGGGCGTTGACTTCTTAGGCCCTAACATTTCGATCTGGTGGAGCAACGCCCGACAGTGAAGCCTAGGTTGCCCGGAACGTAGATATGACGATAACCTTCACACAGGTTGCAATTATTCGTTTTATACGGTGTAAAGCCTGTTGTATTTATTTTGTATTTTATTCTTCTGGTATTGACTTCTAACGCCCTAATTATTCGATCTGGTGGAGCAATGCCTCAGAGTTAAGTCTAGGATGCCCGAAACGCCGAAATGATCATGACTTTCACGCTTGTTGCAATTATTCCTGTTATGCGATGAAAAAACTGTTGTATTTTTATTGTATTTTATGCTTCAGGCGTGGACTTCTGAGGCCGTAGATATTCGATGTGGTGGAAGAACGCCATACAGTGAAGCCTAGGTTGCCCGGAACGTAGAAATGACCACTACTTTCACACTGTTTGCAATTATTCATTTAATACGATGGAAATGCTGTTGTATTTATATCGTATTTTATGCTTCGGGCGTTGACTTCTTAGGCCCTAACATATCGATCTGGTGGAGCCACGCCCGACAGTGAAGCCTAGGTTGCCCGGACCGCAGATATGACCATAACCTTCACACAGGTTGCAATTATTCGTTTTATACGGTGTAAAAGCTGTTGTACTTATTTTGTATGTTATTCTTCTGGTGTTGACTTCTTAGGCCCTAACTATTCGATCTGGTGGAACAACGCCGTAGAGTGAAGCCTAGGTTGCCCGAACGTAGAAATGACCATTACTTTCACACTGTTTGCAATTATTCCTTTTATACGATGGAAAAGCTCTTGTATTTATATCGTATTTTATGCTTCTGGCGTTGACTTCTAAGTACCTAACTATTCGATCTGGTGGAGCAACGCCCTAGAGTGAAGCCTAGGTTGCTGGGAATGTAGAAATGACCATATCTTTCACACTGATTGCAATTATTCGTTTTATACGATGGAAAAACTGTTGCATCTTTATCGTATTTTATGCTTCTGGCGATGACTTCTTAGGCCGTAACTATTCGATCTGGTGGAGCAACGCCCTGGAGTGAAACCTGGATTGCCCGGAACGTAGAAATGACCACTACTATCACACTGGTTGCAAATTATTCCTGCTATACGATGGAAAAACTGTTGTATTTTTATTGCATTTTATGCTTCTGGCGTACACTTCTTAGGCCCTAACTATTCGATCTGGTGGAACAACGGCCTAGGGTGAAGCCTAGGTTGCACGGAACGTAGAAATGACCATAACTTTCACACTGGTCGCAATTATTCGTTTTATACGATGGAACAGCTGTTGTATTTATATCGTATTTTATGCTTCTGGCGTTGACTTCTAAGGACCTAACTATTCGATCTGGTGGAGCAGCACCCTAGAGTGAAGCCTAGGTTGCTCGGAATGTAGAAATGACCATAAGTTGCATACTGGTAGCAATCTTTCGTTTTATACAATGGAAAAACTGTTCTATTTATTTTGCATTTTATGCTTCGGGCGTCGACTTCTAAGGCCCTAACTGATTGAGCTAGAGGAGCAACGCCCTAGTGTGAAGCCTAGATTGCCCGGAACGTTCAAATGAGCATAACTTTCACTCTAGTTGCTAATATTCGTTTTATACGATGGAAAAACTGTTATATCTATATTGTATTTTATTCTTATGACGTTGGATACTAAGTCCCTAGCTATTCGACCTGGTGGAGCAACGCCCTAGAGCGAAACCTAGGTTACCCGGAACGTAGAAATGAACAGTACTTTCACACTGTTTGCAGTTATTCCTGTTATACGATGGAAAAACTGTTGCATCTTTATTGTATTTTATGCCTCTGGCGTTGACTTCTAAGGCCCTGAACTATTCGATCTGGTGGAGCAACGCCCTGGAGTGAAGCCTAGGTTGCCCGGAACGTACAAATGACCATTGCTTTCACACTGTTTGCAATTATTCATTTTATACGATGGAACAGCTGTTGTATTTATATCGTATTTTATGCTTCTGGCGTTGACTTCTAAGGACCTAACTATTCGATCTGGTGGAGCAGCGCCCTAGAGTGATGCCTAGGTTGCTCGGAATGTAGAAATGACCATAAGTTGCATACTGGTTGCAATTATTCGTTTTATACGGTGTAAAAGCTGTTGTACTTATTTTGTATATTATTCTTCTGGTGTTGTCTTCTTAGGCCCTAACTATTCGATCTGGTGGAACAACGCCGTAGAGTGAAGCCTAGCTTGCACGGAACGTAGAAATGACCATTACTTTCACACTGGTTGCAATTATTCGTTTCATACAATGGAAAAACTGTTTTATTTATTTTGTATTTTATGCTTCGGGCGTTGACTTCTGAGGCCCTAACTATTCAACCTGTTGGTGCAACGCCCTAGGGTGAAGCCTAGGTTGCCCGGAACGTAGAAGTGACCATATCTTCCACACTGGTTGCAATTATTCATTTAATATGATGGAAAAGTTGTTGTATTTATATCGTATTTTATGCTTCGGGCGTTGACTTCTTAGGCCCTAACATTTCGATCTGGTGGAGCAACGCCCTACTGTGAAGCCTAGGTTGCCCGGAACGTGGATATGACCATAACCTTCACACAGGTTGCAATTACTCGTTTTATACGGTGTGAAGGCTGTTGTGTTTATTTTGTATTTTATTCTTCTGGTGTTGACTTCTTAGGCCCTAACTATTCGATCTCGTGGAGCAACGCCGTAGAGTGAAGCCTAGGTTGCCCGGAACGTAGAAATGACCTTTACTATCACACTGGTTGCAAATTGTTCCTGTTATACGATGGAAAAACTCTTGTATATTTATTCTATTTTATGCTTCTGGCGTTGACTTCTAAGGCCCTAACTATACGATCTGGTGGAGCAACGCCCTACTGTGAAGCCTAGGTTGACCGGAACGTGGATATGACCATAACCTTCACACAGGTTGCAATTACTCGTTTTATACGGTGTGAAGGCTGTTGTGTTTATTTTGTATTTTATTCTTCTGGTGTTGACTTCTTAGGCCCTAACTATTCGATCTCGTGGAGCAACGCCGTAGAGTGAAGCCTAGGTTACCCGGAACGTAGAAATGACCATTACTATCACACTGGTTGCAAATTGTTCCTGTTATACGATGGAAAAACTCTTGTATATTTATTCTATTTTATGCTTCTGGCGTTGACTTCTAAGGCCCTAACTATACGATCTGGTGGAGCAACGCCCTAGAGTGAAGCCTAGGTTGCCCGGAACGTAGAAATAAACATAACTTTCACACTGGCAGCATTTATTCGCTTTATACAATGGAAAAACTGTTCTATTTATTTTGTATTTTATGCTTCGGCCGTGGACTTCTAAGGCCCTAACTACTCGACCTGGTTGAGTAACGCTCTAGAGTGAAGATTAGGTTGCCCGGAACGTAGAAATGATCATCACTTTCACACTGGTTGCAATTATTCCTGTTATACGATGGAAAAACTCTTGTATATTTATTGTATTTTATTCTTCGTGCGTTGACTTCTATGGCCCTACCTATTCGATCTGTTGGAGCAACACCCTACAGTTAAGCCTAGGTTGCCCGGAACGTAGAAATAAACATAACTTTCACACTGGCAGCATTTATTCGCTTTATACAATGGAAAAACTGTTCTATTTATTTTGTATTTTATGCTTCGGCCGTGGACTTCTAAGGCCCTAACTACTCGATCTGGTTGAGTAACGCCCTAGAGTGAAGATTAGGTTGCCCGGAACGTAGAAATGGTCATCACTTTCACACTGGTTGCAATTATTCCTGTTATACGATGGAAAAACTCTTGTATATTTATTGTATTTTATTCTTCGGGCGTTGACTTCTGTGGCTCCACCTATTCGATCTGTTGGAGCAACACCCTACAGTGAAGCCTAGGTTGCCCGGAACGTAGAAATAAACATAACTTTCACACTGGCAGCAATTATTCGTTTCATACAATGGAAAAACTGTTTTATTTATTTTGTATTTTATGCTTCGGGCTTTGACTTCTGAGGCCCTAACTTTTCAACCTGTTGGTGCAACGCCCTAGGGTGAAGCCTAGGTTGCCCGGAACGTAGAAATGACCATAACTTTCACACTGGTTGCAATTATTTGTTTTATACGATGGAAAAGCTGTTGTATTTATATCGTATCTTATGCTTCTGGCGTTGACTTCATAGGCCCTAATTATTCCATCTGGTGGAACAACGCCCTAGAGCAAAGCCCAGGTTGCGCGGAACGTAGAAATGACCATAACTTTCACACTGGTAGCAATTATTCGTTTTATACAATGGAAAAGCTGTTGCATTTATATCGTATTTTATGCTTCTGGCGTTGACTTCTAAGGACCTAACTATTCGATCTGGTGGAGCAACGCCCTGGAGTGAAACCTGGTTTGCACGGAACGTAGAAATGACCACTACTATCACACTGGTTGCAAATTATTCCTGCTATACGATGGAATAACTGTTGTATTTTTATTGCATTTTATGCTTCTGGCGTTAACTTCTTAGGCCCTAACTATTCGATCTGGTGGATCAACGCCCTAGGGTGAAGCCTAGGTTGCCCGGAACGTAGAAATGACCATAGCTTTTACATTCGTAGCAATTATTCGTTTTATACAATGGTAAAACCGTTCTATTTATTTTGTATTTTATGCTTCGGGCGTTGACTTCTAAGGCCCTAGCTATTCGATTTGGCCGAGCACCGCCCGACAGTGAAGCCTAGGTTGCCCGGAACGCAGATATGACGATAACCTTCACACAGGTTGCAATTATTCGTTTTATACGGTGTAAAGGCTGTTGTATTTATTTTGTATTTTATTCTTCTGGTGTTGACTTCTTAGGCCCTAACTATTCGATCTGGTGGAGCAACGCCCTAGAGTGAAGCCTAGGTTGCTCGGAATGTAGAAATGACCATAACTTTTACACTGATTGCAATTATTGGTTTTATACGATGGAAAAACTGTTGCATCTTTATCGTATTTTATGCTTCTGGCGTTGACTTCTTAGCCCGTAACTATTGGATCTGGTGGAGCAACGCCCTGGAGTGATACCTGGGTTGCCCGGAACGTAGAAATGACCACTACTATCACACTGGTTGCAAATTATTCCTGCTATACGATGGAAAGGCTGTTGTATTTTTATTGCATTTTATGCTTCTGACGTTCACTTCTTAGGCCCTAACTATTCCATCTGGTGGAACAACGCCCTAGAGTAAAGCCCAGGTTGCGCGGAACGTAGAAATGACCATAGCTTTTACACTCGTAGCAATTATTCGTTTTCTACAATGGTAAAACCGTTCTATTTATTTTGTATTTTATGCTTCGGGCGTTGACTTCTAAGGCCCTAACTATTCAATCTGTTGGAGCAACACCCTAGGGTGAAGCCTAGGTTGCTCGGAAAGTAGAAATGACCATAAGTTTCATACTGGTTGCAATTATTCGTTTTATACGATGGAAAAACTGTTGTATTTATATTGTATTTTATGCTTCTGGCGTTGACTTCTAAGGCCCTAATTATTCGATCTGGTGGAGCAATGCCTCAGAGTTAAGTCTAGGATGCCCGAAACGCCGAAATGATCATGACTTTCACGCTTGTTGCAATTATTCCTGTTATGCGATGAAAGGACTGTTGTATTTTTATTGTATTTTATGCGTCAGGCGTGGACTTCTGAGGCCGTAGATATTCGATGTGGTGGAAGAACGCCATACAGTGAAGCCTAGGTTGCCCGGAACGTAGAAATGACCACTACTTTCGCACTGTTTGCAATTATGCATTTAATACGATGGAAATGCTGTTGTATTTATATCGTATTTTATGCTTCGGGCGTTGACTTCTTAGGCCCTAACATTTCGATCTGGTGGAGCAACGCCGGACAGTGAAGCCTAGGTTGCCCGGAACGTAGATATGACGATAACCTTCACACAGGTTGCAATTATTCGTTTTATACGGTGTAAAGGCTGTTGTATTTATTTTGTATTTTATTCTTCTGGTATTGACTTCTAACGCCCTAATTATTCGATCTGGTGGAGCAATGCCTCAGAGTTAAGTCTAGGATGCCCGAAACGCCGAAATGATCATGACTTTCACGCTTGTTGCAATTATTCCTGTTATGCGATGAAAAAACTGTTGTATTTTTATTGTATTTTATGCTTCAGGCGTGGACTTCTGAGGCCGTAGATATTCGATGTGGTGGAAGAACGCCATACAGTGAAGCCTAGGTTGCCCGGAACGTAGAAATGACCACTACTTTCACACTGTTTGCAATTATTCATTTAATACGATGGAAATGCTGTTGTATTTATATCGTATTTTATGCTTCGGGCGTTGACATCTTAGGCCCTAACATTTCGATCTGGTGGAGCCACGCCCGACAGTGAAGCCTAGGTTGCCCGGACCGCAGATATGACCATAACCTTCACACAGGTTGCAATTATTCGTTTTATACGGTGTAAAAGCTGTTGTACTTATTTTGTATGTTATTCTTCTGGTGTTGACTTCTTAGGCCCTAACTATTCGATCTGGTGGAACAACGCCGTAGAGTGAAGCCTAGGTTGCCCGAACGTAGAAATGACCATTACTTTCACACTGTTTGCAATTATTCCTTTTATACGATGGAAAAGCTCTTGTATTTATATCGTATTTTATGCTTCTGGCGTTGACTTCTAAGTACCTAACTATTCGATCTGGTGGAGCAACGCCCTAGAGTGAAGCCTAGGTTGCTGGGAATGTAGAAATGACCATATCTTTCACACTGATTCCAATTATTCGTTTTATACGATGGAAAAACTGTTGCATCTTTATCGTATTTTATGCTTCTGGCGATGACTTCTTAGGCCGTAACTATTCGATCTGGTGGAGCAACGCCCTGGAGTGAAACCTGGATTGCCCGGAACGTAGAAATGACCACTACTATCACACTGGTTGCAAATTATTCCTGCTATACGATGGAAAAACTGTTGTATTTTTATTGCATTTTATGCTTCTGGCGTACACTTCTTAGGCCCTAACTATTCGATCTGGTGGAACAACGGCCTAGGGTGAAGCCTAGGTTGCACGGAACGTAGAAATGACCATAACTTTCACACTGGTCGCAATTATTCGTTTTATACGATGGAACAGCTGTTGTATTTATATCGTATTTTATGCTTCTGGCGTTGACTTCTAAGGACCTAACTATTCGATCTGGTGGAGCAGCGCCCTAGAGTGAAGCCTAGGTTGCTCGGAATGTAGAAATGACCATAAGTTGCATACTGGTAGCAATCTTTCGTTTTATACAATGGAAAAACTGTTCTATTTATTTTGCATTTTATGCTTCGGGCGTCGACTTCTAAGGCCTAACTGATTGAGCTAGAGGAGCAACGCCCTAGTGTGAAGCCTAGATTGCCCGGAACGTTCAAATGAGCATAACTTTCACTCTAGTTGCTAATATTCGTTTTATACGATGGAAAAACTGTTATATCTATATTGTATTTTATTCTTATGACGTTGGATACTAAGTCCCTAGCTATTCGACCTGGTGGAGCAACGCCCTAGAGCGAAACCTAGGTTACCCGGAACGTAGAAATGAACAGTACTTTCACACTGTTTGCAGTTATTCCTGTTATACGATGGAAAAACTGTTGCATCTTTACTGTATTTTATGCTTCTGGCGTTGACTTCTAAGGCCCTGAACTATTCGATCTGGTGGAGCAACGCCCTGGAGTGAAGCCTAGGTTGCCCGGAACGTACAAATGACCATTGCTTTCACACTGTTTGCAATTATTCATTTTATACGATGGAACAGCTGTTGTATTTATATCGTATTTTATGCTTCTGGCGTTGACTTCTAAGGACCTAACTATTCGATCTGGTGGAGCAGCGCCCTAGAGTGATGCCTAGGTTGCTCGGAATGTAGAAATGACCATAAGTTGCATACTGGTTGCAATTATTCGTTTTATACGGTGTAAAAGCTGTTGTACTTATTTTGTATATTATTCTTCTGGTGTTGACTTCTTAGGCCCTAACTATTCGATCTGGTGGAACAACGCCGTAGAGTGAAGCCTAGGTTGCCCGAACGTAGAAATGACCATTACTTTCACACTGTTTGCAATTATTCCTTTTATACGATGGAAAAGCTCTTGTATTTATATCGTATTTTATGCTTCTGGCGTTGACTTCTAAGTACCTATCTATTCGATCTGGTGGAGCAACGCCCTAGAGTGAAGCCTAGGTTGCTGGGAATGTAGAAATAACCATATCTTTCACACTGATTGCAATTATTCGTTTTATACGATGGAAAAACTGTTGCACCTTTATCGTATTTTATGCTTCTGGCGATGACTTCTTAGGCCGTAACTATTCGATCTGGTGGAGCAACGCCCTGGAGTGAAACCTGGGTTGCCCGGAACGTAGAAATGACCACTACTATCACACTGGTTGCAAATTATTCCTGCTATACGATGGAAAAACTGTTGTATTTTTATTGCATTTTATGCTTCTGGCGTACACTTCTTAGGCCCTAACTATTCGATCTGGTGGAACAACGGCCTAGGGTGAAGCCTAGCTTGCACGGAACGTAGAAATGACCATAACGTTCACACTGGTTGCAATTATTTGTTTTATACGATGGAAAAGCTGTTGTATTTATATCGTATTTTATGCTTCTGGCGTTGACTTCTAAGGACCTAACTATTCGATCTGGTGGAGCAACGCCCTAGAGTGAAGCCTAGGTTGCTCGGAATGTAGAAATGACCATAAGTTGCATACTGGTTGCAATTATTCGTTTTATACGATGGAAAAACTGTTGTATTTATATTGTATTTTATGCTTGTGGCGTAGACTTCTAAGGCCCTAAATATTCGATCTGGTGGAGCAATGCCTCAGAGTTATGTCTAGGATGCCCGAAACGCCGAAATGGTCATTACTTTCACGCTTGTTGCAATTATTCCTGTTATACGATGAAAAGACTGTTGTATTTTTATTGTATTTTATGCTTCTGGCGTTCACTTCCTAGGCCCTAACTATTCGAACTGGTGGAACAACGGCCTAGGGTGAAGCCTAGGTTGCCCGGAACGTAGAAA
The DNA here is from genome assembly GCF_051401765.1 of Calliopsis andreniformis. Taxonomy (NCBI): domain Eukaryota; kingdom Metazoa; phylum Arthropoda; class Insecta; order Hymenoptera; family Andrenidae; genus Calliopsis; species Calliopsis andreniformis. Next base: position 9,324,611 of record NC_135072.1, read on the forward strand.
TGATCATAACTTTTACACTGGTAGCAATTATTCGTTTTATACAATGGAAAAACTGTTCTATTTATCTTGTATTTAGTGCTTCGGGCGTTGGCTTCTAAGCCCCTAGCCTTTTGATCTGGTGGAGTAACGCCCTAGAGTGAATCCTAGGTTGCCCGGAACGTAGAAATGACCATAACTTTCACACTGGCTGCTATTGTTCGTTTTATACGATGGAAAAACTGTTATGTTTATATTGTATTTTATGCTTCTGGCGTTTAATTCTAAGTCCCGAGCTATTCGATATGGTGGAGCAATGCCCTAGAGTGAAGCCTAGGTTGCCCGAATCGTAGAAATGACCATTACTTTCACACTGGTTGCAATTATTCGTTTCATACAATGGAAAAACTGTTTTATTTATTTCGTATTTTATGCTTCGGGCGTTGACTTCTGAGGCCCTAACTATTCAACCTGTTGGTGCAACGCCCTAGGGTGAAACCTGGATTGCCCGGAACGTAGAAATGACCACTACTATCACACTGGTTGCAAATTATTCCTGCTATACGATGGAAAAACTGTTGTATTTTTATTGCATTTTATGCTTCTGGCGTACACTTCTTAGGCCCTAACTATTCGATCTGGTGGAACAACGGCCTAGGGTGAAGCCTAGGTTGCACGGAACGTAGAAATGACCATAACTTTCACACTGGTCGCAATTATTCGTTTTATACGATGGAACAGCTGTTGTATTTATATCGTATTTTATGCTTCTGGCGTTGACTTCTAAGGACCTAACTATTCGATCTGGTGGAGCAGCGCCCTAGAGTGAAGCCTAGGTTGCTCGGAATGTAGAAATGACCATAAGTTGCATACTGGTAGCAATCTTTCGTTTTATACAATGGAAAAACTGTTCTATTTATTTTGCATTTTATGCTTCGGGCGTCGACTTCTAAGGCCCTAACTGATTGAGCTAGAGGAGCAACGCCCTAGTGTGAAGCCTAGATTGCCCGGAACGTTCAAATGAGCATAACTTTCACTCTAGTTGCTAATATTCGTTTTATACGATGGAAAAACTGTTATATCTATATTGTATTTTATTCTTATGACGTTGGATACTAAGTCCCTAGCTATTCGACCTGGTGGAGCAACGCCCTAGAGCGAAACCTAGGTTACCCGGAACGTAGAAATGAACAGTACTTTCACACTGTTTGCAGTTATTCCTGTTATACGATGGAAAAACTGTTGCATCTTTACTGTATTTTATGCTTCTGGCGTTGACTTCTAAGGCCCTGAACTATTCGATCTGGTGGAGCAACGCCCTGGAGTGAAGCCTAGGTTGCCCGGAACGTACAAATGACCATTGCTTTCACACTGTTTGCAATTATTCATTTTATACGATGGAACAGCTGTTGTATTTATATCGTATTTTATGCTTCTGGCGTTGACTTCTAAGGACCTAACTATTCGATCTGGTGGAGCAGCGCCCTAGAGTGATGCCTAGGTTGCTCGGAATGTAGAAATGACCATAAGTTGCATACTGGTTGCAATTATTCGTTTTATACGGTGTAAAAGCTGTTGTACTTATTTTGTATATTATTCTTCTGGTGTTGACTTCTTAGGCCCTAACTATTCGATCTGGTGGAACAACGCCGTAGAGTGAAGCCTAGGTTGCCCGAACGTAGAAATGACCATTACTTTCACACTGTTTGCAATTATTCCTTTTATACGATGGAAAAGCTCTTGTATTTATATCGTATTTTATGCTTCTGGCGTTGACTTCTAAGTACCTATCTATTCGATCTGGTGGAGCAACGCCCTAGAGTGAAGCCTAGGTTGCTGGGAATGTAGAAATAACCATATCTTTCACACTGATTGCAATTATTCGTTTTATACGATGGAAAAACTGTTGCACCTTTATCGTATTTTATGCTTCTGGCGATGACTTCTTAGGCCGTAACTATTCGATCTGGTGGAGCAACGCCCTGGAGTGAAACCTGGGTTGCCCGGAACGTAGAAATGACCACTACTATCACACTGGTTGCAAATTATTCCTGCTATACGATGGAAAAACTGTTGTATTTTTATTGCATTTTATGCTTCTGGCGTACACTTCTTAGGCCCTAACTATTCGATCTGGTGGAACAACGGCCTAGGGTGAAGCCTAGCTTGCACGGAACGTAGAAATGACCATAACGTTCACACTGGTTGCAATTATTTGTTTTATACGATGGAAAAGCTGTTGTATTTATATCGTATTTTATGCTTCTGGCGTTGACTTCTAAGGACCTAACTATTCGATCTGGTGGAGCAACGCCCTAGAGTGAAGCCTAGGTTGCTCGGAATGTAGAAATGACCATAAGTTGCATACTGGTTGCAATTATTCGTTTTATACGATGGAAAAACTGTTGTATTTATATTGTATTTTATGCTTGTGGCGTAGACTTCTAAGGCCCTAAATATTCGATCTGGTGGAGCAATGCCTCAGAGTTATGTCTAGGATGCCCGAAACGCCGAAATGGTCATTACTTTCACGCTTGTTGCAATTATTCCTGTTATACGATGAAAAGACTGTTGTATTTTTATTGTATTTTATGCTTCTGGCGTTCACTTCCTAGGCCCTAACTATTCGAACTGGTGGAACAACGGCCTAGGGTGAAGCCTAGGTTGCCCGGAACGTAGAAATGACCATAACTTTTACACTGGTAGCAATTATTCGTTTTATACAATGGAAAAACTGTTGTATTTATCTTGTATTTAGTGCTTCGGGCGTTGGCTTCTAAGCCCCTAGCCTTTTGATCTGGTGGAGTAACGCCCTAGAGTGAATCCTAGGTTGCCCGGAACGTAGAAATGACCATAACTTTCACACTGGCTGCTATTGTTCGTTTTATACGATGGAAAAACTGTTATGTTTATATTGTATTTTATGCTTCTGGCGTTTAATTCTAAGTCCCGAGCTATTCGATATGGTGGAGCAATGCCCTAGAGTGAAGCCTAGGTTGCCCGAATCGTAGAAATGACCATTACTTTCACACTGGTTGCAATTATTCGTTTCATACAATGGAAAAACTGTTTTATTTATTTCGTATTTTATGCTTCGGGCGTTGACTTCTGAGGCCCTAACTATTCAACCTGTTGGTGCAACGCCCTAGGGTGAAGCCTAGGTTGCCCGGAACGTAGAAGTGACCATATCTTCCACACTGGTTGCAATTATTCATTTAATATGATGGAAAAGCTGTTGTATTTATATCGTATTTTATGCTTCGGGCGTTGACTTCTTAGGCCCTAACATTTCGATCTGGTGCAGCAACGCCCTACTGTGAAGCCTAGGTTGCCCGGAACGTGGATATGACCATAACCTTCACACAGGTTGCAATTACTCGTTTTATGCGGTGTGAAGGCTGTTGTGTTTATTTTGTATTTTATTCTTCTGGTGTTGACTTCTTAGGCCCTAACTATTCGATCTCGTGGAGCAACGCCGTAGAGTGAAGCCTAGGTTGCCCGGAACAAAGAAATGACCATTACTATCACACTGGTTGCAATTATTCCTGTTATACGATGGAAAAACTGTTATATTTGTATCGTATTTTATGCTTCGGGCATTGACTTCTAAGGCCCTAACTATTCGATCTGGTGGAGCAACGCCCTGGAGTGAAGCCTAGGTTGCTCGGAATGTAGCAATGACCATAACTTTCACACTGGTTGCAATTATTCGTTTTATACGATGGAAAAACTGTTGCATCTTTATCGTATTTTATGCTTCTGGCGTTGACTTCTTAGGCCGTAACAATCCGATCTGGTGGAGCAACGCCCTGGAGTGAAACCTAGGTTGCGCGGAACGCAGAAATGACCATCACTTTCAAACTGGTTGCAATTATTCGTTTTATACGATGGAAAACCTGTTGTATTTATATCGTAGTTTATGCTTCAGGCGTTGACTTCTTAGGCCCTAACTATTCGATCTGGTGGAACAACGGCCTAGGGTGAAGCCTAGGTTGCCCGGAAAGTAGAAATGACCATAACTTTCACACTGGTAGCAATTATTCGTAATAGACGATGGAAAAACTGTTCTATTTATTTTATATTTTATGCTTCGGGCGTTGACTTCTAAGGCCCTAACTATTGAATCTGTTGGAGCAACGCCCTAGAGTGAAGCCTAGGTTGCTCGGAAAGTAGAAATGACCATGAGTTTCATACTGGTTGCAATTATTCGTTTTATACGATGGAAAAACTGTTGGACTTATATTGTGTTTTATGTTTCTGGCGTAGACTTCTAAGGCCCTAGCAATTCGATCTAGTGGAGCAACGCCTTAGAGTGAAGCCTAGGTTGCCCGGAACGTAGAAATGACCATCACTTTCAAACTGGTTGCAATTAATCCTGTTATACGGTGGAAAAACTGTTGTATTTATATTGCAGTTTATGCTTCTGGCGTTCACTTCCTAGGCCCTAACTATTCGATCTGGTGGAACAACGGCCTAGGGTGAAGCCTAGGTTGCCCGGAACGTAGAAATGACCATAACTTTTACACTGGTAGCAATTATTCGTTTTATACAATGGAAAAACTGTTCTATTTATCTTGTATTTAGTGCTTCGTGCGTTGGCTTCTAAGGCCCTAGCCTTTTGATCTGGTGGGGCAACGCCCTACAGTGATGCCTAGGTTGCCCGGAACGTAGAAATAAACATAACTTTCACACTGGCAGCAATTATTCGCTTTATACAATGGAAAAACTGTTCTCTTTATTTTGTATTTTATGCTTCGGCCGTGGACTTCTAAGGCCCTAACTGCTCGATCTGGTGGAGCAACGCCCTAGAGTGAAGCATAGGTTGCCCGGAACGTAGAAATGACCTTTACTTTCACACTGGTTGCAATTATTCCTTTTATACGATGGAAAAGCTGTTGTATTTATATCGTATTTTATGCTTCTGGCGTTGACTTCTAAGGACCTAACTATTCGACCTGGTGGAGCAACGCCCTAGAGTGAAGCCTAGGTTGCCCGGAATGTAGAAATGACCATTACTTTCACACTGATTGCAATTATTCCTTTTATACGATGGAAAAGCTGTTGTATTTATATCGTATTTTATGCTTCTGGCGTTGACTTCTAAGGACCTAACTATTCGATCTGGTGGAGCAACGCCCTAGAGTGAAGCCTAGGTTGCTGGGAATGTAGAAATGACCATATCTTTCACACTGATTGCAATTATTCGTTTTATACGATGGAAAAACTGTTGCATCTTTATCGTATTTTATGCTTCTGGCGGTGACTTCTTAGGCCGTAACTATTCGATCTGGTGGAGCAACGCCCTGGAGTGTAACCTGGGTTGCCCGGAACGTAGAAATGACCACTACTATCACACTGGTTGCAAATTATTCCTGCTATACGATGGAAAAACTGTTGTATTTTTATTGCATTTTATGCTTCTGGCGTACACTTCTTAGGCCCTAACTATTTGATCTGGTGGAACAACGCCCTAGAGTGAAGCCTAGGTTGCTCGAAATGTAGAAATGGCCATAACTTTCACACTGGTTGCAATTATTCATTCTATACGATGGAAAAACTGTTGTATTTATCTTGTATTTTATTCTTCTGGCGTTGACTTCTTAGGGCCTAACTATTTGATCTGGTGGAGCAACTCCCGAAAGTGAAGCCTAGGTTGCCCGGAACGTAGAAGTGACCATAACTTCCACACTGGTTGCAATTATCCATTTAATATGATGGAAAAGCTGTTGTATTTATATCGTATTTTATGCTTCGGGCGTTGACTTCTTAGGCCCTAACATTTCGATCTGGTGGAGCAACGCCCTACTGTGAAGCCTAGGTTGCCCGGAACGTGGATATAACCATAACCTTCACACAGGTTGCAATTACTCGTTTTATACGGTGTAAAGGCTGGTGTGTTTATTTTGTATTTTATTCTTCTGGTGTTGACTTCTTAGGCCCTAACTATTCGATCTCGTGGAACAACGCCGTAGAGTGAAGCCTAGGTTGCCCGGAACGTAGAAATGACCATTACTATCACACTGGTTGCAAATTAGTCCTGCTATACGATGGAAAAACTGTTGCATATTTATTGCATTTTATGCTTCGGGCATTGACTTCTAAGGCCCTAACTATTCGATCTGGTGGAGCAACGCCCTGGAGTGAAGACTAGGTTGCTCGGAATGTAGAAATGACCATAACTTTCACACTGGTTGCAATTATTCGTTTTATACGATGGAAAAACTGTTGCATCTTTATCGTATTTTATGCTTCTCGCGTTGACTTCTTAGGCCGTAACTATCCGATCTGGTGGAGCAACGCCCTGGAGTGAAACCTAGGTTGCGCGGAACGCAGAAATGACCATCACTTTCAAACTGGTTGCAATTATTCGTTTTATACGATGGAAAACCTGTTGTATTTATATCGTATTTTATGCTTCTGGCGTTGACTTCTTAGACCCTAACTATTCGATCTGGTGGAACAACGGCCTAGGGTGAAGCCTAGGTTGTCCGGAAAGTAGAAATGACCATAACTTTCACACTGGTAGCAATTATTCGTAATAGACGATGGAAAAACTGTTCTATTTATTTTATATTTTATGCTTCGGGCGTTGACTTCTAAGGCCCTAACTATTGAATCTGTTGGAGCAACGCCCTAGAGTGAAGCCTAGGTTGCTCGGAAAGTAGAAATGACCATAAGTTTCATACTGGTTGCAATTATTCGTTTTATACGATGGAAAAACTGTTGGACTTATATTGTGTTTTATGTTTCTGGCGTAGACTTCTAAGGCCCTAGCAATTCGATCTAGTGGAGCAACGCCTTAGAGTGAAGCCTAGGTTGCCCGGAACGTAGAAATGACCATCACTTTCAAACTGGTTGCAATTAATCCTGTTATACGGTGGAAAAACTGTTGTATTTATATTGCAGTTTATGCTTCTGGCGTTCACTTCCTAGGCCCTAACTATTCGATCTGGTGGAACAACGGCCTAGGGTGAAGCCTAGGTTGCCCGGAACGTAGAAATGACCATAACTTTTACACTGGTAGCAATTATTCGTTTTATACAATGGAAAAACTGTTCTATTCATCTTGTATTTAGTGCTTCGGGCGTTGGCTTCTAAGGCCCTAGCCTTTTGATCTGGTGGAGCAACGCCCTAGAGTGAATCCTAGGTTGCCCGGAACGTAGAAATGACCATAACTTTCACACTAGTAGCAATTATTCGTTATATACAATGGAAAAACTGTTCTACTTATTTTGTATTTTATGCTTCGGGCGTTTACTTCCATGGCCCTACCTATTTGATCTGGTGGAGCAACGCCCTACAGTGAAGCCTAGTTTGCCCGGAACGTAGATACGACCTTAACCTTCACACAGGTTGCAGTTATTCGTTTTATACGATGTAAAGGCTGTTGTACTTATTTTGTAGTTTATGCGTCTGGCGTTGACTTCTATGGCCCTAACTCTTCGATCTGGTGGAGCAACGCCTCAGAGTTAAGTCTGGGATGCCCGAAACGTCGAAATGATCATTACTATAGCACTGGTTGCAATTAATCATGCTATACGATGGAAAAACTGTTGCATTTTTGTTGTAATTACTGCTTCTGGCTTCGACTTCTAGGGTCGTAGCTACTCGATCTGGTGGAGCAACTCCCTAGAGTGAAGCCTAGGTTGCCCGGAACGTAGAAATGACCATTACTTTCACACTGTTTGCAATTATTCATTTTATACGATGGAAAAGCTGTTGTACTAATATTGTATTTTATTCTTCTGGCGCTGAATTCCAAGTCGCTAGCTCTTCGATCTGGTGGAACAACGCCCTAGAGTGAAACCTAGGTTGCTCGGAATGTAGAAATGACCATAACTTTCACACTGGTCCCAATTATTCATTTTATACGATGGAAAAGCTGTTGTATTTTGTATCGTATTTTATGCTTCGGGCGTTGACTTCTAAGGCCCTCACTATTCGATCTGGTGGAGTAACGCCCTAGAGTGAAACCTAGGTTGCCCAGAACGTAGAAATGACCAACACTTTCACACTGGTTGCAATTATTCCTGTTATACGATGGAAAAACTCTTGTATATTTATTGTATTTTATGCTTCGGGCGTTGACTTCTATGGCCCTACCTATTCGATTTGGTGGAGCAACACCCTACAGTGAAGCCTAGGTTGTCAGGAACGTAGAAATGAACGTAACTTTCACGCTGGTAGCAATTATTCGTTTTATACAATGGAAAAACTGTTCTATTTATTTTGTATTTTATGCTTCGGGCGTTGACTTCTAAGGCCCTAACTATTCGATCTGGTGGAGCAACACCCTAGAGTGAATCCTAGGTTGCCCGGAACGTAGAAATGACCAGAACTTTCGCACTGGTTGCTATTATTCGTTTTATACGATGGTAAAACTGTTATATTTATATTGTATTTTATGCTTCTGGCGTTGACTTCTTAGGCCCTAACTTCTCGATCTGGTGGAACAACGCCCTAGAGTGATGCCTAGGTTGCGCGGAACGTAGAAATGACCATCACTTTCACACTGATTGCATTTATTCCTGTTATACGACGGAAAAGCTCTTGTATACTTAGTGTATTTTATGCTTCGGGCGTTGACTTCTATGGCCCTACCTATTCGATCTGGTGGAGTAACACCCTACAGTCAAGCCTAGGTTGCCCGGAACGTAGAAATGACCATAACATTCACACTGGTAGCAATTATTCGTTTTATAAAATGGAAAATCTGTTCTATTTATTTTGTATTTTATGCTTCAGGCGTTGACTTCTTAGGCCCTAACTATTCGATCTGGTGGAACAACGGCCTAGGGTGAAGCCTAGGTTGCCCGGAAAGTAGAAATGACCATAACTTTCACACTGGTAGCAATTATTCGTAATAGACGATGGAAAAACTGTTCTATTTATTTTATATTTTATGCTTCGGGCGTTGACTTCTAAGGCCCTAACTATTGAATCTGTTGGAGCAACGCCCTAGAGTGAAGCCTAGGTTGCTCGGAAAGTAGAAATGACCATGAGTTTCATACTGGTTGCAATTATTCGTTTTATACGATGGAAAAACTGTTGGACTTATATTGTGTTTTATGTTTCTGGCGTAGACTTCTAAGGCCCTAGCAATTCGATCTAGTGGAGCAACGCCTTAGAGTGAAGCCTAGGTTGCCCGGAACGTAGAAATGACCATCACTTTCAAACTGGTTGCAATTAATCCTGTTATACGGTGGAAAAACTGTTGTATTTATATTGCAGTTTATGCTTCTGGCGTTCACTTCCTAGGCCCTAACTATTCGATCTGGTGGAACAACGGCCTAGGGTGAAGCCTAGGTTGCCCGGAACGTAGAAATGACCATAACTTTTACACTGGTAGCAATTATTCGTTTTATACAATGGAAAAACTGTTCTATTTATCTTGTATTTAGTGCTTCGTGCGTTGGCTTCTAAGGCCCTAGCCTTTTGATCTGGTGGGGCAACGCCCTACAGTGATGCCTAGGTTGCCCGGAACGTAGAAATAAACATAACTTTCACACTGGCAGCAATTATTCGCTTTATACAATGGAAAAACTGTTCTCTTTATTTTGTATTTTATGCTTCGGCCGTGGACTTCTAAGGCCCTAACTGCTCGATCTGGTGGAGCAACGCCCTAGAGTGAAGCATAGGTTGCCCGGAACGTAGAAATGACCTTTACTTTCACACTGGTTGCAATTATTCCTTTTATACGATGGAAAAGCTGTTGTATTTATATCGTATTTTATGCTTCTGGCGTTGACTTCTAAGGACCTAACTATTCGACCTGGTGGAGCAACGCCCTAGAGTGAAGCCTAGGTTGCCCGGAATGTAGAAATGACCATTACTTTCACACTGATTGCAATTATTCCTTTTATACGATGGAAAAGCTGTTGTATTTATATCGTATTTTATGCTTCTGGCGTTGACTTCTAAGGACCTAACTATTCGATCTGGTGGAGCAACGCCCTAGAGTGAAGCCTAGGTTGCTGGGAATGTAGAAATGACCATATCTTTCACACTGATTGCAATTATTCGTTTTATACGATGGAAAAACTGTTGCATCTTTATCGTATTTTATGCTTCTGGCGGTGACTTCTTAGGCCGTAACTATTCGATCTGGTGGAGCAACGCCCTGGAGTGTAACCTGGGTTGCCCGGAACGTAGAAATGACCACTACTATCACACTGGTTGCAAATTATTCCTGCTATACGATGGAAAAAATGTTGTATTTTTATTGCATTTTATGCTTCTGGCGTACACTTCTTAGGCCCTAACTATTTGATCTGGTGGAACAACGCCCTAGAGTGAAGCCTAGGTTGCTCGAAATGTAGAAATGGCCATAACTTTCACACTGGTTGCAATTATTCATTCTATACGATGGAAAAACTGTTGTATTTATCTTGTATTTTATTCTTCTGGCGTTGACTTCTTAGGGCCTAACTATTTGATCTGGTGGAGCAACGCCCGAAAGTGAAGCCTAGGTTGCCCGGAACGTAGAAGTGACCATAACTTCCACACTGGTTGCAATTATCCATTTAATATGATGGAAAAGCTGTTGTATTTATATCGTATTTTATGCTTCGGGCGTTGACTTCTTAGGCCCTAACATTTCGATCTGGTGGAGCAACGCCCTACTGTGAAGCCTAGGTTGCCCGGAACGTGGATATAACCATAACCTTCACACAGGTTGCAATTACTCGTTTTATACGGTGTAAAGGCTGGTGTGTTTATTTTGTATTTTATTCTTCTGGTGTTGACTTCTTAGGCCCTAACTATTCGATCTCGTGGAACAACGCCGTAGAGTGAAGCCTAGGTTGCCCGGAACGTAGAAATGACCATTACTATCACACTGGTTGCAAATTAGTCCTGCTATACGATGGAAAAACTGTTGCATATTTATTGCATTTTATGCTTCGGGCATTGACTTCTAAGGCCCTAACTATTCGATCTGGTGGAGCAACGCCCTGGAGTGAAGACTAGGTTGCTCGGAATGTAGAAATGACCATAACTTTCACACTGGTTGCAATTATTCGTTTTATACGATGGAAAAACTGTTGCATCTTTATCGTATTTTATGCTTCTCGCGTTGACTTCTTAGGCCGTAACTATCCGATCTGGTGGAGCAACGCCCTGGAGTGAAACCTAGGTTGCGCGGAACGCAGAAATGACCATCACTTTCAAACTGGTTGCAATTATTCGTTTTATACGATGGAAAACCTGTTGTATTTATATCGTATTTTATGCTTCTGGCGTTGACTTCTTAGACCCTAACTATTCGATCTGGTGGAACAACGGCCTAGGGTGAAGCCTAGGTTGCCCGGAAAGTAGAAATGACCATAACTTTCACACTGGTAGCAATTATTCGTAATAGACGATGGAAAAACTGTTCTATTTATTTTATATTTTATGCTTCGGGCGTTGACTTCTAAGGCCCTAACTATTGAATCTGTTGGAGCAACGCCCTAGAGTGAAGCCTAGGTTGCTCGGAAAGTAGAAATGACCATAAGTTTCATACTGGTTGCAATTATTCGTTTTATACGATGGAAAAACTGTTGGACTTATATTGTGTTTTATGTTTCTGGCGTAGACTTCTAAGGCCCTAGCAATTCGATCTAGTGGAGCAACGCCTTAGAGTGAAGCCTAGGTTGCCCGGAACGTAGAAATGACCATCACTTTCAAACTGGTTGCAATTAATCCTGTTATACGGTGGAAAAACTGTTGTATTTATATTGCAGTTTATGCTTCTGGCGTTCACTTCCTAGGCCCTAACTATTCGATCTGGTGGAACAACGGCCTAGGGTGAAGCCTAGGTTGCCCGGAACGTAGAAATGACCATAACTTTTACACTGGTAGCAATTATTCGTTTTATACAATGGAAAAACTGTTCTATTCATCTTGTATTTAGTGCTTCGGGCGTTGGCTTCTAAGGCCCTAGCCTTTTGATCTGGTGGAGCAACGCCCTAGAGTGAATCCTAGGTTGCCCGGAACGTAGAAATGACCATAACTTTCACACTAGTAGCAATTATTCGTTATATACAATGGAAAAACTGTTCTACTTATTTTGTATTTTATGCTTCGGGCGTTTACTTCCATGGCCCTACCTATTTGATCTGGTGGAGCAACGCCCTACAGTGAAGCCTAGTTTGCCCGGAACGTAGATACGACCTTAACCTTCACACAGGTTGCAGTTATTCGTTTTATACGATGTAAAGGCTGTTGTACTTATTTTGTAGTTTATGCGTCTGGCGTTGACTTCTATGGCCCTAACTCTTCGATCTGGTGGAGCAACGCCTCAGAGTTAAGTCTGGGATGCCCGAAACGTCGAAATGATCATTACTATAGCACTGGTTGCAATTAATCATGCTATACGATGGAAAAACTGTTGCATTTTTGTTGTAATTACTGCTTCTGGCTTCGACTTCTAGGGTCGTAGCTACTCGATCTGGTGGAGCAACTCCCTAGAGTGAAGCCTAGGTTGCCCGGAACGTAGAAATGACCATTACTTTCACACTGTTTGCAATTATTCATTTTATACGATGGAAAAGCTGTTGTACTAATATTGTATTTTATTCTTCTGGCGCTGAATTCCAAGTCGCTAGCTCTTCGATCTGGTGGAACAACGCCCTAGAGTGAAACCTAGGTTGCTCGGAATGTAGAAATGACCATAACTTTCACACTGGTCCCAATTATTCATTTTATACGATGGAAAAGCTGTTGTATTTTGTATCGTATTTTATGCTTCGGGCGTTGACTTCTAAGGCCCTCACTATTCGATCTGGTGGAGTAACGCCCTAGAGTGAAACCTAGGTTGCCCAGAACGTAGAAATGACCAACACTTTCACACTGGTTGCAATTATTCCTGTTATACGATGGAAAAACTCTTGTATATTTATTGTATTTTATGCTTCGGGCGTTGACTTCTATGGCCCTACCTATTCGATTTGGTGGAGCAACACCCTACAGTGAAGCCTAGGTTGTCAGGAACGTAGAAATGAACGTAACTTTCACGCTGGTAGCAATTATTCGTTTTATACAATGGAAAAACTGTTCTATTTATTTTGTATTTTATGCTTCGGGCGTTGACTTCTAAGGCCCTAACTATTCGATCTGGTGGAGCAACGCCCTAGAGTGAAGCCTAGGTTGCCCGGAACGTAGAAATGAACATAACTTTCACACTGGTAGCAATTATTCGTTTTATACAATGGAAAAGCTGTTCTATTTATTTTGTATTTTATGCTTCGGGCATTAACTTCTTTAGCCCTACCTATTCGATCTGGTGGAGCAACACCCTACAGTCAAGCCTAGGTTGCCCGGAACGTAGAAATGACCATAACATTCACACCCGTTGCAATTATTCATGCTATACGATGGAAAAACTGTTGCATTTTTATTGTATTTTATGCTTCTAGCGTTGACTTCTAAGGCCGTAGCTATTAGATGTGGTGGAGTAACGCCCTAGAGTGACGCCTAGGTTGCCTGGAACGTAGAAATGACCATTACTTTCACACTGGTAGCAATTATTCGTTTTATACAATGGAAAAGCTGTTCTATTTATTTTGTATTTTATGCTTCGGGCGTTGACTTCTAAGGCCCTAACTATTCGATCTGGTGGAGCAACGCCCTAGAGTGAAGCCTAGGTTGCCCGGAACGTAGAAATGAACATAACTTTCACACTGGTAGCAATTATTCGTTTTATACGATGGAAAAACTGTTGTATTTATATTGTATTTCATGCTTCTGGCGCTGACTTCTAAGGCCGTAGCTATTCGATGTGGTGGAGCAACGCCCTAGAGTGAAGCCTAGGTTGACCGGAACGTGGAAATGACCATAACTTTCACACCGGTAACAATTATTCGTTTTACACGATGGAAAAACTGTTCTATTTATTTTGTATTTTATGCATCGGGCGTTGACTTCTAAGGCCCTAACTATTCAATCAGCTGGAGCAACGCCCTAGGGTGAAGCCTAGGTTGCCCGGAAAGTAGAAATGACGTTAACTTTCACACTGGTTGCTATTATTCGTTCTATACGATGGAAAAACTGTTATATTTATATACTATCTTATGATTCTGGCGTTGACTTCTTAGGCCCTAACAATTCGATCTGGTGGAACAACGCCCTAGAGTGAAGCCTAGGTTGCCTGGAACGTACAAAGAGCATCACTTACACACGGGTTGCAATTATTCCTGTTATAGGACGGAAAGACTGTTGTATTTTTATTGTATTTTATGCTTCAGGCGTTGACTTCTGAGGCCGTTGCCATTCGATGTAGTGGAAGAACGCCATAGAGTGAAGCCTAGGTTGCCCGGAACGTAGAAATGACCATAACTTTCATACTCGTTGCAATTATTCGCTTTATACGATGGAAAAACTGTTGTATTTATATTGTATTTTATGCTTCTGGCGTTGACTTCTAAGGCACTAACTATTCGATCTGGTGGAGCAACGCTCTAGAGTGAAGCCTAGGTTCCCCGGAACGTAGAAATGACCATCACTTTCAAACTGGTTGCAATTATTCCTGTTATATGATGGAAAAACTGTTGTATTTATATTGTATTTTATGCTTCGGGCATTAACTTCTAAGGCCCTAACTATTCAATCTGTAAGAGCAACGCCCTATGGTGTAGCCTAGGTTGCCCGTAAAGTAGAAATGACCCTAGCTTTCATACTCGTTGCAATTATTCGTTTTGTATGATGGAATAACAGTTGTATTTATATTGTATTTTATGCTTCTGGCGTTCACTTCTTAGGCCCTAACAATTCGATCTGGTGGAACAACGCCCTAGAGTGAAGCCTAGGTTGCCTGGAACGTACAAATGACCATCACTCACACACGGGTTGCAATTATTCCTGTTATTGGACGGAAAGACTGTTGTATTTTTATTGTATTTTATGCTTCAGGCGTTGACTTCTGAGGCCGTTGCTATTCGATGTAGTGGAAGAACGCCATAGAGTGAAGCCTAGGTTGCCCGGAACGTAGAAATGACCATAACTTTCATACTGGTTGCAATTATTCGTTTTATACGATGGAAAAACTGTTGCATCTTTATTGTATTTTATGATTCTGGCGTTGACTTCTAAGGCCCTAACTATTCGATCTGGCGGAGCAACGCCCTAGAGTGAAGCCTAGGATGCCCGGCACGTAGAAATGACGTTAACTTTCGCACTGGTTGCAATTATTCGTTTTATACGATGGAAAAACAGTTCTAATTATTTTGTATTTTATGCTTCGGCCGTTGACTTCTAAGGCACTAACTATTCGATCTGTTGGAGCAACGCCCTAGGGTGTAGCCTAGGTTGCCCGGAAAGTAGAAATGACCACAACTTTCATACTGGTTGCAATTACTCGTTTTATATGATGGAAAAACTGTTGTATTTGTATTGTATTTTATGCTTCTGGCGTTCACTTCTAAGGCCCTAACTATTCGATCTGGTGGAACAACGCCCTAGGGTGAAGCCTAGGTTGCCCGGAAAGTAGAAATGACCATAACTTTTACACAGGTAGCAATTATTCGTTTTATACAATGGAATAACTGTTATATTTATATTGTATCTTATGCTTCTGGCGTTGGCTTCTTAGGCCCTAACAATTCGATCTGGTGGAACAACGCCCTAGAGTGATGCCTAGGTTGCCTGGAACGTACAAATGACCATCACTTTCACAAGGGTTGCAATTATTCCTGTTATAGGATGGAAAGACTGTTGTATTTTTATTGTATTTTATGCTTCAGGCGTTAACTTCTGAGGCCGCAGCTATTCGATGTGGTGGAAGAACGCCATAGAGCGAAGCCTAGGTTGCCCGGAACGTAGAAATGACCATAACTTTCATACTGGTTGCAATTATTCGTTTTATATGATGGAAGAACTGTTGTACTTATATTGCGTTTTATTCTGCTGGAGTTCACATCTTAGGTCCTAACTATTCGATCTGGTGGAACAACGCCCTGGGGTGAAGCCTAGGTTGCCGGAACGTAGAAATGATCATAACTTTCACACTGGTTGCTATTATTCGTTTTATACGATGGAAAGACTGTTCTATTTATTTTGTATTTTATGCTTCTGGCGTTGCCTTCTTAGGCCCTAACTGTTCGATCTGGTGGAACAACGCCCTAGAGTGTAGCCTAGGTTACCCGGAACGTAGAAATGACCAGTACTTTCACACTGTTTGCAGTTATTCCTGCTATACGACGGAAAAACTGTTGCATCTTTATTGAATTTTATGCTTCTGGCGTTGACTTCTAAGGCCCTAACTATTCGATCTGGTGGAGCAACGCTCTAGAGTGAAGCCTAGGTTGCCCGGAACGTAGAAATGACCATCACTTTCAAACTGGTTGCAATTATTCCTGTTATATGACGGAAAAACTGTTGTATTTATATTGTATTTTATGATTCGGGCGTTGACTGCTAAGGCCCTAACTATTCAATCTGTTGGATCAACGCCCTAGAGTGAAGCCTAGGTTGCTCGGAATGTAGAAATGACCATAACATTCACACTGGTTGTAATTATTCGTTTAATACAATGGAAAAGCTGTTGCATCTTTATTGTATTTTATGATTCTGGCGCTGACTTCTAAGGCCCTAACTATTCAATCTGGTGGAACAACGCCCTAGAGTGAAGCCTAGGTTCCCCGGAACGTAGAAATGACCATCACTTTCAAACTGGTTGCAATTATTCCTGTTATAGGATGGAAAGACTGTTGTATTTTTATTGTATTTTATGCTTCAGGCGTTGACTTCTGAGGCCGTAGCTATTCGATGTGGTGGAAGAACGCCATAGAGTGAAGCCTGGGTTGCCCGGAACGTAGAAATTACTATTACTTTCATACTGGTTGCAATTATTCGTTTTATATGATGGAAAAACTGTTGTATTTATATTGTATTTTATGCTTCTGGCGTTGACTTCTAAGGCACTAACTATTCGATCTGGTGGAGAAACGCCCTAGGCGTGAAGCCTAGGTTGCCCGGAACGTAGAAATGACCATAATTTTCACACTGGTTGCTATTATTCTTTCTATAGGATGGAATGACTGTTATATTTATATTGTATCTTATGCTTCTGGCGTTGACTTCTTAGGCCCTAACAATTCGATCTGGTGGAACAACGCCCTAGAGTGATGCCTAGGTTGCCTGGAACGTACAAATGACCATCACTTTCACAAGGGTTGCAATTATTCCTGTTATAGGATGGAAAGACTGTTGTATTTTTATTGTATTTTATGCTTCAGGCGTTGACTTCTGAGGCCGCAGCTATTCGATGTGGTGGAAGAACGCCATAGAGTGAAGCCCAGGTTGCCCGGAACGTAGAAATGACCATAACTTTCATACTGGTTGCAATTATTCGTTTTATATGATGGAAGAACTGTTGTATTTATATTGTATTTTATGCTTCTGGCGTAGACTTCTAAGGCACTAACTATTCGATCTGGTGGAGCAACGCTCTAGAGTGAAGCCTAGGTTGCCCGGAACGTACAAATGACCATCACTTTCAAACTGGTTGCAATTATTCCTGTTATATGATGGAAAAACTGTTGTATTTATATTGTATTTTATGCTTCGGGCGTTGACTGCTAAGGCCCTAACTATTCAATCTGTTGGATCAACGCCCTAGAGTGAAGCCTAGGTTGCTCGGAATGTAGAAATGACCATAACATTCACACTGGTTGAAATTATTCGTTTAATACGATGGAAAAGCTGTTGCATCTTTATTGTATTTTATGATTCTGGCGTTGACTTCTAAGGCCCTAACTATTCGATATGGTGGAGCAACGCCCTAGAGTGAAGCCTAGGATGAACTGCACGTAGGAATGACGTTAACTTTCATACTGGTTGCAATTATTCGTTTTATACGATGGAAAAACAGTTCTATTTATTTTGTATTTTATGCTTCGGGCGTTGACTTCTAAGGCCCTAACTGTTTGATCTGGTGGAGCAACGCCCTAGGTGTGAAGCCTAGGTTTCCCGGAACGTAGAAATGACCATAAACTTCACACTGGTTGCTATTATTCTTTCTATACGATGGAATAACTGTTATATATATATTGTATCTTATGCTTCTGGCGTTGACTTCTTGGGCCCTAACAATTCGATCTGTTGGAACAACGCCCTAGAGTGATGCCTAGGTTGCCTGGAACGTACAAATGACCATCACTTTCACAAGGGTTGCAATTATTCCTGTTATAGGATGGAAAGACTGTTGTACTTTTATTGTATTTTATGCTCCAGGCGTTGACTTCTGAGGCCGCAGCTATTCGATGTGGTGGAAGAACGCCATAGAGTGAAGCCTAGGTTGCCCGGAACGTAGAAATGACCATAACTTTCATACTGGTTGCAATTATTCGTTTTATATGATGGAAGAACTGTTGTACTTATATTGTGTTTTATTCTGCTGGAGTTCACATCTTAGTTCCTAACTATTCGATCTGGTGGAACAACGCCCTGGGGTGAAGCCTAGGTTGCCGGAACGTAGAAATGATCATAACTTTCACACTGGTTGCTATTATTCGTTTTATACGATGGAAAGACTGTTCTATTTATTTTGTATTTTATGCTTCTGGCGTTGCCTTCTTAGGCCCTAACTGTTCGATCTGGTGGAACAACGCCCTAGAGTGTAGCCTAGGTTACCCGGAACGTAGAAATGACCAGTACTTTCACACTGTTTGCAGTTATTCCTGCTATACGACGGAAAAACTGTTGTATCTTTATTGAATTTTATGCTTCCGGCGTTGACTTCTAAGGCCCTAACTATTCTATCTGGTGGATCAACGCCCTAGAGTGCAGCCTAGGTTGCCCGGAACGTAGAAATGACCATCACTTTCAAACTGGTTGCAATTATTCCTGTTATAGAACGGAAAGACTGTTGTATTTTTATTGTATTTTATGATTCAGGCATTGACTTCTGAGGCCGTTGCTATTCGATGTAGTGGAAGAACGCAATAGAGTGAAGCCTAGGTTGCCCGGAACGTAGAAATGACCATAACTTTCATACTGGTTGCAATTATTCGTTTTATACGATGGAAAAACTGTTGTATTTATATTGTATTTTATGCTTCTGGCGCTGACTTCTAAGGCACTAACTATTCGATCTGGTGGAGCAACGCTCTAGAGTGAAGCCTAGGTTGCCCGGAACGTAGAAATGACCATCACTTTCAAACTGGTTGCAATTATTCCTGTTATATGACGGAAAAACTGTTGTATTTATATTGTATTTTATGCTTCGGGCGTTGACTGCTAAGGCCCTAACTATTCAATCTGTTGGATCAACGCCCTAGAGTGAAGCCTGGGTTGCCCGGAACGTAGAAATTACCATTACTTTCATACTGGTTGCAATTATTCGTTTTATATGATGGAAAAACTGTTGTATTTATATTGTATTTTATGCTTCTGGCGTTGACTTCTAAGGCACTAACTATTCGATCTGGTGGAGAAACGCCCTAGGCGTGAAGCCTAGGTTGCCCGGAACGTAGAAATGACCATAATTTTCACACTGGTTGCTATTATTCTTTCTATAGGATGGAATGACTGTTATATTTATTTTGTATCTTATGCTTCTGGCGTTGACTTCTTAGGCCCTAACAATTCGATCTGGTGGAACAACGCCCTAGAGTGATGCCTAGGTTGCCTGGAACGTACAAATGACCATCACTTTCACAAGGGTTGCAATTATTCCTGTTATAGGATGGAAAGACTGTTGTATTTTTATTGTATTTTATGCTTCAGGCGTTGACTTCTGAGGCCGCAGCTATTCGATGTGGTGGAAGAACGCCATAGAGTGAAGCCTAGGTTGCCCAGAACGTAGAAATGACCATAACTTTCATACTGGTTGCAGTTATTCGTTTTATATGATGGAAGAACTGTTGTATTTATATTGTATTTTATGCTTCTGGCGTAGACTTCTAAGGCACTAACTATTCGATCTGGTGGAGCAACGCTCTAGAGTGAAGCCTAGGTTGCCCGGAACGTACAAATGACCATCACTTTCAAACTGGTTGCAATTATTCCTGTTATATGATGGAAAAACTGTTGTATTTATATTGTATTTTATGCTTCGGGCGTTGACTGCTAAGGCCCTAACTATTCAATCTGTTGGATCAACGCCCTAGAGTGAAGCCTAGGTTGCTCGGAATGTAGAAATGACCATAACATTCACACTGGTTGAAATTATTCGTTTAATACGATGGAAAAGCTGTTGCATCTTTATTGTATTTTATGATTCTGGCGTTGACTTCTAAGGCTCTAACTATTCGATATGGTGGAGCAACGCCCTAGAGTGAAGCCTAGGATGCCCTGCACGTAGAAATGACGTTAACTTTCATACTGGTTGCAATTATTCGTTTTATACGATGGAAAAACAGTTCTATTTATTTTGTATTTTATGCTTCGGGCGTTGACTTCTAAGGCCCTAACTGTTTGATCTGGTGGAGCAACGCCCTAGAGTGATGCCTAGGTTGCCTGGAACGTACAAATGACCATCACTTTCACAAGGGTTGCAATTATTCCTGTTATAGGATGGAAAGACTGTTGTACTTTTATTGTATTTTATGCTTCAGGCGTTGACTTCTGAGGCCGCAGCTATTCGATGTGGTGGAAGAACGCCATAGAGTGAAGCCTAGGTTGCCCGGAACGTAGAAATGACCATAACTTTCATACTGGTTGCAATTATTCGTTTTATATGATGGACGAACTGTTGTACTTATATTGTATTTTATTCTGCTGGCGTTCACATCTTAGGTCCTAACTATTCGATCTGGTGGAACAACGCCCTGGGGTGAAGCCTAGGTTGCCGGAACGTAGAAATGATCACAACTTTCACACTGGTTGCTATTATTCGTTTTATACGATGGAAAGACTGTTCTATTTATTTTGTATTTTATGCTTCTGGCGTTGCCTTCTTAGGCCCTAACTGTTCGATCTGGTGGAACAACGCCCTAGAGTGTAGCCTAGGTTACCCGGAACGTAGAAATGACCAGTACTTTCACACTGTTTGGAGTCATTCCTGCTATACGATGGAAAAACTGTTGCATCTTTATTGAATTTTATGCTTCTGGCGTTGACTTCTAAGGCCCTAACTATTCTATCTGGTGGATCAACGCCCTAGAGTGAAGCCTAGGTTGCTCCGAATGTAGAAATGACGATAACATTCACACTGGTTGAAATTATTCGTTTAATACGATGGAAAAGCTGTTGCATCTTTATTGTATTTTATGATTCTGGCGTTGACTTCTAAGGCCCTAACTATTCGATCTGGTGGAGCAACGCCCTAGGGTGTAGCCTAGGTTGCCCGGAAAGTAGAAATGACCCCAACTTTCACACTGGTTGCTATTATTCGTTTTATACGATGGGAAAACTGTTCTATTTATTTTGTATTTTATGCATCTGGCGTTGCCTTCTTAGGCCCTAACTGTTCGATCTGGTGGAACAAAGCCCTAGAGTGAAGCCTAGGTTACCCGGAACGTAGAAATGACCAGTACTTTCACACAGTTTGCAGTTATTCCTGCTATACGATGGAAAAACTGTTGCATCTTTATTGAATTTTATGCTTCTGGCGTTGACTTCTAAGGCCCTAACTATTCTATCTGGTGGATCAACGCCCTAGAGTGAAGCCTAGGTTGCTCCGAATGTAGAAATGACCATAACATTCACACTGGTTGAAATTATTCGTTTGATACGATGGAAAAACTGTTGTATTTATATTGTATTTTATGCTTCTGGCGTTGATTTCTTAGGCCCTAACTATTCAATCTGGTGGAACAACGCCCTAGAGTGAGGCCTAGGTTGCCCGGAACGTAGAAATGACCATCACTTCCATACTGGAAGCAATTATTCGTTTTGTACGATGGAAAAACTGTTGTGTTTATATTGTATTTTATGCTTCTGGCGTTGACTTCTAAGGCTCTAACTATTCGATCTGGTGGAGCAACGCCCTAGAGTGGAGCCTAGGTTCCCCGGAACGTAGAAATGACCATCACGATGAAACTGGTTGCAATTATTCCTGTTACAGGATGGAAAGACTGTTGCATTTTTATTGTATTTTATGCTTCAGGCGTTGACTTCTGAGGCCGTAGCTATTCGATGTGGTAGAAGAACGCCATAGAGTGAAGCCTGGGTTGCCCGGAACGTAGACATGACCATAACTTTCATACTGGTTGCAATTATTCGTTTTATATGATGGAAAAACTGTTGTATTTATATTGTATTTTATGCTTCTGGCGTTGACTTCTAAGGCACTAACTATTCGATCTGGTGGAGCAACGCTCTAGAGTGAAGCCTAGGATGCCCGGAACGTAGAAATGACCATCACTTTCACACGGGTTGCAATTATTCCTGTTATAGGACGGAAAGACTGTTGTATTTTTATTGTATTTTATGCTTCAGGCGTTGACTTCTGAGGCCGTTGCTATTCGATGTAGTGGAAGAACGCCATAGAGTGAAGCCTAGGTTGCCCGGATCGTAGAAATGACCATAACTTTCATACGGGTTGCAATTATTCGTTTTATACGATGGAAAAACTGTTGTATTTATATTGCTTTTTATGCTTCTGGCGTTGACTTCTAAGGCACGAACTATTCGATCTGGTGGAGCAACGCTCTAGAGTGAAGCCTAGGTTGCCCGGAACGTAGAAATGACCATCACTTTCAAACTGGTTGCAATTATTCCTGTTATATGATGGAAAAACTGTTGTATTTTTATTGTATTTTATGCTTCAGGCATTTACTTCTGAGGCAGCTGCTATTCGATGTAGTGGAAGAACGCCATAGAGTGAAGCCTAGGTTGCCCGGAACGTAGAAATGACCATAAATTTCATACTGGTTGCAATTATTCGTTTTATACGTTGGAAAAACTGCTGTGTTTATATTGTATTTTATGCTTCTAGCGTTGACTTCTAAGGCACTAACTATTCGATCTGGTGGAGCAACGGTCTAGAGTGAAGCCTCGGTTGCCCGGAACGTAGAAATGACCATCAATTTCAAACTGGATGCTATTATTCCTGTTATATGATGGAAAGACTGTTGTATTTATATTGTATTTTATGCTTCGGGCGTTGACTGCTAAGGCCCTAACTATTCAATCTGTTGGATCAACGCCCTAGAGTGCAGCCTAGGTTGCTCGGAATGTAGACATGACCATAACATTCACACTGGTTGAAATTATTCGTTTAATACGATGGAAAAGCTGTTGCATCTTTATTGTATTTTATGATTCTGGCGTCGACTTCTAAGGCCCTAACTATTTGATCTGGTGGAGCAACGCCCTAGAGTGAGGCCTAGGTTGCCTGGAACGTACAAATGACCATCACTTTCACACGGGTTGCAATTATCCCTGTTATAGGACGGAAAGACTGTTGTATTTTTATTGTATTTTATGC
The DNA here is from genome assembly GCF_051401765.1 of Calliopsis andreniformis. Classification (NCBI taxonomy): domain Eukaryota; kingdom Metazoa; phylum Arthropoda; class Insecta; order Hymenoptera; family Andrenidae; genus Calliopsis; species Calliopsis andreniformis. The sequence goes on from NC_135072.1 coordinate 9,347,937, forward strand.
TTCAGGCATTGACTTCTGAGGCAGCTGCTATTCGATGTAGTGGAAGAACGCCATAGAGTGAAGCCTAGGTTGCCCGGAACATAGAAATGACCACAAATTTCATACTGGTCGCAATTATTCGTTTTATACGTTGGAAAAACTGCTGTGTTTATATTGTATTTTATGCTTCTGGCGTTGACTTCTAAGGCACTAACTATTCGATCTGGTGGAGCAACGCCCTAGAGTGAAGCCTAGGTTGCCCGGAACGTAGAAATGATCATCACTTTCAAACTGGTTGCAATCATTCCTGTTATATGATGGAAAAACTGTTGTAATTATATTGTATTTTATGATTCTGGCGTTGACTTCTAAGGCCCTAACTATTCAATCTGGAGGAACAACGCCCTAGAGTGAGGCCTAGGTTGCCCGGAACGTAGAAATGACCATCACTTCCATACTGGTGGCAATTATTCGTTTTATACGATGGAAAAACTGTTGTGTTTATATTGTATTTTATGCTTCTGGCGTTGACTTCTAAGGCACTAACTATTCGATCTGGTGGAGCAACGCCCTAGAGTGAAGCCTAGGTTCCCCGGAACGTAGAAATGACCATCACTTTCAAACTGGTTGCAATTATTCCTGTTATAGGATGGAAAGACTGTTGTATTTTTATTGTATTTTATGCTTCAGGCGTTGACTTCTGAGGCCGTAGCTATTCGATGTGGTGGAAGAACGCCATAGAGTGAAGCCTGGGTTGCCCGGAACGTAGAAATGACCATAACTTTCATACTGGTTGCAATTATTCGTTTTACACGATGCAAAAACTGTTGTATTTATATTGTATTTTATGCTTCCGGCGTTGACTTCTAAGGCACTAACTATTCGATCTGGTGGAGCAACGACCTGGGGTGAAGCCTAGGTTGCCCGGAACGTAGAAATGACCATAAACTTCACACTGGTTGCTATTATTCTTTCTATACGATGGAATAACTGTTATATATATATTGTATCTTATGCTTCTGGCGTTGACTTCTTAGGCCCTAACAATTCGATCTGTTGGAACAACGCCCTAGAGTGATGCCTAGGTTGCCTGGAACGTACAAATGACCATCACTTTCACAAGGGTTGCAATTATTCGTTTAATACGATGGAAAAACTGTTGTATTTATATTGCTTTTTATGCTTCTGGCGTTGACTTCTAAGGCACGAACTATTCGATCAGGTGGAGCAACGCTCTAGAGTGAAGCCTAGGTTGCCCGGAACGTAGAAATGACCATCACTCTCAAACTGGTTGCAATTATTCCTGTTATATGATGGAAAAACTGTTGTATTTTTATTGTATTTTATGCTTCAGGCATTTACTTCTGAGGCAGCTGCTATTCGATGTAGTGGAAGAACGCCATAGACTGAAGCCTAGGTTGCCCGGAACGTAGAAATGACCATAAATTTCATACTGGTTGCAATTATTCGTTTTATACGTTGGAAAAACTGCTGTGTTTATATTGTATTTTATGCTTCTGGCGTTGACTTCTAAGGCACTAACTATTCGATCTGGTGGAGCAACGGTCTAGAGTGAAGCCTCGGTTGCCCGGAACGTAGAAATGACCATCAATTTCAAACTGGATGCTATTATTCCTGTTATATGATGGAAAGACTGTTGTATTTATATTGTATTTTATGCTTCGGGCGTTGACTGCTAAGGCCCTAACTATTCAATCTGTTGGATCAACGCCCTAGAGTGAAGCCTAGGTTGCTCGGAATGTAGACATGACCATAACATTCACACTGGTTGAAATTATTCGTTTAATACGATGGAAAAGCTGTTGCATCTTTATTGTATTTTATGATTCTGGCGTCGACTTCTAAGGCCCTAACTATTCGATCTGGTGGAGCAACGCCCTAGAGTGAGGCCTAGGTTGCCTGGAACGTACAAATGACCATCACTTTCACACGGGTTGCAATTATCCCTGTTATAGGACGGAAAGACTGTTGTATTTTTATTGTATTTTATGCTTCAGGCATTGACTTCTGAGGCAGCTGCTATTCGTTGTAGTGGAAGAACGCCATAGAGTGAAGCCTAGGTTGCCCGGAACGTAGAAATGACCACAAATTTCATACTGGTTGCAATTATTCGTTTTATACGTTGGAAAAACTGCTGTGTTTATATTGTATTTTATGCTTCTGGCGTTGACTTCTAAGGCACTAACTATTCGATCTGGTGGAGCAACGCCCTAGAGTGAAGCCTAGGTTGCCCGGAACGTAGAAATGATCATCACTTTCAAACTGGTTGCAATTATTCCTGTTATATGATGGAAAAACTGTTGTAATTATATTGTATTTTATGATTCTGGCGTTGACTTCTAAGGCCCTAACTATTCAATCTGGTGGAACAACGCCCTAGAGTGAGGCCTAGGTTGCCCGGAACGTAGAAATGACCATCACTTCCATACTGGTGGCAATTATTCGTTTTATACGATGGAAAAACTGTTGTGTTTATATTGTATTTTATGCTTCTGGCGTTGACTTCTAAGGCACTAACTATTCGATCTGGTGGAGCAACGCCCTAGAGTGAAGCCTAGGTTCCCCGGAACGTAGAAATGACCATCACTTTCAAACTGGTTGCAATTATTCGTTTTATACGATGCAAAAACTGTTGTATTTATATTGTATTTTATGCTTCTGGCGTTGACTTCTAAGGCACTAACTATTCGATCTGGTGGAGCAACGACCTGGGGTGAAGCCTAGGTTGCCCGGAACGTAGAAATGACCATAACTTTCACACTGGTTGCAATTATTCGTTTTATACGATGGAAAAGCTGTTTTATTTATATCGTATTTTATGCTTCTGGCGTTGACTTCTTAGGCCGTAACTATTCGCTCTGGTGGAGCAACGCCCTGGAGTGAAGCCTAGGTTGCGCGGAACGTAGAAATGAACATCACTTTCAAACTGGTTGCAACTAATCCTTTTATATGATGGAAAAACTGTTGCATTTTTATTGCATTTTATGCTTCGGGCGTTGACTTCTAAGGCCCTAACTATTCAATCTGTTGGAGCAACGCCCTAGGGTGAAGCCTAGGTTGCCCGGAACTTAGAAATGACCATAAGTTTCATACTGGTTGCAATTATTCGTTTTATACATTGGAAAAACTGTTGTATTTATATTGTATTTTATGCTTCTGGCGTTGACTTCTAAGGCCCTAGCTATTCGACCTAGTGGAGCAACGCCCTAGAGTGAAGCCTAGGTTGCCCGGAAAGGAGAAATGACCATCACTTTCAAACTGGTTGCAATTAATCCTGTTATAGGATGGAAAAACTGTTGTATTTTTATTGCATTTTACGCTTCTGGCGTTTACTTCTTAGGCCCTAACTATTCAATCTGTTGGAGCAACGCCCTAGGGTAAAGCCTAGGTTGCCCGGAAAGTAGAAATGACGTTAACTTTCACACTGGTTGCTATTATTCGTTCTATACGATGGAAAAACTGTTATATTTATATACTATCTTATGATTCTGGCGTTGATTTCTTAGGCCCTAACAATTCGATCTGGTGGAACAACGCCATAGAGTGAAGCCTAGGTTGCCTGGAACGTACAAATGACCATCACTGTCACACGGGTTGCAATTATTCCTGTTATAGGACGGAAAGACTGTTGTATTTTTATCGTATTTTATGCTTCAGGCGTTGACTTCTGAGGCCGTTGCTATTCGATGTAGTGGAAGAACGCCATAGAGTGAAGCCTAGGGTGCCCGGAACGTAGAAATGACCATAACTTTCATACTGGTTGCAATTATTCGTTTTATACGATGGAAAAACTGTTGTATTTATATTGTATTTTATGCTTCTGGCGTTGACTTCTAAGGCACTAACTATTCGATCTGGTGGAGCAACGGTCTAGAATGATGCCTCGGTTGCCCGGAACGTAGAAATGACCATCACTTTCAAACTGGTTGCTATTATTCCTGTTATATGATGGAAAGACTGTTGTATTTATATTGTATTTTATGCTTCGGGCGTTGACTGCTAAGGCCCTAACTATTCAATCTGTTGGATCAACGCCCTAGAGTGAAGCCTAGGTTGCTCGGAATGTAGAAATGACCATAACATTCACACTGGTTGAAATTATTCGTTTAATACGATGGAAAAGCTGTTGCATCTATATTGTATTTTATGATTCTGGCGTTGACTTCTAAGGCCCTGACTATTCGATCTGGTGGAGCAACGCCCTAGAGTGAAGCCTAGGTTGCCCGGAACGTAGAAATGGCGTTAACTTTCATACTGGTTGCAATTATTCGTTTTATACGATGGAAAAACAGTTCTATTTATTTTGTATTTTATGCTTCGGCCGTTGACTTCTAAGGCACTAACTATTCGATCTGTTGGAGCAACGCCCTAGGGTGTAGCCTAGGTTGCCCGGAAAGTAGAAATGACCACAACTTTCATACTGGTTGCAATTACTCGTTTTATATGATGGAAAAACTGTTGTATTTATATTGTATTTTATGCTTCTGGCGTTCACTTCTTAGGCCCTAACTATTCGATCTGGTGGAACAACGCCCTAGGGTGAAGCCTAGGATGCCCGGAAAGTAGAAATGACCATAACTTTTACACTGGTAGCAATTATTCGTTTTATACAATGGAAAAACTATTCTATTAATTTTGTATTTCATGCTTCTGGCGTTGACTTCTAAGGCTCTAACTATTCGATCTGGTGGAGCAACGCCCTAGAGTGGAGCCTAGGTTCCCCGGAACGTAGAAATGACCATCACGATCAAACTGGTTGCAATTATTCCTGTTACAGGATGGAAAGACTGTTGCATTTTTATTGTATTTTATGCTTCAGGCGTTGACTTCTGAGGCCGTAGCTAATCGATGTGGTAGAAGAACGCCATAGAGTGAAGCCTGGGTTGCCCGGAACGTAGACATGACCATAACTTTCATACTGGTTGCAATTATTCGTTTTATACGATGGAAAAACTGTTGTATTTATATTGCTTTTTATGCTTCTGGCGTTGACTTCTTAGGCCCTAACAATTCGATCTGGTGGAACAACGCCCTAGAGTGAAGCCTAGGTTGCCTGGAACGTACAAATGACCATCACTTTCGCACGGGTTGCAATTATTCCTGTTATAGGATGGAAAGACTGTTGTATTTTTATTGTATTTTATGCTTCAGGCGTTGACTTCTGAGGCCGTAGCTATTCGATGTGGTGGAAGAACGCCATAGAGTGAAGCCTAGGTTGCCCGGAACGTAGAAATGACCATAACTTTCATACTGGTTGCAATTATTCGTTTTATACGATGGAAAAACTGTTGTATTTATATAGTATTTTATGCTTCTGGCGTTGACTTCTAAGGCACTAACTATTCGATCTGGTGGAGCAACGCAATAGAGTGTGGCCTAGGTTGCCCGGAACGTACAATTGGCCATCACTTTCAAACTGGTTGCAATTATTCCTGTTATATGACGGAAACACTGTTGTATTTTTATTGCATTTTATGCTTCGGGCGTTGACTTCTAAGGCCCTAACTATTCAATCTGTTGGAGCAACGCCCTAGGGTGAAGCCTAGGTTGTTCGGAAAGTAGAAATGACCATAAGTTTCATACTGGTTGCAATTATTCGTTTTAAACAATGGAAAAACTGTTCTATTTATATTGTATTTTATGCTCCTGGCGTTGACTTCTTAGGCCCTAACTAGTCGATCTGGTGGAACAACGCCGTAGAGTGAAGCCTAGGTTGCCCGGAACGTAGAAGTGACCATTACTTTCACACTGTTTGCAATTACTCCTTTTATACGATGGAAAAGCTGTTGTATTTATATCGTATTTTATGCTTCAGGAGTTGACTTCTGAGGTCGTAGGTATTCGATGTGGTGGAAGAACGCCATAGAGTGAAGCCTAGGTTGCCCGGAACGTAGAAATGACCATTACTTTCACAATGTTTGCAATTATTCATTTTATACGATGGAAAAACTGTTGTACTTATATTGTATTTTATTTTTCTGGCGTTGAGTTCTTAGGCCCTAAGTATTCGATCTGGTGGAACAACGCCCTAGAGTGAAGCCTAGGTTGCCGGGAACATGGAAATGACCATTACTTTCACACTGTTTGCAAATATACATTATATACGATGGAAAAGCTGTTGTATTTATATTGTATTTTATGCTTCTGGCGTTGACTTCTTACGCCCTAACTATTTAATCTGGTAGAGCATCGCCCTAGAGAGAAGCATGGGTTGCCCGGAACGTAGAACATACCATTACCTTCACACTGGTTGCAATTATTCCTGTTATACGATGGAAAAACTGTTGCATCTTTATTGTATTTTATGCTTCTGGCGTCGACTTCTAAGGCCCTAACTATTCGATCTGGTGAAGCAACGCCCTAGAGTGAAGTCTAGGTTGCCCGGAAAGTAGAAATGACCATAACTTTCCCACCGGTAGCAACTATTCGTTCTATACGATAGAAAAACTGTTCTATTTATTTTGTATTTTATGCTTCGGGCGTTGACTTCTAAGGCCCTAACTATTCAATCTGTTGGTGCAACGCCCTAGGGTGAAGCCTAGGTTGCCTGGAACGTAGAAATGACCATAACTTTCACACTGGTTGCTATTATTCGTTTTATACGATGGAAAAACTGTTACATTTATATTGTATTTTATGCTTCTGGCGTTGACTTCTTAGGCCCTAACTATTCAATCTGTTGGAGCAATGCCCTAGGGTGAAGCCTAGGTCGCCCGGAAAGTAGAAATGGCCATCACTTTCATACTGGTTGCAATTATTCGTTTTATATGATGGAAAAACTGTTGTATTTATATTGTATTTTATGCTTCTGGCGTTCACTTCTTAGGCCCTAACTATTCGATCTGGTGGAACAACGCCCTAGAGTGAAGTCTAGGTTGCTCGATATGTAGAAATGACCATAACTTTCACACTGGTTGCAATTATTCATTTTATACTATGGAAAAACTGTTGTACTTATATTGTATTTTATTCTTCTGGCGTTGACTTCTTAGGCCCTAAGTATTCGATCTGGTGGAACAACGCCCTGGAGTGATGCCTAGGTTGCCCGGTACATGGAAATGACCATTACTTTCACACTGTTTGCAAATATACATTATATACGATGAAAAAGCTGTTGTATTTATATTGTATTTTATACTTCTGGCGTTGACTTCTTACGCCCTAACTATTTAATCTGGTAGAGCACCGCCCTAGAGAGGAGCATAGGTTGCCCGGAACGTAGAACATACCATTACCTTCACACTGGTTGCAATTATTCCTGTTATACGATGGAAAAACTGTTGCATCTTTATTGTATTTTATGCTTCTGGCGTCGACTCCTAAGGCCCTAACTACTCGATCTGGTGGAGCAACGCCCTAGAGTGAAGTCTAGGTTGCCCGGAACGTAGAAATGACCATAACTTTCCCACCGGTAGCAACTACTCGTTTTATACGATGGAAAAACTGTTCGATTTATTTTGTATTTTATGCTTCGGCCGTTGACTTCTAAGGCACTAACTATTCGATCTGTTGGAGCAACGCCCTAGGGTGTAGCCTAGGTTGCCCGGAAAGTAGAAATGACCCCAACTTTCACACTGGTTGCTATTATTCGTTTTATACGATGGAAAAACTGTTCTATTTATTTTGTATTTTATGCATCTGGCGTTGCCTTCTTAGGCCCTAACTGTTCGATCTGGTGGAACAAAGCCCTAGAGTGAAGCCTAGGTTACCCGGAACGTAGAAATGACCAGTACTTTCACACAGTTTGCAGTTATTCCTGCTATACGATGGAAAAACTGTTGCATCTTTATTGAATTTTATGCTTCTGGCGTTGACTTCTATGGCCCTAACTATTCTATCTGGTGGATCAACGGCCTAGAGTGAAGGCTAGGTTGCTCCGAATGTAGAAATGACCATAACATTCACACTGGTTGAAATTATTCGTTTTATACGATGGAAAAACTGTTGTATTTATATTGTATTTTATGCTTCTGGCGTTGATTTCTTAGGCCCTAACTATTCAATCTGGTGGAACAACGCCCTAGACTGAGGCCTAGGATGCCCGGAACGTAGAAATGACCATCACGATCAAACTGGTTGCAATTATTCCTGTTACAGGTGTGGAAAGACTGTTGCATTTTTATTGTATTTTATGCTTCAGGCGTTGACTTCTGAGGCCGTAGCTATTCGATGTGGTAGAAGAACGCCATAGAGTGAAGCCTGGGTTGCCCGGAACGTAGACATGACCATAACTTTCATACTGGTTGCAATTATTCGTTTTATATGATGGAAAAACTGTTGTATTTATATTGTATTTTATGCTTCTGGCGTTGACTTCTAAGGCACTAACTATTCGATCTGGTGGAGCAACGCTCTAGAGTGAAGCCTAGGATGCCCGGAACGTAGAAATGACCATCACTTTCACACGGGTTGCAATTATTCCTGTTATAGGACGGAAAGACTGTTGTATTTTTATTGTATTTTATGCTTCAGGCGTTGACTTCTGAGGCCGTTGCTATTCGATGTAGTGGAAGAACGCCATAGAGTGAAGCCTAGGTTGCCCGGATCGTAGAAATGACCATAACTTTCATACTGGTTGCAATTATTCGTTTTATACGATGGAAAAACTGTTGTATTTATATTGCATTTTATGCTTCTGGCGTTGACTTCTAAGGCACGAACTATTCGATCTGGTGGAGCAACGCTCTAGAGTGAAGCCTAGGTTGCCCGGAACGTAGAAATGACCATCACTTTCAAACTGGCTGCAATTATTCCTGTTATATGATGGAAAAACTGTTGTATTTTTATTGTATTTTATGCTTCAGGCATTGACTTCTGAGGCAGCTGCTATTCGATGTAGTGGAAGAACGCCATAGAGTGAAGCCTAGGTTGCCCGGAACGTAGAAATGACCATAAATTTCATACTGGTTGCAATTATTCGTTTTATACGTTGGAAAAACTGCTGTGTTTATATTGTATTTTATGCTTCTGGCGTTGACTTCTAAGGCACTAACTATTCGATCTGGTGGGGCAACGGTCTGGAGTGAAGCCTCGGTTGCCCGGAACGTAGAAATGACCATCAATTTCAAACTGGATGCTATTATTCCTGTTATATGATGGAAAGACTGTTGTATTTATATTGTATTTTATGCTTCGGGCGTTGACTGCTAAGGCCCTAACTATTCAATCTGTTGGACCAACGCCCTAGAGTGAAGCCTAGGTTGCTCGGAATGTAGACATGACCATACCATTCACACTGGTTGAAATTATTCGTTTAATACGATGGAAAAGCTGTTGCATCTTTATTGTATTTTATGATTCTGGCGTCGACTTCTAAGGCCCTAACTATTCGATCTGGTGGAGCAACGCCCTAGAATGAGGCCTAGGTTGCCTGGAACGTACAAATGACCATCACTTTCACACGGGTTGCAATTATCCCTGTTATAGGACGGAAAGACTGTTGTATTTTTATTGTATTTTATGCTTCAGGCATTGACTTCTGAGGCAGCTGCTATTCGATGTAGTGGAAGAACGCCATAGAGTGAAGCCTAGGTTGCCCGGATCGTAGAAGTGACCATAAATTTCACACTGGTTGCTATTATTCTTTCTATACGGTGGAATAACTGTTATATTGATATTGTATGTTATGCTTCTGGCGTTGACTTCTTAGGCCCTAACAATTCGATCTGGTGGAACAACGCCCTAGAGTGATGCCTAGGTTGCCTGGAACGTACAAATGACCATCACTTTCACAAGGGTTGCAATTATTCCTGTTATAGGATGGAAAGACGGTTGTATTTTTATTGTATTTTATGCTTCATCCGTTGACTTCTGAGGCCGCAGCTATTCGATGTGGTGGAAGAACGCCATAGAGTGAAGCCTAAGTTGCCCGGAACGAAGAAATGACCATAACTTTCATACTGGTTGCAATTATTCGTTTTATACGATGCAAAAATTGTTGTATTTATATTGTATTTTATGCTTCTGGCGTTGACTTCTAAGGCACTAACTATTCGATCTGGTGGAGCAACGCTCTAGAGTGAAGCCTAGGTTGCCGGAACGTAGAAATGATGATCACTTTCAAACTGGTTGCTATTATTCCTGTTATATGATGGAAAGACTGTTGTATTTATATTGCATTTTATGCTTCGGGCGTTGACTGCTAAGGCCCTGACTATTCAATCTGTTGGATCAACGCCCTAGAGTGAAGCCTAGGTTGCTCGGAATGTAGGAATGACCATAACATTCACACTGGTTGAAATTATTCGTATAATACGATGGAAAAGCTGTTGCATCTTTATTGTATTTTATGATTCTGGCGTTGACTTCTAAGGCCCTAACTATTCAATCTGGTGGAACAACGCCCTAGAGTGAGGCCTAGGTTGCCCGGAACGTAGAAATGACCATCACTTCCATACTGGTAGCAATTATTCGTTTTATACGATGGAAAAACTGGTGTGTTTATATTGTATTTTATGTTTCTGGCGTTGACTTCTAAGGCACTAACTATTCGATCTGGTGGAGCAACGCCCTAGAGTGAAGCCTAGGTTCCCCGGAACGTAGAAATGACCATCACTTTCAAACCGGTTGCAATTATTCCTGTTATAGGATGGAAAGACTGTTGTATTTTTATTGTATTTTATGCTTCAGGCGCTGACTTCTGAGGCCGTAGCTATTCGATGATGTGGAACAACGCCCTAGAGTGAAGCCTAGGTTGCCTGGAACGTACAAATGACCATCACTTTCACACGGGTTGCAATTATTCCTGTTATAGGATGGAGAGACTGTTGTATTTTTATTGTATTTTATGCTTCAGGCGTTGACTTCTGAGGCAGCTGCTATTCGATGTAGTGGAAGAACGCCATAGAGTGAAGCCTAGGTTGCCCGGAACGTAGAAATGACCACAAATTTCATACTGGTTGCAATTATTCGTTTTATACGTTGGAAAAACTGCTGTGTTTATATTGTATTTTATGCTTCTGGCGTTGACTTCTAAGGCACTAACTATTCGATCTGGTGGAGCAACGCCCTAGAGTGAAGCCTAGGTTGCCCGGAACGTAGAAATGACCATCACTTTCAAACTGGTTGCAATTATACCTGTTATATGATGGAAAAACTGTTGTAATTATATTGTATTTTATGCTTCGGGCGTTGACTGCTAAGGCCCGAACTATTCAATCTGTTGGAGCAACGCCCTAGAGTGAGGCCTAGGTTGCCCGGAGCGTAGAAATGACCATCACATTCAAACTGGTTGCAATTATTCCTGTTATATGATGGAAAAACTGTTGTATTTATATTGTATCTTATGCTTCTGACGTTGACTTCTTAGGCCCTAACAATTCGATCTGGTGGAACAACGCCCTAGAGTGAAGCCTAGGTTGCCTGGAACGTACAAATGACCATCACTTTCACACGGGTTGCAATTATCCCTGTTATAGGACGGAAAGACTGTTGTATTTTTATTGCATTTTATGCTTCAGGCATTGACTTCTGAGGCAGCTGCTATTCGATGTAGTGGAAGAACGCCATAGAGTGAAGCCTAGGTTGCCCGGAACGTAGAAATGACCATAAATTGCATACTGGTTGCAATTATTCGTTTTATACGTTGGAAAAACTGCTGTGTTTATATTGTATTTTATGCTTCTGGCGTTGACTTCTAAGGCACTAACTATTCGATCTCGTGGAGTAACGCCCTAGAGTGAAGCCTAGGTTGCCCGGAACGTAGAAATGACCATCACTTTCAAACTGGTTGCAATTATACCTGTTATATGATGGAAAAACTGTTGTAATTATATTGTATTTTATGCTTCGGGCGTTGGCTGCTAAGGCCCGAACTATTCAATCTGTTGGAGCAACGCCCTAGAGTGAAGCCTAGGTTGCCCGGAACGTAGAAATGACCATCACTTTCAAACTGGTTGCAATTATTCCTGTTATATGATGGAAAAACTGTTGTATTTATATTGTATCTTATGCTTCTGGCGTTGACTTCCTAGGCCCTAACAATTCGATCTGGTGGAACAACGCCCTAGAGTGAAGCCTACGTTGCCTGGAACGTACGAATGACCATCACTTTCACACGGGTTGCAATTATTCCTGTTATAGGATGGAAAGACTTTTGTATTTTTATTGTATTTTATGATTCAGGCGTTGACTTCTGAGGCCGTAGCTATTCGATGTGGTGGAAGAACGCCATAGAGTGAAGCATGGGTTGCCCGGAACGTAGAAATGACCATAACTTTCATACTGGTTGCAATTATTCGTTTTATATGATGGAAGAACTGTTGTACTTATATTGTATTTTATGCTGCTGGCGTTCACTTCTTAGGCCCTAACTATTCGATCTGGTGGAACAACGACCTGGGGTGAAGCCTAGGTTGCCCGGAACGTAGAAATGACCATAACTTTCACAATCGTTGCAATTATTTGTTTTATACGATGGAAAAGCTGTTTTATTTATATCGTATTTTATGCTTCTGGCGTTGACTTCTTAGGCCGTAACTATTCGATCTGGCGGAACAACGCCCTAGAGTGAGGCCTAGGTTGCGCGGAACGTAGAAATGACCATCACTTTCAAACTGGTTGCAATTAATCCTTTTATACGATGGAAAAACTGTTGCATTTTTATTGCATTTTATGCTTCGGGCGTTGACTGCTAAGGCCCTAACTATTCAATCTGTTGGATCAACGCCCTGGAGTGAAGCCTAGGTTGCTCGGAATGTAGAAATGACCATAACATTCACACTGGTTGAAATTATTCGTTTAATACGATGGAAAAGCTGTTGTATTTATATTGCATTTTATGCTTCTGGCGTTCACTTCTTAGGCCCTAACTATTCGATCTGGTGGAATAACGCCCCATGGTGAAGCCTAGGTTGACCGGAACGTAGAAGTGACCATAACTTTCACACCGGTAGCAATTATTCGTTTTACAGGATGGAAAAACTGTTCTATTTATTTTGTATTTTATGAATCGGGCGTTGACTTCTAAGGCCCTAACTATTCAATATGTTGGAGCAACGCCCTAGAGTGAAGCCTAGGTTTCCCGGAACGTAGAAATGACCATAACTTTCTCACTGGTTGCTATTATTCGTTTTATAAAATGGAAAAACTGTTGTATTTATTTTGTATTTTATGCTTCGGGCGTTGACTTCTAAGGCCCTAACTGTTTGATCTGGTGGAGCAACGCCCTAGAGTGAAGACTAGGTTGACCGGAACGTAGAAATGACCATAACTTTCACACCGGCAGCAATTATTCGTTTTACACGATGGAAAAACTGTTCTATTTATTTTGTATTTTATGCATCGGGCGTTGACTTCTTAGGCCCTAACAACTCGATCTGGTGGAACAACACCCTAGAGTGAAGCCTAGGTTGCCTGGAACGTACAAATGACCATCACTTTCACACGGCTTGCAATTATCCCTGTTATAGGACGGAAAGACTGTTGTATTTTTATTGTATTTTATGCTTCAGGCATTGACTTCTGAGGCCGCTGCTATTCGATGTAGTGGAAGAACGCCATAGAGTGAAGCCTAGGTTGCCCGGAACGTAGAAATGACCATAACTTTCATAGTGGTTGCAATTATTCGTTTTATATGATTGAAAAACTGTTGTGTTTATATTGTATTTTATGCTTCTGGCGTTGACTTCTAAGGCACTAACTATTCGATCTGGTGGAGCAACGCCCTAGAGTGAAGCCTAGGTTGCCCGGAACGTAGAAATGATCGTCACTTTCAAACTGGTTGCAATTATTCCTGTTATATGATGGAAAAACTGTTGTAATTATATTGTATTTTATGATTCTGGCGTTGACTTCTAAGGCCCTAACTATTCAATCTGGTGGAACAACGCCCTAGAGTGAGGCCTAGGTTGCCCGGAACGTAGAAATGACCATCACTTCCATACTGGTGGCAATTATTCGTTCTATACGATGGAAAAACTGTTATATTTATATTGTATTTTATGCTCCTGGCGTTGACTTCTTAGGCCCTAACTAGTCGATCTGGTGGAACAACGCCGTAGAGTGAAGCCTAGGTTGCCCGGAACGTAGAAGTGACCATTACTTTCACACTGTTTGCAATTACTCCTTTTATACGATGGAAAAGCTGTTGTATTTATATCGTATTTTATGCTTCAGGTGTTGACTTCTGAGGTCGTAGCTATTCGATGTGGTGGAAGAACGCCCTAGAGTGAAGCCTAGGTTGCCGGGAACATGGAAATGACCATTACTTTCACACTGTTTGCAAATATACATTATATACGATGGAAAAGCTGTTGTATTTATATTGTATTTTAGCTTCTGGCGTTGACTTCTTACGCCCTAACTATTTAATCTGGTAGAGCATCGCCCTAGAGAGAAGCATAGGTTGCCCGGAACGTAGAACATACCATTACCTTCACACTGGTTGCAATTATTCCTGTTATACGATGGAAAAACTGTTGCATCTTTATTGTATTTTATGCTTCTTGCGTCGACTTCTAAGGCGCTAACTATTCGATCTGGTGAAGCAACGCCCTAGAGTGAAGTCTAGGTTGCCCGGATCGTAGAAATGACCATAACTTTCCCACCGGTAGCAACTATTCGTTCTATACGATAGAAAAACTGTTCTATTTATTTTGTATTTTATATTTCGGGCGTTGACTTCTAAGGCCCTAACTATTCAATCTGTTGGTGCAACGCCCTAGGGTGAAGCCTAGGTTGCCTGGAACGTAGAAATGACCATAACTTTCACACTGGTTGCTATTATTCGTTTTATACGATGGAAAAACTGTTACATTTATATTGTATTTTATGCTTCTGGCATTGACTTCTTAGGCCCTAACTATTCAATCTGTTGGAGCAATGCCCTAGGGTGAAGCCTAGGTCGCGCGGAAAGTAGAAATGGCCATAACTTTCATACTGGTTGCAATTATTCGTTTTATATGATGGAAAAACTGTTGTATTTATATTGTATTTTATGCTTCTGGCGTTCACTTCTTAGGCCCTAACTATTCGATCTGGTGGAACAACGCCCTAGAGTGAAGCCTAGGTTGCTCGATATGTAGAAATGACCATAACTTTCACACTGGTTGCAATTATTCATTTTATACTATGGAAAAACTGTTGTACTTATATTGTATTTTACCCTTCTGGCGTTGACTTCTTAGGCCCTAAGTATTCGATCTGGTGGAACAACGCCCTGGAGTGATGCCGAGGTTGCCCGGAACGTAGAAATGACCATTACTCCCACACTGTTTGCAATTATTCGTTTTATACGATGGAAAAACTGTTGCATCTTTATTGTATTTTATGCTTCCGCCATTTGACTTCTAAGGCCCTAAATATTCGATCAGGTGGAGCATCGCCCTAGAGTGAAGCCTAGGTTGCTCGGAATGTAGAAATGACCATAACTTTCACACTGGTTGCAATTATTCATTTTATACGATGGAAAAACTGTTGTACTTATATTGTATTGTATTCTTATGGCGTAGAATTCTAAGTCCCTAGCTATTCCATCTGGCGGAGCAACGCCCTAGAGTGAAACCTATGTTACCCGGAACGTAGAAATGACCAGTACTTTCACACTGTTCGCAATTATTCCTGTTATATGATGGTAACACTGTTGTATTTTTTTTTGCATTTTACGGTTCGGGCGTTGACATCTACGGCCCTAGCTATTCAATCTGTTGGAGCAACGCCCTAGGGTGAAGCCTAGGATGCTCGGAAAGCAGAAATGACCATAAGTTTCATACTGGTTGCAATTATTCGTTTTATACGATGGAAAAACTGTTGTATTTATATAGTATTTTATGCTTCTGGCGTTGACTTCTAAGGCACTAACTATTCGATCTGGTGGAGCAACGCAATAGAGTGAGGCCTAGGTTGCCCGGAACTTGGAAATGACCATTACTTTCACACTGTTTGCAAATATACGTTATATACGATGGAAAAGCTGTTGTATTTATATTGTATTTTATGCTTCTGGCGTTGACTTCTTACGCCCTAACTATTTAATCTGGTAGAGCACCGCCCTAGAGAGGAGCATAGGTTGCCCGGAACGTAGAACATACCATTACCAACACACTGGTTGCAATTATTCCTGTTATACGATGGAAAAACTGTTGCATCTTTAATGTATTTTATGCTTCTGGCGTCGACTTCTAAGGCCCTAACTATTCGATCCGGTGGAGCAACGCCCTAGAGTGAAACCTATGTTACCCGGAACGTAGAAATGACCAGTACTTTCACACTGTTTGCAATTATTCCTGTTATATGATGGTAACACTGTTGTATTTTTTTTTGCATTTTATGGTCCGGGCGTTGACATCTACGGCCCTAACTATTCAATCTGTTGGAGCAACGCCCTAGGGTGAAGCCTAGGATGCTCGGAAAGTAGAAATGACCATAAGTTTCATACTGGTTGCAATTATTCGTTTTATACGATGGAAAAACTGTTGTATTTGTATTGTATTTTATGCTTCTGGCGTTGACTTCTAAGGCACTAACTATACGATCTGGTGGAGCAACGCAATAGAGTGAGGCCTAGGTTGCCCGGATCGTACAATTGGCCATCACTTTCAAACTGGTTGCAATTATTCCTGTAATATGACGGAAACACTGTTGTATTTTTATTGCATTTTATGCTTCGGGCGTTGACTGCTAAGGCCCTAACTATTCAATCTGTTGGACCAACGCCCTAGAGTGAAGCCTAGGTTGCTCGGAATGTAGACATGACCATAACATTCACACTGGTTGAAATTATTCGTTTAATACGATGGAAATGCTGTTGCATCTTTATTGTATTTTATGATTCTGGCGTCGACTTCTAAGGCCCTAACAATTCGA
Organism: Calliopsis andreniformis; assembly: GCF_051401765.1. Classification (NCBI taxonomy): domain Eukaryota; kingdom Metazoa; phylum Arthropoda; class Insecta; order Hymenoptera; family Andrenidae; genus Calliopsis; species Calliopsis andreniformis. The sequence continues at coordinate 9,364,740 of NC_135072.1, forward strand.
TCTGGTGGAACAACGCCCTAGAGTGATGCCTAGGTTGCCTGGAACGTACAAATGACCATCACTTTCACAAGGGTTGCAATTATTCCTGTTATAGGATGGAAAGACGGTTGTATTTTTATTGTATTTTATGCTTCATCCGTTGACTTCTGAGGCCGCAGCTATTCGATGTGGTGGAAGAACGCCATAGAGTGAAGCCTAAGTTGCCCGGAACGAAGAAATGACCATAACTTTCATACTGGTTGCAATTATTCGTTTTATACGATGCAAAAATTGTTGTATTTATATTGTATTTTATGCTTCTGGCGTTGACTTCTAAGGCACTAACTATTCGATCTGGTGGAGCAACGCTCTAGAGTGAAGCCTAGGTTGCCGGAACGTAGAAATGATGATCACTTTCAAACTGGTTGCTATTATTCCTGTTATATGATGGAAAGACTGTTGTATTTATATTGCATTTTATGCTTCGGGCGTTGACTGCTAAGGCCCTGACTATTCAATCTGTTGGATCAACGCCCTAGAGTGAAGCCTAGGTTGCTCGGAATGTAGGAATGACCATTACATTCACACTGGTTGAAATTATTCGTATAATACGATGGAAAAGCTGTTGCATCTTTATTGTATTTTATGATTCTGGCGTTGACTTCTAAGGCCCTAACTATTCAATCTGGTGGAACAACGCCCTAGAGTGAGGCCTAGGTTGCCCGGAACGTAGAAATGACCATCACTTCCATACTGGTAGCAATTATTCGTTTTATACGATGGAAAAACTGGTGTGTTTATATTGTATTTTATGTTTCTGGCGTTGACTTCTAAGGCACTAACTATTCGATCTGGTGGAGCAACGCCCTAGAGTGAAGCCTAGGTTCCCCGGAACGTAGAAATGACCATCACTTTCAAACCGGTTGCAATTATTCCTGTTATAGGATGGAAAGACTGTTGTATTTTTATTGTATTTTATGCTTCAGGCGCTGACTTCTGAGGCCGTAGCTATTCGATGATGTGGAAGAACGCCACAGAGTGAAGCCTGGGTTGCCCGGAACGTAGAAATGACCATAACTTTCATACTGGTTGCAATTATTCGTTTTATATGATGGAAAAACTGCTGTATTTATATTGTATTTTATGCTTCTGGCGTTGACTTCTAAGTCACTAACTATTCGATCTGGTGCAGCAACGATGTAGAGTGAAGCCTAGGTTGCCCGGAACGTAGAAATGACCATCACCTTGAAACGGGTTGCAATTATTCCTGTTATATGACGGAAAGACTGTTGTATTTTTATTGTATTTTATGCTTCAGGCGTTGACTTCTGAGGCCGTTGCTATTCGATGTAGTGGAAGAACGCCATAGAGTGAAGCCTAGGTTGCCCGGAACGTATAAATGACCATAACTTTCATACTGGTTGCAATTATACGTTTTATATGATGGAAGAACTGTTGTATTTATATTGTATTTTATGCTGCTGGCGTTCACTTCTTAGGCCCTAACTATTCGATCTGGCAGAACAACGCCCTAGAGTGAGGCCTAGGTTGCCGGAACGTAGAAATGATCATCACTTCCATACTGGCAGCAATTATTCGTTTTATACGATGGAAAAACTGTTGTGTTTATATTGTATTTTATGCTTCTGGCGTTAACTTCTAAGGCACTAACTATTCGATCTGGTGGAACAACGCCCTAGGGTGTAGCCTAGGTTGCCCGGAAAGTAGAAATGACCACAACTTTCATACTGGTTGCATTTACTCGTTTTATATGATAGAAAGACTGTTGTATTTATATTGTATTTTATCCTTCTAGTGTTCACTTCTTAGGCCCTAACTATTCGATGTGGTGGAACAACGTCCTGGGGTGAAGCCTAGGTTGCCGGAACGTAGAAATGACGTTAACTTTCATACTGGATGCTATTATTCGTTCTATACGATGGAAAAACCGTTATATTTATATTGTATCTTATGCTTCTGGCGTTGACTTCTTAGGCCCTAACAATTCGATCTGGTGGAACAACGCCCTAGAGTGAAGCCTAGGTTGCCTGGAACGTACAAATGACCATCACTTTCACACGGGTTGCAATTATTCCTGTTATAGGATGGAGAGACTGTTGTATTTTTATTGTATTTTATGCTTCAGGCGTTGACTTCTGAGGCAGCTGCTATTCGATGTAGTGGAAGAACGCCATAGAGTGAAGCCTAGGTTGCCCGGAACGTAGAAATGACCACAAATTTCATACTGGTTGCAATTATTCGTTTTATACGTTGGAAAAACTGCTGTGTTTATATTGTATTTTATGCTTCTGGCGTTGACTTCTAAGGCACTAACTATTCGATCTGGTGGAGCAACGCCCTAGAGTGAAGCCTAGGTTGCCCGGAACGTAGAAATGACCATCACTTTCAAACTGGTTGCAATTATACCTGTTATATGATGGAAAAACTGTTGTAATTATATTGTATTTTATGCTTCGGGCGTTGACTGCTAAGGCCCGAACTATTCAATCTGTTGGAGCAACGCCCTAGAGTGAGGCCTAGGTTGCCCGGAGCGTAGAAATGACCATCACATTCAAACTGGTTGCAATTATTCCTGTTATATGATGGAAAAACTGTTGTATTTATATTGTATCTTATGCTTCTGACGTTGACTTCTTAGGCCCTAACAATTCGATCTGGTGGAACAACGCCCTAGAGTGAAGCCTAGGTTGCCTGGAACGTACAAATGACCATCACTTTCACACGGGTTGCAATTATCCCTGTTATAGGACGGAAAGACTGTTGTATTTTTATTGCATTTTATGCTTCAGGCATTGACTTCTGAGGCAGCTGCTATTCGATGTAGTGGAAGAACGCCATAGAGTGAAGCCTAGGTTGCCCGGAACGTAGAAATGACCATAAATTTCATACTGGTTGCAATTATTCGTTTTATACGTTGGAAAAACTGCTGTGTTTATATTGTATTTTATGCTTCTGGCGTTGACTTCTAAGGCACTAACTATTCGATCTCGTGGAGTAACGCCCTAGAGTGAAGCCTAGGTTGCCCGGAACGTAGAAATGACCATCACTTTCAAACTGGTTGCAATTATACCTGTTATATGATGGAAAAACTGTTGTAATTATATTGCATTTTATGCTTCGGGCGTTGGCTGCTAAGGCCCGAACTATTCAATCTGTTGGAGCAACGCCCTAGAGTGAAGCCTAGGTTGCCCGGAACGTAGAAATGACCATCACTTTCAAACTGGTTGCAATTATTCCTGTTATATGATGGAAAAACTGTTGTATTTATATTGTATCTTATGCTTCTGGCGTTGACTTCCTAGGCCCTAACAATTCGATCTGGTGGAACAACGCCCTAGAGTGAAGCCTACGTTGCCTGGAACGTACGAATGACCATCACTTTCACACGGGTTGCAATTATTCCTGTTATAGGATGGAAAGACTTTTGTATTTTTATTGTATTTTATGATTCAGGCGTTGACTTCTGAGGCCGTAGCTATTCGATGTGGTGGAAGAACGCCATAGAGTGAAGCATGGGTTGCCCGGAACGTAGAAATGACCATAACTTTCATACTGGTTGCAATTATTCGTTTTATATGATGGAAGAACTGTTGTACTTATATTGTATTTTATGCTGCTGGCGTTCACTTCTTAGGCCCTAACTATTCGATCTGGTGGAACAACGACCTGGGGTGAAGCCTAGGTTGCCCGGAACGTAGAAATGACCATAACTTTCACAATCGTTGCAATTATTTGTTTTATACGATGGAAAAGCTGTTTTATTTATATCGTATTTTATGCTTCTGGCGTTGACTTCTTAGGCCGTAACTATTCGATCTGGCGGAACAACGCCCTAGAGTGAGGCCTAGGTTGCGCGGAACGTAGAAATGACCATCACTTTCAAACTGGTTGCAATTAATCCTTTTATACGATGGAAAAACTGTTGCATTTTTATTGCATTTTATGCTTCGGGCGTTGACTGCTAAGGCCCTAACTATTCAATCTGTTGGATCAACGCCCTGGAGTGAAGCCTAGGTTGCTCGGAATGTAGAAATGACCATAACATTCACACTGGTTGAAATTATTCGTTTAATACGATGGAAAAGCTGTTGTATTTATATTGCATTTTATGCTTCTGGCGTTCACTTCTTAGGCCCTAACTATTCGATCTGGTGGAATAACGCCCCATGGTGAAGCCTAGGTTGACCGGAACGTAGAAGTGACCATAACTTTCACACCGGTAGCAATTATTCGTTTTACAGGATGGAAAAACTGTTCTATTTATTTTGTATTTTATGAATCGGGCGTTGACTTCTAAGGCCCTAACTATTCAATATGTTGGAGCAACGCCCTAGAGTGAAGCCTAGGTTTCCCGGAACGTAGAAATGACCATAACTTTCTCACTGGTTGCTATTATTCGTTTTATAAAATGGAAAAACTGTTCTATTTATTTTGTATTTTATGCTTCGGGCGTTGACTTCTAAGGCCCTAACTGTTTGATCTGGTGGAGCAACGCCCTAGAGTGAAGACTAGGTTGACCGGAACGTAGAAATGACCATAACTTTCACACCGGCAGCAATTATTCGTTTTACACGATGGAAAAACTGTTCTATTTATTTTGTATTTTATGCATCGGGCGTTGACTTCTTAGGCCCTAACAACTCGATCTGGTGGAACAACACCCTAGAGTGAAGCCTAGGTTGCCTGGAACGTACAAATGACCATCACTTTCACACGGCTTGCAATTATCCCTGTTATAGGACGGAAAGACTGTTGTATTTTTATTGTATTTTATGCTTCAGGCATTGACTTCTGAGGCCGCTGCTATTCGATGTAGTGGAAGAACGCCATAGAGTGAAGCCTAGGTTGCCCGGAACGTAGAAATGACCATAACTTTCATAGTGGTTGCAATTATTCGTTTTATATGATTGAAAAACTGTTGTGTTTATATTGTATTTTATGCTTCTGGCGTTGACTTCTAAGGCACTAACTATTCGATCTGGTGGAGCAACGCCCTAGAGTGAAGCCTAGGTTGCCCGGAACGTAGAAATGATCGTCACTTTCAAACTGGTTGCAATTATTCCTGTTATATGATGGAAAAACTGTTGTAATTATATTGTATTTTATGATTCTGGCGTTGACTTCTAAGGCCCTAACTATTCAATCTGGTGGAACAACGCCCTAGAGTGAGGCCTAGGTTGCCCGGAACGTAGAAATGACCATCACTTCCATACTGGTGGCAATTATTCGTTCTATACGATGGAAAAACTGTTATATTTATATTGTATTTTATGCTCCTGGCGTTGACTTCTTAGGCCCTAACTAGTCGATCTGGTGGAACAACGCCGTAGAGTGAAGCCTAGGTTGCCCGGAACGTAGAAGTGACCATTACTTTCACACTGTTTGCAATTACTCCTTTTATACGATGGAAAAGCTGTTGTATTTATATCGTATTTTATGCTTCAGGAGTTGACTTCTGAGGTCGTAGCTATTCGATGTGGTGGAAGAACGCCCTAGAGTGAAGCCTAGGTTGCCGGGAACATGGAAATGACCATTACTTTCACACTGTTTGCAAATATACATTATATACGATGGAAAAGCTGTTGTATTTATATTGTATTTTAGCTTCTGGCGTTGACTTCTTACGCCCTAACTATTTAATCTGGTAGAGCATCGCCCTAGAGAGAAGCATAGGTTGCCCGGAACGTAGAACATACCATTACCTTCACACTGGTTGCAATTATTCCTGTTATACGATGGAAAAACTGTTGCATCTTTATTGTATTTTATGCTTCTTGCGTCGACTTCTAAGGCGCTAACTATTCGATCTGGTGAAGCAACGCCCTAGAGTGAAGTCTAGGTTGCCCGGATCGTAGAAATGACCATAACTTTCCCACCGGTAGCAACTATTCGTTCTATACGATAGAAAAACTGTTCTATTTATTTTGTATTTTATATTTCGGGCGTTGACTTCTAAGGCCCTAACTATTCAATCTGTTGGTGCAACGCCCTAGGGTGAAGCCTAGGTCGCCCGGAAAGTAGAAATGGCCATAACTTTCATACTGGTTGCAATTATTCGTTTTATATGATGGAAAAACTGTTGTATTTATATTGTATTTTATGCTTCTGGCGTTCACTTCTTAGGCCCTAACTATTCGATCTGGTGGAACAACGCCCTAGAGTGAAGCCTAGGTTGCTCGATATGTAGAAATGACCATAACTTTCACACTGGTTGCAATTATTCATTTTATACTATGGAAAAACTGTTGTACTTATATTGTATTTTACTCTTCTGGCGTTGACTTCTTAGGCCCTAAGTATTCGATCTGGTGGAACAACGCCCTGGAGTGATGCCGAGGTTGCCCGGAACGTAGAAATGACCATTACTCCCACACTGTTTGCAATTATTCGTTTTATACGATGGAAAAACTGTTGCATCTTTATTGTATTTTATGCTTCCGCCATTTGACTTCTAAGGCCCTAAATATTCGATCAGGTGGAGCATCGCCCTAGAGTGAAGCCTAGGTTGCTCGGAATGTAGAAATGACCATAACTTTCACACTGGTTGCAATTATTCATTTTATACGATGGAAAAACTGTTGTACTTATATTGTATTGTATTCTTATGGCGTAGAATTCTAAGTCCCTAGCTATTCCATCTGGCGGAGCAACGCCCTAGAGTGAAACCTATGTTACCCGGAACGTAGAAATGACCAGTACTTTCACACTGTTCGCAATTATTCCTGTTATATGATGGTAACACTGTTGTATTTTTTTTTGCATTTTACGGTTCGGGCGTTGACATCTACGGCCCTAGCTATTCAATCTGTTGCACCAACGCCCTAGGGTGAAGCCTAGGATGCTCGGAAAGCAGAAATGACCATAAGTTTCATACTGGTTGCAATTATTCGTTTTATACGATGGAAAAACTGTTGTATTTATATAGTATTTTATGCTTCTGGCGTTGACTTCTAAGGCACTAACTATTCGATCTGGTGGAGCAACGCAATAGAGTGAGGCCTAGGTTGCCCGGAACTTGGAAATGACCATTACTTTCACACTGTTTGCAAATATACGTTATATACGATGGAAAAGCTGTTGTATTTATATTGTATTTTATGCTTCTGGCGTTGACTTCTTACGCCCTAACTATTTAATCTGGTAGAGCACCGCCCTAGAGAGGAGCATAGGTTGCCCGGAACGTAGAACATACCATTACCAACACACTGGTTGCAATTATTCCTGTTATACGATGGAAAAACTGTTGCATCTTTAATGTATTTTATGCTTCTGGCGTCGACTTCTAAGGCCCTAACTATTCGATCCGGTGGAGCAACGCCCTAGAGTGAAACCTATGTTACCCGGAACGTAGAAATGACCAGTACTTTCACACTGTTTGCAATTATTCCTGTTATATGATGGTAACACTGTTGTATTTTTTTTTGCATTTTATGGTCCGGGCGTTGACATCTACGGCCCTAACTATTCAATCTGTTGGAGCAACGCCCTAGGGTGAAGCCTAGGATGCTCGGAAAGTAGAAATGACCATAAGTTTCATACTGGTTGCAATTATTCGTTTTATACGATGGAAAAACTGTTGTATTTGTATTGTATTTTATGCTTCTGGCGTTGACTTCTAAGGCACTAACTATACGATCTGGTGGAGCAACGCAATAGAGTGAGGCCTAGGTTGCCCGGATCGTACAATTGGCCATCACTTTCAAACTGGTTGCAATTATTCCTGTAATATGACGGAAACACTGTTGTATTTTTATTGCATTTTATGCTTCGGGCGTTGACTGCTAAGGCCCTAACTATTCAATCTGTTGGACCAACGCCCTAGAGTGAAGCCTAGGTTGCTCGGAATGTAGACATGACCATAACATTCACACTGGTTGAAATTATTCGTTTAATACGATGGAAATGCTGTTGCATCTTTATTGTATTTTATGATTCTGGCGTCGACTTCTAAGGCCCTAACTATTCGATCTGGTGGAGCAACGCCCTAGAGTGAGGCCTAGGTTGCCTGGAACGTACAAATGACCATCACTTTCACACGGGTTGCAATTATCCCTGTTATAGGACGGAAAGACTGTTGTATTTTTATTGTATTTTATGCTTCAGGCATTGACTTCTGAGGCAGCTGCTATTCGATGTAGTGGAAGAACGCCATAGAGTGAAGCCTAGGTTGCCCGGATCGCAGAAGTGACCATAAATTTCACACTGGTTGCTATTATTCTTTCTATACGGTGGAATAACTGTTATATTGATATTGTATGTTATGCTTCTGGCGTTGACTTCTTAGGCCCTAACAATTCGATCTGGTGGAACAACGCCCTAGAGTGATGCCTAGGTTGCCTGGAACGTTCAAATGACCATCACTTTCACAAGGGTTGCAATTATTCCTGTTATAGGATGGAAAGACGGTTGTATTTTTATTGTATTTTATGCTTCATCCGTTGACTTCTGAGGCCGCAGCTATTCGATGTAGTGGAAGAACGCCATAGAGTGAAGCCTAGGTTGCCCGGAACGTATAAATGACCATAACTTTCATACTGGTTGCAATTATACGTTTTATATGATGGAAGAACTGTTGTATTTATATTGTATTTTATGCTGCTGGCGTTCACTTCTTAGGCCCTAACTATTCGATCTGGCGGAACAACGCCCTAGAGTGAGGCCTAGGTTGCCGGAACGTAGAAATGATCATCACTTCCATACTGGCAGCAATTATTCGTTTTATACGATGGAAAAACTGTTGTGTTTATATTGTATTTTATGCTTCTGGAGTTAACTTCTAAGGCACTAACTATTCGATCTGGTGGAACAACGCCCTAGGGTGTAGCCTAGGTTGCCCGGAAAGTAGAAATGACCACAACTTTCATACTGGTTGCATTTACTCGTTTTATATGATAGAAAGACTGTTGTATTTATATTGTATTTTATCCTTCTAGTGTTCACTTCTTAGGCCCTAACTATTCGATGTGGTGGAACAACGTCCTGGGGTGAAGCCTAGGTTGCCGGAACGTAGAAATGACGTTAACTTTCATACTGGATGCTATTATTCGTTCTATACGATGGAAAAACCGTTATATTTATATTGTATCTTATGCTTCTGGCGTTGACTTCTTAGGCCCTAACAATTCGATCTGGTGGAACAACGCCCTAGAGTGAAGCCTAGGTTGCCTGGAACGTACAAATGACCATCACTTTCACACGGGTTGCAATTATTCCTGTTATAGGATGGAGAGACTGTTGTATTTTTATTGTATTTTATGCTTCAGGCGTTGACTTCTGAGGCAGCTGCTATTCGATGTAGTGGAAGAACGCCATAGAGTGAAGCCTAGGTTGCCCGGAACGTAGAAATGACCACAAATTTCATACTGGTTGCAATTATTCGTTTTATACGTTGGAAAAACTGCTGTGTTTATATTGTATTTTATGCTTCTGGCGTTGACTTCTAAGGCACTAACTATTCGATCTGGTGGAGCAACGCCCTAGAGTGAAGCCTAGGTTGCCCGGAACGTAGAAATGACCATCACTTTCAAACTGGTTGCAATTATACCTGTTATATGATGGAAAAACTGTTGTAATTATATTGTATTTTATGCTTCGGGCGTTGACTGCTAAGGCCCGAACTATTCAATCTGTTGGAGCAACGCCCTAGAGTGAGGCCTAGGTTGCCCGGAGCGTAGAAATGACCATCACATTCAAACTGGTTGCAATTATTCCTGTTATATGATGGAAAAACTGTTGTATTTATATTGTATCTTATGCTTCTGACGTTGACTTCTTAGGCCCTAACAATTCGATCTGGTGGAACAACGCCCTAGAGTGAAGCCTAGGTTGCCTGGAACGTACAAATGACCATCACTTTCACACGGGTTGCAATTATCCCTGTTATAGGACGGAAAGACTGTTGTATTTTTATTGCATTTTATGCTTCAGGCATTGACTTCTGAGGCAGCTGCTATTCGATGTAGTGGAAGAACGCCATAGAGTGAAGCCTAGGTTGCCCGGAACGTAGAAATGACCATAAATTTCATACTGGTTGCAATTATTCGTTTTATACGTTGGAAAAACTGCTGTGTTTATATTGTATTTTATGCTTCTGGCGTTGACTTCTAAGGCACTAACTATTCGATCTCGTGGAGTAACGCCCTAGAGTGAAGCCTAGGTTGCCCGGAACGTAGAAATGACCATCACTTTCAAACTGGTTGCAATTATACCTGTTATATGATGGAAAAACTGTTGTAATTATATTGTATTTTATGCTTCGGGCGTTGGCTGCTAAGGCCCGAACTATTCAATCTGTTGGAGCAACGCCCTAGAGTGAAGCCTAGGTTGCCCGGAACGTAGAAATGACCATCACTTTCAAACTGGTTGCAATTATTCCTGTTATATGATGGAAAAACTGTTGTATTTATATTGTATCTTATGCTTCTGGCGTTGACTTCCTAGGCCCTAACAATTCGATCTGGTGGAACAACGCCCTAGAGTGAAGCCTACGTTGCCTGGAACGTACGAATGACCATCACTTTCACACGGGTCGCAATTATTCCTGTTATAGGATGGAAAGACTTTTGTATTTTTATTGTATTTTATGATTCAGGCGTTGACTTCTGAGGCCGTAGCTATTCGATGTGGTGGAAGAACACCATAGAGTGAAGCATGGGTTGCCCGGAACGTAGAAATGACCATAACTTTCATACTGGTTGCAATTATTCGTTTTATATGATGGAAGAACTGTTGTACTTATATTGTATTTTATGCTGCTGGCGTTCACTTCTTAGGCCCTAACTATTCAATCTGGTGGAACAACGCCCTAGAGTGAGGCCTAGGTTGCCCGGAACGTAGAAATGACCATCACTTCCATACTGGTGGCAATTATTCGTTCTATACGATGGAAAAACTGTTATATTTATATTGTATTTTATGCTCCTGGCGTTGACTTCTTAGGCCCTAACTAGTCGATCTGGTGGAACAACGCCGTAGAGTGAAGCCTAGGTTGCCCGGAACGTAGAAGTGACCATTACTTTCACACTGTTTGCAATTACTCCTTTTATACGATGGAAAAGCTGTTGTATTTA